>NW_026441990.1:3222500-4709241 GCF_026898425.1 Galleria mellonella
AGCCTTAAGGATGGAAGGAAAATATATATAACGTTAACCTCAAATAATAATCGCCTAAGAATGGAAGAAAAATACATATTACGTTGATCCCAAATAATAATTCAGACAAGGGTAGGGTTTTTTTTTATACAACTTAGCTAACAAGACTGACAAACTTGGCAAACAAGCTGACGGCCCACCTGATGGAAAGTGGTAACCGTCGCCTATAGACATGAGCAGTACCATGGACATAACAGAGTATACTGTTTCGCCCATGATACCCCCCATGCGTTGCCATTCCTGAGGACTCAGGTGTTGTTCCTCTGTACCCTGTAAATTCACGCCATATCCCACCCTTCAAACCGAAACACAGCCATGCAAACACAATTGCTTCACGGTAGAAACACGAATGGGACAGAGGTACCCAAGCAATCGACTTTTGTACAAAGTCTCCCTCTGGTAATAAAATAGACTTAACCTTTATTCATTGGGGGGGAAGGGATTGTTAATAATGGGCATTAGTAACCGCATTGCTAGCAATACACCCAATTAGGTTGACGTCCTCGCAGTTCCCACTGGAAACCATCGTGTTCTATTCTAGACGAATTTATGACGATGGTTCACCTGACCTGCCTTTTCATTCTCACCTATCGTCCGTCACTGATGCCTCGCCAGCATATACCGTTAACGCAAGCGAACATACCATTCTGTTATCATCCATTAAACGAAAACCTTAAATCATTGGGGGGAAAGGAATTATTAGCAATTGGGTCTAACTACCCCCATTGCTAGCAATATACTATATAATGACTTAGGGTTTTTTGAGTGTGATTGGAATGGTAACCTCCTGCGCTATCGATATATGCTGGCGGGACATGACAAGTGAGCATGAAAGCAGGTCAGTTAATCCATCGTGACGAATTCCACAAGACTTTTTTTTATGGGTGAAAATGGTATGGTAAAGGTAACTCCGCCTGCGCTAATAGGATACGCTGGCGGAGCACCAGTGAAGGGTGATAGATGAGAATGAAAACAGGCCAGTTAGCTCATCTTGATAAATTCATCAGGAATTAATCATGATAGTTTCCATGGGGAACCGCGACGAGGTCGACCTGTTTGGGTATATTGCTACCAATGGGATTCTCAGTCTCCATTACTAACAATCCCTTTCCCCCCTCCACAAGAATTAACAACGATAATTTCCTGAAGGAAAAACATGAAAATCAACCTGATACCATTGCTAGCAATATACCCTATTGCTATCAATAGGGAAGATAGATCTCATTACCAACAATCCCTTTCCCCCCATATATAAGATTGGTCTCCAAGCAGTGATTTCATCACGATGGGATTGTACTAATGGCGCTTACCAATTTCCTTTATGGGGGCCATCAGCTTATTTGCTTTTGTACGAGTATGGAATACACAAGCCCTTGTTAAAAAATTTTCATTCAATTTTAACAAAAATAATTTTAAAGTTTACAAAAAAAAATCATTAGAATTTAATTCCAACTAATGAAGACATCTATTAGACAATACACACAGATACACTCAAATAACAAATATATACACATTTACTCTTTGTTGTACTTATAAAAAAGATATATATATTTATTAGTCAAACTAAGAACCTTCTATTTGAAGTCGGTTAATTATGATTCATTTAATTTATTCCATGTTAAATTGTTCATGAACACAGAATGGTCAATGATGTTCAGTGTAAACCTATTTACTCTCCTTCACCGTCACAATTTACGTATTTCAATTTACAAATTCAAATGAGGCAGTCCATAAAAAACATCAGAATCAGTTGAGCTGTCTTAAGTCGTCTGCAAACGTCTCGATTTACCTCGCAATTTATAAAACCGATCAGTAGAATCGATCTTAAATAAATAAATAATTATAAAAATAAATAAATAATTCTTATACAAGTGTGCTTAATAATAAGTATTTTTAAATATTCTTTTTTTTAATCCACTGCCCAGTTCGTAATTCAATTTTAGCTGAGAAGAACAGGCAAGAACGTGTGCGTTGTCGACCTTGGAGGAACCTTAATACATCCGTTTTAAAGAATCCCATACTGTAGTCTCCGGGAAAAACCTCAGCAGGGAACTTATTCCAAAGTCTGAGCGTTCACTGTTTAGATTTTGGATATATTTAAAAGAAATTAATATGCTCACGGCTATAGTTCATTATTATTATAGCAGCCCTGCTCTGCCCAGCTCATATACCGGGATGTTATGCTGGTAATTGCTACGTTTGGCAGACGGGTTGGCAACCGTAATAAGATTTTAGTGGTTTTAAAAGGGACGCTGCGCCCATAAATTCTGTTATTAAGTCCCCTTAGTCGCCTCTTACAATACCCACGGGAAATGAAGAGGTAGCCTATTCTATGCAGAGACCACGTGGTAGCCAGGCTACATGGCTATAATTCATACATTGGCATATTTAAGATTATTTTAACGGGACAGCGAGGGTTCTTTATGTACCACCTGAGTCCTCAGGAATGGCAACGCATAGTGGGTATCATGGGCGAAACAATATACTCTGTTATGTCCATGGTACTGCTCATGTATATAGGCGACGGTTACCACTTTCCATCAGGTGGGCCGTCAGCTTGTTTGCCATTCTAAGTTGTATAAAAAAAAACCTCTTAAAAATTATTTTGTGAAGCTTTGTTCTCATCGTAGATGGGTATCAGACGATTCTGGAGTGGGCACGACCCACTCTACCCCCCTTTTAGTACGCCTATGAATTCATAATATGATAATTACTCCACTGTTGCTATAGATGTGACAGCAATACCTGACATGCTCATTTTCTGACTAGCATAAATACAACACGACAGGAGGTGAGCCTACCGCCGTTTCCCAGTCAATTTCGTTTCGACACTTTTAAAATCTGCGTTTATTAAAATAAAAGTTAGTCTATATATTAATTCGGGATACTGTCCATCTGCGTATTAAATTTTATTGAAGTTAATTCAACCGTTTAAACACGATTGAGTGATAAATATGAAATCCTATTAATATTACAAATGCGAAAGCTTTTAATGACGAATGGATAGATGGATGTATGTTACTCTGTCACGCAAAAACTATAGAATGAATTTAAATGAAATTCAATATAGGGATAGGTTTAATTTAGCACTTAAAATATTTTGAGTAAGTATATATGTAGTATGGACTGTATATTTGTTTATCACCTTTGTGGTATAAAAAAATTAAATCCTGTTTTCTTTCATTGCAGTTACTCTTTTCCTTTTTTCTATAATATTTTACTGGATTCGTCATATTTCCTTGTGTTCTGTGTATATATTTATATGTGTATATATACATATTATATTGTCATATCAACCTTCAACTGTCCACTGTTGAACATAAGCCTCCCCCTTGGGGGTTTTGCCAGTACTTCCCACACTTTACACATTTTATTCACGTAATAATTATTAATTCACTCTTACGTCATCTATCAGTTTCCCTTTAATTAAAAGTTGGGTGTAAGAGAATGCCCAAGCAATAATCACATTTTGTACCTTTGTGTATGTATTTTAATCTGTACTTTATACAACTGTATTTCACTAAAATTTTCTGGATGGTATGTTATATTTTAATGTTTTTGATGCAACAAAGAGTAAAATAAATAAATACTTTATGTACTGATTCACGTTGCCGGAACTATGGAATAGACCTAGTACTAAAATAATATATTTCATTTCATATTTTATTACAATAAATATTACTATGTTAGGCAAGAAACTCCATGCAGCTTTATTTTGATATCGAATATAAATATATAATACAACTCAATTTGTCAAGTGGAAATCGACCGACTCGAATCGAGTGATAAATGCAAGAGTGTATAAAAGCCTTGGATAAATGTCACTCTGGATGGAATCTAAAAATAAAATGTATTATTAACGATGTTTTGTCTTAGAAAGTTCATAGAGTTTTAGCTTAATCTAAAAATATATTTTCATATGATAAGTTTTATGGCTTAACTAGATAATAATGGTCTTAATATAAATAGCTTATTAGTATAAGTATCTATCAACATCTAGCAATTTTGCCTCTTCAGCTCCTTTTAAAGGTCAATCGACTTTAATTTTGTCGTTTAGGGCAATTGTCCGTCTAATAAATCGACAGCCTATCATTTAAAGTTACAAATGAACACAAATACAATTAAAAACTTTATTAATTTGTAACACTTTATTGTATGTACATTGCTATTTAAAATTGCATAAAAAAGCATATATATATAAAAAATAAGTTTTGTTCACGACTTCAAAACAGTGAACAGTACCTTTTCGTCTGTGACGAACTCACTTGTCTTCCCTTTCGTGACCCTTCAGCCTCTCGACCCTAATCAAACGTTAGTGGGCGAAACGTCAGCAGGCAAGCACAATTTGCATGTAAATGAGTTTGTCGAATCATACCATTGTTGTAAAGTACAGATTACATAAGGAACAATTGATAGAAACGATCCCAAACGTCCTACTGGTTTATGGATTCCTAGTAACTAAAATGTTATCTATACAGTATATACAGGGTGAAATGGAAATCATTCGCGTCCTTTTACGGAGTTCCATCAACGAAACAAAACATTTTTTATACAACTTAGAATGGCAAACAAGCTGACGGCCCACCTGATGGAAAGTGGTAACCGTCGCCTATAGACATAAGCAGTACCATGGACATAACAGAGAATATTTTCGCCCATGATACCCCCCATGCGTTGCCATTCCTGAGGACTCAGGTGTTATTCCTCTGTACCCAGTAAATTAACGTCATATCCCACCCTTCAAACCGAAACACAGCTATGCAAACACAACTGCTTCACGGTTGAAACACGAATGGGACAGAGGTATCCAAGCAATCGACTTTTGTACAAAGTCTCCCTCTGGTGAACATTTTCAATAAACAAACCTTAAGAAAAATAAGTCATAAAACCACAAATTATTTTGATATTTCCATGCTGACATAACGCGTCCTGTTGATAAATTTGTATAGAATGTTTAAAATTTTTTTGTCCTTTCCAACCATCAAAAAGAAGGATCTCTCAATGTGGTAATATTTTTATTTTTATATTTATTACCTCAAATCTCTGTCAGTTACAAACCGATTTAGAACGTACTTTTGCTGGAAAGCCATACTTACAGATTCCATAGAAATTTTATCAAAATCAGTTCCGTAGTTTTGCTTTAATTAAAATAACTGCACAATTGAAGTCAGTTTTTCATGGAACACAATATTACGTGGATAGACATTTTTTTTTTGCATTTCTCGACTAATTTCTAAATGAGGAAAATATTGTCGTCGTTTGTTAGTAGACATAAAAAAAAGAAGAGTCAGGAAAACCTCGTTAAATCTCGTTTATAAGGTAAGTGGAGGGAGGGAGGAAAGTTAATGAAAATTTTACGTCTACTTTTGTTATTTTACTGAAAAAATGTATACAATGTTTTGAACACATTTTTCAGTATTACATCAATGTTAATAAATAATTTAGTAAAATAATGAAGAAAACTATCACAATTATATAATATTATAATCACCTACACTTTTAGCTTTTCTACAGATAATCACGTTTCGAATCCTATAACGGTGTTAACTCTTTCATAGTTCACTAAGCGATTCAAAACATACTCATTTGACTGGCAGAGATAAAACGTACATAGATATAACAGATCTAAGGTTTACTATGAAAGGAAATCTATCATTTTGTGCTCACAGACTGGATAGGTTAACCCCGGAAATGTTATCACGCGCAGCGATGGTACATAATAGATGAATTCGTCTGTGTAGATATGCCCATTAACTAGTTAATCGACGTAATAAATCATTCAAAGCGTATAATGTTTCACAAATCAAGATAACTGTATTAAGCAATTCCAAATAAATGAATAAGACGAGAGATAACGTAAATTTTACAGGAAATGTTCATCATCGTCATATCAGCGATTAACTATCCACTGCTAATCATAAGCATTCCCCTTAGGGTTTTCCAATAGTTGCCACGCTTGGCAGATGGATTTTAAAATTCATTTAAATTGAAAAAAGTAAATTTGTGTAAACGGAATTATATAAAATGATACCACCACATTTGGAATTTGTTGAAATCTTACTCAACTTTGTAAATACCGATTTTGTATCTATACATTATACTCGTATTGGTATATAAAAAACACAAGATACACTATTCATCTTAAATCTTAGACTAAAAATTCTCATAAAATTGAAGCTTATTCAAGTACATTACACTCTCCTTTCTAAGCATCCAGTAATGATTGTAGCCAAAGTCCAAACGTGTCGAAATGTTATTAAATAAATTCTATAAAAATATAAAATCCAAACAGAAAATTTCATATTTCGTGCAAGTAATTGCTCCCTCCGAACGCTCCCTGCCGAGGTTTTCCCTGGAGACTACAATATGGGGTTCTTCAAAAAGGTTATATTAAGGTTACTACAGGGTCATGTGACACCCCTAGTGTTGCAGATGTCCATAGATTACAGTAACAGTTTACCATCAGACAGGTTGTATACTTATTTGCCACCTTCATGGTATAAAAAATATTCACTTATATCATACATATATATATATATATATATATATATATATATATATATATATATATATATATATATATATACACAGTTTCCCAAAACGTGTAGTGAGCCATAGTTTTATTTTACAAACTTACAAATTTTGTACAACATTTTAAAAATATATTTATTTTGTCATTAAATATGTCAATATCTGGCTGCTGAGAAATAGCGTGGTAAGTGGGAGCAAACTGAGCAGTACACGTGCGAACCGGCGGTGCCGATAGTAGTCGATATATATAACACTTTATTATAAGCACGTCTATGTATTATATATCATAACTACTTATTTCTTTTAATTTAAAACATTTTTCCGCTTATTTTTATACTATAAAGATAGCAAATAAACATACAACCCAGTATATAAACGGTTTCGTTTGTCTATAGACGCCTGCAGCACCAGGTTTTTTATTCGTATGTACGCGTTACAGACCTCAAAGAAAACTTAATACAAAACATTAAATAGGAATGTAAATCTAGGATTTTTATATCTATGATTATAAGCGTGAGAGCGCATTTTCCTTGAACCTTGATTGAAACCTTCAGGCAACGGAGCATCATTCATCATTCGTGTAGGTATCTGTAACCGACGGTTTATTCAAACGTCGCTAAATGTTTATTTATAACTACTCGTATTTTAAGGACTAAGTGCATTGAATATCTTATTGTAAGTTTGTATACATTATGTATTTTTGACAAAAAAAGAAACCTACTTCTATGTTTACAAAAATTGCTGAAAACGTTACAAAATAGATAGATAGATCGCCAAAAGGGAAGCTGTCATAACGTACCTTTCTTTGTCAGTAATTACTATTACTAGCTAGTGTAATTCCCCAACTTCGTACGCATGGATTTCAGAAGGTAAAGAAGGGAGATTGTTAGCTTATATATTTTGTTTTTTTTTTTTTTTTTATTTGTTTTGTGCTTTATTTTCATTCTTTTATTTCTTTTATTATGTATTATGTGTATGTTTTTTTTTATTGTAATTTGTATGCTGTAAGTAATGTAAATAAATTATCTATCTATCTAAGTACAAAAACAAATAAACTAGACTGAGAGTGAGACTAAAACTTTAAGATAGACCTTCAGGAATGCTGTTTTTGCGTGAAGCCGGAACAAACGTGCAGGCAGGCAAAATACGAGTTTAACAATATTCATAGAGCTAAAGTAAGTTGGGACCATAAGTACCAACTATCCGTGGTATTTATTCCTCAACATCATCATCATATCAGTGATTACCTGTCCACTATTGAACATAGGTCTCCCCTAAAGACTGCCATAAGGAACCCGTACCACCATCGATTGTCGGTTCTTCGAGCTATATGACCAACCCGCTGCCACTTCAGATTGCTAATCCTTCGGACTATATCGATCACTTACTTATTTTTAATCGATAAAAAAAACTTAACCATAATTTAATTGCAAATAACCATATTTTCTTTCCCTGCATCTTTTCTTACTCATTAAATCTTATTTTATTAAAAAATTCTTTTCATACATCCATGCTTGTTAATTCATTCTGACTCTATGATCTATAACTGCTTAACTTCCTCTATTTATTATGACAACATCAAACTATAACTATTACTAAACTCTTTACCGTTTTTTTTTTTTTTTAATATTAAGATTCGTTTCTTGTTAGTTGGTAATCAGCCCTTTGCCATTTAAAAAAAAAACTACTCGTAAATATAAGTTCTAAATATTTTGCCTTGGCATACAATGTTTAAAATATATTAATTACGTTGTAACTGTATATGAACTAATAAAGTCTCCGCCGTCACACTTAATAAGAATAGCTGGTATGAATAAACTTTGATTACTTACTTAATAGCAGCTAACACGGAGTCTATACTTTGGCTAGTTTCCAAGAGACTATGATTGTGAGTCGAGTTTACGTTATTAAAACTTCACTTCTAAATTTATTGCACCGGAAAAAAAATAATCAGACCAAGGACAATTGAAATGCAAATAATTAGCAGTTTTATATTGCGAATGTTTAAGCTGTAGAATGAGCTCTTTGTCGAGGTTTTCTAGAGACTACATTATGAGGTTCTCAGAAAAGGTAAGGTTTTGCAAACATCCTTAGGCTGTAATGACCATTTACGGACGTTCAAACGAGCTATACATAGTATATGCTGGTTTGCTATCTATAATCGTGGCGGCGGCGGCCTAAGCCAGTCAGAGGCTTGAGCAAAGCTGAATGAAGATACAGATTTTAGAAGTTGATGTAAACAATTAATTACAAGCTTTCAGTTACAAGGCTTTCAATTACAAGCTTGCAAACAATTCAGTTAACACTTGTATCTTATATATACAAGTGTTAACTGAATAAAAAGCTGTTTGATATTTATTTAGTTAAAATTTTGCACTTGAAATTTAGACTTAAATAAACATACTTAAACTATGGATTTGGATGAGCAAAAGGGCCGAGGCGGTCTGCTTCTTCTGCCTCTCAAGTTAGTCTGCCACTGAATCGTGGTATTAAAAAAAATAGCCCATAATTATAAATAGCACACTACATAAATGTAAACAAAACAAACGATATATTTTATTGTTAAGTTTCGTAAGCACACATTATATTTTAATGTAATAACTACCGGGTTAACTTACTTGTAATTAGATCGGGAAAGCTCGACTAGTTTCGGGATAAATCCGTGATCCTAAATCCGAGGTCCGCAGTCGGTCTCGCGCTCGCATCACAGCCGCTCATGACTAATTATTACACATAGTTATTAGATTAAGATGGAACGATATTATCTGTGTAGTATCTGTGTCTTGTAAATGTACTATTTAAAACATACCATTTAAATTGGTTTTGGAAATTATGATGAATTTATGTAAACGAACATCATTATAGGAAATATTTTATATGTTAAATCTGAATAATAGATGAAACGTGCCGTGTTGTCCAGGCATAGCATGGGCCAACCCTTCCTTTACCGTAGATATCGTAAGAGATGACTAAGGGAATTTAACAGTCGATGAATGGGCAGCAGTGTCCCTCTTAAAACGTCACCAAACCCTAACTGCGGTTGCCAACCCGCCAGCCACGCGTGGCAACTACTGGCTAACCCTTCCTTCATGTGGGTGGTCTATGTTCAGCAATGGACATATAATGAAGATAATGAATAAATGAAACAATAAGTCATCGTCAAGTATTTTCATGATTACCAATAATTACATTAAATAAATAAATGCACCTAAACGGTGAGGCATTGATTCTAAAAGTACATACTTTAAATACCGAGGGCAGAAAGAGATTCCAAGTAATGGAGAATTGATCCTTACTGTTAGCAATATATATTTATTTATTTATTCTTTATTGCACAATAAAATATTGTACTAATGGCGAGCTTAACGCCATATGGCATTCTCAATCAGCTAACCATTGGGTAAAAACAGAAAGCGTATGAAGGGCAGATGTGGTGAAAAATATGTGACAAATACTGTCAAGTACATATACGTCGAGTCGATCTCCACGCGGTCCCCTATCATGGTTATTTCTTAGCAAATTCGCCACGATGACCCACTTGACTTAACTTCATTCTCACCCATCATCATTAAGTAATACCAGTAGGGGTCAGTAGGGGGAAATATATTGCTAATAATATAATCTAATATATCTATTGCTACCATTACATCCTAGTAGGTAAACCTCTACCTTTTTTTTATACAACTTAGAATGGCAAACAAGCTGACGGCCCACCTGATGGAAAGTGGTAACCGTCGCCTATAGACATGAGCAGTACCATGGACATAACAGAGTATACTGTTTCGCCCATAATACCCCCCATGCGTTGCCATTCCTAAGGACTCAAGTGTTATTCCTCCGTACCCAGTAAATTCACGCCATATCCCAGCCTTCATACCGAAACACAGCCATACAAACACAACTGCTTTACGGTTGAAACACGAATGGGACAGAGGTACCCAAGCAATCGACTTTTGTACAAAGCCTCTCCTCCACCCTCCATCATCATCTTCCTACCTTATTCCCAATTATTATTTGCGGTCGGTGTAATACGGTTTTATACATATTACTAAAGGAATTGGCTTATAGTTTTACAACCAGCTGCCTGTCTGACGTCAACCTTCTTTGGGAATCTACCTCTACCCTCCATCGTGGTTAATTATTCTTGACTTCGTCACAATAGGCCGATTGACCTATTTTATTTATTTATTTATAAACTACTCACCACACTTACAGTATCCCAAAACGTGTAGTGAGCCATGGGTTTATTTTACAAACTTAAAAATTTTAAACAACATTTTAAAAATATATCTATTTTGTTATTGAATATATCAATTCTATTTGGCCATTGAGCAACCGATAATAGTTTTATCTTTTTCTTTATCTATCACTAGTGCTTTGCTAGTGTATACCAACAGCGCAGGCGGGGATCATTTCATTTTCATCACTTTAAAAAAAAATCTATGGTCTGATCAAGTGTCAAAACAACAATATAAAAATGTCATATGTCTTTCAGTGCGCTAACATCGTAAAAAAATGGAAAAATCCTCTGAATTTGGATTTCTAAACATCACGCCAATAAAATGTTCCAAAGAGACTGTAAGCACTCTCTAATTTATGATACCGCGTGAGAATCACTATGTCGAGGATGAAGTTATGAAGCCCCGCTTATCCATTTACATCTGTCAATTAAAAAATAATACCTTTTTTTTTATTCTAAACTGACAGTACTAAAAATACTTTTCATATTATAAATCAAGTATATAATAATTACGTTCACGTAATTAATTTGTTGAAATATAATATAAAGATTTGAAAATTAGATTATTTTATTGATTATTAATTTTAGATATTTTTACTTTTCTTTAAAATGTTATAAATCAACAATCGCTAAATATTAATATATTGGTACCTACCAACCTACTAAACTAACGAACGAGGAAGTCCTAAAAAAAGTAAACGAGAAGAGAACATTGATTAAAATTATAAAGAATAGAAGAGGCAAAATGCTGCGTCACCTTATACGACATGACGATTTTTTTAAGAGCATAATAGAAGGAAAGATAGAGGTCAAAAGAGGAAGAGGAAGACCGAGGATTAACTACATGGGACAGATAAAGGAAACACTAGGCGTCATGTCGTATAGGGAGATAAAGAATATGGCCTGGGATAGAGCTGGCTGGAGGAAGATGCATGAATTAGTTGCACCGACAAGAGGAAACTCTTAAATGAAAATAATAAATAACCAGCCTACCAGCAATACTGAATACTTATATAGGCTACTTAAATGTGGTAAACCCCATATAAAGTAGCTACGCCGAATAGATATCTTTCATTTAATCCAAAACGTTTCAGGACAAATCTGGGCCATTTCTTAGCAACGAGTATTGACAGAGTGCAGTTACAATGCAGTCAGTTGTCACGATTCCCTAATATTAATATTGATATTAGCACGACCTCCACCAAATCCGTATTGTATAAATTATATAGTTTTGTTTAATCAGCTTACTAATTGCATGGTATTTATCTTGGATACAAAGAAAGCAAATTCTCTAACAAATATATTTATTGAATTTAAAAATATAATTAATATAATTATCATGAATTATGTTTCGAAAAACTGACGCGATTCCCACCGCGACATGTGAAACCTGTCACACTGCGTCAGCATTCTGCGGTTGGTAGTTTTCTTGGAAATTGCCACTATGCCGAGCATTGATTGGCATTATGACGAAATAATGAGAGGCGCTACTTATTGCAATGTCAATAATGCAATAATATATAACATGCTTTGTTGGTTGTCCTTAAATAAATCAAGATGGGATGATTCCCTGTAATACCAAATAATACACAAAATTGCGCAAACGATTCGCAATTGTCAAAAATGTGGTATTACATGGCACGATTGCATGCTAATAGATAAATAATTTTAGTAATTTTTTACATATTTGTATATAATATATATATAAAATTTTGTATATAATTGATACATATCAATCATTAATTAACTGTATTCAAATATCAAAATGTTAATAAATCTTAAGTAATTAAATATAATAATGTTAATAAATAATTTCATTCTATTAAGGACCTAAGCTACACTTCTCTTCGATAAACAGCGCCATGTAAAATGTAGTGGCTAAAAACAAAACTAATTCAAAACTTATTTTAGTTCCTAAATCGCTCTATAGAGGCAGCATCAATATTCGCAGACTAATTATGTTTAAGTACATAAATAAAAAAAATGTTAAATTTAAAGACAAATATCATATAATTTTCAATTAATTAGTATTGTATAGAATCACTATTAAATGTATTTTAATAAATACAAAAATTCTTCATCTTTGTCGTACTTAGACGCGACGTCAAATACGTCAATGTGATAAATGCTGCCATCATACAACAAAAGTATTAACAATTGATAACATATAGTTATTGTATAAAAATATATACAGTTTCTTTTAAAATAATTATGCATAAAAAGTTTTTAATGCTATTATAATTGTGATTAACCGCGTCTTTACTTGGAACGTAAAAAAGTAAAAAAAAAAAGACGAAGCGGATGTCGACAGTAGCGCCATCCTCGCGACATTTTTATACTGTAACTACTAAAATTACTTATTTCCGTTGATACCAACTTCTTCCGCCATTTTGTATACTCGTCTCTTGTCTATAATTTTCGGATAGATCGTCTTTATGGGCAAGGTCCGTAGATAATTTTTACTCTTTGGATTGGATACCTATTGCTATTGTGCTCTCTGATTACTATTGACTGTCAAAACAATGTATTCAAATTATGATATATTTATTAATTCCAGGCTTTTCTGGCGTGATATTTATGTATCTAATATTAAAAGATGGATACGTGGTCGAATTTGTGCCGATGCTGCTTATCGCCAGATTCACAAGTGTCATTATTAGATGAGCATAATGTGACGGAAAAATTTCACGAAGTAACTTCAATTGAGGTAATTATTCCCCTCTAAATATCTATTTATAATGTGTTTTTTAAATAATCCTAATTACAATGTTAAGTAGATTTTTCTTAAATATTTTTTTAGTAATTAACCTATAAAACTATGATATCTTTTTTCCAGCAATTAATTTATTTACTCAATTTTATTGACTTCTTGTATGATTCCTTAGTTTTTTTTTATTCCTTCCAGTCCTATTATTGGTGCAGAATTTCCGTAGTTGTATTAATTTTGAAACTATCGGCATCTCTATTGAAAAAGTATTTGCAAATTAATAAAAATTTGACCTCGTATAATCCATCGGTGGTCTAGTCTATGGTGTGGTTTATTTAAATGCATATTTTCTTATTCTACTAAGCATAATAATATTAAAAAAAAAATAGAAGTGGTACCAATCACATAAAGAAGTAAGAAAATCCTTTTTGGGATAAGTACCATTTTGTGTTACATTTTTCTCATATTTCGTATGTACATCTTTTGAGTATATTGAAATAAAGATGATTGATAAAATCATCATCATCGTATTAACTGATAATTGTTCACATATAAGCATCCCCCTTGGGTGGTTTATGTCAGTAGTCGCCTCACTTAGCAGGTTGTTAGGCAGCTGCGGCTAGACTTTGGTGATATTTTAAGAAGGATACTGCGCCCCCTCCCTAGTCCATTAAATTCCCTCAGTGGCCTCTTACAACACTGATGAGAAAACAGGGGTGGCCTATTCTATTCAGAGACCACAAGGTCTTAGATCTTCATTATAACCTTTAACCTCAACCATCTAACTTTAACCTCAACTTTGTCCATGTAACGGGATTATATTGATTGACAAAATAGATTATGTTCTACTCCATCCCAAATACTATACTGTATATATCTTAAATTATATAGATAATGTCTCCATAGAAATGCTTCGAGAAAAATGGGTCAACTTTTTTATTCAATTTTGTATGTTAAATAGTTATAAGTGATTCCTTTATAATTTCTATATTTATTTTGCCTTATAAATTCTGCATTTTTTTAATGCACAAACACTCAATTTATTTATTAAATAATATGTCAAGATACATTTTATACCTAGACATATAGAATAGCTAATTTGACAAAAAGCTGACCCGTTTTCAAGCCACAATGCTTTGTCTATATAATCTAAGGCATATATCTCCTAAATTTTATGATTTGTTTAATAGATTAAGATGCCCAATAGTAATAAACATGATTTTATGAGAAAGTCAGCAGTTTTATACACTGCTATATTTAATATTTTAATACATATTTGATTTCTTTAATCTTAAAAATTGTATCTTTCAAAATTAATTCCAGGTAAAACTAGATGATGGATTGCCTCAAAAGCTGTGCAATGACTGCTTTGCGAAAATGAATTCAGCATATCAGTTCCGTAAGCAGTGTATCAAAATGGATAGTGAGTTGAAATTGCAACTGAACACATTACTCACTGAAAGCTACATACAACAAGCTGAAGCTGAGAAGAACCAAAACTTTGGTACAGATATTGATGATATAGCTAATGATCCCATTAAACAATTGGAATCAATAATAAAAAAAGAACCTACCGATAGTGATGATGATTATTATTATGTTCTTGTGATTGATGATCCTAAAGATAAAGAAAAACAAAACGAAACTGAATCATCAATAGATACTAATATTAAATTGGAGAATATTGAGGATGCACATTCTCTACAGGACTTACAGGAAATATTAAATGAGCCAATAAAAGTAATTCCTGAAGCTACTAACACATTTGAAGGACTGAATTCAATTGATTCATTCTTAGTCTCTAATCCTAAAGTTCCCGTAAATGTTCCTGCAACAATATTACAAAATGAAGAGGATAGTCAAGAGAATGATAATAATTTTACACACCCAATGGATATAGAGGAAACACAGGATAGTGCATCACAAGAACAGATGTCGGCTGTTGATATGGAAGAGAATGAAATTGTTGAAAATATAGGTAATAATATTATAAGCACATTACCTACATCTAAAAATATCATCAAAATATTAACAACTTCCTCAGCAGATGGGACTATATTATTGAAAAATAATGATAAGATTCAATACTTAACTGACAATGATGAGCTCATGACTAATAATGATGGATTAGATCAAGAAGAAGTCATCTTTTGTGAGGATGATGCGACCCAATATCAAATAATAAAGTGTGATGGTACAGAATTAGTTATTGAGTATTCCGATGATGGTCAAATAGCTACAGTTTTGCAACAAGAAGATGGTACATTTTTATGTGAATGCGGTGAACAGTTTGAAGACTTGGCTGAATATGAGAAGCATCAGTATAAGCATAACCCTGCTGGAGAACATCTCTGCAATTTATGTGGAAAAGGCTTCGAATCTGCTGAAATCTTAACAGGCCATATCTTACTGCACAGTTTCACTGGTCTTTTAATAACATGTCCATTCTGTAATCACCTTGTCAGAAGGAATGCTTTAACACAACATATTAAATATGGACACAATAATATTAAACCAAGATGTGATCAATGTTTTAAAACATTTGCAAACCCAAATAACTTAAAACGGCATATGATGATTCACACTGGTGTCAGAGAATTTGAATGTGACATTTGCTTTAAGAGATTCCACCAAAAAATCACAATGCAAACACACAGACTAACACATCTTAACCCATTTACCTGCAATCAGTGTGATCATACATTTAATAACAAAGCAGAGCTGTCTGCTCATAGAAATTCAGAGGAGTGTACGAAATCTAAAGCTCAGAAAGTGAAGGTAGAATTAATGAAGACTGTCAAACAAGAAATCACTACAAATCTTGGAAAATTGCTGGGTTATGCTTGTTCACTGTGCAAGAAAATGTTCTCTCTTGAATCTGCTTTAGAACAGCATGTTGAGAGTACACACATAGTGGATCCAGCTGAGTTGCTTTGCTCTGAATGTGGGGAAGTTTTGCCTTCAAAGAAGGATATGCAAGCTCACATCCTTAACCATAAAAATATGAAGCCAAAGATTATGAAACGATTTGAATGTAGTATGTGTGGGAAGGGTTGTTCAAGTCAAGCAATGTTGATAATGCATGAGCGAGTCCACACAAACGAGAGACCCTTCCCATGTCAACTGTGCTCTCTCAGGTTTAAAACTAAAACTCATCTACGAACACACCAACTTACTCATACAAGGGAGAAGAAGTTTGGGTGTTCAGTCTGTATGAAGTTCTTTGCATTAAAAGGGAATTTAGTTGTTCATTTGAGAACACACACTGGTGAAAGGCCATATATATGTACTTTGTGTGGGGAAGCTTTCATAGATTCCAAATATTTGAAAAAACACAAATTAAAAAAACATGCCATAGACAATGTACCTTGGAATAAATATTAATCTGAGAGTTTAACATGGAAATAATTAATTTGATTGAAAAAACTTGCAAGCAAATGTAAAGTTAACATTTTTTATACTATCAGAAAATCAGTTATTTTTCTTTAAAAGAAAACTATGAAGTTAATTTATAGGTACATTATTCTATGGAGTAAATATATAACTACATAAATAGTATGTATGACTTGCCCATTAAATATATTTGTATTAAATTGGATGGATTCGAAATCTGGCATGTTTAAAAATCTCGCTTGTTTTGCCCTGGTACATTGTTAATAACTTTTAATAAAATAAGATGTCATTTTAAGACACATGGGTGTTTTCTTTTCTATCAACAATCTCGGTGATAATATTTTAGATCTGTTAAAAACATTAATTTGTTTTTTCTTTATTATAAAATATTTTAAATTATTGCCTAGATACTGTAGATTTGTAAAGTATATAATGCAACAAATTATTATTTGATATTTTTATTAAATTTCTGCTTTCTTCGGAATCATAACCAAAAATAAACACCTCAGTCAATAATATTTTAATCTTAGAGTGTCTCCATAGAAATGCTTCAATAAAAACGGGTCAACTTTTTCATACAATTTTACGTGATAAATAATTTTAATGAGTGATTCCTTCATATCTTTTATATTTATTTTGTCTTATAATTTCTGCATCTTTTTAATGCGTAAACACTCGTTCTATTTAATAAATAATACGTCAAGATACATTTTATGCGTAAGTATATAGAACACTAATAAAAGAACGAGACAGCTAATTTGACAATTAGCTGGCAAAAAGTTTACGCGTTTTTGACGTTCGATGCTCTGTCTACATATATAATTTAAAATTTTAATTTATTAGTCAAGTAAAAACAGATCTTAACTTTTTTATTATTTAACTAGAATAAAAATATTCACAGCCACCCTGTTACATTTTTGCTTGTTAAGACAACAAACTTTAAAATATTGGCAAGTTAATTTTAAACTTTCGCGTTCATTACACATATTTTAAATACAAAATCGGGACTTAACGCGATGATAGTACCTAATAATAGTCCACTATTTACCTGTAAAGGCTTTTTCTTGCGTAATTCTTAATTATTTATTTAAAATATTGTAAAAATTATGTTTATTGTATTTATTTTCTTTATTTTTCGTTCGCGAAAGTCATTTCTTGTATTTCTGTATCTATTTCTGTAATTCATATAATTGACTTTGAAGTTTTATATTCTAGGACTATTTTGTATTCGACCTGTCCTAACTTGGTTTTTTTTTTTTTACTAACGCTAGCGATCGCTGTGTCTGAAATCAGTAAATGTGGTCTAGGAAATAAGGAAGCTAATCTGATATTTGAAGGTGGTAGAAGCCAGAATGTTCTTATTTTTAACTTGCCATTTACTTTTCACTCTTCTGTGTACTATTGGTGTCAATCTTTGATTATCTTTTTACGAGCACGATATCTTTCTAAATCTCTAAGTTATACGTCGAAATTTTCAATCTAGTTTTGTTTTATCACGTTATCATTTTTCAGTTTACCTTTAATAAATGAAATAATTGATGATATAGTAACCAACACAAGAGAAATAATAATTATTTATCATGGAAATCACTTAAGACTCTAAATTCCATACAAAAAATACCGTTCCGTCACGAGTTTTACCACTACGTTACATTTTTTGTGACAGAGCGTAACAGGCGTAAAACAGTAGTATTCTAGGTTTTTAGCATTTTTTAATGGAATGGTAACCCCGCCTGTGCTAACGATATATGCTGGAGGGGTACCAGTGAGGGATAATAGGTGAGAATAAAAGGCAGGTCAGTTAGCTTATATGGATGAGTACACCGGGAATTCATCATAATGGTATCCAGGGGGGACCACATGTAGGTCGACCTGACAGGGTATATTGTTAGTAATACAAGGTATAGTAGGGACTGGTAGTTCACATTACTAACAATCTCCCCCCTCCCCCCGCCGGTTCTCAGCATTCACCTAATTATGCATTGTTTATTTTTTTATACGACTTATGAAATATTTAGCAGGTTATAATAAATTAATGTTAAAAACAGAAATTTAAATCATATTTGAAAATAGTAACTACGTGAGTTACTGCTACTAAGTAAATAATAACATTCAATGAGTACAATAAATTTTTTATATTATAAAGTTCTATATATATTTTTTTTTACCAGAACATTTTGTAACAATGCTTCATTCGTCAGGAACACTTTACATGTATGTAAAACACCTCCATCACACATCTTGTGTACTATGTTCCCAGTTGTTTTGTAAAAAGAATAATAAATATTCAATATTAATGTTACTACAATCGTTGCAGTGTCAAAACAATTTAAAAAATATAATTAAGATTTCGAATATTTTGGATTTCTTTTTTATTATTGGCATTTAGGCATTAGGCATGTTATTGTCGATAGAAAAGAAGACCGTTCCACATATAAGTGTACTATTACAGTAACATAATCTACAGAATACACGTGTATTGGGTAAAATTACATTATGCAATACAAAAAAAATAATACTACATTAGCTACAGAAACATTTTGTATATTGTTATAAAATATATTGACAGGTAAAATAAAGTTTCTAATGTGTAAACTCAGCGTTTTATTGTTGTGACTGTTCATCATGTTACATGTATTATGTAAGTACCTAAAGTATTTAATTATGTTGGGAAAAGTTATTGTTTTTTTTTTTTTTTTGGATCATAATAGAATGGTAACTCCGCCTGCGCTATCGGTATACGCTGGCGGGTCACCAGTGAGGCATGATAGGTGACCATGAAAGCAGGTCAGTTAGCTCACTGTGACGAATTCCACCAGAATTAACTACGATGATTTCCAGGAGGAACCACGTGGAGGTCGACCTGGTAGGGTGTAATGCTGGCAATGGGTCAGTTAGAGCCAATTACTAACAATCCCTTTCCCCCCAAAAGTGATTGTTAGCAATGAGCTTTCAAAGACCCCTTACAAACAGTATTCCTCCACGCGGTTCTCCCTAGAAACCATCGTAATTGATTTTTAATGATGTCATCACGATGGGCATACTGACCTCCTCACATGATAGCGCAAGCAAGGTTATCATTCCAATTTCATCCATTAAAAAACCTTTTAATGACAATGATATACCTATCAGAAGTATTATTAGTTTTACATGGAAAAAAAAAAATAAACAGCGCCATCTAAGTATTAGTATCATAAATACGAAAATCTTGAATTTGACGTTCCTTACAAAAACAAATTTCACGCAAACTTTACGATGAAAATCACACAATTACATTAGTTTTAATCTTATAGGACAGATGGCACTGTTCAATAAAAAAAATTAAAACTTAGAAATATGAATAAAAAAAAAAATATCAGAAATAAAAATATGTCTACCTTTATATCAATAGATTTTTCAAATACCTAATTTTCATATAGATATATTTCATTCTAGCTTTTGCCCGCGACCTTTGCGTAGATTTTGGAGGTAGGTAAGTAACTAAAATTTTTTTTTACGATAAGTTGATACGTAAGAACTGATAAAATATACCACTTGTGGGGAGAAAGGGATTGTTAGTAATGGAGACTGAGAATCCCATTGCTAGCAATATAATACCCAACCAGGTTGACCTCCTCGCGGTTCTCCCTGGAAATTATCATGGTTAATTCCTGATGAATTAAAAATAATAGGCTAACTGGCCTGTTTTCATTCTCATGTATCACCCTTCACTGGTGCTCCGCCAGCGTATCCCGTTAACACATACCATTTTCACCCATAAAAAAAAAAATAGACCACTTGTAGATGCCATATTTAAATAAATAAAGCTCGCTCAATATTGTTATTTTCTTCTCTTAATATGTCCAGTAATTGTCACTCTTGGCAGGTGGGTCGGCAACCGCAGTCAGGCTTTTGGTGATGTTTTAATAACGTGATATTGTAACAGTGTAAAATTTTATAGCGTAAAATTATCAAAATCGATTTTACATAGATTTCATACAAAGATATTTTCGTTGAAGTGATATGGGCCTGCTATAGTGTACATTGGCAAGTTCTATCCCTAATATATGACTAGGGCTCTACAGATTACCTAATCCTGAAATACATTTCAAATATCGAACGTAATTTTTCGTCTATCTCCGGACGAAGTACGGATCGCAACTTTTGCGGCGAACACGATCCATCAATCGCCTATAAAATACGCAGCCAGTTAGTTAACCCGCAAACACGTCAGTTGCTGGACTAAAGGTCGGCGGGTCGCCCATAATTCAGCTGGTGCCGCCCAGCCATCCACTCGAATCTCTGCCGCTCCAGTAATTAGGATAAAATATTAATCCGTCGACAGTCAGCCATGGGATCCGAATCACCGAAAAATAAAATTGTTGGCCATCACCTTCTGGTAGAATTGTCATCTCTATATGCATCCTACTTTAACTGGGACAATTTATTTTCCGATTTTGCATGCGGCTCACCTGATGATAAGTGACCACCGCCGTCCATGATCACTTGCAACACCAGCGGCATTGCAGGTGTGCTGCTGGCCTTTTAAAAAGGAATATGTTCTTTTCTTTAAGGTTATGATGTCGTATCGGTTCGGAAATACTGCTGCTGGAAGTTGATTCCAAACAGTGGTTGTGGGAGAAATTTTTAAGATGTTTTTACTTGCTTATTAATTAATATACAACTTTGAAAATTTTGAATTTGATATTTAAAAATCAGTGGGTTAATAATTTAAGATTGCGTTCCACAAAAAAACCGAGTTATTTTGATTTAAAACAAAAATAACTACCGAACCGATTTTTTTTAATTTCTATGAAACCAATCCGAAATTTTATTCTTACAAATAAAAAAATCCTTTTTTAAATCGGTTTGTAACTCACGAAGTTATGAAGTGAGACGCATAAAAAATACAACTGAATTGAGAGTCTCCTTCTTTTCAAAATATTATAATTAATTAAAAATTAACCTTTTGCATGTTTTTTTTTTATTGGTGAAATAATTCAAGGTGGTATAGCTCATGTTTAAAATTAAAGGAAAAATGGTTAAAAAAATAAATATGACAGCTATGTTTTTTTATTCTGCAACAGACATTAAGACGGTATCCAGACACGATCAACTTGTTCTTTTATATAATTTTTGGGCATTCAATGTTATTGAATGGAAATTTCCACCATTATGTAATATTTCGTTTTTTTTTTTTTTCTGAATGTGTTTGCTGTTGGCCGTGTGTGGCCTTTACAGCTTCACCGGACGCGAATGCAGGGGCGAGTGCTGATGGCACTCCAAGCCCGCGAGAGGGGAGCGACAGAGGTGTCGACTCTTTCTTAAAAGTAATATTTCGATGTCAGCCTTTACATTAGATTGTTTTCTATAGATAACATTACATACATGATCAATTAATTTGACAGATACCAGTGAGGAACGAAGTCAGGTCTGTTTTTTTATGGGTGAAAATGGTATAGTAACCCCGCCTGCGCTAACGGGATACGCTGGCGGAGCACCAGTGATGGGTGATAGATGAGAATGAAAACAAACCAGTTAGCCCATCATGATGAATTCATCAGGAATTAACCATGATAGTTTCCAGGGAGAACCGCGAGGAGGTCGACCTGGTTGGGTATATTGCTAGCAATGTGATTCTCAGTCTCCATTATTAACAATTCCTTTCCCCCCAACGAAGTCAGGTCAGCTAGTTTATCGTGACAAATTCGACAGGAATTAACCACTATGGTTTTCAAGAGAACCGCGTGGCGGTCGGCCAGATAGGGTATGACGCTAGCAATATGGTCGCTCCATTAACCATTTTCCCCTGAATTTCATTGCATAATTAATACCTACAAGTCAAGCTTCAGTCCATTTTGTTCTACTAGTAGAACTATACGGATACAATGAAGCAAAAAACTCGTCATTAGGTTTTATAATTGTCTATACTCGCTCCATCTATGAGTATCTTGGTTAAAGTAATCTTTCAAAATAATAAACACGCTGATCAAATACTCCCCCCTTATTCGTAAAAACGTCAAACCTCTTATAAGCCTATTTTAACTATTGAGGTGTACTATCCTTTTCTTTTACACTAATTTCCCAAATTGAAAGACAGTGACAGAACACTCTAAAATAGATTTGGAGCACGTTTTAAATTTTATGAATAAGATTGTTAGTATCTGGGTCGCTAGACGCTACTATACTTCACGTTTGTGTGAAGCCAATTCGTTCGTTCGTGTCTCTTTTCACCCCGTCACATACGCCACACAGAGCGTAACACGAACGCTCGAAGCACTAGGCACACATGAGCATGCAAGCGTTATTTATAATAATCTTGTGGAAGTTAAAAACACGATCACACGACAAAGCCACACGCGAAAACGAACATGTAATGATGAATGTCACACGTTTGTACATTGTTTTTTTTTTTACTGTTTTGCTTAGTAACAGTTAAAATTAAGTGCATATAGAATTTATTTAACAAATTAATTCTCTAGATAATTTGAAAGTTATTTATAATATGTAAAAAAGTTTTAGTAAATACAAAATTATGTTCAACAGTGGACAGTTAAAAGCTGATATGATGATGATGATGATGATGGTCAAATGCAAAAAAAAAATCCCCTTATTCAAACTAAAACATTCCACAAACCAATTTTAACTATTAAAGTGTTTTGTCCTTGTCTTTCGAATTAAGAAAGGCTTATGAGAAATTTGGTGTTTTTATGAATTTACATGGTACAGACAAATAACACCTCAAAAAAAGCAACGGATGGGGGGGGGTGGTATCATGGGCGAAACAGTATACTCTGTTATGTCCATGGTACTGCTCATGTCTACAGGCGACGGTTACCACTTTCCATCAGGTGGGCCGTCAGCTTGTTTGCCATTGTAAGTTGCATAAAAAAAAAAGAACAAGTGGGTTACGCCTCCTTCATTCATTATAACGTCAAACGTGTCATAAACCTATTTTAAGTATTGAACGGTTTTGTCTCTTTCTTGTATATGACAGTTTCGATTTGAAAGAATGTGACAAAATAGTTTAATAGCTAAAATAGGTTTGTAGTATGTTTTAATTTTTATGAATAAGGTGGTAAGAGTTTAAGGAAATGTATATTGTGTCTCAAGTATCAAGATATTTATATATATCACAGTTAACACTACGGACTATTTTTTTTAATGGATGATAATGGAATGGCAACCCCGTCCGCGCTAACGGTATATACCGGCGAGGCACCAGTTAGGGATGATAGATGAGAATGAAAAAGCAGGTCTGTAAGCCCATAGTGATGAATACACCTGGAATTCAGCACTATGGTTTCAAGGGGGGACCACGTGGAGGTCGACCTGACAGGGTATATTGCTAGATATGCAATAAGACTAGCAGTCTACATTACTAACAATTCCTTTCCCCCAACTGTTTCATTTCATGAAATTAGCACTGAGTTTAGGCATAGTACAGCCATTATGAATAACCATGTATGACAAGAGGGAGGAGCAAACTGAAGTCAAAACGTAATGGCAAATGGAATATCTAACTACCTATTCCGTGTAACTGTGACTCATTTACACCTATCTCTACTAGTTAGTTATGAAATACACCTACCTGTATCTCATAAGAACGGGAACAGATTACAGAGTTGAAAGTTTAAATCTGTTATGTAAATATTTTTCCTATTCATAAAAATGTCATTAGGTTTTAACCTATTTTAGTTTTTATCTCTTACTTTTGCAACTAAAACTAAACTCGCAATTTGATAGAAAGTGACAAAACAGTGTAATATGTAGTTAATGAATAAGGGAATTAATGCGTATTTTTTTATTTTGAGCCATGCAGCTAAATTTATAGGAAATTTTACTAGAGGGAGACTTTGTACAAAAGTCGATTGCTTGGGTACCTCTGTCCCATTCGTGTTTCAACCGTGAAGCAGTTGTGTTTGCATGGCTGTGTTTCGGTTTGAAGGGTGGGATATGGCGTGAATTTACTGGGTACAGAGGAATAACACCTGAGTCCTCAGGAATGGCAACGCATGGGGGGTATCATGGGCGAAACAATATACTCCGTTATGTCCATGGTACTGCTCATGTCTATAGGCGATGGTTACCATTTTCCATCAGGTGGACTGTCAGCTTGTTTGCTATTCTAAGTTGTATAAAAAAAAACGAAAAAAAAATGTAAATGTACTTTGAATACCTACCAAGTGCTAAAAATCAACACCAATAGTACAAAGTGTGTTTGATGCCTAAATCTTGAAAATGGAAACCATCATTTAATTCTTGTCGAATTCATTTACCAACCAAAATCATCTATGTGAAATAAAAACATCCATAAAAAAAAAAACAAAGTGTGTTTGTTGAAAATAAATATGGTGAATATCTATTGAAATAAAAACAGTAACTGTTGTGGTGAATATCTTGGACTTGATATATTAATATGCTTATATTTCGCTGAGATTATTATTGTTAAAAGTTTCGTAAGAAGTTAATGCATTTTGTACTATAAATATAACAGGATTATTTCACGATTAAGGGCCCCGGATGGTCTCGAAAGTAGTCGAGTATTCTTAACCAAAATACATTTGAGCTTCATATGTATTTGAAAGTAAGTGTATTCGAAAACTCGAATAAACTAACATTCGAATAGCAAAATTTCGAATCTACCACCTATACTTATATTAATTCAAAATTCAGGGTGAAATCGAAAGCATTAGCATCTACAAGTTCACAATATTGTTCTGTAAGCAAAAGTGAATATTTTTATTTAATTTATTCATTAGTAGGTAAGGGGAATCATCAGCTCTTGTTAACGATATATCTACTTTGCCTGGTCCAGCCCCATGCAATCATTTGAGAAACAATCGTGGTTAATTCTAGACGAATTCGACTATCTATATTGTATTATTATCACCCGTCACTAGTACTACAGCGGTGTACACCAATAGCGCCTCGTCGACGAATTTAGTATTCCATTTTCGTCTATTTAAAAAAAAAAATATATCGTTAACTCCTGTTATAACGAATTGAACAGTGAGTAGGTTTATAAGCCTGTGGATATAGATATACATACATATACATATTATAGCGTTATACACAATACGGGACGTTGCGCTGTCGATGTCGGCGCGCGGTGGCGGTGGCGGGCCGCACCGCGCCTCGGGTGAATCATTGGGTAATGTGCAACTGCGATTTACACATCTTGATATTTACAGCTGCGATTTTTGAAGTGAATTCCACGGAAATTAGGAATTGTGTAGAAAAATTACCACAGTTCCGCGAAATTATTAACTTTTTGCTATTAAATATAAGGATTATTTTGAAGTATAGCAAAATATGTGATGAGATCACTCAATAATACACTGCCATAAAGAATGGTCCCATTCCTTATGGCAGTCTATGGAGGACGCCTATGTTTAGCAGTGGACAGATGATAGCTGATATAATGATGATGATGATGTTGTGATGAGAACTCATTACTGTTATGTAGGTAAGTAGTTAGTGAGAATTCAGTCCAAACTATGGCATAACAGTGTTATGATAGCACAGATGCAGCACGTAATCTGTAATCGAGTTATATGGATATTCCATAAAATGAAAGGTATTTGGTGATTGTTCCATTATCTTAAAACTTTAGGAACCCTTGATTTAGAGAATATTTGACTATTTTCTCTTAGTACGTTCGTCATAAGAATCCAGTTGTGTAGGTAATAAATATATAAATGTTATAAGTTAGCCAGCCAGCAATTTGCCAAGCAAAGTCACTTCCCATACCAAGAAAGTACGCTAAAGTCAGCAAATATAAATTAGTTTTGTTGTTTTGTAACCAATCTTTATTGTGAGTTTATTCTCAAAAATTTTAACAGATAAACATTATCATCACATCTTTTGCGTTTTAAATTATATATTCGAAACACAATTAGATAAATAATTAAGTGTCACTGAACATATTATGCCGGGATCTAATTTTAAACTAAACAGAGCCAGCCAGATACGAGTACTAATGTGGATAAATCTATTATTTATTTTCTACTATTCATATTAAATTAATCGCGTGATGTGCGACATCATCGCATGTTTGCATGAAAAATGTTTGATTTACATAAATATTTATTACATACAATAATGAAGTACTGTTTCGTTTTGATAAATAATTAACACTTTTCTTTTAATATGATAAATAAAGAAATACCATGGGGGTACGTGTATTTTATATTAAAAAAAAAGTGTGTAAAGAATTTGTATTTCCTATATTCCCTCAGCAAAATTTCCTATTAATATTATTCGCTATATGAATATGTTTCTACTTTATGTACTTATGATATGACAACTAATTATATATAGTATATCTATTTCCCACAGTTTTGACTGCGTTATTCCTTACTCCCGTCGATATTTAGGAAATTTTATTTGCTGCTTATTTATATTAGTCAAAAGTGATATAATAAGATGATTAGAGTTCTAAATATATCAAGTTAGTATGATCTGAATTCTGAATACGAGTGCCATCTTCAGTCGTAACTACTCAGCCGCATGTAGACTAACCACTCCGATATCTTTGACTGCATCATCATCATAATCATTACAGCCATTATCCGTCCACTGCTGGACATAAGCCTCCCCCATAGACTGTAATAAATAATGGTCCTGAACCACCTGCATCCACTGACTTCCAGTAATGCATTTCAGGTCGTCACTCCATCTAGTAGGGGGTCGTACTACATCGCGTTTGCCCGTACGCGTAAAATAAAGACAAATATACAATTAAATATAAAGTCTCAAGACTGTTTATACCGTGTACAACCAAAGCTGTGCTCAGGCGCGCGGTCGCTTTGTTCCCGACTGGCAGCCGACGCGCCTCGCTCCGCCTCGACATTGCACAGGGCTGAACACCGTGACTGAAATACCTTATCATTTATTACTTTGTAGACAAATAACAAATGGTATTTATATATACGCATAAGTATATATATATATATATATATATATATATATATATATATATATATATATATATATATATATATATATATATATATATATATATATATATATATACGATAAAAAAAAAACTGAGGAACATGATATAGAATCAAATGTCATGTATAATACATAAAAAAATAATGGCAATCAGACTTTCTTACTATTCAAGTCTTTTATATTCATTATAATAAAGCGGAAAAGTTTGTTTGTATAAACGCGCTAATCTCTACAATTTCCTCAAGAAGTACCAAAAGCAAAAATTCTTTTTACATTTGTTAGCTCATTTCTTGAGAAAGGTTGAATGAAATAAGTAATATTAATATCTTTTAAGCGATGTTCTACTAGCAAAAACATGGGACGAAAAACAACAAAACATTTTTAATCCCACATATTAACTTGATAGTTGCTTGAACGTTCAAATATTATATTAAATTGAGTCTTTGATGCGAATAGTTATTAAATGTCATAACACCAATTCAATAGAGTCATGCTTATATTCTTTTATCGGGATAAATACTGTTTATGTTTAATATTTTAAATAATAGTATAAAAAAATATTAAATAATATTATGTCGCACTGCTAACCCTACACTCAACCGGGGCGGGCCGATAACAATATCGCTGAGTGCGCGCGTCAGGCGCGAGTACCACGCTGCTAGTGTCCGCTGCCTAATTTACTCTGTTGCTGACGCTTGCGAGCGCTGCCACCCTAGTATACAGAAACATAATGTGACGTGCTTTTACCACGTAATATTTTATTAATTTTTTTGGTTTTTAATCTGTATTTTATTCCTCGTCTATTGTTCACACAGATTAAGGATAAGGTACGATTGTCCACTGAAAGATTAAGTGAAGGATCAACGAGTATGACCATAGACTTTTTAAATTTATTAAGACTGGCTGGAAAGCCATCACAGCCTAAAAGTTACAAAGAACAAAAGACAACTGAATACATAAAATAAATACAATATTTAGGTACATACTAGTACTTACTTATAATGCTAAAGACACTTATAGACGGCGCCAACCAACTAAAACAATTACTTAATTAATTAAATGAGAGTAGATAAGAAAAAAGTACTTAGTATCACATTTAAAATCACAAGTATCTTAGAATCAATTTCTGTCACATATCGTCATAGTTGTAGAATACTGACAGATCTGATAAATAATAATAATTAATATATATATATCCGTCAGTACTCTACGACTATGACGATATATACAAAGTGAAATCAAAAAGTGCCTCCCATACTAACTAGATAGCTTGGAGAGCCGCCGTGTATTTAGTATGGAGGCCCAAAATTTTTTTCTCCATTTCGTCTGATATTTCTTTGTGGAAAAATATTCAGATTCACTGGTACAACTACTTCATCAAAAAATTATAAAATTACACAATAATACTTATGTTAAAAATAATCAACATTAAAAATACAACGGAATTAATCGAGAACCTACTTCTTTTTAAAGTCGGTTGAAAATCAATTTAGTTTATTGTCACCCGACTTCAAAAAAGGAGGAGGTTCTCAATTCAAGTGTATTTCTTTTCTTTACATATGTTTGTTACCTCATAGCTTCATCATTTGTAAGCCAATTCAGAATATTTTTTTTATTTGAACGTACATATATACTTCCAGATTGGTCCCATAGAAATTTTATCAAAATCGCTTTCGTAGTTTAGTTTTTAAATCACAATACCTTTAGGTTTTGCCCTCATTTAAGTCTTTTTTTTATGAAAAGCAATCGTTAATTAATCTTTTACGGTAAATTCTCAATTTATACAATATAATTTTGTATAATATTATAAAAAGATAAGATTTGATTGTATGTTTGTATGTAATGTATAAACTAAAAAACTACTTAATCGATTTTATAAATTCTTTTACCTTTAGGCAATAAAAATTCTGTCGATTCGCTAATAATTATATAACAAATTAAATTAATATTATAAAAATATTTTTACAAAACAAGAAGTATTTAAGTGTTAGAACAAAAAAGCTAGATGTGTTAAGCTGATCCAGTCGGTGATCACAGAAAAACTGTCGAGTGGCGAGATGAAATATAATATCTGTTCATGCAGCTTCCCCGTCGGATAAGCCGCGGGCACGGGGTGAGGCGGCCGTGGTGTGAGGGGATGTAGGCGCGATCAAGCCGTGGCGCGGCCAGTTAAGTAGGTGTCACTAGTGATGCGACAAGTAAGGTGACGGTAGTAATGTTATCGATATATTTAGTTAAATATCCTTTACAGAGTAGGGGGGTAAATACTGTTTAATACTGGGGCTGGGGTCTGGTATCCCCTTTGCTAACAATATATCCTATCAAGTCGACGCAGTTCCTCCTAAAAACTAATTGGTTTTTATTAGGAACTGTAACTAAAACCGGGCCAATTGGCCTGTCATTAACTTAATCTATCATCGCTCACTGATGCCTTACTAGCGGAAACGTGAACACCATTCTATTACCATCTTTTTAAAAGGGAGATATCAGAAAAATTACTAATTTTTTTAGGGAGCGTTCTACCAATCATACAGAATGATTTTCTCAGAGAAACGTGGCTCGATAAATGACAAAAAATCTTGAGAACCCCATACTAACTTGATAGCTAGACAACCCATCTGATAGAACATGATAACCATTGTCTATAGACATGAACAGCACTATAAATACCATCAAAATAATCTGCGAATCTGATATTACTCCTCATATGTTATCAATCCTTAGGAATGAGGTAATATGACTCTATACTGTACTCTGTAATTTCATTGCTATATTCTTCAAACCGCCTAGCTTTGATTTGATAAAGCATTAAGATTTGGCCATCAAAATGAAACTTCGATGAGTAAAACAGAGTACAATTTAAATTTAAATTCTGTTAATGAAACAAAAAAAAACCAATAAACTAAAAGTCAGATTCACAAGTTGACAGTCAGCTATTAATTGCATAAAAAATATCGATATTAACATATTGTTACTACATCACTACGTAAAAGAGAGCATGTCGAACTGTGGCGTGGAGGCCGGTGGCGGCGACAAACAGAGACGGACGCCGGCATTAGTCAAACGGTTTCGTTTGATTTTATCACACACGGATAGCACATACCACATAGATATTTATGATAACACATTATAATTAAGAAAGTACAGGCCAACGTCGGAAATATGTTTTCCTTCTAAGGGCGTGGAACTGAACAGTTTTTTGCTGTGTCGTCCCAACATATAAAGGGCCACCCCTTCCTTTCGCGTGGGTATTGTAAGAGGCAACTAAGGGAACTTAATGGTCGAGGGATATGCAGCAACGTCCCTCTTAAAACGTCACCAAAACCAAAGTGTCTGCCACGCTTGGCAGACTCTTTGGTTTTGGTGACTGGCAAAACTCATTACTGGCAAAAGCCCCTTTATGAAGGGAGTCTATGTTCAACAGTGGACAATTAACGGCTGATATGATAACCTGAACATTTTTACTCAAATAAAAATCGAACGCATATCTGAACATTTTTACTTAAATAAAAGTCGAACGCGTATCCTGTATACGATTTGTGATTGAAATCGTTAGCAGCATATAAAACTAAAAATCTACCCATGCTATAGATAGAATATATGAAAACATAAATTTCCGGAAAAATAATTCAAAACTTCGTAATAACCTCACCACTGCGGGACTGTAAAAATAGCGTAGATCCTTGGAATGCCGGGATCTCGCAATACCGGAGTTGGGAAGCCCTATCTCAAACTAACTAAATAGCTGCATTAGTGTGGGGGCTCGATTTTTTGGCTGCAAGCAGTTTTCTGGCCCGCAATGAGAAAAACTAAAGGTTAATTTTTTTAAAAATTAAAAAGAGACTAACACGGTTGTTATGTAATCACTATTGTTGTGAAAATTGGTCTTCTTCATTTAAAAGATTTTTATACTACTATGGTGGCAAACAAGCAAACGACCCGGCTGAAGATAAATAACGTTACCATAGTCTATGGCCATCAGGGATGTCACAAGCGCGTTGAAGAAACTTTATTATGCTTTTTTTGAGGAAACCCATGCTGTAGTCTCTAAGGTAAACTTCAGCTGGAAATCTTTCCACAACCTGAGCGTTTACGGGAGAGGAAGCTCCTTTGAAACCGGATACTGTGTGACCATTTTTATTCTAGGACGAATTTTCTTGTCGATGGCGAGCGGTGTAATGGTAAAAGATGGCTGTAGGCATCATATCGAAGAGTTCTTCAAAACATAATTCGTTTTTTTATGAGTAAAAATGGAATAGAAACCCCGCCTACGTTATCGGTATACACTGGCAAAACACCAGTGAAAATTTGAGGATGAAAACAGATCAATTAGCCCATCATGAATTCATCTATAATTAATTAGGATATGGACAAGATATAAGAGTTCAACCTGATATTGCTAGCAATTGAGCTAATAGACCCTATTTTTTTATAATGGAATGGTAACCCCACCCGCGCTATCGGTATACACCGGCGGGGCACCAGTGAAGGATGATAGATGAGGATGAAGTAGGTCAGTTAGCCTATCGTGACGAATTCAACAAGAATTGTTCACGATGGTTTCCAGCGGGAACCACGTGAAGGTCGACCTAATAAGGCATATTACTAGCAATGGGGCTGTCAAACTCCATTGCTAATAATCCCTTTCCCCCAATAGACCCTATTACTAACAATCCCTTTCCCCCAACACAATCCGTTATACAGGCGTTAGAAGATGCATAGAAAAACAAAATCTCACCTTAAAAGACACAATAGTAACATAAAAACGACAAAATATTTTTATTTTCTCATACCTACTACTGGAGAGATGCACATGATAACTTATAACGAGAGGAACATTGAGGACAAATCCAGAGTGCGTGTTTTTGTTTGAAATCGTCCTTAACAAGATCATGAAAGCACAGCTGAAACAAGGTTTCAGAGAAAAACATCCAAATGTTTACCAAAATGGATCGATATTTGAATATTTCCTTGTTCGCGTACAGAGAGAGTGGAAGAATTATTTCGAATTTCGAAATTTTATTTTTGTCTTAAAAATCTTTGTTCTTTTAAAAATCTTTTTTATAATAAAAATATAATTTATAATTTTTTTATTGTACGTACGATTATTTATATTTGGTTAAACAAGTTGTACTTAATGCTTTCAGTGTTCGTATGTGTTTCTTTATTCTACCTTAACTACAAATTAACCTGATAAACTAGAACATATTAGGATGTACTCGCATGGGGAATAGTTAGTATACTTATATCAAGCGACACTGGCTATATTTTTTTTAAAAAAGGTCAATATAATTCAGCACCATTTTCAAATAAGAATAATTAAAAATTCTGTACTTCAATAGTAGTATAAATAATCTTTAAAAATTAATTTCTTAATTGATTTTGATAAAATTTCCATTGAACTAATCTGAAAGTAAACTTTCAGGTAAAAAAATAAATTTCCTAATCCGTTTATTAATGAGGTAGTGAACAAACAAACAAAATATAACTGAATCTAAGATCCTCTTCGTTTTTTGAAATCAGTTGAAAAGCTTTGACAGGGTCCATAAATTCTTTAATTTTTCGAATTATTTTTATTTAATTTTTTTTTTTTTTTTTTTTGTTTTATTATGTGTGTTCAGATGCTTTATGCTCCATATAAAATTAATTACTTCTGAGTTTCCTTCGTGCATTTATTTATTTCATCTTGGTTTGTTTAGAATAGAAAGAAACCCCGTGCACATACGGCTATTTTGTTCACAGTAACTAGGGCAACATAAATGTAACGTAGCTGCATGATCGCCGTAGTATACATGTATACGATCATAGTTCTTTCGTGTTTATGTCAAGTATGTAAATTGTATTTGTACTGTACTGCGTGTGTTTACATACAATTTTACGATAGTAAAATAATTAATTTAAATAATTATTTTAGACATTATTTATTTGTTATAGATTTAGATTTACTGTAAAACCTATTTAGATATTATAATTGTAATTTATTATATTATTATTGTGATATTAATAGTATCATTACGGGCACATATATGAGAACGATTAATGTAAAAGATTTTGTATAATTGAAAGTATATGTAAATCATTTTTTAAAATAATAAAATTAAAAATTTCGAAATTCAACAGAAATTCCAGTAAAATATCCTAAATGATCCTAAATACGACTAGGGGAAAGGGATTGTTGGCAATGGAGTTTGACAGTCCCATTGTTGGCAATATGCTCTATTAGGTCGACCTCCACGTTCCCCCTGGAAACCATCGTGAACAATTTTTGTTGAATTCGTCACGATGGGCTAACTGACCTGTTTTATCCTCACCTATTGATGTTCCGCGTATACCGATAGCGCGGGTGGGGTTACCATTTTATTATCACCCATTAAAAAAAACCTATCTAATGCTTTATTTTGTTTTGTTGAAGGTAACTTTTTTCAATTGGCCGTGCAAAAGGAGAATTACAGTGGGTTGATTCTAAGATTTCATTTCTTAAAATCTATTTCTAAAATTGAAATTAATTGATGAATTTTTTAATAAGTAATAATAAAATGGTAACCTCGTCTGCACTAGCGGTATACACTGGCGGATCACCAGTGAATGATGATAAGTGAGAATGAAACAGGTTAGTTGGTACATCGTGACGAATTCGTCAACAATTAACCAAGATGGTTTCCAGGGGAAACCGCGTGGAGGTCGACCTGATAGGATAGGTACATCGCTAGCAATGGGGCAGTCAGGCAGCTTTACTAACAATCCCTATCCCCTCGCTTAGGTATTATGTTATTCTCTGTAAATGTAATACCCTCCTTTTCCAGTTTTTCAATAAATTACTATATGTCCAAAATCTAAAGTTCCGTGGCTCTGTATACTACTAACGTCTTGGCTTTTCACAATATCACAGATAATATAAATATGTAGATAGAAAGATAAATTAGTACTTTGTATTATTAGCAGGTATTAGCTTTATCAGGTAACATTTTTAAACCTTGGGTTACATTATTGTAATTTTCATAGATACTCAATTTTTTTTTTATATAATAGGCATATATTACTCGCTGATAGTGCAGCTTTCTATAGTTGAAAGAATTTTTAAAATCGGTTGTGTACTTTATCTATTACAAACAAATAAACAAACAAAATATGAAATCTTTCCTCGTTTTTTTTTCCATTGCTTCTGTCGCTATGTTTTAATGCGACAACCTTCATATCTTTGTCATATTGTCTATAATATAATTATAATAATAGTTTATAATATATATAGATATATATATATATGTCATAAAAATCTTTCCTGTTTATAATATAGATATCAAAAGCACAAGTCTTATGTTAGTATAATAGAATTGAGACGTTTAACACTCTCAAATTGCAATACTAGCGACATAGTGGTGCCATATTGTTATGATAGATGCATACTAGTGTAACTTGACAATGCAAACTATTGCAAACCGATTCTATTTCTAACCTAAATCCTATTTCATTGGCAATCCACTGAATTCAAGAGTAGACTTGCTTTTCAGTAACAAATTGTTCTAAAATGATAAATGATTTTGAAAAAGTTTGATTATTCTAATGATCCCACAATTCCAAATCAAACCGAGTCAATCAGGAATGACGAACGCGAACATCATGGCACCCGCACAGCACAAATGTGTTCATCGTCATCCTAGGATCGCATAACATTAAGAAACGTTTATCTTCGCTTGTCAACTTATACATTTATTTTAAACTTTTTAAAACCAACTTTAATGCTAAGGAATACACTTTAAAATCGCATGCGTGGCTCACGATACGGATGCACGCCCATAGCAGCTGTGTCTGCGCGTGGACGTATTTCGATGCGCATACACTGACTGACGCACTATAGCTATATTGTCTGCTATTGTATGTGCGCCTAGTAACATGCGCACATTTCGCGCAACAACATCGGCGCGTGCGCATCAAAATCGTGCTCGGTCGTGCTCTGCCCGACTATACGACAAAACAAAATTATGGTTTAAACATTTTTAAAACTCAGGAACTCTTACTTGGGTACTTACACATTCCATCATTTTCTTTTTATTTATTGCTAAAATATAAGTATAAATAAGTTAATTAAATTGTGTTCTACAAAAAAAAAAACTATTTTAATTTTGGATATAAGTTAGTTTAATTTAAAAACTAAACTACTGAATCAATATTGATAAATTTTCTATGGGACAAATTTATAAGTATATCCTTTCATATAAAAAAAAGAAATTTCCAAATCACTTTACAGTTGACAGAATAATGAGGTAACAAACATAAAAAAATCCAACCGAATAGAGACCTCCTTTTTTCTATACTAATTAATATAAAGAGGAAAAAGATTTTTTTTTATGCAACTTAGAATGGCAAACAAGCTGACGCACCATCTGATGGAACGTGGTAACCGTCGCCTGTAGACATGAGTAGTACCATGGACATAACAGAGTATACTGTTTCACCCATGATACCCCCCATGCGTTATCATTCCTGACGACTCAGGTGTTATTCCTCTGTACCCTAAAGTGAATGTACAAAAACATATAAATAAATAAATGAATCTTAAGTTGTGAATAAAAAATTCAACAAACTGTTATTAACCAAAAGTAATTACCATCAGAGTAAAGAGTATAAGTTGAAAAAGCGAAAATAAAAATGAAAACAATTAGAGTAGAAAGCGGACGTAAGTTATATATTTCTAGTTTTTCCAAAACTCCTGTTTTGATATTGGCGTATATAAAAATTAACGAAACAACAAATTGTGTAAGGCGAAAATAAGCGAAATCTTTATTATAATATTTTCTACTAAAAAAGCAAATGTAGATTAAGTTGCAAGAGAACGTTGTTTTAATTTTTTTTTTTTATAATGGGGGGTAAACAAGCATTCAACTGATTGTAAGTGACCACCGCCGCCCATGATCACCCGCAACACCAGAGGCATCGCAGGGGTGCTGCTGGCATTTTAAAAAGGAATATGCTCTTTTCTTAAAGGTTATGATGATAATTTTCCAAAACAAAGATTTTGGCATGGGCATGTAAAAGAATTAACGGGAGAGCGAAATAACGAGAGAGAGAAATTGGTAAAGTATGTAGGTAGGTAGGTAACAAGGCGGGCATAAGTTAAATTGTATGATCTCATTGTTTGCATTTTCATTTTTTCCAAAACACTGATTTCTGCATTGGCACACTCCACGAAAGGGCAAATGATGTAAGATCAAAAAAGTAAAAATTTTAATAAGGTCGTTATAGTAGATTTTTTTTTTCAAAATATATTTATGTTGGCATGAGCGAAGTTTTTTTAATTTACAGTTTAGAAATATGGAAATGCTGTTTTTTTTTTCTAAATAAACCGTTTAATAACGCATTTCTAATAACAACATTTATTTCTTATCGATAGAAAAAAAAATATTTAATGAAAAATAATTGTTAATACTTTTAAATTCTTATTATACTCTTAGATCATAACATTAATATTAATTACCATTACTTTTTAAAAACGCTGCCTCGACTTTTGAAAGATTAAATTATATGTAATGATTTACTTAATCTAACAATGAATTAATTTCAAATAGGTATATATCGCAAGTCTAACACTAATAATATATTGTTGGTGGACGTAACTAGACTAATATTGGATGACCGCTGGCTCGCTATGGAATAGAACAGCCGCACTCACGTTATCTAGAAGGACGGGCAAGTGCGAGCATTATCGCGGTGCCCCTGCGGCCGACGATCGGCCCGATTGTTTTGCGGGCAATTAGCGTTTGGGCCCGTCCCGCCGCACGTGCCGCTAGCTCGCCGGCCCGCCACCGCGTCCGTCCCACACACAATCAAACCGAACCGACCGAACGCGCCGCCAGTTCCAGTACACCGCGCGCGCGCTACGCGAGCGGTCGTATACGATTTGTGTGTATCGCGCCAATCTTGAGACGATTCAAACTACGTACGGGACACTTCGAGTTTGATTAATTTCTGTTTTACCTGCCGCTGACCTCTCCACACCTGGTACTTTTTGTTTTTGATCATCCATTTTTTTAAGAAATATTTTTCTTTACCTCTTGGTAAACTTGGTCCAAGTTTGCATCTGACACCTGTTAGCGTCAGCCGTCGGAAATTTATAAAATCCTTTGAAGCCAAATCAGCTGCAATTTTATGGATAATTTGGAGGTTTCCTTTACACATCACACAATACCTTTGTAATTTATATGTACTATTTATAATTAAATACAAAATATCCAATTCAAATAATAATAAATAAACAAAATATAGTATATTTCAGTAATCAGTCATCCAGAAAGAGAAATGCTGTAATCAGTAATAATAGAACAAAACGGCGAACGACAATCCTCCAGGTTGTAGATATAACTCCCCGCCACCATCGCCACTCCGTCGCTGCGAAAAGTTTCCCTCGTGGAAGAAAGTCCTTTAGGACGGTGCGAACTTCGCAGTGGAAAGTTCGCGTTCACAAAGTTGTACGCACGCGAGACTCCCAACTTTTCAGTTTCGTAACTTTTCTTGAAAACAATCCCTGAGCAATTCCCCCGAACGTACAGTTCAAAAGCGTTCCTAGTCAAAGACAAAAGAGTACCGGGTAAATGATGAAATTATTGTTCTTAGCGTCGGGAACTAATTATAGAATTATAATGAGATGTGACAGTTTTTAAGTAAAGAGTTTAGTGTAGTGATAAAAATCAAAATGGCGGCTGCCATGATAACTGATCGTGGACTTCGAAAGAAATTAACTCAGGAAGCCATACCAGAAAAGACGCCTAAGAAGCCGTCAAAACGAAAGTCGACTGCTAGCTGTTCTAAGAATGATAAGAAAAACGAGCAGAACAATAATAAGAGGCCCAAAATCCAGACTGGCGATCCAAAACTTGATTTGTTCTCCACATATCAACCGTGGGTGATACAGACATACGGAGATTTGGCCAAGACAAAGACTATAACATTGAAAAAGTACGCCAGGATCTTGCGCACGTTGCGTGGGGAAGAATGCAACAGTTCTGACAGTTCCAAATTCCGTTTCTGGGTCAAGGCGAAGGGATTTCATGTTGGAAAGCCCCCAGGATATGAAGCCAAGCCTGCCGATGGTATAGTCTGCAGATACAGCGTATTGGATGCAGACGGTTGTGCAAAAGGCCCAGATGGTCAGGAGATTTACACTGGATCACAGAATGATCCGCCTTTGTATATACCAACTCCTCCTCTGAAGGTAAGATATTTTTCGAATTTTATAAACTTATGATAATAATAATTTATTTGCCAAAAACATAGTTACATAATAAGACGTAACAATTTGTTTTTTAAATGTTTAACATCAAAAAGAAACTACAGTATGGGAATCTTCAGGGCTTTTTTTTATGGGTGAAAATGGTATGGTAACCCCGCCTGCGCTAACGGGATACGTTGGCGAAGCACCAGTGAAGGGTGATCGATGAGAATGAAAATAGGCCAGTTAGCCTATCATGGTGAATTCATCAGGAATTAACCACGATATTTTCCAGGGAGAACCACGAGGAGATCGACCTGGTTGAGTATATTGCTGGCAATAGGATTCTCAGTCTCCATTACTAACAATCCCTTTCCCCCCGAATCTTCAGGGTTGGTAACACGCACTTGACATCTCTAGTATTGCAGGCGTCCATAAACTACAGTGACCGTTTACCATCAGACGGGCTATATGCTTGTTTGGCATCTTTGTGATATAAAAATAAAACTACGGATTTACCTTTGATTTAATCATGGTTACTTTCACAATGATGTCAGCCGACATGTTTTACGTCATTGCACGATCTCATATTACAGACTAAAAGTTTTTTAAGTTTTCAAAAATGTTGAGCACTGTCTGAGACAACACTGCTTAATACCACAACCGTGTTTTTTTTTTTATGAATGATAATGATAGCTCCGTCTGCGTATCGGTATACGCTGGTGGGGCACCAGTGAGGAATGATAGGCGAGAATGAAAAGGCAGCTCAGTTACCCATCGTGATAAATACATTTGGAATTCAGCAGGACGGTTTCCAGGAGGGACCATGTGGAGGTTGACTTGACATAGGATTGCTTATTGGACATATTGCTAGCAATGGGACTGGTAGTGGGTATTACTAACATCCCTACCCCCCACCCTAACCGTGTTAGGTAGTAAAATACCGTGAGAACATCTTAAACAGTCTGCATAAAAGAATTACAAATGAGGTGAAGCAGATATTATAATAACGTGCTGCAAGACTCACAGATTTATCCAAAACATTTGCAATTTTTTTGCAAGTATCGTATGCATTGTCTTGAAAAAGTTTTAAAAATTTTCAGTATATTGGAGGTATTTATTTTGCAGATGTCGTAATTTCATTGCTTTAAACCAAATAATGAACTAATTTATACTAATACTATAAAGAGGTAAAGTTTGTGAGTTTGGATGTTCAGGGTAATCTCCGGTGCTGCTGATACGATTTTGAAAATTCTTTCACTGTTAGAAAGGTATATTATCCCTGATTACTATAGACTACTTGTTATTTTGGTAAATCTTTATTTTTAATAATTAATAACAATAAATGTAATTGAAGTCGACAAAGATTCTATAATATGGCGTACGCTGCTTGAACGGTTTCAAATAAAGGAATAAAATTTATAGCAAATATATTCATTACTTTTAGCTTTACAAAAATTCAGCGACACCGTATATCTAAGTTTAATATCTCAGCCAAAAAGATGGTTTTCATGTAAAAAGTTAAATATATTTTAAAAGCTGTTTCATTATAATAATCAATATATCTTAGAGAATATTAGTGCAGTACTTTTACACACGCCAAAATACCAGCCTTACTAAAATGTGTTGAACAGTTTAAAAGTTACACAAACAAATATTGCACCGGTGCGAAGACGGGGCGGGTCGCTAGTTATAAATATTACGGGGGCATGGAATAAGAAGTGTTCGCCGTATCGGTCCCGGTATTGAATGGGCCACTCATTACTTTTCCGTGGGTGTCGTAAGAGGCGACTAAGGGAACTTAATATCGAGGGATGGGTAGCAGCGTTCCCCTTAAAACATCCCCAACGTCCTAACTGCGATTGCCAATCCGCCTGCCAAGCGTGGTAACTAATGGCAAAACTCTCCTTATGGGGAAGGCTTATCTTCAGCAGTGGATAGTTAACAGCTGAAATGATGAATGATGGAACAAGAATAATCATCAATATGGTTTTATGAGACAAATATAAGATGACTTCAAGAATTTCCAGTATATAGAATGCTCGGACCAATGCCAGATTTAACAAAAAATATATTTTTTTAGATTTTATACATACACTTTTATTAAAACAATTTTTTATGTACTTAGTTTACAAAAAAAAATGACGAATGATTGTAATGTAGATTTGGTTTCATTTTCGTCATTAGTACACCCATACGAGGCTAAGGCGGGAAACCAGTTTATAATATAGTTACAGGCGATTGGGCTCGGCTTCACATGGCTAGATAAAATTTTCGAAAATATATGTAATCTATTTTTTTATTAAATTGTTTATTTTTGGTGCAAAAGTAACTGATAATGTAGCTTTCTATAGGTTAAAGAATTTTTTAAATCGGTTAAATGGTTTAAACAAACAAACAATCGAATCTTTCCCATTTATAATATTAGTAATAGAATATAGGTAAATAAAATAAATTGTTATTTTCTCCCTTTAGATTATAAAAATATTTGTAAAAGATTTTTAAAAATCTTTAGATTTTAATCATTGTTTTTTCTATCCTTATTTTCGATAATTTACGACTTAGGTTATTTCGCAACAGGCCTATTTTAATTGCTCGAAATGATTTACAGCATTTAATGTATACGAGATTCAAATCCTTTATTTGCCCTAGTAAATAAAGTGTTTGGATTTCTCGTTCTAGAGGATTCTCGTCCTTGGTCTTGAAAGTTAAGAACTCTCAAGAGTGATATCATCGTTAGTCTTGTGCGTAAATTGCCAGTAAACTTATTCCAACTGGTAACAACAATAATAATATTGCGGGCAAATTAAACAGATAATTTCGTGAAACTGACGGTCAATCTCCAAATAGAGGCATTCGTAAGCATTTATGATAAAACGAATGAAAAATGATAAAATAAGATAAACGCCAGTGCAGTAAAGTAAATAAAAAAAACCATACATACATACACGCGCAATCACCACCACCACCACAAGAAGAAAGAACAGGTGATTTCGCTGACTGAAATACTAAGCAAACATGACTATACTAGAGATTCGACTATTAGAAAACTGTAAATGCCTACAGAAATAATCTAATTCTACTGCCTCTAATTAATAATTTATTTTTCACACATAAATGCATAAAATTATTTATTACGTAGTTTACGTATATGATATACGCCTACTACCTATTTAAATATCATAGAAGTTACGAAGATGATCAGTATCAAAGCAACAGTCAATCGTTACGAAAGTGTATGTCGAGAGAGTGCTGCTACAAAAGGGATCAAAGAACAGGTGATCTGTGCCACCGCAGTACCAGGCTCGCATAGCATCTAAAGAGATTAAACACAATTCGACGGTTGGCCCGATGCAATGCGCACACTCATTGATCATGGATGCGATGACTAGACTACCAACTACTAACACCGGTTTAGCGCCTTGCGAAGTTTGCGGTGCCGCTTTCTGACGTTCACTTATCTGTTTCTGAGTTCAAAGACTATCGCTCGTTATAAAGTTATAGTATAGATATTGCTTTTATATAGATATTACTATACATACGCAAAATGTTCCTATCCTATAAAATATGTACAAATTAATCCCTTTATTTTACCTATTTTAATTCGGGTCAATTTTAAGCATAATTTTATATGAATCTTGGATTTTTTTATTTTATATAAATAATTCTAGTTTGGAGGCATTCCAAACGATCATGTACTACTAACTAGTCTAGTTCTTCAAGATATGCTATATTAATGAAATTACGAAGCAAACTATATGCTTAGCTACGTAAATAGCTTGAAAACTTCATGTTTCTTAGCTCTGTGTTGATTGTAATGCAAATAGGTGTCAATGACTCGAACACATTAAACGTCATCACGCTGGTAAAGCTAAATGCTTAATAAACATTGTCTGACCTTCAAAGATCAACATAACGTAGATTGACCATAGATACAGAACGCTCCTATCGAGCGAGGTCCTTGGAGATAAATACAGATATAATAACAAAGGTCCCCCTGTTTTGAGCATTTCCCGAGTCGGGTGTTCGAAATTCGAACGTGCCGGAGCGGGCCGTCCGATGGCTCATTTATTATTAGCGGCCCAGCCTGCGCCTCATGTTTATTAAAGAGGCGGCGATCCCGCGAGCCTGCTCTCACCTGAACTCACTGTGGGCGCGTATTATTAATATTTCGGCGACTATTCGAGCTTGAAGCCTCGTCTTTGAAGGAGATTTAACGCGTGACTAGCTATTTTGGTGAACTAAAATTATTTCGTATGTTGAAATCGGAAAATTTTTAAGCAAGACAATAATGATGGTCGGATTTATGGACCAGTCGTATATGGAGAATAAGGTCTGAAGATGAAGTAACATCATTTTATTAGTACTATTGCTAATGGAAAAATGAAAAATGTAAGGAATTTACATAGTTTTTTAATTACTCATGTTTTTCAAAATCATGATATTTTAACAGAGGAAATGACAGCCACAAGTTAAAATAGAGTATGCTAGTATATAAATTATAAAAACTAAGCTCGATTACTTGCCACTAGCGACAATAAGTTACACGCGGAGTATTGTTATCACAAAACATTAAATTCATTTACTCATACAAAAGTGTATTGTACGTACAAATCTTCCATAAAACATATTTAAATTACATTGCAACTGGTATCAAACTCTGTCGCATGGTGTAGAAGATCTGAGTGGAAAAACAGACAGTAGTAGACAGCTTTGTCTTACGCATATTTTAGATGATGTTACTAACTGAAGCTATAAATGATATTAAAAATACCTTCAATACATTCTTTTAACATACATTTTATTATAGAATCTTTGAATCGATCTTTGAGTTTGAGTCAAAAAGCTCTTTTAGCGAGATCTATTGAAATCTATATCTGGATGATAATTATTGTTCAGAACCATTATATAGCTTAGTTTATCTATAGGAAAAATGAAAAATAAGAATTGAAATGAAATGGAAAAAGAACTCAAATGAAGAGACTATGTAAAGAATAAATCGATTTTACGATATAGTCAGTCCGGTATCATGTGTATATTTAAAATTTTACAATATTTCAAAATTTGCAACTACCTACTATATTTCCTGACGGTGCCGGAACACGTAATTGCTTACATTCATATAATTGTTGATGATCTAAAACTTTTTGTCGTAAAAAAATAGATAATTCTTATTCGTATAGTAGGTCTTTCGTGATAAACGTGATTTACTATGAAGATCATTTTACTATCGGATAATATCATCATACCAGCTGTTAATTATCCACTGCTTAACATAAGCCTCCCCCATAAGATTCGGCCAGTAGTTTTATGCTTGGCAGGCGAGTAGGCAACCGCAGTTAGGTTTTAGTGATATTTTAAAAGGGACGCTGCTGCCCATCCTTTGACCATTAAGTTTCCTTAGTCATTTCGTACGATACCCGCAGGAAACGAAGAGCTGGCCTATTCTATGCCGGGATCACACGGCAAAATATTATGCACTAAATTATTCTTCAATGGAAACTAAAAAAATGAGTCCTCTATATCTGCATTCGTTCACGACACAGTCTAACCTGTTATATCATTGTTTAAAAATTTTAGCTTGTAAATAACGTTTAAAATTGCATTTTATATTTATATTTGCATCAATGTTGACGCTGCTATAACTGTGGTTAGGCCGAACGTGTATCCCACGCCGTATGCCGCTTTGTAAAATTTTAAACAAACGCTAGCATTCAATTTATATTCGCCGAGTGCTCCCGGCGCATGGTTTTAGCAAAAACGAGAACAATGGCGTGGCCACAGCGACCACACATAGACGATCCGTTGTGGTGCTCTGATGTGGGCGATAACAGTCGATCGATGCAACACTCGTGTTCGACTCGAACGCAACCAATCGCTTCACGCGTCTCGACGAACTCTTGTTGATTTATGGCCTCTTAGTCATTTGTATCGAATATATCGATGACTTTCGATTTACTAATTCGACGATTGGATTTTTTTATTTGACACCTCTTTTTATCGTATTTTCTAGATATATTTTTTAAGGCGTGACAATATGTGTCAAATAATAATAGTTACACAAAATGAGATTGCTTAACAAAAAAAGTACAAAAATCCATGGAAAAATCGATACTGTTTAATAGAGTTCTTCAAAAACTCAATCGAATGATCGATTAAATGAATTGATGAATCGAATTAATATAATTCTTATATTTATTTAGTTTTCTACGTAGAATGTATTACTCAACCATATAGAAAATTTAAATTAATTGCATCAGTTTATGAAAGTTTATTAAAACTAAGGTTTTAATCAGTGTAACTGACCATTTTTCCCTGGTACGATAAAAAATATTTTTTAACCACCTTCAAGAAGAAGGAGTTTCTTAATTCGGTTATTTTTTTTTTGTTTGTTACCTCATAATCCCGGCAGTTTTAAACAGATTTGGAAAATTCTTATTTATATAAAAGGATATACTTTTAGATTGATCCCATAGACATTTTATTAAAATCGACTCAGTACTTTACTTTTTAAATTAAAATAACTGGTATTTCCGCAATTGAAGGCGGGTTTTTTTTTTTTTTGTGGAACGCAATTTTAATTTCAGAACATGTGTTTCATCGAGAAATAACAGTTTCAGGTAAAAAAAAATCTTCTATAAAAATATAGTAATAATTTTACTTTCACTTGTAGATAATTTATTAAGAGATCGGTTGACGGCACGGAGATATAATCTGTCTGTTCATGGTTAACTGTAGCCGTAGTTACGGCTTGGCCTCATCTTTTTTACCTGCGTACAGAATTATAACGCTTGTTAGTGAGCCATTCAGTAGACTTTTTAAATTCCTCGAATTTATGTGCTCGTAATCCGTTTGTTAATTACAAATGTTTAAAACTAAGTGGTGGTGAGAAAGGAGTATTAATAGGAAATAACAACTCCATATCTAGCAATATACTCTGTCAATTTGACATCATCGCAGTTTCCCTCTGGAAACTATCGTGATTGATTTATTATCGAATTTATCACAATTGCCTAACTAACCTACTTCATTCTTACCTGTCATCTTTCACTGCTGCCTTGACAATGTATTCCGATAACGCAGGCGAGGTTAACATTTCATTATCATCCGTTGTAAAAAAATGTTGGTGATTACAAACATCTACGTCACAGTAAAGGGGAAAATATTGTTACGAAGGGGGATTAGCAGGTCGATCTCCTTGGAAACTGTCGTGGATAATTCTAGGTGAGTTATGACGATGGGCCAAATTGACTTCACCTTTACCTATCACCCCTCACTGGTATGCTTCTAGCGTCTACCGTTAATTTTTTTTTTTATGGATGACAGTGGAATTGTTAGGCTGCCAGCACTGTCTATATATGCTGGCCGGGTACCCGTGAGGGGTGACTGATAGTTTAGGTCAAGGGTAGATCGGTTGACGGTTGATGATAGTTAATTGTCATCAATTAAAAAATCAATTTTCACTGTTACCCCACTAGTGCAGGCAAATCTACCATCCCTTTTTATTCATTAAAAAAAAAAAACTGAGAGAGGAAAAAAAAAGGAAGAAAAACAAGGCAAAGTTCAGTAAACACGATGATATGACAAAAATAAAAACACCTCCAACGATGGCGGATGCAGTCGTCACCGCGGCAATTAAATTATTCCGCATCATCACACCCAACAGCCGGGGTGAGGTGGGCACGCGCCGCAAAACGCTTGTCGAGAACAAATTAATATAAAAATCGTATATTAGGTACTACTAGGTCGTATACTTCATAACTTAGCTCATTTTACAGTTTTTTATTCGACTTAGAATGACAAACAAATTGACGACTCACTTGATAGAATGAGGTAACCGTCGCCTATAGACATGAACAGTATCATGGTTATAACAGTATACTGTTTCGCCCATGATACCGCCATGCGTTGCCATTTCTGAGGTGTTATTCCTCTGTACCCTGTATGCCAAATCTCTCATAAGCCTATTTTAGCCATTGTAGTATTTTGTCTGCTTCTTTTGCGCTATATTCTTAATTTGAAAGATTAGAATGCGGTAACCGTCGCCTATAGACATGAATAGTTCCATGGACATAACAGAGTATACTGTGTCACCCATAATACCCTTCATGCGTTGGTATTCTTGAGAACTAAGGTTTTATTCGTACCCTGTAATGTCACTGTCGTATCGCGCTCTACAATCTTTACAAATTGACTTGCTCTCCCAGAATTTTGAGTAAATTTTTGCACCCCCTAGCAATGAAAATAAAAATATTTTCCAATTATGTATTTCCATTACAATATGTGCGGGCCAATGATATATAAAACTATTTCAAATTTCAAATCGATAGCATTGCTGAGATATAGCTCTGTGACAGACAGACGGAGGGACGGACGAAGTCGCACCATAAGGGTTCCTTAGTTTGTATTTTTAACCCTAAAAATCGACTTCAGTTATGGCATTATTATATATACAGTAGTATTTTGATTCCATAATTACTTAACCGATTTTGATAAATTTTCTATAGGACCAATTTATAAGTATTTCTGATAAAAAAAAGATTTCAAATCGGTTTATAACTAAGATGTTATGAGTTAACAAACATAAAAAATACAACCGAATTAAAACTCCCTTTTTTTAAGTCGGATGAAAAGACAATAATTGTACTAAATATATTGGAATTTACGAGTATTTATTAAGATTAGACTAAATATTAAAAAAAATTAATATACATATATGTAATTCGTCACGCCTCTATTGTAGATATTCAAGGAGTTTCTAGCTAAAATCGTCGGTAAGCACTAGCCGAAGTCAAATTGCCCTAAATTTAGCGCCTTGTAAATGGCACCGAATCGTCCGGCTGACTTAAACCGGCCGGACTTTATAATCCGAGGATCTGTGGCGGCCATTGTAAAAATTACGCCATAAATCGGCCCGGGCCGCTCCCGACGAGCGGTCGGAACGGGCCCCGCATCGTAAATTACGGCGGAATGGCGCGGGCGGGGAATGGCGCGGCGCGGTCGCGACATCACAAAGGCGAGGCGAAAAAATATAGAATGCGTGGCGGATGCAGCGCAACGGGCCTCTATGTGAGCCGACCGGTGGACGGTGGCTCGCTTGCAAGCCTGCAGTAGTGTTGTCTTATAATCGATTATCAATCAATCGATAGTATTCGCCTAGAATAGACTACAAATCGTAATATCGATTGATTTCGCAGCGTCATCCGCGGTTATATTGTGTCGCTAAGTAACTTATATATAACCTTTCTGTATAAATAAGTCATCATATGCATTTTTTTTTTCTAATTCATATAATAGTTCCAAAGATTAGCGCGTTTAAACGAACACTCTTTCACTAGATATACTGTAATCTAATACTATTATTTCACTTACTATGGATTATATTAAATAATGATTATTAGTTTGTTTGTGGCCCTAATCAAAGTATTGATTAGTAATCGATACCTAACAATTCTTATAACACTAGTCTCAACTTTTGTTGTAGATACTAGTTTACTTTTCATTTATATAGTTCATGTATATAAATTGAAAAAGTTCTCTCCTTTCTACGTAATGTACTCACTTAGAACTACTTTATTCGAAATTTGAAAATATTTTAATTGTACGAACATTATTGATATTTAAAATAACTTAGTGTATTTACAGATTTTGTAAATAGATAAATCTAATAGGTATCCTATAAGATGAAATTCAATGTAGACCAGACCTAGATGTAAAGATATTGTATTGTTTCCCTTAAAAAATTGCAGTAGAAAAGTTAGTAAAACAAAAAATTGCAAGAATGGATTACATCAAGATCGTCTACGTAGTTTAGATATTAACTATCTAAAGACGATGCGGGGTTGATTACATTATCTTATCCAGTACAAACTACACCTACATATCAACTAACAACTAGGTACGGAACGGATGCATCATAAACTAAACTGATGTGACCGAGACAGCGCGTTATCGCGTCATTAGTACTGTTGGAGCCGTGTAGGTACAGATGGGCAAAGCACCGGGTTTAAACCCGGTGCTTTGGTAAAAACCCAATAAACACCCATAAACTCCCATAATCACCCAAAAAAATAGGTTTTTACGTATTTTTTTGAAAATATGTAAGTAATACCAATAAATTATTTTTATAAATTGTATTGATCAATTCTACAATATTAAATAAAACGTTAACTAATAATATTTCAGGAAATTTTAAAAATCTATATATAATAAAATGAAAGTAATTAATTTTCAGTGTTTTCATGTTGCAGTTGATCAACATGTTGGCCTTTTGCTTCCCGTAGATACTTTAAAATTTCTTCATAACACCTCGTTCGCACACATGGCCGTATATATTTAAATTCTTGAGCCACTAACAGTCCGAAATACTCATTTCTTTTATCCTCTTCTCCATAAATTAAGCATTTAGAACAGTTTGTTTCTTCTTTCAGTAAATTTTCTTTTACTTTATCCTCGTTTTTTTTCTTTGTTGCGACGACGCTGGGTAAATCATCTGGACACTGGGTCTCACTATCGCCAAATATATTTGGAGATCGGCTTCGGCTACGGCTTGGCAGACATTTTTTTCTTTCTACAATTTTAAATTAAATTTATTAGAATAAATGCTTCGAACACACGCGATCTAAGTACCTTTTGTGTTTATTATACCTTACCTACCTAGGTATAAAAAGAGTACTTACGTAGATTTTCTTTTATTAACTGTTTTATACGAAGATCTTGATCTCTCAAATTAGCATCCATTTTACTTCCAGTGATTATCAACTAAATTAATAATCCACAAAGTATTAAATAACGTTTTTATGAAATATTTAGCACAAAAACAATACCCTTTAAATATCGATCGTCAGTAACTGTGGCTGACTTACCTATATTCTAGCAAGCAGGACTGCCAGATGTGAAGGGGAAATCCCCAATAAATTGTTGCATGTGACTGATGATGTGAGCATGTTCGTTTCATAATAAAAATGTTGCCAGGTAACCAAAAAGTCGTATGTTTTTGTGCGAATTACGATCATAATCTTTACGATCGTACATTAAAAAATAGACAAATAATAGTATGAGTACGATTTAAATCGTATATCTGTCAACCCTGCTAGCAAGACAGCGACAAAATCACGTTGCATAACAATGTAGCCCAAGCTTATATCTTATGAAATATACGGAAGAGATACGGACTTAGAAAAAACAGAAATGTTGTTCTTTGTGGAAGTCATTGATGAAATTCTATGTATTTTAGCCCGCAAACTTTCTTCAAACAAAAACAGCGCCATCTAGTATCGAGTTCTGTAATTATCTCTTTGTTTATGGATTTGAAGTAAGACCGCCACGCATGCAATACATTATGACTGGGGATTCCCCTATTCGTCGACGCTGAATATGAGGCGACGACAATCACTGTCAAACGTGTTCACTATTACTCTGACTCTGGTAACGTGACTTCCTGGTAACGTGTTAGGTAGGAAAAGCAGTAAAAAAGTGCATATTAAGGGAGCAGATTTGAAATAATATTTATACTTAACAAGAAATAATTAAAGGTAAGTGGATTTTTGAATGATACAATTATATCATGATCACTTAACAATTTTAACTTAAAATTAGATGTATTATTACAAGCTTTTATTTAGCTTGCGTTATGTAAATAAAAGTATGTAGGTATGTTCGTATGTTGATGCAATTATCCTCAATCCTCAACCGACTGGGATAAAATTTTCCATACACGTTTATTTTGGATGATAGTGCATAGTTAGCTGAGAGTCGTCATTGGATAATAATGGTGGATAGCCTAAGATGTGTACTAGATATTTATTTTTAACATAATATGCGTAAGTACCTAATCGAATTAAAGAAGTTGCTGAGAAAAATACAGAACAATACGATAATAAACTAGCGTCTGCGTTTAATCCTCCGAGGAGATGTAATTTTACAAAGGTTTTTTGTATTTATTTTATTATTTTTTTAATAAATTTATTGTAAATAACAAGAAATAATCATTGTAAAAAAATAGGCACTCTATTGTTGAATTTTCGTCAGACCAACTAATCATCGTTCATTTTTTTAGGTTCAATGGGGAGACCTAAAGATTTACGCATATGGGAGCACTACCGTACTTTACCAAACAAGTCTGTTTCTTGCAAGCTTTGTAATAAGGTCTACAAATTCAGTAATGCTGCCAAAATGCTTCAACATCTTATCACTTGTCCAAAATCTCCAGAAACATTAAAAGACTCTATGAAACTTATAAAAGATAGCTCGTCCAAAACCAAAATGTCTGGACTGTCAGAGATAGAGACAAATGATTCTTTTATAAGCCCCTCGTCGTCTGCTAACACTACAATAAATGCTGAGTTTCAAGACACCGATGATCATATAAAAACAGAATTAGCGAGAGCTATATTTGTAACAGGGACGCCATTATCGATGGTGCAACATCCTTTATGGATACAATTTTTCGAAAAATTGCAACCAAAATTTAAAATACCTTCACGTAAAGCTTTAGCGACAAAATACTTAGATAAAATATATAGAGAAATGCGTTTTGAGTTAAATGAGGAACTAAATGCTTGTAGTTACTTACACCTTCAGTGCGATGGCTGGTCTAATTTAAGAAATGAAGGAATAATAAACTTTCTTATATCAAAACCTCAACCTGCATACGTTAAAAGTTTGAATACAGAAAGTAATCCTCACACTAGTGAATACCTTAGCCAAGAAGTTGAAAAAGTAATGAAAGTGTATGGAGCAAATAAGTTTCTTGTACTTATTGGCGATAACGCTAGAAATATACAAAAGGCATTCGAATTAACAAAACTCAAATATCCACATGTTGTTCCTCTCGGTTGCTGTGCACATATCCTTAACTTGTTGTGCCAAGATATTGTAAAGATACAAGAAGTAACTGTGTTTATTATGCAAGCCATAAATATAATAAAAACTGTTAAAAGGAGTCAACGATTAAGTTCCTTGTTGATAAAATCAAGGCAGGGTGAAGATTCTACACAAACACTAAAATTGCCTTGTGCTACAAGATGGGGAAGTCATGTTACTTCGTTAAAAAGTTTGAAAGCAAATAAGATAGCTTTGCAAATATTAACAGTTAGAGAAGATGTGGTAATTTCAAGAGATATTAAAGATTTAATTCTAAGTGATGATTTCTGGACGAAGACAGGGGAATGTATAAGTATTTTGGAACCAGTCACTGAAAGCATATTTTACTTAGAGAGCGACCAGAATCGTTTGCATCGCACATACATTACATTTAGAGATGTACAAGCTAAGATACGTTTTGCATTAAATGAGATTTCGACATTGAGCGAAGAAAGCAAACAGCAGATTCTAACATCAGTATCTTCAAGATGCAATATGGCAATGAGGCCAATACATTTTGCAGCATATATTCTAGACCCCAGGACTCTAGGAGTCGAACTTACTCAAGAGGAAGAACTTAAGGGTATGGAGTTTATCTACAATTTAAGCCAACACTTAAGTTTGTCAAATGTAATGGCAGATTTGGCGTGTTATAAAGCTAAAGAAAACTTTTGGGCCAGAGGATTTGTATGGAGCTCATTAGATAGCATTGAGCCCCTAATATGGTGGAAAGGTATTTGTGGTTCCACTGAGTTAAGCAAAGTAGCGATTCGTATTCTATCAGCTCCCTGTACTTCGGCAGCCACTGAGCGTTCCTTTAGTATCCAAGGCTACATACATAATAACAAAAGAAATCGACTTACAACTGAAAGAACTGGAAAAATTTCATTCATTTGTTATAACTGGAATCTTAAACATAAAGCTGAATGCGAGGACATTCAGTTTAATGAAGAAAATACCTTAGAAGCTTTCATTGAGCAAGTAAATGAACATAACAGTTTAGACGAAATAGAGCCTATCGAACCTATACAATTCATCGCTTGTAATAACTCTGAATCTGACAGTGATTGACTGTAGTTTTACATTTTACTTTCATCTCTTTCTTAATAAACTCAAAATCAAATTAAAAGTTTTTTATTCTGTAGGCTGCATAATAATATTGTCTATGTCCAGTATAGTGGACGTCTTGCGGCTGAGATGACGATGATGAAGTACAAAATCATAAACACCCAAAAATTTGGGTGTTTATGGGGTTTAAACCCAATAAACCCAAAACACCCGGTTTTTACCCACCAGACTTTAAACCCACCCAGGTGGATTGCCCATCTCTACGTGTAGGGCGTCCCTATAATGGGTTCAGTCCCGGAAAATGTACGCGTGATAATCGTGCGACAAAAACCCGCGCCGCATTCGCATTGCGGGCGTTCGCCTGGCGGCAGAGTACCGGGCTCGCAGCGACGCGCAAGAGATAAGTAATTCTGTGCCGCGTCGGTCGGGGGCGGCGGGTGCGACGGGGGAGGGGGGTAAATGCCCGCGCGGCGGCGGCGGGTAATTGGTTCGCGCCGCCCGAGGCGAGCCCGTAGTATCGCGCTTTAGCGACGGCGCCCTCCGGTGTCGGGCGCGCACAAAACATCAAAAGAGTCGAAATATGCCTGCAAATTTTATTTTATTTTTTATTTTGTACATTGGTTACACCACTAACAGATGTTAAAAAACCACCAAGTAACTTTTATTAAAAAAAAAAAAATTAAATGTTGTTTACTATAAAAAAGAGGTTGAATCTGACCTTTTTATGAAGATAAAACTGAAATTTATGGTACATATTTTGGTTGTCAGTGTTTGCATGCTTAAATTAGGAAAAATAGTATTATATTAGTTGTTAATTGTCCGCTCGTAGGGGAGTTTTGCCAGTAGTTGCCACGTTTAGCATGCGGGTTTGCAATTGCAGTTAGGCTTTTAGAGATGTTTTAAGAAGGACGCTGCTGCCCATTATTCCACCATAAGCTTCCTTAATCGCTTCTTACGACACCCACGAGGAACGGGGAAGGAAGGGGTGGCCCATTCTATGCCGGGACCACACGGCAAATTAGGAAAAAAGAAAACTTATCACAAACAAGCAGACGGCCTACCAAACGAAAAGTGATGACCGTTGCCTTTAAACATGAACAATATTACAGAATATATCATAAAGACCATATTTCGCAGATGTTGCAATTCTTAAGGAGCAAGATCTTTTGCCTTTCTGTCCTTTCTAACTAAAGCACAGCGGGTTCGTGGCTGAAACACGTATAAAACACAGCCACCCAGCCAACCATTTTTGTACGAAATAAATTCTCTAACGAATACTGCAATACTTAAAATTAGCAAAAAGCACCACGCGTTCGCCATAACGCATTCGTCATTAAAAATAAAAAGCAAAGAGTCACGCACGCGGCGACTCCACGGCTCGTCGACGAACTGTTTGTCATGCTACCGCGGAGTTATAGCTATGTCATGCGGCCACCGGCGCGCCACTTTATACATCCGACGGCGCTACCGCCCGCCACGAACTCTGTATATACGTATATACCTTTATTTATATTTTACACGTACGTGTATTGAGTGTTGTCGTCGTGTTCAGGTAGACTGTACTTCAACTAAGGTATTGGGTTATGTTTTATTGCCACTGACTTATCGCGTCGTAAGCGCCATGTTAGAACACCCTTATAGTACTCGTCTAATAGGGGTAAAGGGATTGTTAACAATGGAGTTTGACTGCCCCATTGCTAGCAATATGCCCTATTAGGTCGACCTCCACGTGGTTCCCCCTGGAAACTATCATGGTTAATTCCTGATGAGTTCATCATGATGGGCTAACTGATCTGTTTTCATTCTCATCTATTACCTTGGTTAGGTATATTGCTAGCAATGGGATTCTCAGTCTCCATTACTAACAATCCCTTCCCCCCCCCGCGGGTGGGGTTTACCAATCCATTATCACCCATTAAAAAAAAAGTACTCGTCTAAATAGAGATTGTGTCTAGATTTTTAATGTGCTAAAAGACGAGAGTTTTTCTTTAATGGGTGAGAATGGAATGATAACTCCGTCTGTGCAATTTTTTTAATGTGTGATAATGACATGGTAACCCCGTATACGCTATCGGTATATACTAGCGGGGCACCAGTGATAAATGACTGATGAGGATGAAAGCAGGTCAGTTAGCCCATCCAGACGAATTCAACTGAAATAAGACAAGATGGTTTCCAGAGGGATCCACGTGGAGGTCGACTTGCCAGGATATATTACTAGTAATGGGGCTATATGACCCCATTACTAACGATACCTTCCTCCGTCCCCCGTCTGTGCTATTGGCATACACTTGCGGGGCTAGTGAGAGATTAGAGGGATACTTTGTACAAAAGTCGATTGCTTGGGTACCTCTGTCCTATTCGTGTTTCAACCGTGAAGCAGTTGTGTTTGCATGGCTGTGTATCGGTTTGAAGGGTGGGATATTGGCGTGAATTTACTGGGTACAGAGGAATAACATCTGAGTCCTCAGGAATGGCAACGCATGGGGGGTATCATGGGCGAAACAGATTACTCTGTTATGTCCATGGTACTACTCATATCTATAGGCGACGGTTACCACTATCCATCAGGTGGGGCCGTCAGCTTGTTTGCCATTCTAAGTTGTATATAAAAAATATATATTATATATATTAGGTGAGAATGAAGTCGGCTCAGTTGGTAGATCGTGACGAATTCACCACGACGGTTTCCAGAGGTCCTAGTGAATCGACTGAACAGGATGTATTGCTAGCAACGAAGCAGCTAATCGTCTTTGCTGATAATCCCCTTCCAAGTACTCTTCCCTATAAATTCCACTATCAACATCTATTCAATTAATTCCCGGCGTCCTAGATTGTAGAGTTGCCGCCGCTGTCACGTGATTACTTATTAATCATGAGACCATATCTATTAAACGCGCCGTAGAGGTACTAAGTTATATTTAGGTAGGTATGGTGAATGACTTTAAGTCTAGACATAAATAGATGTCGCAAAGCATGTACCTCAATCTACGTAATCTAATACATAAAAATTAGCAATGTTTGACAGCCCCATTGTTAGCAATATGCCTTATTAGGTCGACCTCCACCTGGAAACCATCGTGAATAATTCTTGTTGAATTCGTCACGATGGGCTAACTGACCTGCTTCATCTTCATCTATCATCTTTCACTGGTGCCCCGCCGGTGTAAACCGATAGCGCGGGTGGGGTTACCATTCCATTATCACCCATTAAAAAAAATACATAAAAACTTAGTGCGCACTAAACAACTTGTAAAGTATCGCTTCTATTCTACTTTTTGTCAATACACAAAACTTTTTAATGCTATTTATTTAATATTTTCTGTAAAATCTGGAAATTAAAATTCAGCCGAAGTACAAATGGTTTATGGTCGTAGAGTATCATTAAAATATGATGATAGGGGAAAGAAAGTCGAATCAGTTGGTTGTTCGTAACGTAATCGATGGTTTCCAGACAAAGGAAAGGGGCGTTTGTAAATTGTCCTAACAGTACGTTTTTCTCTTCGAAAGAAAAAAAAAGTTTATAGGTTCTCCTAGTGAGAAGAAATCACAATGCATAAGTCGAAGAAAAAGAAATTTTAAAATGAAACCTATAAGTGCCAAATCAGCTGTCTAAACTGTAGTAATAGCAGTCTTAAACGTTCCTCTTAAGGAGAGTGTTAATAAATTGATGACGCCGAATATTTTTTTAGAACATTATTATCGACTCAATGTTTAGTTTTTAAATCAAAGTAAATGTACTCGTATTTGCTACAATTAAAGGTTTTTTTGTGAAATATAATTCTAATTATTCAAATTCATGTTTGCTTTATTCAAAAATGGATGTCACTTCGTACTTTGTAGACCGTGTATTTGGAGTTCTATCCTTAACCTCTGAATTTTTATTATATATTATTTAATATACAATTATATTTTTATTATTTTTTTATACCACTGAAGGGGCAAACAAGCATAGGACCCACTTGATGATAAGTGGTTACCGTAGCATATGAACACCTGCAATACCAGAGGTAATACGCGCGCGTTGTCGACCCTGAAGAAACCTCTTTACCCCCCTTTTTAAAACCCCATACTGTATTCTCTTGGGAAAACCTCTTCCATAACCTGAGTGTTCGTGGGAGGAAACATCTCTGAAACTGCGCAGTATGCGACCATTTAGGCTATTATTTCAGCCGTTAACTGTCCACTGCTGAACATAAGCCTTCCCCATAAGGGGAGTTTTGCCAGTAGTTGCCACGCTTGGCAGGCGGGTTGGAAACTGCAGTTAGACTTTTAGAGATGTTTTGAGAGGGACACTGCTGCCCATTCTTCCACTATAAGCTCCCTTAGTCGCTTCTTACGACACCCACGGGATAGGAAGGGTGGTCCATTTTATGCCGGGATTTACACGGGATGAAATTGTATACAGGTTTATTTTAAAAGAATTTTCATTTGCTCTGAGTTCTGGTGGGAATGTGCTAAACCTTAAATACTGTTTTCAACATCTGAATTTTCGAATTTATCTTTCGGTTATTTTTAAAATATTGTTACTTATTTAGTGGTATTCAGAGGCCACGTAAAGTCTTTCGTATGTACTGGAAGTGACCTGGAAACTCTTGACACTAAAGGGTTAGTCCTTCTCACGAGTAAATTTATAAATATGATTGTAGCGTCAATACTAAAAGGAGAATTACATTTTGTGGATTTTAACGTATCTAGGAATGACCTGAAATCACCGGCAAAACACGGACGTTGTGGTACTTTACTCAGAAGTATGAACAATTAACAGTTCCCCTACCTACTCCGTCACTCCGTCATGCTCGTTATATTTTATTCGAGCGGCTGCTTTTTCGCTCATTACCCGTGCACGTGTCGTACAGGGCTGTCGATATCGAACACTGATCCAGTTATAAACTTTGTTTTACTTTATGAAGCAGTTAAAAATGTACACTGTTCTTATTGTTTTGATAAAAACTCTTTTACGTAGTCTCGAGTGTTACTTGGTTGTAATTTTATCTTATTTTTATATAAATAAAAACCCTTTAAGTTATAGAGTTCTATTCATAAATTTACCGTCAATTTAAGTCAAGCAGTCAAAGTCAAAATAAACTTTATTTAAGTACATTCATACAAAAAGCTCTTTTAAATCGAAAATAAAACTCTTTTTAATAATAATCTGTGGTACCTACACTAATCTAGTAAAGTAGAAAAACTACATTTACCTCGCTTTTCATACTTGTTGTAGTAAAATTATGTATTATATCATAACTTGACTCTTTATATATGTTTTTGAATACATAGAAATAAATTTAAAACATTTCTTAGGCATATTCATATTATGTTGCGTATTTGATTAGCTGTCTGAGGGCTATCTGAGACTGTTTAAATCTAATACTGCATTATTTTAACTATTGTATACGAGTACATATAATGCTGGTTATGTGAAATAAAGAAAAATAAAAGAACCGTGCTCTACATACTTTGCAATTCCACTTACGTCAACACGTCAGTAAATTTTAATGACCAAATAACAGTAGTTAAAAAAGTGTCATGTCCGATAAAGTTGGGGACATTTGGCAACCCTGTCGCGTCGGGTTTATTTCAAGAGCGGCGCTTGAAGCGGGCGAGGCGCGCAGCGCGGCTTGGCGCGGCGGGGCGCATAAAATACGGCGCGATGTCGTCGGCTATACGATGTGTCACGGATACGCGACCCGTGCTCTAGTGATGCGCCTCGTGACTCGTGCGTGTTTAACGATATCGTAGTTTTTGAGAAATAAAAGTGACTTATTTAGAATGAGAATATAAAATTTAGAATTTATTCATATAACTTTTCTGTTATTTTTATATTTAATAGATATTAAAAGACATAGGTAAATAAATTAAAAATAAAAACTTTATTTACAACTAACTATAAAAAAAATAATATTGTTTAAGTAACATCAAAGCAGTTAGTATCATGTAAATTTAACATCCTAAAATCGAAGTTCCCTCTTCCCCCAGTAAATCCGATTATGTATCTTGAATACATAAGTACATAGCTATTGCGGGTTTTTGGCATTAGACTAGATTACAAGCTCCCACATTCGCTATGAAAATCTATTAATAAAAGTCAAAATAAATTTACATTTTACTAACAACTCAATCATTATTTTAAATTTCTATTTTATTTCAAATTACTATTGTTTTTAAATTAAATGTGACACATCTTGTTAGTCTGGCCACTTACTTCAGGTTTTCCGCTTAGGCTACCAAATCAGGGAAACTGAAAGGGTCATTTCTATACAACAGAATAGTGCACTGCATACGTCCACCCGTTAGGTGTAGAAACCTAACGACCGCTCAGATGGCGATAGTCACCTATTTACCTAATTTATTTTTAAAATAAAACATTATTAAGAAACCTCGACTATGACTATTTAAAAAAAAAGATGTGAAATATCGATATTAATCTTAGTTTTTATTTTTACCGAAACCCCAACACTATGCACGTGCTGCCTCGCATGCAATCAGTCGGGGCGAGCCGTGGCGACGCTACTCAACGCGCCTCGTAAACGTTATCGGGGCTACATCGTAAAAATACGACGTAAAATGGCGAACGTGCCGCCGCCGCTGCCGGTCGCACTGATGGCGCGGCATTCGGATTTTGAATTTAGAAATTCGAATCTCCATATTCGGCCTTGTGTTTACCATATATTTTACCGGCGATATAACGAAAAACCTTGCAGGTTTTGAATTCGAGTCTGATAAATGAAACTGTATGGAAAATTCCACTGTTGGGCTTTTTTAGGTACATTAACTTAAAAAATATGTTCTTTAATGGATGATAATGGAATGGTGGCCCCCTGCGCTATCGGTATACACTGGTGGGGCACCAGTGAGAGATGATAGGTGAGGAAGAAAGCAGGTCATTTAGCTGATCGTGACGAATTCAACGATAAACTAGTTACGATGGTTTCCAGGGGAACCGTGTGGAGGTCGACCTGATAGGAGGGTATAGTAATGGGGACTAACCTCCCTATTACTAACAAATAATGAAATAGCAGAGTTTAATCCTGTTATGCATAAAAACTAAAACTATCTGCAAACCTACTTTAATTATTACAGTGTTTTGTCATTTTCTTCCAAATTAGGAATTTAGCACAAAAGCATAAAGCCTATAATAGTTTTTTTTATAGAGAGCGACCTATTACGATTTTATTATCGATTACAGTATTTTTTATTTTAATAAGAGAGAAAACAAAATTCAAAATTAGTACCTAACTACTTATTTACTCGTATATTAGTGTGAGCATTGGGTCTGAGAATGTTCGGCTTTGCCACCCCTGACTTATAGTATTTATTTGCTATTTTTTTATAATAAATCGAAAAAGAATTAAATTTGAAAGAACTAAATTGCGTATCAGCTGCGCAATTTTGAAGTAACGACAGAATATAACTTTAACTGACGCAATTGTAATTACGCGACATTTTGAGATATGGACGCTAAAATGTTATGCTTGTAATAATTAAGACCTTACGCAGAGGATTGGTATTTTGACAAAATTTACCTTTACGTAAATATAAAATAAAAGATTAAATCCTATTTTGACTAATTTATCTTTGCGTAACCGTAAAATAAACGGGTAAACCCTATTTTGACTAAATTTGCCTTTGCATAAACATAAACTAAATGAGTAAACCCTGATTTGACGAAATTTACCTTTGTATAAACATGAAATAAACGAGTAAACCCTGATTTGACGAAATTTACCTTTGTATAAACATGAAATAAATGAGTAAACCCTGTTTTGTCGAAATTTACCTTTGCATAAACATGAAATAAACGAGTAAACCCTGTTTTGACGAAATTTACCATTGCATAAACATGAAATAAACGAGTAAACCCTGTTTTGACGAAATTTACTTTTGCATAAACATGAAATAAACGAGTAAACCCTGTTTTGACGAAATTTACTTTTGCATAAACATGAAATAAATGAGTAAACCCTGTTTTACGAAATTTACCTTTGTATAAGCATGAATTAAACGAGTAAACCCTGTTTTGACTAAATTTACCTTTGCATAAACATGAAATAAATGAGTAAACACTATTTTGACTAAATTTACCTTTACACGCGTATAATCGCGTATAGTCGTATAGATTTCAAAAAGAATTCTGTTGATCTATTCAGAATTTGTCACAAAAAAAATCAGACGTAATGAGAATTTCCTCCTTTTTGGTAATAATTCAAAAATTCATAAATGACAGTGAAACCAGTATGAAAATCTATATCCAAAGAAGTAAGCGGAGAAATAGACCTCCAGTATACAGTGTCTTTGTCTTATACCTACTATTTAAATAGATTTTGCTTAACGAAAAAAAAAACAAACAAACTTCAATTGGGGCAAAACTAAATTAATATTGAATTCACTCTTCTTATTTTAAAACTAATAAACACAACCATGTATTTTTATTTAAAATACCACTGAATTCATTTTAATAAGATTACTAAAAAAAATACTTTTTTCCAAATCGATTTATTAATGACGAAGTTCTAAGTTCGGCAACCCGCACATAATACCTCTGATATTGTAGGCGTTCATAGGCTACTGTAACCGCTTACTATTAGATGGGCCGTATGCTTGTTTGCCACCTCAGTGGTAAAATAATATCGGAGATAACAAATAAAAAATAATCTACTGAATTGAGTGCCTGCTTTATTTGAAGTCGGTTAAAAAGTATTATGTAGTAACATACGTATACCACTGACGTATACCTAAGTTTTATTAGGATCAAACGCCACCCGGGTCGAGTTACCCGTCTACTCTACAATCTGCTATAGATAAGCCCGTGTCGTTGCCATGGCAACGTGCTATCCGTGAGATGTCGGAACGTGACGGCGTGTGCGGCCCGCAGGCAAATTCGCACCCCAATTAACGTCCCTGATCGAGTGTCCCAAGTAGACCCTAGAGGGGTCCGGTCGAACTTAGAAACCCGAACATTGATGTGAAGAAACTAGATGAGGCACTAAATATTATAATGTTGAAGTCATTAGTAATATAATAATAATGGTCTTTCTTGAAGTACCAATGCACGCATGCATACATTTATGATAGTTAGAATGGCAAACTCAATGGTAAATGGTAACCGTCGCCTATATCCATAAACAACAACCATGGACATAACAGATTGTGATATTCCTTATGCGTTGCCATTCCTGAGGACTATAGTATTTAGTCTCCGTACCAACTAAAATCCATCTCGTCAGACTGTTAACATATATATATATATATATATATATATATATATATATATATATATCTGTATATAATTTGTTATTGATCATAATATTTTTGCACCACATATGTATGTTTTGTCGTGTCGTTGCCCAATTGTTAATACTTTTTGTACAGACTTGATATGGCTTCGGACAGGCTACATATATATTATTCATTGTTATATTAGGAAAAACGCCATTTTTTAGCCTGTCTGAAATATAAAAATGTGTGTTTAAATATAGCGCTATGGACTGGAGGGAACAAAAACTGTCCCCATTATTGATTTCATTATAATGTAATGAAATATGCATGCGACGCGAACGTGATGTTTTTTTTTAAATGGTAAAAATAGAATGTTAACTTTGTGCTATCAATATGCGCTGATCAGTGAGGGATGATAGGTGATGATGAATTCAGGTCAGTTGATGAAATTGGTACATTGTAACGAATTCGCTAGGATTTACCCACGGTGGTTTTCAAGGTAGTCCACGTAGAGGCCTACCTGACAGAATACATTGCTAACAATTGGGCTGCTAGATAATCAAAAGATTAACAATAAAAATTAACTTCCTCCTCCCACTTTACCCGATATGATGTATAAGTATGAGAGGTTAGTTTTTGTCTGTTTTAGATCATGTTTATTGGGAATAAATGTTCGGTTTTGTTAGTAGTAAGGTAATATTTACTTGATAATACTTTCAATTACTATTGGATATCAGCAAACAGTCTTATGATCGGTCCAATTATGCCTTTTAATGTAATCATTACCTGTTTAATTTACTAGTTTCAGGACCAATTCGGGACCCTTAGTCATGAGCGGCTGTGACGCAAGCCATATCAGTGATGGTGCCGCGAAAAAATTGTTATTAAAATATAATGTGTGCTTACGAAACTTTTAACAATAAAATTATTAGTTCGTTTACATTTTCAATAAATCAGACCATAGTATAATAAGGATGTCGGTTCTATTCGTTTTGTATCTGTGGTGACATTAGGGCTGCCAACCCTGCGTAGCCCGCTTTGTCCCGCAGATGGGACGTACGTCAACATTGCCCGGTCGGCCGGTCGTCCCGGCCGGTCCCCGGGTGCGACGCATTTAATTTCATTTTCGAATTCGTCCCTTTCTTTATTGGGTTCCGTCCGTATAACCAGAGGGTCGTGAATACCACCGTTTTTCCAAACTTGGCAAGTGATCCCTACCTTTGGATGTGACGTTTGATTTTAAGGATGGAATGTTAGAATCGAAATATTTTGCAAGTTTTATATATTTTTAATTTACAGCGAAAAAAAAAAACTTATAAATTTTGCTATGAAACACTTTTGAAGCGTTTTAAAAACGATCTTAGTCGGCTTTATTACGAAAAAGCTCATCGATTTTCAATTTAAAAAAGAGTTTCTCTATTCGCCCGCATTTTTTTAATGTAATTAAAAACCTAATCTAACCGTTTGCAAACAATACACCCTATTAGGTCAACATTTATGCGGTTCCCCCTGGAAATCATCGTGGTTCAATCTAGTGGATTTCGTCATGATGGACTAACTGACTTGCTTTCATTCTCATCTATCATTTTTTACTGGTGTCCCGCCAGCGTATATGGTACTGCTCATGTCTATAGGCGACGGTTACCACTTTCCATCAGGTGGGCCGTCAGGTTGTTTGCCATTCTAAGTTTTATAAAAAAAAAAAAAAACCGATAGCGTGGGCGGGATTACCATTTCATTATTTGAGTGATAATCAAATTTAAAAGAAGATTGGTTAGAACCAAAATGGTCACGCGTAGTGCGGTTTCAGAGTAGCCTCGCCTCCTCATCCTCCTCCCCGCGAACACTATGGAATTACATACCTGCATTGTTTCCCTAGAGACTATAGCATGGGGTTCTTCAAAAAGAGCGTAGTAAGGTTTTTTAAGGGTCGACCACGCGTACGTGACATCCCTAGAGTTGCGGGCGTTTATAGGTTACGGAAACAGTTTACCATCAGACAGGCCGTATGCTTGTTTGCTACCATTATGGTATAAAAAATGACAGGGTGTTACCTCATGGGTGTTTTATAATTTTTTTTAACCATTTTATTATTCTTATATCTTAATGTTATTAAAGAATTATAGAGTAGAAATAAAATGTGTTGCTAAATATCGAAGGAGAGATAATAAATAAATAGTTCAAGTATACAACAGGAAGAATTATTGTTAGTAACGGGGACTAGCGGCCCCACAGCAATACACTAAGGTCAGGTCGACTTCAACGTGGTACCTGGAAACCATTGTGGTTAATTTTTGATTCTTCATGTCACAATGGATAAACTCACCTAACTTCATCCTTACCATCCCTCACTGGTGAAAGAGAAGGGATTGTTAATAATGGGGATTTGTAGCCCCATTGCTAGCAATATACCTTGTCAGGTCAACTTCCTAACAGATACCATCGAGTTCAATTCCAAGTGAATTCATCACGATGGGCTAACTGACCTGTTTTTTCATCCTCACCTATCATCCCTCATTGGTGCTCCGCTAGCATAAACCGGTTAGGGCGGTTTTTTTTAATGGATGACAATGGAATGGTACCTCGCCCGCGCTACCGGTATACACTGGCGGGGAACAATTGAGAGATGTTTGGTGAGAATGAAAATGCAAGTCAGTTACCCCATCGTGACAAATTCAACGATAAATTAGTTACGAAGGTTTCCAGGGGGAACCGCATGGAGGTCGACCTGACGGGATGTATTGACAGCAATGGAGACTAACCTCCTTATTACTAACAATCCCTTCCCCCCACCCCAGGGCGGGGTTACCATTTCTATATCATCCATTTAAAAAAAATCTTCATTGGTGCCTCGCCAGCGAGAAATCAGCGCAAGTGAAGGTTACATTTTAATCTTCATCCATTAAAAAAATCTTATTTTGCATTTATAATCCGCCACAGGAGAGATAAACAAAGTAGTACAAACATGATACGCGTAATCTTATCTTACCTACTTTAAATATGGAATACGTTTAATATTACCGTAAGGTGAGTACATTCGATTTGCATACCAACCGGTTGGACTTCACCAGAAATAAAAACGTCTCTTGACTTTCCATCCGTACAAAAAACACACGACTCGTTCGCGAATATTATCGTTTCATCCCGCGGTATTGCGATTTACATAAAATAATAAACCAAGCAGATGGCGTTCCACTAAAACCACCTACGATCTTCAATTCTTTTCACTGACAGATAAGCCCCGGGCCGAGATTGCGGGATCCCGGGTTCGCGGGATTCCAGGATTTAGCGTCCCGGGGGTCGAGCATTATCAAGTTATCAATTTGACGGCCCGCCTCGGCATATGTGGGGACTTGCGGCACAGTTGATTCGCAATAAGCAGTAGTCTGACTTGACAACGAAAGAAAGGGCTTCGACAATTATAAGGAATATAATTTGTTTCTAACATTGTTTTATTGATACGGAATAATAATAATTCTAGACAATTTATTATACTACAAATATAATATAAATTTTCGATACAGCCATACAACAACTGGACAGTTTTCAATAAAATTTGGTACATGGATAGACAATATCCTAAAACAACACAGTGATAAATACACATTATATGAAATCTAAATAATTACCGATCGTTGAAGTGAGTATTCTAATAAGGAAAATGAACATTTTTCTCAAAACAAAAAAATAAAGGAAAAACGACAAATGAGTCTCTGATACTAACGCGGCGCCTCCAGCTTTCAAATTGCTATGGGCAACTAAAAATCCTTTGTCATTTTTCCATCCAAGTTACATAAAAAAAATTATTAATTTCTCTGGTAGAACGCTTTCGTAAACGGATACCAGTAATGTTTACAACGTCACCATGTAATCACAATAGCTAGAGTTTGAACTACTGCTTGTTGTCTAGCCTGTGAGATGTGGGGTCTTATATCGTGGATAGTAATATATACGTCACGTATTCCGTACGGACGACTCTTGGTGTAATTTACTGTGCATCAGCATGAACTTCCCTACTTCACGGTTCTCACATCTTTCAGTTTGATGCGAAATTTTATTGGCATTGTTTTTCTTTTCACATATTTTCTGTATCTTTTATACATAATAATAAAACTTACTAGACTATGGGACCGATTCTGAGAGCCTGTTGCTCTTAATATTTTAATTTGATAATTTCGCGGAATTACTGTTTTATAGACAATCATAAATTAAATTTATAATAATTTTTACTTAAATCTATAAGGTATAATTAGGTTATACTGATCCTTACAATAAAGATTTCAATGTGACATCAAATTGAAATTTCAATTTTAGAGATCGGTTTAGAGAAATGGCGTCTTCGAATCGATCTCTATGAAGTACATCATCATCATCATCATGTCAGCCGTTAACTGTTCACTACTGAACATAGGCCTCCTCCATAAAGGAGAGTTTTGCCAATAGTTGCCACGCTTAGCAGGCGAGCTGGCAATTAGCTTTTGGTGATGTGTTTAAAGAGTTTATTAATTTTCCTTAGTCAGCTCTTACGACACCCACGGGAAAAGAAGGGATGGCAAAAAAGCAGAAGGGAGATTAGATATATATATATATATATTTTTTTTTTTTTTATATTTAAGACAGAGAGTCCAGAATTATCTCTCTTACACACACACACACACACACACACACACACACACACACACATATATATATACTCATATATATATATATATATATACATACATACATACACACACATATTACACATATATTAAATATATATTAAAAATATGTATTAAATTGATGACTTTCAGTTTTACAATTGAAGTGTGAAATGAATATATTACAATCTCATATTATTATATATATATTAAATTGCTTTCATTTGAAATTATACTAAGTAAATTGCTTATGTTAAAAATCAAAAGTTTAGATATTTGTCAAGTAGGAAAACATCACTAGTTCATTATGGTACGAGATAAACCCAAGTCTAGATAGATGACGCCGCAAACAGCAAATCCGATCCGAGTCCGTGACTCGCGCCGCATCAACTCATTTACCAGGAACTCAGAAGTCTGCGCGTGTCGTCGGTGCCGTGTCCCACCCCTAATCCACTTTTAATTTTGATTAATGCCTCTCTGGGAACACTCATTCCTGAGCGATGCGCGTTCCAAATACAAAATTCGGGTCTTTTGCTGTTTTTTGTCGAGTGTAAACTGGACTTGATAACGCTAATTATAATGTTTTGTTTACTATTAAATACTCTGTGACTTAATGAGTAAATTAGTGGACAGTAGCGTCCCTCTTAATATATCACCAAAACCTAACTGCGATTGCCAATCCGCCTGCCAAGCGTGCCAACTACTGGCAAAGCTCCTAAAGGGGAGGCCCATGTTCAGCAGCAGACAGTTAACAGTTGATATAGTAATAATCCCCTTAGGGGTGGAAAGGGATTATTAGTAATGGGTTCTGACTAATCCATTGCTAGCAATATATCCTATTAAGTCGGCCTCCACGCGGTTCTCCCTGGAAAACATCTTGATTAATTATTGATAAATTCCATATTCATTTCATTGTATACCGATCATCCATTTCCATTGTCATCCAAAAAAAAAAGATATAGTAATAAAATGGGTAAATTACTCTATCAAGTATAAATAATCTTTTTGAATGGAATCATTTGTTATAGGAACTTGATCTTTCTGACTAGGTTAGGAAAGTCAGGTTGATTTCTCTAGAAACCATCGTGATTAATTCCTGATGAATTCTTCACAACAGGTCAATTGATCTGACTTCAGTCTCATTTAATATTCTTAACTAGTAAATACTATACATAACCCACATGACTTAATGGGCAAATTAAACTACCAAGCATAGTATATTGGTGAAGGGGATTTGTACTAATCTAACTTTATATATATATATATATATATATATATATATATATATATATATATATATATATATAGAGAGAGAGAGAGAGAGAGAGAGAGAGAGAGAGAGAGAGAAGTTAACCTGACTACATAATCAGATTAGCTTCTTTAGAAATTATAGGGATTGATTCGTAGTGAATTCTTCACAATAGGTCATATTGAACTTACCTACTACCTACTACTTACTACCATGTAATGAAATTCCGAATTTTCGGACGCGATTTCGTGTTTTTGTTCGTACCGAAATCGACCCTGTAAATGGAGCTTAACATTTCGTTTGTCATAAATCCTACTATAAAAGTTCAAAGGAACGATATTTTAGAATTTTTAATATTTTTAAACAGTACGTATCATGTAATTTTAGTATCAAATTTTTGTTTCGTTCGGATCCTAAATTTCGGAAAACATTTCATGGTAGGCCCTCAGTCTCATCTAATATACTCCAATAGTAAGTACCCTGGCAGTGTAAAAAACATATAGATGATATATAATTAAAATAAAATAATATAAAACAGTCTCTACCCGCATTTGTCTGTTTTTCCATTTATATACTTTTAAATCCCGCAACTGTTTTTGATACCTACGGGTTTTCCAAAGGTTTTCTATGTACAGTTTAAACCCGCGTGAAACCGTGACGTATTGTTATAGCTATTATGGTTCTGGTTCTAAAATGTCTGTGCCTTAGTACTTTTCTTTTATCTTTAATCATTCCTCGTCTGGTGTTTTAATCATAAAGCATATTATTACTTGAAAAGATTTTCGTCTTTACACTAGACACCTACTTACGCACTTGTACATAATATACACGTGTGTACTTATATTAATGTGATGATGATGATGATACAGCCGTTAATTGTCCACTGCTGGGCATTGGTTTCCCCTTGTGGTTTTTGTCAGTAGATGCCACGCTTGGCAGGTGAGTTGAGTTGGCGCAGTTAGGTTTTGGTGATGTTTTAAGAGGGACGCTGCTGCCTATCTCTCGACGACTATGTTTCCTTAGTCGCCTTACGATATGGGAACAGAAGAAATGGCATATTCTATGCACTAAAAATCACTTAGTATTGTTAATAATAATACAGCTGTATCCCCCGGCTTTACACGCGTATATTAGTACATGAAGTATCCTATGTATTAAGTTAGGATATAACTTATCCGTGTACCAAATTTCATTCAAATCCGTTCAGTAATTTCTTCGTGTAAGAATAACAAACATCCATCCATACTTACAAACTTTCACATTTATATTATAAGTATATTAGTATGTTTAATAAGGTGGAAAGGGATTGTTAGCGATGGAGCTTAACAGCCCCAATGCTAGCAATGTTACTAATCAGGTCGACCTCCACGTGGTTCCCCCTGGAAACCATCGTGGTTACTTCTCGTGGAATTCTTCACGATGGGCCAACTGACCTGCTTTCATCGTCATCTATCATCTATACCCTATCACTGGTATCCCGCCAGCGTATACCGTTAGCACAGGCGAGGTTACTATTGCATTATCACCCATTTGAAAAAAAAAAGTATGGTTAATAAATTAATTGACATGTTTTTCCTCTTTTTCAGGTAAATGTTTATTGCATGCTAAAAACTCTACACACACTCACTGTAAGGTAAAGAAGGCTCTTTATTTTCTTCAAAGAAAAATGAACGATATCTTCGGTTACTAGGAGTAAGAGCACGTTTAGTATACTAAGCGGTTGTAGATGTATAGTGTGGAGTAACTTAGCGACAGGCGGGGCGGACGCGGCGCGGCTTCCGGGCGCGCTTCCTTCCGGAAATAGGGCCCGTTCCGGGGCGCCCGGCACGTCTAATGGCGCGTGCCTCTCTTAATATCATGCCACCCTAGTACCCACGCTCGTTAGTCCCAGCTTTAACCCGGGTGACAATTTTCTCCCCCGGGCTTTCTTGTTTTTTTTTTTTTTTTTTTGCATATCTGTTCTTTTCTTTGTACGAAAAAAATAATCTTAAAATATCTATTGCGGTTCACATAACGTGTTACGTTATCTGTGGAAGGGTGGGTAATATAGTATAGTATTATCTATATATTTTAGTTACAATAATGCATATTGTTTATTTAGTTAAAATATTTCAAGTGAAATTTAAAATTGCTTGGGTACGTCTGTCCCATTCGTGTTTCAACCGTGAAGCAGTTATGTTTGCATGGCTGTGTTTCGATTTGAATGGTGGGATATGGCGTGAATTTACTGGGTACAGAGGAATAACACCTGAGTCCTCAGGAATGACAACGCATGGGGGGTATCATGGGCGAAACAGTATACTCTATTATGTCCATGGTACTGCTCATGTCTATAGGCGACGGTTTCCACTTTCCATCAGGTGGGCCGTCAGCTTGTTTGCCATTTTAAGTTGTATAAAAAAATATGTTAAAAATAACAGATTTTTGATGGATCGGAATGGTTGATGACCTTTTTTTCGTCAAGAATATCCACAGGAACCCAATATATAGATATCGGATCGGTATTCATATTGCCCATGCCTACGTGAACAACATTGTGGTACAGTTCAACATGATTAGTGAATTAGTGAAACAAACGAAATTATATACAGTTTCTCCGTAATAATAAAATTCAACTCTACAAAGATACGACTCTACCAGATGGAGATTTTGTACAATATGATGCCCATGGCCACTTTCTACCATCGTACGGCTCGCCATCGACAGGGAGTCCAACTTCATACCCTACAAGTCTAAATAGTCGCGTACAACGCGCTTTCAAAGATAGAGAGACTGCAGCATGAGGTTTCTCAAAAGGGGGGGTAAAGAGGTTTGACACTCCTGGTATTGCAGGCGTTCATAGGCTACGCTAACCGTTTACCATCAGGTGGGCCGTATGCTTGTTTGCTATCACAGTGGTATAAAAAAAATTGTAGATAAGTTACATAAGTACCTCTTTCCCATTCGTCCATTCGTGTTGCCGTGAAGCAGTTGTATTTGCATGGCTGTGTTTCGGTTTGCAGGGTGGGATATATGGGGTATGAAATTACAGAGTATAGACATATAACATTAAAATGCGTTCAGTAGTTTGATGTGAAAAAGTAACAAACCATCCATATGTCTGTCTATCCTAGTGATCTGGCCTGGATAATAATATAGCATTCTAATGGTGAAAGAATTTTTGAAATCGTTTCAGTAGTTTTTGACTTATTCGTTATATATATATATATATATATATATATATATATATATATATATATATATATATATATATATATATATATATATATATATATATATATATATATATATATATATATATATATAGCATCTATAGCTTTAGTACTTCTAGTCAGAATTTTCGAATTTAGAATGCGCCGCCGTCGCTAGTAACGCGCATCGCACGGTGCAATACGCGACAACTGCTACCTATACATACGTGCTATACACGTGTTATGTATAGTGTATGGCTGAGTACCTACGTGGATTGTCGTTCACCGCGCCCCGGGCCGCGCCTCGCGCCCGTCGGGCCGTCGGCGTCGAGTGCTGACGGGCTGTACTACGACACGCCACTCTTGATATTTGTATTATTATAATCATTTTTATTTTTATTAAATTTATAGCTATACTTTTAAGTGTAATTTTAATTATGTTAGATATAAAATAAAAGAAGTGATTAATGTTACACAATATTCTAAGTGCCTGTCGAAAAATGTACATATACAGAAATCATAGCTAGTAACAAAGTAATTAGAAAAAAAATACCGTTTCCGATAAATAAATCAAACATTCATATAAATACAAAAATATAGTTTGGCTTAGCAACGTGATAATTTAAAACTAAAATTTAAATTGAATCAATAAATAAACAAGAATTACTTTTTTTAATGTTTATTATTTGTGTATAATAAAGAACATGACATTGTCGTGATGTGACGAAATAAGATACAGAAAGTCCTGAAATAAGTGTATTGTAAATAACTGATTACAATAAAATACAATTGTTGTGTAATATTTTATTCTTATATGAATTTTTATATGAACATTCAATGTTCTTCACGCAGTGATAAAATATATGTTTTTATGGCGTACAACATAAAACGAATTCACATTGCGATTTATATTTCTAAAATCATTGCAACACGTCGAGCCATTGTTTTCAACTATAAAACAACCTATCAAATTTATTTTCAAACTACTCAAAAGGAGGTGGCTATCAATTTGTTTACATATTTGTATGTATGTTAAACGGCTCTGGTGGTTTAACAGCCTGCCTCATCTTCTGATGGTTAGGGTTTCGGTTCTCGTACAAACATATTATGTTCATGAGCATATCTGTTTGTTTTGGTTTGAGCAAGAGTAACTTCAATATGTTGAATTTAGTTTGTTTATGCTACTACTTATAAGTTCTGCTTAATTTGGGACTAAATGTTGCTGTGAGATAAGTCCAAGTAATATTTATTATTAAATCATCGCCAAATCTAAATTGATTTTAATAAATATTTTTGTACGCTAAGGTTTTTTTTTTAATGGGTGATAATGCAATGGTAACCTCGCCTGCGCAAACGGTATGCACTTGCGAGGGATGATAGATGAGAATGAAAAAGGCAGGTCAATTTGCCCATCATGATGAATACACTTGGAATTAAGCACGATGGTTTCCAGGTAGGACCACGGGGAGGTTGACCTGGTTGGGTATATTGCTAAAAATAGGGCCCTTAGGCTCCATTACTAACAATCCTTTCCCTCATGTACTCTAAAGTTTACTCCTTCAATGATGCTGTACAAAATTTCCCATAATTCTTTTATCAGTACAAAATCTTTAATTGTATAATAAACTGTAGATATATAACGACCAAATCATGCCCAGTCCCCGTCGGCTCGTCAAAGAGTCAGGGGGCTCCGTTATCCTCCCATGCCGCTGTCACCCTCATTATGTTACCGCGTGAGCGTGAGGATATACTTTGCAAAATGGCGTTTTACCATGCGTGAGCTACGGCGCTGTCAATTTACAATCGTGTATACAGTGTAAATGACATGATGTATACGCAAGGGGTGGTTGTTCGTGTGGAGTGGGATCTATGGATTAGAGGTAGTTATGGTTTAACTTGGAATTTATTATTATGTTATCTATGTATATATTAAATATAGGTCGTTAGCTTAGACAAAGAATTCAACAATTTATGTAGTTTCCGTATAAATAATAGTGATTCTTTGTTTTTTTTTTAGTTATTTTTGGTCGTAATTATATATATAAATTATAACTGTATTCTGACATATTGAAATAACGTAATAAAGTAATTTAAATAAAATAGTATTCAGGGTCCAACATTTACATATAACCTATGTATAACAAAACATGTACTTATATATAACACCTTGTATCTCATGTTTAAAGTGAATAATAAATAAATACATATAAAAAACGCATAATATTGTTCTAAGAAATTATTTATGTACACTCATCTAAACATCACGAAATTTGACGTTCACACCAGGATTTTCAAGTATTCAATCATAATTATTCACTAATATTGGAGATAGAGAAAGACATAAACTGTTTTTTTACTAACAATCGATATTCCCCGACCTCACGACCCTCATTAGTTGAAGCGACGACCTCAAATGCAGTCAGTGGACGCAGGTGGCTCAGGACCGTTCCTTATGACAGTCGATGGGGTAACCTATATTCAGCAGTGGACAATTAACGACTGTAATGATGATAATAATGACGGCCTATATGTACTTCAATTATAACGTAAACACATATTAACGATAGTTTATATTGTAGTTGTGGAGAAATCATTAGGGCCTATTTGGCGCGATACAGGGAGGTTTATTATCTTCGTGGCAACCGTTAATGACGTTGATAATTACGTTCCTTAGATACAGATTTAATTATACTTGAATCGACTGTGAGGCTTCTATTCCATAATATTTGGCAAGTAATAATCTATTTCCGGTTATAGCCAGGTTTTAGTTCTTGTTTTTAACTGTAAATCCTTTTGCTATATATGATTTTTAAAAAATGTTCAAGTGGGGCGATGTCTTAGCCAATTCTAAACTATTTCTAGTAAAATAAATCACTGTAATTGATTTTTGTATTGATTACTATTGAAATAAACATTAAGAAATTAGAACGTGCATGAGTTTAAAAAAAATATAATAATAATTTATAAGAAAATTGTTGATTATGATGAGTTGTCCAACCATTTTTCTTTTCGAAGCAAGAAACTGCATATCGTGTTGCGAAATCTACAATTGATCATTTAATTCGACGTTCTAAATTAAAAATGTTTCAATAAAATTTATCTACGAAACATCTCATTGTTCATTGGTATATTTATTCACGATTGAAGCCGCTTTTTTTGGGTGCAAAATGTAGGTACCTGTTATGTGCTATCAAAGATGTAAACATCAAGATGTAGCTGAGCGTCATTATGTATATAGATGTCAAGCTTGTGTTTGCGTCATTGCACGCGAACACATCTACGGTGCTATGGTCCAGCAAGTTTTCAGGTCTCCATCAACAATTGAATATGAATCTTATTTCCAGGGTGTAGAGTTGAACAGTTGTGTAATATATATGTTTGTAGCACTCGTCTTGATAGTTGCCGGCGAGGCCAAGAGACAGATAAATATCGCTTCGTACTCATCGCTTCGCTTTGAAGCGGTGCGGTCAGTAATTTTCTCGCTCTCGCTGCCGTGGCGTTAGCACTCTGTATATTTATCATTATAATGTTTCTACCTACCACGCCTGTGTCGGCATTGCTAATAGTCACTTTTGTGTTTTGTCATGTTATTGACGAACTAGCTATCTAAGTGGCTGGTGTGAGTTCTACAGAGATTTTCGTTACGCTTGCGTTCACGTTTACGTCGATAAGTTTTTATGTAAATATGATTTTCCGAAACTGCCAGAGGCGCAAGTAAGTTTTCAATACAAATTATTGGAATGAACGCTAACGCTAACGTAAATATATGATAAACTAAAACTAAATAGGACTTAGTAGTAAATCCGAAATTGGGATTAATTTTTCGCCACTTAGATAAGTGAAGAGTTGAAGACTCTACTTCTGTCTTTCTCTCAAACTAAAATTCCTATTTTATTTTACGGTGAAATCATTATTCTAAGGGCTGTCATTAATTATTAATAAATTATTTATTGTTTTATAATGAGTTCGAGTTAGAACTGCTTTAAAATTTTCTTTTAGTGATACATAACGTTATACTTTTGCTAAAATTTCCATTAAAATTTAATTCTTTCTTCTCAAAAGTTTTCTGGAAGAGATTGCTTAGTAATAAGACCGCCTTTTGTACTACACTATACTTATCGAAAATTCTTTAACAAGCCTTTTAATTTTGGTCCAATAAAATGTTAAATACATTAATAAATAAAAATTTTAAAGTCCGAGACAGGTTTAGATTCTAAACTTTAAAGAATCGATCTCAATGCCATTAACGTTATGTTCCTTATCTTCCCTGGCTATTATGGTTTTACTACAATCACCTTGATAAGGATTAGTACTTGTTGTCACAGTTGTCAGTAGTAGCGAGATTGACGACCGTATTAGACAGGATTACTAAGATATATGGTTTGTGTAACAACATGTAAATGTTGAAATCTGTATCTATTTTACGCTTTAGGATTTTCTTGGTTAATAATAGTATGCCGATTAATTTATATATCAAACATGCTCTATTCCAGCTAGAGAATTTTCATACGGATTTTGGTTCTATGTAGCATGGGTGTACGATAATAATTTATATTTTATTTATTTTTATATGACATCTGGGATCTTAAAGTTTATATTTATAATAATTCAAATATCAAATCATTATAAAATAATTATATTTACAAAAAAATTTAAAAGTCATTCACCTCAGCTAATTACAAATTTCCAATGTGAATGTAATCTTACTAAGAGCTGTTTTGTCCTCAACTTATCCACTTTCTGACTTTAGTTTACTCTAATGTTTAAGAAACATATTAATTAGATCAATTTGTATACCAAGTGTCTCGATCAAATAGATGCAATAACTTGCAATACAAAATCTTTAAATCAAACTGCTCGTCTCTAAATCTATTATCTATCTAAATGCATACTTATAATATTAATTCGAAGGTTCAATAATTATTACATTCTAATATACGTCTCTTTCCTCCATTTAGCACTAATGATGAAGCGTCACTTCACGTTTTACGAATAGAAGGAGATATGTTTTAATCCTGTGTTTTATCGCAGTCAGCTGCATTGGACGCTCCCACAGTTACAGATCTAAATAGAACGGATGTTACATGTAGATACATACATATTTGCTTTTTAAATTGTAAGCCTACTTAGATTTCAACGAATTGTTAATTTAGATTTCTAAAGAGAGTGAGAGAGTTCAGTTGATAGAAGATTAACAAAAGACATATTATGGGCGAAGACCTTCTCTAATTTAAGAGTTTTCTCTTGTCGAGGTAACTAATTTATGCATTTTCTCCCAGCCAACTTTATTTCAGGTCATATCTTTGATCTCCCTATACGACATTACACCTAGTGTTTCCTTTATCTGTCCCACATAGTTATTTCTCGGTACAATAGGTCAAGACCTATCGTATTCCAAATAATGAAAAAAAAAATTGTTTAAAGTTTCAATTTACAGTAAATGTGAGATTTCATTAGAAAAAGAATGTGATGATATGTATAATAATTTCATTATTATTATTAAATAATTTATTTAAATGTTTATTTATATGTAATGAGACTTAGTATATTTTTACAAATCTATTAAGACAGAAATGAATTATTAAGTTAAAAAAGCTATATGGGGAATATAACTGATGACTCTGATGTTGATTGATTGATTTACATTGATAAAAAATATTTAGATAAAGAGAAGAACGAATGAAGCAAAGCAACCTGTTGAATACACAACAAACTCTGGGAGAGGAAACGTATTTATAATGAAGACAGCCAATAATAATAAAATTTAAGCACCATTTCGTGGTAAGATATTATATTCTTATGTAAAATTATAATTGCTATCAATTTGATTTAATTCAAGCAAATTTTATAAAATATTAATACAAGTAGAATCCAAATACAAAAAGTTATAGTCTCTGGTGTAACGTAACAACGTAATGTGTCTATAAGTGACGGTTATCACTTTCCATTAGCTATCTATGCATTTTAAGTTGCATAAAAAAAAATTATAATAAACAATATCATTATAATGAATTGCATTAAATTAATAAACGCAAAAGTTAATTATTGAATTTAAATAACATAAAGACCTAAACGTTATGGATCGAAATATTTTCATACAACAATTTATTTGAGAATTTAGGTATGCAAATTGTTATTATTAAACTTTTTTATTATTATATCTTATATTTCTTTATTATAGTTCTCTAAATGTCTCCTAAAAATATTTGTCAGATTACAGGTATATAATTATTGTAATACTATTATATTTTGTGGTGTTGTGAAGTGGCAATGGGCTGGTCAGTTCGAAGAACCGACAACTGATAGGAAAGAAATGTTCTGAGTGGCAAGCCCGTATAGGCAAATAAATGCATTGCAGGAAGTCAGTGATGCAGGTTGTTTGAAACCATTCGCCACGATGGGTTAACTGACCTGCTTTCATCGTCACCTATCATCCCTCACTGGTGCCCCGCCAGCGTATACCGACAGCGCAGGCGGAGTTACCATTCCATTATCACCCATTTAAATGGTCGCGTACAACGCGGTTTCAGAGATGTTTTCTCCCACGAACACTCAGGTTATGGAATGAGTTCCCTGCCGAGGTTTTCCCAAGAGACTACAGCATGGGGTTCTTCAAAAGGTTTTTTCAGGGTCGGCAACGCGTGCGTAATACCTCTGGTATTGCAGGCGTTCATAGGCTACGGTAACCGCTTACCATCTGGTGGGCCGTATGCTTGTTTGCCACCTCAGTGGTATAAAAAAAAAATTAAAAAATAAGTTTATGAGGGAGGCCTATCTTCTACAGTGGATGATTATGATGACAATTTTGAAGCATTACTTCTTAAAATTGATTTCTAAGGCATAAATTACAAGATTACAATCGGATCAATTCGATCCATCAATTTCATGAGATTGACTATCGCTTCATCAATGCGTTTGATTCGATCATACGTATGCAAATATTGCGAAACAACTACCGATTCCCTTGTTGTTTCCTGCTGATCATAAGTAGATGTTACATTTACAGTTATGAAACAGCTGAATCTCATTGGTTAATGAATATTTTAAAGCGAACAGTGTAAATTTTTTGCTTCCAAAAAACATCAGAAGTAATCTTCCTTAATTATATACTATTCCTGAAGTCTAAATATAAATATATATAGAAGTCATATACTTATTATAAGTACATTTGTTTCGTACAAAAACAGCAACGGAGCATATCAGTAAGTATTTTTTTAATGCAACTTAGAATGGTAAACAAGCTGACGGCCCACCTGATGGAAAGTGGTAACCATGGCCTATAGACATGAGCAGTACCATGGACATAACATAATATACTGTTTCGCCCATGATACTCATCTTGCGTTCCCATTCCTGAGAACTCAGGTGTTATTCCTCCTGTACCCTGTATTCTTGTACACAGTAAATTCACTTAATTAAAAAATATTTAGAAATAATAAATAGATAATTAATACTCGTACTTATTAATATTATAAATGTGAAAGTGAGATGGTTTGTTTGTTAACTCTTAGTGCCTTAACCTCTTAATCAATTACTATAAAAAATATACTCATATTATAAGGAGATAGGGGAAAAACATAGACTATATATATTTTAACCTTATCAATGAACACATTCTAGTCACGGGGACGAAGTTGTACGTAAAAGCTAAATAATTATAAATAAATATTTTAAATTAGAAATCAGTTAAATATATCTATTATACATTTTGCTTTGTGTAAAGCAATTTTTGCTGCACAATAAAGAAGTAGCTTTTATCGTCGGATAATTAATACAAGATCAGCACGGGAGCAAACGTTATCGATTATAAAAAATATAAACTGATGACGCATTCGGCTAATATAGCCACAAAAAATATAGACGAATTATAGACTTCCTTATTTTTGACGATTACAACAGGGGCCTGTCGGGAGGAAAGGGATTGTTAGTAATGACATTTAACAGGTCTATTGTTAGCAATACACCCTATCAGGTCGACCTCCAAGCAGTTCCCCCTGGAAACCGTAGTGGTTAATTCTTGTTCAATTGGTCACTATGGGCTAATTGACCTGCCTTCATTCTCACCTGTCACCCTTCACAGGTGCCCAATATATACCGTTAAAAATCCATCTTCACCCAATAAAAGAAAAAAAAAACAGGGGCCTATCGATTTCACAGTATATTCTGTAAACCCATGGTGCTGTTCATATTTATAGGCAATGGTTACTACTTTCCATCAGGTTTTTTTTTTTTTGATGGGTGAAAATGGTATGGTAACCCCGCCTGCGCTAACGCTGGCGGAGCACCAGTGAAGGGTGATTGATGAGAATGAAAACAGGCCAGTTAGCTCATCATGATGAATTCATCAGGAATTAACCATGATAGTTTCGAGGGAGAACCGCGAGGAGGTCGACCTGGTTGGGTATATTGCTAGCAATGGGGTTCTCAGTTTCCATTACTAACAATCCCTTTCCCCTCTTTTCCATCAGGTTAGCTATCAGTTTATTTGTCATATTTAGTATGTTACCGAAAATGGTAACGTGTGTAAAGTGTCTAAGGGTCTTCTGTGAATACATTTTGAATTTCGAAAGGATGTAAATTTTTATTTCTGTGTGCCCCACAAATTTTTTACCCTATAAAACGCGTCGATGCGTATTTGCATATTGTAATTACGAACGCAACGGGGTCACCTCGAGGTTATCTCAGCCGGTGTCGTCTGGCGAGTGGCGGCAACATGTGTGGCTGTCTGCCAATGGCAAAAGTATCGTTTTTAGGACGATTTCTATTTGAAAAAATCCTAATTATATTACAAAAAAAAAAAAAAAACTATTAATTTCAACTTAATCTAATATTAATTGTTAAGCGTTAAATATAATGTTTGTTACTCTAACATGCTTTAAAATGTGGATTGCTTTGAATGAAATCTGGTACATAAATTTCAAATTCGAATTGTTTTTATTTAAATATATATATATTCTTTATTGCACTAAAACATACATTAACAACAATAAGTTAATAACAATGTTAGCAAAGGCGAACTTATCTCTGAAAGAGATTTCTTCCAGTCAACCTAACGCAGTATATGTACTTGTTATCAAGCTCTTTAAATTGTCCTCTTTTATGATTCTACTTCGGTTATTCGGAATGTAGTATAAATATAGTAATCATAGTTAGTAATATATTTTTGTAGATAGACTATAGATATATAACCTATGTTCATATTATAAAACAAGTTTAATTATAATATACGCACACAGAAACGTCTGATATAGAATCACAGAAACGTCTGAAACAGATCACTTTTCTTAATTTTAACAACCTAGTAAAATTAAGAAAAGTGATCTGTTTATCTGATTTTGTTAGTGGTAACAATGAAGATTAAATAAATAGAAAAAAAAAACATTGACACAAATAACATGATGCTGTATGAAATAATTATTATTTTAATTAATTACAATAACATTTTTGATTGATAATAATCTTATTGGATTGGTTTATTTAGAGATGTAATTCTTTAACCTAAATAGTAAGAATCCAAAAACAACTGCATAAATTTAAAACAATATTTGCAATTCCAAATCCAAATTAAAATTTTAAAATCTTTTTTTATAATATTTTTTAAAATAAAATTGACAATTCACCAAGTCTAAGCTGTGGATAGAAACATATGTGTAGACGTTTGGTCGGACGGTCGAGGCGGCGAGCGAATAAATGGCTCGCTCCTCACCTCCCCAGTTGCCTGTCGAGGATCACGGACATTTGAGTAGCGTACATAGTACGGGTCTTTTAACGTGTCGCACTCAAATTGCATTTATTTAAAAAATGGAATATATATATATATATATATATATATATATATATATATATATATATATATATATATATATATATATATATTCAATAAAAACATTAACAATTGAGAAAAATTCAATTAAGAATGCATTTAAAAAGTTACAATTATACGGAAAAAAACTTTACTAATAATTATAACTGGCTCCTACACGTATTAAATTTACATAAAAAAAAAAAAACGCATAAAATGACCGAATTCAAAGATATTAATGGTTTGAGAATTAAATAATATAATAATAAATATCAAAGACAAATACACAACACACACAGGCACACGGAATAAAAGATATGAACTTATAGAAATAGAAATATGTAATTGGTATCTTGTTTAAGTTACTATTCTGTCATTGAAATTGAACATTTGTTCAAAATACCTAAATATGGGGAAAGCAACTTATTTATTTATTTAGGATTATCAATATTAGTTACAATGTTAATGCTGTTACATTGCATTACAAGTACATATGTTATAAATATTGCACTAATGATTATTGGTAAATAATAAAAAAGAAGAAAAGAAAAATAATATGTGTATAAAAAAATAAAATAAAAAATAAAACAATACTTAGAGATAGATATATAATAGTACATAATTAATACTTTTTAACTACATCCTAATTATTAAATTTCCAAGTATTAAAATTCATTTATTCTAAAACAAGTATGTTACTTTAACATTATTTGATGGTGTGTTTCAAATTTGTATACTTCGATTTTATACGAAGATTCCACTATTGAAACTAGATTGACTATATTCAGAAGCGACGAAAGGGTTGATTTTGGAATTTCTTTTGTGAGATAGTCCACTATCAAATCAAAAAGTAGAGGGCTCCTGATGTACACTCATCTCGAATTAAAAATAATTGGAATAGAACATATTGTTAACAAGACAAGTTACAGCGCTATGGCACCTCAAACGTTGTAGCAATATGCTGAGCATGGACCTAGTTTACATAACACTGTGACACACACACGGACATATACACGTATTTGTATATTTTTAAATTTAAACTTCATTTAAGCAGAAAACGGTAGATGTTTTTTTTTCATTTTGTTTTTGTTTAGGTTAATTAGTTTCTTTATTTATGTGCGAATCGCATTACTTTATGAATAAATTCTTTCTCTCTTTTACATGACTACTGTTGTTATAGAGATGTCTAAAGATGCTAATTTAGTACTTTTTTATTCATGGATCTGTAAGTTTCTTGGGACACAGTCGAAGTTTTTTCAAGGTCAATGAAGACAAGGATATGCAGGATATGTAATAATAATGTGGATAAATTTATTGGCTAAACTGACCGGACGGTCTAAGTATCGAGGTGTTTGCACTTTATTGTCCAGATAGATAGCAATGTAAGTACGCACATACGCCCGGCCGCCGCCGGCCACAAATCTTCCGTTTCACTCGGGCCCAGCCTCCGAGCGGTGCGAAGAGGAAACAGCACGCTCCAAAGCACGGCGGCTGCGTGATGCCGGCTACTCCCGAAATAGGCTGCCCCCCGCGCGGGGTGCCGGCCCATCGACGTGCTTTTAGTATGCTGCGCGCATGCGAACCGCCCGCACCCTTCTGCGCTCCTGGTCCTTACGACCGTAAACACGCGAATTACAAAACCACTTTAAAAATAGAAAGCGTGCTAAATAGCATGCTGTGAACAATGGTGGCCATACTAGCCAACCCAAAATGGAGCGAGGACCTCACCATACAAATGATAATTGAGTACGAGAAACGTGAATACCTATGGAACCCCGTGTCTGAGCATTACAAGAATAAGAAAATACGGGAGCAGGGGTACGTTGAGATAATTAATGCGTTGAATCTGATCGACGTCACTGTTAAGGAATTAAAAAACAAGATAAAGAACATACGATCGTCGTACAGCGTAGAGCTGAAGAAGATTCGCGCGGCTAGGAAGGCTGGCGCGCATGCGTACAGGCCCAGCGTCACGTGGTTCGAGCACGCAGACAGGTTTCTGCGGGCGATTGTCACACCGAGCTCCGTAAGATTACATTGCTTATTGTTTACATATGAATTAATTAGCATTGATACTTTACTATTATGATTTCAACATTGAATATTTTTTAATAGGTCGATAACAGCTTATTAGAGATCCCGGCGAGCGACGATAGCGATGCAGTACAAGACTTGAGCGAACGTAAGTCACCGGAAAAGAAAAGCCCGCGAAAACGCCGAAGCTCGACTCGTTCGTCCACTCCGTACGTATTGAATACTCCATCCCCTCGACCAAGTACGCCGTTTGGGTTAAACTCCGCTTCGGCGACCCCATTCGGTATTCTCCCTACATCGACATCTGCACCATTCCTTAATCCCCCCGTCGGGATTGCTACGCCTCTAACTACCTCACTTGCGACTATTTACCCGGTCCCCACAAAACAAAAGAAAAGCGAAGATCGCAATGGTGATCACAGCGATGTACCGCAAGATCTGAGTCAGCATGCAGAGAATGGAAATGAAAACGAATTTGAAATGTTTGGCAAATTAATTGCTAGTCAGTTAAGGAAGCTACCGCTGAGTCTCGCTTTAGATACTCAGTTGAAGATACAAACTTTAGTAAACGCCGCGAGAATACAGGCAGTATATCAGCAATACAGTTATGCTGGGCCATCACAGGAGGCGTTATCAGTGCAGGCATTATCGAATGGTATATTAGCCAGCATGGCGTCACAGAGCAACTACGCTTCCCGAGCATTAGCCATGAGAAACGACTCTCCTGATGATATGAATAGGGACATGAAAACGGAGTACTCGTTGGGATCTGAGGCAGAAGACTAATAATAGAAACGCTGTATCTCTTTTTTGAAAAGATAATACGAGATAGCTTTATCTCACAAACACAGAATACCTCAAATTAAGGATTTCAAGAATTTATGTATGCTCATAATTGTATACCAATTTAGATGAAAGTTGACTATAGGTCGGTATATATACATGTTTTAGATGAGTATATAAATGTGATAGATGTTTAGGTAACATTGGAAATTACAGAGAAATAACTGAAACAAGTACAAAATATATTTAACGGAATATGTTAAAGATGTTTGCTCATAGGAAGAGAACAAAATTTACGAATAAGTCCGAAGACTAGTCATTAAATATCTCGATGTGTAATTTAGATCTCGGTGTTTTGGCTGTGTTAGTTTTATTTTATGATTACGACATTGTATGCGTACATATCTTTCTGTCTGTCCTTTACTTGGGCATTAGAAACTAATTTATAGAGAAGTTACCAATTTCGAATTTAATATTTTAGACACACTGTCTATTGATGTAGCTGTTGAAAAGTTTTAAATTTTATACCGTTCTATAATACTCATAATAATATAATTTTTATCTCTTAAAAGTGGACGGAGTTCATCAGTAGACAGTTAGATTTATTTTTTTGCGTCTAAATAAATGTATTTTACAAGACGAAATTTTGTTAATATTTTTATATTACAATTTATTTTATGATAACAATAGTATCTAGTGTTATAATTGTGATTTAAATGTTTTAATGCACGCAAATTGAATATAAAAAATACCTCAAAATAATGGTAATATAAAATATCTTTGGGGTAAATGATGTGGATAAAAGTCAACAAGTTGGCGGTAAATTAGGTATCCACCTGAGCATTCTTTACTCCCTCAGGTGGTATATATATATAATTGATAATAACTATTTGGAATAAACGTATTTAACTTGTTGTTTGATGTGCCACAATTAGATTGTATACTACATAATGTGATTTATTGAGAAATAAATATTTTATAAATGTCATCAAAATATTATCAAGACTGTTTGATTGCGCTTTTTTATTTTTATTTCGATTCCCGCACATTTTTACGTTAGACAACATAGATAAAAAAGACATTTAGATTAACTACAATGTAATAAATACCAAAGGATAACACTTTTTCCATTTTGTTGAAAACATCGATCTTTGCAGAAAGATACTTGAGAGACGATCCTGTATAAGTAAGCGCAGTGTAGGGCGCCCACCTATTAGAGGGAGTGACGACCTAAAGTGCATTGCAGGGATTCAGTAGATGCAGGTGGTTCAGGATCGTTACTCATGGCAGTCTATGGGGAGGCTAGGAGTTTGACAAGTACCTTAAATACTCACCTACTAAATAATATTGGAATCAGAATTATCGATGTAGCAAAACTTAATACTTAACTCAATATTCGAAGATTCTGGAACATTGCTGCCAAATAATTTATAAATAACGCTATTTATTCTATTCCCAGCATTCATTCTCGTTTACCTATGGAATAAGGGTGATATTATGATGTTGATTAAAAAAAATCTAATAGTTACCTCAGCTTTTTTTATTTTTGCTAATATTCAGAATTTAGGGCGCACGCTGACCATTTATTTCAATAGATCCAACCCACTGTCACCGCAGCCGTCACGGCGTAAATTACAAAAGCTTAGAACCGTCACAAACGAGACATATGCCACATTAGCGTTGAAAATTCGCATTTGACCGCAATTCATAGATATAAAGGGACCCTAGATCCCACATTCGTGTACATTAGGTAATAATTACGTCTAAATGTATCTCAAATTAAAATTAAAAGAAATAAGTACTCAATATAGGATAAGATGTGACTAGATTATATATTTACGGTAAATGTAAAACTTCGCGTCATTATTATATTTTTATACAGAAAAGTGGTCTTTCAGAAATAAAAGGAATCTGGACCAAGTTAATGTACACAATATATATAAAAATAGAGTAGTTATCTCAAGTATATTCAAATATGAACCACCTTTTCTTACAATTTTGCTTTGTTTATTGACAGAAAATTAGTTTCGAATTCAACGTTTTGGCATGAATGGCTACATATGTTATTAAATTAACCAGACAGAAATCTATTTTTAATACAGTTTTTACCCTCTAGACCAGGGGTGGCCATTCGATCGATCGCGACTATTAGTGCAGTCGATCGTGGCAAGACAAAAAATATAATATTTTGCTGATCTAGCAGATTAGCAAAATATTATATTTATAAACTGCCTTGAAAAACGCACGGTCTTCCACCGTGCGTTTTTCAAGGCACTTTCTTCCACACACAACCATTCTTTGGAATTAACTTCCAGCAGCAGTATTTCCGAACCGATACGACAACATAACCTTCAAGAAAAGAGTATATTCCTTTTTAAAAGGCCGGCAGCACACCTGCAATGCCGCTGGTGTTGTGGGTGATCATGGGCGGCGGTAGTCACTTACCATCAGGTGAGCCGTATGCTCGTTTGCCCCCTGTGTTGTAAAAAAAAAATGCTCAAACACAATACTTGTAATTAAGTAGTTACAAAGCATAATTTTCAGTTTTATGTTTTCCCTCTTAATAAAATAAATACTACATAATTGTGTACTAAACTATGTTGTTTCATTTAATATTTCAAGAAGTATATAATTTGTAGATCGCACAGGGTTTCGTCAGTAAACAGAAGATCTTGGGTCTAACCAAGTCGGCCACCACTACTCTAGACGGTCTTGTAACTCTGCACATCGTAAGGTACCACTTTTACACGATTTAGTATTTGATTGTGCATCTTCGTTTCTTTTTTTATCAATGTAAATAAGTGAACCGCGTCAATCCTCCCGCTTGCCGGTTTAATTTACGGGAGTTATGTCCGTGTGTCGGCTATTGATTGGTGCGGACGGCTCGGCGGCGCGCTCGACAGATAACCGTCGAACGCTGGGCTTTGCGTGGCCGTAATTAGTTTGCGTTGCGTTTCTCGAACACGTTCTGTACCAGCTGTGCCAGTTAATTACAATGTTGCTATAACCTAAGGCGCATTGATTTGGTGGGACAGAGGACTAACCATATGTAGAATGTTTGCTTTTATCTAGTCTGATTATGTACATTATTAATTATGACGTCACATGGGGTACGAGTACTTAGTCCAAGTATTGAATAGTAGGTACCCAGTACTATTTGTGAGAACAAGAATGTTGTATACAATTTAAGATCATATATTTTCCATTTATGTATAAAAAAAACCATATTTATTGTTACATCAAAATGATTCCCATTCATGAGAATGTTATTATAAAATATTAATTCATCTATCTGATATATCGTATATCGATATTCGTCTATTGCAGATACCAATTATCAGGTTATGGGCCCAGAAAAGTAGAAAAGACAAAGCATTAGAACCAAGACAATGCAAAAACCAAATTCTGAGATAGAAAGTAGAGATAATAGTCATACTTATTAAGTGGAACTTTTCACATACCTACTTGAAATTTATTTATACTCAAATGACAAGAATAAAGTAAAAGATTTATAGGAACTGTTACAAATAGATTAATGAACGGAATTCTCAATGACAAAAGATAGGCATGAGAAACCTTTAAAAATGCTTACGAAAGGGGTGAACATTTTTTACACTGGCGAAGTACCAGTGAAGGGTGTTTTTTTTTAATGGGTGATAATGGAATGGTAACCCTACCCGCGCTATCGGTATACACCGACAGGGCACATGTGAAGGATGATAGATGAGGATGAAGCAGGTCAGTTAGCCCATCGTGACGAATTCAATAAGAAGTGTTCACGATGGTTTCCAGGGGAACCACGCGGAGGTCGACCTAATAGGGCATATTGCTAACAATGGGGCTGTCAAAGTCCATTGCTAACAACCCCTTTCCCAGTGAAGGGTGTTAGGTGAGGATGAAAGCAAGTCAGTTAGCCCATCTTGATGAAATCCATAAGAATTTACCAAGATGGTTTCCAGGAGGAATCGTGTGGAAGTTGACTTGATAGGATATTGCTAGAAATGGAGCTATAAGATTCCAACACCCACAATCTCTGGATTAGCAAGAAAAACTATAAGTGTTATTAAAATTGCAACATAAAAAATTTGAAATAATAAATATGTAAGAAACCATATTTATCAATAACTTTTGTATCTTTGTTAAATAGCTTAGATGTGGATTGTGGCAGTTAAATAAATTACGTGCAGGAAGCAAGCCGAACGCGAATTCGCGTTCGCCGCAGCTCACACGCCTGCGGCATCATTAGATCAGCCCAAAATGGCGCGAAATGGCGCGCGAAACTAGAATGCAACGTCGCGAGTCATTAGCATTTATTATTATTCGAGTTATCGCGCGCGTGAGTGAGTCGTATTATTATGATAATACGTCTCCGTGTTACTGGAGTCTGTGAAAATATCGACACTGGGAATATATACGTAAATGTTTACATTGGGGAGCGTTTGAAGCTTACCGAATTGTGGTAACGTCGCAATATCTCAGTCAGTTTTCAAAAGTAATTTTGAGCAATTTCCAATATTTCAAATGGAGAAAATGCTCTGATAGTAAACATCACCATACTCATAGATTAAGTTTTAGTTTTTTAAAGAGGTTTCTTCAGGTTCGGCAACGAGCGTAAATAACTCCTGGTGTTGCAGGCGTTCATAAGGTAGGATAACCGCTTGCCATAATGTGTGCCGTATTGCTTGTTTGCCACCTCAGTGGTCTAAAAATATATAATATAATCCTTTTTAAAAGGCCGGCAGCACACCTGCAATGCCGTAGGTGTTGTGGGTGACCATGGGCGGCGGTAGCACTTACCATCAGGTGAGCCGCATGCTCGTTTGCCCCCTGTGTTGTAAAAAAAATATATATATAAATTTACTAATAAAAAATTTTTGTATCTATCTCATATCTTGCTTCTGAAGGTATGGTGCTCCTACAATTTTGCTTGTCAAAATCAATTTAATATATTATATAAAAACATAAAATGCTCGTTTGCCCCCTGTGTTGTAAAAAAAAAAAATATGAATATCAAATTCAATAATTTATTACTTAGGATTACATTTCAGACTTAGTGCTAATTGTAAATACTTTTGACTTGCCTACGTACTGTTAATAACTTCACAAAATGTTCATAAAAGCTTAGCCAACGTTGTGGAGAAATTGTACGAGTGACCTGCGAATATGTTGGATTTAGTTTGGGGTAAAACAACGTAATCCCTGTGTACGCGGGCAAGCACGAATCGTAGATAAGGTAATATGGCAAATTTTGAGTGTTTAATTAATAGAAACCTAATAATGCTAAATACATGTAATTCTATATAAGTAATTAAGATATATTTCAGTCCTATTTATGAATATCATCATCATCATCATATCAGCTTTTGACTGTCCAATGCTGAACATAAGGCTTTCTTTAGGGGATTTTGCCAGTAGTTGTCACGCTTGGCAGGCGGATTGGTAACTGCAGTTAGGCTTCGCTCTCCCTTAGTCCCCTCTTACGACACCCACGGGAAAGAAAGTGGTGGCCTATTCTATGCCGAGGCCATTTTTTTTAAATAATCTATCTGAAATACTGAAATTGTTATTAAAAATTGACAGATTGAAAGCGGGGCTGTCATTTCATTATCATCCATTAAAAAAATATTGTTAAATATATAAATATCCATAATTAGACCATGGGTAGATTTTTAGTTACTAGGTATACTTAATTTAAGGTAAGCCCATAGTCGCCAATCCTTCAAGCTGTGTCAGACACTAGTTCTTGAGCCATCCTAATTTTGAATTCTGTAAAGCAACGAAACTCCGTGTATAATTAGAAATAACCCAAACTCAGAGAACTATCTAGAAATTTCATCAAAGTGATAATTAACTTTAAATCAACCGACGTTTCCGTCCTCTGTAACTTATATCGAGCAGCGGCGCCCGTTCTTATTTGACCAACACCTGGCAATTTTAATCTCGCTTGTTCCCAACGATCTACAAAGTAGACGAAATGTCAACAGCCTTGTACGGGTTCTTTATTAAATTCTTCTTACATTGCCTCTAGTTGAGACGTAATAGGTACGTAGTGCCAGTGTTGCCAGATCTGATTTTGTATTTTTTGACAAATGTAAAATATTTTTATTTATAGAGAAATAATTCGATTTCCTTCACTTTTACCAAATCACTACATTATGCTTGTGGTTACTACATTTTACGATGTTACCGCTTCTGTCTGTTTATTTATTTTAAAAAAACCAACAGCAATTTACAAATAAAATTGACAAATATTTTATAACAATGTAGTATGGCCAATAACAGGTTTTTCTAATTTAATTTCGTAGGTTATGTAGTTGACAATTATTGAAGGAAAAGCAGAAAAGATAAACAAATCAAATAGGTAGGCAATCATTGAAGTTACAATAATATAATAATAATATTATTTTACTTATTATTTTACTTCTTCTTCTCGAAGAAATTATCTAAAATTCTTCACAGCAATTTCATTTCTCTACAAATTATTTCTTTAACTAATATTTTATTTCTTCAAAATTTTTCAAAGAAACTCATATAAATATTTTACCCAAATTATCGAAGTAAAGTACCCAATCTGGCAACATTATGTAATAAGTATACTGCTATTTATTTCAAGTAAAGCCGTATCGAACAAACGTACTGGGCTGGTAAAGGAGCGAGGCAAAGGAATATCATTATTGTTTGATTTTAATATCACAAATATCATAATATTTTTATTAATAAATAAGTACAATCTAGAAACTTTTGACATCAAGGGTTGCCAGTGTCACATGTGTATATATTTTATACTAGTTTGTTGCCCGCTATTTCGTACACGAGTATTTTAGAAGTAAGAAAACTAATGAAATATACTACTTTTAGGCAGCGTATAAAAATAATACATACATCAGTCTTTAACTAAGACCTTTAGGAACACAACTATGAAAACCACATCCAATTTGGTGCAGTAGTTTTTGCGTGACGTCAGATTAAACATACAAACAAATAGAGAGACAAAATTTCTTAATATTATTATTTTAGTTTCTCCTGGTATGATTAAGAGCACTCATTTTTCGAAAATATCTCCTGTGTACAGACAGACATCGCCTAGTTACAATTTGATTATATTAGTAAAATAATAAATATGCTAACCGTAAAATTCGTGAACTGCGGGAGCAATTCGGCAATTTTTTTTGTTTCAAATAGGTATTAGTTTAAAACTTCAAGGAAGGTTCTTATGAAGAGAAATATTAGAAATGGGCATTGGTCAGAAAATTTTTTACCTAAACCTTATTTTTTTCAATTAAATATCTGACACTGAATTGTAGCTTTCGATTGAACAATTTCCACCGGTCAGGTAAGCTAATTCCGAAATAATACACCTTAATTACTGTCATTATTATATCGTCATAGTCGTAGAATACTGACGGATCTATATAAATATAATATTTGTCAGATCCGTCAGTATTCTACGACTATGACGATATATTTACTAAATTTTAGCTAACTTTTTCGTACGGGCTATAGATATGACAATCTAATTGACAAAGACATGCTATAGCAAATCTGAGCCGATATGTATAATTCTTTTTGAAAATTACTCCGTATTCTACTCATTATTATGAGAAGTCGCACGTTTTCTTCTATTGGCGGCAAATTAAGAATTGTGTTCCACAAAAAAAAACCGACTTCAAAACTAGTTATTTTGCTCTAGAAACCAAACTACTGAACTGATTTTGGTATAATTACTATGGGTCCAATTCGTAAGTATATACTTTCAGATAAAAAAGACTTTTTCAAATCGGTTTAGAACTGAACTGACTGAGTTATGAGATAATAAATATTAAATAAAAAATACAACCGAATTGTGAACCTCTTTCTTTTCGAAGTCGGTTGAAAAACAGCAACACTACGCTTTCTATACGATCACGGTATAGCAAGCTGTCGAGCGAGTGAGAGGTGCGTGCGAGAGGGACGGAGGTTTAGACTGCGGGACCCCTGTGTGGCTAGCGGGACGGCCCCACGACCGGTAGCCCGCGACCGCAATGTCCTGTACGCGGCTTAATAAATCATGATACTTTTTTTAAGTGACGAAAATGGAATTGCTTGGTAACCTTGTCTTATCGGTATACCAGGGAATAATGATAGGTGAAGACCAAATTAGATCATTGAACACATTGTGGCGAATTCATCTGGAATTAACCACGATAGATTCGAGGGGAAACTTCTTCGACCTGACAGAATATTGTTAGCGATGGGGACTAACATCCTCATTATTGACTACTAGGATATATTGTAACTTGACAATTGACATTTTTTTTTTAAGAAATAAAAATGGTAATCCTGCATTAGTTACCAGTAAGGCATGATAGGTGAGGATAAAGTTAGGTTATATAGTCACGATGATTTATAGGGAGGATTGCGAAGAGGTTGGTTGACAAGGTATATTATATTTTTAGCAATGAGGCTGCGTGTCAAATCAAAGTAATATCCAGAAGGAAAAGGTCACACTTCGTCTATATTTTTGATGACAAGCTCTCGGGAGAGCGAGAGGTGTATGGGAAAAGAGCAGGCGATAGATGACGAGCCCCTGATAGTCCTGTACGTGGCTTAGCCATACATGATACTAGATCGTACTTGTGACTGTGTTAAATTTTAGGCGATGAAAACACAGTATCACAAGGAAGTTAAAAGAAGAGATTTTCAATTCGTCTATTTTTTTTTTTGGTCATGTCGTGTAATTAAGTTGTCAAATTTTAAACTGATTTTGAAAATTCTTTTTGTAATCGACAAAGATTTACTCATACGTTAGTCACATAGTTTACTTTTATGATCCTCTGCGTTGCCATTCCTAAGGACTGAGGTGTTATTCCTATTATATATTTAAATATGTTCAATAAATATCGTTCATAGGTGTTTTATTTTTAATACAATAGCAGCTTATGACGCGTCAATTTGAACACAAGAAATGGTCGTAATGTGTAGTCCAGAATAATGAAATTCTTGTGATAACATGAAATGCCGCAATGAAAAAATAGCACAATAAACAATGCTAAGAAATGTGAAGAAACAGCTCGGGAACGTATATTATATAAAAAAGCTAGTAACAAAAACACGTACTTACGCTAGTTTACATCGGCTTCTCTTTATAATAATTGTCGATGCGCGGTCGGCAGTCGCGATAAGGGATTACGCCCCGGCTAGCGGCTCCCCATCCCGCCGTAGCGGGACGGGTGACTACCCAATCCCCCATCTCTCACTCCCCCTACGCTTGCCCTGCTGGCTTTTTTCTCGCGCGCTTGCACTTTGCCACAGAAAGTGGAGCGAAGTGTATATTGAATTATGAATTAAGATATGAGCTGGCCTGATCTTAAAAGTGGGGGTTCCAAGAATTCTCTAATATTATAAGTTGCGTATTTTTTCTCTTCTTATGTACATATATAAGAAAAGTTGAATATTTTTCATGTAGAGTACGCTTATCTTATGTTATATATCCATATAATATAATTTATCTACTTTGCAATAAAAATATATTGTCTTTGATATATTTATCTTTAAATTAGTATATATCTATTTATTTAAAATTTAATAGTTATTTTTTGCTATTACTTTTGTTAAAATAATTATATTATTTACCAAAGGGAGATTTTATACAAAGGTCATCTACTTGGGTATCTGTCTCTCTCGTGTTTTTAATGTTAATCAACTTTGATTTCATGTCTATGTTTAAGTATATATAGTGAGATATTGCATTCTTTTTCTTCTTTCGAGCTTATATGCAATCTAAATGGGTTGCCGTTGTGGTGAGTTGCTGTTTTCAGGTTGTTGGAGGCTCCTTGGGAGCTTGGGATATTGCATTGATATTATAGGATCCGGAACTATAACATTTTAGATCTAAGTAGTGGCAGTACATGAAGGATATCATGGGCCTCACATATATTCTGAGATATTTCCGGTAGATACTGACTATATCTATAGGTGACAGCTATCACTGCCTGTTTAAGGTAAAACACCGCAGTGGAAGCGTTTTATAAGGAAAAGATTCTATCTGTCGAGGAGGACTAACCTGGCATCGGCTTCGTGAGTTTTTCTGCTGTAGGTGATCGACAGTTGTTCCTCAAATTCTATATGCACACACAAATTCTTACAGGTTCTTCAGGGCATATACAGTTAAAACCATACAAATGACGTTTATTTTACAGGAGCAAGCGTCCGCGCACACGCCTCCCATTCAGTCAGTACTTTTTTATTCGTTAAACTAAGGTGGGAGAAAAATAATAATGACGGACTCCAATATTGTAAACAATCTGTGTTTTATTACAAAGAGATTAAGGCTTTATTTTGAACACTGCCCATTACCTTGTTTACATTTTTTATGCAACTTGGCAAATATTGCTAAAAAAATTAGATAAAGCTTTTGTTGCCGACAGTATAACTAAGTTAATTCGTATACCATTGGTCCCTTCAGTAGTTTTAAATATTCCATAAGATCGAAGAACTTTTGGTTTGTTTTTCTCGAAAATTCTTTTCAGGCATTCTGTTTAGGAGCTCTGACTCAATTCGTGACTCGGATTATATTTTTCGGCTTATGTTCACGGTTTTGTTCATATCTCTTGCAGACATTCTAGTAATTTTCTTTTGCAATATTTATATTAAGTAAACTAAGCTTTTAGTGATATCCTGTCACTATATACTAACTAGGTTTTAGCAGTGAGAGACTTTGTATAAAAGTCGTTTGCTTGGGCATCTCTGTCCCATTCGTGTTTCTACTGTGAATCAGTTATGTTTGCATGGCTGTGTTTCGGTTTGAAGGGTGGGATATGGCAGTGAATTAACAGGGTACAGGAGAATAACACCAGAGTCCTCAGAAATGGCAATACATGGGGGGTATCATGGACGAAAGAGTATACTATGTTATGTCTATGATACCGCTCATGTCTATAGGCGACGGTTACCACCTTACATCAGGTAGGCCGTCAGCTTGTTTATCATTTAAAATTGCGTAAAAAAAATTCGCAACCATAGGAAAGTAAAGCGATGTATTTAATCGCCAGACTACCGAAGCGGAAAAACTAGTGTTTCACTTGTTTCTATAGAATGTACAAAATAACTATGCCTAGAAACCAACATATTCACGTCGCCCACTCGCCAATAAAGTAGCGATTCTTCATCAAGCAGCCCTATAGACGCAGGCCGATAAAGCCATAACGAAACACAAAGCGTAGCGGCGCCCGGACAGAAACCAGTCCAGGCAAATTAAATATGTAGGAGGCGAGCGCTCGGCTCGCACCCACGTTGACAGGGTTGCTGCTTTGGTATTTCTTAATTCATTTAAAACATGTTTTTACACGTTAATTTTTCTGCGTGACTGGGATGTGTTTATCGACCGGGATAAATTGTAGCGGTGATTTGTTGAGCGACAGTGGGGTAACAAAACCACACACATTTCTACATTTACAGTATTAGTAAGAAAGTAAGTTAATTACTTGCGGTTTTTATTTCTTTAACATATCCATTGTTTTATAATTAATTTGATGGCAAAGAATTTTTACGGAAATTTACTTTTTTATAACATTATAGATACTTGTAGCATAATATTAGGTATATGTATTTCGATATGCTATGAGTTGGATTTAAAACAATACCTATTGAGTTTCTTATAGTTTCTTGTAGTTTGATTTGTAAGTGTTCTTTTTGTGTACCTTTAGTTTTAGTAAGTTATTATCAATTTTTTCTAAACGACAGTAAAAAAAAATTATACAAGAGTTTCTTTAAAAAATTTTATAAACATATTTATATTTTACAATGTATTGAGAATGGTAAAGACAACTCGCAGATGATTATCCTTGAAAATATTCATTGTCTAAATATTAAATACGAAACGATCTACAAGTTTATTAATTTTGATACATAATATAAACCTTAAATGCAAATGGTACAGCGCAGTATTTATTACAAATGGGAACTTGTATCATGGACATAACAGAGTGTACTGTATCGTTCATGATATCCCTAATGCGTTGCCATTTCTGAAGAATAAGGTGCAATGTCTCTGTACCCTATAATTTAATTGTCGTATCCCACCCTTTAAACCGGCATACAATCAACACAACTGCTTCACGCCAGAAACACGAATGGAACAGAGGCACCCGATCAGATAACTGTTGTACAAAGCTTCCCGCTAGTAAATAAAATTTTTAAAACACGTATTGCGCAAATACGCGGTCTACAAGGAAGCTATGTACTTGGACAAAATATTCATCATTTGTGTAACTAACAGGCAGATCATAAAGTTTGTAGCAATTTTAATTGAAAGAAAAGTTAAGAAAATAGAATAAGACGATCGGCAACCCTAGACAAAAAGCGAGCTCGGAGCGCGGCGTCATTAGAGCCAGCGTTAGCGACCCGCGCCACGCCGCCCGCCGCGCCGCCAGGCCAGACATTTTTTATGCAATCCACAAGCCGACGTTTTTTTAACACGAACATGTTGCGGCGCGGACCCAATATATTCACTAGATCTGAATGATACCTATGACCCATACTGCTGTAAGTGCGGTACTTCTTTTTGTTTTTCTTTATAATAAAATTAAACTAGAAAGAGACTTTGTACAAAAGTCATTCCCTTGGGTACCTCTGTCCCATTTCTGTTTCAACCATGAAGCAGTTGTGTTTGCATGGCTGTGTTTCGGTTTGAAGGGTAGGATATGGAGTGAGTTTACAGGGTATAGAGGACTAACACCTGAGTCCTCAGGAATGCAACTCGGGCAACGCATGGGGGTTATCATGGGCGAAAGAGAATACTCTGTTATGTTCATGGTACTGCTCATGTCTATAGGCGACGGTTATCACTTTCCATCAGGTGGGCCATCAGCTTGTTTGCCATTCTAAGTTGTATAAAAAAAACTTACTTTAATATTTATATAATATTAACAAGTTTTTTAAAGAGAGAGATTCTTAAGATTGGGTACGGAACCCTAGAAGTTAAAACACGGCAAGAAATAAGAAATGGCAATACATGGGGGGTATCATGGACGAAACAGTATACTCTGTTATGTCCATGGTACTGCTCATGTCTATAGGCTACGTTTGCCACTTTCCATCAAGTGGGCCGTCAGCTTGTTTGCCATTCTAAGTTGTATAAAAAAATCTAGCTTTTATTCGCAACTTTGTCCGCATGATTGTGATTTTTTGATTGACCATTACCAGCATATATCTTTTGTCATACTAATTAATACGTGTATAAATAATTCGATAATGATTGATTGAATTGTTAATGATTGATTGAATTGTTATAGCGCCAAGCCAAGAGGTAACAAACAAACTCACTATTACATTTATATTAAAGGAACTGAATGTGAATGGTGGCGTGAATTTACTGGGTACAGAGGAATAACACCTGAGTCCTCAGAAATGGCAACGCATGGGGGGTATCGTGGGCGAAACAGTATACTCTGTTATGTCCATGATACTGCTCATGTCTATAGGCGACGGTTACCACTTTCCATCAGGTAGGCCGTCAGCTTGTTTGCCATTCTAAGTTGTATAGAAAAAAAAAAACTTAAATATATATTGGCAAGGCACAGTGAGTGATGATAGGTGAGAATGAAAAGGCAGATCAGTTAGCCCATCGTGACGAATACACCTGGAATTCAGTACAATGATTTCCGGGGTGAACCACGTGGAGGTCGACCTGATAGGGTATATTACTAGTAATGGAACTGGTAGTTCACATTACTAATAATCCCTTCCCCCCAACATTATGTATTAAGTTACATTATGTTTTTATCGTTCTCAGATATAAATTATGGTTGTGAGTAGAAATACATACATTTGAAGCCATGATGGTGCGAGGTGGGCCAGCTGGGCGTGGCCCTTAAGCCATCGGTGCCGTTTGTAACCTACATTTTGCTATGTTTGCTATGTATTTAAATAAATTTCATCTGTTTAGTATTTTATATTTTACTAGTACACATGTTGGAGGAAAGGGATTGTTACTAGTGGGTTCTGACAGCACTATTGCTAGCCTTATTGCAAGCATATCAGGTCGACCATCACACGGTTCCCTCTGGTAACCATCAATGGGCTCATTGACCAGCCTTCATCCTCACATATCACTGATGCCCCGTTGGCATATACCGATAGTGCAGGCGATATTACCATTCCATTTTCATCCATCAAGAAGTTACGCATTTTATACTTAAGATTTGCCATTTTGTGTCACGTTTATTAATACAATACCTACTGTAACAATTATTGGGCTCAGGACTTCTTTTTATTTTAAATATTTTAAAAAACAAAGTTAATACTTTTTTCTGTTGCTAGTGCCGTGCTTCTCAAGCCTCTTGATATAATATTTATTTCAAGTCTTATCCACTGCATATTGCTTAGTTTCATCATCATCATCATTTCAGCCATTATCCGTAGACTGGGCATAAGAAATAAGCCTTTCCCATAGACTGCCATAAAGAACGGCTCTGAGCTACCTGCATCCACTGACTCCCTGCAAAGCATTCCAGGTAGTCACTCCATTTAGTGTGGGGTCGTCCTACACTGCGTTTGCCCGTACGCGGTCGGTAGAGAAATGTGTTAAATATTATACTGGCTGTTCACTCGATTTCGTCTTCGTGACTGGGATAAAACATATCTACATGTCAAACTATACGAATGCCGAAAACATGACGATTGGTAGAGTCATTAAGAAGCTAAGAGTTAACGAGCAAATGAACCAAATCATTATAAGAAAATTTGATCAATAATATAATATCTAAATTACTAATAAGAATCAATATGGTAATAGTAGTAAATAAAATACAGCAATAATTTAATTTAGTAAAATAGGAGTTTTTTTTTTTAGTTTATACATGTCTCGTAAATGTAATGTGAGGCACTTAGTGAATCTTATATTTAATTTACCACACCGTACTGCATATACATCGTGCGTAACTAAAAACTCATAAATCAAAGCACCAAGACAGGGCAGGCGATGTACACGGCAGCCCATTAAACCGGGTCGGTGACAAGGTGACGTGCGCTCGCCGCGGGGGCGCGATAACGCGGCCCGTATCCTGTGTCGTGATGCTCGCCCGCCTGCCTCGCTCAATATTTGAGTATCTATCTATACGTGTTATGGATGCCTGGTACTTTGGTTGTATTATTGCATGCTTGACTACACACACTCTCTACTCAATTAATTGAATGGCTGACTGACAGAAGAAGTATGTATGAATCATGCATCAAGTTCATCAAAAACATGAAGAATGTATTTCACTTGACCTTACCCTGTTTATATTTTGTAAAAAATGTATTAAGGGCACATAGGTAATATATTTTAAATCTATGATGATGGCGTTTTGTTTCAAACTGTATTTGTACTAATGTTTGATCTACTTTGAAAAATATCCGGAAAAAGGATCAGGGGTAATATGGTTAAAAATATAATAGGTGGAAAAAGATTGTTGAAAACAGAGAAAAGAATGGCAAATAGTCCAATTGTCCAGTCTTCTATGAACATGAACATCACTGTAAATAATGCATATGTAAATTATTTAAAAAAAAAAAGTATAATTGAATTCGGGACCACATTTACGGTAAGCAGAAATTTTCTCTAAAAATAGGATAAATGTTTTACCACAATTTATTGTCCACTTATGTCTTTTATAAGATTTACTAATATTTATGGTGTCGGTAAGTTATACAAAGCAAAATACTACTTAATCACGACTCTTAAACTTGGAGTTACCGCACCAACTATTATTTATGTGCCTATATAGAGAATAAATGAAGCGATTGCGATTCGTCGTCACGTAACTTCGGCGTTTTTATAAAGCTTCGGAGCAAAGTTTCTTTCGTGCACACATATCACATATCACGGGGAAACGTGTCACGTAAAAAATCTTATATACAAATTCATTTCAATACTTAACGGCGGTACAGACAAACTGTTCACGTCGTGCCAATAGTTATTCGTTACGCGTATTGTGAGAGTTTAGTGTGTATGTACATTGTATAAGTATACACTACCTAACTATAATGATTAGGAGGGGAAGGGATTGTTAATAATGCGGACTACCAGTCCAATTGCTAGCAATATACCCTATCAGGTCGACCTTCACGTGATCCCCCCTGGAAACAAAAGGGAGGTTAGTTACCTCCCTTTTGTCTCACCTATCATCCCTCACTGGTGCCCCGCCAGCGTATACCGTTAGCGCAAGCGGGGTTACCATTACATTAGCATCCATTGAAAAAAAAACTATAATATTAAAAAAAATTAAGACAAAGAACAACAGATCGCGAAGAAAGTCACATGTAAAAACTTGTACTGTGTACCTCAAGATTTAAATCAGTTCTCGTTCAATTAAATAACGTAATAAATAAATAAAAAAGATGAAATAACGTTATAAATATAAAAAAAAAAAAATACAGATCAAGATGTTTCGTTCGCACTATTGCGGTTCGCAGAACGCAGTCTAGGGGACGGGAACGCCGGAGTCCCATGTCACGCGTCTAACAGCGACGTACCGTCACGAGCCTGTTGGCGGTTTGCCAGTATTTGATCAAACGTATTCTCAGAACTATTATTTTGAGTATCGTCACCACTCACCAGATTGTAGGGGTCTCGGGCGTATTTTCTAATTAGAATTTTTGATAGTAAAGTGTCGAAAATATTGCATTTATCTATTTGGAAAACACAACAGATTCAAAATGTACATAGATAATTATAAACTTGCAAAGGATTGGCCACTTCTTCCCTTCCCGTGGGATAGTATTATATTATCTGTGCCATAGCTGTCATAAGAGGCGACTAAGGGAATTTAGTGGTTAAGAGATGGACAGTAGCGTCCCTCTTAAAACATCACTAAAGGCCTAACTGCTGTCGCTAACTTGCTTGCCAAACATGGCAGCTATTGGCATAACCCCTCAAGTTCAGAGTTAACGGCTGATATGATTATAATGGTGAAGTTAAAAGACGTTACATATATACATATATATGTTTTGAAAAATGGTAACCGTTGCCTATAGACGTAACCAGCACCATGGATGACACAAACTATGATGTGGCTCCCGTAGTTTTCCACTGCTCTATTCGGAAATCCGACTGTTAGAGAGATCAATCATCAAGTAAATTACTCAAAATTTACTAGAAAATTGTACTACTTACATTGAATACTAGCTGTTTATCGTGGTTTTGTTTACTTGCATAAGTGTATAAAGTATCCTAAGTTTTAAGTAAGGATTAAATATAACCTATCAGTATACCAAATTTTATTCAAATCTGTTCAGCCGTTTAAGCGTGATTGAATAAACTTCAATGTACAATGTCCTATCGTATTTTTAGCATCAACGGATTCAAAAAGAGCCATATTTTATTCCAATTGGTAACATTCCAGTGAAGCAAACTGTTGCTGAATAATAACTATCGTGAGTCCGTACTGTATTGTAATTATTTATAAGAGCTTTGCTTACATATTAACTTTGGGGTGGTAACAAATTGTCCTAGTAAAACATAAATTAGTCTTACTAATATAACTAAATTATAAGTAGACGATGTCTGTACATGGAAGATATTTTAGAAATATTGATTTAAAGGGGGGGGGGGGTGCTTAATAACACCAATAGATTTTTAGAAATTTTGCCTGTCTATGTTTGCTTTTGCCTCACAAAAAACTGCTGCGTTTAATTGAGTGCTGTTTTCGCAATTGTATTCCTGTTGTAGATTTTATTTTATTACGTTTTATTATATAATTGTGTATTTCATTGGTTTTTCTATTTTTAAAGTTCAAATACGAAGTAGCGGGCAAAAAGCTAGTTTAAAATAAAATAAAAAATACAAAAGATCAAGACGTGTTCCGTACGTGGGCGGAGTACGGTGAGCACGCGACGGGCCGCGCCAACATATCCCATGCTCATGTCACGCCGCGCCCTCCGCCTCGGACGGCGCGGCCCAATGCGAACTACACTGGCAGATAGCCAATGTTCGATAAAACTGGCCAACACTTTGACAAATGTAATTTATTAACTTAGCATTATAAATTAGATTAATAAATACATAACAGAAAATATTATATATGTCCACACACAAGTACAGGTGAAATGGAGATAGGTAGCTTTCAATTAATGTTCTATCAGCGTAACTTAAAGAAATATGAAGAAAGAAAACCGAAAAAATTTGAGACTCCCATACCTACTTTGAGACGCGTTTAGCTATTTAGTTAATTAATAATTTAGTTAATTAACGAGGGAATCAAAATTTGATGTCGTTTTGGAATTTTTGATTTATGTAGATTATTTATAAAAATTAAAATGTTCTACAAACCTATTATAACTATTAGAGTGTTTAGTCACCGTCTTCCAAATTGAGAAATTAGTTAAAAATCAAAGAAAAGGACTAAATACTTCAATAGCTAGGTTAGGTAAGTTAGCTAAGATGAATAAGAGGTTAATCCTCTTATAGTTTTACGAAGGTACCTACTACTAACAATTGATTTTTCACCCTGTATAAACAATAATTATGGATGAAAATGAAATGGTGACCTCGTCTACGCTATTGCTATACGCTGGTGAAGTACCAACGAATATTCCAAAAAAAAATTAATTCTTCATTGATGAAGAATGATGTGAATGAAAAACAGGTCGGTTGATTCTTGTAGAGCTCATACAGAATAGAATAGAATAGAATAGAATAGAAATCATTTATTCAAATAAACTTACATTGAAGCACTTTTGAAAAGTCATTACATTTTTTTTAATTTACCGCTCGTTCGGAAAGCTGTCTCATCACAAGAAGAACGAGCAAGAAACTTGCGTGATGCTCTTTTAAATAATTTTATTATTATTTTACATTTTTAAGTTTAATTGTGTGAATACAAACCACCAATTAGCACTAATTCAATTAAATACTCAAAAAGAAAAAAAAAATTTGAATACATAACCAACTGGTTAAACAATTAATAAGAGGAAATCAGTCATAGTGATTAGAGCAGACCAGTCCCTACAAGCAGCACCCGTTCACGAGTATGACGGATGAGCCAGCCATCACTGCGCTCGACCATATTTTAGGGAGCCCAATGACCCGGCCCACCACGCCGCCACAAGTCTGGACATTTTAGTGAGCATGACTACTCAAAACACTAGACCACGTCAAAGCTACTCACAATTGCCATCTGATAGTTATAGTATTCACATTTTACATAAGAATGCATGCGGCAATTAATACAAAAAACCGCTACGCTTTCATATTTCTAAAATTAATCAATTAAATCAAGAAAGCAATGAGAAAATAAAATTATAACGTTGTATGCTAATAAACTAATTATTTACTTGATATGTTGTCATCTATGAATTCGTCTATCCTGTAATAGGCTTTCTTACATAAAAATTTCTTACATAAAATTAATATAAGATTTGAATTGCCTCTCTGTCAGATTTAATGCAGATTCCGGCAGTTTATTATAAAATCTTATGCAATTACCATAGAATGAATTACTGATTTTGTGCAGACTGCATTTAGGTAAAATAAGCTTATTTATATTGCGTAAGTTTCTACTTGTACAGTCTTTGAGTTTTTTAAAACTCGCTAAGTTCTTCCGTGTATACATAATATTTTCATAAATGTATTATGAAGTAACTGTGAGGATATTTGAGTCTTTAAAGCACTGACGTAATGACTCTCTTGAACCCATACCATAAATAGAACGTATGGCTCTCTTTTGTAAAACAAATATAGTATTTATATCGGCTGCTTTACCCCACAGCAGTATGCCATAAGACATTATGCTATGGAAATAACTAAAATATACAAGTTTAGCCGTCGCCACGTCTGTTAATTGCCTAATTCTTCTAATTGCATATGCAGCAGAACTGAGTCTACTGGCCAATTTTGAAATATGGGGCCCCCATTGTAATTTCGAGTCCACTGTTATACCTAAAAAAACTGTATCATTAACAAAATTTACTATTTCGTCATTAAGCAATAACTGTGTATTTATTAGTCTTACATTAGGAAGTGTAAATTTTATACACTTTGTTTTGCTGGAATTTAATAATAGGTTATTACATGTAAACCAATTTAATATTGCAGACATAGCACAATTTACATCGTCTAATTGATTACTTTGACGTATTAATTAAATAGAAATTTAACCAAAATGATTTCTAAGGTGGGCCTCATTGAGGTCAACTTGGTAGGGTATATTGCTAGCATGAGGCTGTTACTTCCCGTTACTAATAAACACCTCCCCCTACCTACTCAAAGCCTAATAGAACATTCAACGTCGCGTGTAGTGTACACGTTCACAACACGTTAAAAATTCAATGACTTGCTGTCACTAGGGCAACATGATTACATAGTTGTATATACGACTCTGACTATACCACTCCACCTATCTTATCTCCACTTGGAAGTACTTGAACCGCTTCGGTTCTCTCGCGCGGATAATCTGCAACGAAGTAAATACTATTATTACATTACCGGGAATTTTGATTTTTATTATTATGGGCATAAATGTTATAATAAACTGTTAATGTTATCATATACAATATTATAATTGTCTACGAACTCATGTATTCCTTGTATTTGTTTCCGAGTTTACTGGGTAAAGGACGTATCTGCTGCATCTTGCAAAGCGGGTGGTAGGTAGGACTGCTTATAATCGATAAATATTATTTAAAATGTCAGGTAAAATAACCGTTGTGAAGAAAATGGAATAGTATGGGATAGATAGCACACGTGGAGTGCGGTCTATAGGTACATAATAAGGATAAACTCAGATCTGTTTGTCCTTCGTGCACAAAGTATTTACTAAGAATTAACTACCATTGTTTTCAGGGGAACCACACAGAGAAGGACTGATAGATAATACTGCTAGTACTAGAGCCATTATGTGCTTAATACCCTTATCCCCGACTATGTCTTATTATAAAGAATGGATGGATATTTGTTACTCTTTCACGCAAAATCTACTAAACGGATTCGAATGAAATTTTCACTCGGATGAAGACGCAGGATATAGTTATTACAGAAATATTTGAATGACTGAAGTTGAACCATTTCACAAACATCACCATCCAAGAATTGTTTCAACGACCATGTTGTTACGACCTCTGACACAACGTCAAGATCCTGTCGCCTCTAAACAAATTTTTTGTAGTGCCCCGAAGACGGCGAAAAAGAGAGGGGTGCCTAGTAACTCAATAGACAGTTCCCCTGTCCTCCTTTTCAGTTAAAAACACCAGCGTCCAATTTGTCGCGACCCTTATACGTGATATATATCCCTTGAACCTCGGCGCTCAGGGTGCGGCCCGACCGTGCCTCCCCTTAAGGCCGATACTGAGTTTCAACTTCTGAGATCTTTACGTTTTTCATTACTAAAACTCAGCCATAGTGTAAACTAGTGTATTTCAGTTCTGACCTCGTCAGTCATGTTTGTGCATTTAATTAATTTACATTATTTCACCGCAAAGTAACTAATTCAGAGTTGTAACTAAAAGTACCAGAGGCACATGAACAAAGAGCGGTGGCTAGTTGACTGGCTGTGTTGTGTCGCATTAGCGCGCCTCGGCAGCACCTCTACATAATTTAGTTATAATGACTGCACGCTCGTTACCTCTCGCGCTATTAGGTTAGGTACTAACAACCATACTCGTCAGTCCTTTCATCATAAATATAAAGTTGAAAGTTGAATAGAGAAGGTAAAATAAGGCAATACTGTAGTAGCAAGTAGCACTCCACTTGCCAAGTTTACATCTATGATATTTGAATGTAATATTTCATAGGTAATAAAGTAGCAGACTTGCCTACCGCAGTTAATGGTGTTTATGGAATTTTTAATTACAATTTTTATTCTCCCATGTTAACTTAACAGCTGGAGGCAGTGTATTGGACAATATAATAGTATCACTTCGTATTAGTATAGAGATTTCATATTTTACGTGGTTTCTAAGCAATATTTCTTATGAAAAAATTGTCACTTTAACTGTAAAACGGGTCATTAAAGGGATGTTACAATTTTTTATTTTACTCCGTATAAAATTTCATGAGACACTTATCCTATATGTGAACATATTAAACTAGCTTTTTGAACGTACACTTAGATTTCAGAGGTAGGAAAACCACTTCTAAATCAAGATAAAACATTTATCATATTTTAAGTTAGACCTTCAGGAATATAACTGTGAGAATAGTATCCAGTTTGATGTAGTAATTCGTGCGTAATAAATTATACAGACAGAGAGACAAAATTTCTATTTTTTTTTTATTTTTATTGTTCCTATAAAGACTCGTTATATAAATTTTTCTTAAATAACTTCTACGTAAAGACTGTCTGTCTAGTTACAACTTTATTATGTTAGTAAAAAAACATAATGCCTCCATAATCCAAGGGAGGACATGGTGAAATATGTTAGTATCAAAAAGTAAGGATCGAGAGTAAGGGCGCGTCACAGAATGCAAGATCTAAAATCCTTTAATCGAGTGCTCGTCACTCGATCCACCCCCTCTTAATTTTTCCCCGTCACTTGCCACCCCAATGGCATCACACTCACAGACGTTTACGGATACTGGCGAGCTTTACTCACTTAAGTATTACTTAAGTAGTAGTCTGTTACAATGCAACTTAATAAAAACGTAACCAAGTTTTGTTGAAACTATCGCAGAAAGACTCGTTAAATGAAATCAAAACATTAATTTTATACTTGAGGTTTGTTTGAATCGAAGCATTTGGCGTTACATTGTTTCTGCCTACCCTAATGGGAGACAGGCGTGACAAATATGTATGTATGTATGTAATTTTGTACTATTATTAAACTTAAAAAAAATCTTATGAGTCGGCCGATCATTTGTTTATATGCATCATGTAACATATATATATATATTATATATATATTCGCCTGTCTTCCACTTAGGTAGACATAAACAATGGAAAGACAAATGCTTCGATTCGATCAAATAGACCTCTCTACTTCCAAATATTAGGAAATTAAAATTAATATTGTGGTCCACAAAAAAAAAAAAAGAACCAACAACAATTGTAGCAAAACAAGTTATTTTGATTTAAAAACTAAACTACTGAGCGGATTTTCATAATATTTACATAACACAGTAATACAATTGACAGAGTTGACGATAATGAAAAAAAAATACAACAGAATTGAGAATATTCTTCTTTTTGAAGTCGGTTGAAAAAGATTGACGAAAAGCTCTAACAATTAAATAACACTAACTACCGCCATAAGCGAACAAAAAATCGGAGAATATATTTTTTAGTCCCATTTACGAGATCTCCGGTTCTTCGCGCCCCGACCCCAAGATCAATCGGCAAACCATCGTTTGCCGTCCTCGGACCGCTAGGATTAATGAGTAATTCTTTAATCATCCACACTTTTTTATTTGCGACTTCACGGTTAAAAACTTTGGCCTCAGGTAAAATTGAGGTCACTGTCGTTTTCTGAGGATTTCCGTCATTTACGGTCGCATTCGTATCCAGTAATTTAAGGCTACGAAATATTGTATTGAAGTCCGCGACATTTACTTATTATTTATGTATATAAGTACATACATATTACAAAAAAAAAGTATTTGATTATGTCTATGACTTGTTTAAGACCTATAACAGAATCTCCACTTAGTTTGGGACAGATGGCGCTGGTGTAATCCGTTCAATAGTATTTTTTTAATTATTATATCAGCCGTTAAGTGTCCAGTGGTAAATAGGCATTGGGAATATGTATACCGATCCGATATCTATATATTGAGTTCCTGTGGACACTGATAGTGGAAAAAAGGTCATCACCCATTTGGATATCGCATATATCGGTTAAATATCTATTTTTAAATATATTAAAAAATCGAAAATATTAAAGAAATAAATAATAAGTACGTTATTCTATTAGATAACAGACTTTTAACATATTTGTTATTGGACCAGTATAGAGATATTGTAACTAAAATATATAGATGTTGCTATATATTATACACCCCTACTGCTAGATAGATTCGTTTCCTATTTATCTAGGGGGACTTATATGGTCATATTATCATATACACCACACATCCCTGCCTCTTGTAGCTGCGTCTGTTACCGTTGTAATGATAATGGCCGCCATTTTAGCAACGTCTTCCTGGAAAGTCGCAACGCTCGTATGCTCATAGCTCATTACTCAACTGCTTCACTACCATTTTCGCAGAACTTCGCCTTGTTAACGCTTCCTAAATTATATACATATGATTAGGTATTTTTTTGTTTAGCTTTGTCAGTTACTTGGTTATGAAATACATTGTGATATCATACACCGTACGGAGTACGTTTTACAAGGGATTTAGATGATTTTTTCAAAAATAACAGTAGTCGAAAAAATTTTAACCTTCAACCAGTGTTTCTTTTGAAAAATATTTCATTTCACAGACAAAATACTCCTTTATATAAATAATAATAATTTTGAATTTACCCCGGTGTATGCTGATCTTAAAACTAAATTGAAGTACATGACATGATATAGGCCATTTTGATGGCAGGTTGTAAAACTTCTTGCTACGCCAGCTATGTTATGATTAGCATTAGGTTCTATGACAATATCGTTCTTTTCTATTCCTTTTTTAAAATTTAAATGTTAAAAGTCACAGAATATCCAATATATACTACATAGTAATAATATATTGATGGCACTTCCATTTCGATTCTTCTCAGTGATTTTCAACCGAATGTTTCGTCCTTCACACATTTGTTTACCCGTGCGCTGACTCACTGAAGTAATTACAGATAGTTTCGAGCGTCGTGTATTATAGATGTACTGTTAAAATGTAGAACTAACGCTCCCGCTCAGCACCATAGCATCCGACTGAGTCGTAATGGCGCCCATCTCCGGCCCGGCGGCGGCCCCTCACAACGCCTCGCTCATTACACGCGCCACCCTCCCTTTGATTGATTGATTCATTCGCGCGTCCCGTAACGATAAGTGTTCAGTTCGGCTTGTTATCAACTTGCCCGTTGCTTGGAGTTTCTTGAGGCGTGAGATGGTTCCAAGACTTAAACAGTTCACGTTTGCCGGTGGTATGATATTCTGGCTATTGTTTTGTAAGTAATTTAGGCGTGTGAAAGAACATAGGACAGGATTAAATTCAAATAATTAGTATTTTTTAAGAGATTATATTGCTAGTGAAAATGCACGTCTTCGAACGGAACAAAAGAGAGACTTTGTAGAAAAGTCATTCGCTGACACTCTTTAAACCGAAACAGCTATGCAAACACCATTGCTTCACGGTAGAAACACGTATGGGACAGTGGTGCCCAAGCAAACGACTTTTCTACAAAGTTTCCTTCTATTGATATCAGCCTTTAACTGTTCACTATTGAACATAAACCTCTCCCTAGGGGGTATTGCTAGTAGTTGCCATGCTTGGCAGGCGGATTGACAACCTAAGTTAGGCTTTGGAAACGTTTTAAGAGAGACGCTGTTGTCCATTCCTCGCTCTCCCTTATTCGCCTTTTACGACATATATCCCATATGGCAGTGAATTTACAGGGTACAGAGGAATAACCCCTGAGTCCTCAGGAATGGCAGCGCGTGGAGGGTATCATAGGCGAAACATTATACTCTGTTATGTCCATAGTACTGCTCATGTCTATAAGCGACGGTTACCACTTTCCATCAAGTGGACCGTCAGCTTGTTTGCCATTCTAAGTTGTATAAAAAAAAATTGAAAAAGTAGACTTGTATTTACAAATTGTTGTTCTAATAATATCAATTATTTCACTAAACCCTGATAAACACAACTATTAACATAATTAAAGTGTCTTTAAAATTGTTATATATGCTTCATTTAAAGCATATTAATTTATCAACCTAACAACTCTTCTCCAAGTCCTAAGAAAAACTAAAAAAAAAAAAACAATTCACGGCAAGTTTCCTGCGCTTTGTGCAAAGTACACGCGTCCATCAGAGTTAGGACTAATAAAACGGTTTCCTTTGCCTCCTCTCGGATAAAGAATAAGTTAGTCTATGGGAAACATCTTTATGCTCGTTATTTATGGCTTTTTTGATGCGCTCGCGTTTTGCTTTACGATGCTGAATGGTTAAACGCGATTTATGGGCTATGAGAGGACGCGATGGTAATAGCAGTGATAGAACATCTTTCATCGCCAGTGAAAATTCCATTTTCAATGGTTTTGCATATACCTCATTTGTATCTTACTTTCACAAAATATTTATGAATAAATAAGTACTTAGTAAACGTTCTTAAAGGATTCCGTTTTGTCAGTGAAACATGAACAAATTTTCCAGTAAAATATGGGGTCGAGAAGTTTAAAATATTTTCATCCTCCCATAACCGAGTTGTATGCAAGTTGAGACAAATGAAATGGAGAAAACAAAAAAAAAAAATGGTGCAAATTGAAAATCAGCGCTGATTGAACATCAGTCCAGTAAAAGCTGAGTTTGTACCTATTGCCAGGCGTGTACGATTACTGCACAATATATTGATTAATTCATATTATGTATATTATAATTTGTGAAGAATGCCATCAAATTTAATTATTATTATTATTATTAAAAAAAATAGTTTTTTAGATCAAAATAACTGATTTTGTCACAATTCAAGTCGGTTTTTTTGTGGAAAACAATTTGTAAAAATATTTGTAATTTCAAATTAAATTACCTAGACATTCCTTTTTTTTACTTTTTCTTTTATTTATAGTCTTCACGAGTCTCGAAGTTTCTGGTTCATTTCATTCTACTATACTGTACTCGTAAGTACAAAAGTTTGTGAAGAAGAATGATTGGATATTTGTTATTCTTTCACCCTAAATCTACTGAACGTATTTGCATAAAATTCGGTACACTGGTAGGTTATATATTAACTCAGCACATAGGAACCTTTACTTACTAATTATACACAGGACAGCTAGCTAAATATATATACCTCTGTAAGCAATATTTAAACTTGAGTCTGACGTTGACGGTGAACCTGCTGCAAATCCAGACATATGACTCATACATAATTACATCAGTACACTAAGCATAATGCACTGACTGTCAATCTTTAATATTTGCTCAAACATTTTGCGCGGCTCGATTTATCTGAACGCATTATCGCGCCCGTTTATCACGTACGTCAAACGCGACCTCGCGACCCATCGCGCCGCGTGCCGTGCTAACCCGTGAAGTGATTACAGGCCAGTAGGCGCCGTTAGCTCTTGTAATTTATGATCGCCTGGTCCCACCGCGGTCCAGTAAATGTCGTCACGACAGTTTTTTTTTTTACTGTTTTTACTACTACAGCGTAGCCTTTTATCGTAGTCAATTAAACATGCACACGCACTGGTATAGCGGTTACCACAAATGAAGATGTAGTTATACTACATACACTACTGGAAGATTCAACTATTTTTTTTTCAATCGACTTCATAAAGAAGGAGTTTCTCAATTTGGTTGTATATTTTTTTTATGTTTGTTACCTCATAATTAATGTATATCAAGTCAAAAGGTGTGAATGGAAAGGTAAGTAAAAAGGAGTAAAATTTCAGCGTGGTGTCAACAATTTAAATAACTTTGTTAAATTATACAATATATACATATGTATATAAACTTAAGTTTGTTTAATTCTTTTTGTTTGAAAAAACCCGCTGACATTGATGCTCCTTTCCACTATGGGTTTGCTGGAAGAGAACACTTTTAGAGCTCTCCTTTGTACATTTACTTACCTTTGTCATATTTTAATAAAGTATAAATAAATAAAAATATACATATTACATTTACAAAGTTATCCGCGGTTTCGCGCACTCTAATACCCACAAGTTTTGTATCTTGACATGCGGGCAACATAAAATGAGAAGTGTTTCGCGACTAGTCGAAGGTCGTAATATTCACTGAGGTTAGCGGTAAATACAATGAGAATGAAATGAGAAGAGGCGGCTGGCGCATGGCGTGGCGTCGCGTCGCGTCGCTGGCGTGGAAATAAATAATAAAAAACCCGGCCAAGTGCGAGTTGGACTCGCGTACTAAGGGTCCTGTTTTTTTCTTGTGACGTAACTACAAATTTACAGTTTTTAAAATTTCTCCTAAACTTATGTTGTACAACGTTGTTTCTTGCAAGTACCCTATAGGTTTTGATTTCTTAGTATATGTGAAATATACTTTATAAACAGCCGTATTCTTTTACCTATCTTATTATCTTTTATAGCGTTGACTAAGAATTTTAATTTTTTCATAGCTTCAAGGGATTGCAGATTTGAGAATTTGATATTAATTTCAACTTGATACCTCCACGCGTTCCTGAGAAAAAGGCTCTTGACAGGAGGACAACAAAGTGATTTTATAAGGATTCAGTTTTCCTTTTGTGGTACGGAACCCAAAAAATGGTCCTTTCATCGCTCGGCAGCCGTCGTCGACGGGTGAGGCGCATTGTTCTTGCGGTCTGCGTGGAGCGCTAACTCCTAGTTGTATTCGTACTTCTCTGAAAGAGTCATGCTTTTTAACCAACTTTAAAAAAGGAGGTTTTCAATTCGATTGTACTTTTTTATGTTTGCCACCTAATATCTCCGTCACATTGCTAGCAATACACCCTGTCAGGTCGACCTCCACGCGGTTACCCCTGGAAACCATCGTGGTTCATTCTAGTGGAATTCATCACGATGGGCTAACTAACCTGCTCCATCCTCACCTATTATCCTTCACTGGTGCCCCGCCAGTGTTACCGATAGCGCGAGTGGGGTTACCCATCCATTATCACCGACTAAAAAAAAATATCTCCGTCAGTTTCATACAGATTTGGAAAATTATTTGTTTGTCTGAAAGGGTATACTTACAAATTGATCCCATAGGAATTTTATCAAAATCGGTTCAGAATTTTAGTTTTTAAACCAAAATAACTAGTTTTACCATAATTCAAGTCGGTTTTTTTTGTGGAATACATTCTTAATTATTAAGTTTTTTTTTTATAATTAAGGAGGCAAACGAGTAGACGGCCCACCTGATTGGATATATATTTTTTTAATGAATTATAATATATTGTTAACCCCGCCTGAGCTAACGGTATACGCTGGACGGGTACCAGTAAGATTGAAAGGGCAGATCAGTAGCCCATCGTGATAAATACCCCTGGAATTCAACAAGATGGTTTCCAGGGGAACCATGTGGAGATTGATCTGAGAAGTTAAAGTGCTAATGGGACTGGTAGAACACATTACTAACATTCCCCCCCTCACCCCCTAGACATCGTTGAAGTTTTTTAACGGCGGCACCAATCAACAATGAAAGCAAGTCAGTTTGTCCAATATGACGAATTCATTTATTAACCACGATGGTTTCCAGGAGCAAATGTTTGGAAGTCAACCTGATTGGGTATATTGCTAGCAATTAGGCAGTTACACCACACCTTCCCCCAAGACGAGTTCGAATAGGTTGAGTTGACGGGTCGGTGGGGCGGGTGGGCCCGGTACGGTACGGTACTTCGGAGACAAGGGCGTCATTAGCGCCGTCGGGAGTTACTCGCTCTTGTAACGTAACGCTCCCTGGATTTATCGGTTTTCTGACATCACACCACTGCTTTTGGAGACATTCAGGGTAGTATAAAGGGATATATATATATATATATATATATATATTTATATATATTCCTTTACATATCTAACAATTAAGTATATAATTTTATGTATATACATATTTACATATGGTATATATTTGTATATATATTTAAGTACATACGTATGTATATTTAAAGAAAGTAGAGATGTACATTTATATTATACCATATATTTTATATGTATTTAAAATAACAAAATTTTCATCTTGCCTCCGATCAAACTGTTTATAACTACTCTCCATCCAAAGGTTGCCTGGAAGAGATCGTTCTTAGCGTTAAGACCGCCCGTTGTTTTCTCAGTGCAATATTTTCTTGTAATTGTTTGTTTTTATGATAAGTTTACTATTGGAATCTTATGGAGGAAACAATAAAGAGTATCTATCTATTTATAATGATAAATTTTATAACATTATCATATATTTGCCACTAAAGCATTCACTTTAAAAAAATGACAGCTAACCAATTAGTAGGATAAGGAGGTTACTAATTCTCCTTCTCGTATTTAGTAATGCACGTACATTTTTTTTTCGTTGCTTCCCCTTGTGGAGCATCCGTGGGCCCGGATATTAATTTCCAGGTTGTTAATTTAGGAGTATTGGCAAGGCTATTTATTCTTATTTATGCTCACATTCACCTCTTCTCGCATCCATAATTGTTACCTGCCTGCCGTGTGTACCCGACATAGAATAGGCCCTTTTCTTTCCCGTGGATGTCGTAAGAGGTGAGTGAGGGAGGACGAGGGATGAGCAGCAGCGTCTAATTGCCATTGCCAACCCGTCTGCCAAGCGTGGCAACTACCGGCAAAACCCCCAAAAGGGGAAGCTTATGTTCAGCAGTGGACAGTTAAAGGTTGATATGATGTACATAATTGTTAAGTTATAAAATAGCTATATATTTAAATATTTTTTTGTTTGTATATATTAACAGAGTTTTAAAACAGTAACTGTTACTCAATAGTTGCGGGCTCTTTTTAACAGATAACAATCCGAACTTTGCAGTAGATTTAAAAAAATGACGATTTTTTAAAATCTAGTTTTGCTTAGTGCTGCGATGAAAAATTTTATACCTATCGTTTTTCTTCGTAGAACAAAAGCAAAATCGAAGAAACTAGACACGTGATTCCACTTTCCAAAATTCAAATAAATATTACGTTGTAATTGCGTCTGCGTGTGCGTGAGCAAATGAAAGAAAAAAGAAAAACAAAAGAAAAAAGGGAAGTGTCAGAATACTCGAATGCGGTACTACTAATTATTGATATACATACATACTAAAATTACATATATAAACGAATAAATATATATGAATAACAAATATACTTACACATATATGATATATACTATATTATGTCACTATGTATGTGTTTTAACAACTGACGATGCTGTTTTTTTTTTTCTGTGTAGCTTTACGTACTTGTTTACGTTAAAGAAGGTATACATTTCACTTACGTACGCACTTCACTTCACCTACGAACGCACTACGCATGCAATACGACTGTACTATTGTATTATTCAGCTTAGTAATAACTAGAGTAGCATAAGTTACAGGGCACAAATTCACGTAGTAAAACAGTGTCTGTCGACTCTGAGCACTTGTAGGTGGATATCGTATTTAGTATAAATTTAGGGTTGCTCATAAATTGATAATATAATATTAATACTTTGTTTTTTTTTAATAATTTTGCTACTATTTCAAAAGGAAGCTACTACTACTCGTGTAAAGGTGTCGCCCTTTGACGTCAGAAGTTTCTAGGCCACTTCCAATAGTGGATGTCGGTTTTATGTGCCCTTCGAAGCATAAAGTCAGTGTTAAACAAATTTTTTTAAGCATAAATTTGCATATTGAAAAATTTAGACAGGGATTCGATTTTTGGTTTCACGGACCGCAGATCTGGCTGACCTGTCATATGGTTTGTCTATGAAACAAACCTATGAAATTTATTTTTTAAGGTTCTCAATTAATTTTCTGATGTTGCCTATACTTTTGTGTTCACTTTTGTAAATATTATGCTCGCTTCTTGTGTGCTTTGTCTTATTCTTTTGGGTTGGATGCTTAGATTGAATCAAAGTAAAGCATTCCACATCTTTTGCCTTTCCTTTTGTCTAAATATAATATGTACTAAGCTATCGTGTATCTATATTTTTAATTTTAAATTACCAAAATAAAGAACATATATATATATATATATATATATATATATATATATATATTATATATATATATATATTTTTATTAAGAAGTATATTACCCAAAGCCCTACGTAACCCAACGTTAAGTACCGTCGGCAGCACTATATCTGTGTATACCGCCGCCGACAGAATCACCTGGTCTCGCAATTTTACGAGCAGCCCGCTGTGTCGGTCGCCGCCTCTGCTGCCTTTCACAGAAGTAGTGATGTGAACTAATTTTGACATCATCGATATCGATAGTGGATTTTTTATTTCATTTTTGTGATATGTATCGACTATTTTTGGTAATGACATGTTTTAATACATTGATTTCATATAACAACATAATAAATACATCATCACCAAGTAACTGCTATTTAATATATTGTCATTAATAATGATTCACATCAGTAAAATTATTCAGTTACTAACTTTTTTGTCTGTTGCTTCGTACACGTGGGTTTCCGAAGTAGGATTTTTTTATGCAAAGTAGTAACCGTTGCCTATAGACATGAGCAATACCATGGACATAACAGAGTATACAGTTTCGCCCATTCGCCCATGCGTTGTCATTACTGAGGAATAACACCTTAGTCCTCAGGAATGGCAACGCATGGGGGGTATCAAGGGCGAAACAGTACTCAGTAAATTCACTGCCATATCCCACCTTTCAAACTGAAGCACAGCCATACAAACCCAACTGCTTCACGGTTGAAACACGAATGGGATAAAGCTACCCACACAAACGACTTTGTTACAAAGTTTCCCACTGGTAAATCAATCAAATAGAGTGCGTATCAAGATAAAGCATACGCTAGTTGTTAAGTTAAACCTTCAGCAACACTACTTTTTTTTACATTGCGTGATGTCGGAATAAATATACAAATAGACAAAACTTCTAAAAGATATTGTTTTGGCTTCTGTTGCTTTTATCAAAGTCATTAAAAAAATATATATATCTTCCATGATCCTTAAACCTGTTACTATCATACCATATAAACCATCCTTAAACTACAGACGTCGTCCAGTTATATTTTATTATATTAGTGAAGATAATATAATAGTTTGTAAAACATTTACAATTTTGGATATTTGAATGTCAAGCTGCTATACACGGCTTTGTAATATATATATAACGATATTATATATATAGTAAATTTTCACGCTATGTTTAAAGGATTAGAGGTTATAAAATAAAGGGAACACAAATCAATGGAGCAAAGCTATTGAGTATAGCTACATAAAATATAAATATCGATATCCATCGATTAGCATCTGCGAGTGGTACGTCACTACACTCGAGCACACTCAAGTCCTGGTCCCGGGCGCGGGCGAGGCGATGGAATTAAATCGCACGCACGACACTTCCGCCCCCACCCCGCGGCGCCACCTTCTACGCCCCCCGTAGCCGTTTATAGGGCTGCTACCGAGGAAACCAAGTTGACTTTTTGTTATCTTAAAAAAGTTTCAAACCATTCGATATCACAGGAACGTTTAATGTCGCTTTAAATAAATTAAAATTTACTATTTGCGTAAATAATACTCTGGCCATAACTGTTATGTTTGTTTACTTATGTATCTTATACTTGATTGTAAATAAAAAATATTCTTAAAATTTACGACGAGAATCATTATTTGTACTATAGAATTTTAATTATAACTGCCAGAGAAAAATGATCCTTACTAATATTATAATAAATGTGAAAGCAAGTTTGTTTGTTGTTTGTTACCTTATAGCACCTTCACTACGAATTTTTGTATACATGTACTATATGAGATGGAGAAAGATATAGACTATTTCTTATCACGGTCAGTAAACATCCTTGTCGTGCGGACGAAGTCGTGAGTAAAAGCTACTCAAGATATAAGCGTAGTTGCAAGTAACAGCTAAAACATTACTGTATATATATGTATGTATTATTTTGATAATGATGGTACAGCCGTTGAGTGTCCACTTCTGAACACAAACCTCCCACTTTCCAATAGTTGCCACGCTTGATAGGCGGATTGGCGACTGCAGTTAGGGTTTGGTGATGTTTTAAGAAGGACGTCGCTACCCATCCCTCGACCATTAATTGCCTCTTACAACACCCACAGGAAAGGAAAGGAAGGGGTCCCTATTCTACGTAGGGACTACACGGCCAATGTATTATTTTATTCCCTAGATATTGTAAAAATACAAGACAATATTCTTAGTTGAATAATTAAAAAGAAATATGGATCTGACAGAACGTCACTAACGGATACGTCCCAGATTGGAAGGCAAGTGGAGATTGACATCCCTATTTTATACCCTCACCGCAGCGCCCGACACGTAGGGCCAGGGTTGACACTTGACATCGTTACGTTTCCGTAATAAATGTTAACATTAAAGCGCTTCATGGGTTTTAATTCCAGAATTTCTTTACGGCGGACACCGAAATCTAACGCCTCGCTTTTAGTGTTATGAAAAAAATAACTACCCGCATATAAAATTAACAATTTCATTGTATTCAGTATTAGATTTTTGCCTGCTACCTCGTACACGTGGAATTTCGATGTAGGAAAACCAATGGACCACTTCTAGATGGCGTATGAAGACAAAACATTAGACTAAATTTTAAGTTAGACCTTCAGTAGCATATCTGTGAAAACCGCATCCATTTTATAATAATAGTGATACCGCTCCGATATCAGAGGGCCTACCATGAAATGTTTTCTGAAATTTCGGAGCCAAACAAAACAGAAATTTGATGTTAAAATTACATAATACATGCCGTTTAGAAATATTAAAAATGTTAAAATATTGTTCCTTTGGACTTTTATGATAGGAGGATGTATAACGAACGAAATCTTAAACTCCATTTATTGGTCCGATTTTGGTATAATCAAAAACACGAAATTGAGTCCGAAATTTCGGAATTTCATTTCATGGTAGATCCGCTGTATATTGGATTTCTCTGAACATTAATGATGGAAAAAGAACATCGCCTATTTCGCCCATACTGGTCAGATATCTATAGATAGATACCCTTTGTTGTTTCCTCTAAAAGATTACAATACTAAACTTATTCTAGATATAAACAATTACAAGAAATAATCACATAGAGAAAACCATGGGCGGCCTTATCGCTAAAAGCGATCTCTTTCAGGCAACCTGTGGATGGAGAGGAGCAATCTATATTAATTTCAATCGGGTTTTTCATTTTCATATTATATATTAAATAACTGATATTTCATATATCCGTTATTGAACTAATATATAGATATTGCAACTAGAATATATGTTGATATTATACTATATATTATACACCCCTAATAGGAGAGTATTAAAAAACACATCTACAGTTTTTTTAAAAGCTGACAATGTCAACCCTTATGTTCATGGGCGTTTTTACGGTACGAACGGTATTTCCCATCAGTTGGACTGCAAGCTCGTTTGCCTCCCTGACAATAAAAAAAATATTGCGAAACCCATCGTGTAATGGGCGCCATGCAACCATTATCGCGGTGTGTTGATGTGGTCGCTTTTGCACGTAATAGTTTGTCATTAATGGCTGTGAGAATGAAAATTGAACCTGTAGGTACATATAGATTTACCCGAAGCACAGAAAATATAATATAATACTATACTAATCCGAAGCAATACAGTTTAATATATTGAATTTTCTAATTGTCATTGTATATTTTTAAGTATTAGGTGCAATAAAATTAATTAATAAATTATATTTTACAATTTTATTACTCTGTTTAAAAATATTATAAAAAATTCTGCGAACTGCCTTGTGACGTCATATTTTATAAACAGAATTCGATGAAATATGTATTTTAAACTAAATCGCTGAAGGTATAAGATAGTTTTTTTATACTTTGGTATAAGTATGTACCCATTATTTATTTGTTTAATTACAGTTTGGTTGTAAGATGACAATTTTAAAATTTCCATCTACAAAAGATTGTGTTTTACAAGAAAACCTATTTCACCGGTATAAATGTTACATATAAGTGTCCGTGTAGTCCTGGCATAGAATGGGCCATTCCTTCCTTTCCTGTGGGTGTCATAAGAGGAGGGTGAAGGATAGATAGCAACGTCCCTTTTTTATTCTTTCATAATATGATCAAAATCTAACTGCGGTTGCCAATCCGCTTGTCAAGAACAGCAACTACTAGCAGAACTCCCTGAGGGGGAGACTTATGTTCAGCAGTGGACAGTTAAGAGCTGATATGATGATGATGATGATGATGATGAAGTGGTACACGATCATACCAAAGGCCTGATACTTAAATTAAAAAGTCTAGTGCTATGAGGAAATAACGAACATCTTGGGGTATAACCAAGAACACCCAGATCCTAGCCAATTTAGAAAAGTTCTTTTCCTAAATTGGTCCGACCGGGAATTGAATCCGGGACCTTATACGCTAAAAAGCAAGCGAAAAACATTATGTAATAAAAAATAATAATAATCTAACTAAAACACGCATGATATAATGTAAATAGATGTAGCAGCCCTGCTGTACGTGAGCCGCGAGAGTGACTGATGTGTGGAGACGCATGTGTTGCACGGAAATGTCACGGGCTTACATTGTACACATTGTAGATACACATACTGTGTATAGTTCCGTTGGCGTAAATGGTGCACTAAATATCTGAACTAGTTTTAAGAAATCACAATTTGTATATTATATATTTTTTTAATTTATCGTTACTAATAACTGGATTTTTTTTTACAACACAGGGGGCAAACGAGCATGCGGCTCACCTGATGGTAAGTGACTACCGCCGCCCATGATCACCCACAACACCAGCGGCATTGCAGGTGTGCTGCCGGCCTTTTAAAAAGGAATATACTCTTTTCTTGAAGGTTATGTTGTCGTATCGGTTCGGAATTACTGCTGCTGGAAGTTCATTCCAAAGAATGGTTGTGCGTGGAAGAAAGTGCCTTGAAAAACGCACGGTGGAAGACCGCCACTCGTCCAGATGATTGGGATGAAACTTTAGTTTGTGGCGGGTTGTACGGTGGTGAAAATCAGCAGCAGGTATCAATCCGAACAATTCCTCAGAACACTCCCCATGATAAATTCGGTAGAAGATGCACAGAGATGCAACGTCTCTGCGCAGTTTCAGTGGATCAAGTCGGACAGTAAGGCGTTGACTATCGATAATTCGAGCCGCCCGACTTTGAATGCGGTCTAACGGAAGGAGTTGGTACTGTGGCGCTCCTGCCCACAGGTGAGAACAGTATTCCATATGCGGCCTGACTTGGGCTTTATATAATTTCAGGCGGTGTTCTGGCATGAAATATCGTCTCACCCTATTGAGCACTCCTAACTTTTTGGAAGCTATCTTAGCCTTCTCCTCCAGATGACCGCAAAACTGGACGTCGCAAGATATATCAACGCCCAGAATTCCTAGACTCGACTTTTTATCAAGGGAAGTGTCCTGAAAGTGAGGAGATACGACAAACGGCGTCTTTTTTGCGGTAAACGCGCAGACTTGTGTCTTTTTGGGGTTAAATTGGACAAGATTTTGTTCACCCCAGATCGAAACTTGATGGAGTGAAGTTTCGATTTCAGACACAAGTCTATTCCGGCACTCATCGGTATGTGCCCGCGAGATCTTTGCATGACCGGTATGTAATGTATCTCCTGTACTGTCGTCTGCATAGCAATGAATATTACTTATCTGTAACATATCATTGATATGCAGAAGAAACAGAGTCGGAGATAGTACACAGCCTTGCGGGACACCAGCATTCAAAGGTTTTAAATCAGAGCATGCTCCGTCGACTACGACCTTAATGCTACGTTCCTTGAGTATACTTAATATTATAAAGCGTGATGTTTTTGCAATCATAAACTACTCAACCGATTTTAAAGTTTCTTTCACCTATAAAATGAAAATGTAAACCTATAGAAACCTATATTATCAGGGAAAATATACAAAGAAGCTATTTATTATTATTATTATTTTTAATTAAATTGCTGCAGCACATTCTGAATGGCGGCCATGTTGGCAATAACAAATGTAAAGTATTTTTTTTCTATTGATAACTAACGTAACTCTTTTTGTTGTTGGCATTAAATATTTTCTTTCTTCTTCTTTCTAAATCCATATCAAATTTACAATAATGTACCAAACTCAAAAGTACTGAAAATTTGCTTATTAAAACTAATATAAATTACTTATTTGTCTTTCTATCTACTCGTGTGAAGTTGGGGCGAATCGCTAGTAAATAATATTAAATTAATAACGACAAAAAAATGTAAATGTATATATATATATATATATATATATAATGCTTTATATATGTATATAATGCTTTATATATGTATATAATGCTTTATAATTTATGTAAATATTTATTTTTTACTACTTCCTATGCCACTGTGTTAGGTTGACTGGAAGAAATCTCTTTTAGAGATAAGTTCGCCTTTGATAACATTGTTATTGAACGGTGTGGACTGCCGTTCGGTGAGCGTGGACTGTAGGGGCGTTGGTTCAGGCTGGAGTGAAACACAGCGATTACTATTCTGAAGCCTCCGGTACCGTCTGAAGAGAGTATTTTTCTTCTTGTCCTATTTCTTCTCGAGTGTAGTGTGTCGCTGCTCGGAAGCGAATGCCGCTCGAAGTCCGTCTTCTTCTCATGCTCTCCCCTAGGGGGAGCCGGGGAAACCTGTCCGGGGTTTTTTACCCCTCTCAGGTGGTTTCTATCCGCCGCTCATTAATATGAGCGGGTCGTTGGGGTGAACCTGGTTCTTAACGTGCCGCCCCGTTCACTCTGCGCGGTCTTCGCCTGCCGGGTGAGACCCCGTGGGGGGAGGCCCAGCAAACTGCCAGCGTTTGAATGATCGGGATGGCATTGTAACCCTCATCAGAGGGGGGGAGGGGTCTTCATGTGTCCATGACGTCTTCCTCTGGGTTTTCTTGCACGCGAGATATCAGTTCGCGTGCGTAGGGCTTGTGGTCCGGAGGTCGCGCGTGCAGGGGCGCTATTCCCTTTAGGTGGTCCCAGCCCGATGCGTCCGCACGCGCGAACATCTTCGCTGCGAGGCTGCCGATGAATTCGTTCAGCGGAGGGATCTTTAGGTCCCTCTCCAAGGTGGCGTTCCTTACGTATTTATGCGCGCCGGCGATGGTGCGCAGTGTAAGGTGTTGTTGCGCGCTGAGTTTCTTCTTATTCGACGCAGATGCGTAGACATACCATGCCGGCGCTGCGTACGTAAGTCGCGGTCGGATGTAGGTCTTGTATATGGCCGTCTTTATTTGGAGAGGGAGTCTTCCCGTCAACGCTGGGCGAAGGAGGTGCCTGGCCACCCTGGTCTTGTTGCAGACCCCCTTGATGTGGGTGTTAAAACTTAGACGCCGGTCGATGTTCACCCCCAGGTAGGTGACGGTGGTAGACCACTCGATCGGGGAGTCGCGCAGGTGCAATTTGGGAGGGCAGTGACGTTGACCGAAGTAGATCGCCTGCGTTTTGCGCACATTCACCGACAATCTCCAGTCGTCCAGCCACTTTGGTAGGGTGTCGAGTTGCCGCTGCATTTTCAGCGCTGCGTGCTTCTTGCCGATGGATGTCACTATGAAGGCGGCGTCGTCGGCGTACAGCGCGAGGAGAGACTCGGGGGTAGTGGGAATGTCGTCGGTGAACAGTGCGTAGAGCGCAGGCGATAGGCAGCTTCCCTGTGATACACCCGCGCGGATGGGTCGCTCTCCCGAACAGGTTTGTTCCACCGTCACCATGAAGCGTCTTGAGTGGAGGAATGAGGCCACTATTCGGACCAACCTTCTTGGTGTTTCGGTCTGAGTGGCCATTTTATACAGTAGACCGTTGTGCCACACGCGGTCGAAGGCTTTCTCCATGTCCAGTAACACTGCAATAACGTGTTCGTGCTTATTGTGGGCGCTCGTTATGACGTGCAGGACTCTGGTCAGTTGCAGTGTCGTGGAGTGTTCCGCTCTAAATCCAAACTGCTCCAGGCGTGGTTTTAAGTGTGGTTGTAGATGTTTGAGGAGGAGTTTCTCAAACACCTTTGACATGTGTTGCAGTAACGTCACTGGCCGGTACGATTCCGGTTTCAGTACGTTCTTACCGGGCTTAGGCAGCGTGATGACTTTGCCTATCTTCCAGTGGTCTGGGAAATGCCCTGTGCGTACAATTCCATTGTACAGGCGCGTCAGTGCCGCTATAGTGCGCGGCGGCAGGTGACGCAGCGCCGTATTTGGGATGTTGTCGCTGCCGGGGGCTTTCCGAGGCTTCGTCTTTCTGATTTCACGCTGCACTTGTCCCGGTGTAAAGACAATCGGATCTTCGTGAGGTGATAGTGGCGATGATAGGTACTCCTTCACTAAGTTGTCTATCCGTGCAACATGATCACTATTTGAGGATGGATTGAGCTGGAACTGGCGCTCTAGGTGATCCGCGTGAATCTCCGCTCGGTCTACTGCGCGGTACCTCGGTGTTCCGTCGTTCGCCAGTAGGGGTCGGACTGGGGGGTGGGAATTTGTTAGCCGGCGACACAGGCGATGAATGCTGTTCCAGTCGTCACCGGCTTCCTCTACGTATCTTTCCCAACTCTCCTTTTTATGGGACTCGATGTCACGCTTTATTTCTTCTGCAAGCTTGTTTAACCTCGTTTTGGTGGTGGGGCATCTGGTGGCCTGCCAGTCTCTGCGCAGTCGGCGCTTAACGGCGAGCTTTCTCTTTATTGCAGCCGGGATGGTATTAGTTGTTTTCGCTACCTTTCCCGGCTGGGATGCGTTTTGCATGGCGGCCTGTATGGAGACTGACAGGTCTCCCGCAAGCTGTTCGACGTCGGCGGAGGTTAAAATTGCCCTCGTTGGCGTGTTGTCCTGCATAAAGTCCGTGAATTTCCCCCAATCCGTCCGGCGGCGCGGGGCCTGCGGCGACAGGAGCACCGGGGTCATCAGGATATCCATGCACACGGGAAGGTGGTCGGATTGGACGTCCTCTGAGAGGACTTCCTGCGTCAGTTGGCTGTCCAGTCCCTTGTAGAGGGCAATGTCGAGCACGTCGGGTATTCTTGTGGCGTCGTGGGGATAGTGTGTAGGTACCTCTGGACCATGCACAGCGATATTTAGTTTCTCTACTATCCCCAGGAGTTTTCTGCCTTCGGCGCTGATTATGTTGGAGTTCCAAGCCGTGTGTTTACAGTTCCAATCTCCTGCGGCGATGGTCGGCAGCGGCTCCTTGAAAAGGGCCTCGACGTCGGCCGTTGCAAGTTTCGTTGTCGGCGGTTTGTATACTGCAAACACACGGATGGGATTTCTATTGTTGCACAGCTCGATCCCAAGTGCGTACATCGATCCAAGTTGCACCTGTGGGAGCGGCTGGTGGACGATGTTCCTCCTTACTAGGACAGCCAACCCGCGATACACCCTTCGGTCGTCCGTAAGCTCGTCCTTGCGGTATGCATGGTATCCCGGTATGTGGAGTGCGTCGGCGGCCCCTAGCATCGTCTCCGAGATGAGACACACGTCGACTTTATACTCCACGAGCATCAGTTTCAGTAGGGGCAGCTTCTTGCGGATCCCGTCCGCGTTCCAGTGAACTATTCTTATCATGTTAGCTGCGATAGTTTCACCAGGCCCGCGGTTATTACCGGCAAGGGGTCTGCGCCGGTTTGTACCGCGACTAGCACCTCCATCAAGATGTTAATCATCGCCCTCATCAAGTGGTTGTTGTTGGAGGTGCTGGATTCCAGTGGCTGCTTCGCCATCTTCCCCTTGACACTTTCGTGTTGTGGCGCCGCGCTTGATGCGGCCTTTTGTGTGGCGGTTTCGTATTTAGTGGGGGCGGCGACCGCAAGCGGACGGGTTGTTTTTGCCGAAGCCTGTGTCTTGGTCGGCGCGGCCTCAGTGGGTGCGTCTTTGCGTTTCCCTTTCTTCTTCTTCTTGCCTCTCTTCTTTTTCCGGGGTTTTTCGGGCAGCTGCTTCCCTCTTTCTGTAGCCGGGTTTGCCGCGGCCATCAGGTTGGATTCGTTGGTGCCGCCTGGGAGCGTCCTATCTCGCCCGGCGAGTTGGCCTGTTGTTCTGGGCGCCGTGCCCGCCTTTCTGTTTCTTATTTCTCTTTTGAAAAACAGGGCAGGCGGGATTGTTAGCGGTGTGGTTTTCTCCGCAGTTTGCACAGGTCGGAGGCTCCTCTCTGGGCCGCGGGCAGTCCCTGGCTACGTGTTCACCCCCGCAGCGGACACATGCCATCTTCCTGTGGCACCCATGGGAGGAATGCCTGAAACTTTGGCAGCGGTGGCATTGCGCGGGGCCGTTCTTGCCCCGCCAGGCTTCGATTTTCACCCCCGGCATGCAGAGTAATTCATCAATAGCGTATATGCCGGGGGTGATACCTGGGGTGCGCTTGATCTGTGCGTGAAATATGCACCCCGGGCGGCCCTGACGTGCTTTGATCTGACGGATGTACTCAGGAACGTATCCCAGCTCCGTCAGGGCGTCGGCAATGTCCTCCACTGGAGTGTCGGCTGGTATGCCCCGGATGGCCACTTTCAAACTCCTCTCCGCTGGCAGTTGGTAAGAAAACCAACTTATTTTTTCCGTTTTCTCGAGGTCGGAGAGGTACCTCTGGATGACACGGTACTCATCCTCGGACCTCGGGGTGAATCTCACCCCCTTGCCATAGGGGCGAGCGTTCGGGGCGCAGTTCAGCAACTTTTTCAAGTTCTTGAAGTGGCGCACCCAGTCGGGCAGGTATTCCACTATTAGCGGGGGCAATCTGGGTCTTTTTGCCGCTGGCGGGGGCGGAGGCGGTGCAGTGTCTCTTGCTGTGCTTGAGGCCGCGCCTTGGTTTTTCGTCATGTCCGGTGGTTGCGTAGGGGCCCTTACTGCGCCCGCATATGTCTGGCCCTGTGAGTGGGCTGGCACTGGGAGTTCCCTGGGTCTCAGCCTTGGGTCTCTCTGTGGCAGTGGAGTCGATATCTGCGGCGGTGAAGGCTCTTGGCAGGGACGCTTGTGTCCCTCGTTTGCCGCGGAATCTGGGCTTCTGGGCCTTCGGGCTGGTCGTATGGCTGTCAGTTGGTACGATCGACCCATCTCTCTTGCCAGCTCCATCTCCTCTATTGGAGGCGACGGCTGGTCCCTCAGTCTCTCCGCTTCATCCCCCACCAGAGCGGCGATCCTCTCTTTCATTCCCTGGGAGAGGAGGTCCGCGGACAGCACTTGCGCCAAAATCAACGAGTCTCGCTCTAATGTTGATTTCGGCGAAAGGCCGCCCGACGAACCCCCGCTCCGAAACTCGGAGAGGCTCGCCGCCCCCGGCGGTGGCATGCCGCTCGAGGTGAGGAACGAGGTGCCCGCCTCCGCAAAGTCTTCCGATGGCGACGGTGATGCGGGCGATGGGGGAACGGCGACTTGTTGTTGTGAGGGCCCCTCTGTGGTGGTCCTCGTTGCTGGATGCTGCTGTTGATGCCGGTAATTTGCACTGGTGACACTGTTAGCACTATCACTCGGCACTTGTTCGCCGCACTGAGCTTGATGCACTAGTGTCGCCGGTAAACCGGCGCGAGGGATGGTTACGCCTGCACGGTTACTGCACGGCGCGGTTGCATCGTCGCGTGGCGGGTTTGTCGTACCCGTGGCACGTTGCGCGGCGCGGGAGCGGGAGCGCTCTCTCCCCCGCGAGGGGGAGATCGCTGTACGCGGGCGCTGCGCACGGGCGCGCACTGGAGGGGGGGCAGCGGCGGTTGAGCCCCCCTCCTGCGGTAATGGTACACTGTGGCCCTGATAAGGGCCTTTTTCGTCCGGCCGCCTGGCCGGGCTCGGCATTCTCCGAATTCTTCGGATTCCCTTCCTTCTGCTTCACAGGTCGTCCTCTCAAGCAGTCGTCCGCGATCCCTTCATTCTGGGGATGCCTGTCCCCGGATGGACTTCAATCTTGGATAGGCGGGGTGGGCAAGTCTCAACTGTCCGCTCCGATGACAGCCGGTTCGTTGCCTGGTACGTTTGCAACAACAAACGCACCAGACAACGTCTTCTCTCCTTGGTGCTGGCTACGGTGAGTTCGTTGGATTCGTGCGGTGCGACGTTGAGGCGATGGCGGTGCACACGCGATGTTGCTGCTTCGGTGGTGCTAGTGCGGCGGTGCACACGGTGGAGCTGGTACGGTGGTGCACAAGATGGTGTAGCCGCGTTGCTAGTACGATGGCGCTGCCGCGGTGCTGCTCGGTCGAGTTGCTGCGGTGGCGCACACGCAGGTGTTGTAGCGGTGCCGAAGCGGTGATGCTGCTGCGATGTATCTTCAGTGCTGCCAAGCTGCTGCCAAACTTTCTCTTCTTGTCGCTTCGACTGCTGGCCGATCCTGCCGCTCGACGGGAGGCGGCCTATCTTTATACCCGCCCGGTCGCACGATAACATTTCTAACTCGCGTTAGCGAATCTGTGCGAGCGGGACGGGGCGAGAGTGAAAGAGACGCGTATCTCTTTAGAAGGTACCATATAGCGTCTATTTATTTATTACAATTGTCTTAGTTCTATTTGTTTTTACAATTTCTATTTCTATTCACAGGTAATAATAACAACACATAAAGAATGCTTTATTTAACTTACACTATAGGTATCTTAAATCTATGTAAAATCTATATAAAAATAACAGTATACAAAACGATTAAAACTAGGGACTTAACAACTATAAATTACGATTACATATATACAAATAATGTCGCGAACAGTTATTAACTTATTGTTGTTACTGGATGTTTTAGTGCAATTAAGAATATATATAAAAAAAATAGAGCTATTTAATTAAGTTCTGCAATAACGCCGACGTACGTATATACAATATAAGTACCTACATACTGTATATCCTGTTACTACTGCTTACAATACATATACATCCTGTATCCTGTGATCCAAATCGCTAGCATCTCTTTACGGAAAAGTACTACGAGTGAATTCAAACATTTTGTCACAGAAATATGAGATGAAAAAGTACATAAAATTTTTAGTCTGTACGCTAACATCCTGTATAAGCCGCGTCGCGTCTGCAGTGTAAGTAGATTAGAAGTGAAATGTATCGTCAAAGCGATTGGCAAATTGTTTTGTTTATAGACTTGAACTTGTGTCAACTGTTCTATGTCGATATTGTATGCAGAATCCTGCCACATCTGTGGTCTTCAAGTCATTTGTCACCAAGTAGTGACCGAGTTATGACCTTGGTGTTTGCAAATTGTTTCGTTTATAGACTTGCAGTTGCGGCAACTGTTCCATGTCTATATTGTTTGCAGAATTCTGTCACATCTATGGTCACTAAGTCATTTGTCGCCAAATAGTGGCCGGGTTATGACCTTGGTGTGACCGGGTTATGACCTTGGTGATCTAGCGGGTAATCACAAACACCACCTCTCTTTCCGATGGTTACGGATTCGATACCTGCACAGTACGAACATTTTATACAGTACAATCACTAACCCTCATAGGTTAGTGATTGTACTGTTTTTAGGCTTAGAGTGCTTTTAATGCATAAATAAAAGATAGGCGATACTTGCCGCTTGCCATCAAGTGGGGCCGCCAGCTTCTTTGCCATTCTATATAAAGAAAAAACAATTTCAAACAAAAAGAAATGCAACTCTAATCCCTAATGTTGTCGGTTTGTTAAACGTAATTCTCGAAATGTCGACATTTCGCTATGTATCTAAGAATCGAACATTCGAGTTTTATCGATATTATTCTACCTATCTATAAAATATATATAATTTCACCAAAAGCCCGATCTTTTTACGAAAAAGTCGCTTAAAAGAGCTGACGGTTGCGCATGTTGTGCGAATTAAAATTTTCATGACGATGCACCTTTCTGTTTTTTACTTCTGTTGGTTTAGGTTCAGTCGATATAGGTGTATTTTTTGTCGCACGAGCACGAGAAGGGCTGTGTTATATATTTTTATATTATTTAAAAAGAATCTTAGAATGGCAAACAAGCTTACTATCTGATTGTTAGTGGTAACTGTCGCCTATAGACATGAGCAGTACCATGGACATAATAGAGTATACTGTTTCGCCCATGATACTCTCCATGCGTTGCCATTCCTGAGGACTCAAGTGTTATGCCTCTGTACCGTGTAAATTCACTGTTATATCCAATCTTGCAAACCGAAACTCAGCCATGCAAACATAACTTCTTCACGGTAGAGTGTTTCAATCTGAATGTTTCTATCTGAATGGGACAGAGGTGAGAGATAAGACAGACAAACAAACATTCTTTAAAAATTATAACGATGATTGAAATTAAATGAGAATATTAGTTACTTCAATCATGACAAAATAGCGATGAATGACGAAGTCATCAATATCCGACTGTCATTTCGTCCACGTACATTTTGTGACACTTTCTCTAAACGAGGCATCTTCAGGCAAATTAATAGATCGCTCCTTGGAGAGTCTAGTTCTAGCCGTTCGGCCGAACGATTAAGTGTGGCCGAATATGGAAGGTTGTAGATTTTTTTTTGTAATAATAATAATAATAATAAATGTTTCAGTGTTGCCAGTCGCAATGGTAGCGGAATAAAAACAGAATAATTGTAATTAAATTACCAACTTCTTTTGCGTAATATGAGATTTATTTATTTATATACTCTTGTACATTCACTTATAATATAGATATTAGATATAATCTAAAAACAAAAATGTATACAGGCGAACTTATCCCTTAAAGGGATTTCCTCAAGTCAAGTGAGAACCCGAAAAGGTATCTATAGGTAGGTTTTATATATAAAGCATAGCATACTTCTTATATATAATAAAAGTGCTATATTTTGTGGCAAATTTTTTCCTATTCAATTCCATTACGGGTATATGTTGAACAATTTTGCTCCAGGTGGACCGCAGAGAAAAATATCGGCAAGTCAGAAGTGTCGTAAACCGAAAATGGTATCGATTAGCCACTTACTCATCGCGCCATTCAGCGGATCGAGACCGGAGTGCCGCTTGTTTACCGGGGAGGGTGGCCACCCTCACCCCGGCTGTTTTACGCTCTTTTCGCCCTTTGTTGGCCGTGTTCCCGCTTGTCCTTTGCTAGTTTCTTGTCTTTGTTAATTGCAGTCGTTAGCGCGGTTTCTTGCTTCTCGCTTCGACATTTGAATACAAAAAAGTTGGATTAAGTTTTTTCTTTGTGTTGCTTGCGGTTATTTTTTTTTTAATTAACGGAAATGGAATGGTAGCGTGGCCTGCGCTGTTGGTTTATGCTGATGGAAGAATAGATGGTGATAGATGAGGATGAAGTCAGATCAGGTTTTTGTAATAGATGATAATGGAATGGTAACCCCGCCTGCGTTAACGATATACGCTGGCGGAGCAACAGTGAGGGATGAATGAAAGGGCAGGTAAGTTAGCCCATAGTTTTCATGGGGTGGTCGACCTGATAGGATGTATTGCAAACAATGAGATTGATAATCCGCGTTACTAAAAACCCCTCCTCCCTCCTAGTCAGATCAATTGCCAAGGAACTGCGGAGGAGGGTTTTTAATGAGTCATAACGGAATAGTAACCCCGTCTGCCCTATCGGTACACACTGATGGGGCATCAGTGAGGGATAGATAAGGATGAAAGCAGGTTAGTTGACCCATTATGGCATATTCCACAAAAATTTACTGAGATGATTTCCAGGGGAAACCGCGTGGAGGTCGGCATGTTAGCAATTGACATGACAAAATACTTATCGATGGGGCCGCTAGTCCCACTGACAATGTCCTTTCGTTACTTGTAGAAATTTCTGTTCTGATATTATTATTACTTGTATTGAACAGCACGTATATAGATTGTCGATGACAACATAGCACGCGTCCCTTCAAAATTTAAAGAAATAAAAATATGTAAGTAAGCAAAAATATTTACAAGGTTTCGTTCGACTTAGGAATATAATACTCCTCTGGCCAGACCGCTACTGAACAAGTATCCCCACAAATATAAACAGAACGCCACATCTATATATGGTCACATACATTGACGTAAAAATCGGATGTATACCTGATTTCTTTGATCACATTTTCATTTCACCTATATAAATAAAATAATAAATAAAATTTCAACTTAAATTCTTGCCGACTGTACCGCTATTATATATTAATGACTACTAGGTACGCATGAGTATACAAGGAACTCTTCCCTATGGTACCTATCGGCTGCCGCATCACCTTACGTCATGGCTGCGTTTAATGCGCGATGTTGCATCTCTGCGGTCGCCCATGCGGGACTGATAATAACATGGATTGTTCGCACGTCTCATTGTGTATGCAGCCCTGGTACTTCTGCTCTGGATGATGCGGGGCGTTTGTACGTGTCCGATATCTCTAACACTGTCGTTATCGCATTGCATGCATTCTTAAAAAATACTATACTCATATAATACATATATGTTTATGGTTGTTAAAATATATTTAAACATAAGAAAATATTTGCCCAAATAACCTCAAATTAACTCAAAGCTTACAAAACAGTATAGAAGGAAATTGGCATTATATTGAAAATATCTTGTACAAATAAATTGAAAGGAGTAACTGCAAAACCAGTTATTTTGATTTAAAAAGTAAACTACTGCACGGATTTGAATAAAATTTGTATGGAATCAATCTGTAAATATATCTTTTCAGATAAAAAAGAATTTTTCAAATCGGTTTATTACTGATGGGATTATGACGTAACAAATTATGAGGCAACAAACAAAATCAGAAAATAATCTAAATAAGAATGCAACCGAATGGAGAACCTCCTTCTTTTTGAAATTGGTTGGAAAAATAACATTCTGTATCTGGCATTACCTACGCAATTCAAGGTTTGTACCTACCTCTTATTAATTTCTAGGAAAAAATATTTTTTGAAGCCCTTTTAATATTTTATTAATAAAATAAAAATACTGTATAATTCCCAAAAAAAAAAAAATTAGTATTAAAATGAAAATTTAACAACTAAAGGCTGGACGTGCCGTGTTAGTACGGAAGATTTAAAATATTTTATCGTTTCCCAACCCATTTCTCTTCAAGAAAACTGTCCAGTTACACTAGAAAAATTTTTCTTTAAATGAATAGGTATTAAATAAATTTCTGTCTCATTCTGTATAAAGAATTAAGATGATCTTATTAAACTACCTATTATAGATAGAATCATGATGAAGAAAAAACGCTATTACACATAATTTGTGGATGCAGCCTACTCATCATCATCATTATACCAGTCGTTAACTGTCCACTGCTGAACATAAGTCTCCCCTTGAGGTGTGTTGCTATTAGTTGCTACCTTTGGCAGGCGGGTTGGCATTCACAGTCAGTCTTTGATGATGTTTTAACAGAGACGCTGCTGCCCATCCCCTTTGATGTCTCTTACGACATCCACGGGAAAGGAAGGGGTAGCCCATTTTATGCCGGGATCACACAACCATTCATACACAAACGATAAATCTCTTTTGGAAATGTTACTATATATCATAGAGATAAAAGACATAGGTACTAAGAACATCTTAAAATTCTTATCACTGACAGGAATAAGCAGGGAACTTTAAAAAGGGCAAGCACTAAAGATCACAGAGGTCAGAATGTTACAGATCTTTCTGCCTGACAAAACCCATTACTCAATAATAATAAATAGATAGAGCCAGTGTAATAGTTTCTAATCTATAACTTAACTTTCTATAATAAATAAAAAATGGCCGATTATAGCCAATCTATATCATCATCATCTTCATCATTATCTCAGTCATTATCTGTCCACTGCTGAACATAGGCCTCCCTTATAAACTGTCATAAAAAATGGTCCTGAATCACTTGCATCTACTGACTCCTTGGAATGCATTTAAGGTCGTCACTCCGTCCATTGCATTTGCCCGTACGGGATCGCCACTTAAAAACCTTTCTTCCCCATCGGTTATCGGTTCTTCGAGCTATGTGACTAGCCCATTGTCACTTCAGCTTGCTTATCCTTCGGGCTATGTCAGTGACTTTGGTTATTTTGCGGATATCCTCATTTCGGATTCTGATACGCAAAGAAACTCCGAGCACAGCCCTCTCCCAGCCAATCTATATAAAATATAATATTTATTCGTATCTCTCACATTTCATAACGCCAACGCGATTCAACCCTCGACCGCTAATCCGGGTCACGCCGACACTTGACAGGTAAAAATCGCCCCACACAATGGCGAGAGAGCGGGTGCTTGTGAGGGCATTACTGATGACTACTTTCGGGCTTTGGGTATATCTAAGTAGTAGTAACCAATGTTCGTTGTTGAATTTTTTTTCAACCGACTACAAAAAAAGGAAAAGGTCCTCAATTGTGTCGTATTTTTTTAATGTTTTTTATTTGGATTTTTTTTTTTCATTTGAAAGGATATATTTTTAGATTAGTCCTGTAGAAAATTTATCATAATTCAGTCAGTTTTTAAATCAAAATAACTTTTTTTTCTATACAACTTAGAATGGCAAACAAGCTAACGGCCCACCTGATGGAAAGTGGTAACCGTCACCTATAAACATGAGCAGTACCATGGACATAACAGAGTATATTGTTTCGCCCATGATACCCCTCATGCGTTGCCATTCCTGAGGACTCAGGTGTTATTTCTCTGTACCCTGTAAATTCACGCCATATCCCATCCCACAACTACTTCACGGTAAAAACACGAATGGAACAGAGATACCTAAGCAATCGACTTTTGTACAAAGTCTCCCTCTGGTGGCTAGCTGGTTTTGTCATTATTGAAGTTTGGTTTTTTTATGAAACAAAATTTTAAATAATGTAGGTATTAAATACGGCATGGTGTATGGTATATGGCTCAACTAAAAAAAGATACAATAGTCTTTCTAATTTTATAATTGGAAGGTATTTAAGAAAAATTGAGGGATCTTAATTAGAGTAAAACCTAGAAGACAGAATATTATTTTTAGAAAATGTCTGTATGTTTATTTGTTGCGAAAACTACTGCACCAAATTGGATACGGTTTTCATAGTTATGTTTGAGTAGGTCTAACATAAAATTTCGTGTATGTTATACATTGATACGCTATCTATTTATTTCATTGGTTTTCTATGGGACCAATCTAGATATGTCCTTTCAGATACAAAAATAATCATTCAAATAGGTTTATTACTAACGGAGTTATGAAGTAACAAGCATAAAATAATCAACCTCATTGAGAATCTTCTTTTTGAAGTCGATGGAAAATACATTGTTTATGGAAATATTTGGCCAAAGCGTACTATCGAAGTCAAAACTGACAGTCGACATGTTTTAATATTCCGAAGTTATGTCGGAAGGGAGATATCCACGCAAACAGTCGACCGGCGAAATGTCCCGCTCCGGGTAAACAGCGGGGACGTGCAAACATCCCGGTGACGGCAAATATCCCACGCGGCAAATATCCTGCGAGCGGCAAACAGCTCGCGGGCGGGCGCCCGCCATTTGCGCGCCGGGGCATCCACTGAATTCCAGTGGCTGTCCTCCTCAAACACGGACACAGAATTAGGTTTTTGTGGAAGAGTCATACATGACTTCAGATTTGAGATTTTTTATCCAACTTGAAATGGCAAAATAACTTAATCTACTTAATGGAAAGTAGTAACATATAGGGGAGAGGAGGGATTGTTAATGATGGAGACTAAGGGCCCCATTACTAGCAATATACCCAACCAGGTCGACCTCCCCGCGGCCTCTACTGGAAACCCTAATGGGTGACAGGCGTGACAGATATGTATGTATGAAAAAAATCACAGACTACATACACAATGATATTCATAGCATTTCCCATATATTGCCAATTATAAAAATATTGCCAATCCCGTTTGAGAACTACAGATATTATGGATAACGTCATTTCACTGACAAATCTATGTTTATATTGGGGGGGGGGGGGGGACTGATTGTCAGCTATGGTCTCTATTGCTAGCAATCAAGATATGTTTCAGGTGGAACCGCGTGGAGGTCAACGTGACAGGTCACATTGCCAGCAATGCATTGTTTTTCTCCGTTACTAACAACCCACATTCTCCCATTGTCTTTTATTAATTAATTTATTTATTTAACACAAAAATCCATAGCTCTTAAAAACAACTTACATGCTAAGTCTCTTATAAATACAGCCAATAACGGATTTTCTTTATTCAAACGAAAATTATAATTCTAAAGCAAAGTAGGCAAATGAGAGTGGGTGTAGGCAAGTAATATAAGTGCATGCATGAAAGAAACAACTTGCTTGCCATCATAGGTTTCATAGAAAATCCATGCTTAAAAATCTGATAGGATTAAGAAGAAGTAGAAAGAATAAATCGTCTGGGCGTTTCCATAATTATTTATTTTTATATCTTGGTCTCAACTGAAACATATAATATTAACTGTACATTGAGACTTTATGTCTCCACACATAAGGGTCATTTTTGTATAAATAAGATACTATTGGAATGGACGGCACGTACTTCGGCTGCACTTTACAGTCTTCATACCTCTTATTGACATATTCTATCGTCAGATTTGCTGTGGTTCTCTTTTTGCTATCTACATATATAAAATATTTATATAAGTAGTAAAATCAAACCACATATTTTATATTTTTTTATTTAAGGCAAACAATCAGACAATATGTAATTATATAAATAATATAAAAAGTAAACATGAATCGTCTTTGAACACGTGATCTGGTTATTCGCAAGCATAATTGAAGATTGTCTTCCATAAAGAACTTACTTCAACTGTGACAAAACCAGCTTTTTTTAATCTAAAAACTAAACTACTTAACCGATTTTGATAAAATTTCTACGGGACCAATCTGTAAGTGTATCCTTTCAGTTAAAAAAGGAACTTACCAAATCGATTTAAAATTGACGGAGTTACGAGTTGACAAACATAAAAAGAAGGGAGAAAGAAGGAGAAGAAGGGAAAATATATATGTTATATGAGAACAAAGTGACATAAGTGTTATGTCAGCCTTTAACTTTCCACTGCTGAACATAAGCCTCTCTCTTGGGGGTTTTGCCAGTAGTTGCCACGTTTGGCAGGGGGTCGGTAACCGCAATTAGACTTTTTTTGATAGGGATGCTACTGTTCATCCTTCGCCTTCCCTTAGTCGCTTCTTACGACACCCACGGGAAAAGAAGGGGTGGCCAATTCAATGCCGGGAACACATGGCAAATTTTGTGTTAGTTTTTTAAATCCGTGAACGTCGGTCACCACTTTATACCACATCTGCACCGATGATTTTAATGATGACTTTTGCAATCGAGTATAACACCACGACTGAGTGTTCACTTCAGTCGTGGTGTTATGTAGGACAAAATCTTGAAATTGTGTTTACAAAATCCAAAACAATTCTCTGTCACCGGCGACGGCCAGCGCTAACTAGCTGAAACTCCCTTACAATCACAAAGTTGGAAGCGGCAGAAAGTTAACGGTCTGCAGAGGAGGGTCGCCTGTAATTGTAAGAAATTAGACGAGTTAATTCATTTCTGTTCGCGCATAAAACATAATAAATTAGTAATTTAAGGTATTGTCAGAATTAAGACAAAAAAAGACTTCAATTGTGCCAAAATCAAATTATTTTTATTTAAAAACTAAACTAACGATTATGATAAAATTTCTGGGACCAATGGGAATGAGAATGGGATCAATCGTACCTGTATGTAGGCACATGTCTACACGAAGCACTTTTATATTAGTTAACGATGCTCTACTATCATGTTGTTCTCGTAAAATTGGCTTACTAATTTATAAACCACTGTCTTGGTAACTCTTTATGGACTCCCACGGTACAGGTTCACCTAGTGCGGAGTCCAATGTATTCATGTTGTTTACTAAATAAATAAATAAATATCCTTTCCAATAAAAAAAAAGACTTCTTCAGGTTATCTGTGTAGTATGCTTACGTACTTCCGTCCTTTTCGATGTCGTTCGAAAATATACGTCTGGGATTGGATTGCTTGATTGTTTTTAAAATTGATACATTATTCAAATTAGGGATTATTCATAAGGGATTTACCAGAGGGAGATTTTATTCAAAAGTCGATTACTTGGGTACCTCTGTCCCATTCGTGTTTCAACCGTAAAGCAGTTGTGTTTGCATGGCTGTGTTTCGGTTTGAAGGGTGGGATATGGCGTGAATTTACAGGGTACAGAGGAATAACACCTGAATCCTCAGGAATGGCAACGTATGGGGGGCATCATGGACGAAACAGTATACTCTCTTATGTCCATGATACTGCTCTTGTCTATAGGCGACGGTTACCACTTTCCATCAGGTGGGCCGTCAGCTTGTTTGCCATTCTAAGTAGAATAAAAAAAAAATTCATTCAAGTGACAAACGTAGTTAGAAGATATTGTTTAATCGAATTTTAATGTATAGAGAAATTATACTTCAAACTAGTTTCTGATTTATTAATTTAAAATCTCAATATAAAACGCCTATCCTATATAACATTTGGGGGAAAGGGATTATTAGTAATGGGCGCATTGCTAGTAATATACCCTACCAGCTCGACCTCCATGCGTTGCCCACTGGAAACCATAGTGATAAATTCTTGTTGATTTGTCACCATGGACTAACTGACCTGCTTTCATCCTCACTTTTCATCCCTCATTGGCGCGTAGGCGAAATTACCATTCCATTATCACCTTTAAAAATCCTATGTAATAAAATATACCTACTTAAACGTACGTACATATGAACAATACGTAGAAAAGTAAAATTTTATACCGTCTGATATCCATTTACCCACTCGAGCAACCGTAAACTTGGCAGTATGTGCTCCGTTTCCTTTGCCTTTTTATCTTTTTCTCTGTCGGATGTTTTCAACGATCCCATGTGGCACGTTGGCAGCCCTGGGGATCAGCCGCGGACGAGGGAGTTAGTACCCGGCCACCCGGCCCTAACGACATTTGATTAATCGCGCGGGACGAGTAGGGATGGGATATTCGAATCATTCTTAATTAGTTATCGGTAATATTATTATTATTATTCTATTTTATCATTCCATAAAAAAAATAACGAAGAAAATGGATATAAGACGCGAGTTTCAGACTATCAGCCTCATATCCATTCTTTAAGCTAAAATTGTAGTATAGTTTATTCTAATGATCATAGTGTAGTATTAATAAAAGGAAAATGCCGGGAGGAGCTTGTTAAATATATACCGATATACATGCTAATAATATACCGTGTCAGGGCGATGTAAATGCTTTACGCAAGAGTCCATTATTGGCCTATCCTGAGTCCATCTTCACCAATTATCCGTCACTGTTACCCCGACACCTTAAACTGATAGGAAGGCAAATATTTTAATATTTTGTAAAAAAATATACAGTATGTCAACTAACTAAATGCATTCCTTAAAACCAGTTTTAGTATTTATTAATAGGAAAATGTATCCATAAATAGATTGTTATTCCTTGAAAAAGAATCTTAATATTATCAAAAACAAAAAAATACAATAATTATAATTCTCGAAAGAAAGAATAATCTGAATCTGTATCAACAGCAGTCCGTAATAATAGGTGTGTGCACACCTTATAGTGTGAAATGCTGTTGGTACAGATACAGTTGTTTTATTCAAGAACTTTTATTTCTTTTCTAGTTTTTATTAAAATAAAGATTATTTGAAAGAAAAAAAAATTAGGAGACTTTATTGGCTAATTATTAATTCACTTTTACACTATCTACCCACTTCTATTTATTCTCCTTTAATCAAAAGTGGTCTGTATTGATTACCATAACGATAAAACCGCCTTTTGTACCTTTACGTATGTATATTTTAATCTGTACTTTATGCTACTGTATTTCACTTGAATTTTCTAATTGTCATTGTATATTTTTATGTTTTTAAAGTAATAAGGATTTAAATAAATAAATAATGTCTGATTTTTTTTGATGGGTGGAAATGGAATGGTAACCCCGCTTGCGCTAACGGGATACGCTGGCAGAGCACCAGTGAAGGATGATAGAATAAAAACAGGCCAGTTAGCCCATCATGATGAATTCATCAGGAATCAACCATGATACATGGTTGGGTATATTGCTAGCAATGGGATTTTCAGTTTCCATTACTAACAATCCCTTTCCTCCCTAATAATGTCTGATTTAATTAACTAACATATTGTATATCTATCGATAAAAATAAAATATCATGAAATAGAGTTACATCCCTACGATGAGTCGCCGGGCCGGGCGGACGGCGCGGCGGCGGGGCGCGATGAATGATTCCGCTCGACGCGGCGCGGCGCGCCGACCTGAGTCGAAACTCGCAACCGCTCACTTGTTCCAGATTTATTGATGGCTTTACCACAGGGCTTTACTGTGCCACCGCACGGAATATGCCGCTATCGTCACGCGTCACGATGCTCATTTCTCGATGTCGATTAGTCAAATTATACAGGGTGAAATCAAAATTATTAGGAGATCCTTTTAAGGGAGCGTTCTATTAGTGAAAATGAAGTTTTTCCAAAAAGAAACAAGGCAGTGGGAAGTGGCAAAATTTTGAGTTTTATATCAACAGGGCGCGTTTACTGTCAAGTTAGTAGGTAGGGTTCGAAATTTTGTCGTGTTTCGCTGTATGTATTTAATAATAATAATACTATATACTATTTTAATATATAAACATAACGAATGTTTATATCCGATTTTAGGTGATCTGCTCATGACCGTGAGTAGTACCTACAAATCAAAACCGATTACTATAAAATTACTATAAAATATAGAGCGTTTTTCTATGATAATTTAAATAAAACTGGTTTATCTTATCATTAAATTGTTTTTACATAGACCATAATTTTTAGACGTGTCCATAACATATATTTAATATAAAACTTCAAATTATTCAGCGTGCTATGGAGAGAGTTGTGCTCGGAGTTTTTTGCGTTATAGAATACGAAACGAGGATATCCGCAAAAGAACCAAAGTAACCGACACAACCCGAGTGATAAGCAAGCTGAAGTGGCAATGGACTGGTTACATAGCACGAGGAACCGACATTAAATGAGGAAGAAAGGTTATTGAGTGGCGACCCCGTAACTGTAAAGGCAGTTTAGAACGACTCCTCACTAGATGAAGTGACGACCTAAAATGCATTGCAGGGAGTTAGTGGATGCAGATGGCTCAAGACCGTTCCTTATGGCAGTCTATGGGGGAAGTTTATGTCCAGCAGTGGACGGATAATGGCTGAGATGATGATGATAAAATTTCGTACCGATTGGTTAATTGGCTATAATAAATAAGCGGTTATAGTTCCAAAGAGCAATAAATTAAACATTTATTATTATGTTATAAAGAGGAAAGATACTCAAAAGTATTAGACTGATTTTTGAATTTTTCATTTCATTTTTCACATAAAAAAAGCTACATTACCAACGAGTAATATAGACTACATACTATTTTCGATAATTTTATCTATCCGTGCGAAGTCGGGCCGAATCGCTAGTTAATTTTTTTTATTTTTATACAACTTAGAATGGCAACCAAGCTGACGGCCCACCTGATGGAAAGTGATAACCGTCGCCTATAGACATGAGCAGTACCATGGACATAATAGAGTATACTGTTTTGCCCATGATACCCCCCCATGCATAAAAATGTAACGAATTTGATAGATAATAATAATTATTTAAATAAATTTCTAAAGTAAGGATAGCATGAGAATAGATCATATAGTACTATAACTAATACCTAACTATCTACTTAAAACTTAAAGTTTAAAAACATGACGGGTCAGAGTATTTCCACAGTATCTCTGTCTACATAAATACTGTAAAAGAGAATACATAATACACTACATACCCGCATACATATTCGTGTCGGCGCGTTATATCCGGCCACCGCAACACCCGGAATACCCGGATATATCCGGTTGTTTATTCCTTTTTCCCGCATCCATTCCCGAGTCATCCCCTTTTAAGTACCAGGCGCCCAGAATGAACAAGGTGTCTGTTTTATTTAGGAACTGCTGGGATGTGGCTTTCTGTAAACAATAGCGTATTTCATATAGTACATGTAGTTATATGTGACCGTATTTATTATTTATTTATTTAAATTTTAATGCACAGTAAAAGCCTATGTACATTTGGCAAACTTAATACTTTATATACCTTTATTTATACCGTAGGTAACAAAAATATTTGTCAATAGATTTTTCTAGGATTAGGACTTCGGTCTAGGAGAAAATTTTATAAATACGTATATGTCGTGGGAAGGTTTTTTTTATAATAGATGAAAAAGAGATGGTAACCTTGCTAGCAATATTTGGTCTATCGTGACGAATTCATCAGGAATTAACCACGGTGTTTTGCAAGGGAAACCGCGTGAAGGTTGATCTGACAATGGAATGAGATCACTAGTCCTCATTAATAAGAGATTCTTTTACTGTTTGTTTAGAGGGGTTGGCACTCAACATAGCATAGATGTCAGGGTTGGCAACCCTGCATTTTTTTTTTATTTTTGTACCCAAATGTTAAATAAATTTGCATCGTTTTGCCGTGTATCATAAAGGGAAGAACGAAAAAAACTTCCCTTCATTTCTACTTTCAGCTTATCCTATCTTCTTCTTCTCTTATCTCATTCTCTGTTTTGTTAGTTTCACTTAAGTTAAAAAGTTTGCCAAATATCTCCAACCCCATTTCACTATTCTTCAAAAATATCTCTAAGAATTTCATTTCTTCAAAATTTTGCAAACAGAATTTTTTTTAATATAATACACTATCTGTTTAACTTATGCACATGTCTTTTAGTTGAGAAAGAATGAGAAAGAGAATTAAAAAAAATACCCCTAACTCCGAAAAAATACCCAATCGGGCAATGTTGATCGATGTATTTGGTAGTATCGCCAGACTGGCGAGGGGAAGGGCAACAGGTGTGCTGTGTTGCCCTCAGTATGTTTTATTGTCATAGGATACTGGCACGTCGTACCCGATAGGAAGACCTTATGTAGTTTCACTTTTTAAGGATTCTGCATTCTATTAATATTATTTTTAAAGATGAGAATGAAATGGTAACCTCGACTGTGCTATCAGTTGATAGGTGAGGACAAAGCTAGATCAGTTGGCCCATCGTGACGAATTCACAAGAATTAATCACTTTGGTTTCCAGTGAGAACCGCGTAGAGGTCGAGCTGTTAGGGTATATGTACTAGCAATGGCCCCATTACTAATTATCCTTTATACCTACGATATTTTCCAGTGACGCGTACAAGTCGACCTGACAGAGTGTATTCTTTGCAATAGGACCAAAAAAACGTTGAGATTTAATGTAGAACAAAGGTTGAAGATGTACGTAGAAGTAGGACATATAGCTAGATGGAAAGATGGATGACGGAGCGAGGCTGTGACGGAATGGTGCCCAAGAGAGGTACAGAGAATAGTTGTAGGCCACCAATCCAATGGATGGATGACATAGTGCTACATGATGATAGTGGGAAAACAGTGAACGAGACTAGTAAAGGACTGTTACAAATGGCGTGACAAAGGAGAGACCTATGCCCAACAGTGGGTTAATGTAGGCTGAATAAATAGATAAGGTTTACTTCCAAATTGGTCTTATACTCGTATCTATTTTGTGACGTATGAAACTACCGTTTTTAGATCTCGTTTAAATGTTTTCAATCTACAAAACATCTAGTTGCTTTTGTCACAATTAACATACGAAAAGGATTCTTTTTTTTTTTTGTATAAAATGCATTTTTATTTATTTATTATTCATTTTAGCAATTTACGCATCCATCTTTTGAGGTAGGCCATTGGCTCTGTTCTGTAGGATTTTACGAGCGGCCCCACTTTCGAAGTCTAAATTTTACGATGACCACCTCTATTCATTCATACTCATACATTTTAAACGCGTAATTCACAAAGTTATATGACCAACAAAGAACCTGTTCAAGTTAGAAGAAACAAGGATTGTTTTAACCGATTGTTGAAAAAAGGAGGATAAACATTTTCTGATGTTTAAACTGATAGATTAAGGAATGGTAACTCTATTAGTCTTTGATATACGCTGGTGGAGTACCAGTAAGAGATTATCTATTATCCCTACCTTCAGTTCCGTCTAGATGAGAAAAAAAGATTAATTGATCTATTGGGACGAAGAATTAACCATGATGATTTTAAGGGTGTCTGTGTGGGAGATATGGGGTTCTTAATAAGACTAACAGATGCTATTTTTTTTTTATTTTGTCTGTCTATACATATATTTGTTCAGACATCGCACAAAAACTACTACACCAAATTGGATGCGGTTTTCACAGTTGATATCCTGAAGGTCTAATTTAAAATCTAGTGTATGTTTTATTTTGATACGGCATCTAGGAGTAGTCTATTTTATTAGTTTACCTATTTCTGAAAGCCACGCGTACGAAGCAGCGGGCAAAAGCTAGTTTATCATCCAAGTAAAACTCAAAATTCCTAACCTACGTCATATATGGTGATTAGTGCCATTTAGAATCACCCATTAGTGGTAGCAACTTTTACATGAGTGCATTTCTCCTGGCATATTATGATACAATGCGGCAAAGGATGAGCTTACCGCCGTCATTCGGATAAATTTGTTTTGTTAACGGTGTTTATCGCTGAAAGTAACAGGATATTTCACCGGAGACTCGGTAGTAATCTGTGGCAATGTTTCACTGGAATAAGCATACAAACTTGCATTCTAATATAACAGCGATAAAACTTCAGGGACTGTGTTCAGCCCGTCGCCGTCGGCGCGGCGTGTTTCCAGAATGGCTGACAATATTTTGTACAATTTATTTTTATTTAGCGGGTGAATCGTCTCGCCGAGATGTTTCTTGGGACGGAGAGAGGGCTAGGGTTGTGCCGTGAACGTTTTCGGGTGGTGAGCTGTATGTACGAATGAGTGAGTCGCTGTGAGAGCAAAGGTAATGATTAGGGAGAATGGGGATTTTTTGTAACGGGGATTGACGTTCCCATTGCTAGCAATACACATTTTTAGTTAGACCTCCACGCGGTCACCCTTGAAAACCATCGTGATTAACTCTTAGTGAATTTATTACAATCATCATCATTTATCATTTCAGCCGTGAACTGTCCACTGCTGAACATAAGTCTTCCCCATAAAAGGAGTGTTGCCAATAGTTCTCACGCTTGGCAGGTAGGTTGGCAAGCGCAGTTAGGCTTTTGAGATGTTTTAAGAGGGACGCTGCTGCCCATCGCTCTACAATTAAGTTGCTTTAGTCGCCTCTCATGACGCCCACATTAGAAGAATGGGTAGCCTATTCTGTGTCGGAATCACAAGGATACGGATACGAATTCCACACAATACAGTAGGGCAACTTATTTGACTTTATTACTCCACCAACAAATTATGCACACAGGGTTACTATTTCATTTTCAAAGGCAAAAAAATGTAATGATTTCAATTTACTTCTGCAAAATAATCTAGTCTTGTCTAAGTCTACAATCTGTTAATGGATTACCGTTTTCACATAACATTTATTATTTAAAAAAACTTAATTACTAAAAATTAACTGTATTAATGCCGTAGTTAAGGTTAGAAAAACGGTTCTTCAAAACATGGATAAAAAGTTTACCTCATGGTCGGCAACGCGTGTGTAATGCCCCTGGTATTACAGGCGTTCATAGGCTACGATAACCGCTCAATATCAGGTGGCCCGTATGCTTGTTTGCCACCTCAGTGTTATAAAAAAAAATCCATTACATTAATCTAACCATTACAAGTTTTTGAGAGTTTAGTGACTCTGTTGCCAACTTCATACATCTGTAGTGTGTATTTAGAAATTATCATGTAAAAAAGTTACAAAACGGAAATACAAGTAAGCGTTGGGGAGTTAAACCAATAATGTTAGTTACCAATTCTTGGACAAGGGAGCGAAATGAACTAGTTCTGTCGAGTGAACTATTAATTGAACTAAAACCGGGCGCGACTCTAGCGTTACGAGCGCGGCGCTCATCTAATTGGCGGGCTGGCGCGGAATGGCGTGCAATGGCGTCGAATGGCGCGGAATGGCGCGGGATGGCGGGATAGCGCGGTGTCTGCCTCGCCCGCGTAATTGGTAAAGCCATTAGTCCCGCCTCGGCCCGTTGTAACCCACACGGGCGCTGATAAGCATCTTTGATGATACCTCTGTTTCGTCTCGTATTTGTTTTTTATGACACATGTAAGGATACTATAAGGAGATAGCAGGGCCGTAGCTAAATCGAAGTTTAAGGTAGGGCAAAAGAACTTTTTGGTAGGGCAGAAGCCATAATTAAGTGACTTTGTAAAAGGGAATCTATCGAATATTCTTAAGGCATTTCATTTTAAGGTTTTTCATTGAGTCTTTTAAGGTAGGGCATTGCTCCTCAACGCTCTCTTTTTAGCTACGTCCATGGAAAATAGTGAAATATTCAATATCTAGTAAACCTAAAAACATCGAAAAACGTAGAAAATATTGAATATTCCAAACATTTAGTGTTCTTGTTAAAAAAAATATCTGAAGAACTTTGAAGTTCTTATGAATTAAAAAAAAATGAAAAAATTGTCAAAAAAATACAACCATCCGATTTTTTTTTTCATCTTTGTATGTTTGTAATGGATAAAATTAAAAACTACTCAGCCGATTAAAAAAAAATCACCTATAGAAAACTACATTGCTAATAAGTAAGATAGGTTATATATTATTTTCGAAAATTTTATCTACTCGTGCGAAGCCGGGGCGGATCACTAGTATATCAGTACTAGTATACGAGTTTATACGAAGAACAATTGTTATTTTCATATTTTGACTTCTTCTTCAGGAGACTTGTTTTATTCATTTTATATTTGCAATTCGGTTAACTGTTTTTTTGAAATATTTTTCCTCTTAAAATTAGGGGTTGGGTTCTCTTCCGGGAATATGCCAAGTCGCGGGACTCAAACTCTATTTGTATCTCGAAATTAAATTGTCCCGTCTCCTGTCTCGGTACTGTTCGGTTTGCGTACGAAAGATTTTGTTGCTTGGCCTCCTGATTGCCGTTAGCATGTCCAAGGGTGGACTGGCATCTTTTTCTTTTTCAATCAACTTCAAAAAGATGGAGGTTTTCCTTTCGGTTGTATTTGTTTGTTTGTCACCTCATAACTCCGTCAGTTCTAAACAGATTTGGAAAATACTTTTTTTTTATTTAAACGGATATACTTACAGATTGTTACCATAGAAATATTATCAAAATTTGTTTATTGAAGTGGGTTTTTTTTGTGGGGACAATTTTTAATTATTTTTGGGGCTATTTTATCTTCTTTAACAGTCCGATCGTACCCTGAAATGATATCTTAGATAAAGATTTATCTACTTTGCCTACTCACAAAAAGAGAGGAGTTAATTGGCATCAATAATAAAAGGACTAGCATCTTAATAATTAAAGATTCTATTTCACAGATAACCGACTTCAATTGTGGTAAAACCAGTGATTTTTATTTAAAAATTAAACTACTCAACCGATTTTGAAAAAAAAGTCTATAGGATCAATATTTAAGTATATCCCTTCAGATAAAAAAATCCAAATCGGTTTAGAATTGACGAAGTTACGAATTAGCAAAAATAAAAATAATACAACCGAATTGAGTACCTTCTTCTTTTAGAAGTCGGTAGAAATAATAATGATTACAATTTTCTCTGTCTCTCTCTTTCTTTTTTCTGTTTCTCTCTATTATTGTTCTAGCATCATGCAAGCATTACTGTAACAAATTGGAATGGATTTTCGTAATTAACTGTATTTGGTGTATGTTTTATTTTGATATACCTTTTAGAAGTAATCTATTCCATAGGTTATTCATAAAAGCAAAATCTATAGTTATTTAGGTAGACATTTTTAATTCAACCAAGGGAAAACTTACCCGATGGCGAGGGACAAAATGAAATAAGTCAAATTTTCATAATTATTCGTTTCTTGAGGCAAAATGTTCAATTTCATGAAATATTCACGGGTCGCTGGCTTTCGGCCGATACAATTAACCCTGTAGGATAGACCTAAGTAAATTGTATAATTGTATATTATTGTTTATGAATTCGTCACTATGGGCCAACTGGTCTGTTTTCACCCTCACCTTCTCATCTCTCACTGGTGCCCCACCAGCGTATACTGATAGCGCAGGCGGAATTACTATTCCATTCTCACCTATTAAAAAAAAAAGATGTGTTTTTGTGATTAAATTGTGCAAAAAAAAAATAAAGTGTATAGAGACCAGTGGGTAATTATATTAAAACAAATAATGATAAGAAATTTGTTGACACATTTAAGAATACTTTTCAGTACTCGGAATCGAGTCTGTCTACAAGTGTATTGTTTCGTAATACTTCGAGTATGCAATAAAAAAAAAAATATAAAATCAAAAGAGATTGTAAAAGGAATCATTCAAACGGGTTCAGATGGCGACGTAATAAAATAAAAATAAAAAAACATTCTCCTCGATTTAGTCGCTTAAAAATAACCTATATGAAGTTTTGTACTAGGGCAGCATAAATCAAAACAGTTGATAATGACATACGTAAATCCGTCGCCGGCGTTTATCCCGCCGATTTTCGAAGCCGGCCCGCAATGGATCCCGTAATTACAACGGCCCCCGAGTCCTGACTCGTCCGGCTAATTACGGCGGCGATCCCGGGCCGGGCTAATTACAGTCCCGCGATCCCCGGCGCAGCTAATTGCTGTCCGCGGGTAATTCATTGCACTAATTAGATACGTGATTCACTTTGAGGATTACTTATGGCAACATAGGCTTAGTTCAGTTGCGGGATGAGGGTGAATATTTCAATAAAATGGACCACGATAATAATTCAAAATTTAGACATGGTCATTTGGTACAAATTGCCAGACGAGAGAAGAGCCAGAGTATACAGTATAGTGAGAGAAAGCTCAAATGTCAAAAATGACAATTCAAGATAAAATATCCTGACACAAATATTTTTTTTTAATGGGGCTATTTGACCCCATTACTAACAATCCCTTGCAATCGGTTGCTATGTGTATTGCTCTGTAATTTATTAACAAAAATATCCGAGTCACTACAGTATGTATTAAATACTAGGGGGGAAAGAGATTGTTAGTAATGGAGACTGAGAATCCCATTGTTAGCAATATACCCAACCAGGTCGACCTCCTCGCGGTTCCCCCTGGAAACTATCATGGTTAATTCCTGATGAATTCATCATGATGGGCTAACTGGTCTGTTTTCATTCTCATCTATCACCCTTCACTGGTGCTCCGCCAGCGTATCCCGTTAGCGCAGGCGGGGTCACCATACCATTTTCACCCATCAAAAAAAAAGTATGTATTAAATATTTATGGTTTGAAATTGTAGTTTACTAATTGCTAATTATTAGAAAAATATTATTAAAAGATAAAACCGTATTGCAAACCAAATAAATTATTGTGCGATGAAAGGTGTGGTTTCAATTTCCTTCTTCAAATTTTCATTAATTGTATAATGAATTATTTTACGTTATTGGTATAAGTTTTTTTTGTATTTTACTCAATAATATTCCTACAGTAATAAAATAAAATCATTTTTAATATTAATACTTAATTAACTTCAGAAAACTATTTAGGTAATTCAATTGTGTTAATTTATAAACATAAAAGTTTTAACAAGTTTTATTTACACGAATCTTTTTCATGACAGTGGTGGCATCTATAGTTTATTTAGCTTCATATAATACAGCGCCATCTGTAAGGAATTGTATACTAGATTGTTTTTCTCCGGTGAATACTTTCCATGCTTCATTTTACTAAAGTTGTTGCAGATTTTGGTAAAGATGGCGCTCTCTATGCTTAATGTTTATAACACAATAATTAGTTAATTTTTTAATTATTGAAAACAATGTAAAAGTAACTAAATATTTGTAATATTTTCAACAAAATATCGAATTATCTCTGTAACATAATTAATTTTTTTAAAATATAAGAAATGTTTTGGTGTACTATATAAGGCAAAGAGAAAAGAAAAATATTTCATAATAAAAAAGATAATTTACACTTATATAATGAACAACAACAGATGATAAAAACTCTTTTTTTTTTTGTTTCAGAATGCGCCGACTCAAGAACCGGTATATAGAAAGGTGGCTATAGTAGAAAATTTCTTCGACATCATTTATACGGTTCACGTTGAATTAGAAGGACGACCTGGGAAGCATGCTGGACAGAAACGTACCTACAGGACGGTAAGTGATTTTTTTAAATATAATATTTACTTCTGCAACAAATCACTATTAAAATTTTGATAAAATTATTAACAAACAAAGTCGAATTAAGAAAAGAATGGTTCTGGTTTTAAAATCGATATAATATTAAATATTGTGGCATAAAATTTACTGCATAAAAATATGATTGTGTATATTTTTGGAACACTACCATCTAGCGGGAGCACAATTAACTATTAGTTTCCATAGTCGGTCTGTTCCAAAGTATGCAAACTGTAGTTTGCATAAATTGATACTAGATGGCGGTAATGTCTGTCAAGGATTTCTTTTTAATAAATTATATAAATTCTTTAGTTATTATGGACGATTCTTTTGTTTTTGCAAATTTTTGTAAGTTAAATTAATATAAAATAAGTGATATTATTATAATTATTATAGAACTTGTACCTGTGTATGCGAATTGTAGACGTAACTTACAAAAATTGTTGTCTAATTTAGTTTTTAACGTCCAATTATTGCTTTTGCTGTATATAAAATTTATTTTGTCTTATTATAAATTCAAGGATAGCTTTGTTCCGCTTTAATAACAATATAAATTAAAAAATGAAAAAAAGCAAATGAAAAAGGAAATCTTTTAAATTTGTGATAGACTTTTGTTTGATTCACATAGACAAGTTACTCCTAGATATAATAGTAACTAGTAACTAGTTAGTATCCAGGATACGATCTATCTGTTTTGTTGTTCTGAGCAAACACAATATTTGCCGACCTTGACCTTATAGTAAGGATAGTATCTATTACATTGGCAAAGAAAAACCTCTTACAAGTGGGACGCGAATGTGCACGGGATAGGCCGAATCCTCCCATTTTTTACCACCTACCGCCCTTAATCTGAATTTGCCGCCATCATTTTTACTGTCCTGGGCAACTGCCTAATTCGAGTCTCTGCTAGAACCTGAAGACTCTATGTGTATTGTAAAACGACAATTTGTGAAAGTCTTTGAAAGGGTTTGTTAGAATTGGAGATGCTGGTCCACATTACTAATCATTCAGGTCGACCTTCACGCGGTCACCCTGGAAATTATCGTGACTAATTCTCAGTTTATTCGCTACTGTCTTCATCCTTCTCGTTTCACCTTCCATTGGTACCCTGCCATTGACGGGTACCCAATTTCTTTTTTATCTACGGAATAATTAAAGATTGCGTTCCCAATAAAAAAAAAATTAAATTCAACGATACCGCGATTAAATAATAACCTTCAGTACTGGCGGCCATATCGTTTTGCATTTGACCACATAGTAAATATTTATTATGTTATTTAAGAGCGGACACTACTATTATGTTGACGAAATAGGAAAGTGATTCTATGTAACCACCTAGATGTACTAACGCAATAATTAAAGATTATGCTCCACAAAAATATACCGATTTCAATTGTAACAAAACCAGTTATTTTGAACTAAAAACTAAACTACTAAACCGATTTTGATAATATTTCTATAGGATCAAATTGTAAGCATATCCTTTTAGATGAGGTAACAAACATAAAACATTTCCTACTGAATTGAGTACCTCCTTCTATTTGAAGTCGGTTGAAAAAAGCTAAGATTGAACTGGAACTGTCCAGTTTCTTACACATTAGATATAGAAACGAGAAAACTAAGAAAAACTGTATTTAGCAGTTTTATAAACTGATTCATAGGCTGAATACCATTACGTGGCGTCATCATCATATCAGCCGTCATCTGATTACTACTATCTATAATGTAGGTCTCGTCCATAAGAGGGGGTTTTACCAGTAGTTACCACGCTTGGTAGGCGGATTGGCAACCGCAGTTAGGCTTTTAGAGAAGTTTTAAGAGGTCCTCTGCTGCTCATCGTCTCGTCCATTAAATTCCCTTAGTCGCCTCTTACGACACCCACAGGAAAGGAAAGGGCATTCTATGTCGTGATCACACGACAATGTATACGTGCCATAGAAGTGGTAACATAGGTTTTCTATACAAGTGACAAGCGAATCTATCGACGGGCTCATGTGATAAAATGAGATAGCAACATCCGATGTCTCATTTTAACTCATGGACTCGTTAGCGATAATGATTCCATCGATGTTCGTTTGCTACTTGTCTAGAGGGGCAGGTTTCTATGCGATAACAATGAGATAATCTCTATCTAAATATATTTTCAACCGATTTCAAAAAAGGAGGTTCCATGTTCGATTCTGTGTATTTTATGTGTATTTATTTATTAAATAAATACAAATTAAAGTAATTTATTAAACTTTATACACCTAGATAGAGTAAATGGTGGATTTAACACCTCATGGTGTTATCTACCAGTGACCGTAGACAGAAATAACAGAAAATATAATTGACGGTGCAACGTAATGAGGAAATCAATAGAAATAAAAAAAAAAATACAAGTTATGTTGCAGAACACTTACTTATGTATCATTACATGACAGTCCAAAAAGGTGTGTAATGTTTTCAGGGTCTGTGTATGTTTGTAATTTTTTTATTTTAATTTTTGTTGAGGTTTCAGCACGCCTGGGTAATTATCCCAGCTTCATAGGGAATCTCTAAATGTTAGGTTTATCGTGTCAATTCGTCTAGGACATCGTTACCAATTTCTTATATGGTGGATAGCTTCTTATTACCTAAACATGTTTGGATGTATCTTAGGAGTCTTTATATCGTTCCATATGACATTAGCTATAATATTTTCAAATAAGAGTATAATTTTGACTTCAAAAAGAAGCGGGTTCTCAATTGGGTTGTAGTATTTTTTATTTATATTTGCTACCTTATAACTCCGTCAGTTGTAAACCGATTTGAAAAATTGTTTTTTCTTTTTATCTGAAAGGATATATTTAAAGATTGGTCCCATTGAAATTTTTTCAAAATCAGTTCAGTAGTTTAGTTTTTAAATCAAAATAACTAGTTTTATCACATTTAAAGGTTTTTTTGTGGGACACAATCTTTAATTATTAGCAGGACAATCATGTTGTTATATATAATGTACTTGTTGTATACATAGTGTTTTTTTTTAAACACTCTCATTTCGGATATTTTTCACAGATTACCGAGACGTACGCGTTTCTGCCTCGAGAGGCGGTCACGCGCTTCCTCACCGGATGTGCGGAGTGCGCGCGGCGTCCGCGCAGCGCCTCTCCTCCACCACTGCCAACACCTTCGCCTTCCCCTACCAGGCACCCGACATACCTCTCATTTCTACCTCATTGCACCACAGACTACACTCGAAATTGGGAATCAGAAATCGACGCGGCACATTCCAACTATCCATACGAACCTAAATTTGACTACACAGACCTCCAGCCGCTCAAGAAAGTAGAAAGCCCAAAGCCAACAGAGGTAGAAGACCAGGAACCGACGTATATAGAACTTACGTCAAAGAAAGTCAACGGGTTTGATTCAACACTGAATTATAGTAGAAAATCGCCAGTCGATCCAGCGATTAGAGAAGAAGAACCTGTGAAGGCAGAACCTGAAATAGACAAAGATGAGAATAGTTTGATAGACGTAGAAGATGTTAAACCTGATAGTCCACTGCTTCTCGTATCACAAAAACAAAATGAAGAAGAACAGAAGAGTGGGGTTAAAGAGGAGCCAAGCGTGAAAAGTACTAGGACGACAGAAAACGTAGAAGCTAAAGAGATTAAGACTGAAGTTAAAAAGGAGAAGAAGTATAATCCGTTAGACGTCGCAAATTTGACGTCGAAAGATCCTCCAAAATCGAGATCACCGCCGAGGAAAAAGTTGTTACCTACGAGTATAGAGTATTTAAATACATACAGTAGATTTCCAAAGCCATGGAGACCTGACGGTGCTTATTACGAAGAGGAGATGGACTACAGCGTGCCCATTACTACGGCGTATTTGAAACATATGAGGAGTATGGCGTACCAGGAACGACTCGATTTGGAAAATAAGGTGAGTTCTGTAAATTATAATATTAGTTCTAGTAACATGTAACATTCAGTATTATGTTTTTATAAGTGCCAACATAATTTATAGGTTTTGATTTATATGCCGTACTTTCCAATCGACTCACTAAAGTACATGTCAACAACATATTAGTAAAAGGATCGTATAAACGAATTCTCAACATAAACATATGATTTTGTGGGTTCGGTCGCGTTTTAACCCTGGCTTAAACTTCTACCAACAACCATTGCAAAGCTGCGGTGGTCAACTGGACCCCGCAAGCGCGCCTTTGTGTACAATGGAACCTTTGTACCCCCGCCCTTATTACTATTATTAAAAGCGTTTCGATTTTAAATTATTAAAATCAGAGAGTTTTGAAACGGGCAAAATTTACCTAGAGTTGGAGATTTTAGAAATTTCGCTTGTTGTATGAATTAATTTTATTTTATCGCGCTATCAAATGTAAAATAGAATAAAAATACTGACGTCACAGCATATTCTGTGCTATTCATGATGCTGTTCATGTCTATATGATTACTACTTTCCATCAATCAGATGATTTGTGTGTCAGCTAACTTGTCATTTACAAGCTGAAATATAAATGAATATTATGTTTATATTAGGGAATACTAGGAGATCAGGATTATATAACAGCTATAATGTAAGCTACCTGACAAATAACCGTGTAACGCTCGCAACGTCCTACTCGACCCCCGATTGATTCAGACGAATGTCCCGCACAAAGGACCACAGCGTCACGCCATAATCGGGCGCCGCATCTTTTCTAACTCATTTTTCTCGCTTGGGGCGAACTGGGAGGCCGGGGGTGGCCGACGGGGGGTAGGCACGAGGTTTCATCAGCCCGAGGGGGCGTCACGGTATTAGACAAGACACAAAAACGATGCGCGCCGAAGAAGTGGGCAAGTATACTTTCTGATAGCGTTTTTCTAGATTTTCTGAACCGAGGGCAATAAGTATTTTTTTCTAATGATATGAAATACTTATTATTGTAAAAAAATCAAGAAAAAATTAATAGTATTTTTCAATTTTTTAAATGTATGTTTTATTATAATTTAAAATGTTCTTGATGAGATATTTAATATAAACGTAATTATAAATAATAATATAATGAAATAAGAAAGGTACAAAATATATGTATGTAAAAATTGTTTATATACCTATGCACAAAAAAAAAATAAACTTCTTGTACTTAATTCCACGTCAGTTATTGCTAATTTATAATTAAAATAATAAAGTAAATTGTTAATTTGAAATATTCATATTTCATCAATATTATTTACTAAAATTCAAATGACAGAATGAATTCTAGATTTTGTATTAGGTATCATTAATGTATTTTTTTTTAGATCCAATATTTTGAGTAATGCGTAAACTACAAAGACTCAAGAAATATAAAATTATAAACCCTAAAATATAAAACAACAACCAAAAATATGTTGGTTTATTTGTTACTTTTTTATTTCAATTAAATTTTATAATCTTTAAAACTGACGTATGTTTTACTAAACTCATTTATGTAAGCCATGAGATAAAGTTTTATCATTCCAATTTATGAAATTCATAGAATGTAGAGTCCTTTGTTACTTGGATAATTATATTTAGACAGTGCTAGTAAAATTATTACATTATGTTTTTCTATTTAGTATATCAAGAAGAAGAGAAGTACCGAAAGTCAAATATTTTTGTCGTTTATCAACTCAAGCTTCTGTACTAATATTCTGTACTCAAGCTTCTGTAATAAATATTCAATTTCACTAGTTTATTATTTTATTGAAATAATCTCCGATTTCCCACAATATTTTCCTTTACAACCTTAATCGAGGGAACCATACAATTATCCTAAAAACAAACAAACCTCCGTAAACTAAATACGCACGAAAATATCCGTCTAACAAAAAGTTTATGTTTGACCTTTTTCGTGTGGACCCTCTCGAAGGGTCAGTCGTAGCCCGTCCATAAGAGGGTATCGTCCCTTCGACCCCCGAAAGTGCCTTATCCCCCTCGCCCGGACCCCCGCATCGCAGTGCGACTTGTAAGATTGATTGGGGCTCCTTCAGTCCATTGCCGACCCCCCTTGTGGGATATTCGACCCTCCCCCCTTTTTTCTCGGGTACTATGTACACAAACGTAGTGCTGCTAGACGTGACTCGTAAATAGTTTTGTTGTGCTAACGTTTAGGTCTTTATAAAATATATAATATTAAAAAAAATTAAAAAATATTTATCTTTTTCGGAAGAAGAACTACTTGGTGTTTGATTTATGATTAATGAAAAACAAAAATCGCTTTTTACCAGAGGGAGACTTTGTACAATATTCGTCTGCTTGGGCACCTCTGTCTTTTCGTGTTTCTGTAATGAAGCAGTTGTGTTTGTAACGCTGTTTAAAGAGGGTATGGCAATTAAATTACAGACTGCAGAGATACCATACCAGAGATACCATAGTCCTCAGGAATGGCAACGTATAATGTGGCAGTGATACCCTATCACTGGCGATACAGTATACTCTGTTATATCCATGGTATTGTTCATGTCTATAGGCTACGGTTACAATTTTCCATCAGGTGGGTTTGTTTGCCATTCTATGTTGCATAAAAATATATATCTCTCGTGTTTATGGGGAGATAGCGACATAAGATGTTGTACTAAACTAGGGACATCGAAGTTTTTATGTCATACTCGTAAATACGTCGTGTAGCTATAATAACAGTTGAACTATCCAAAATTAGTAATTAGTACTTAAGAATTGAATAACATTGTCCAAGAATTTGGTGTGAAAGATTAAAACATTATTTTCATAGGTACTATTTATGGTATACATCGTAGTTTTTCGCATGTGAAAAGTATGCCATTTGTAAACATATTAAAGTTCAACAGTTCAGCTGTTTAAGTGTAGTTGAATAATAAATACCAGACAGGCATCACAAAAAAAAAATTGGATACAATTTTCGTAAAAAACAATCAGATAAAAAAATCTAAAAAGTATCGACTTGACTTCTGTTGCTCTTATTATGACACTTAATTCTATTTTTACTTCAATATCTCTTATGTAGTCTCTAGTTTCATTATGCTATTTTATAAATACCCATATAGGTAGGTTAACCAGGCAACTAGGTAACTTGATCAAATAATCGTCTTTATTTTAGAATTATGTAGGTATTTTCAATTTGATTTTATAATAATAACATTAAAATACGATAACATTAAAGAAGCCAAATATGGTGTCTCTAATATTATATTAGATACACTATATTTGACTTCGTAGACATGCAGTGTGTAAACGTTAAGTACTCCTATAGAGCTCTTCCATTGGAAGCCAACTCCCTCCCGCCTCCTTTTTTCTCCGGCAGGGGCTGTTAATAACACAACAGGCTATTTTATTCGGCCGCCACTTGCGGCTCGTGCGACTGCTTTGATGTCAGAGATTAGAAGTTTGTTTAGTTCCCAGTATGTTATTGTTCATACCATTCGAATGTTTGATGAACGTTGCGGCCGCTAACTTTTCACGCTAAATACATATCACATATTTGTTCAAAACGTAAGAGTAAACTGGGTGCAATTTGATTTGTATGTCCCGTCTTACTAATATGAAATATGTGAAATTTTGTTAAGATTACATTTTTTTTGTGTCAATGTATTCCGTGATGTTCCTGCTATCATGGTTATCAATTTTGTCAACTGTTGGGCTCACGGGCTCAAGTTGATGACTTGTTTGGAAAAACTGTTTTTGATTATTACTATTATTATTTATAAATGAATAAACACCTACATCCATTTGTATTATTTCGCTTATGTGCGATATTTTTGAAAGAATTTTATAATTCGATAAATTCAAGAAACATATACTTATATATTTGGATAATGGCATAATCTAATTAGAATTAGTTTCTTATTATTCATTTCATATATTACAATTGCGTAAATATTTTTATATTTCACTAGTTTTTACCGGCGACTTCAAAAATAGTATGTATATGTTAAACTTAAAGTCGATTGGTTGAGCGATAAAAATATCTAGAGGTAATAAATAAACAGTTTCACTTTCTATTTATTTTTAAAGTATAATTCCTATCATCTCATCTTTTATCAGTGAGATATATTTCCAATATTATTTTGTAGATTTTCATATTAAACACTAGGTATAATAAATAGACACTGACTGACATTGATGGATATAATGAAACCTGAAAAGTCATTTTTGAAGAAAATCCTCACTTAAATACAAACGTTTTCTGTCCAATATTAAAATTTAATTGGAAATAATACTCGTTTTAATAGTTTTCAATGAATATTTAAATCGAACAGATGCTAGTCTAACTAGGTTTAAATGAAGGGCGTTTCTTGAAACATCCATTACTGATTTATTATATTTGAGTTTCAAGATAGAGATCCACCCTTCGAAAAGCAATTTGCTACAGAAGAATGCGTTTGCATCGTTCGACCTTGAACGTGTCACAATTAAGTTTCGTCCCCTTATGATCGATTTTGCGTTTTAATAACAGTGGGGTCCTCTGGCCCCCGTCAGCATTTGTAGGGTTGATTTTCGACAACTGTACCGATAACTATGCTATCGATATTCGTGTTTTATTCCTTCGATTTTAAGGTCTGTTTTATTTTGGCATGTGATTGTTGTATTGTGAATTAGAATTTATTTTGTGCACGTGTTTACACGGCTGGTCAGTCGAACGTCTTTGAATATTTAGATATTGTGGGTCAAATGTGTCTTACATTGCTATAAATAAATTTGAATTGTATATTAGTGGAATAAAGTGTTTTATAGGATGACAATTAATTTTGACTAAGTAATGTTTTAATCTCTGAAATATGTATAAAAAAAAAAAACAGTGTAAAACAAAGTTTCTTTGTTCTAAATTAGAATATACAAAGGTAAGAAATACAGATTTCACTATCATTTAGGTGTTTTCCACGGTAAGTTTGTTTTTGTAACAGGTGTTTAGAATAGCAAACAAGCTCTACGGCCTACCTGATGGAAAGTGATAACTATTACCATGAATAGACATGACCATGAATATCATAGAATACATTGTAAACATGAATTGTTATCGCTGACAACTATGGTTATATCTCAATACTCTATAATTTCATTGCTACAATATATCCCATACTTTAAGCCAAAATTTAGTGCTCAAAAAGTATCCAAGTTTCTTTATGCCCATTTCACTTAAAATTGCAAAAAAAAATACCCCATCTGGCAACGCTGCAGGGGAGGGTTAAAGGTACCAACGACTTTTTTATAAAGACTCTCTCAAAATTGTTCTATGTATAATTTTCACCCGTGTGAAACCGTAGCGGGGTCGGTTGTTAAAAATATTTATCCGAGTCCCCGACCGACGTCCGATATCTGTATATTTCCATGAACTGGTTGCGAATTATTTCAAAGTATATCTAACTTGAGCTGTAGGCGTTTTATAGTCAATACCTAAGTGAATTATACAGAGGAAATTTAAGTTTGTAAGTTTCTTCTGTTGTTGTTAGTCGGGTTTTATTTTGGAACCACTGAACCGATTTAGCTGTGAGGCTGAACTATAGATTTCATATAAATAGATGTAACAACTCTATCTAATTCACCTGACAGTTTTGAGCTCTAATTATATTATACTAGAGTTTACCTGTATGTTTACATATGTTCAATAACCGGATTAAAAAGTAGCTTCATCCCATTGTACGTGTATACTAAATTTCATTGCGATTGGTTAAGTCGTTAAGGTACTAAGAGTTAATGAAAACTTACTGACACAAGAATAAAAATGAGCAAGAATTAAAATTTTGGCTTATTATATGTTATTGAGTGTAATTAAATGTGACAAAATTTCTAGTAAACATATATTTAAACAAAATATGTAAAAAAAACCGCAACTTGAATCGTTACAAAAAAGCTACAAAGTACACCAATCTCTGGCGAGAGGTTTCAAAGATGCATTCGAATGAAAATATTTGAATTTAGAATACAGATCGGTGTTTAGAAGTAGATTATATTTCGCTGTTAACTGTCTTTTTGTTCACAAAGAAAAAGCAGCGTGAATCGTTATAATATTAATATGGGACTAACATGGTAGTAAATCCGTGTTTAAAAAACTATCATATTCTCGGAATCGGAGATAATCGTGTAATATAGGTACCAATCTTTTGAAGTACATTACAGATTGTATTTTCGGACGGAGTTCAGTGCGAGTTTGCTATCGGTAAATAGCTTTTGTAACATCTGAGCAAGTAGTTTAGTAGACACGCTTAGTGTTCACGTAAGTTAAAGTGCTCTCGGTGTTTATCTATCTCTATATATATCTATGGGCATAACTGAAACCAAGTATGGCTATTTTCAAACACTAATCAATACCCCGGTTTCGTTCTGGTTCCCGATTACTAGGCAAACATGATCTGTAAAGGATTCGTATAGCACTAAGATCTCAGCAAGCAGCAGGAGGTGTTTCATTCGTGTCTGTGTCTATACTAGTATATTCTTCATAAGATTTACTGTGACTTTGTCCGTGTGACCAAATAAAAAGTAGCCACCTTCTCTATGTTAAATAACACGTGTTTGCCAATATTACTATTGTTTGTACAGCCAAACAAGAGTAGTTATGCTGTCAAGTAGTGACATACATGCAAACAAACAAACTTTTATAGTATTGGTAAGAATAAGGCAATAAGGATAAGGATATCCAAACAACTGGATTGATGTTAATCACTGATATATAGATGGATTTTGTTGTGACAATCCAAGGTCGCAAGATACAACTGAGTAAACAAGGCCTTCTGGTTGTAAAACTTTTATTTCTTCAAGTGAATATTTATTTAATCATTTTTGTGGTTTATCTATATATGTAATCTCATGTAAATGTATTCGATGATGGAGACATTCCATGGCACGTTCGGATTTTTGGCATAATTGTTTAATAGTTTCATGGAATTTTATAAGTCAGGTGTCTGTAGAGTTATATTAGTTGTGGAAATTCTTATGCAAGATGACGACAGTATAAACTTAATATGGCGACTGGAAAGGGTCAAGTCGTTTTTTGTGCTAGTCTCGATTTTTTAAGGATATTTCACTGCCTAAGGGTTTCCTAATAAAAAATGGTATGTTTTTCTTAATTAGGTTGTGAAATCTGCTAAAAAAGTAAATTTTCTCCATTTTAGATAAGATCGTTGTTATTATTAGGGTTCTTTATAATAATGTACTTTTTCAAGTTCTTGATTTCAACGTCTCGTCAATCGTATTATAGTTATATATGTAATTTTATGGTTGATACTTTTTATTTTTACATTGTGACTATGTAGGTCAATAGAAAAAAAAGCACATTTTGCTGGGGTAATACTGTTTTTGCGCCATTGCGTGTAGACACCTCGTGCTACTAGGCGCTAAAACTAGGCGTGGAGGTGGGCGGCAGGCGCACCCTACGCCTTCTACTCTCCTAGTACATGTGTGGTGAATTTACTGCGGCGCCCTGCAGGCGGCAAGCAGCCAGCCTCGCGACTAATTCCGTTAAAATTCTTCGTAGGTTATATGCTCGCCTGGTAGCGACGGTAAGTAGGGTAAATGACAACGGGGTGGTTGGTTGTTGGCACTCAGTCCCACCCCATGGCGCAAGGGTTCAGTTGGCATTTATTTGCGACTAGCTTTGCCCCCCAACTTGGCACACGCTGCACGGTTTGCACTTAAATGCGAAGTAGCTAATTTATGTTGTGCGAAGAGGACTTTGAATGAATAAAAAAACATTGAATGGAATATTCCACGATTTCTTCTCATACGAATAATTAAAATTTCTTTACACATTCTATTTTAATAAATATATCAAAATATTAATAGCAGTTGCGTTGTCTTTACTCGGCATTTTAATGTTTCTAGGTATTTAAAAAAAAAAACTTCATGTATCCTATGTGCCTTTGTCCAGAGGTAGGAAGCTGTGGACTAATAACCCTACAATTAATTTGTATTTCAAACTTCCCCTGTCAATAGACGACATCATACGATTTTACCGTAACGATTTAATAGTTAAAAAAATATACTCATATATAGGTACTATATGGAGACGCTTTTAGATTCTCATGCATGGAACATAATATTATATAATCGTGTATAGCAAAATACAAACGTCCATAAACAAATTCATTTATTGTTCTTTTTAATTTACTAGAAGAATATCATACAATTTTACCGTTTCGATACAATAGGAAAATAATGTATGCAACTGTATGGAGATACTTTTATATTTTTGTGAATATTCACAATATCGTTGTAGAAAATTAAAAGCTACATACATAAGTACAGTCTGAACTAATATTATAAAGAAGAAAAGGGAAGATTTATATTTCTATATTCATATTATTGTTGTAAATTCGAATTATCAAGTATATTAGTACATAGATTAAAAAAAAAATCTTGTAGAAAGCTACATTACCAGTGACAGTAACATTGGCTGTTTTTAAAAGAATCAGTGTGAAGTCGGGCCGAGCGCGAATTGCATATATTTTTCTCTTCTATTATAATATATCGTAACGAGAAAATACGATATTATATTGTACAACAATAAACTATAAGTACGATTAACTAGATTTGTTATTTGTTCAATATATAATGCTTGCGCCACACCGATCTTGTTTAAAATAGATCAGATGTGTGGGATTTGAAAAGCACATCGTTATTACAGGGCTTCCAATAAATGTTTTAGAGCTACGTAAATCATTACCGGAGCTCAGCCCGTCCCCGCGACGGAGACGCGTAGCAACCCCGATGTATGCTAACATATGGATGTGGCCTAGACCTACTTTTTTTTGACTCGCGGCTTCGTTCGCATGGCCGATATCAGTTGATCAGAATAAATAGCAGTTCATCTCCTTCTTCAACCTGAATAATACGTGTAGGCGTACTAAATTTTAATGACGTATGGTCTCGGCCTGGAATAAGCTGCCCCTTCCTTTCCCGTGGGTGTCGTAAGAGGCGACTAAGAGAACTTAATGGACGAGGTATATATCTTAAAACATCACCAAAGGCTAACTGCGGTTGCCAAGCCGCCTACCAAGCGTGGCAACTATTGGCAACACATTACTGATAGGAAGGACGCTGCTGCCCATATCTCGGGCAGTAGCGTCCTTCTTAAAACATCACCAAAGACTGATTGTGGTTGCTAACCCGCAAAGCGTGGCAACTTTTGGCAAACCCTTTAAGGCCAATGTTCAGTACTGAACAAATAACGCCTGATATGACGATGATGATACCAAACATAATTATTGGTTATCAAGACGCAAAAAGGTGACAAACAAAAGCGCTTTCACATTTCTAATATTCATTTCATTCATTTCAGCCGTTAACTGTCCACTGCTGAACATAAGCCTTCCTCATAAGGGGAGTTTTGCCAGTAGTTGCCACGTTTGGCAGGTGGGTTGGCAACCGCAGTTAGGCTTTTAAACATGTTTTAAGAGGAACGCTGCTGCCCATTCCTTTACCATTAAGTTCCTTTAATTGCCTCTTACGCCACCCACAGGAAAGGAAAAGGTGGTCTATTCCATGCCGAAACCACACGGACTTATAATGGACTTATAAAGGATTTATAATAATAGTAAGGATTAATTTAATACTAATTATGCATACCTATTGCAAGCAATATACCTTGTTAAGTTTACCTCCACGCGGTCCCATTTGAAAATAGTTTTCGACGTGGTTAATTGATACCGAATTCGCCATTTTGGGTCAACTGGTCGAACTTCATTCTCATTGTTTCTTCCTCTACTGGTCTCCTACCATTCTATATCATTAGAAGCTGTGGCATTGAGATAATGTGTTTTTTTTATCGTCAACTTACTTAGTTGTTTCAACACATTTATATAAGAACTTTATAAAAAATATTATCATTATTTCACTAACGACCTCATCATCACTAACAGAAGTTGATTAAAAGTTAATAGCTTTATTATTATATCAAAATAAACTATATATGATTAGATCGAAAAAGTTCGACTGGTTTCGAGATCAATTCGTGAGCCTTAGTCATGAGCGACTGACACGAGGACGAGCTTGACTGATATAAGGTGTGCTTACGAGACTTAACAATCAAATTGGATTAAAATAATACGCATCATAAAATTTAAAAAATGCCATATCTGTCATATTATTGCATCCCGGCGAAATACGCAGCAGCCGGGTCTCGCCCGCGGGAGTCCTTGGTACACTCAACCCCATATAATCTGCACTGACAGCCTCGTCCTCTGCGCTGACATGATAACTCTTACTACTCTATGATATACTGGTGTAAAATTTTATATATACTTTATTTTTATTTAAGAAGTTAAAAAGTTCGATACGAATGTATGTATGTACATTTAGGTGAAGATATAATTTTAAGCGATTTCTAAAAAGAACCGAGATTCATTTGAAACTTGATGATTTTTTGCAACTATGTTACTTAATTTCAGGATACACCATTCCTATTGCAATCGATAGGGGCACTGTCTCCCATTGTCATCATCATTATCGTCATCATTTTTACAGTCTATTTATTATTCACTGCTGAAGATATCAATAAAAAATAAATAAACTTGGTCTTCTTTATATTTCACCATAAAGTACATTTCATACAGCGACTTGAACAAAATGAACTAATTTGCGATGTAGACGTTATCCGATGTGCTACGGCGTAGCAGTTGTAGCAGTATTCCTCGAATTTACTTTGTTCCTTGTTCGCCCAATTTGAAGGAAAAGACCAACTTTTTCTACTAGCTCTCCGCCGCGACTTTGTGCGGATGTAATTATCTATAGTTTGTCCCGACGACTATCATTGTACAGCAAGAACTGCTGTCTAGAAGGCTGAAATTTGGAACGTAGGCTTATTATTTAATATACGTTATTCGCGAAGAAATATTTTTGAAAATTTTCTATACCAATTTTGATGTAATTTCTATGATCTGTAGGTATATCTTTTTAGATAAAGAGGAATTTTCTAAATCGATTTACAAGTTACGAGGTAACAAACATACAAAAAATACAACCGAATTCAGAACCTCCTTCTTTTTACTTCAAAAAAGGAACATGAAAGGAAGTTCTCTATTCGATTGTATTTTTTGTATGTTTGTTACCACACAACTGTCAGTTTTAAACCGATTTGGAAAGTTCTATTTTTATCCGAAAGGATATACTTACAGATTTCTGCCATAGAAATTTTATCAAAATCGGCTCAGTACTTCAATTTTTAGATCAAAATAACCGATTTTATTACAATTAAACTCAGGTTCTTTTTTACGAGACACAATTTTTAATTATCAAAGATTTTATTCAATGGAGTTTTTTAGCCAAACTGAATGGTTACGTTCAAGGGAACAACGATAGCTTTACAATAACGGTACATCCAAATATGAATATGTATTAATAAAATAAACCCTTAAACCGTCTGTCCGCATGTCACACACACGTAGTAGCAGGCGCCCACCACAAATTCACATAATCGTTTGTTCTAACTTGTAATAATAAACCGCATACGAGTCCTACTAGTTTTGGGCTCATAGAATTTATGGAACAGGACTAGTATTGGACGGTGTTCGGACTAAAAAGTTTTGATCGCGTGTAGTGCATGCCCATAACATTACTTTGTGGGCATACACTACGCGCACATCAAATTTGTGTTTCGATCGGTCCCGAAATTTCGAAAACATTTCACGGTAGGCTCTCTATCTATGGTTGCTATCTGTCTAGACTATATGTACTAGCTATGTTGGGTTTCCATGTCTATTTTGAAGGACTTACATTAAAATCTCTCGTTCATCTGCGCTTTAATACGATCGAGAGTTTACGCATACCGCCGCATGCGCCTGTAGCGCCACTGTCCTCAAACACATGACACCAGGAACGCGATTGCGGGTGAAAAACTGAGGAGCAAATTAAAGTTTGAGATAAGAAGTTTTATATACTCAAGAGACGTTGCATGCGAGTTGAGGAAGAAAATGCGATATTTTGCTCCAGCGGCTGGCAAACATTGACACGATCAATAAGCAAACGCTTTGCGTTGAGTTACATTTCTTATTAATATTTTACGATGTAAAACGAACTAGCTGTTTTCTGCGGCTTTGATCGTGTGAGTCAGTATATAATATAACCTATTTGTATACAAAATTCTAATAAAATCCATTAAGTAGTTTAAACGTGAACAACTAAATAAATATTCAAACATTTTTGCATATTTTCATTTATAATATTATACAGGATTTAATTAAATATAAATTTGAACTAACTATAAATATTAAAATAAATAAATGAGGGACAAAAATTAAACAGTTTTTTTTTATGAGACTAAGGAAATAACTTTAGGAAATAAACTGAAAAAACCTCCCCGATGGAGAATGGTGACCATTGTTGTGACCAGAACATTACCAAGTATACAGCAATGCCCATTCTACAAAAAAGTATTTACGTGTATCTATCTGTTAGGAATTAATACGTTGCTATCTAGGGTGCACCGCGTGGAGGTCAACCTAATATTGTTACCAAAGGAGACAAACATTCCATTACTAACAACTTATTCCCCGTGAGCCTATGTTGCAATGATATGAAGTTTTACTTCTGAACTTTACAATCCGGATTCACTTTTATATTTTATTATAATTCGAATAACAATTGTTCAAGCGCAAATAAATACGAGTGAACTGTGAAATTTCCAAAAAAAAAGGCATTTGTCTTCATCGATCAACTCTACGGCTTTCCCTATCCGGTCCCTTAGTTTGATAGACGTGGCGGTGGAACTTTTTCTAGGGTCCCGCTCACCCCCCGAGGCCCGGCCGGTCGGGAGTGGAGGGTTTTCTATTAAATAATCATTTCGGACCCGTGGCGTAGGTGCGCCCGTTATTAACTCTAACGAATTAGTATTCTTTGTACTTTATGACCGCCTAGTACATATTAATCACAAATATATTTCGCTCCGAAAAAAAAAGCTATATATACGATGAGACGTCTCGTAGACATATTAGATTTAAAATATTTGAATTTAGAATGCGGAATTGCGTCTACAAGTAGATTTACGATATGCTGTATTTAGTCATTAACCAAATTTATAAAACATAACCTTCCCTTTTAAAAAGCCGGCAGCACACCTGTAATGCCATTGGTGTTGTTGGTGATCATGGGCGGTGGTAGTCACTTACCATCAGGTGAGCCGCATGCTCGTTTGCCCCCTGTGTTGTATAAAAAAAAGGAAAGAGTTAATTGTTTGTTTGTAATGGATAAACTTAAAAACTGCTTAACCGCTATTAAAAATATTTTCACCTATAGAAAGCTAAATTATCACCGAATAACATAAGCTATAAATTATTTTTGAAAATTCTATCTACCCGTACGAAGCCGGACCGTATCACTAGTAAACCATATGAATACAAAAAAAAAAGTAAAATGCATAGGTTTTGGAATTTGTAATCATACAATGTTTTTTTTTTAATGATATTTAAAATGGCAAACAAGCTGAGAGAGGCCTGTTTTCAGTTTTTTTTATAACTTAGAATGGCAAACAAGCTGACGGCCCACCTGATGGAAAGTGGTAACCGTCGCCTATAGACATGAGCAGCACCATGGACATAACAGAGTAAACTGTTTCGCCCATGATACCCCCCATGCGTTGCCATTCCTGAGGACTCAGGTGTTATTCCTCTGTACCCAGTAAATTCACGCTATATCCCACCCTTCAAACCGAAACACAGCCATGCAAACACAACTGCTTCACGGTTGAAACACGAAAGTAATGGACAGTCAACGTTCATATGATAATGATATCGCTGTCATGCAAGTGAAATTTAATATAAACGTTTTTCTTGACGCTTATAAGACAAGTGGTAGATAAATTCGATGCTATTTTTATTCTTTCTGTTTCTATGCCAATCAGTCAATCACTATTTATAGTAAATAGTCAAGGGTATGGATATGCCATGGAGAAAGGATTGGCCAATAATCCTTTGCTCTAATTCAAATAAAATGGTACAATGAAAAGACGTAATTGAGGTAAATTATCAATAAAAAAAAGAATATTTTATATAAGTAACTGCAAGGTCGTTATCATAGAGGTATTAATTTATTAAAAGTTAATTTTATTATTTTTTTTCTTGACGTTTGGAAGATGTTAGATTTCGAACTGGCCATTTATAAATGTTTATAATGTATTTTTTTTTATACCATGAAGGTGGCAAACAAGCATACATCCCGTCTAATGGTAAAAGATCACTGTAGCCTATGGACGCCTGCAACACTAGAGGTATCACGTGCGCGTTTGAAGAGACCTTAATATACCGTATAATATAATAAGGTGATAGAAATATAGATGTTTTTTTTTTTACATTTGGTAAGTTTATGAAGTGAAGAAAATAATTTGAAGGTTATTTTCGCAATAAGTTTTTGCTTTGCCACAATTTGACTTTTGCTCTGCAAAGATTATTCAATCGTAACTTCGTTTATTTTGGATTTAACTATGAAATTTTTTATACACATACTCTATGGAATGGGGAAGGGCATAGGCTACTTTTAATCCCAGTCAGTGATAATATACCGATAACCTATCTGATTGTATATCTGAATTTAGTTGTAAATTTACGTGTGTCATAGATGACTTAAATAAAATGTTTTTCTACCTATTTATCAAATTGCTCCTATTGCAATTTGCTTAAAAATAAATAGTTATTTATTCATTCATTCATTCACTCTTTTATTTATTCATTCAAATAAACTTTATTGTACAAACTAATAACACATACAAAAATATGACAGTAGGAACTAAATGTACAAAGGCTAGCCTAACTCTGCAAGAGTTCTCTTCCAGCAAACCTGAAGTGGAAAGGAGCATCAATGTCAGCGAGTAGAGCAGTATATAATACTGTGATAAAAGAACTAGACGAATTTAGTTTATATACAACCATTTATATTTAATTACATACTCGTATATACAAATATAGAGGTGGCTCAGGACCATTCTTCATGGCGATCTATGGGGAAGACCTATGTTCTGCAGTTAATAGACAATGGCTAATATTATATAATAATGATACACATATAAATACATACACATATATAATTACACACATACACATAAATAAAATACGTTCATAAGAATAGAAAATGCTATTTAAGTTCACCCTTAAAAGTATTTGGGGGTTGACTCTCATTGAATCTATGTTAAAATATCAATTTAAATTAATATAAAATTTAAATAAAACTGCTTTCTGGTGTTAAATTCTCCCAACGGATTCCAATCGCTACCTTGCAGGATTGCGGGTCGACTTTGGTACCTACCGAGTCATATGTGCGAGGGCTACGGGGTTCTGTGTCAGGTCCCCGCCCCCCGCCCCCATGACCTCACACACCCCGAGGGGACAGATGGGAGGGACGGAACCTCTTAATTATTGTCACATATGAATTATTTTGATATTGACGCGTGTCGTCATCCCGACCTCCGCCTCGTTTGTGCCCTTAGATTTCTTTTGCAGAGTCATTATCTAATCAGTTATGTTTGCCTGATACTTCAAGGTCATAATTTTGTATGTTACTAAATAAGAAAGAGAAAAGAAGGTACGTACATACATTGTCGGTATAACTTACAAAAAATAATTAAAAATACTGCCTATCTAAGCAGTTATTAATTAACCTCTAAGTTAAACAGTTAACATTTTCTGTCACTGAATAAACTAACGGGCCATCCAATAGAAATGCATTTTAAGGTGCATAACAACGAGTAAATATTGTTAAATCGGTCTAATAATGTTTATTTATAATTTTATATTCTTAAGTCTATAAAATATTACTATGAACATTAGTTTTTGCTTTAAAAAATCTCTTATTTTTTAATAAGACATATTTCCTTCTGTTTAGAAATATGTTAGACACAGTTTTGATAAGAATTCTAAACATTTTATTTTACAACTTAATATACTTTTATTAATTTTAATTTACAATTCTTAATATACTTTTTGATTATTATTAATTAGATTCTTATTAAGTTGCCACTAAAAATTAGATTTTCGTAAGCAAATAAGTATTTTGAAAATTCAGAAGCGAAATATGAATGCAAAATTTTTGTTGTACATTTATCTATGCAAATAACTCATCGTCAACCCACGCCCCTGTCTATGGTAACTGCTTACCATCAGGTGGGCCGTATGCTGGTAGCTTAGTAGTAGAAAAAATCCCATATGTGGTTCTGAAAATAATATTTTCCTCTCTCGAAGGTTCTGATTTAGGAAATGAATATTTTCATAGCTGCTAAATTATTATTTACTTTTACGAAACTTCAGTACTGAAGAACTATCATGTGCAGAAGGCGGATTTAGATCAAGCAAGCGAATGTTCGCGTTCTTTCTAACATCTAATCTTCCAATTTTTACTTATAATTATTTAGTATGTGGAAGAAGCGAAAGAGGTTTGTTTGAATCGAAGCATTTGGCGTTCCATTGTTTCTACCTACCCTAATGGGAGACAGGCGTGACAGATGTGTATGTATGTATGTATTATTTAGTACTAACTTTTTTTCCGCTACTTTGTATGCGTGGGTTTCAGAAGTATTAAAACCAATTAAATAGACCACTATAAAATATACATCAGTTTTTACGTTAGATGTTTAGAAATACAATACAATTGTAAAATCCAAGTCGATTCTGAAATTTTTGTATGACGCCGAAACAAACATACATATATACAGAATGACAGATAAAAACTTTAAATTCTTATTTGGGCTTCTTTTGCTCCTATTAAGCCTTTCATATCAATTTTTCTTAAATATTTTTCACTAGCTGTATTTTAGTCAGTTAATACATAAAGTATCCTGTGTGTTAAGTTAGGATATAATCTACCCGTGCACTAAATTTCATTCAAATCCGTTTAGTAGTTTTTGCGTGAAAGAGTAACAAACATCCATCCATCCATCCACCGTTCCAAACTTTCGCATTTATAATATTACTTAGCTTTTACCGGCGACTTCGTTCTTGTGACTAGGATATGTTTACTGACCGGGATTAAAAATAGTCTGTAACTTTCTTCGTGTCTTATAGTACGTATATACTAAATTTTATATAGAATGGTTAAGTGGTAACTAGCGAAATACAAACTCGCTTTCACATTTAAAATATTAAGTATTAATAAGTAAGGGTCTTGTACATATAAAAGACGTTACAATTTTTCGAGTATTATATTAGTAATATATTAGTATTTTCAAAGGGAGAAGATTCTTAATTCGCCCTTCGACAATTTCGTTGATTTTAAATTAATTTCGATGATTATTCTTTCAATTGGCAGAGTTTACTTTTTAACCAATAGTGATTTTTAATTACAAGGTGTATCCTGCATCTTTGTTCATGTGAATTAGTACATAAAGTATCCTATGTATTAAATTAGAACATAACCTATCCTTTTACCACATTTCATTCAAATCTGTTCGGTAGTTTTTGCGTGAAAGAGTAACAAGCATTTATCCATTCATCTTTCTTTACAAATATTCGCATTTATTATGATAATAGAATGTGGTATTGAAGGTGTAGTTCTATTTATATAGCAAAAAACGGATTATTGCAAAGTAAAATCGATTTTATACCACACGATTCAGGATTCAAAATTAAAATATTTTTAATGTAATATGTCTATGAAGTATCGCGGCGATCACTGATGCTTTTAATTTGTTTTAAAATAGGAATAGAATGCTTGTTAATTAATATTAATTTTTAACCGATTTCAAATAAAAGGAGGTTCTCTATTCGGTTATTTTTTATGTCTGTTACTTTATAACATCGTCATGAATAAATGGATATGGAAAATACTTTATTTTTTTCTGAAACATTCTACATTTAGGTTGGTTGTTTTTTTTTTAAATATCAAAATCGGTTCAGTAGTTTAGTTTTTTATGGAAATAACTGGTTTTGCCACCATTGAAGTTGGTGTATTTTTCTTTTTGGGAAAAAAAAATCTTAAATTAATAATATCACATATAACGAACTGTTTTTTGCAGAGAAAAGTATACTTGCCACCGGGTATAATGGTTTTAGTTGCGAACCGCTATCGTTCCGTAGTCAATGGTAAATGTTAGTGCGACCAATCAGCCAATAGTGGAGTAATCCCGGCCACTTCGCCGCGATAGTGTACAACTTTAATTTTCCAAATTCACCTGCCGTTCATGTAATTCGTTGCCCCCTCCCCTCCATACATGTGGCGCCCCCTGGCCGCCGGGGAGTCTAATGTAAGGCCGAGGGGGGCACAAGCGACGCTCACGAAAAGGAAAGGGTGGCTACGAGCAATTTTTTTCTGATTTTTTCCCCTCCGCCCTTTTTTCCCCGATAATACCCTAATGGTCGCTCGCTTCCTTTTCGGCGGATTTTTTTGCCACCGAAGATCGAGACGTATTTTTTACTCGCTCGTAATTTCCTCGTTTCCCGCCGAAATGAAAAATAAACGACGAGTCCTTTATTGACACGTGACTCCGAGGTGTCCGGCCGGACGGCTGCGTCGCGGCGGAGATTGCCTCTCCCGTTGAAAACAAGACGTCCTGGCAAACCAAAAAAGAAAAATGTCAAAAATTACAAAGTCACAAAGGCAATCGAAATCTACTAGAGTGTTCGTAAAATAAATTTTAGATGTTAAGAAAGCATGGCCCTCGACACGGGCGTAGACGGGACATTAGTTTTATTTCACCATCGATAAATTTCCAACTCGCACCTCCCTGCATAATGCATGCAGCGAAAAAGTAGGGAAAATCGAGGAAATCTCGCCCCCTCTGCGGGGATCCTTGGGTACCACCTACTAGGCGAGCAGGGGTATCCAGGACGTTAGGACGTCCGCTGTGCTAAGATTAATACGGAACAGTTCGCCCGGCCGACGCCGCAGCTTTCATTAAAAGTACTGGGAACCGTGATGGGATGGTTAGCCGGCGCCGAGTTGTATTAAGAATGGCCTTTACAACGAGTGTATACGTACATTATTTGTAACTAGCGTACCCTTTTTGTGCCGGCGAGCCATTGATTACACGTGCTGTGAGTGATACGGCGTAGCTCTACGGAAAGCTGCGTAGATAGTCATGAATTCATGTTATTTGCATACATTTCTATAGTCACTGTCCATAGTTCATTTATAATATAGATTTTATATGTGTTTAGATCGATTGAGATAGATGTCATTAAATTAGCATTATTATTTTCCTATTCTTTTGATTAAATCTTCATTGTAGATTGATCCAACTTTTAACTTCAATGTATGTGACTATATACATACGTGGTGCTCTATTTGTGTTTGTGAGGAAACATCTTCAGTAGCGGTCCGGCCAGAGAAGGATTATATTTCTTGGTCGAAACCATGTAAATATTTTTACTCACACATTTTTAACTCCTTCGATTTTGAAGGAGTGTGCCATGTTATCGTAGATAATCTATACCTATTTTTATTTTACATATAATTTATATGTAATGTTTTCATTTCTTCACATTTATATTGCTGATATTGTTATGTATACTTGGTAGGCACTCGCAATGCTAGTAAGCAAAAATAACAAGACATAAGTAAAGCGAAAAAACCACTCGTGTCCAGCTAACGTTCCCTTGCATGCGGTGCGGTTATTATTTCTTAGCTCCTAACACCCCATGTCCCCCTAGTAAGTATGCGAGTACTAACTACTAAGCGGGTCTGTTTGTAGGCAAAAAGTGCGCCCCCTTTCGCTTACGCTTTTAAACCTCAACCGTCCAAGTGCGGGGAATATGAAATTTTCGAAATGATAAAGCCGGTAAATAATAACTGCTAGTACGCCGGGCACGCCGGCCGTCTAATGTACTATCTGCATAAAAATATTTAAATAAACATTATTAATCCCCTTATTTATAAAACAATGTCAAATCTCTCATAAACCTTTTATAGTTAGTGAACTGTTTTTGTCTCTTTCTTTTGTGCTAAATTCCCAATTTAAAAAAGTGATAACACAACAAAATATGTTTTAGTTTTTATGAATAATGGGGTAATAATTTAATATTGTCTTTCACAAAAATAGAACAAACTACGTGGCAAGAACAATTACTGTAGTTGGAGTTACAACTACCCTAAAATACGTACATATTTTATATACAATAAGATTACAATGTAACTTTGTTTATAAAAAGCAGTCTATCTATATAAAAGACCCAAAATTGATTAAAAATGATATTGCAATTCAGCATTCTTATATATAAAGTATTCTATGTTCTAAGTTAGAATATACAATACCCGTGTATCCAATTTCATACTAATCCGTTCAGTTGTTTTTGCGTGAAAGATTAAGAAATAGTACTCATCCATCCATAGTTACAAACTTTCGCATTTATAATATTAATAGAATTTACAATATTTAAATTAATATAACTATAAATGTTTATACATTTATTTCATTTATTGTTTGTTAAAACTATTTACATTATTTTTATTATACACACATTGCACAGACAATCACCAAAAATATTGCTCTTTTTATTTTATATATATTTTAATTATTATTTTCACGTACCCTCAAATGGGTTAAAGCTGAAAATCAGTGTTTTGTTCCTTGAACAATGTTACACGCTGAGCTTCGACCTTTTTGTATTGCTGCAGATCACACATAATAACACAATTTTATAAATCTTATGTTGTTTTATGTATTATCTATTCTTATATACATGTTGTGTGTGATTAGTAACAAACAAATAAACGATCTATCTATCTATCTATCTAAAAGTTAAATTTGATGCGTAAAATGCCCTATTATTTTGAGAGAATAGAAGTTTCCCTGTTTTAAATAAGTACATGAAATATCGGAAATAACTGCAGACTGTAGATTATGTTTTGTTAGCGGTTTTCTTTTTAAATATTTCGTATTGGTATTTCAAATATTGCGTAACAATCACACAAAAAAAGATACAAACAAATAAGAAGCTTGTTCTTTTTAAGTTTACCTACTGAAAATTTTTCTGCAGTTAGTACCGGGGCAGCAGCGGGGTTTGTGTGTCTGCTTTCACATTTCCCACTCGCAACGTAAGGCGGGGTACGAAACACCCCCAACCACCCGCTGTGCTCCTGGTACCTACACCCCGGTTTTTATTCCTTCCTGCCCGTCGAAAGTAATCAATTTGCGACTTAATTAATTAAGAAAAAAGCTTTGTTGGTCTTCAGGAGGTCAAAAAGAGTCGTGTATCTATTGTGTAGTGTACTAGAATACGCACTAGGTCTATATTTCGTAATCTCTTAAGCCTAAATGAGATTTCGTAAAATATAGAAATTATCAATTTGCACTGCGGTAACAAATACAGTCAGGATACCAGTTACTGGACGATAGTTTTATTTTCTTAGAATTAATATGAACCCGTTGAACCTTTGAATCTCAAACTCGAGTCTGACTGTATCAAAAAAAAAAATTATTTACCATTCACCGCTCATATGGAACTTTGGCAGGGGTGCCCACTAGTTTTTACAACTTTTTTCTCGACTTCAAACGTCGTATTTTTATTATGTTTGTTACCCCATAACTTGGTCATTTATTATAAACGGATTTGGAATTTCTTTTTATCCGATTTTCTTTTTATCTTTCAGACTGGTCCCATAGAGATTTTATCAAAATCGGTTTAGTAGTTTATTTGACACGATTAAAGTTGCTGGTAAATAAAATATATTTATTTTTGTAAAATTTTTCAAATCAGCATTTTTTTTATAAAATTTTAACTAGTCGATGTCTCTACATGGGAGCTATGGCCGGCAGCACACCTGCAATATCGTTAGTGTTGTGGGCGATCATGGGCGGCGGTAGTCACTTACCACCAGGTGAGCCGCATGCTCGTTTGCCCCCTGTGTTGTAAAAAAAAATAAGAAAAAAATAATATAAAGGGTCTTATTACGACTAATATATGCCAAAACAATTATTTTTAGAAATTATGTATATGTCTTATATGCTTGTTCCAGCATCACGCAAATAGGTACTACTGTACCAATATGGATGCGGTTCTCACTGTTGTATTTCTGAAAGTTTCAACTTAAGATCTAAATCTATTAGAATAAGATCTAGTATAGTATGTTTCATATTGATACGCCATACAGAAATGGTCTATTCCGTTAGTATTCCTACTTCGGAAATCCACGCATACAAAGTAACGGGCAACAAGTTGATAAGAGATACCTTTTAAAGTAATCAGGTGTCACGAATGTACCAAACCTTTGTCATTATATGTCACAAAGTTCATATTTCTTTGTTTGTGTATCTTAGTAAATTTTAGTGACGGGTTCAGTGAGCCTAGGAAATAGGGGTGAATAGGGCGGATATATTTTAAGGGGTGAATTGGTTCGAGTCCTGTTAAAATTTTTTTTTTCGTGGTTTGTATATATGGGTAGATAGATACATCCTACTATTATTATGGATGCGAAAGAAAGTTAGTCTTGTGCGTAAAAACTACTAAACGGAATTTATTGTTTTTAATTAAAACATTTATATTTTTTTTATACAACTTAGAATGGCAAACAAGCTGACGGCCCACCTGATGGAAAGTGGTAACCGTCGCCTATAGACATGAGCAGTACCATCGACATAACAGAGTATACTGTTTCGCCCATGATTGCCATTCCTGAGGACTCAGGTGTTATTCCTCCGTACCCAGTAAATTCACGCCATATCCCACCCATCAAACCGAAACACAGCCATGCAAACACAACTGCTTTACGGTTGAAACACAAATGGGACAGAGGTACCAAAGCAATCGACTTTTGTACAGTCTCCCTCTGGTAAATATACTTATATATATGATTAGGTATTCAATTATTAAACTTATTGACGTATGGTCCTTGCATAGAATGGGCCACCTTCCTTTCGTCGTAAGAGGCGACAAAGGTAACTTAATACTCGAGCGATGAGCAGCAGTATCCCTCTTAAAACATCACCAGAGCCTAGCTGCGATTGCCAACTCACCTGCCAAGCGTAGCAACTACTGGCAAAACTAGTATGTTTAGTAACGAGCAGTTAAAGGCTGATGTGAAGATGATTATTTAAGCGGCCAAAGGAGCGGGATACTACTAGTTAATAATATGTCGTATTACGGCTTAAAATAAATTTGTTCACGGTATTTATTAATCGATATATACTGTAGCTTTTGCTGCGTGAATCAGCGTATAAAGTGTCCTATGTACTAAGTTAGTACATAATCTACCCGTGTACCAAATTGCATTCAAATCCGTTCAGCATTTTGTTTAATTCCACTACCATTAGTATGTGTGCGACTGCCAACACTCGAAGATTGACTACCACTATTACTACCAGAAGTTCCACAATCTTCCATATTAGCTGTAAATCTCCAACTGCTATTTTGTCCGGGCACGTTTTGTCAGGAAATAAATATATTAATATATATATTTTGTATAGTAATGCAAAAATTGTTACATAATTTTAGTGTGTTAGCCTAATTTAGCTTAAAGCACTCACGATAGGTGGCGCCACCGGCACAATTCAATGGCAAATAGGCGTGAAGGGGACAAGGTAGAAAGGAAATCTTCACATAATCTTTTTCACATCGCTTGGGTAGGGTGACGCGTGGGATTAGCAAGGCGTGTGGGTGTTTCCTTGTGTAGCAAGAACACAATGTGCCACAACTCCGATCGGTAGAGGGCGCTAGTGAACAAAGCGTCATACATTATTGTAAGAGAAAATCTCTAACGTTCTATACCAAGTCATTTGCTCAGTATGACTATCCTTATCAACAATCATTACATATATACATACATATAAATGGAAGTTATATAAGAAAAAATATTATACGGGGCTTTATGAACGCAACAGAACCCAAAACAATGGTTTTTAGAATTTTCGTCTGTTTGTCTGTACGTTTGTGCACGCTAATCTCAGAAACGGTTTAACTGATTTGAATGCGGTTTTCACTCGTTGTGGTGTACTCCACTTAATACGAGTATTTTGTGTTTATTTCAATTGTTTCATAAATAAAAAAGTTAAATCTAAAGAATCACATATAAAATGCTATGAAATAACCGATCGTTCTACTAGTGCGAAGCCGGGTCGGATCGCTAGTATGATATATAAATGATATTTTTTTAATGGGGCATTTCGTATCACGTGAAACGTGTATAGATCATTCGCATAGCAAGTTTGAAATACTTTTACTTTGATGTCATAGATATATATTTATTTATTTAAGGAACACCAACAGCATATTGCATTATAACATATAGGTATAACAAACATTAAATACAATACAATATTAATGCACATGCCTATTATAGGTATTCACAGCATTCACTTTAACATAGTTATACATGCGAGAAAATGAAGTAACAATTATAATGAATTAAATAACACTAGACTACAAATATTTTAAAAGTTGCGTTATTAGTTATAGAAATAAACATGTAACCTAAGTTGTGAGCAATATCAGAAAATAAGATTATGAGTGAATTCAATTAAAAAATATTAAAAAAAATATATATATATACGAGTATATATATATATATATATATATATATATATATATATATATATATTATGATAATTAGAGTTAATTATATAGATAGAAATTGACATTACAAAAGCTATTTATTATTTATTATAAACTCTTTCTTACTCTAAAAATACCTATAATGTTATCGAATATTATCTAAACTGTTTCCGACAAATTTTATATGGAAATTTAAAATGAAAATCTCGTTGTTTGTCTTTATATCAATCTGCATCTATTGGTGTGATTTGGATATAAAAATTTTTCATAATGCATTTAACTACAGAAAAAAAAATCTCCATGGACGAGCCGCCTAATAGTTCGAAAGGCTCCATTGATGTACATTGGGCAAGATACACTGTGGTCTGAATCGCACGTGGTGTGAAACGTACATAAAGCGTATACCGGATTTGTAGGGGCGACTTTGGAATTTGCATTGCTAATTTTCTTAAAATCATAACAAATAGGCGGTAAGCGGTGCAATTATCTAATCCTTTTGTGAATGAAAACAAAGAAGAGATTCATATTTGTTTATTTTAACCGACTTTATAAACTTATCTTACTAATTCAATAAAATTGTAACTAGACGATATTTGTACATGGGAGAAATTTAATAAAAATTAATAAGGGATCGAATAGCAATAGATAAAAAAAAATATTTTTTTCTGTCCGAATATCTGTATGTTTGTTCCGGCATCACACATAAACTACTGTACCAAATTGAATACGGTTTTTACTGTTGTGTTCTTGAAGGTCTAATTTACAAACTGGAATGCGTTTATTTTGATACGCCATCTAGAAATGGTAGATATCATTGGTTTTTCTATTTTTAAAATCCGCGCGTACGAAGTAGCGGTTAAATAAGTTGTATTTCATATGTTACTAGTTTCTTGCCTGTAATTTCCTACCGGTGTATTTTAAAAATAGGACAACTAATGAAATAAAAAGAAAACCACATGTAAAGTCACATATAAGAATCCGTATTTACAAATTTATTGGAAAATTCGCCATTTACACGGACGGACTGATTGATAAGAATTTAAGGTTATTTCCGGATCAGTTACTAGGGCGCCATAAACTTTTAATTATAAGATCACAGCGTAAAACGCATCGTCAGCGACAAACATGTTAATTTAGCACTGTATAATGTGACCCAATTTCCCTCCCTAATTCCAGCTAGTTTCCACCCTACCAGCTACAAATACTTTTCCTTTAGTTTCGTTTCACCCGATATCGCCGTTATCTAGTTAGCCCGGGTCGACGAGGGTCCGAAGGGTTCGGGTCTAAGTACCAGGACCGCATACGTAGGTAGTGGAGGCTCGCGTGATGCCCCACACCCGCCAGCACCATTTATAAACGTTCGTGAAGCGTAATGCCAGTGAGGGATTGTATTCTCGCACGCTGAAACCAATTAGGGCTCATGTGATCCTAATAATATGTTTTTTTTTTTCTTATTAGTCGATTTAATATTATTTTTTGTTTTTGGATTGAAAGGGTTTTTTAGATAAATGATGTTTCGATATTAAAAGCAATGTTTTTTCGTCGTAAGAAAGTGACTTTAATTTTAAATACGCATAGATGAATGACGAGATTAAAAAACAATTACGACATTAAAAATATTTGAATTTAGAACGTGAAATCGCGTATCTACAAGGCAAGATTTAATTTCGGAATTAAATTGTTTATTCCGCAAAAACTGCAGTTTCTATAGAAATATTTTGCAGAATTGACATTGTCATAGCATAATGTTGGTAGCTAAAAAACTATATATAGGTAGTTACAAAAAACATGAAAGAATAGAGAATCTCCTATTTTCAGAATTCCTTAAAAATTATCAACTGACTCCAAAAAAGAAGGAAGATTATTATTATATTAGATTTAATTGTATTTTCCATTATCTCATAACTCTGTCATTTATAAACCGATTTGGAAAATACTTTTTTTTATCTGAAAGAATTAAACTTACACATTTGGTTTCGTAGCAATTTCATCAAAATGGGTTCAGTAGTTTAGTTTTTAATACAAATAATTGGTTTCATCAAGAGTTCCCTCGTTCATCAATCTAACATTTTGTTTGTTTTTCGATTTGTGTGACTAAGTTAAAAGATTTTTATGACATGATAAGATTAATGTTTACGATCGTCCAGTTAACCTCTCGGTTACGATAACCGTCTGTGTTGTTAAACTTTAATCTTTGTTTGACAGCCTCCCTATATGAGTAGTGGGGCTTAATGGTGCCCTTTTGATAAATAATTAAGTCCAAAAGTAAAAGCAGACTGAGAAAATTTCCAAATTGTGTCAATTGTTAATTTTGTTTTTTGTCACGGAATGCCTTTGTCGTGTTCTGTTGTTGGCTTCCACGTTTTCAACCGACTTCAAAAAGGAGGTTCTCGATTTGGTTGTATTTTTGTTTGTTACCTCATAACCCAGTCTGTTGTAAACCGATTTTGGATTTTAAACTAAACTAAACAAAATCTTAATTGTGATTATTGGAAAAACGCAGAGTTCAAATGAGAGATATATTACATTATTATTCATGTATAGATACAGATGTGTTATACTAGTTAATACCTGCGATTTCGTCCGTGTGGTCGGAAGATATTGATTAATTATTAGCTTCCGCCTTGGCTCCGTACAGTTTTTTTTTAATAAAATACATCCTGTCTTGTTGATAATGTGCACTTTGTATAAGTGTATGATTTGTTAGAATCAATTAAGTAGTTTTCGAGTTTATCCATTAAAAATAAACATACAAGAAAAATAAACAAATTTTTCCTTTTAAAAATATTAATTTACATGATATAAAGTATCTTACATTCTTCCTCTTTCCAAATACTACGAGAATATTTAATTTCATAATAATTCGGAACGGCTTAACCGATCAGTATGGAATTTGCTACAAGTACTATATAGAATGTAGAAGGACATAGATAACTATATATACCATAGATTATCTCTGTCTCTGAATATATCCCACTCACGCGGATAATGCCGTGATTGAAAGCTTGTGTGTTATTTTTGAATTACATACTGTTTTAATTTTATATTGTTTATTAGGTTGCACCGTCAATTATATTTTCTGTTATTCCTATCTACGATCGACTGGTAGATAACTTCAATTATTTATTAATAAGTAACTTTTAATAATAAAATAAATGTAAACAAAATGTATATGTAAATTCTATTAAATGTTTAGGCGACTTGTGTTATTGAAAGCGATATGCGAACGGGTGTAATCTTTTAAATAAACTACACTCGACCGCCGTCCAGACGTTCGCCTATAAAAAATACATAATAACAGCCATCCACCGCAATTCATACTTCACCCTACATGATTCTCTTGCCACCCCAAACCCCTTATAAATTTTACCTTAAAAATCCGCAAATTCGGGGCCCCGGCACGGTCGCCAGACCTTTCCCGAAAAGGGTCCGAAAGGGATTTGCCTTGGGATCGGGCATTCGGCCTACACTTATACAAAATGTCCAATATGGGTCCGGCCGGCAACCCTTGGGGCTCCCAACATACCTAAGAGCTGACGGTCTGTGTGCCTGTAAACATTGAAGTTTGTTGCTCACGGCTTCTGTGATCCTGGTAACTATAAGTTAGGGGAGGCAGGTTTATAGCAATTACTTAAAATGGGGTCGAGTGGCGTGTACACTGCGGCTAAGTGAAATAAATTTTAAGAACACGCACTATATATTGTTATAAAACACTTGTACACTCTTTTACAAATACAAAAAACAAAAAAAAAGCAACAAATTCTTATTGACAAAGTTAAAAGAATTGTAGGTACATATACCTAATATTTATTAACAAATACAGGGTTGCACTGTTACATATTTTGCTCTGGATTTCAAATTAAGTTAATCTGTGTCTTGGAAGTCAGTTCCTTGCCATATACAAGAAATAGTATAATGAATTTTATATGTAGATTTAACATTGAGGTACAATATTAAAATAATAGATAATTGAGATTGAAAAAATAAACCGACGTCAATAATTGCAAAACAAAACAGTATTTTGATTTAAAAACTAAACTACTTAATTTATTTCGTAAATTCAAAGACGGTTGAAAAGAAAAATATTACAGCTAATAACTGTATGTGTGTGTGGATATGTGGTACAAATATTAATACAATTTTCACTTATTTCTTTTTATATTTATGTAAATATATCCTATAACTTTATGTATATAATTGTTTCTGACATCCACGCGTACGAAGTTGTGGGCAAAGGCTAGTCTGAACTAATACTATAAAAAGAAATGATTTGATTTTTTGTTTGTTTTTTTTTTTTCTAATGAACAAATTCTATATAAGAAGTTTCTTCTTAACTATTTTTGAAAATTCACTCGTCTATAAAAAGCTACATTATCAGCGATTAACATGAGCTTTTATTGAAAAAAAAAACCGCGTGAAGCCTGTTCGAATTGCTTGTTAATACATTGCTAACATATAAAAAAACTTGTATAGACAAGAATACGGAAGTGAATATTATACTCGTACGTAGTGATTAATCCTAAAATTTGATAGTTTATAATTAATATGTTTTTATTTATTTTCAGGTAAGCAAAGACTTCATATAATATGTAAGTAAAGTTACTCTTCAGTTAAGTTTAATCAACTATATTAGATTTTACTATTGTGCCATATATAGGAAAGTCTTATATTCAGCAGTGGACATTTAACAGCTGATATGATGATGATGATGATGATGATGAGACAGGAAATAGAAATCATTAACATCTTATCTTTATTTATTTATTTAAACTTTAATGCACAATAAAATTCTATGTACATTTGGCGGACTTAACAACGGACGGTGTTCTCTACCAGTCAACCATTGGGCAAACCGAGAAATACGTAGGCGGTGCATTTCTGAATAGAGAAAAAAAATAAAGCAATATTTGATAAATTTATATAATATAAACATACATATAATATATTAAATAAATATATATATATATACATACAATAAATTAATTTACATGTAAATTAATTTTTTATCTATCTGTCTATCCTTTTAAAGAAGCGTTCTATCAGCGATATTGTATATTTCTCTCAAAGAAACAATTTTGTAATATATTTTGATAAAAAATTAAGTAACGTAGGACTAGTTTACTAATTACCTTTTAGGCACGACTCCGTTCAGATTTTTATTTGCGAAGCTTCGCTCGCAATCTTGGGTTGGGCATGTGACTATTCTGAGGTGGGCGCGGTCCACTCGGCCCCCTTTTAAATAGACCAATGAATTCAAAATATGATAATCAGAGGTAATATTCAAATGTTATTTTTAGTGCTTGCTTATGTTTGATAAGGAGCCTCTATGCAAAATTGTGTGTTTCTGGACTCAGTAGTTTTTGCACTTTATAGGGTTAATATTTTTTATCCCAACATCGACCACGTGACCGGGTTATATTCACTGACCGGGATAAAAAATTGCCTACGTCATTCAGTATAATTTTATAGCGTCAAAGCCGTTAAGGCGCCAAAAGGTAACAAACAAACAAACTCACTTTCACATGACAACGTAAATAAAATTATGTGTCGAATTTAACGCTTAACATCGGATAGTGTATCTTCATAGAAATGCTTCTAGAAAAACGGGTCAAACTTCTAAACTTATTTTGTCTTATAAATTCTGCATCTTTTCAATGCGTACTCATTTTATTTATTAAATAATACGTCAAGATACATTTTATGCGTAAATTTACAAAATACTGATATAAAACGAGTCAACTAATTTGGCAACTAGCTGACAAAAAATTATCAGATTTTGAGGCTCGATGCTCGCTATCTATATAATCTAATATACATATTCCAAAACCTTTTTTCGGCAATTGGCTAATAAATTAACCTCGTCCTATTCATAAATCTGTAATGTCTACACCGACATTTAGGTATCTGTCTGCTCTCTTAAAATTATACGGCGTGAAGATAAGCGATTCCACTCTTGAGGCTAGATAGCAGAGATTTTACTTACAAGCACCCCTTAGCAAGGGTGCATGAGTATCTTGGCGACCGGAAACCCCCCATTAGGGGAGACTACCCCCATCTAACACCCCACCGTGACCTTTAAAGGCTTGACTTTTTGGTTCTATTATGCTATTTTCGGATAAAAAGTAAAAAAAACCTGTCTAACTTAAGCTGTATGAGCGTAGATCCCTTTACCTGTTCTTTTCAAAAAGGAAAAAAACATCTTATTATACCCTATTAATATTATAAATAAGAAAGTTTGTAACTATGGATAGATAGATGAATGTTTGTTACTCTTTCATGCAAAAACTACTAAACGAATTTGAATGGAATTTGGTACACAGATACATTATGTCCTAATTTAGCACATAGATTACTTTATGTACTAATTCATGCGGGTAAATTTACAGTTAGTAAAAAATAAATAAGGAATTGTTTTTTACGCAAATTATGTAAGTCAAGATTGGATTAAAATAGTACAAGATTAGTTTAGTTTGGTTTATACTAGATGGCTCTGTATATATTATAATTTACTGTGAGTTAAAATAAGTTTTTGTTTTCATTCACAGAGTAGTCACTGGAAAGTTTTCATATTTGAACATTATTTCTCCAATTGTATAGTATTTATTTGATAATTTCTATAATATATTTAAATGCAATAATAATTTATCACCAAACAGTTATTAGTGTAATATTGTTTGTTTGTTGTTGAAACTTAAAAATCCGCCCGTTTCGAAATTTTTTCAATCAACAATTTTCGTATTTCAATATTATTTCTAAACATTACCCACCTTTTTTGACAGTCGGGTATATTTGAACGGTTTATCGGGAGTATGAGTAGTTTGTAAGAAACTATGGGGTAGTGATGACTTGGCGAGCCGCTAGAGGGCGCCCTTGAAAGGGTCTATCAACTGTACTTCTCAAGAGAGGTCATATCATGTCCGAAAATAATGAGTATGTATGTATGTTTGTATATGATGACCTTGGTGGTTTAGGGGTAACATATTGCCTGATTTTCCGATGGTCGTGACTTCGATCCACACAACATAAACGATTGTATGTATGTTTGTATAAGTTTAGGTGTTTTCGGTATTTTTATTTTTATAACAAAAATACATAATATATTTTGATATTTATTTAGTAACTAGCTGTTTACCGCGGCGCTGCCCGCGTGAATCAGTATTATAAAATATCTTATGAGTTAAAATATGATATATAACGTATTTTCATAAAGTTTCAGCCAATTCAACTGATCGGTTATTTTATAGCATTTTATATGTGATTCTTTAGATTGATATAACTTTTTTTATTTATGAACTGATTGAAATAAAATAAAAACTAAATGTCAAGTGGAGCAAACCGCAACGAATTAAGAAACTCCTTCTTTTGGAATTACTAATATGTTACTAATATAATACTCGAAAAATTGTAACAAATGTCTTTCGTATGTACAAGATCCTTACCAATATGATAAGTGTGAAAATGAGTTTGTTTTTTACCACTTAGCGCTTTAACGGCTTAATCATTCATTATGAAATTTGGTACACAAATACTATGTGGTATGAAGAAAGATAAAGGTATAATTTTATATAGGTACATTTGTTTTATTAGGTATTTAGGTATTATTAATTCGTATAAGCTGTAATTTACAATAAACTTTACCCGGGACTTTGTTCACTTTACCGGACTATGTTCGCTGATTGGTATATTTAAGATTGTGTTAAAAATAAGACTTCAGTTTTTTTTTATACAACTTAGAATGGCAAACAAGCTGACGGCCCACCTGATGGTAAGTGGTAACTGTCGCCTATAGACAAACGTTGTGGCAAAACGATTTATTTTGATTTCGTACATAAACTAGTGAACTGATTTTAAAAATATTCCTATCTGTATATTAAATTTTTTATCTTTTTTTTTTATACTGTATGTTTTTTATCTTTCCAGATAAAAAAAAATTAATTCAGTTTATAAATGACGTGAGTTATAAGGTAACAAACAATAAAAATCAAGTTAATTTAGAACCTCTTTTTTTAAGTCGGTTGTATCTTATATACTAAGTTAGGATGTTAGCTACCCGTGTACCAAATTTTATTGAAATCTGTTCAGTAGTTTCGCGAGATAGTGTAACAAATATTCGCCCATATGATCTTGTTTTATATGCATTCAAAGATTATGTAAGTGCACATCAAGCCCAAGTTATCATTAAGACACGAACACGCGCATATGTACAGGGGTGTCTAGAAAAAGTTATAATAACATTAATGTAGGTTCTTTTGACAGCGCGCCGGTCGTCGTTAGCAGCCCTGCGCTCTGTATCTTGTCATAATCTTTTAGTGCTTACAATGAAGTGACTGGAAATATCGATATTCTATTTTCGAATTTAGAGAATTCATTCGATAATTTTTGAAATGTAGTTTGCTATGTAGGTATAAAAACTTCTAAATCATCATCATCATCACAACCATTATCACTGCTGAACATTGGCCTCTCCCATAGACTGCCATAAGAAAAGATCCTGAGCCACCTGCATCCACTGACTTCCTGCAATGTATTTGAGGTTTATAAAATCATAGAATTTAATAATTACTAAATGGAGGAGAGACAGAGGAATTGTCGACGGTTTGTCTATTATTCCTAAATATTGAATTTTACAACTAGCAAAACCCCCTCAAATTCTGGTGGCAAAGTCCCCCTTATAATTTGATGATGATGGTAGAATTTTAGTACAATCACTGCGTTTTTAAACAGATATACATATATTAGAGGCTACAGAATTAAATGTATTCTATTTTTATAGAAAAAATAATACCTATAAATATATCTTTACTTTTTTATATTGTTGTTTCATAAAATATTTGGCGGAACTAATTTTTGTATGTTCGTGCATCAGTTGTATGCAAAATGGTAAATTGTATAATTTATCGATAATTTTATTACTTTATATGTAATTATAAGGAAGATTTTTACAATGTTATTGATTTACGGATAGCTCTTCCATGTCACGGTATTATAATCTAACTAGCTTTTATCTGCGATTTCGTCCACGAGACAGCGTTATATATAATACATATTCCGTTCACGCAGATCTGTATACCAAATTTCGTAGCGATTTGTTAAGCCGTTAAGGCATCAAGAGATATAAATATAATATACAAACAAACTCACTTTCACATTTATAATATTAGTAAAAATGTACTTTAACAGTTACATTCATAATTAAAATAAAATATACATATATTGTTTTATTAAATAAATATAAATGTATAATATTGTATGTTTGGGATATTTAGGTAATATTTTTAAATATAATAAAAAATGTTGAAAATTATATGTATTTTGCTATTCAATAAAATTTTATGTATTAAGATCCTATATAATAGAAGTAATACAATTTTTTATTTCTTCCAAAATTTCTCTTAGAACCTAATCAAATATTTCTTTCAATACGTAAATTCGTCGCAAATAAAAGAAAAATGAAATCGAAATCCATTTTATCGACTCGCACCCAACCTTTATCGCACCGCATCACTAATTACGGGCACAGACGGCGCCGGGTCGAGCCAAGGGTACCGTCCTCTCGACTGAATTTTTTCCCCAACACCCGCCCCCCACCGGAAAGGAGGGGGCTTCCTGTCCCTCCCGGACCCTTCTTAACATTTCCCTGGCTCGGAGGCACAGAAGGAAGACGCCTCGCTTATATGGGCCCCTGGTACCTACGGTGCGGGTTATATACTTTTTTAGGGTCGGTCAGACCCTTTGAGGCTTTCCCTTGAGTTAGGGACCTACATATCCCCTTTTCGGGTCCGTTTTGACCTTTGCAGGGTAGGTGCTTTGTTTCGGTGTGCTATATAAAAGTTTAGGGATGACCGATAGTGCGTCCTGCAGATGGGAACGAGATAATTCGGCGATAGATGGAGATTATTATGGATTAACATTTATTTTACAATGATGCAATTAGTTATAGTTAGACATGATTGTTAAACTATTCTTATTTATTTATATAAACAATACTCCATCATTTGGACCATCTGAAATATAAAATTTCATTTCATTTACCAAGATAGATCTTACTTTAAAAGAAAAAAAAAATTAACGACGTTTTTATTGATTGAATGAGTCTGTCATTAGATTTTAAAATATTTGAATTTGGAACGAGGAATCGTGTCTACAGGTAAATATTGCATCGTAACAAGGAATTTTTTTTCGCAAACAATTAAAATATAAAAGAGTAAATCTTATTTCAGAAATAATTATTAAAATCGGTTTAGAATTGGCAACGTAATTTTGTAACATAGCCACTGTTACTATTCAATGTGAAAGTAAGTAAGTTTGTTGCCTCCTGGCGATTTAACTAATCATGGTAATATTTGGTATGACACGATCTATATAGGACGAAAAAGGACATAGGCTACTTTATATCCCGGTTAGTGACAGTTTCGCTGTACTGCCACAAAGTTTCGTAGTTCGGTTACAAATTACGCAGAATTTTATAGCATAATTAAATTTGTTTTATTATTATTTTTCTGTTATTGTATTATTATTATAATTATTTTTTTTTTCAGTTTTTGGTGAGTGCATTGATAAATCTGTAAAGGTCACTAAAAATATGTATATATATTATAAATAAATAAATAAATATTGCAGTTCACGTGGACGAAGTCGAAGGTAAAAGTACTTTCTTTGGAAATACATAAATTAATTAATTTATTGTTTATTTAAACCAAATAGACAGCTATAACAATACGTAATTACACACTTAAATATATAATTTAATAGCCATTGAAATTTGTACAAATATATATAATAAATGTTAAAAAAAAATATCTGTAATAACAGATTTAAATAAACATGTTCCTGCTAAAATTGATTTCACACATGCAATATTTATGCAGTAGGTACATAATGCGTTAAACTCGTAAAATGTGTGAATTGAATCTCGATAGTAATAAATAATAAGGTCACATAGAAAAAAGGGTCGCGCGATGCACAGATTTAGTGAGGACCCGCAAATATATTCACATGATATTTAGAATTCCACAAATCCATCGATATGACAACTATCTGTAAATTTTCGTCTCCGATTATTGCATCATTTATAAAAATCTTATTGAGTTATTTTCGAAAAATCATCGAGAGCAAGCAATTTTTGATTTATGCACTGTTAGAGTATGTATTATATTGATGAGAAGGCCACATGTTAGTCATTTATATTTTACTTTATTTTTCATATTTTTTTTTTATCATTTTATTTTTTTGTTCATTCCTGTTTTTGTTATTTTATGTGCAGTGACTCTAAAATATTTTGCTATTATTTGTTTAAACTTATTAGTGGCTTAGTTTGTAATCCTAGACTATTTTTATTTATACTAGGTATACAGCCCTGGTTTTCCTTAAAATAAATAAATAAATGATAAATACAGTAAATTTTAAAGAGAAATGATATAAAACGTAGCCTTATCGTTAAGCATACTTTTTCAGACAACACATTGTTAAACATCATCGAAATCCATCCTTTAGGAGATATTTATATACATATGTATAATATAAACAAGGTGTATCAGAAAGGTAGTTATGTTTGCATGATGATGTTTCACTTTAAGATATAACAATGAAATTGTAGATTACAGGCATAACACCTTAGTCCTCAGGAATGGCAACGCGTGAAGGGTATCATGGGCGATATGCATTACATGACAATTTTGTAATTTTCATAGTAATTTCTAGTTTTTTTTTTTTTTTTTTTTAATAATGTACAGCCTATGTTACACGTTGAAAATGTAGTTAGCTGTATGTGAATAATTTTTTTTTTTAATTTGTTTAGTGATTTATGAGTTTGTCTATCACGAACAAACAATTATATGTTTCTACAAAAAATAAAACTTTTTTATAATATTAATATAGTAGTAGATTTAGGAATATTAATATTTGCTATCGAGATATGGTTGAGCGCAATGATGGCTGGCTCATCTGTAATACTCGTGAATGGGTGCTGCTTTTGGGAATTGGTTTTGAGCAAACTTGTTTGCTTGTTTATTTTCAATTTAATTATATATATATATATATATAATATATAATTAAATTGAATTATATATATATATATATATATGTATGTATGTATGTATGTAAATAGAACTTATTTCTAATTATAGTCACAGTATTCATGCAAAATTATCTCGTACAAAATTTCAAGAGTTACTCTTTTCAAATTTCAATTTGAAAATAATAACTGAGTTTATTGCGAGTTCTACTCAGCAGACAATAACATCCCGAACCTAACAGTATAATCATAAAAAATAACGATTTAAAAGAGTTTGAAAACAAGTCTTGAATAAAGATTATTTCTATTCTATTGTAGATATTAAGCACTTACAGCTCTTTTTGATTATCGCCTATTATTTTCAAGCGTCCTCATCATGTTACCTTCAAGCGCTGCGCCGGTTATCTGAATATCCTATGTAACGCGAGGGACGCGGCGAGAGGTGGAATTTAACACAAGGTGCTTGTCATTGGACCTCTGTAATGCTGAAGGTGTACGCAACCCATCTCAAGTTGGACTATTTCAACGATACCGCGATTAAATGATAACCTTCAGTACTGGCGGCCATATTGTTTTGAATTTGACCACAGAGTAAATATTTATTATGTTATTTAAGAGCGGACACTGCTATTATGTTGACGAAATAGGAAAATGATTCTATGTAACCACCTAAATGTACTAACGCAATAATTAAAGATTGTGTTCCATAAAAATATACCGATTTCAATTGTAACAAAACCGGTTAATTTGAACTAAAAACTAAATTACTGAACCGATTTTGATAAATTTTCTATGGGATTAATTTGTAAGTATATCCTTTTAGATAAAACATATTTTTCCAAATCTATTTAGAATTGACAGAGTTGTAAGGTAACAAACATAAAAAAACCACCAACCGAATTAAGAACCTCTTTTTGTTTGAAGTCGGTTGATGAAAAAAATGAGTATTCATAGTATTGCTCAACTATTCATAACATTTGGACTTGTTTAAAATATGCTTATACGAAAGTGAAAAATATTCAATTTCAAGAAACTACATATATCCATGCAGTCATACAAAAGTTTATTTTTAGATTTATATGTATTATTTTCTTTTCTAATTTTTTAAGGTAATTTGAAATGGCAAGCAAGCTGACTGCCCATCTGATGGAAAGTGGCAACAATCACCTATAAATATGAACAGCACCATGAGAATAACAGAGTATACTGTGTCGCCCATGATACCCTTCATGCGTTGCCATTTCTGAGAACTAAGCTTATGCCTCTGTGCCCTGTAACTTTATTGCTATATCCCACCCATCAAACCGAAACACAGTCATGCGATCACAATTGCATGACGGCAGAAACCCGAAAGGGACAGAGGTACCCAAGCAGACGACTTTTGTAGAAAGTCTCCATCTGTTACTTAAACGCTTCTTTGATTTTAAGTAATGTTTTAAAATTTTTCTAACGGATTTTAGAAAGAAGGGAGGTTCTTAAATTGGTTGTATTTTTTTATGTTTGTTAACTTATAATTTGAACCGTTAGTTGTAAACTGATTTGGAAAACTCTTTTTTTATTTGAAAACAAGTATATATATACTTGCAGATTGGTCCCATAGAAGTTTTATCAAAATCGATTCAGTAGTTTAGATTTTAAATAGCTGGTTTTGTCACAATTGAAGTCTTAAAAATGATAAAAAGTCATGCAAATAGATAACTTTCATACAATCTTACCCATTTATAAATTGCGAAATAGTTATTGATCTACCGTCTGTGATATTGTGTTAATACATAGAATTCAAAAATTATAAAAAAATACTCAGTTTTATTCAAAATAATAATTCATATCAATATAAAATAATTTGACTGTTATTAGAGTAAGTGGCAATGAGCTGGTAACATAGCTTGAAGAGCCGATAATCGATGGGGAAGAAAGGTTCTTGAGTGGCGAACCCTAATAGGCAAATACAGTGTAGGATGACCCTCTACTGATTGGAGCGATGACTTCAAATGCCTTGCAGGTCGTCAGTGGATGTAGGTAGTTCGACTATTCCTGATGTCGGTCTTTGAAGGAGGCTTATGTTCAGCAGTAGACAGTTAAGAGCTGATATGATGATGATGCTAAATTAAAGTCACGCCAGATCTAAACATGAGCGAAATAAAGTTTGTCTCTTATTACATTCATAATTAAATACATAATCCAATTAGCGGTACATGTTTTAAGATAGAGGCATTCGCTGTCCTCGCAGTTACGAGATGACAAGGGATCGTAACGCGTTCAAACTCCGTACCTAAATTAGGTCACACTTAGAAACTCGACTGCGGACGACAAACGAACTCTGTACACTCCCCCTAAGCATAGCGTCGACTTAGCGAGGATTATGCTACTTTAATACAGCACAGCGGCCGTGTGCACGTCCCTTAAGTGCCGCTGTCACGAGGCAAAAGGCGAACAAAGTAGCGGAGGCTAGGTAGGTAGTATGTACCCGCCTACACTACGAATAGCCGCGGCGCGCCGCGACGGGAGCAAACTTTGATACCCCGAAACCGCCTCCCCCTTTATGCCACCCTGGTATCCGAGCCCACCCACTACGGGCTTTGAGGACCGTCTTTGAGCCGAACTTTGGCGCGGGGAAAACCCCAAAATTCAAGTTGGCCGCGTCCCGATTACGACTTGGCAATATCTTTGAAATTTTCTGCTCTTCTGGTAGAACGGGAATTTGGGACGGATGCCCTCTTGTTTGGATCAGTTTGATTTTATTTTCATTGCTGTGGTGTATTTCCAAAAACTTTCGCAACACTCTAAAGGAGATCTTACTTAATGCAAAATGTGTTTATACAGACTAGAAATTTTTATAAAAAACTGTTAGATTCTAATATTTTGCATGTAGTTTTTTACGGACCTAATAAACATTTATATTGTTATTTGTTTACAAATATTACAGTAATAGATAAGTAGATGCTCTAAAAATGACTGCGACTTCATTTGTGACAAATTTAATATGATAATTTAATCTAATAACTTACCTATTAATGTTTCAGCGGTTATGACGCGAGTGCGAAGTCTCTCAATAATAAGGGTTCCGTATGGTCCCGAAACTAGACGAGTTTTCTGGATCAAATTACATGTAAATTAAACCAGTAGTTATTACATTAAAATGTATGTATTTATGAAACTTTTGACAATAAAATTAATATTGATCTATCGATTGCAAAAGAATTATCATAATCTATTAAGAATTGAGATAAATATACAAGATTCATTGTAGCCTCAAACTAGTATCATAATTTTTTTTTTTTAAAAAGAATTCAAGACCTATTTTTTGAAGTTTGTGTACAAAATCACTCCAACTGCCTGATTATTTCAAATTATGTTTAGCGCACCTCATCTTATCAGTTATGAGAAATTAGATCCAAATTAATTGAGAGGTGAATTGATTCGGTCCCTGAATTGATTCGACCGAGAATCGAACACTGGACCTTTATTACATAAGACAACGTCTCAACTGTTGCATTAGAAAGATCAATATTTTATTTCATTTCTATCTACCTATTAATCTGATAGTATCTTTCTTTATTGCTTAAGTATTCCTAAATTAGTTTTATTTAATTAGTTTAATTGACTAATTCTTTTAATTAATAAATAAGTTAAAATTTCTTAGAATGTTTATTCTAATATTTTTATTACACGTTGATGTCTTTTATTTGACAACTCTTCAGATTTCAACTGTACCCAATATTTTTAATATAATTTTTCATATTGCCCCTAATGTTTTATATATTATTATGACTTTATTATTAAATAATCATTTATTTATTACGTAGGTTATATGTATTTGAAATATTGTTTAATTAGACAATTTTTTATGAGAGTAACTAGCTTTTACCCGCGACTTTGTCCGCGTAACTGAGACATGTTCATTTATTTGTATAAAGGCCTTTTTCATCATTTACATTACGTATGTATACCAAATTTGTATGATGATTTGTTAAGCCATAAAGGCGTCAAGAGGTAATAAACAGAGTCACTTTTAATATTAGTAAGGATTAGCAAGGATTTAATTAGGAACTTTCTCGCTTTGAAGGTCCCTAGTTGCTATGAAGTATGTTTATATATATATATATATATATATATATATATATATATATATATATATATATATATATATATATATATATATATATATATATATATATCATGTATCTAAATGTATGTTACGTATTTTATAATATATTTAGAAGTATTTAGGTAAAAAAAATGTAAATAAATAAATATTATTAACTATAGGATCTAAGAATTGAAAGAATTGAAGAGAAAGGAAAAGGTAGAACAATTTATGTAAAGTCAATGACTTATATGTGACCAGGCGCTAAGTATCTGAAAGTTATTCTCTCACTGAATACTAGGACTTCATACTACGCAAGAGATCGGGGACACATTGCAAAAACAACCAGGCTACCAGCTGTTCTATATGTGAGATTTATACCAGGCGCAATTGTAGAGCGCTCGGTACTAGGATTACAGATTGTAACAGAAAGTTTTCAAGGGACGAAATAATATACTATCCGTTCAAACATTCGTTATATTATTCTAATACATGTTACTTATGTTGTCCTATTACATTTAAAACACAGACATTAAGAAAAATGTTTTCAATTACGCTTAAATAAAAATTGGGTCTTTACAGTAGAACAAATAATTAAAATACATACATATTTCTATTTATATTGTAATATTTTGTTTTAGCAATATGGTTAAAATTGTTGAAAAAAAAATTTTTTTTTAATTAGCTTATGCACACATGTGAAAACTACATGAAATAACTTCAATAATGCTTGTATTACAATTACCATCCATATTCTGAAACGACCTTTTAATCGGCTCTTTATAATTTTACGAAATAATCAAGGGACTTTAAAAGGAAACAAATTATGTAGCTGTGAAATTCTTTGTCTAAGAAAAATGAAGGCTAAACGAGGGGTAGAGGGCAATGTTTTTTATTATTTTGGCAACGATTAAGAGTGAACATTGCGCCTTTATTCTGTTCATTAAAAAAATCTTAGATCAATATTATTTTAAGTTAATATTTGTTGCCAAATAATAGATATTTATTCTAATTAGGAAATAATACCTTATAATTTTTTTAATTTACGAACAATTTTTTAGTTATTTCTCTAAAATATAGATGTCGCTAGTACCTCAATTTACATGCGTACTAAACGTGTCGCCACTAAACAACTTGCCTCGTTGCTATAATGTTACATACGACAACATAACCTTCAAGAAAAGAGCATATTCCTTTTTAAAAGGCCGGCAGCACACCTGCAATGCCTATGGTGTTGCGGGTGATCATGGGCGGCGGTAGTCACTTACCATCAGGTGAGCCGCATGCTCGTTTGCCCCCTGTGTTGTAAAAAAAAAAACAAAAGTGACTTATAGACAGCAAACACTCTTGTATTAATTACCAATTACCAGAGGGAGACTTTATACAAAAGTCGATTGCTTGGGTACCTCTGTCCCATTCGTGTTTCTACCGTGAAGCAGTTGTCTTTGCATGGCTGTATTTCGGTATGAAGGGTGAGATATGGTGTGAATTAACAGAGTACAGAGAATGAACACCTGAGTCCTTAAGAATGACAACGCATGGGGGGTATCATGGGCGAAACAGTATACTCTATTATGTCCATGTTACTGCTCATGTCTATAGGCGACGGTTACCACTTTCCATCAGGTGGGCCGTCAGCTTGTTTGCCATTCTAAGTTGTATGAAAAAAAAATTAAATTCATCCGAAAATATTAATTGTAATTGTTTTTAACCGGCTTTAAAAACAATAAGGTTTTCAACTCGGTTGCATTTTTCTTATGATTGTTACCTTCTAACGCCGTTATTTGTAAATCGATTTAGAAAATTATTAAAGGTTACGAGTATACTTACAGATTTTATATATATTTTATAGATATTTTATGAAAATCAGTTCAGTAGTTTTTTTTTTTAATTCAAAATGAGAGATTTTACCACAATCGAAGCTGGTTTTTTTGTGGAACACTATTTTGTGGAAATTTATGTGAAAAAAATACGATTATTTTTTTCACATAAATTTCACGAAGAAAATCCGAATCGAAATTTAGTCGGTGTTAGTTAAACTATAGTGCATCTAATTTATGCATTTAGGTGCATTTATATCTATCGATGTTTTAATCGTATGAGAATTTTTAGGATAGGTTTTACAATTTTGGAGATCCATATAATCAGTTTATACACATTTATATTATATATTTAATATTCCTTTCCCTGCATTTGACAAAGTTTGCACTAGCTGTATCCTGCAGTTTTGTCTACGTGTATCGATACATAAAATAAGGTGGTAAATTTAGTATATAACCTTCCCGTTGTGATGGTCCCCCCTCTATGCACCCCTATATAATCTAACTACCCTCTAAACTAAGCTACACATGGAAAACCTACAAAGCCTAAGAAAAGCCTACGAAGGCTTACCCTAATGAAAATCTATGAAAATCTAATGAAACCCTACCCTAAAGAAAGGCCTAACACCCTCAATATAACCCCATACCTATATTGCCTTATATACCCCAAACACCCTATGAATCATATAACCTTTCAATAAACACATAATATTGAACAGATCTTTAGTAAAACACTTGATCATCTGGCCAGATAAATAAATGTGTGATCGTCTAGTAATGTAGGACCCGTTGTGTGTGTAATAACCAAAAGGTTCTTTAATTGGTATATGATAGGAGTTAAATAATGAAGATGATTGATAAATCTTTAAGGATTAAGAATAATTAATGAATTATACTCATAATTCATGTAACTAGGAAGTTATGTTAATTTAATAGTAAATTACAGAATAACTGTAATAATAATAAAAAAAATGGGGGAGCGGTCGGGCCCCTCACACGCCCGGACCAGTGGAAGACTTTCCAACTATCTATAACTCTTCCTCCAAAAGGTAGGGAAGGGTATTACTATTTATTAATGCACTCTGATGGTAATAAGGGAATGAGTATTCTCAGTTCCAAACCAAACATAAGTACATTTACTTCAACATTACAGTGGCTCCACCAGCCCCACGATGCTTCCAGTATAAATTAGTGTTTGCCAGAGGCAAACGGATCGGAACTGAAATCCCAGGATCACTCCGACACGAGAGCTTACTCATGGGCGATGACCCTTTCAGTCCTATATGGCGACATAGAGATCACCCACTAACAGTACGAAACTGTTTCCCAGCGTCACCCTGTTACGAGCTTACTCAATGGGGGTTTCCCTTCGGCTCCACAAGAGATCAGACCAAGAAGCGAGATCACCCAGACACCAGAACCTACTTTGTTGGGACATAACCCTTCGGCCCTATAATGTGACATTAGAGATCACCTGTGAAGACAGTCCGATAGAGATGAAGATTTGTGTGATAGGGGATACCTTCCACACCCTGGAATTGGCCAAGCCATATAATGTTGATAATTGCTATATCATAACATAGCATTGTCAATTTAATATTATTTACTTAATACCAAGAATACTCAAGGTTCAAGTTACATCTGTTGATTAGGCCAGAGCCTAAGAACGAGTAGTCCAACCCATAGGTCGAGAGCTACTAAAAGTAATGAGTGCTATTGAATGAACTATAAGTCCAGTCAATTATATATAATATTATTGTTGATTAACCACATTGTGAATTAACCAATTATTTATTCAGAGAGATATATCTAAAGGAACTATAAGTCCTTTAAAAGACACTGATTAATCACAAGTTAACAACGTCTCGTGAAATAACCAGTTGGGTTTTCTATAAGTTTGAAGACACTAAGTCCAACAAGCTATTATTGTGTTGAGAGTAATAGAGATCTTTTGTAATATTTGTAGAGGTTTGATTAATCACATTGTGAAATAATCAGATTAAATAATTATGTAGCTTTATAGAGAGGACTATAAGTCCTAATTGGTTGTTGTCATAAGTACTGATAAATTACACATTAAAGTGCTAGGTCAATTATTATATATAGGTATATAGGAAGGACAATAAGTCCTATTTGTGTATGTTGTAGTAGTAGAGGCAATATATTGCATAATTATAATGTGAAAGATATAGATTAAATATATATTTGTATAGAAAGGACAGTAAGTCCCATACAATTATTGTAGCTGTACTATAGTTATACTATATCTACTTCCTTTTAGTGTCTTAGTAAACCTATTTACTAAGAGGATTTCTCAGATAAACAAGTGTTTTAGTGTTTAAATCATCATGATTAAATCCCTAAGAAATTAGGTCTTTAAATAATTATCATATCATTTAAGTGAAATTTCTCATATAAATAATTCCAATATTTCCCCTACAGTTATTATAAAATAACAGAAAATTATATAAATTTTCTATAGACTTAGATATAGAATTATAACGTGTATAATCTCCTTTTGTTTGACATCTGTCACATTAATGACGTATTGAATGACGTATTGATGTATTGAATTGAATTTTGATTATCTATCACAACTGTCAACGTAACAAATACTAGCAAGTTTGTTTATTTGCATTTGTTTAATATAATTAAATATAAAATCATCATATATCAACCGTAATATACAACTAAATTATCAGTGACATAAATAATCATGGTTTACACCAGAAATAATTAATAGTATCCAGTAATGCTGCAGTTTTATATTCATATCAGTAGCCAAGCTTACTTTCAAATTCAAGAATGAACAGAAGATTAGAAGTTTAACATTCTTATTGCAATTGTACTTGCAATAATATATACATACAGTACTAATTATCAAGAACATTCCTCAAATACATGTGTGGTGAAGATTTCCCAATATGCTATCTATTTGATTCCTAACCTCTAATGTAAATTTATTAAAGAAGTGAATAATCAGTGTTAGTGTTTGCTTTATTAATATTTAAAGTAATTGTCCCAACTTGATATTAATAGTATAATATCTCCTTGGATACAGTCCGACATAAACATATAACTCAATAATTAAATTTATAAAATACTAATATTATATTTTACTACTTGTATATCTCCATACTATTCCCATAAAATATTCAAAACATGTATATTAAATATAAATCCAGTAAATATTCACTAATATTAACCCTGTCTGAACTTGTCTAGTCAATATAACATGAACAAATAACACACATACAAACCTTATCGCCAGGACAACTTCCTTTCTAAATATGAGTAAAATACATAGCTTCACAAGTGTCATACAGTACCAATTTTATACTGAACCTCATACCTAGTTAAGAGTAACTATAGTCAGAGAATCTTTTAGTACTTTTATTACCATTAGGAAATAAATCCACACCTATAATATCAGCATAATTAAATATTATTAGTAATCAGTAATACACACAGAATTGTTATTATCAGCTTGCTTACTACAACAAAATCAATATTAAAGTTTATAATAAATCAAGACAAAATATCTATTTAATCAATACAGGCTTGTTTACCATAAACACCCCACAGTCACATGAATTTATCTTCTAACACAATTAATAATGTATTAAAAGTAATATATTCACATAAAATCACTTGCAACAGTTAAACTGTTTCTTTGTACATCTGGTGTAAAATAAATCCCCACATGTAATCATGGGTAATTAAATATAGACTAAGAATCATTAGTCTGGTCGACCGAGTAATGGTATGAAAACTCTTCACCATGAAGCGTTAAGTATGAATAGATATTCCAAACCAACACTGTAATAGTGTAATAAATACAACTATTCCACCATCATCATCGTCTCAACCATCATCAATCCACGACTGAACACAGGCAATTCCCCATAGACTGCCATTAGGAACGGCCCCACAATACACATAAAACAGTCACTCCAAACAATGGAGGTAGCCCACACCGCACTTGCATTTACAGGGTCGCCACTCAATAACCCCTCTCTCTCATCAATTGCTGTTTCCCCAGCAATGAGACCAGACCGCAGTCACTTTAGTCTATTATCCTCAATAAATAAATACTTTATAATAACTAGATATGAACTAGTTAGTATTGTAATAGTTCAATAGTTGATTCAATAAGTATTTTCCAAAACTGGACAATTAGAACATTGAATCAAATTGATGAAGTTCTATCAAACGACCATATAATTGGATTTTGTATATGAGTAGAATAACGTAAGTACGTAAATTATATTGATGTAAACTTTGTTCAAATGTGATTGCATTTAACGATATACGCATTACCTAAAGGTATATGGACTCGACTAAATACGTATTTTAATAGTTGTTGGGAAAAATATTAAGTATAGACTTTGCCTGTGATCACAGTCAAAAATCTAACTACGTAGTAATAAATGGAACAAGCTCACCGGATACTCCAGTCTTCTATTGATTAATTTCACACACTTAATCCAAAGTGATACACTAAGATCTCAAACCCCTTCATCGAACCAGTCCCTCCTAGATCTATATCCTAGTTATTTTTTTATTTTATTGCGCCGTTCCTTAAAACACGACTCCTGCGCCATTTGTTTTCTTTTTTTTCCTCTTTTTTATTGCGCAATTCCTAAAAAGCGACTCCCGCGCGCCCGCCGATCTGCCGGCTCTCCCTTTTTTTCTTTTTTTTTCTATTCTTTCTCTAATAACGTCATAGATTATGTCACCGAAGGGTAGATATTTCAATAATCAGATTTAGCCTATTATTCGAACTGAACTTTTCTTTAAATTCAATTTAATTATATGTTAACGTATTTTGGTATTTTATATTAAATTGATTATCGAATTTATAAAACTTTAAAGGCTCTCATAAACCTTATTAAACTGTGTTGTATGTATCTTTTTTTTTACACCTGATGATAAAAAGGTAAACTATAATTTGGTTATATATAAAATATAATATATTTTTGTTTAATTTATTTAATTTTCTTGTGACATCCACTACACTTTGGAAACACATCAAAGGAGTTTCCCTTCTGTGTCAATATTTCATATATGATAACGTCTTCTCTGTATACTATTGTGAACCTTGATTTTGAAGTTTGTTTATATTAAATAGCTCAGCTTTCGCAGCGGTCACCCATAGGAACCCCTGTTTCTTTTCTATGTACTTATATGGTATTAAACCTATTGTACTATAGGCGAACCGTCACATCCGGCCCCCTAATTATCAAGGAGTTTACCGGATTGATAATTACAACAAGATAAGTTTATTGTTACAATTTTTTTTTTCCAACCCTAAAAATGTACTTCACATATGTGTATATAATTTAACTTTACAGAGCTTAAGATCATCATTTAAATTTTTCATTGATTCATCGATACTAGCCTAACACTCTGACATTCTTAAGACTCAAAACAATAAAAGTATTAAAAAGATCTTTAAACCCGAAGTTATGTGTTGTTGAATGTTATGTGTATGAATAGCCTTAAAATTTCTACTCAATATATTAATAATTAAGCATAATATTTATTTATGAATAGATTTGTAAATAATTATTTATAATTAATTTGCATACGCTGTAATGATAGAGTGAATCCATTAAATTTTATAATTAAAATTTTTATACTCGTTTATTTATATGTAATAAATTCAATGCATGTAATTACAATGTCATAAACAGCATAAATGAATACAATCCTAAATGTGTGTAAAGGAGTCTATAAAACCTAAATGTATGAAAAGCCTAAGTATGTGAGGAGTCTAAATGTATAAAACCTAAATATGTGAAGAGCTTCAAGTAAAGAACCTAGTAGATACGTTATTTGTATCAGTAAATTTAGATAAAGTATCTATTTAAAAGATACGAGTTAAAACATCTAAATGGAAGTTCATAATTAAAAGATTAAATGTATGAGTATAACATATCAACAAGCGAAAGAGCCTAAGTAAAAAACCTAAAGCGAAATGAAGTGAAATAATTTAAGCATTAAAATGTAATAAATGCAAAAAGGAATCCTAAAATGATTGTCTAAGTGTAAATAAATGATTAGATAAAATCCCAAGTTAATTAAATATTAAAATGAAGATGTTCAAATAAATTTGTTAAAATAAATTTAAACAATACGAATAAAACTTTATGAAGCGTCTAAGTAACCACAAATACATATTTCGTCTAAGAAATAACCTAGTGTTCATTAAATAAAAAAATTAATAGTCCCTAACAAAATTCAAATAAATTTAATTTTTATTTATTAATTTTAATCATAGAAGTAAAGCTTATATAAATAATAATTTATCACCACCGGCCCCCCTGTCTGACAAATTTTGCATGGCCCCCCAATTTTAAGACTCCTATAAATATGTTGCATAAAATAATACAAACGGCCCCATAGTTTAAAACTCTTATCTGTCTGACAAATTTTGCACGGCCCCCCAATTTCAAGACTCCTATAAATATGTTGCATAAATAATACAAACGGCCCCCATAGTTTAAAACTCTTATTATAAGAAATTCCTTTAATATACTTAAATTACCAGTGACTATTTCTTAATACTCTCAGAAATAACATGATCAATAAGTTTTATAATAAAATATTATGTAGCCCTATTAGATAGATAGACAGACCCCCATCGCTTCCTCCAAAAGATTACAACAGCAAACCTAAAACAACTACATTAGATACATCAATTAATTTATTTTGTACAATAAATTATTATTTCAAAAGATACAGATGTCTTGTGTTATGTGCAATTACAAAGAGCAAAATAAACTAAGTGTGCGCAACATCTAAGTATGTAAAATGCTTAGGCATGTAAAGAGTGTATATGTATAAATAACCTACAAAATCTCCGTCTGATATAAGTATAAAGTTTTTTTTTTTTTTTTTTTTTTTTTTTTTTTTTAAAGTGGAATAAAGAAATTATGTATAGAACCATAAATAAAATATTATAATAGCATCCTAATAAATTGTTGGAATTAAATTTAACAACATGAAAACACCTAATTAAATTTTCAAATTTAGGTAATCAAATAAAGTAACTAAAGGCCCTAACTAACCTTAATGACATTTTATGAAACGTCTAACTTTCAATTTGAAACCCCCTATAAAACATTATATAAGCTATTTAAACATCTTAGGATGATCAAAATCAAATCATAATTATTTAATATTTTTTTTTTATATATATAATCAATGTCACTGCATCATAAAAGTTTATGAAATAAAAGTCAATAATTTCCTCAGAAATAAATAATGTCATTAATTCATCTTAATTTATTTCTTTAATAATAAAATGAGATTAATAAATTTTATGTATAAGTCATTATAGCATAATTATTGTTTATAAAATTAATATAATGTTAAATTAATAGTTCAGTAAGTATTGAGAATTAATGAAGCAAAAGAATAATAAATGTGTCCTATAGCATAAAATTAGATCAATGTGAACTGAATATAACCTAGTAAGCTATCCTCACTACTATTGTTATGTACCTATTAGTGTAATACTTAATATTATTTACTCAATTGATATAGAGTAAAATAAAATATAAACCAAATCATGTAAATTTGTTGTATAATTGACTCCAATAGGTAACCACTGAATGAATTTGATAAATTAAATCCTAAGAACATGAGATAACAGTAAAATAGGCTATTTACCTATAGACATAGAAATCATGAAATTAGGTCCAAATCCTAGATTTATGACGGTATAATTATTTAGTCATAATCATCAAAGTTGGTTTTGAGTTATACTATTAGCAGATATTACTGTTTAACTTTATACTCCTTCATATTTTAATAACCAATCCCTGAAGTCACAAGCTCCAATTGTGACCAAGTGTTCTTATTGGTCTAATATGTAAATAGCCATGAACCAATTATATCCTGGTCACGGCACCAATTGTGATGGTCCCCCCCTTTCCCTATGTGTCACCCCTTATATAATAACTACCCTCTAAACTAACCTACACATGGAAAACCTACAAAGCCTAAGAAAAGCCTACGAAGGCTTACCCTAATGAAAATCTATGAAAATCTAATGAAACCCTACCCTAAAGAAAGGCCTAACACCCTCAATATAACCCCATACCTATATTGCCTTATATACCCCAAACACCCTATGAATCATATAACCTTTCAATAAACACATAATATTGAACAGATCTTTAGTAAAACACTTGATCATCTGGCCAGATAAATAAATGTGTGATCGTCTAGTAATGTAGGACCTGTTGTGTGTGTAATAACCAAAAGGTTCTTTAATTGGTATATGATAGGAGTTAAATAATGAAGATGATTGATAAATCTTTAAGGATTAAGAATAATTAATGAATTATACTCATAATTCATGTAACTAGGAAGTTATGTTAATTTAATAGTAAATTACAGAATAACTGTAATAATAATAAAAAAAATGGGGGAGCGGTCGGGCCCCTCACACGCCCGGACCAGTGGAAGACTTTCCAACTATCTATAACTCTTCCTCCAAAAGGTAGGGAAGGGTATTACTATTTATTAATGCACTCTGATGGTAATAAGGGAATGAGTATTCTCAGTTCCAAACCAAACATAAGTACATTTACTTCAACATTACAGTGGCTCCACCAGCCCCACGATGCTTCCAGTATAAATTAGTGTTTGCCAGAGGCAAACGGATCGGAACTGAAATCCCAGGATCACTCCGACACGAGAGCTTACTCATGGGCGATGACCCTTTCAGTCCTATATGGCGACATAGAGATCACCCACTAACAGTACGAAACTGTTTCCCAGCGTCACCCTGTTACGAGCTTACTCAATGGGGGTTTCCCTTCGGCTCCACAAGAGATCAGACCAAGAAGCGAGATCACCCAGACACCAGAACCTACTTTGTTGGGACATAACCCTTCGGCCCTATAATGTGACATTAGAGATCACCTGTGAAGACAGTCCGATAGAGATGAAGATTTGTGTGATAGGGGATACCTTCCACACCCTGGAATTGGCCAAGCCATATAATGTTGATAATTGCTATATCATAACATAGCATTGTCAATTTAATATTATTTACTTAATACCAAGAATACTCAAGGTTCAAGTTACATCTGTTGATTAGGCCAGAGCCTAAGAACGAGTAGTCCAACCCATAGGTCGAGAGCTACTAAAAGTAATGAGTGCTATTGAATGAACTATAAGTCCAGTCAATTATATATAATATTATTGTTGATTAACCACATTGTGAATTAACCAATTATTTATTCAGAGAGATATATCTAAAGGAACTATAAGTCCTTTAAAAGACACTGATTAATCACAAGTTAACAACGTCTCGTGAAATAACCAGTTGGGTTTTCTATAAGTTTGAAGACACTAAGTCCAACAAGCTATTATTGTGTTGAGAGTAATAGAGATCTTTTGTAATATTTGTAGAGGTTTGATTAATCACATTGTGAAATAATCAGATTAAATAATTATGTAGCTTTATAGAGAGGACTATAAGTCCTAATTGGTTGTTGTCATAAGTACTGATAAATTACACATTAAAGTGCTAGGTCAATTATTATATATAGGTATATAGGAAGGACAATAAGTCCTATTTGTGTATGTTGTAGTAGTAGAGGCAATATATTGCATAATTATAATGTGAAAGATATAGATTAAATATATATTTGTATAGAAAGGACAGTAAGTCCCATACAATTATTGTAGCTGTACTATAGTTATACTATATCTACTTCCTTTTAGTGTCTTAGTAAACCTATTTACTAAGAGGATTTCTCAGATAAACAAATGTTTTAGTGTTTAAATCATCATGATTAAATCCCTAAGAAATTAGGTCTTTAAATAATTATCATATCATTTAAGTGAAATTTCTCATATAAATAATTCCAATATTTCCCCTACAGTTATTATAAAATAACAGAAAATTATATAAATTTTCTATAGACTTAGATATAGAATTATAACGTGTATAATCTCCTTTTGTTTGACATCTGTCACATTAATGACGTATTGAATGACGTATTGATGTATTGAATTGAATTTTGATTATCTATCACAACTGTCAACGTAACAAATACTAGCAAGTTTGTTTATTTGCATTTGTTTAATATAATTAAATATAAAATCATCATATATCAACCGTAATATACAACTAAATTATCAGTGACATAAATAATCATGGTTTACACCAGAAATAATTAATAGTATCCAGTAATGCTGCAGTTTTATATTCATATCAGTAGCCAAGCTTACTTTCAAATTCAAGAATGAACAGAAGATTAGAAGTTTAACATTCTTATTGCAATTGTACTTGCAATAATATATACATACAGTACTAATTATCAAGAACATTCCTCAAATACATGTGTGGTGAAGATTTCCCAATATGCTATCTATTTGATTCCTAACCTCTAATGTAAATTTATTAAAGAAGTGAATAATCAGTGTTAGTGTTTGCTTTATTAATATTTAAAGTAATTGTCCCAACTTGATATTAATAGTATAATATCTCCTTGGATACAGTCCGACATAAACATATAACTCAATAATTAAATTTATAAAATACTAATATTATATTTTACTACTTGTATATCTCCATACTATTCCCATAAAATATTCAAAACATGTATATTAAATATAAATCCAGTAAATATTCACTAATATTAACCCTGTCTGAACTTGTCTAGTCAATATAACATGAACAAATAACACACATACAAACCTTATCGCCAGGACAACTTCCTTTCTAAATATGAGTAAAATACATAGCTTCACAAGTGTCATACAGTACCAATTTTATACTGAACCTCATACCTAGTTAAGAGTAACTATAGTCAGAGAATCTTTTAGTACTTTTATTACCATTAGGAAATAAATCCACACCTATAATATCAGCATAATTAAATATTATTAGTAATCAGTAATACACACAGAATTGTTATTATCAGCTTGCTTACTACAACAAAATCAATATTAAAGTTTATAATAAATCAAGACAAAATATCTATTTAATCAATACAGGCTTGTTTACCATAAACACCCCACAGTCACATGAATTTATCTTCTAACACAATTAATAATGTATTAAAAGTAATATATTCACATAAAATCACTTGCAACAGTTAAACTGTTTCTTTGTACATCTGGTGTAAAATAAATCCCCACATGTAATCATGGGTAATTAAATATAGACTAAGAATCATTAGTCTGGTCGACCGAGTAATGGTATGAAAACTCTTCACCATGAAGCGTTAAGTATGAATAGATATTCCAAACCAACACTGTAATAGTGTAATAAATACAACTATTCCACCATCATCATCGTCTCAACCATCATCAATCCACGACTGAACACAGGCAATTCCCCATAGACTGCCATTAGGAACGGCCCCACAATACACATAAAACAGTCACTCCAAACAATGGAGGTAGCCCACACCGCACTTGCATTTACAGGGTCGCCACTCAATAACCCCTCTCTCTCATCAATGGCTGTTTCCCCAGCAATGAGACCAGACCGCAGTCACTTTAGTCTATTATCCTCAATAAATAAATACTTTATAATAACTAGATATGAACTAGTTAGTATTGTAATAGTTCAATAGTTGATTCAATAAGTATTTTCCAAAACTGGACAATTAGAACATTGAATCAAATTGATGAAGTTCTATCAAACGACCATATAATTGGATTTTGTATATGAGTAGAATAACGTAAGTACGTAAATTATATTGATGTAAACTTTGTTCAAATGTGATTGCATTTAACGATATACGCATTACCTAAAGGTATATGGACTCGACTAAATACGTATTTTAATAGTTGTTGGGAAAAATATTAAGTATAGACTTTGCCTGTGATCACAGTCAAAAATCTAACTACGTAGTAATAAATGGAACAAGCTCACCGGATACTCCAGTCTTCTATTGATTAATTTCACACACTTAATCCAAAGTGATACACTAAGATCTCAAACCCCTTCATCGAACCAGTCCCTCCTAGATCTATATCCTAGTTATTTTTTTATTTTATTGCGCCGTTCCTTAAAACACGACTCCTGCGCCATTTTTTTTTTCTTTTTTTTTTTTTCTGCGCAATTCCTAAAAAGCGACTCCCGCGCGCCCGCCGATCTGCCGGCTCTCCCTTTTTTTTCTTATTTTTTTTTTCTATTCTTTCTCTAATAACGTCATAGATTATGTCACCGAAGGGTAGATATTTCAATAATCAGATTTAGCCTATTATTCGAACTGAACTTTTCTTTAAATTCAATTTAATTATATGTTAACGTATTTTGGTATTTTATATTAAATTGATTATCGAATTTATAAAACTTTAAAGGCTCTCATAAACCTTATTAAACTGTGTTGTATGTATCTTTTTTTTTACACCTGATGATAAAAAGGTAAACTATAATTTGGTTATATATAAAATATAATATATTTTTGTTTAATTTATTTAATTTTCTTGTGACATCCACTACACTTTGGAAACACATCAAAGGAGTTTCCCTTCTGTGTCAATATTTCATATATGATAACGTCTTCTCTGTATACTATTGTGAACCTTGATTTTGAAGTTTGTTTATATTAAATAGCTCAGCTTTCGCAGCGGTCACCCATAGGAACCCCTGTTTCTTTTCTATGTACTTATGTGGTATTAAACCTATTGTACTATAGGCGAACCGTCACACCGTGTACTAAATTTCAAATCTGTTCAGAAGTTTTTGCATGAAAAAGTAGTTAACAAACATCCATCCATCGTTCCAAACTTTTGCATATATTATATTAATGGGATTGTTTATAAATAAATATATACTAATTATACCATAAATATACATACGGCTAGTCTAATGGTAAACGGGTGTCGCTGCCATTCCTTGTCCTTAACAATAGGACATAGTTTATGAAAAAAAAATTTAAACGATTTTAAAAATATTTATTTTATCAATAAAGAGAAAAAGCTCAAAAGTCATTAATAACTAAAGGACATTGCGATAGTTTTAACGTATCTTAAGAAGGAATTTCTAATAGTTTATTTTATGTATGTTTTTATGCAATAATAGTATTCTTTTAATGTACACACATATCCGTAAATATTAGGCTACGAAAAGTCGGCAGGAGGTGCGATAAACTTCTTCGTAAATAAGCAAAGTAATACTGGAAGAGGAATTACCGCCTGCCCGCTGCTGCCCGGGGTAAGGCAACCGGATATTTCTTTTAGCTGTCCAAAGAACCCCCCGGTCATAATGCCCTAGTGGGGGCCACAGGGGGGGCAGATATAAAGATACAGGCCCCCACTTATCCCGGGACCATACCCGGTCCTTTTGCTTTTATAGGGGGTGTGTATAAAACCGAATCGCCCGGTTTTAGCTGCGCTAGACTGTTACGAGCGGGGCCGGCGGCGGTGGTCGCATTATGCCAACGAAACGAGACTATATCTGATGTGGATATGCTACCCTAGTACTTAGATACAATGTTTCGGCGATGGCTTCGCTCATTTATTAGTCTAGCTCCAGATGACGACCGCAGTAAAAGGGTCAATAAAATGGATTTACGCCGTAATGATAAAAATGGATGGACTTCCTTTGCGTTCGTAACGAGTCGGGTTTTTGTAACATTGTTTTGATTAATTACTAATTCTATGTTTTAGATGTAGCAAATAATACATTTTTATAAAGCATTAGCCAATCTGGGATACGTTGTTTTGCCTCTTATTGGTAATTTTATGGTATAAAAAACTAATATATTTCCTTAAGTTGGGTCAAACTATAATACATACGAGTATTTACGATATTTCATCAAAATAGGTCGAGTGGTTTCGGAGTTTAGCGTGATCAAACGTAATGACATAGGATTTATATACTCATATTAAAACTAGCTCTTCCCTGTGACTTCGTTCGCGTGACTAGGATAAAAAAGTAGCCTGTATCCTTCTCCAAGGCAAATTCTACGCGTATATCAAATTTTATCAGGATTGGTTGAGATGCTAAAGGTTTTAAGATGTTACTAATAAACGTACTTTCGTATTTTTTTTATATCTATTAGCAAGGAAACATGGGACCTTGACCAGAGAGAAAAACGAATTTTGTCTTATTTTATATGGTTTATCTATGAGTTTATTTATGTGTTGATGACCTTGGTGATGTAGCAGTTTAACATACTGCTTTATTTTTCAATGATAGCAGGTTCGATACCCGTACAATACAAACATTTGTTTTTGTATGTGTTTTTATTAATCTGGTTGATTTAAGCACGTGTAATATGGATACCGATCCGATATCTATATATTGGTTTTCTCTGGATATTGATGGCGGAAAAAACGGTATCACCTATTTCGATATCGCCCATATTGGTCGGATATCTATTTTCAAATATGTTAAAGATCTGTTATCAAATATTTTTTGGATAACAGATTTGTATAGTTTATTTCTTATTTCAGACACAATGTACGAGTACATTGTTTTTTGAATAAATGACTAATGACTATATTCGTTATTGGACTATTATATACATATATATATATATATATATATATATATATATATATATATATATATATATATATATATATATATATCTACTAAGGCTATAATTCTATCTGTGTAGCAAATTCATTCAAATTTGTTAAGCCGTTTTAGTCTGTTCGAGTAACAAACACAAAAATTTTAATTTTAATTTACCAAAAAAGCAGATTTTCTACCAGTTGCCCAGTATAGATAGTACAAGTTCTGTATAGTTGGGGGGAAGGGATTGTTAGTAATGGAGACTAAGGGCCCTATTGTTAGCAATATACCCAACCAGGTCGACCTCCACGTGGTTGCCTCTGAAAACCATCGCGCTGAATTCCAAGTGTATTCATCACGATGGGCTAACTGACCTGCTTTTTTCCATTCTCATCTATCATCCCTAACTGTTGCTCCGCCAGTGTATACTGTTAGCGCAGGCGGGGTAACCATTCCATTATCATCCATTAAAAAAAAGTTCTGCATAGTTTAGGACTAGATTGCCATCTGTATGATATACCCAATATATACCAGAGGGAGACTTTGTACAAAAGTCGATTGCTTGGGTACCCCTGTCCCATTCGTGTTTCAACCGTGAAGCAGTTGTGTTTGCATGGCTGTGTTTCGGTTTGAAGGGTGGGATATGGCGTGAATTTACTGGGTACAGAGGAATAACACCTGAGTCCTCAGGAATGGCAACGCATGGGGGGTATCATGGGCGAAACAGTATACTCTGTTATGTCCATGGTACTGCTCATGTCTATAGGCGACGGTTACCACTTTCCATCAGGTGGGTCGTCAGCTTGTTTGCCATACTAAGTTGTATAAAAAAAAATACCCAAAGTTATTTATTTACGCAGTTTCACAAAACGGACGAAACAGGAAGAAATAAGTAAAACAAAGTAAACTGTGCTTTCTCTCGCATACTGTTAATAATGCTTGTAACAGTGATCCAGTTATCTTTTATTATCTCAGGAATGAAGTTAATTTAAACCGGTTCGGTTAGAGTTTTGTTCTTTATTTTATAAAAACTACGTGCATGTAATTATTGTATGGTATACTACTGTTTTTCTCGCGATTTTGTCCGCGTTGTAGTTGAAATTAAATTAATCCTAATTTATTTGTATCAGCTTTACTTACATACTTATTTCGAGCTCAACATTTAATTATGATAAAAATTTAACAAACATCTCTGTTTGCCCCATGATTGCCTGGTAGAAAACGCCTTTATGTGTTATGTTTGCCTTTTTTTTATACAACTTAGAATGGCAGACAAGTTGACGGCCCACCTGATTGTAAAGTGGTAACCGTCGCCTATAGACGTGAGCAGTACCATAGACATAACAGAAGAAGATAAAGATAAAGAAGATGCCCGAAGAAGTTAAATAAATAAATACAATATCATAAGTAGTATTAGAAGAATGAAAGAAAGAAATTTAAATTACAATACAATAGTAATTATTCAACAATAATCCTAATTTGGGGGGAAAGGGATTGTTAGCAATGGAGTTTGACAGCCCCATTGCTAGCAATATGCCTTATTAAGTCGACCTCCACGTGGTTCCCCCTGGAAATCATTGTGAACAATTCTTATTGAAATCGTCACGATGGGCTATCTAACCTATTTCATTTTCACCTATCATCCTTCACTGCTGCCCCGCCGGTGTATACTGATAGCGCGGGTGGGGTTACCATTCCATTATCATTTATTTAAAAAAAAAAAATCCTAATTTTCATGTGCATTAATAAAGAAGGTGGTTGGCAATTTATGTTTGTTAACTTATAACTCGGTCAGTTCTAATTCGATTTGGAAAATTCTTTTTTTAATTGTATTGTAATAAAGCATATACTTACAAATTGGTCCTATAGAAATTTCATCAAAATCGGTTCAGTAATTTTTAGAGGTTTTGTCATAATTGAAGTCGGGTTTTTTACCTTTAATTATTAGATACATAGCGAAGTTATTAATTAGGTAACGCTGATGTATGGAGAGGGTTGCTTGTAACGTAACGTCGTGATATTAATTTCTCGTCTTTATTACTAGGGCGACATGTGCTCAGAAGATGAAGGTAACTATGTTGTTTCATTATTCGAATGTTCGAGGGCCTGGGTAGCCACCCCGCGCGGGGCCGGGGGAAGCCGTATAAAAACGACAATTTCCTCTAAACGCACGCCGCGCCCGCGCCCGCGCCTGTCGCGCCGCGCCCTCGCTACTAATTAACTGCCACAACGGTTATGTCACCCTGGTACCCTATTTGTGGGGCGGTATTAGTATTTTTCCTGAAGGTTAACTTACTGCAAAGTTAGTAGAGAAGAAAGAGTCTGGATGAGTAGGTAACTAACAACAATTGGCCATATTTCATTTATTATATACGTCATTTTTCTGTAAGAATTGTACAAATCGTACATTAATAAAGGATAAAATAATCTATTTGTGGACCAAATTTCATTCAAACATGCTTAGTCTTTACAAATTTTCATGTATTTATATATAGTTGTATCCTGAGATTTAGTTTACGTCATTTCGTTTAAAAAATATTTTATATTAATTTGGGATGTGGTCTATCTGTGGACCAAATTTTATTGAAATATGTCCAGCTGTTTATACTATTGAACAAATGTCTTTATAAATTTGACTATTTATTTATTACATTTTGGTTTCATTTATAGATCTTATTCTATATATCGATTATTATTAATCTAAATAAGAATTAAATAGCAATCTAATAAATTTATAAGAAAATACAGTTTGACTATGGAATTCTAAAAAAAATCTAACTTCGTCAGTTGTAAACCAATTTGGAAAATTCCTTTTTACTTGAAAGAATATAGATTGGTTCTATCAAAATCGGTTCAGTAGTTTAGTATTTAAATAAAAGTAACTAGTTTTTCCACAATCGAAGTCGATTTTAATTATGTAATTTATGAAAGAAACAAACTTTTGCATTTTTATGGTATATGCGCTTTACATTAATGTATATATAAATTAATGTATATAAATATAAATTTTATATATATATATATATATATATATATATATATATATATATATATATATATATATATATATATATATATATATATATAGCAAATGTGCCCTACAGATTAATTATATATAGGTACTAACCTAACGGGGTTTACATACAGTAAACTTACTTTGTCGAACCATTATCATCTTTATTGCAATGTAATAAAGGTGTTTGTTAATGTACACAATATAATCAGAACAGTACATCTTGCGACCTACCTGTTTAGCAGTAGTAATTATTATGATCTGTTAGTTATGTATGTGGCAGATAGTTTAGGGAAATTAGGAATTGTCATATTTGTCTAATTTTAATTTGTCATTTTTTAATTATCGTGACCAGGATAATTTATTCATACAGGCGGAAGAGGATTTGTTAGTATTGGGGACGATAAACCCCATTTTTGGCAATATACTCTGTCAGTGATTAATTCTTATTGGATCTGTCACAAAGAGCTAACTGACCTGGTTTCATCCTCATCTATCATCTATCACTGGTGCCCCACCAATGTATACCGTTTACGCAGGTAGGGTTGCCATTCCATTATCTTCCATTTAAAATAAATCTAATTCTACAATTATAAATGCGAAAGTTTGTATGGATGTTTGTATAGGTAGATGTTTATTACTCTGTCACGCAAAAACTATTGAACGGTATTGAATAAAATATGGTACAGGAATAGATTATTTGACTGGAAGAGATTGCTTTTAGTGATAAGACCGCCCATTGTTTTCACAGTGTGATCATTTCTTGTAATTATTTGTAATTATAATATTGTAATCTTTTGGAGGTAACAATAAATAGTATCTATCTATCTACCTATTTTCAACTTGGAACATAGGATATAGCTAGTCCTACTGATATTTTAAACCATTTTCGAAAATATTGTATTTCCTCCCACGAACGCTTAGGTTATGAATGTCGAGGTTTTTCCCAGAGACTACATATGGAGTTCTTTAAAAAAGGTTTCTTTAGGGTCGGCATTAGTTGCTTATCATCAGGTAGGCCGTATGCTTGTTTGCCACCACAGAGGTATAACAAAAAAAAAGAAGTCTACGTTACTCGCTCATAATGTACCGTTCTATATATGAAAGATTTTTTTTAAATTGAGTAGTGTACTAGATTTGAGATTTCAATTTGTCCATTACATACAGTCAAATCTTTTCGCTCATAATATAATGCACCTCCTACTCCATCTTCTACTTGCCTCATGGTTGACTGGTAGAGAACGCCATTCGATGTCAAGTCCGCCATATGTACACTTAATAACTATGCATTGTAATTTAAATAAATATTTTTAATATATAGAAAAAAATGTTAGTTATAGTTTTTATCATTCAATTGTTTTTTTTTTTCGCGTTATTTATTATTATAAATTTTCATAAACGTCGGCAATAATAATAAAAATACACTGTTTATAAATAAGATAAATTTAAAATATTAGTCAGTTATTTCTCGAAGTTCCCTAAAATCTTGTATTGCATGTAACACGTACAAGTTCATGTGTAATCACATATATATTATAATACATATACTGCGCAATATAGGATGCGATGCGACGTCTTGCTCCACGTTGACGTGTTTGAATCACGCCAGTTCCTAGAAAGGGTGTTCGAGAGATATGTACGTATAATACAGTTAACATTCATATATAATACGCAAAGAGCTTTTTTTATGGATGAAAATGGAATAGTAGTCCCCGGTATACGCTCTCGGGGCACCAGTGAAGGATGATTCATTATCAACGTCATTATATCAGCCTTTAACCGTCCACTGCTGTACATAAGCCTCCTCCTTGGGGGGTTTTGCTAATTGCCACGCTTAGCAGGCGGATTGGTAACCGCAGTGAGGTTTTAAAGATGTTTTAAGAGGGACGCTGCTGCCCATCCCTCGCCCTCCCTTAGTCGGCTGTTACGACACCCACGAGAAAGGAAGGGGTGGCCTATTCTATGCCGGAACCACACGGAATTTAATATATTCTAAATTAATTCAAGGAGACTTTGTACAAAAGTCGTACCGTACGTAATCGGCTTGGGTACCTCTGTCCCATTCGTGTTTCAACTGTGAAGTAGTTGTGTTTGCATGGCTGTGTTTCGGTTTGAAGGGTGGGATATAGCGTAAATTTACTGGGTACAGAGGAATAACACCTGAGTCCTCAGGAATGGCAACGCATGGAGGGTATCATGGGCGAAACAGTATATTTTGTTATGTTCATGGTACTGCTCATGTCTTTACCAATACCACTTACCACTTTCCATCAGGTGGGCCGTCAGCTAGTTTGCCATTTCTAAGTTGTATAAAAAAAATCTAATATTAAAATTAGAATTTACTTTAACTATAACAATATTTTGCCATTTTCTTTTAAATTGGGAATTTCGTGTAAAATAAAGAGACAAATCAGATCAATAACTAGAAAAGATTTATGAGAGGGGGGGTATAGTGAAATTTGTATTTAGAATGGAAAAAACGTAAGCAACATTCATTCCAGTTCAATCGACACATCCCGGACGAAAGACGTAGTCGCGGGTAAAACTAGTTTATGACAGTGTGCATAATTTTTTTATCAACCAAAGTTTTAGAAGCACAGGACGAGTCCTGTGAACCTGTAGCTGGATGGAAGCCCTACCTGTTACCTCCATTAAGGACAAGTTTGGTCACACATTGGGCCACGTGATTTTCAGATTGACTCTATGAAATCGTTATAGGGGAGATATAAATATTTTGCTTCGAATATTGCCTCTTCTATTTTAGTATTAGTTTTTAAGGCGACTTTGTTCAAATAACTGGGATTAGACATGGGTAATATTGGTATTCCTCCAATATCTATATCATCATCATGCTGCTGAACATGCCTCCCCGTTCGGGGGTTTTGCCAATAGTTGCCACGCTTAGCAGCACGCTTACGGATTGGTAACAGCAGTTAGGCTTTAGAGATGTTTTAAGAGGGACACTGCTGCCCATCCCTCGACTCGTCATAAGTACTCGTCGTAAGAATCGACTAAGGGAGAGTCCTTAGTCGATTCTTACGACACTCACGGAAAAGGTAGAGGTGGCCTATTCTATACTGAGACTACACGGCATAATATATATATGTGTGTGTGTGTGTGTTTTGTGTGTACAATATGTGTGTGTAAAATGGCAAAATAGAGAAGATATTTGTATTTTTGGGATTGACTCTCTGATCATATCATGAACTTAGCTATCGTATTATTAATCATAATGGCTGTACCACGAATTAGGTGGTGATGATGAACTTGTTCCAACGTTGTATCGATGATCCACACATTTGTAATGCGAGCCACCGGTAATTTCAATGGGGCTGGGACCCACTTAGCATACACGTCACGAATTATATACTTATCACTTACAGATGTGTTTATATACCGGCACATTCCGATGAGCTCGTATGTAGCCCGCTATATACCATCGTTCGGGTGTGTGCGTGTCCTGTAATTATAGTCATTACCTACCGGGACATGTATATAACATAATCATAATAGTGCGCGCCGATTTACTTAATTAATATTTGGGTATTGAGTGACGAGCTAGTGACTGGCGAATGTACTGTTATATAATTAGCAATATTTCCGGAGTTGTGTAATTTTTCCAACTAATACGTACATACATACATATCTGTCACGCCTGTCTCCCATTAGGGTTGGCAGAAACAATGGAACGCCAAATGCTTCGATTCAAACAAACCTCTTTCGCTTCTTCCACATTCATCAATCTTTTCATGCACGCTCGCCGGTTACGGATACTTCTAATTTGGCCCTTCATCAGCACGTCGCCTATTTGGTTTTTCCAACTAACTTTCTTGTAATATAAAACACTATCAACAAACTGAATATCCGAGTAAAAGCGGTAGTCTTTCTGAATGTGAAATGTGGACTTGTCAAGTGTAAGTTGTCCAATCACAAGTACAATGGATCTACATCTCTAACTACCCTGTTAACGATTGTGGTAGTGAGCATTTTTCTTTGAGGTTTTGCTTTTTTACCCATGATAATGAATCTTCGTACGTATATATATATATTTTCTTATGACAATGGAATGGTAACTACGCCCGCGTTAACAGAATACGCCGGTGGGGCACGAATGAGGGATGAAAGTAAGTCAGTCTATCGTGATGAAATTACACCAAAAATTCAGCACAATGGTTTCCAGGGGGACCACGTGGAGGTCGACCTGGATGGGGCCCTTACTCTACAACCTCTTCCCCCCTTCGTGCGTATATTGAAATTGTTAGGAGTTCGTGAATAGGTAATGATTTACAAGCGATACATTTTTTTTCCCTATTGATTGTCCCCACATTGAGGCGCGTTCACAATGTGCGTGTATTTGGAGTGTCATTGATGCATTTCGGTGTGGGGCCGGGGGGACGGTGGAGGCAGGCGCCGGACACCGCGTACCGGAGTTGGAACGCACCTCGGCCAGTGTGCGTTACGAATCCGCGCGGTATAGACGTGCGTTGCGTGTCTAGCCAACTTGCTCGCGAAACTCGATTTGCTGACTACCAACAAAGTCCAAATATCTCATCGACAGCCGCTCGTCTTGTGAACTAAAAAGGTTTGTCTTTCGATGTGCTTTGACCGCATTCGGCGTGCGTTAAAAAAAAATTGTAATCAGCCGGTCCGCGTGAAGTTCATCATCTTGACATTCTAGTTTTTGCTCGAGTGCAGCTTTGCATAAGACTGTCAGGTATGGACGTAGGAACTCGCGATGAGTAAGTAGCTAAGGCCTTGGCATTAGTACGTGGTGTGACAGTAAAAAGTGCAATTAGCCCATCGTTTGAAGAAGTTGCCGTGACGCTAAGTTTCTTTTGTCACGACAGTGTAAATAGGTAACTCGAGGCATTGTTTTTGTGGGTGTTACTTCAATCGGCATTAAGTCTTGATCTATCAAGGAAAAGTATTTTCCTAACATTTTTGTTGTAATTATATTAATGGCACCCACCAGGATTGCAGACTTCTGCAGAAGTTTGTATCGAACGCAGCGAAGTTTCAAAGTAATTTTGGAGTGCAAGCGCGCGTTGAACTAATCAATTCGTTCACGGTTCTTACTTTGCTGATAACATTAGTTACTAGCTAAGCTATGTTTTTCTGGTAGCCAAGGATTTTATTTTATATTTTTCGGAAAATTATGTTTTTACAGACATTTAGAATTTACATAAATTTATTGTTAACCAGTAAGAACGCGTCCTAATTATCAATTAAAAACTACTTTTATAAAGAGTTAGCTGCTGCAATTTGTTATTGATTAAAACTAATCTTTTAATAATGTACCGACTATATTAGTTAGGTACTTGTGGACAATACATTCCGAGAAGCCGTTATCCAAGTAATGAGGGCTCCCTCATTCGAAGGAGGTGCGGTATAAAATGTACAAGGGCAATAGGGTTGACTGGCTGTCACACCGTTGCGTAATTAGATGCGAAATGATAAAAAATAAAAATTGCAACTCCTCAATTAACGTCATCGCAACAAGATGACAACTCTATAAACGGTATTCACTTGTTTTTATGGGATCGCAATTTATTTCTTCTTGCATATAATATTCTTTTGCGATAGTTTATGTTCTTAATAATATTTTATAAATAAAAGGTATTCCACAAAAAAGCAGATTTTAATTGTGGCAAAAGTAATTATTCTGTTTTCATAATTAAACTACTGAACCGATTTTGATAAAAATTTTACTGGGCCAACGTATAAGTATATCCTCTTAGATAAAAAAAATTACAAATCGGTTTACAACTGGCGGACTTAAAAGGTAACAAACAAAATAAAAATACAGCTGAATTGAGAACTTCCTTTTTTTTTTAAATCGATTTATAAAAGCATAATAATTTATTTTAAGCATTTAAGATATAAGTGTTATTAGAAAGGAAGATATATTGTCTATGGACGTAACGCATCAATTCTTAGACTCAAAGCTTATAGATATAGTAGTATCGAATGTCAAAAGCACGCCAAGATTTAGTTAGTTAACTTGACGTTTGACTGACTACATTTCGACATATTTTTTACATAGAGCTTTTATCCTAATTAGATAATAATAATAATCCTCATCATCATAACAGCCGTTAAATGTCCACTGTTGAACATAGGCCTTCCCCATAAGGGGGTTTACCATTACCACGTTTTACGGGTGGTCTGGCAATCGCAGCTAGGTTTTGGTGATGTTCTAAGAGGGACGTTGCTCTCTACCATTTAGTTACCCTTAGTAGCCTTTTACGACATCCACGAGAAAGGAAGGGGTGGCTAAACGCCGACATTTAATAATAATTTCGGTATTTATTCTATACTACGTAGTTTTTTTTTTCAGAAATTTAAACTGTGTAGTTTTTGGATGTTTTCTATATTACATATTTTTAGTCTATTTAATAATACGTGTAAATTAACAATAAGTTGCGTAAATCAGTAAATATTGTAAAATGAACGTAGCTCTAGGACAAAAAAAGAATTGGAATACAAAAAGAAACTAATTAAAAACAGTAGTATACTTTCTTACACAAGTCTTTTGTAAATACGAGCACTGGTTTGTCATTACATCTCTGTATTTTCAAGTCATTCTGAAGTTAGTTCAGAAGTAAAGAAAGAAAAGCTTTATTGACAACCAATTGTATTTACAAAACAAAATAAAAAAATGTCAATAATTTTAATTTTCAACAATTAGTTGACTACATGGCCAGCACTCAGCATTATGCTACAGCATTTTAACTGCTACAGCACTGTTATTCTGTGCCAGCCACGCAAGAAACAAAGAGGTTTTCAATTCGGGTGTATTTTTTTTATTCTTTGCGGGGTTTTATGTTATGAGGTAACAAGTTGTAGACCGATTTATAAAATGCTTTTTTATCTGAAATTACTGGTTCTAGAGATTTTTTTTCAAAATTAGTTCAATAGTTTAGTTTTTAAATCAAAATAACTGGTATTGCTACAATTGAAGTTGTTTTTTTTTTTTGTGGAATCTTATTTACGTATCCCAACTACTCGTGGTTATAATGAGCTTAATATTATATTAGTATAGTAATTTAATTCTGAAACAACTTATTCTCTTTCTAACCTAACCATATCCAAAGCATAATTTGATAAAAATCTCGCGTAACCAATTTGCGAACGTTACGCGTCCGTGTGTAACGCAGCACTGAAACCTAATTCGCAAACTAGGTAGTTATAAAAAACGTTACGGGCCACCGTGCCCAAAGCCATTAAAGTGGCCTTGCTGTTATCGCTAAAAAGAAAATGGCTAACAGTGCACTGACCGCGTACACTTTATACTAAAATCGTCTGCATGGGTATTACTGTCCCACCTGTGCTTATGCCTTGAAGCAACTCAACTTGGTTAACTGTTTAATTTTGGCGCAAAAGGGATTGTTAGCAATAGAGTTTGACAGCCCCATTGCTAGCAGTATGCTCTATTATGTCGACCTCCACGTGGATCCCCCTGGAAACCATCGTGAACAATTTTTGTTGAATTCGTCACGATGGGCTTCATCCTCACCTATCATCCTTCACTGGTGTCCCGCCGGTTTATACCGATAGCGCGGGTGGGGTTACCATTCCATTATCATCTATTGAAAAAAAAAAACTGTTTAATTTTGAAAAGATATGATAGTGAAGTTACAGGGTATGGAGGTATAACACCACGGTACTCAGGGATCGCAACGTATAATACCATGGGCTCTACTGTGTATTCTGTGGTGCTTTTTATCTATAGGGGACGATTAGTATTATCATTTTCCATTAGAGATATAGAGCACAGTGAGATATCGCCCGAATTGGAGCCGCCTGTACCTTCAATAGAAAATCGCAGCCAAATAATGTTGTATTCCTGCTGTGAGTAAGGTTTTACCAGAGGGAGACTTTGTACAAAAGAGACTCTGTCCCATTCGTGTTTCTACCGTGAAGCAGCTGTGTTTGCATGGCTGTGTTTCGGTTTCAAGGGTGGGATATGGCGTAAATTTACTGGGTACAGAGGAATAATACCTGAGTCCTCAGGAATGGCATCGCATGGGGGGTATCATGGGCGAAACAGTATACTCTGTTATGTCCAAGATACTGCTCATGTCTATAGGCGACGGTTACCACTTTCCATCAGGTGGGCCGTCAGCTTGTTTGCCATTCTAAGTTGTATAAAAAAAGGTAACCAGAACTCTTTGGGTAAGGGTTTTGTTGGTATCAGGGGACTTCACAGTCAGTCATCTCTGGTGTTGTAGGCGTTATAATAGGTTACAGTGACCGTTTACCATCAGACGGGCTGTATCCTTGTTTGCCAACTTTTTAGGGTTCCGTGCGTCCAAAGGTAAAACGGATCACTTATAGGATAACATCGTTTTTTTTTTTTTTAATAAATGATAATGGAATGGAAACCTCGCCTGCGTCAACGGTATACACTGGTGGGGCACCAGTGAGGCATGATAGATGAGAATGACAAAGGCAGATTAGTTAGCTCATCGTGATGAATTCAGCACGATGATTTCCAGAGGAGACCACGGGGAAGTCGACCTGGTTGGGTATTTTGTTAGCAATAGGGCTCTTAGTCTCCATTACTAATTCACGTCGGATCACATTGTTGTCCAACCGTCCGTCCGTCTATCAAGACCCTTTTTTTAGGAACGCGTGGAGGTATTAAGTTAAAATTAATATCATATACTCAGATCTGCAATCTCATAAAGCAGTAAAAAAATTGAGCTTTTAATTTGACGCAATCAAAAGATACTACCGATTATGTTAAATTTACATTGCATATTTTAACATTCGCAAAGGCAATCAAAATATATAGGGTATTTCCTGTTGACCTAGAATCATGAAATTTGGCAAAAAGCAATGTCATGTAGCACAAGTATAGGGGAAAAATCCGAAAACCGTAAATTTGTAGTTATTTCACAAAACATTTTTTGTAATTTATTTTGGTACGGAACCTTCGTTGCGCAAGTCTTACTTGCACTTGTCCGGCTTTTATTTTATACCACAATGGTGGTACCACAAGGTTTTGTGGTATAAAAAACATCAGATTGTTTGCCATTATAAGTATCATGTAAAAATACGGTATGGGACTTGTGGGCCACCGTGTTCAAAGCCATTAAAGTAGCCTTACTGTTATCGCTAAAAAGAAAATACCTAGTAATGTACTAACCGGACTTTTTCCACATGTCGCTAGTATGTTGCATAGTTTTTTTTAAGTTTGTAGATGGAATGTTAACCACGCCTACATTACACGGTATACGCTGGCGGGGCACCAGTGAAAGATGAGATGTGAGGAAGAAAACAGGTCAGTTGACCCATCATGATGAAGTTCATAACGATTTCCAAGGGGAACCGCGTGGAGGTCGATTTGATTTAACAATACCTTCCCCGCCCCGTCCATAATGCTGACAGCCACAATCGTAGTGCTGAATTCTGTATATATTTTCATTACGATGGGCTAATCGACCGGCTTTTTCATTCTCACCTATTATTCCTCCCTGGTGCCCCGACGGCGTATGACTATATTGTTAGCGCGGGCGGGGTTACCTTTCCCATAGTCAGCCATAAAAAAAAAACTGAAATTTCCTACTACGCTGCGACGATTACAGACAGTCAATTCTCAAAAAGGATTAAACAATTTTTTATATTTCTGTTTGATCAATAATGCAGATGGGGTCACTATTTCATTATAAAAAAAAACAAAAACATTAGTAGCTGTTTTAATTGCATACAGCTTGAAAACGAGTGGCCCTTTGCGATTTGATCTGTTTCAAGTTACAAGCTTGCTGCTCTCCTTGTAGTTTTTCTCTGAAATACATTGTGAAATTCAGTTTTAATATATTTTATAAATTAAAATTAATTAAAATACCTAATAAAAATTACATAAAAATATAAAAAAAATAGTATATAAATATAAAAATAAATAATATTTTCAGATTTTTCTTTCTTTAAACAGTGGCTTTCATACAATTAACTTCATGTATGTTATAACTCGTTCTAATTTTACTACTTATTAATTTTAATTCGGTTATACCTTTGTGTAACTTTTGTACGAGAATAAGAACCTGGAACTTCTTCATATCTATTTTTTTAATTAACTCTTTATTCCATTTAATACTTAAAAATATACAATGACAATTAGAAAATTTTATTGATATGCAAAAGGGTAAAGAACAGATTAAATTATAAATAAAAAGGTGCAAAAGGCCGTCTTATTGGTAGGGCAGTCTCTTCCAGACAACCTATCTATGAAAAAGTAAAAAAAAAAATAATAATTTCATCAAAAACAAGAAAGAATAAACTAACATGCCAATCTTGCAGTATAGAAAAAGGGGATAACAAAATGACAGCTTAATTGTACGCAATTGCAAAATAATTACTTATTACTGTAATAATTTAAAAAAAGCCATAATCATCCCTCCCTATCCAAATAAAGAGATTGCAAACTTTCGTATAAAGTACGACGCTAGTCCGCAAACAATATACAGTTCATTCAAAAGTATTGTGCAAATAGTGAGAACTGTAGGGCAACGCACCCTCTATAAAATTAGTGACGTGCCGAGTAAAGCTGACTTGAGTACTGACTCGAATACGTAACACGTAATCTGGTATTCGAGTATTCGAATACGGATTGTGAGTATAGATGGTAGCTTTTTTCTTTATTTAATAAATGACTAAACATTTATTATACTTTTTTAATTTTTAAAATACTAAACATTTATTATTTTCATTTAAAATAATCAATTTACTTATAATTTTCTATTTTTTACTGAAAATTACTCGAGTCTAATAAAGTATGTTCAAATATCCAAACTAGTATTCGAGTACTTGTCTGTGTCCTCAGATTCGAGTCAGGATTCGATTGCTTTTTTAATAAGTACGAAAATATATGAATACCAAAAAAGGCCAATTCAGCACATCACTATATAAAAGTAGCCTCTTTCGAAAATGAATGCTCGTTTCAAATGCAAGGGACTGACCTTACGCAACGTACACTGGCGGGAGATAGCCTCCCCTTGAATTTCGCAGTTTTAGATGGCCCTTACTAGAGCTTGTTTAACCGGTCAGGATCATAATGTTTCGATTCGATACCGGTTCAATTCGGTGCCAAGAGTACCGGTACTTTCCGGTAATTCTTTTGTTACGCGATATTGAAATTAATATTTTAATATATAATAATTATTTTTGCTTTTCACAATAATTTTTAATAGTGGCATTTATCACTTGAAATAAGTGTTTCACATAATATCTTTGTCAATTCTAAAACTAGGTAGGTTCTTTTTTTAGAACCGAGAGTACTTACTGAGAGTTATTATAAGCTTGGTACCGCACTATTCGTAAACTCGCAAATTTGACTAATACCTTGATATTCGGTACTGATATTTTCCTTACAGACTAATATACTACATCTAATTTGGCCGAGATTTTTTTTCTAATAATCCAAACTTAGATTATATAGAGTCTATTCATAGAAACGCTTCGAAAAAAGAGGGTTAACTTTTTCATACAATTTTGCGTGATAAATAGTTATGAGTGACTCCTTTATAACTTCTATATTTATTTTGTCTTATAATTTCTGCAGCTAAAAAGCTGCGATACGTAAATACTTATTTTATTATTTGAATAATACGCCTAGATACAATGTATACATAGGTATATAGAACACTGATAAAAAAACGAGTCAGTTAAATGTTGACAAAAAGTTGACCCGTTTTTGAGACTTGATGCTCTTATTTATATATCTAAGAATCCGAAATTTAAATACTCTATAATGTATTTTCATTTATTATCAGTTTGTATTAAGAATTCATGTGTAATAAACGTACCAATATTTTTTAAGTCGAAGCACATCTAAAGATAAAATCTGATTACCCATATTTCATAGATTAAAAATAAAAAAAACATGGGGTATAAGAACTGAATAATTAAAAGAAGTTATAACAAAACCAAAGACTTTAGTGCTGTGTGATCGACCAAAAGTATTCAAGATGGCGGCCAAAAGGAAAGCGGGCGCTTTGCTTCAACACGTCCTGCCAAAGGTAAATTTTCAATTTTATTTTACTTAGTCTTATCTCCTTCATATCGTAGCCATTCGTCCCAGGAATTACGTTGACTGGTACACTTAGAACCCTTTTGCAATATACATTACAATACGCAAGAGTTCATTATGTACCGGTCAAGATAAACATGCCAAGGTTGTGATCCGATGGTTCTTAATACGGCTAGTTCCCGCAATGGCATCGAGCCACTATAAAATGCATTAAAGATGGTATAATTAAAGGATTTTATAAAGACACCCGTTACATTATGCTGTCGATTTGTGGTGGTCAACACTTCCGTGGGAAGTAGCGGGCATTAGCGACCATCCGGATGCGGTCGGGTAGCAGACGTAGCCGCATCGAAATTGGCGCCGAAGTCAGTTTTCCCGCCACGGGCGGTTCGCCTTGCAAAATGGCGTAGACTCGAATGACATGCAGCCGTCTGCGATGAGATTAGAATGGATACGCCGTTTTATCTATTCAAAATAAAGAATAATTTACGTGATTTGTTCGAATGTGGAATGAAATTATTTGATAATATATATATATTTTATGTATTTTTGACAGTATATCTTTTTAAGATTTAGATTTTTGCTAGTTATAAGATTGATAAATGGTGCTAAATAACGGTCGAGAGGAATGAACTATTGTTTTTTTTTATTGCATAATTCAGAGGAGTTAATAGAGATAAAAATATTTATTATTATTTTTACATGAGCCTCTCTTTTTTTCACATGAGCTCTTTGATCTGTTTTGAAACAATTGTGTTCGAATATTTTTATCAGTTAGCATCTATGTGCTATGCATGTATGTATATATGTAGATAGTATAGATGATGGTGACGAGGAAAAATTGATATATCCATAGCAATATCATTGTGTGGTGACCAGCGAGGCGCCGGGCGACCTTGCATGCTAGTATCTACCTACCCTGCGTCTATGTAAACCTAGTTACCACTATAGTTAGGTTTTAGTTCTTTGCTATATAGATATTATGCTGTTAGCTATAATCACAAATACCTAGTTAGAACAACCTCGTATCTACTGGACATAATTCTGTTATCGAGTTTTGAACTGAAATATTTCATATTCGTTTGTACAAATTTTTAATATTATTTATATGTTTCTAACATTTTATTTATAGTACAGTTATGAAGATCTCAATTTCTGAATTCTTATTATACTTCTTTGTATCTAGCTGATCCGACCGATGTTCTCTCAATACTCTTTTTTATAAATACTTCTATCGAAATTTAAATTTAGAAAAAAAAAACAACTATTTTGAAGAGTTTTCTTTATAGTATAAACTATTATTATATTTATCTAATTACTAAAATGTTATTATTTCAAAATAATTTCGATTAATTCCTACAAGTATTTAATTTATGCAATTGAAATTTGGTTTATAAACATTTGTACCTAGAATGGACAATCTATCAGCAAATAATAATCACAATAAATTCACCTAGACGATTCCAATACGGCCTTAAATTTTATTATTATCCAGTGGAGTCATAATTATTATAAGTGTTAGTGTCAAATAGTTTAGATTTATTTGCATCGAATCGAAAAAATTAATTAATATCAGCAAAAATAAAGCCTGGAAAATTATTAACTAAATTATTTTTAATAGTGTTGTGATATTTGTTAAACTTAGTATGTAGTTAATTCATAATTTATGTAACTTTTTGTTGTTGTCAATAAATGGTTTCTTTTTTTCTTATCCAAAAATATTGAGAAATTGTCACAAGATCATAGTGCATCAGTATGTTGAGAGTCAGAGGTAAAAGAGTAGAAAACTACAATTTCCTGATCAGTAATAGTATAATATATTGTAGTAAAGCAGACAACGTGATCAAATTTGGTATATTGCACCTTTTTTCATAATGACGACAAATGGTAATTTATTGACGTGAGTGTTTATAATGGTATTGCGAGTAGTACCTTTAATATGTAATAAGTAAACATCAATATAAGTAGGAACAATCTTTTTTTTTATGCAACTTAGAATGGCAAACAAGCTGACGGCCCACCTGATGGAAAGTGATAACTGTCGCTTATAGACATGAGCAGTACCATGGACATAACAGAATATACTGTCTTACCCATGCGTTGCCATTTTTGAGGACTGAGGTGTTCTATATACCCTATAAATTCACTGCCATATCCCACCTTTCAACCGAAACACAGCCACGCAAACAAAACTGCTTCACGATAGAAGAGGTGCCCAAGCAAACTTCTTTTGTACAAAGTCTCCTTCTGGTAATCTAATACTGTAACCTATTTTAAAAATAACGTTCTCGTTCGTATGATTGGGATAGATTGATTGACGAAGATAAAAATTAACCTATGCTCTTATACATCCCAAAACAGAGTTTATAGCAAATTTCTTAATGATTGACTGAGCCAGTAAGGCACCATGATATATTAAGTAACTCACTTTTACCTTAATACTATTAGTGAGGATTATTTTTTGCAATAATTTTGCAACAATAGCTCATAGTCACTAAAATACAAGTGAATATTGGTCGAATCAGGTCAACACTGACTGTACCTCAAGCTGAACTTGACATGGGATTAAATTATTAGACGTAAGACGTAGCATTTACTAGATAAGAGATGACTTCTCAATTCCTGTCTTAAAGAGTTATTATGTGCGTATTTAAAATAACCTTGATGTTAATAATGGAGGAATATACTCTCGCGTACTCAGGTTATGGAGTCTCTTTAACAGAGTACGTAATTCTTGAAAGATCTTGGTGTATGCAAGACTTTTCAGGGTCAAAATCGTACATGTGATACTTTCCTCGGTAGGCAATAAAATCTTTCTACTGATAGATTCCTTTGCTATTTGCCGTTTTCAAGACACCAAACGTTCTATCTAATGTACGTGGTACCAAAAACTTTATTGATGTATATTCATTTGTCACGACTTATCTATGGAGACATGCATTAGCCTACTTAATATATAATTAGATTACTATCAAAGGGATTTTATGCTTGCATGCTTTCATTGCAGTTTTAAAAATTACGTTTTTCTAATAATAACATGTATTACAACTAATTGAGTATAGCAAAATTGCATGTAATATTTAGCCAGTAGATAGTTTCAGAATTGCCACATGTATAACGGTGTCAGCTACTAGTAATATAGCTCTTAAGAGTTGTAAGATAAACCTAGTCAATCTAAGCTAGGATGCTCTGAGCATTGCTGAGGTACTGACTTAGTTATTAGGTATAGAACGGTTTGTTTGCGGCGTTCGTCAACTGTCGTTGCAGTGGTGTGTCCGCTTTGTTCACTCAGCTTATGGGTTTTAGTTATATTACGTAATATGGTATATGCCGTATGCGTTTTTATTTATACCATAGAAAATATAATATTTGTGAACTAATTTATCTATTTTAAGTGACTTAAAAAAGAAGAAAGTTCTTATTCAAAGGGTTCTTTTATTAATATTATGCGATATTTTCGTACATTCCGTATCAGTTGGTAATTATTTTTTAAGTATAAATCCGGGCAGGATTTATACTCACATCGTTAATTATTTTATTGTGTTTATTAAATAATATGCATATTGTCCCAGGCTGATGAGACATTCCATAATATTCCAACGGTTCGAGCATACAAGAGCTTAACTTTTGACATTCTTTATTCAAATATGACATTAGCCAAAAGGAAGAAAAAAATATGACATTTTCATTTTTAGTACTAGTCACTTATTATTTTTTATTATTCATTCATTAGTATATATAATAATTTCAGTGATATTAATTTTAAATATTAGTTTATGTAATTTTTTTTTAATTTCTTTATTGTATTATTAAATTATTTTAATACTTTTTTTAGTTTTAAGATCGATAATATTTTTTTTTAATTGTGAGACCATATTAAAATGTTACATTAAGTCGTTATAATATAATAATTATTAAGTAGCCGGATACCTGACAACCCTATTTTATTCGCGTTGGTAAAATTATCTGACTTTTATTCAAGATTAATCTGGCTAAATATTATTTGAGTTTTCAATCGGCGAATTTAATTGCTTTTATAAGATATATTTTTTTTATGTTAAAATAAACAAAAAAAAAACAGATCAAAAGGCCGGTTTTTTCGTGTCTGGTGTATTAGGGTATTTTAAGGTATTGTAATATTTTAAAATTTTAATTGCGTTTTGTTGAGTACAATCATGGTTTTAAATGATGGCAAATAGTTGATGTAAAAATATATATTTGAATTCCAGTTTCGTCACCAGGACACCATAGGATATCAGCGTCCTGTAGTATTCGTGCTGTGCATTATTCAACATGCATACTTAGTGTTCACGTGCGTGCCCTAAACTAAGGTGAAATAAATCCAGCAACAAAAGTTTTACCCAGGTAAATTGTCTTTAAAATATCTTCGCTACCAGGGTGTCATAAGCAGCACAGTGTCCGGTGAGACGGGCAGCGTGCATTATTCAAAGCGCGCGCTGCATTCCGTACCTAGGGCGTAGTGTTTGCATGGCCACCTGATCCTAACTCGACTGTCTAAACTTATTAATAAAGACTGTAGTTGGTTTGTGGCGTTGTTTTACACAATGTAGTAAAACACATGGCCGGCCACTGTTTTGTATGCTATAAAAATCTTATCCTTGTGCATTGTTGCTGCACTTTAATAGTGACATGAAAAATGCATAGGAAATTGTAAGGATAAATGTATTTTATAACTATGGCAATACTAAAGGCAACTGTAAAGAATTTAAAATACAAAAAGTTTCTAGTTTGAAAATTTTCTCAAGTATTTTAATTTATTTATTTACTCTTTATTGCAACACTTATATATATATATATATATATATATATATATATATATATATAGAGCGGCGGATTTATCAATAAAGCAATCTCTTCCAGACAAGTAGAGGAGAAAAAAAAAGACTGTAGCTATTTGGTGCAAAAAGTATAACTGTGAATACATCTAAATACCTATTTACTTATATTACCTAAATAATTATATAATTTATGAGTATATCAATGTTATTTTATTTATGCAAAACTATAATTAAAGTAAAATATCAAATTTCTGTTATATTTGATACAATTATTGTTTAAATTATTTTTTTTAGCTCGAATATACAATTAATCTAATTTGTTTACGACTAGATGATCCAGTGAACTTTGTATCACCTACAGCGCCATCTATTACAAGTAATTCGTACATTAAAGTTTTGTTAAAAAGTGTTTAAAAGGCTATTAAAAACAGCATTATTTGAATTGGAATAGTGTGAAAATTGCAAAGATGTTTGTTACACAATTATGGTTAAATAGATTTGAATGAAATTTGATACAAGAGTAAGTTGTGACGTAATATTATATATAGGATATATTATATATTGATAAGGACGGATAAGTAAGTTGAAATGGTAATGAGCTGGATACAGTTCGAAGAACTGACAACAAATGGGCAAGAAAGGTTCTTAAGTGGCGACTCCGTACAGGTAAACGCAGTGTAGGACGATCTCAAATGCATTGCAGGGAGTCAATGGATGCAGGTGGCTCGGGACATTTTTTACGGTGCATAGGGAATTTCAACAGTGCATAGTTAACGGCTGATTTGATGATGATGATATAATGACAGATGCAGACAAAGTCGCGGGGAACAGCTAGTAGATGATAATTTAGTTAGTATTTTTTTTTTATGGATGATAATGGAATGGTAATCCCACCCGCGCTATCGGTATACACCGGCGGGGCACCAGTGAAGGATGATAGGTGAGGATGAAGTAGCCCATCGTGACAAATTCAACAAGAATTGTTCACGATGGTTTCCAGGGGGAACCACGTGGAGGTCGACCTAATAAGGCATATTGCTAGCAATGGGGCTGTCAAACTCCATTACTAACAATCCCTTTCCCCCCAATTTGGTTAGTATTTGGCACAGAATCTCTTCCGTAGTCTCAGTTTGCAGTCAATAAATTTTGTAGCATCACAGTAAGTAGTTTGGTAGCGCCACATTCAGTTTTCATATTACATTTTAAGGTATTTTACTTGCGTCAACTATTTTAATATGTGTGTCAGACTTACGGTTGCCTAATCAAGAAAATGTTTTATTATTGATCAGCAAATATTTTTTTGTTTAATATTATATTGTAGAGTTTCGCTGTAGTGAAATATTATTTAGTTCAAATAAATCTTGGCTTTGCAATTGCATTGCTTTCTGTAGGTATTTTTTTTGTATTGTATCAACCGTTAAGTGTTTACTGCTGAACCTAGATTCCCCCTTAGGGAGGGGGGGATTGGCAACCGTAGTTTGGCTTTTGGTGATTTTTTAAGAGGAACGCTGCTGCCTACTCCTTGATCATAAGCTCTCTTAGTCACTTCTCTCTCTTCTTTCTTCGGTCTCTTAGACCTATGCGGCTTTTGTGTATTTATAGCATACAAAATTGTAACTACACGGTGTTTCTACATAAGAGATAATTAAAAAATATATATGTAAGGTTTTATAACAGCAATAGACGACGGAACAGTAAATTTTAGAATTTCTATCCGTTTTTATTGTTTATTATTTGTTCCGACATCAAAAATTATTGCACTTAAATGAAAATTTTACAGTTGCATTTTTGAAGGCTTATAAAAATCTGGTTTTAACTCGATATACTATCTAGAAGTGATTTTATTGACTTTTTTACTTTTTAAATCCATCCGTCGAAGTTGTAGGCGAAAACTTGTCCCCGAATAAACGTATAATAGCACAAATTGTTTGTGTCTGAACTTATAACCGATACACTCCAATTGTACGCAGCGTAGCATACAATTCTACCGACATTTCAAAGTTGTACATCACAATAAAACCACTAAAAAAGTCATCGCGCGCCCGGAGATGTCGAGGAAGCACGCACTAATTCCATTTTCGCCCCCCAATTTATATCTGTCACTTCTGGTGCCCTGGTCGGCGCGCGTAAAAATATTGTTTTTACTTATCCCCGTAGGGGGCGTGGGGGTAGGGGTGTGTGGGGGTGTAATTACTTGAGCAGCCAGACGTTTGGAGACGGCCCACGGGGCTGGGAATTACTGACGGAGGCTCGCAAGCCGGTTTTTGTAGGTGACACGAGAGAATTTTTCTTAATCTTTCTGCACAGTGCTGAGTTGGTGTTACTTGGGTTTTTGCTCGTAGGTCAACTCAACTAATCGCAAGTGGATAACGATAAAGTTAACTCTATGTGTTAATGTTAACTTTATGTAGGGCTGTTTCATTAAAATAAAGTAATGCTTCTTGTATTTTTTTATCACAATATATATATATATATATATATATATATATATATATCCTACATGCATCCTGCATAGTTTTTTTTAATTAGAAATTTCGTTTCTTTGAAATTATTTTAATAATAATAATTCTTTATTGAATAACAATTTATACCTAAGTAACATCTACTTTCAAAAGTCAGACTTCAATTTCTTGCCTCTCTAAAACATATCTAAAATGTTCAAATATTTTTCTCACACAATTACACCAAGTCTCTAGTCTTTAGGGTGTTTATGAGAAATTAGGCAACATAATAATGAGCACAACCTGAACTAACTTAAAAAAGATTTATTTATTTATTCATTAGTACAAATATCTGTACATGGCGGACTTAATGCTAAAAGCATTCTCTCCCAGTCAACCATAGGGAAGTGTCAGAATACTCGAATGCGGTACTACTAATTATTGATATACATACATACTAAAATTACATATATAAACGAATAAATATATATGAATAACAAATATACTTACACATATATGATATATACTATATTATACACGAATTTGGGAATAATATAAAGCACTTACTGGTCGGATAAAAATAAAAAGTGAGCGTGAACGCTTTTTTTGAAAGACGGTTTAGTCGGTCCTAGATTTGTCCTAAATTTGTTCACTCGAGAATCATAATCGGGACCACTTTACTTAAAGTATTGTTTACTTATCGCTGCTCCGTGAAGGCAACTGTATTATATAAAGGCGGCATTTAAATATAAATTTTCAATAATATAATACCGAAAAAGTACTGCACACTGCGACTAGAGTACTCGGAACAATTTGCCAAATGCACAAGACCTAATTTGTTTGCAGCCATATTTAAGGCGCTTCTACACGAGCGAAGTTTCACTTTGCGCTGCGTCTGTAATGTATGCTTAGGATATAGGAAGGGAAGTTTTTATGGAAAGAGATAGGCTACTTGTTATCCCGGTCAGTCAACTTGTCCAGGTCACGTGAACAAAGTCATGAGTAAAAGTTTGCTTAAAAAAGTAAAAAAAAAAACGATTCAGTATTCCAATTATTTCCATAAATAATTTAGATTTGTTTTGATATTTGAAATAAATGAAAATAACGGGTTGTAAAAAAATAAAATACATTAAAATCGACTTTTAAAAAAAGGAAGTTCTCAAATCGGTTGTAATTTTTTTCTTATATTTGTCATCTTATATCCGACAGTTCTGAACCGATTTCGGAAACTCTTTTTTTTTTATTTAAAAGAAAATACTTACAGATTGGTCCCATAGAATAAAAATTGTTCAAAATCGGTTCAGTAATTTAATTTTAACATTAGAATAACTGGTTTTGACACAATTGAAGTGAGAATTTTATGGGACACAATATTTAAGCATCTTCCTCCAGCCAGTTCTATCCCAGGCCATATCCTTGACCTCCCTATACGACAAAACATCTAGTGTTTTTTTAATCTGTCCCATGTAGTTATTTCTCGATCTTCCTCTTCCTCTTTTGCCCCCTATTTTTGCCTCTTCTATTCTCTATTATTTTAATTAACGTTCTTTTCTCGTTCACTCTTTTCAGGACTTCCTCATCCGTTAGGTTTCCTGTCCAGCTAATCCTTTCCATTCTTCTCCATGTCCACATTTCGAATGTACTGTAATGAAATATACATATAGAAATAAAAATATATAAACATAAAATAACTATATATATATATATATATATATATATATATATATATATATATATATATATATATATATATATATTCATTATGTTTGGTAAAGCAGTAAATATGCCACGAGGTAACAAAGATACAAACTCACAATTTAGTAAGGGAGTAAGGATCCCTTCGTGGGGTTTGTGTTCAGAATTATTGAAACTTACCCTGTTTGTTGATACTATTTGCATTTCCCCCTACTTCTCTGTATCCTGAGTAATCTTTACTAATGTTATAAACGTGAAAGTGAGTTCGTTACCTCTTGTGTTCTAACGGCTAAACCATTCGTCCTGTTTAGTATCCACGTAGCAATAAGGATGGAGAAAGATATAGGATAATGTTTGTCCCAATCGTATAGTATACTGTAGTCACGCAATTGAAATAGTGGATAGAAAATAAAAAAAAAAAAATAGTTGATTGTAAAGTTTACTTTAGACAAAACCAATTTTGATTTAAAAACTAAACTACTCAACTGATTTTGTTTAAATTTCTATGTAACCAATCTGCAAGTATATTCTTTTAGATAAAAAAAAAAGAATTTTCCAAATCGTTTACAAGGGAGTGAGATAGGAGATTAGAGATTGAGTAGTCGGTTGAAATATAAAAATAATATATTGATGCATTTATATTTCGCTTTTTTTCGGTAAAATTTTTATATTATTTTTCGACGTCTATATTTGAACCCACGACTACGAGTAATGATCTCTTTTTGAGCCTGAACCCAAATCTCCCCATCATTAGGCCGCTATGCGACCTCCCTTTATGTTATATACAGGATGGATTACTGTCCTTTTAAAAGACTTCTCTACCAGTAATATTTAATATGTTTCCCAAAGGAACATGAGTCGAAAAACGAAGAAAAGATTTTCGAGTCTTCTGTACTAACTTGGCAGCTGGCTGTTGCTTGTTTCTTTGGGAAAATATTCCGCTTCACTTATAGAACCCTCCTAAGATGATCGTGATTTAGACTTCACCCTGTATATACATATATACAATATTGAACAGTAAATTTTAACCACGTTTATAAATCTTGACATCGCGGGAACAGGGGAGCAGAAATCTCGAGGCGGGCGGCACGCACTCCTACGTAGGTATCCATATTTAGTACGTTCGCGTTCGCTCAGTTTATCACACTTCAAAGAGCAGGCACGAGTAGGCGCCGAGTTGTAACCGCGTCTCCCCAACGATACCCCTGTAACTAGGAAGCCGCTTTGTGAAATTCACGATGCTTTTCGACGTAGAGACGACCCCCGTTCGGTTTTTCGAGGTCGCCCGCTTCCCCCCGTCTCATAATGCGAGTATCTACGACTACGCTCTGCCTCCTTCACATTTATGTGAGCCTAGTACTTAGACGCGGTAACGACGTGGTTTGTGCACCTAGTAGTCTCGCTACTCGCGAATGTGTTTAATTATTTACAAATTTCGAGTTTAAGCTCCTCGATGAGTAATTAATTGATCTTTCTTTTTATTTCTCTTAAGGGTTTTTACCCTAATTAGAGAATAATAATTATCATATAAACCGTTAAGTGTCCACATATAGGCCATCCCCATAGTTTTGCCAATAAATGTCACGCTTGGCAGGCGGGTTACGCTTTGGTTATATTTTAAAGGGACGCTGCTGTTCATCTCTCAACCATTATGTTCCCTTAGTTACTTCTTACGACACCCACGGTAGCAAGCAAGGTATATTAATTAGGTAATATTATGAATGCGATGATGATGATGATGATCCTATTATCCTTTTTTTTATACAACTTAGAATGGCAAACAAGCTGACGGCCCATCTGATGTAAAGTGGTAACCGTCGCCTATAGACATGAGCAATACCATGGACATAACAGAGTATACTGTTTCGCCCATGATACCCTCATGCGTTGCCATTCCTGAGGACTCAGGTGTTATTCCTCTGTACCCAGTAAATTCACGCCATATCCCACCCTTCAAACCGAAACACAGCCATGTAGACACAACTGCTTCACGATTGAAACACGAATGGAGCAGAGGTACTCAAGCAATCGACTTTTGTACAAAGTCTCCCTCCCTAAACAATAATACCAAAAATTAAGATAAAAAAAAATCAAATCCTTACTTATTCATATATTAATGATATTAACAATACACAACTTAGAATATGAATGTTGATTTGCTTGCCTTGATTTAAGACTGATGTTTCCTTATAATTATTTTTTTAATGCATGCAAAAAAGGCATCTAGGAACAGTTATAATTTACTTATCCATTTTATAAATATATAAATAGATATAGCCTTTAATTAACTCTAGTTGTCATTAGTAGATCGCCTGTCATTATAAAAAATATTACAACTATATATAGACTTTAGGATTTAATAATAGTGGGAGCATCTGCTTGGGTACCTCTGTCCCTTTTGTGTTTCTGTCGTAAAGCAATTGTGTTTGCATGGCTATATTTCGGTTTGAAGGAATATGACAATGAAATTACAAGGTGTAGAGCCGTAACACTTAGTCCTCAGGATTGGCAATGCGTGAAGGGTATCATGAGCGACATAGTATACTCTGTTATGTTCATGGTACTGTTTATGTTTATAGGCGACTGTTACCACTTTTCATCAGGAGCACCGTCAGCTTATTTGCCATTCTAAGGTGCATAAAAAAATTAAATTTTTTATTTTATTGTTTTACGATATTTATAGTAGATAGATAGATACTTTTTATTTCCTCCATAAGAGGCACGAAACTCTGCTTATATATATATATATATATATATATATATATATATATATATATATATATATATATATTTATTATTAAGTTTCCAAATCTTATATATATATATATATATATATATATATATATATATATATAATAATTATATAATTATTTATTTATTTTCTTTTGTTTGTTATAATACAGGAGCGGTATAAAATAAAAAAGAGGTTGGAAAACCCCTTAAGTTCAGTTCAGAAAAATAGAAAAATTTAAAATACCTAATTTTATATGGGAATTGTTACTTCGGATTACTTTTCATAGATGGCGTTGTGGATGGTCTGAAATTTATCAGCTTAACTAGTAAGAAAATAAAATCTTCACTTTGTCAAATAGTAGTTTTTATAAGTAAATTAACTGATAAACTTGTATGTTTAAATTAAATCGACGCTTCTTTTTTTTGTCTTTGATACTTATATATGTATATTAGTACTTTGGATTTGTTACTAAATTTCTTGCGTATTTCCATGGGACTTCATGAATAATAACTCTATGTTTAAAATACTGTTATTGGCACTGTAAGGTCTATTGTTGTAAAACTGTAATGTATATTGTATTAATATTTTGTAAACTGACTGTTTGTTGCCATAAATAAATAAATAAAAAATAGTGTAGTCGTAATAGTACGGTCAGCATCAAAATTCGATAGACACTTCGAGATCTTGAAAACCTCACATACGGAGTACATAATATAAAGACACTGTATATGTCACTTACTGTTATATTTAACTAATTTTGAATTTATTCGTTCATGATGTAACTTAATTGAGCTATTTCATTGTTAATAGTTTTGTAAGTAGACTTTGTACAAAAGGCGTTTGCTTGGGCACCTCTGTCCCATTCGTGTTTCTACCGTAAAGCAGTTGTATTTGCATGGCTGTGTTTCGGTTTGAAGGGTGGGATATGGCAGTGAATTTACAGGGTACAGAGAAATAACATCTGAGTCTTCAGGAATGGCAACGAATGGGGGTATCATGGGCGAAACAGTATAGTACTCTGTTATGTCCGTGTTACTGCTCATGTCTATAGGCGACGGTGACCACTTTCCATCAGGTGGGTCGTCAGATTGTTTGCCATTCTAAGTTTTATAAAAAAAGCAGATATTAATGTAATAACTACCAATTTAACTTACGTGTAAAGGGGTCTTGTAAAACTAGACGGGAGTAAAATAATTTTTCATTTCATAATTGTGCCATATTAAAACAAAATGGTCCCACTGATATTCCATTGTGGCCAAAAGCTAGCCGGGAGATTCCTTGACAAATATATATATATAAATAAATAAATAAATAAAATTAAAGTAGTTTTTGAGTTTATCCATGTACTACGAACAAACACTCTTTATTGTATTAGTATATATTTTTTTCTATTGCTTTCTTCGTATTTGCTCACCGTACTTTTAAAATTCTCTTCTAAAAGACTAAAGTAATAAATTTATGACGAACCGCACGGAAAGCGCAACAGTTTGTTTTGTATATTTAACCGGCTTCAAAAAAGAGAAATGGCGTGTATAATATGAAGGTGCTGTCAATTCGATTGTATTTGCTGTTTGTATGTTTGTATCACAAGCTATATTTGCGAAAGCGGAATTGCTTTCATAATTATTTTTTTAATTAAAACGTTTAATTGACGTGTAAATTTCAATGTTTTTTTTTTAAACCAATAGCCACTTATAATACAAATCTTTACCCGCGATTTCGTTTGCGTGATCGGAATATATTGTTCGGGATAAATATATAATATAATGTAGGCTACACTTTTTTTTTTTTATACAACTTAGAATGGCAAACAAGCTGACGGCCCACCTGATGGAAAGTGGTAACCGTCGCCTATAGACATGAGCAGTATCATGGACATGACAGACTATACTGTTTCGCCCATGATACCCCCCATGCGTTGCCATTCCTAAGGACTCAGGTGTTATTCCTCTGTACCCAGTAAATTCACGCCATATCCCACCCTTTAAACCGAAACACAGCCATGCAAACACAGCTGCTTCACGGTTGAAGCACGAATGTGACAGAGGTACCCAAGCAATCGACTTTTGTACAAAGTCTCCCTCTTCTCCATTTCAAATTTTATTTTTAATTTTATAATAATTAGTTGAGCCATTATGGCCCCAAAAATTAACATGCAAACGTACAAACAAACTTTCACGTTTATATTATTATAGTAAGGATTTAGAAAAATGTGCGATGTCATTGACATGCCTTTACCCCAAATCTATTTCTTCAGACTCTTCTTTTATCTTTTCATAAGTTTTCCTCCACGTGTATGTAAATATTTTCATTTTATCAGAAAAATTACATATATATATATTGAAGTTATAAGTTTTTTTTAATGGGTAAAAAAGAAACGAGAGCCTTGCCAATGTTATTGATTTACTTTGGAATTTAGTTGGGGCTTATAGTTCCCATTTTTTTTAAACAACTTAGAATGGCAAACTAGCTGACGGTCCAGAAATGGAAAGTGATAACCGTCGCCTATAGACATGAGCAGTACCATGGACATAACGGAGTATACTGTTTTGCCCATGATACCTCCCATGCGTTGCTATTCCTGAGGACTCAGGTATTATTCCTTTGTACCAAATAAATTCACGCCATATCCCACCCTTCAAACCGAAACACAGCCATGCAAACACAACTACTGTGAAGCCTCTGTACCCAAGCAATCGACTTTTGTACAAAGTATCCCTCTGGTAATTATTATTAACTTCGTGACGAATTCCTTCAATTCGTCATGTTGGTGAAAAGACTTCATCCTTTCCAATCATCTCCCATTGGTTCCCACAATAGTGTATATAGCAGGTTACCATTTCATTATCATATTTTTATTATATACTAGCTGTTCCCGTCTTGCGGACTTCGTCCGCGTTTCCGTCGTTTTTCGTGAAATAAGTAGCCTATGTCTTTCCTCACGGTTCAGTGGTTTTGATGTAACAGATACATTTCCCTTCACTGCTCTACTCCTATTGATCGTAGCGTGATGAAAAGTATACTATAACCTGCCCAGGAGTATGAAGAATAATTGTACCAAGTTTCATTAAAATCCGTCGAGTAGTTTTTGTTTCTATAACGAACATACAGACAGACCGACAGACAAAAATTGTGCATCAGTATCGATCACTAATCACCGTCTAATAGTTATTTTGGAAATATATTTCATGTATAGAATTGACCTCTCTACAGATTTATTATAAGTATAGATCTAAGTTGTATAAAAAAAATATATATTATATACTTTTTTTGTACATAAAAGTAGTGATAAAATAACTAACTAGTTTTTGAATTGACAATTGCATGCAATCATTAGAATGATCCATTTAAAATGTCATATTTAATTTTACAATAACAAATGCATAGATTTTTTTTTTTATTTTGTATAAAGTAGACAAAGAAAGAAACAGTTAAGGTATATGTTTTAATTCGCATATAATATTTATAAGTAGCAAAACAGTAGTTGCCACGCCAGTAGTTGCCACACTTGGCAGGCGGGTTGGTAACCGCAGTTTGGCTTTTGGTGATATTTCAAGTGGGACGCTGCTGCCCATCCCTCTACTATAAGCTCCTTTAATCGCTTCTTACAATACACATAGGAATGGAAGGGATAGCCTATTCTACGTCAGGATCTATATGGCTATATATACATATGTAAAAAAATACTTAGCCAATTTAAAATGAATTTCAGAAAACAATATTATCAACGAGTAATATTGGCCGTATTTTATGTATAAAAATATTTATTTTTATTTATTTATTTCCACTTTATTGCACCAAGTAAAAAGAGAAATAACAAATACATTAAATATTAATGAGAAGTGATACAAAAGGCGGCCTTATCGCTAAGCAATCTCTTCCAGACAACCTTTGGATAGAATTAAAAATACTAATTTATTTTTGTACCTAACTATCTATCCGTGTGAAACCAGGGCAAGTCGCTAGTTATAAATGAAATAGTGTAATGTAGATTTTGTCGATCACAATAAAACTCTCGCTTTGGTCTTATTTTATATCGCAGCTGCATTGTCAATAATTTTGCAATTTTGCGAATTTCACAATCCTTTTATTTGTTGCGCGTTTTCGATATTTTTACTTAATACCCTGTAATCGTCATTGTGCGCTGATGACAGGTAGCGTCCGGCCCGGTAAATCAATGCTGCTATGTACACAAGTCATCGCTTATGATGATTTAGAAAGATACAATCTTTTAGAACTCAAAATAGATATAGGTTTTTACGATTTGTATTTTATATACTCCTAGTATATAACTAACGTGTGTATGGGTATAGTGGATACGCGTGTACGTAGATAATCTCGTCATAGCTCGCACCCGTTATGGTATTACTGCTGTGGGCGGGGGGTGTTTGGGGCGCAAGGGGGGGCAGAGATCCCGCGAATGCTAGGGGGCGCTGTCCGCTTTAAAAACCGGGGTGCAAGCGGCGAACGAAACTACCGAGCCAGCAGAATGCTAAAGGAAGCCGTTTATTTTGAAAGACCGCGAAGACTTCCAGCCCGCCTCTGCGCTCTTGGTCGAGACGGGTAAAAAGTTGAGAAAAATGGCAAATAAAAAAAGCGAACCCCGTTTGTAAGCTGCTATTATGGAGGGAGAATGTTTTTTGGCTCACGGAACTGAGGAGTGCTTAAAAAGACCGCGAAAGCATAAAAGTTAAATTTCTCAGTTCAAGTGATATTATTTCGCAAAACATTAACTGTTAAATTGTAAAGCTAAGCTAATTTTAGTTAGACAAAAATGGGTTTTCTCGAAATGTGTATTTACATAATCCCTTCATGATACTAGGGTATCGTATCAAAGGTGCCTAAAAAGTAATAGATAATGTGACAGTTCCTCTTTTTCAACCGACTTCAAAAATAAGGAGATTCTCAATTCGCTTGTATTTTTTTTTATGTTTGTTACCTCGTAACTTTATTAGTTATAAAACGATTTGGAAAATTATTTTTTATCTGAAAGGTTATACTTACAGATTGGTCCTATATAAATTTTATCAAAATCGATTCAGTCACTTTACTTTTTAAATCAAAATAACTGGTTTTGCCACAAGTGAAGTCTGTTTTTTTGTTTCCACAAATTTTAATTACTTTAATCCATGTGACAACATATTCGTTTGATATTTTCGATTGACTTAAAATGGGGAAGGTTATCAATTAAACTGTTGTTACGCGATAAATTCGCTAATTTTGAATCGATTTCAATGATTCTTTTTTATCGAAATGGTGAAACTTGCGTTGGTCTCATAATGACTTATTAATGATTCGCATAGGGATTTTTTTTATTTTATGTTTCATATTTTATATCTGCACTACTTATTTACTGAAACAGAGTAGAATCAGTTAATTAAATTAAAAATTATAGAAAATAAATAATTAATCCTTACTAATTTTATAAATGAATGAGTAAAAGTCTGTTTGTTTGTTACATTTTTCTGTCTTAACGGCTTCTCAAAATGTTTGGTTTTCACGTAATATTTTAAATAAAAGAAGACATAGGGTACTTTTTATAACCGCCAATTAATACTCTTACCAATATTATAAATGTGAAATTGAGTTTCATTTTTTGTTTGTTTGTTACCTTATATATTAATGGTGTCACCAATAACTGTGAAATTTTGTATATACGTACTATATGGGATGGATAAAGATATATCCTACTTTTTATCCCGGTCAGTAAAGATATCCTGGTGATGCAGACGAAGTCGCGGATAAACGCTAGTACTTAATATATCCCGGTCATACGAACGGTGGGTAAAAACTAATAACACATTAAAATAACCTGTTCTAAATTAGCTATTTGTTCCGTTATTTAACTGTTATTTCGAAATAATGATAAACTAATTCGTTATTATTAGACCCTTATATAGAAAACCCAGTTTCGAAGCATAATATAAAAGTATTTTGTAATTGGTCCAACAGATCCCTGGAACTTATTCGCAATCAAACATACCAACAAATAAATAAACTTCGAATATAGATATCAAAGGAGACTGAAAGTACCGTGACAATATGCAATTTACTAAGTTACAGATGAAAATATCAGGACAACCAGATTACGGGCGTCGTTCTTATGAAATATGATCTCTAAATCTCATATATTTAAGGTTTATATTTCTTCTTAAGTGTTCTCTTTACAGACACGGAAATAAAAGATTTAAACGGGTTTTACTCGCGCGTATTTTTGATTTCACATAATGATTTACACATTTCGGCGAACATATTGGATTTAAATAGATGTAAGTCTGCTGATGTTTCGCGAATTTGTTATGTTTAACGGTGTTTCTCGTCAACGGGGAATAAGTATACTATTGATATAGCTATAGCACGACAGTGGCATGTCTATTACTAACAATCTATTCCCATTAATACTAACCTTTGCGTATTGACGTGAACTTTGATGGATAGACATCATAAAATATACTACGAGATGATGATATCTATGGTAGAATAGGTACAAAATATACTCATAAGACATTTTGTAAATAAATATATAAATAGTATATATAAATTCGTTTCTTTTAAGGACCCTTTTAAATGATTTCGAGAATAGAGGCAGTCCCTAATTCGTTTTTAATTTTTTTTTGTATGTATGTGGTGCGGCGTCTTTGTCAAATCCAAACTTTGATAACTTTTTCCCGATCAAATTTGCCTCCTTTTTGTTTCTATATCAATCTTCTGACAATTTAAGCGGCTGGTTAATGCAAAATCTTGAATTAATTAATTAATATTTAATATACATAAGAGAATAATATACCTCGTAAATTTAAAGTTTAAACCTTTATTAAATACGCAGCCGACATTCCATTAATGCACACCCAACAGATAACACTCCGTTCAACCTCAAAATCGTTCAATCATCAAGCGCAATTAGGCCGCAAACCGTTCAACCGTTGCGTTGTAGTTATTATAATTAAATGTTATTAACCTCCAAATAAGCTTACGCGACAATATTAACATTAGCTAACGTAACGGGTCAACGCAGCAAAAATAACCCGCTAAACATAATTCAATCGATACACATCACTATTTCACGTGTTCATATAAAATGAAAGAAAAGGACCAATAAGGATGTGAACGCACATTGTCGATAATGAGTGAGCCGGTGTATTACCGTTCTTTGATTTCGGTAAGCGTTCCAAATTTATTTTGTTCGTATTTTCATAATTGGGTGCGGGCGGGCACGGGCGCTGGGTGGTGCCCGCGGGCGTCATCGCACCCCTTCGCGTGGGTATTTAATGATTATACGCTGACTGCCACCTGATTGCCGGCGCTACGCTGACCTATCGATGATTTGGGCTTATCGATAGATTTATTGATAGCAAATGTGTGTTTGCTGTAGGCTGGATAATAGTGTCGTTAGTAGGTGCTAATTGTTATGACATTTATTTCAGAATATTTAAATAAGTACAGTTTTATTGTTTACAGTTACAAATGAGTCGTATTTTATACGATTACTACTGTGACTTACATTTTGTTTCCTCGCTTCTTTTTCTCACTATTAATTATAATAAAACATACCTACATAGGTATATAAAATGCTAAAAAGGCCTAGTGTGACGTCGACGGAAGTCTTCAAACATCATAGTTGGAGTCACTGCAGCAACAGATGGTTTTCTGTATTTCTTATATAGAATGCAATGTGCACGTGCCATCGTTTGTATTAATTAGGTTAAATACTTGTTTGCTGCATTTGTGTCATTAGATTTTACCATGCATAATTTAAAATAATGCAACATCTAAATATGTAATTAATCGATATTTATGAGTGTGAACTGGCAGATTCTGAAGTATCTAATAGTTTAATATTTTAGGTTTTATTTTTTTATTGGATGAAAATGGAATGGTAACCCCGTCTGCGCTAACGGGATACACTGGCGGAGCACCAGTGAAGGGTGATAGATGAGAATGAAAACAGGCCAGTTAGCCCATCATGATGAATTCATCTGGAATTTATCATGATAGTTTCCAGGAGGAACCGCGAGGAGGTCGACCTGATTGGGTATATTGCTAGCAATGGGATTCTCAGTCTCCATTACTAACAATCACTTTCCCCCCAATATTTTAGCTTTGATATTATATATTTATTCGTATTTAATTATTTTCTATATAACATTTTATTAAAAGTGTTACCGAAACATTTGTGGTTAGAATAAGTACAAGCAGTTGTATTGATTGATGTTTGCTTTGTCAACTAAACTCTGTATCGTAAGTACATCGACTATCGATAAAACGGTAGGTATTGGTGGTGTCACAGCGTGATCACTCGCGGGGTGGCAAGCACTACACGGGTACACGCGGAGTGCCGGGAGGAGGGAACGCGAGGGGAGGCACACCGCAGTACATAAGCCATGTATCAGTACATACCAGGCCCTCAGCATATAAGCGTTGGTGGATTCCCGAAATTTTGCAGTTATTTTGTATCGAAAACTAGGTTATCCCGCGATTTATTCGCCTATCGGCAGACGGACCGCGATGTCGCACCGACAATTCTCTTATTTACTTTATTGTGTTTATTTTATTAGCGGAAATTCAATACGAACACCATTCACAAAAATATAAACATTCGGCTCTATCGAATTTAATTGTTTCAATAATTAATTGCCTATATTTATATACGAGCAGATGATACATAAATAAAATACTCCATTTTAAGTATTACACCATTTCGAGTTGTAATAAATGAGTTTTTAATTTTGTATCTATAATCCTATTAATGTAATAAATGCGAAAATTTGTATCGATGGATAAAATATTCATTTGGTACTCTTTTACACAAAGACTACCGAAAAGATTTTAATGAAATTTGGTACACGGGTAGGTTATATCCTAACTTAGCACATAGAGTATTTTATATACTAATTCAATCGGGTGAAGTCGAGGAATATAGCTAGTAATAATATGTGTATTTCGTAATCGTACTGTTTGTTATTATTATTATCGATAACTAGCCAATAATTTCTACAACACTATTTTTGTAAAGTACTAAAATTGCACACGCATAACTAAGTACTTATAGTATAGCTAGCTAAGTACAAGGCCAGGTGCACATAGCCAGTTCGGAGTTAGGTGGGGTGACAAGCAAGATATCGACCGTCTTGAGGGCGGTGGCCAAGGACCGCATCTGCTATGCGGACACTAAATATCCGTTGACCCTTCTCGCGCTATGTACGCCTAGTACTTGTCGTTATATGTGGATACTATTGCAATTTACTCCGTAATTAATTATCGCTCAATGACAGATAAGGTGCAGTGATGCATTCATGCATTCTCATTGAACAACGTGTAGTCAAGCAAAGGTTACTTACTAATACTGAATGTTTCACTCAATTTAATGGCATATTGGCATCGTTATAAAAACATTATTTACCGGAGGTGTCATTAATCATTAACAAGTACAAGGTCAAAATGCAGAGGACAACGAATTTCCTATTTATTGTGTGTCTAAATTAATCAATTTTATATAACAAAGGGATGAGTAGTAACGTCCCTCTTAAAACATCATTAAAACCTAACTGCAGTTGCCAATCCGCCTGCCAAGCGTGGCAACTACTGACAAAACTCCTCAAGTGGGAGGCTTATGTTCAGCAATGGACAGTTAAAGGTTGATATGATGGTATAACATAGAAATTACCTGAAAGCTTTGTTAATAAAAAAAACGTACATATATATCTTTTCAAAGTGCAGAATAAACAGTTGAAATAATGAGTAATAAAGAATAAATAAATAAATAAAATAAATAGCTAAAACAACAGAAAGGTATTATTCATTAATTATGTGAAGCCATTCCTAATATTGTCATCATTTGTATGAAAAATAAGCTTACAAATAAATATACGTCAAACAAGCATTTTAATAAAACTAAAGAAAATTTATTTCGTTGTGAAAAAATTTATACTGAAAAAGAAAAGTCGACATTTCGTCACCGCGATTCAATAAATATGAATGAAACATTTTTCTCTTGCCTTCCTTAAATAGTCAGAGATCTCGAATCAAATAAAACTTCACAACTTTTATCATAAGAGAAATGAATCATGGCTATAAATTAAAACGTAATTATGTTTTCCAGAGGAGATTTTGTATAAAAGTTGTGTGCTCAGGTACCTGTGTCTCATTTGTGTTTCTGCTGTGAAGCAATGTTTGCACGGCTGCGTTTCGGTTTTGAACCTTAGTTCTCAGGAATGGCAACACGTAAGAGGTATCATTGACGACACAGTATACTCTGTTATGTCCTTGGTACTGTCCATGTCTATAGGCGACGGTTACCACTTTCCATCAGGTGGACCGTCAGCTTGTTTGCCATTGTAAGTTTTAAGTTAGAACATGTCTATGAAGACTGCATCCAATTTAGCAGAGTAGTTTTTGCATGGTGCTAGAACAAACATACGGATAGACAGATAGATAAACAAAATTTCTAAAAATTATTGTTTAGTTAAAATTTTATTATACTCGTATTAGTAGAATAATTATGATTTTTTTTTTGTATAATATATGTTCGCCACCACTGCCCTCAAACTGTTTTTTGTGTTTCTGTTTTTCTATAATGGCTGGTAGAGATTGCCACACGGCATTAAACAAACCATTTGTACAAAATTTATCGTGCAATAAAGAATAAATAAAAAATATCTATTAAGAAAAACTTTATTGTTAGCTCTCAGTCTACAGGAGAATTGATGATATTTTGCATCGGACAGAGCGACCACTTGTTGAACGAAAATCTTCGTATGTTTTCGTAAGTCGATGCCGGCTATAAAATAGCCTCTAAAATGTAGCAGTTTCATTGTGTTGGAATTATTTAATTTTCCGTTCAACTAACTTTCCTTAACGCTTTGTTTCTTTTGTCGTATTATTAATTAATTATGCGAGAATGTTTTTTAAAGACGTTGGAATATACATTATGTTATAATTCGACGATCTTACCGTGTTATTATCCAATGGTCGCGGATTCGATTCTTGCAGAATACAAACATTTGACCCAATTAATAATATATACAGACATGAATCTGTTTGTATTATTAATTGGGATCTTTTATATGTACATGTAATTGTAAGTATATATATAGGAAAAAAATAGGTATTATACTTATAACAATTGTCTAGTACGCATAGCATAATTTCAACTTAATTTGGAATAGACAGCACTACGTAATATGTTAAGGGTTTTACTATCATTTATCATCTAAATGAAAAAAAAGGAGAAGGTTTCTCAAATTAGGTGTAATTTTTTTTATGTTTGTTGCCTTATAAGTCTGTCATTTATAAACAGATTTGATTTTTTTTTTATTTATTTATATAAATAACTTTATTGACTACAAGAAAATGTGGTTCAAAGGGAGAACTTAATAAAAAAAAAAAATGCTTTTGTCAGACTTGAAGTCGGAGTTTTTTGTGGAAAAACTCAAGTTATTTATTATTACGTCTACTGACCGGGATAAATAGCCTATATCCTCCATGCTATTTGGTACGTGTATACCAAATTTCATGGTGATTGACATGGTTAACCCGTTAAAGCGCTATAAGGTAACAAACAAAACAAATTCACTATCTGATTTATAAAATTAGTAAAAATTTTGCATTTGATAAAGGTTCAAAGATAAAAAAAAGAAATGAATTCTTTTATCTTTCGAAATATATTAAATACCAGTTTTGTTGGGAAAAACAACGGTATATTTTTAAATTTAAATTAAATTAGGGGCATTTTAGCGCCTCCAAACATTCTGCCTAAATTTGCATGTGTGCGTTTCGTACGAATGCGTCCACACTCTAAACAAAGGTTAGGGGATGCCGGGAACGTTGGAATTTGTCTCCGCATGATGTCATTCGGTCATTACAAGCGCCCTCTAGCTTCCGATGATGAAATGTTTTGCGTCATACTGCCCTATTACGATGCGAATTAGCCTTTTGGCACATTTATCTAAGGCTAGTGATGCGACTGTGTATATGAGGTAATATCGATTTTTTTTATTATTTCTGAATTATTCGTGAATAGTAAAAACTTCAACAAAGCCATTTTAAATATTGTTGCGTTTATTTCAAATTAAGAATTTAACTATAAAGTATTTAGTTTGAAAGGCAAACTTAATACTTAATTAGCAGAATAAATATAATTATCAACACATTACACTTTGTTATGTCCATACAGTTCATGTCTATAGATGATAGATACTATTTTTCTTCAGGTGGGCCGATAGCTTATTCGTCATTCTACGTTACATAAAAAATATGAACTATAAAATAGAGCTATCGGAATAAAGTTAGAATTCTTTTAATCTCGCCGACTCACTCGTGGCATTGTTATTTAAAAAAAAGACGAAAAAAGAATACATAGCATGCATAATAATAAAAGACACCAACCATGTATTTAAGGTATCTATTACTATATATATTACTAGTCGATTTCATTTAAAAAAACTCGCAAGAAAAGTATCTACTATAAATATAAATACATTCTATATCCTTATATCATTGTCATATCAGCCGTTAACTGTCCACTGCTGATCATATGCCTCCCCCTATTAAGAGAGTTTTGCTAGTAGTTGCCACGCTTGGCAGGCGGATTAGCAACCACGGTTTGGCTTTGGTGATGTTTAAAGAGGGACACTGCTGCCCATTCCTCGACCACTAAGTTCTCTTAGTTTCCTCTTGCGATACCCACAGGAAAGGAAGGAGTGGTCCTTTCTATGCCAAGACCACACGGCGACAACACATTTCATATGTAAAAGAAGAAATCCTTTGTTTCGGTAATTTATTATAGATTGAAACACTTGATTTTTTTTTTATCGAATTTGTTATCTCTTACCTAGTCTTTTATGTAGTTGTATATCCAATATAGTTAGTGATAGTATATATTTAAACTTCATACTTCATTTAGGACAGATATATCACGTTTAATTGCGTATTTAAATATATATTGTTTTTGTAATTATCGACAAACATTTGGAACAGCACTAGTTGATAATTTAAAATCTATTCCACTATAGTCAATTAGAAAAGGCGCCTGCATATATTGTGAATAAAATTGTTGTAAAACATAATTGGAATAAACTTAATTAATTTTGTTTCACTGACAAAATACTTAGTAAGCCAGGTGATGAACTAAATTGGGAATGAAAGAGTGGGTCTCTCGTTTCCAACTTAGTAAATCACCTGGCGTTTCTTGTTGTCTCAAGATACAGAGGATAGCTATGTATGTACTAGGGGATGATGTATGTTGTACATAGTTTAAGGCTATATTTAGTTGGCTTGTCCATTTGAAGCACTATCGATTTGTGTTCGCGGACCAGTGCGTTGACCCGGACAGCACGGCCCGGTGGCCGTTTCGCTAATTTATTAATTACTTAATACTTGCTTGATCGTATGATTTCCTGGTAGCTATGGTTATTTTTTTATATACTCACAGAACTGTAACAACTGGGCTGCACAAATAAAGTAATGACGTAAAAGGAACAGAGAAAATGCCTTTTTTCAAAGGGAACGTTATTCTGTTTTCTATACTTGTATTATTTTAAAGACGAAAATTTGAGTGTTTATTTGTGATTTTTAAAATAAAATTACCTACAGGAAGCTGCATTATACGCGAGTTATTATTATCAAAATTTCATAGATCACTGTTTTTAAATAAGTATAGAATCCAAAGATTTTCTAAAAAATTTATCTGTACTGAGAATTGGACCTGATTGTCTTTTTTTTATTGTTTCAAAATAAACATACTGTAAAATTAAATAATTCAATATAAAAACAAATTGAAATTTAATTTACTTTTACCATACCATATATGTACGTATCTACCAGGTTGAAAAAACAAAACAAAAGCAATTTATTTTGTTTTTACCTATATTCAATATTTTACATATAATTTTTTTTATTGTTACAGGACAATCTAACACCGGAACCAGTAGATATGAATGAGGATGATAATTATTCCAGTAAGTATTTTAATACATACATAAATACATATATATTATTATATACCAATTCAATTGCCCAGCCACTTGCATCAAATCAATCATTTTCATTGGTATTTTATGCGTAATAAACAACAGAATATAACTATAAAAATATTTAAAAAAACAATAAAAAAAAAAGAGAAATTTTACACACAAACTAGCATAAAATACCGAACATTGAAATTGGCAATTCTATATCGATCAAAAGAATGTTTTCGAAATTCTAAATTTGAATTTTAAAATTGATTGGCGAATGTGATCTGGTGCAGGTCAGGCCTTCGCGAAAGACGCTGAGAAGTTGAAAATGATGTTGCTTGCATGGAATTACCACAGCCAGGCGCAAGGTAAATTTTATTTGTACGATTTTTATTATTTTTCACACATGTTCATTTCGTAAACCTGTTATTTTATTTAATTAACATTTGATGTATTATTTAATTAGGTATACACGTGTTGTATCGGTTAGAATAATTTCTACGGCAATGGGCCGTTGGCTATTTTTATTGCACGAAGCCATATCGAGAGAGTGCCTGCGGATCAGGGACGGAGACGTTACAACCACCTCAAATTATTTATAGGCGAGGGCTTGTTCGGGTTGACATTTAGAAGCAGATGCACCGGTCCCTTGCGGGTGCGTTCTGCACACCCTCATTAATTTATGCCGCCTTAGTAACTCGGTATGCATATTAAACAAAAGTGAAATTATAGGATTGTGAGGAGACCAGACAGACACAAATAGAAAAATGTTGTGGCTATGAAAATGGACACATAGATCGTTTATAACGAAATGAAGTATAGAAAATAATCATACAAATTACTGGCTGAGTTCTGCAGTTTTGCCTGGTGTCGTCTAGAGATATTAAATTGTCTCTTAATAACGTAGCTTACTGTGTATGAAAGAATTTTTAAAAGCGGTTAAGTAGTTTTTACTATATATAGTTTTTAATAGGTTATTCACAATAAACAAGCAAACAAACGTACAAAAAATTAAATCTTTCCTCTTTATAATGCTTTTATAGATTAACCCCCTTATTCATAAAAACATTAAACCTCGTATAAACCTATTTTAGTTATTGAACTGTTTTGTCACTTTCTTTTATGCTACATTCTCCTGGAGAACTGTTTTGTCTCTTTCTTTTATGCTACATTCTCCTGGAAAACTGTTTTGCCTCTTTTTTTATGCTACATTCTCCTAGAGAACTGTTTTGTCTCTTTCTTTTATGCTACATTCTCCTGAAGAACTGTTTTGTCTCTTTCTTTTATGCTACATTCTCCTGGAGAAATGTTTTGTCTCTTTCTTTTATGCTACATTCTCCTAGAGAACTGTTTTGTCTCTTTCTTTTATGCTACATTCTCCTGAAGAACTGTTTTGTCTCTTTCTTTTATGCTACATTCTCCTGGAGAACTGTTTTGTCTCTTTCTTTTATGCTACATTCTCCTGGAGAACTGTTTTGCCTCTTTCTTTTATGCTACATTCTCCTGGAGAACTGTTTTGCCTCTTTCTTTTATGCTACATTCTCCTGGAGAACTGTTTTGCCTCTTTCTTTTATGCTACATTCTCCTGGAGAACTGTTTTGCCTCTTTCTTTTATGCTACATTCTCCTGGAAAACTGTTTTGTCACATTCTTTTAAATGGAGAATTTCTCCGTTTAAAAGAAAGTGACAAATCCGTTCTATAGCTAAAATAAATTTATGGTAGATTTTAGTTTCTATGAATAAAGGGATTAAATTACCTACAATTATTAAAATCTCTTTCTGTTATAGACGAAGGTGTATATGAATTCTCATATTTTGAACATTTCTCAGAACATTCTAGTAGTAGTGTTTATTTAAGCGGCAATCGTTATTATTATATACGTCTGGCGAGTCTTGCGTTTTCGCGAAGGCATAGGTGTCGTATAAGGTGCCTATTACACGATAGGTGTTCTTGTCAGGCTTGACATGTAACTGTGGTAAAGCTGACAAAGAGACATACAAGTGTAATCGGCGTACACAACTGGCATTAATGACAGAAATATTTAGTTTAATTGTATTTCGGACAGTTATAATTTTGTATGGAGTTATACATATATTTTTAGATATATATATATTCTAATATTTCTGTCTAAAAACGACTTGTAGATAACGTCACGTGTTAGCTATTTTCACTGTTTAGGAGTATTAAAGTCTAATATATAGTCTATATATATATATATATACTGCAGTTGTCAACCCGCCTGGCAAGTATGGCAACTGCTGGCAACCCCCCCCCCCCCTCCCGCCTTATGGGAAGGCCTATGTTCAGCAGTGGACAGTTTGTCAGCTGATGATGATGATGATATATAAATATATATATTCCGTATGTGCTTTTTATTTTTAAGCTACTTCAGAAAAATAATTTTTCAGAATATTTCAGTATTTTTCTATGGACCCATGTCATGCGGAATTCTTGTTAATTCTGAACCGATTTGATATTTTTATTATCTGTAGAGTTTACTTCCATTTTGGTCTGATATTAATTTTCTTACTAATGAAATAGCTGTTTTTAACATGGAAACAGAAAAAATATATATATATTTCCGCAAATCGAACCGATAATGTAGCCAAAAAATGCTTATTATTTCGTTGTTAGATGAACTTCATTAACTTATGATTTCCTGGTACTTGCAGGTCGAAATGGGGAGATAACAGAAAGCGGCACAGACAGTATGGCAGATCTCTGGGCTTCGTATCACAGCGCTTTGGGGCTGGGCAGCAAACCACCCAAGCCATCTACACCTTTGGCTACTGGCCACTCGGTGAGTTTTAAGGTTGACCCATCATTTTTTACCATACTATATATTAAACTAAGAAACTAAAATCCCTTATAGTTTATGTAATATTATTATTATTGAAAGACGAGCTTTTTCAGGCAGATAAATTTGTGAAACTGCGACCTTTCCATGATCTTTCCTGTCAAGGATAGAATTTTAAGATATTTTTGTATCGATGTTTCTATCTTCTCGGGATACTAGTATAGTGTGTTTTCCAAAGGAGATATAAAGTAACCTGGAAGTAATATCAGTAAAGAATTATTTATCCTATCAGAACTCAATCTCATTGCTGAATAAGAGCCAAAGGAGAGATAACAACTAAGTTATTTTATATATATTTTGTCTCCGTGAAACATACGTACATTACAAATCTGGGAGAGACACCCAAAAGTAAATCAATTGAACGCTTCTTCATATATGTCAGTTGACATGTGGACCGCAAATAGTTCAAATATGAAATTTCAGTATATTTACCTGTATTTTTTTTTTGTATAAAATGAAATGATAAATAATTTGAAGACCCATTTGATGAAAGTGGTAATTGCCTATATACACGAACTGTATCAATGATTGCTATGACGTTTATGCTACCCCTGAGGACTAAAGTGCTATACATCCATACCTTGTCATTTACGTGTCATATCCCACTATTAAAACCGAAATATAGCCATGCAAACACACATTGGGGTGAAAGGGATTGTTAGTAATAGGAAATAATTATATTATACTATATATTACAAGTAATATACCCTACCAGATCGATCACTACGTGGTTCACCCTAGAAACTATTGTGGTAAATTCTAGGCGAAATAGTCGCGATGGGTAATTGATCTATTTTCTTCCTCATCTATAACCTTTCACGGGTGCTTTGCCAGCATATACCGATAGCACAAACAGGACTACCTATTTCATTTTCACCCTTAACAAAAAAGAAACAAAAAACACCTGATGGGCGGCAGAAACACAAGTGAGTCTGATGAACTTATGCAGTCGAATTTTGTGCATACCTAGTATCACAATGTCGATTGTTCTATAATTGATATATTAATTTACTTACGCTATTCTTTCTCCGCAGAGCCCAATTCACGTCGGTTCAGCAACTCCTGGCGCTGAACAAGCATCGACTCACGACGAGACGTCATCCTCTGATCGGACGAAGGACGACGACGATGGTGGCGCGTCTGATGATGACAGCGACGATCGCGTTGATCCGCAACATCACGATCCTGAGCGGCTCAAGGCTTTTAATGTGAGTGACTGTATTTCTATTTTTTTATAAGCCTGTATCTAATGGTTGCACAAAGGAATAGGTTTCCTCTTTTACGTCTTAATATGTCTCAATTTAAAGCTAAATTGGGTCTACTACTCAAATAGTCGTCCCACTTACGACTCAGTCTACCGCAACGTAGATGTTTCTAATTTGATATCCAGAATGTGATGTAACTGTAGGAAGGAATAGTATACAACTTCAGTGATTGCGATGGTATTTTCAGCTTATAACAAAGAAAGATGGTCACATAGGATATTTTTTAATAGGTGAAAATGGAATGCTTTTCCTACTTGCGCTGACAAGATACCAGTTAATGAACCACATGGGAGTGAATCTGACAAGTTATACCTATTGCTAATTCTTCACAACCACGTAGTTGTGAAGTTGGTCAACAAGTTTCAGTTTGTATTGATGTATTTTATTTTGATATTGTATTGTTTCCAGATGTTCGTTCGACTATTCGTTGATGAGAACTTAGACAGGATAGTACCTATATCGAAACAGCCGAAGGAGAAGATTCAAGCTATTATCGACTCGTGCACCCGACAATTCCCGGAGTTTGCCGAGCGTGCTAGAAAGCGAATTAGAACGTACTTGAAGAGCTGCAGAAGGAATAAGAAGGTCCGTGGTGATGGTCCCACGACGGGAAACGGGGGCAGCACGCCGGGTACTGGCAGCGCATGGGATACAGCGGTGAGGGTCCGATCTTTTAATAATTCATAAATACCCATTTAAATTCTAATGTTTTGCTCATTGTACTTAATTTAGAGGATCAGGATTCTTTTGGTGAATGAATATGAAATGGCCAAATCACCTATGTTCATGGTGTATAATGGAATGGTACTAGTGGAGGACGAGAAGTCAGGTCTGTTCAGAATCAGATTATGGTCACTGAAACATAAAACCTAAAATCATCATCATCATATAAGCCGTTAACTGTCCACTGCTGAACATAGACATCCCACATAAGAGAGACTTTGATAGCAGTTGCCATGCTTGGCAGATGGGTTGGCAACCGTAGTTACGCATTGGTGATGTTAAAAGAGGGACGCTTTTGCTTATCTCTGTGCACTGTGACCATTAAGTTCTCTTCGTAGCCTCTTACGACACCTACGAGAAAAGAAGTGGCCCATTCTACGCCGGGACCACACAGCGTAAATTGTAAGCCTTCAAATACTATAATATTGATGCTGTAGGTTATTGACATTTAGTAGGATCTGAAATTCTTTGAAACTCTTCTCTAGTACAGAACACCTAACACCACTGCGTGTTAAGTTTAGCACAACATAGGCTTTTGTGGAAGAGTGCAAGTGTCCTCATTTATAAAGAAATTTGTTTTTTTTATTGTATACTAACCTATACGATAATTTCGTGCCCGTCAATATTTTAGCTAGTGAACAAGAAACATAACCAGTTCCGCCCTGTTCCAGGTGCGGCCGACGCCGGCACACCTGACCTCGGTGCAAGCGGAACACATTTTGGCGCAGGCCTGCGAGAACGAAAGCCTCAACGCTAAACGCATGCGGCTCGGCCTGGATCCTGTCAGCCAACCGATGCCAACTGTACCCACACCCATGGTGAGCGCAAATATTAATTATTTATTTAACTCTTTGTTGCACCAGGAACATAAAAATATACAATGACAATTAGAAAATTCAAGTCCAATACAGTAGCATAAAGTACAGATTAAAATATATACGTAAGGGTACAAAAGGCGGTCTTATCGCTAGAAAAATCTCTTACAGACAATCTTTGATAAAAGGAGAACAGATAGAATTGGGTAGGTGGCGCAATAGTGAATTCATAATTTTTACGTACATAAAATACAAACACCTATATTGCACAAAAGTATAATATATATATATTATTTATTAAATATATAAATTGATACTCTTTATTGTTCCCTCCAAAAGTTTGTAGTGGTAAACTTAGCAAAAATAAGACAAATCTGTTTATAAACATTTTTAAAGAAAAGCTTTTATCCGCCATTTTATGGTATCGGCCATTTTATATTCATGTACTATGTTTGTGTATGTAAAGTGGCAATACCTTGAAATTTCACTGCCATATCTTATCCTCACCCAATATCTTCCTTTCTAGTTGATATCAACAAAAATTTTCTTAACAGGCAATCGACACAACAGCGACCTCTGCCGTCGCCTCATCGTTTCTCAGTTTGTACAGCGGTGCCATTAGTAGCCCAGCGTCTACTCCAGCTACTACCACAAGCACCACATCTTTATCGACAGCGGGACACAGCAAAGCTGCAGCGGACACTACCAGGCCATCAGCGAGCCCCACGATGGAGAATACGTTGTTGAACAACAATAGCTTGAAGTTGGACAATGCGAATGGAAACGCCGGGAGTAAGACTGCTAGGTAGGTTATGCTTTCCTAGTCTTCAAATTAATGTTTGTTTTACTGTTGGTAGTCGAAAGTACAGAATAACATTTACAACTTGTAAAAGAACCAGAGTAATTTCTGACAAAAGAGAGTAAGGCGCTTTGGGGATTTTGCCAGTAGTTGCCATGTTTGGCAGGCGGGGTGGCAACCGCAGTTAGGCTTTTGATATATTTTTTTAAGATTGCTCATGTGTTACTCCTGCTGTCCATCTTTCGACCATTAATTGTTTGCTTGTTATTCCAATAGTTTATTGTAATAATATTTTTCTCATTTCCAGTCCTGCATCTTCACCGGCGCCATTGTTTAGACCTTCATTCCCGAACACATTCGGAACGCCACAAACATTTGGAAGACAAAGGTGAGAAACATTAAAAATTTAATACAGAGATCCAATGTCATGGTTAATTCGCCTATAAAGGTTTCCTTTGTGTAATTCCCTTTTAGACTACCTTTATATCTTTATATTTTCAATCGACTTCAAAAATTGAATTCAAATTTTTTTTTTAGTTTCTTATCACATAATTCTGACATAAAATACAAAACACGAAAGTATATACTTGCAGATTTTATCAAAATCGGTTCAATAATTTACTTTTGAAATCAAAATAAATGGTTTTGTCACAATTGAATTTAGGTTTTTTTTTGTGGAACAGTTTTAATGATAAAATAATAAAGGTTCTCTTATTAATAATTTTTTTTTTATACCACTGCGTTGGCAAACAAGCATACGGCCCATCTAATCGTAAGCGGTTACCGTAGCCTATGACCGTCTGGAATACTAGGCGCTTTGTTGACGCTGAAGAAACATCTTTACCCCCTTTTTTAAGTTCCATGATGCTGTAGTCTCTGGAAAAAACCTCGAAAGAAAATCCTATTTACCCATGCAAAGCCGGGGCGGATTGCTAGTTATTATATTTGATTATGGGCGACTGGAAATTTGTGTATCTAATATAACACAAATTAAGATGATTCATGATTGTCATTGTTATATTCCAGTTCCAGCACGAATCCAGCTTCAGCGCTTACAAACAGCGCGCTGCTGTCCACATTGTCCGCTTTACCACCCGGTGGTAAGTAATTCACTATAAAATTAAAATAATGCAGTAATCTTTTATTTATATATAAATTGCTCACTTCACTTACAGTTTTCCAAAATGTGTAGTGAGCTATAGGTTCTTTTTACAAACTTGGAAATTTTAAATAACTAATAAATGCCATTCTAAGTTGTATAAAAAAAAAATCTAAAATAATTTTAATAAAGTGGAATAAAGTATATAAGAATCCTAAAGCGAAAGTTTATAATTATGGATGTTTGTTACAATTTCACGCAAAAACTACTGAACGGATTTGAATGAAATTTGGTGCATGGGTAGGTCATATCCTAACTTAGCACATAGGATTATGTTTTGATTCACGAGATTCGAGGCGGATTCGCGAGATATAACTAGTTTTAAAGAGTATTAATTGTGTTTTTTATTTGTCCAGGCGTAGGAGTGAATGCAGCGATGGCAGCGTACCAAAGCGCTTTATTGTCCGCTATGGCAGCGCATACGCATACGTTTCCCACCAGTCTCACAGGTTAATATAGCTCATTTTATATTTATTTATGTATATATTGCTCACTTCACTTACAATTTCCCAAAACGTATAGTGAGCCATAGTTTCATGTTACAAATTTAAAAATTTTGAACTAAATAATTTGTCAAAGTATCCTTAGTCCCTACATAGTATAAAACAGAATCGCTTCCTTCTGTCTGCCCCTATGTATATGTATTAGATCTTTAAAACTACAAACCGGATTTTAAGCGTTTTTTTAATAGATTTATATGTATAATACATGCATAATATAGTTGAGAAACTTTTAGAAGTTTCTAATGTGATGTAAATTAACACATTTTTTAGCATTCCACCCGTGCGAAGCCGGGGCGGGTCGCTAATAATATTATAAATATGAAAATGAGTTTGTTTGTTGTTACATCTTGGCATTTTAACGGCTCGACCAATTGTAATTAAATGTACAGTTACTATTGGAGATAGAAAAGGTCATAGGCTACTCCCCCGGCTAATCGACATATCTCGGTCACGCAGATAAAGTTTCGAGTAAAAACTAGTAAGACATAAAATACTGGACTCTTTAATCCTTAATTCAGTGGCATTTTTATCATCAACATCATGTCAGCCGTTAAATGTCCACTGTGGAACATAGGCCTCCCCCATAGACTGCCATAAGGAACCTGAACATTGAGTCCCTGCAGAGGCATTTTAGGGGGATGCCAATAGATTTGTGCAAAGAGAACTGTGCTATTGGTATGCTGATGGTGTATCAGTTTGGGATGATAGGTGAGGATAAAGTCAGGTTAGTTAATTCCTTGTGATTTATTAACTGGGAAATAGGCATGGTAGTCTCCAGGTAGGACCACGTGTACAAAACGCTCTAAATGCCCATATTTTGACGAGCATACCATCGCAAGTTGTATAAAAAATTATTAACTAATCATAATTTTAGCACCAACAGACCTATCACTGAAGACGTCGACGTCGACTCCGCTACACGCCACCTCTACCTCTTCATCGTTGCCTGGTACCGCGGCTTCGTCTACCTCCAAGTCCTCGCTTCTATCCCACAAGCTATCCGGTGCAGAAGTCGGCGCTGTCAGACAGCTCATCACCGGTTACCGTGAGTCTGCAGCCTTCTTGCTTCGATCAGCTGATGAATTAGAAGCCTTGCTTCTTAACCAGGCCTAGGATTTACCCAAATTGTCACTGACAGACATATTCGGATTTAAATTCGGATATTTTTAATATGTGAGTTGTTTGGGGTGAGAATTGATTAAACATTTATGGGATTTGACTGAATTTTCGGTTTTAAATAACCATGGTTAAATATTATTGACAAAAGTTTAAAAGTTATAAATTCAAATATAAAACATTATTATTATTATCTTCGACAGTTTATTACGAGTATTGGCAAAAAAAGATTAATGAGTAGCCATTTTATTTCTTATATTTTTTAAATATTAAAATTATGGGTAAATCAGTAATGAGAATTCAATCCATAGATAGTTAATATTTTTTTTTAATTATCATTACTAGATAATTTGTAATTACAGACGATTTTTAATTAGTGCTCAATACTTACTTGAATAGAAAATGCGATGCAACATTCGATTATTATTTAAAAAAAAAAAATACAGTTATAACTTCAATTAGAACTTAACGCGGTTAAATTATCTATGATATTATATAAGAATTGTTTTAAAAAAACAATTACTTATTTGCTGAGTTAGCAACACTGTTTCAATGTTTAAATGTATGGTGCTTGTTTATGCGTTCGACAGTGTTGCCCACTTACCAATTTCTAATTCTCGTCTTTGTCCAAGCTATAGAGAATAAAATATGGTAAGTATCTCCTAAGTCCAATTGTCTATTTCGGCGATCGTACAAAGCTGCCATAATTAATGTAAAAAAAAAAATGAAAGAAAAAAATAATAACTAAAGCGTGTTGCCATTTGAAACTCGTTGGAAGAGTACAAAATTATTTTTGTGTATATTTAGAATTAAGAAAAAAATCAGGGAGATTTTAGTGTACCTATAGGTTAATTTTTTTCTTGCCTGGTGCGATGGTTATAGATTACATAGTTAGGGCGGAACTCCACTATAGTGCTTTTCTCAGTTCGCTTCAACTTCGCTCTTGGTATGGTCAATACAAACAGTTCGAGATTGATCGAAATAGGACAGGATTGTAGTGTATCCACACATAATGTCTTTTATGTAATAATATTTTATCAAACCGAGAGTGGATCGAGATCGGCACTATAATGTCGATCCGGCCTTAGTGGTTTAAATGTCGAAATCATGCTTTGTGAAGGTGTCTGAATAGGTATACCTATCTGCGTTATAATACAGAGTTCGAAGTACATTTCACATAGTTAAGACAGAGTCTACACTTAGATTCGAAAGTGGCATTCTAGTGTTAAGAGGCACGAATTTATTTGTTGTTTTGTATTATACGAATAGTGCTGTAGTTGTACTTATTAATAATATATTTCTAATTTATATATTCTTATTTAAAAGAGCTAAGTATATATTAAATTTTAATATAGTTTGGTGATCAGCTCCATCCAAAATTATCTTCATTTATATATTTCTATCACTTTTTTTTTCGTATACATCATTATATTGAACGCGCGTTCGTGCGTATATCTATTTGTTACCATAGATTTTATGGCCAAGTACTGTAGGTAGGTTGTAATGTTAGAAATACTGCTTGTGGTGTACAAAATAAGGTTCAATTTTGTAAAATATCTGTCAGATTAATATACTTTCGGATGTTCGGCCTACGAGTTTTTTTTTTTTTTTTTTTTATAAAATCAAGTGCAAATACCTCGTCCTGTTATGTTTTGTTTAATTTGTTAACATTAGTTTTAAACATTCACATCTCGGCCAGTTATAGTCAAATTTTCCGATTATCTGTATATCTAGTTTAAGTTTTAAACTTACATAGAATAATTACGTCGTAAACGCTTAATAATTTGCTACTAATTTTATTGTTCATAATATTTCCAAATGTATAAATCACTCTAATATCCATAAAGGCGCTGGAAAGGTTTACAAAAAATAAGTCCTCTCTTTGAAATCGGTTGTCAGAAATAAACAATTCTATTTCTATTGGCTTAAAGTTCAAATTTCTGTGTTATATTTGATAATATAGCAATTTCAAAGACTAAGACATATTTTCAACTAATTGATAAAAATATGCGACTATTACATTCACTGCTGATGGGTAACATTAAATTACACGATTTAGAGTCCAATTCTATGACGACTCTATGATTACAATACAGTTAGTTACAAATTAAGCCGAATCTACACTACAGTTGGTCGCTCTCGGTATGGACAGTACAAACAGTTCGAGATCGATTGGAACGGGACTGGATTGTAGTGTGAACACACATTGTTTCTTAAGTAATAAAATTTTATCAGACCGAGAGCGGATCGAGAGCGACACTAGCGACACTAGTATGGACCCGGGCTTACATGTTATGTGATTATATTATATGTATAAATGTATCTCAAACGCCTAAGTCCTATATTAAAAAAGTTCGCGAATTGTAAAAACATCAGAATCAAAAACCATTTGATTAAATATTTATTTATAATCTCTACACTTGAAGTTTAAATTTTTAATATGGTAACCTGATTATAAAACATATTTATTATAATGATATGTTTTATAATATAGAACCCAGGCGGTAATATACCCATGAAAGCATTCCTACTAGTTGATATATATGGAATAAAAAGAATCTGCCCCTATTAATGGAGGCAAGGGGGTCTACCATGAAATGAATTTCTGAATTTTCAAACTCAATTTCGTGTTTTTGTTTATACCTAGTAAATGGAGCTTAACGTTTCGTTCGTCATAAATCTTACCATAATAGTCTAAAGGAACGATATTTTAACATTGTTTTTGTAATTTTACCATCAAATTTGTCTTTCGTTAGGCCCCGAAATTTCTGAAAATATTTCATGGTAGGCCTTAGAATTACACCACACATATATTCGGCAGTGAATGTAATAAAGCAACATTGACGCAACCAAAATGTATAATAGTTTCACGAATTTTGCCAGTTTTTCTCAATAGAATAAAGCTTATGCCAGTTTTTAATTAAAAATTGTAAATTCACTTTTGAATATTAAAATTGCCAAAGAAACAATTTGATTTCGGTACATGTATGGAATTGGTGAATTAATTTTATTGTACTGTATGGTTAATTAATGGTTTTCATGTTACACCATAAGAATAAATAAATCGAGTAAAACCACCATTAATATAATTTCCATTGTGAACACGCCAAAATGTATCCTTCTTTCTTTCAAACCTCGTATTGGTTGGGAGGGTTACCACAAATTCCATTGTCATTTAAGAGATTTTAATACGACGCGACGAACGTACGTTCTTAGAACAGACAACGTCAGACATAGATAGGTATACATAAAAAAAAATAAAAGAATATATATATAATAAAAAAAAAGAAAAGTACATAAAAGAAGCAACATAATTTTCCTTTCATGCGTGTGCAAGCAACACAAAATGGTCAAAACTCAGTTTATTGGTGTTCACAAGCCTTGATTAATTTAACTATTAAATACAAGGTAGTCGTTAGCGCGCCATATTGAATTCACCAATATAGGATTTAATCTATTTATTTATTCTTATGGTAACATTTAGTTTAGTTTAATTCAGCTTCGTTTTACAAGTCATTCCAATATTTTTCTAAAACGAACATCATCGGTGCGATAGAAAATGCTGTAGTCATTGTATAATTACGGGAAATTGTAAAAAGTATGTTTAGAATATTATAAAAAAAGTTGATTAGAAATATGTGAAAGTTGATGTTGGGATAACGAAAAAAAAAACGAAATGGTGGTAATACGTTGAGAAAATGAATTTGTTAGACATTAAAATATATTATTATTATTATAGATGTATAAATGGTTTACAATTATTATTATTAGTTTGAGAGAAATACAAAAAAAAAAATGGAGAGAAATACAAAATGGCGATTGTTACTATTAACGATATGAGAATTTAGTTATAATTTTGCAATTTCAAAATGTGAGTTTTACAATTTTGAAAAAGAAAATATTAAATATGCTCATATACTGATTTTTTTTTTATTTCATTTTAAACTTCCCAATAGGGATGGGTAATATCGATACCGGTCTGATATCTATATATTGGTTTCCTCTGGACATTGATGGTGATATAAAGATCATTACCATTATATCAATATTGTAGGAATGATAGTAGGGTTCATCTTGTAAATAAATTTAATCAATAATTAAAAAAAAAACAACAATTATTTTACAATAAAACAAATTTTCAAATTGTCCAAGTTAACAAAACACTCTCTCTAGTCGCTGGCCCATGTGCGGGATGCGCGCGCAGCCAACAATCACAAAGCGCCTGCGCGACCTCCGCGCGAATATTGCGAGTCCCGTGACCAAGCGTCATGATATAAATATATATATATATATATATATATATATATATATATATATATATATATATATATATATATATATAACAAAATGTTTGTTTGTCTGCTTGTTTTTAAAACTTAATTATAAAAGTTGACATATATTATAAACATTGGTGAGTATTATCTCCCCACAATATCACCACACAATACCCCACAATACCCACAGCATTTGGATATTCGTATTCATTTCGATGTTATATAATATATTGAATAACCGAATCGATATATATTCTTTATTAACCCGATATATAGATATTACTGTATATTACCCATTCCTACTTCCCAATAAATCTTATAAATCTTATAAATACATTACCTTCAGGAAAGATTCAAATTTCGCGAAATTGATGTTCGCCTGAGATGCAGTAATGACTTCATTATAGATTTGCCTTGTTTTAATACTCAAAGCTATGCCATGTCATTTACTGTACATGCTGCACGTCTCTCACTTCCTAATAATAAAGATGGCACAGTCGCTGAAATCTTTTAAAGCAGGTATCATAAAATTTTATTTTGAAAATCCCTCTTCATTGAGCCAATTGTGAATATATGTATTTATTATGTATACATGTATGTGTATGTAGGAGTGTATATATGTATGTGTATGTATGTATATATATGTATATGTATATGTATGTGTGTATATGTGTATATATGTATGTGTATGTGTATAAGTTTTTATTTATTAATGTTATATTATTATTAATTTACTTTTATTATTTACATATGTAGGTATATAGAGCTGTTTTTATTGTGTTATATATTCAATTTTTTTTTTTACTGGGTATTATTTAGTTTATATTTAATTGTACGGTTATTACCCTTATACATTCTACAGTTTTCTTTCAGCTTCTCAAAGGTTGACTGTAAGAGATCCCTTTATGGGATAAGTCCGCCATTGTATACTAAATCATTTACTAGTATTTAATCTGACTTATGTACAATAAAGATTTTTACAATACAATACAATAAATCTAATAAAATTATAACTAGTTTGTACGTGGAAGATGTTTAAGTAAAATTGACATTGTTTTTTTTTATACAACTTAGAATGGCAAACAAGCTGACGGCCCACCTGATGTAAAGTGGTAACCGTCGCCTATAGACGTGAGCAGTACCATGGACATAACAGAGTATACTGTTTCGCCCACGATACCCCCCATGCGTTGCTATTCCTGAGGACTCAGGTGTTATTCCTCTGTACCCTGTAAATTCACGCCATATTCCACCTTTCAAACCGAAACACAGCCATGTAGGCACAACTCCTTTCCATTTTTGGTTCGATGGAAGAGAACTCTATTAGAGTTAAGCTCGCCTTTGTACATTTGATTACCTCTGACATATTCTTATAACTGGTGTGTACAATATAGAATTAAATAAAAATAAATAAATGAAATTTATAAAAGGAATCTTAATGAGACTACTTTTTTTAATGAATGATAATGAAATGGGAACTTCGCCTGCGCTATCGGTATACACTGGCGGGGCACCAGTGAGGGATGACTGGTGAGGATGAAACAGCCGGTCAGTTGGCACATCATGACGAATTCAACGATAAATTAGTCACGATAGTTTCCAGCGGGAACCGGGTGGAAATCGACCTGATAGGGTATATTGATAACAATGGAGACTAACCTTTTTTTTTATGCCACTAAGGTGACAAGCAAACATACGGCCCACCTGATGGTAAGCGGTTACCGTAGCTTATGAACGCGTCTATAACCTCCCCATTACTAACAATCTCTTTCCCCAAATAAGACTATTAGATACTAAAATAATATTTATTAGAAATTATGTCTGTCTGTCTATAAGTTTGTTGTCGCATCACGCAAAAATTACTGCATCAAATTGGATGTGGTTTTCACAGTTCTGTTGCTGAAGGTCTAACTTACAATTTTGTGTGGTTTATCTTGTAATGCCATCTAGCAGTGGTTTATTTAATTGATTTTCCTACTTCTAAATTCCATACGAAGTAGCGGGCAAAAGCTAGTCTTGTCATAAAAATAAAAGAGATATATTTTAACGTAAAAACTATCGGTTTAAGTTACGTGTAATTAGATCGAGAAAGCGCGACTAGTATTGGAATCAAACTCAGATTTCAAAATCGAAATTAGGCGGCTCTTGATCGCGTCACAGTCACTCATGACTAAGGATCACGAATTGATTCCGAAACTAGTCGAGCTTTTTCGATCTAATTACATGTAAGTTAAACCGGTAGTTATTAAAATATAATATGTACGCCCCTCTTAAAACATCTCTAAAACCTAACTGCAGTTGCCAGCTCGCCAAGCGTGGCAATTACTGGCAAAATACCCTAAGAGGAGGCTTATGTCCAGCAGTGGACAGTTAAAGGCTGATATGATGATGATGAATGTTTACATACGAAACTTTTAACAATAAAAAAAAATATATAGTTTATTTTTAAAGATTTTTATTATAGAACTTCATAATACATAATTTAAAGTTTAAAATGAGAACGCTGTTGTAGTTGCGACGGAGGTCGTAGCTGGAACGTACGGGTAATGGTCGGGGAACGGATAAAACCGCTCGTCAGCCATTAAAAGTCTTGTGGCGTTCAAAATAAAGTCCATATTGCTATTCGACGCGAGGTACGAGAACACCGCGGGATACCGCTCCGTGCCGCACCTGAATAAGCAAGACGTTTGTAAAACTTTTTTTTATTTCGAAATGACAAGCTGATGACTTATCTGATGGAAAATGGTAACCGTCGTTTACATACATGAATTGTATAATGGACATAGAGGATACACTGTGTCGCTCATTTGTTGATATATCTGAAGACCGTGGTGATTTATGTGTTGCGATTCTAAAGGACTATGTGTTTGCCCCCATATATTGTCTCTAATTTCACTGCCCTATACTACTTAAAAATATTTAGACACTATTTTCTAAGTGATTTTCAAAAGAAGGACATTAAAAAAAATTCCAAATTGAGGAATTAAATTTTCGATTGTTATATTAGGGAATGCTAATCCAATCATTCCAAAAAAGAATCATATAAATATGATAAAGATGAAAATTTGTACCGATGGATGTATGCATTCTTGTTTGTTGCTCTTTCACGCAAAAACTACTGAACAGATTTGATTGAAATTTAGTACACGGGTAGGTCGTATACTAACTTAGCACATAGCATACTTTGTGTACTGATACACGCGGGCTAAGCCGCAGGATACAGCTAGTTCTAAATATGCTAACGCTTGTCACCTGCTATAAGCGAATAATTTTTTTTATACCACAAAGGTAGTAAACAAGCATACAGTCCATCTTATGGTAAACAGTCACTGTAGCCTATGGACGCCTACAACACCACGGGTGTCACGTGCGCGTTGCCGAACCTGAAGAAATCTTAATATACCCTTTTTGAAGAATCCCATGCTGTAGTCTCTAGTAAAAATCTTGATAAGAAGCTTATTCCACGGCCTGAGTGTTCCCGGAAAAAAATTCTCTGAAACTACTCTGTAAATAATTATAACAACTCACAGTTTTCGAATACCCCACGATGCCAGACCCCATATGACACCATCGCTGACAGCTGGTGCCCCGGTGTCGCGCTGCCAATAAATTATTAATGGTTTACATTTATATATTCTGGAACGTGAAGCTGTCCTCAACGTTTAGATCCTCGGAATGGTGATGTCGCTCCGTGAGGCCTGTGAAGATCCCAGCTTCTGTGCTTTTGGGCGGAGCTAGGCTAGTTGTACTAGCCACGACTCATACGCACAAGGGCCCAAATGAGAGGCTAAACGCGGAAAAGAGAGTCTAATTTACATTTACATTAAATAAATTGCAATATTCATTCATCATTGTTGATTCGTCATTCATCATCCTTAGCATTTTTATGCCTATGATTTGTTGCCCGAATTAACACCTTGTTTAATTAAGTGTACCAAATTAAAAGAAATCCACAAGAATTAACTATGATTGTTGCAAGAAGGAACCGCGTAGAGCGCAAACTAATAGGTGTATAATGCTAGCAATGGGGCAGTTAGACCCCATTACTAACAATTCCTTTCCCTCCGGTACTAGGAAAGAATGATAGTGAGAATGAAGCCAGCAAGTAAGCTTACCTATCGTAATTAATTTATCAGAAATTAATCTCGATGTGGAAGAAAGGTTCTTGAGTGGTGATCCCGTACGGAGAAACGCAGCGTAGGATGACCTCTCACTAGATGCAGTGACGACCTCTAATGCATTGCAAGGAATCAGTGGATGCAGGTGGCTCAGGACTGTTGCTTATGGCAGTCTATGGAGAAGGCCTATGTTCGGTCTAGTATAGTATTATATTATCTGTGGTTCGGTAGTGGACAGATAATGGCTGAGAAAATGATGAACCGTGATGCGGGGACAAGAGATTTTAATCCTATTGCTATCATTTCGCATTCGCCGTAACTGATAATTCAGGTTGTGATTGAATTCATTATATTGTTTGTTAAAAAGTAATTAACATGTGCTGAGACAAAATTTGCATGCCTTTAGATAAGGCGAAATATGTAGCTCTTTTTTTTTATACAACTTAGAATGGCAAACAAGCTGACGGCCCACCTGATAAAAAGTGGTAACCGTCGCCTATAGACATGAGCAGTACCATGGACATAACAAAGTATACTGTTTCGCCCATGATACCCCCCATGCGTTGTCATTCCTGAGGACTCGGGTGTTATTCCTATGTACCCAGTAAATTCACGCCATATCCCATCCTTCAAACCGAAACACAGCCATGCAAACACAACTGCTTCACGGTTGAAACACAATTGGAACAGAGGTACCCAAGCAATCGACTTTTGTAAAAGTCTCCCTTTGGTATCTGTTATCATTTAAGATCATTTGTACCACATTTCGAGCAAATAAATTATTATATTGTTCTGATTGACGTGAGTAAATCCACGGGTAATAGCTAGTAAAAGATGGTCTCACCGTGCAAGGTGCTTGCCTGCCTGTCTGGGACAGACAGATGAAATTTTCCGTGACAGTGACTCCGAAGCGCTGCGTAACATTGTTACATTTGTCCCGGTCCATCAGGCGAGCGTGATACACTTGCAGCGTCATGTCCTTCTTGTCGTATATACCGTCACGCTGATAAAAAAATGATATTTTTTTATATTATTTTATATTATTCACTTTATATTATTCTCAATTTCGTGCTGTTATTCATATATATATTCGTTTATATAAATGATATTATATAATTACCGCATTCGAGTATTCTCTGCTGGGAGAGAGTTGTTACACATATTTGTACTAATGAATAAATAAATAAATAAATATTTATAATTAGACTTCTCTGCGAGTTGTTACTTAGCTTTGAAATAAACTATATTCGTCGCCGGAGTCATTTCTAAGGTTCCGTATCTCCAAATGAAAAATTTAACCCTTATATGATCACTTCGTTGTCTGTCCGTCCGTTCGTCTGGTTCCTTTTTCTTGGGAACGCGTGGAGGTATCAAGTTGAAATTATCACCATATACTCAGGTCTATAATCTCTTAAAGTAGTAAAAAAATCAAGCTTCTAAATCGACGCAATCAAAAGATACGGCCGTTTTTGTTCCGTTTATATCGCATATTTTGACTTTGCAAAAGGAATCAAAACCTATAAGGTACATCCCGTTGACCTAGAGTCATAAAAACTAGCAATGGGAGTGGTAGTCCGCATTGCTAACAATCCGTTTCCCCCGGATTTTAGTGATAGAGACCAGCAGCCCCATAATGCAGCGGGAAGGGATTATTAATAATGGGATCTAACAAGCCCATTACTAACAATATACCCTATCAGGTCCATCTCCACGCGGTTCCCCCTGGAAACCATCGTGGTTAATTCTTGTGAAATTCGTTACGATGGGCTAACTGACCTGCTTTCATCCACATTTGTCATCTATCACTGGTGTTCCGCCAGCGTAAACCAATAGCGCAGGCGGGGTAACCATTCCATTATCATCCATAAAAAAAAGCAGACTCATTGCTAAAACTGTGTCTAATTCTTGGTGAATTCATCACGATGCGTCTATCGATCTGACTTTATCTATTCATCGGTATCTTGCCAGTATAAACGACAGCGAAGCAGGATTGTCATTCCATCATTATTAAAAAAATTTAGTCTACATCGCCTATATAAGCATCCGGTGGAAACTAAAGTTACTAACACGTTCAGACCCCCAGCTAGTGACCCAGGCATCTTCGAAGGCAGGCATCATGATGCGATTTGGCAGGTCTACACCATGTACAGCATCGGAGAATCTGAGTAATGCGTCAAACTTGAGCACGTGATATTATCTTAGTTAAGTTTAAACTTTCGCGTCTTCATTTGGCAGCCCGCGTTGTCCCGGAGACTGCGTCTGTCGTGACCGCGACGTGGTGCAATCCACATCGAAACAACAGCAATAAAGAAACAGGTATGTAGTATATGTATATGTAGATAGGTACTATTTACCTGTAAAAGCTTTTACATTGCGTTAAGTCCCGATTGTGTATTTAAAATATTATCATAGATGTCTGATGTAGGCTTCTGAATAACAGATGGTCTCACACAATCAAGTTTACCGTCAAGTTTGCAGCAGATTTGAAGCTGCGCCTTTTGCAGTGCGTATGCAAGTAAAGATAAGCAAGCTGAAGTGGCAATGGGATGGTCGCATAGACCGAAGAACCGACAACCGATGGGGAAGAAAGGTTCTTGAGTGGCGACCCCGTACGGGCAACCGCAGTGATGACCCTACACTGTATGGAGTGACGACTTTAAATGCATTGCAGGTAATCAGTGGAAGCCAAACTGCCTTGGAACCTTTCTTTATAACAATCTAATCTATTATTTTACAATTTTATGATTTACTAGGAGATAAACTCTGAATATTGATTTTACATACAACAGAAAAGACAAAAAATATTATATTTATTTATTTATGACGTATATTAGGGAAGGGTACGTAAATTTACTGGGTACAGAGGAATAACATCTGAGTCCTCAGGAATGGCATCGCATGGGAGATATCATGGGCGAAACAGTATACTCTGTTATATCCATGGTACTGCTCATGTCTATAGGCGACGATTACCACTTTCCATCAGGTGGGCCGTCAGCTTGTTTGTCATTCTAAGTTGTATAAAAAAATGGGTAAATCTGGGATCTGTAAATATCGTATTTCCGGCATAGAATAGATACCTTCATACCTTCCTTTCCCATGGATGTCGTAAGAGGTGACTAAAGAAACTTAGTCGAGAGATGGACAGCATCGTCTCTCTTAAAATATCACCAAAACCTAATTGTGTTTGCCAACCCGTCTATCAAGAGTGGCAACTACTGGCAAAACCTTTATTCAGCAATGGACAGTTAATGTGTAATATAATGATGATACTTAAGTACATTTAGATGTAGATATCTAATTAGCTCTTACCTAATATTTCTATCGAGCAGTATAAGTGCCACGTCGTTATCGGGGGCCTTCCTGATACTCCATCTAGGGTGCTTCATCACCTCTTTTATCTTGGCCACTTGGCCGCCTTGTTCAACGTATCGAGAACCCGCGCGTACTCGTAAACGACTCACGCGGCTGGATCTAGATGTAAGACACAATTTATATATATTCTTTATTGCACTTGTAAGTTACATATAAAATAATCTATTTATAAATGTTGTGAGCAAGGGTGGACTTATCTCTGACAGAGATCTCTTCCAGTCAACCTAGTACAGTAAGAAAGCATTTCGTTAGCGGGCAGCTGAAGTGCTACAACTATTAATACATAAACAAATATACAATTAAATTAAATATTAAAATATATAATAAAATATTACATAAATACATACACTATAAATATATACAATACCTACCTACTTATATAGTATATGTTAAAATAAATTAATATACTACTTACATTAGAAATTTCGTTTAATGATTTGAGATTTTAAGATTTGAGAGTTCAATTAGAAAAATACAAAAAAAAAAAATATTACTCAAGGGAAAGAAAATGTGATTTTAACCTCTTCTTGAAAGAGGTAATAGAGGGACTCTCTTATATGTGGGAAGGGAGTTTGTTCCATAACTGGACAGCTCGATACGAGAAAGAGTTGCCCATAAAGTGTGTCCTACACACAGGAAGTTCAAGCATCCTGGATTGCAGTTGACAGGAGCGTTTAGGACGGACTGGTGGTGGTAATAATTTAAACCGGGAGCGGAGGTACGATGGAGAATTGGGGTGTGCATATCACGTCGAAGTCGGATAGGGAGCCACTTTAACTGGTTGCGAAAGGCAGACACGTGATCGTATTTACGAAGACCAAAGATGAACCTAATAGCTAGGTTTTGTAAACGTTCCAGCTTGTTTAGAAGCTCCTCAGTCAATTTAGCAGTACCCGAAACATAGTACGGGAGGGAGGAGAGGAGAATTGGTGAAGAATTGTTACCAATGAGGTCTTACTTGATAGAATTGTGCAATTGATTAACTTGTACTACTTCTGTGATCAGACCATAGATTTTAAATTAATACAAATTAGTATCTATATAACAGTGCGCCACCTACCCTTTATCTTTTTTCTCAATGCCCTCTACCCAAAGGTTGTCTGGAAGAGATTGATTAGCGATAATAATAATCTTTTGTATCACTTCTCATTAAAATTAACTGTATTTGTTATTTTATAAATGGTGCAATAAAGTTTGAATAAATAAATAATTATAGTAATTCTCTTAAGCTAACTTTTTGCCCGCTGCTTCGTATGCATGGATTTTAGAAGTAGGAAAACCAACACAATAGAACACATCTAGATGGCATAACAAAATAAAGAAATATACCAGTTTTTTAAACCTGGCTTTTAGGAATGTGAAACCTGGATTCAATTTGGTGTAGTAGTTTTTTTATTACAACACCACATGTGATCACACCATCCTGAGGAAACCAGAGACAATATGGTCAATAGATAGGTAGACGTTTATTAATTTTTAATTTGGCAGAAGACCAGGAAGAAAATATTTGGCACAAGTGTGTATACGGGAATCGGAGTTTAGTATTCAGGAAATTTTAACAAATTAATAATTGACCCTATTATAAGACCAGTCTGATATCCAAAAGCACTCATACTAGGAATTAAATTCGATTAACTGATTCAATGTTTCAAATTGTTGCGCTTTTCTGTGATAATTTCGACAAAACTTGTTGAATTTTTAAGATCTATACGGATTATAGTTCTGTCTTATCAACATACTCACTTCCAAATACAATTGGCCGTCGTAATAACCAGTCGTGGATTGAGTAATGCGCCGGCACACCAGTGTTCACCGCCTTTCTGTATTGACACCACGTATGGGTATTCTTCTATCAACGCGTCTCTCCCAGCTACCAATCGTCGGCTCCTTAAAACTACAAGGGTTAAGGCATACATTAATTGACATAATACTGTTAATTATTTATTTAATACGTTTGTGTATGTATAAGAAAGGTGTGTACCTTTCTTTTCATGTTGCCCTGGGCCTTTTACATTTACTTTACCTTTTTTATCTTTTATTTCTTTTTTCGCCGGTCTTCTAATTGTATACTTGAGTTTGACTGGACGTTTAGTAGCATTTTTTGAATTTTTACTAGATTTTAGTTTTGCTTTCTTTTTAATAGATTTTGTTTGACTACCTTTATTTTGTTGTTTGGATTTATTTTTTGTATTCGTCGTTTTAGTTTTCACTATCTTAGTATTAGATTGTGCTGGGACGTTACTGTCGTTTGTTGGCTTACTAACGTCAGTCGTTGTGTGGTCTGTAACATTATTTTTGCGAATTTTGTTATCAACTTTTATATCAACATGACCTAGCTTACTTTTATCATTAGTATTTTCTGGTTTTCTTTTTTTCTCGACTTTCTTATTTGTTTTTATTTCTTTGCTTTTTCCTTCGTTTTCACTTTCTTTATTGCTAAGATTTAATTTAAATGAAGCTGACCTTTTCTTTCTTAATGCGCTAAATATATATTCCGGTAATACCTTTTTGATTCTAGGTTTCATTTCAATGTTTTCACTAAATGGAAAATACGGACTATCTGGTATTCCAAAGTCGCTCTGAGCTAAGCCTGTATTTTGAAAAACTGTATATCCTTTATTTTTCTCATCATTCTTTTTTGTATTTATTCTATTTAATTTGAATCCTTCAAGATTAGTGTTTATATATTTTTTCGAATTGAGTATATGAATATTTGGACTTAATTCTCTTATAACTTTCTTTGGATAGTGTTTCATAATTATTTTGGATTCTGGTTGAAAATATTTTTTGTCGCATGTTGCGTTATTTAAGTAAACTATTAATACGAGTAGCAATACTTTCATTGCTTACGAATAACGAATGTTTCCACATTGCTTTTAGTAATAAAATACTTTTAGTATGTTAGATTTATGAGATTTCTGATAGGTTTTGCCAATGGGGCGATAAATTTTATTATCAGTTTCTTCTTAGGTGCGTTTATAACAAAACGTGCATATATTGTTATTATTTATTTTTATGAAAATGAGAAATTAGAAATTATAATAAATAAAAAACTTTTTGTAAAGGCAAAATTTTATTTCTACTTATTAATAACTCTGTACAAAATCTATGTTCCTTTTTGCGTTACTTTTTACATTGGTGCAAGTTTAGAAATAATAAAAATGAAAGGAACTTTTTCATATATTTAGTATTAATAATAAAATTTTCTATTAACTATTTGATACATTAATAAATCAATTAATTACCTTTATATTTACTAGGTTTTTGTCCGCTACTTTGTACGCGTGTATTTTAGAAGATTGACGACCAATGGAATAGACAGGATGATACAAAACACCAGATTTTATATCAGAAATTGTTAATACTAATACATGCCTTATATTAATTTTTCTTAAATATCTTCCATGTACAGACAACATCTAGTTACGATTTTATTCTATTTCGTAAGACAAGATGAGGTGCATAATAAGAAAAATATGAGCGAAGTCTTACTTCAGTCTTTACTTATTTTTGATCACTACTCGTGTCATGCTCTCCTAGTAGTTCTGTTTATATTTCTACTAATCTCTGGGAGCTATTTTCTTGTATGTGGCGAGCTGAACAGCCAGCTGATGCAGTATGATCTTGCCAGCTGGTGCATCTTCAGCAGGCAATGCCTTCGAAAGCCGAACCACACGTCCGCACTCCCGCACGAAGTATTCCAGCTCGTTTTCTAGCTGACGCCCGTCTCCTAGAATTAAACTATTATTTTAAGCAGTTTCAAAGAGTATTATTTCAATTCGCCATTATAATTTGCGGTTGTTACGCAATAAGACCCCAAATTAGTTTACTACCTATTTTGTTATTTATTTTTGCAATATTTTCAAAACATTTACTCTCAATTTTCAGTCTAATGTATCTACAAACTATACCATCAACAACAAGTGTTTTTCGATTAAGTTAGTTTTTTTTACATATTAAAATGTTTTTTAATGTTATTTAAAGCAGTATTTTACAATTGTAAGGTAATGTTTCTATTTGAAGAACAAAATAAATTATTGGGTACGGAGGTAAATTAGTGTGTATGGGCGGCACAGTATATTCTGTAACGTATGGTGGTGTTCATATTGGGGATAATTAATACATCTGGTAAGCTAGTAAGTTTCAAGAAAACCGACGTATATGCATGGGATGAGGCAAGTGCTTGTAATAATAAAGATTATAGAGATAATAAGCTCCTTTACCTCCTCCTATTCTGGATGTTGCTGGTTGAAGGCACTTGTTTGCTAGTCTGGCGAGTTGCGAGCGCTCCGAACTAAAAGCTTCGTCTAGGTCGAACAGTTCTAACGGAGGCGGTGGTGGTTCCCGAAATGTGGGTGGAAATACCTGATGTAATACCATCCAAATTAATATTATCAATAGAAATATTAATAAAGTCCAAAAAGGTACAAATAACTTATATGTATTTACCGCAAGCTGCAGAGGCGGGAAAGGTGTTTCGAATTGCGGAGCAATTAATCTTAGTGGTTCATGTTTAACTCCTAGAGCGTCATACAGTCCTAATACTTCGGGCACTGTAACCAACAAAAATTTTTTTAACTTATAGTTATTTTATATGACAACATTAAGTTATTCCATAATAAAATATTCTATTAATAAAATATAATAATTATCAGATAATAAAATAATTATCAGGTGACCTATGAATTTGTTTGCCTCTCAATAGCCTAAAAATCCATAAACGATATAGATACTAACACTGAGCGAGGTTGAGAGAGAACAATTTCCAGGTGAACAGCGCATGGGGATGCAAAGGCGTGAGTCTAGGGGGCGGTGCGGTCGCTGGCTCCGGGAGTGGTACGCTGCTCAGCCACATCATGTCACCGAGTGTGCGGTACTCGTTGGTCTGAAAAACAATAACTGGGGGTCATTAACATTGACGTATTTAAGTTTATTCAGGGGGAGGGGTACCTTAAAAAAGATTCATAGATATATATATATATATGTATATTCTTTATTGTACATAAAACATACTGTTAATCACAGTTCATTATAAACATAATGTACAAAGGCGAGCTTATCTCTAATAAGATATATATATATATATATACGTTTTTTGTAGACTTGTTTTTGTGTACAGCTGAATCCTGGAGCGGGCACCACGCAATACCGGTACGTATTAAATACGTTTATGATCATTAATCAAAAACGTTCATGTAAAAAAAAAACTAGTTACAAATGAACTTAAATTACATATTTTGTGTTTACAAGAGATAAATCAGAAGGTGAATTCAGTAACTTTCAGTTTCAAGCCACCAAAACCAGATGTACCCACGATCAAACATTACTTGAGTGAACAATATAACATATAAGAGGTTGCTATTACATATACGTATTAGAAACTCACATCAGGATCTTCCACATCGACAGGATTCAGATGCAGATCCGTGACTCCGCCGAGGTTATTGAAAATCATCTCACGGATCAGGTCATTGCACTCGCATTCTAAGTATTGGTCGGCGAAGAAATGTCCAGAACCAATAACGAATAGTTTACCTGAAAATACATAATCTTGTTCTATAGTAAATACTTTTGAAGATTTTTCTTTTATGCAACTTAGAATAGCAAATAAAATGACGGCCCACCTGATGGAAAGTGGTAACCGTCGCCTATAGACATGAGCAATATCATGGACATAACAGAGTATACTGTTTCGCCGATGATACCCCTCATGCGTTGCCATTCCTGAGGACTCAGGTGTTATTCCTCCGTACCCAGTAAATTCACGCCATATTCCACCCTTCAAATCGAAACACAGCCATGCAAGTACAACTGCTTTACGGTTGAAACACGAATGGGACAGAGGTACCCAAGCAATCGACTTTTGTACAAAGTCTCCCTCTGGATTTTGCTTAAATTGGAGTCTCAGTTCGATTCTTAGTTTATTTGTTCTATTTAGGTACCCAATTATATCAGCCGTTAACTGTACGATGCTGGACATAGGCCCTTTTCAAAAGGGGTTTGCCAATAGTTGCCACGCTTGGCAGGCGGGTTGGCAACCGCAGTTAGGTTTTGGAGACGTTATAAGAGAGACGCTACTGCCCATCCCTCGACACTTAAGTTCCCTTAGTCACCTCTTACGACACTCACGGGAAAGGAAGGGATATCTTATTCTATGCAGGGACCACACGGCAAATTTAGGTACTCAAATAGGATTTATTTTTGTCAAACTGTTCTTACTTTCTATTTCATCTATTTGTACTTTATTGTTTATATCTCTCTGTATCTGAATATGCATTAAGAAACTTGAAATGCTATCGTAGCCCATTGACTGCTGGAATGTTTACACTCTTACTATGCCCCTTAGAGACGATCTCAAACATATAGCAGGCAATTGACAGATACAGATTACTGTTTTTTTATAGGGATCTATGTTTCTTTTCATTTAAGAGTTTCTTCTTGTCGGATCAAACAATTCATACTTTTTCTTCCAGCCAGCTCTATCCCTTGCCACATCTTTGACCTCCCTATACGACATGACACCTAATGTTTCCTTTATCTATCCCTGTCTTTATTCCTCGGTTTCCCTCTTCCTCTTTTACCCTCTATTTTTTCTTCTACTATGCTTTTTAAAAATTGTCATATCGTATACGCTGACTCAGCATTTTACCTCTTCTATTATCTATTGTAAGGATCTATGTACGTAGCCTAAATTATTTAATCATTTTTATGCAATTTAGAATGTAAAACAAGTCCATCTGATGGAAAGTGGTAATCTTCATCTACAGACATGAGCAGTACCATGGACATAACAGAGTATACTGTGCCGTGGACTGCTAATTCGTCATAAGTATCTTAAAAAATCACAACATCCAATTTACTGACCTCCACTCTTCTCGGAGGTGTACAGCGCTGCCACAGGCCTCTTGACCGGGTAGCACACGTCACTGCTGGATAGAATGGCTGCGGCGGGCTTGTTCACTGTTAGGGTGGCACCGTACGGATACACAAAGTTCGGTGTCGCTGGGTCTTCACTGTAATATGTCATTCTTTATACAGTACTCAACTTATCTTTGCGTAAACGGTCAGATCAAAATTTGACACATTTCGATCTATTAGGATTATTTTTATTTTTAACTGTTTACTGTTGAACATAGGCCTCCCCTATAAAGGAGTGTTTTGCCAGTAGTTGCCACGCCTGACAGCCGGGTTGGCAACCACAGGCTTTGGTGATGTTTTAAGAGAGACGCTGCTGCCGAAACCTGGACCATTAGACTCCCTCAGTTGCCTCTTATGACATCCACAGGAAAAGAGGAGTCTATGTCGGGACCATACGGCATATAGTAAAAGTATACTTACAGGTAATCATCCGATTCGCTAGAGTAATTGGGCATCTTCATTATGTATTTCATAACGGCACGGTTTAAGATCCCATTGGATATGTGACACTCTTTAGGGTGGTAAAATTTGTGGTATTTAGCACGAACGACGCAATCTATAAAGAGTAAAGTCTTTAGGTTTTTATGGGAGTTAAGTAAATAAATAAAAATACTGACTTCTTTTTATAAAATAACTTACTTTAGTTTGACCATTATTAGTAGATATAAAATTTTTATAAATTACAAACTTTTTACCTACTACTTCGTACTCGTGATTTCAGGTGTCGAAAAATGAATGAAAGCGTTTAATTACGATTTTATTATATTAGTAAAATGTAGTTATACTAAAAGCAAACTCTTTCAATTTTTACCTACCCATTTTCGTAAAAAATAGTAATTTAAATCGATTTTTGTTCACAGGATATATAGCGTGACATAAACCAGAGGGAGACTTTGTACAAAAGTCGATTGCTTGGGTACCTCTGTCCCATTCGTGTTTCTACCGTGAAGCAGTTGTGTTTGCATGGCTATGTTTCGGTTTGAAGGGTGGGATATGGCGTCAATTTACAGGGTACAGAGGAATAACATCTGAGTCCTCAGGAATGGCAATGCATGGGGGGTATTATGGGCGAAACAGTATACTCTGTTATGTCCATGGTACTGCTCATGTTTATAGGCGACGGTTACCACTTTCCATCAGGTGGGCCGTCAGCTTGTTTGCCATTCTAAGTTGTATAAAAAAAAACATAATACAAAGCATCATATCAGTCGTTACCTGTCCTTTGCTGAACATAGGCCTCACATATCAATGGGCAGTTTGCCAATAGTTGCTACGTTTGGTAGGCGGATTGGCAACCGCGGATAGGTTTGTGGTATGTTTTAAGAAGAATGCTGCTGTCCATCCTGTACCATTAAGTTTCCTTGGTTACGTCTTATGAGACACACGGGAATAAAATGGGTGGCCCATTCTATGTTGGTACCACACGGCAAACAAAAAATACAAATAATACAAACAATTTGATAACCTCCTTTTTATAAGTCGATAAAGAAGACAAGTTGATTAAGTACTATGTTTACGAACTTATTAAAGGAGTGCATAAATATATAATTTCTTACATTGATCGGAAGTGAAACCTCGAACTTATGACGTATTATTATGACGTAACTACAATGAAGTTCAAGGCTGTTGACTTTACATCAAAAATTATTGAAGAATAGCCTGTCTGCACAATAGATTTTTTTTACGTGCTAATGTAGTAATGAATAGTGCTTTGTGTGATAGAATCCGAAACGAAGGTATCCGCAAAAGAACCAAAGTAAAGTAACTGACATAGCCTGAAGGACAAACAACCTCAAATGGTAATGGGCTAGTTACATAGTTCGAAGAACCGACAACCGATGGGGAAGAAAGGTTCTTGAGTGGCGATCCTGTATGGGCAAACGCCCATTATGGATATGCCATATAGGATGACCCCCCCCCCCCCCCACTAGATGGAGTGACGACATGAAATGCATTACTTCTTTATGGCAGTCTATGGGGAGGTTTACGTCCAGCAGTGGACGAATAATAGCTGAAATGATGATGATGACAACAGATATCACAGAATACACTGTGACGTCCATGATACCTTATACTGCGCTGCCATTCTTGACGACTGAGGCATAATGTAACCGTGATTTCATTGCCATATATCATCCTTCACACCGGCCATGCAGGCACGAATTAACAGAGGTATTTGTGCAGATGACTTATGTGTAAAAATGTTTTTTAAAAATTAGTAACACACGTGACATCCTTGGTGTTATGCAACTGTAACGAGGGTTGTCAAATATAATATTTAATTTTTATCCAAATATCAATTATTTTTTCTCAAATTGTACCGATTTTTACTAAGTCTTGCCATGCAACCACAGAGCGAAAAACTAAAAAATCCCTTCTTGTTTTTAATATCTCTTACCCTCTGTTTTGCTACTTTTATAGGGATTCTCAGTCTCCATTACTAACAATCCCTTTCCCCTACTTTATTCGTATATTTATATATTGTATTCGTTGTACAGTTTACAAATAGCGAAGCCATAAAAAATACCCAAAATATTTTCAAATCCATTTCAATTTATTCTAATAAATATATATTCATTTTAGTAAAAAAAAAAATTTCTCCAAAATTTCACGAACAGAAAACCGTTACTTCACCGTTTACCATCAGGCGAGCTGAATGCTTGATTGCTTTTATTGGAGTAGGTATAAAACAACTTGTACAAATTCTCTCTTATTGCATGCTACATACGCTTTATATACGCTTGGCAGGCGCATTGGCAACTGCAGTTAGGCTTTGGAGATGTTTTAAGAGGGACGCTTCTGCCCATCCCTCATCCTCCCTTAGTCGCCTCTTGTGACACTCACGGATCATGGAACATTAACTTACCATTATTAACAACAATACCATATTCCTCCAAAAAGAAGTTTATATTAGTATTCATTCGCTCCTCGCCACCATCAGTCATGGCGACCAGTACGGAGTCGCCTCTCTCGACCATATTCTTCAAGCATGCTAGTTCATCGTCTGTGAACACGTTCTGTGGTCCTGCTACCACGAGGATTTTGACGTCTTGAAGGATATTTGATGAGAGCTCATCGCGGTTACTACAATATTGTATATGTTATTAATATAATAAATACGAAAATTTGTAACGATGGATGGATGTTATTTATTTAAATAACTAAAAGTCAATTTTACTCATTGTTTGACTGCGTAATATCATGTAACAGTCTATATGTATATAGTTTGTTTGAATCGAAGCATTTGGCGTTCCATTGTTTCTGTCTACCCTAATGAGAGATAGGCATGACAGATATGTATGTATGTATATAGTTCTGTTGTCTGTAATCAACGATTTCCACTAAGATGGAGGATAGAAAGCACATATGTTTACCATTGCAAATTACCATGGAGGTTGTATGAAAAATATATGAAACTATAAATAACTAAAATTATAATTTCTGTTTTCCCCTAAATTGAGGAAACAGAAATAAATCAATGAGATGACCTGTATGCTTTTTATGACCTTCGTGGTTCGCCTTTTGTACTAAATCTTTTTTTGTACCAAATCTGTCTAGTTCTTTTGTTTGTAAATTGGTCACAATATTGTACACCGCTCTACCCGCTGACATTGATACTCCTTTCTACTTTGGGTTTGCTAGAAGAGAACTCTTTTAGAGTTAAGCTGGCCTTTGTACATTTGATCATCTCTGTCATATTTTTATCTATAATTAGTGTGTATAATAAAGTATTAAAATAAATATTTTTTGAGGTCAATAAAAATAAATTAATAAATAGTGCAGGTAAGTATATAATTTAAACAACTTACATCATGACCTTCCAGGTTGTTTTTAATTTCCTATGGAGCAACTTATAATTTTCGTTTATTTTAAATATTTCATTTTTTGACACATCGAAGAGTATAGAGTTGACAACGGATTTCATTTTAATTTTATAATTAAATTATTTATTATATATTTATTTTTCCTTTTTTTGGTAAAACAAGTTAGATTCTGAATTTTTATTTCTTGATTATCACTTTTGTTGACATGTGTGATTTGTTTTGTTAGTGTTTTGGTATTTGTCGCATAGCAACGCGTGTTGCCATTGACTACAGCAGTGGTTTCCAAACTTTTGAGACCACGAAACAAAGTAATTTAAATATTGCATTGATTTAGAAGCGAGATAACTCGTATATTTCAAAACTTCAAATGGATTTGTAATAGATAAATAATATATATTGATGTTTGGGGAGCCCACTTTAGAAATCATTCGACTACAGTGATGAATTTACTAGACGAAGGTACTTCTAGGCTTAGACATTTTATATTAATCAATGACGTACGACTGTAGTATTTATATATGGATTTAGTATTGATGACGTAATCGGATAATATAACCATAAAAATACTTAGAAGTTGCCCAATAAAAATCAATAAAAATAGTGGACATATTTGTTCATGACAGTTTCCAGGGGGAACCACGTGGAGGTCCACCTAATAGAGTATATTGCTAGCAATGGGGCTGTCAAACTCCATTGCTAACAATCCCTTTTCTCCTCAACATTGAAGGTTACGCTGAAGATCAGTCATTATACCAATATAACGCCGCGTAACGCTTGCGTTTAACGTTTTTTTTTTATACAACTTAGAATGGCAAGCAAGCTGACGGCCCACCTGATGGAAAGTGGTAACCGTCGTCTATAGACATGAGCAGTACCATGGACATAACAGAGTATACTGTTTCGCCCATGATACACATACATACATACATCTACCCATGCGTAGCCATTCCTAAGGACTCAGATGTTATTCCTCTGTACCCAGTAAACACAGCCATGCAAACACAACTGCTTCACGGTTGAAACACGAATGGGACAGAGGCACCCAAGCAATTGACTTTTGTACAAATTCTCCCTCTGGTCATCTGTCAAAGTCTGGTCTGGTGGTCCCTCAGTCGAACGCGCGCCGATCTTCTATCGGCGGAAGATCGGCGACGCCTCATCGCATATTTTCATATGTTGACATGCTACTGTCAGCAGATGATCCTCATTGATAGATACTCATACGATATGCAGACGAAACTTCCAAATAAAACAAAAACTGATTAAATTCTCAAATAATATAATTTTATTTACAATTCGAATAATGATAACTTTCGAATTAAATTCAATATTCCTATTAGAGCGTAATAAGAATAAGCTATGTTCATTAAACTAGTTTTTAATCTGTATTTACATATTCCTAGATTTGTCTATTTCATTTAACATTACAAATATTGCTACGTTCCATAACATAATAAAGCCTTTTACAACTGAATCGTTGATACAGCAAATAATTATTTTTATAACAAATCAATTGCTTGGAGATTTTACATACTTATAAATATACGAATGGATAGAATATACAGGGTGAAGTAAGAAATCATTAGCATCTTTTTTATCGAATAATCTGATAAAGTCAAAAGAAATACGGGTACAAAAACAACAAGTAAATGTGAATCTACCATTGTTAAAAATTTCGTAAGCGTAAATTAATGACTACTGATTTAATTTACTCGAGTAGCTGTGACGCGAGCGCGTGTCTGAGCGTCAGAACTGCTGACGATTAAGGGTTTCGGATTGGTTCCGAAATTAGTGGAGCTTTCTTGATCATTATTGTTTCATTGCTTATTTCATTAAAATGTAGAACGCTGTTTAAAAAGATGATAACGACTAAAACAGAATTAATTACATTTCATTTGTACATACACAGCTAAGGGGACGTTCAAGTAATACGTAATGAAATATTTGAAGATTTAAAAACGTATAATTTCAAAAGATCCCTTTTTTTTCTAAAAATTGTCTTGAGTAATTTATTTATTTATTACATTAACTGGATGAGCTTTACCCAATACGCTCACCCAGGAAATACGTGAATGCACCTTTACGCTCGTGTTACATGAAATATAGGGCAGAAACTTGTACATTCAATTGTATAATGCGCGCGAAAAACATAGTAAGTAGCGTGAAGATGGTTAACAGCAAATAACCTCGAACTAACACGGACTACATTTTACAGGAATCACAGAAAATATTACTGAATTTATTCCAAATATTATAAAAACGAAAACGTCAAGTTGTTGAACTTTAATAGAATTTTTCTATATACTGATGTAAAAAAATATTTCTTTATATAATGTAGAAAAGCAGTTAGAATAAATTGTAACAACTATTTTATGTCAGTTAAGAGACATTGGCGGTTAACTGTCTATAAGTGTTCACATGTTTTTATTATTCAGTTACAGTGTCCGAACATTTAGATTGGTGGTTCGATGGAAGACATTTTAAATGCAATTTTTCTAACATGCACAGTGAAGAAGTTTTGGCTAGTTTTCTTATAATTTTGACGTCAGTTTGATGTAATCAATTAATTTTCATAGAATATAAAATCCATTCATTTTTATAATGCCAGTGTGCTGGGCTGTTTAATTAAATCTGTAAACTGCAAGGCTTTAAGCACTCTGGTGTCTAAGCTATAGGTTATCGCTTAGTTTGCGATCCAGATTTTCAACAAATTACAATTTTTGTTATATATATAATATTTATTTATTCATTAATGTCGCAAAACTAGTTTATCTATAAACTAGTTTATTGCATCAATTTAAATTGGTTTAATAACAAATTGAATTAAGAAAATTTATATTTTGTGTGTGTGTGCGTAGATAAAACTGTAAATGAATGGTTACAATTTATCAATGCCACCTATACCTATGTACAGGTAAGGCTATAAAAAGTTGTGCTTAAACATAGCAGAGGAACATATTTCTCGATTGCTTGCTTTGCAGATAAAAAGAGATAATAAAAATAAAAAAAAATATACTGAAATCGTCCATAAATACATTGAACTATAAAACTTCTTTATTTCACTAAATCTGTACATTGTATAGAATATAAAACTTACATAGTAGGAATGGACTTAAAACTGTTTGTGTAGAACGTTTCTACAGTTTAATATATATTTACAATTTAATTAAGAGTTTTGTTCGTAGATTTTGAGCTATCTTTGAGCTTTAAACTAAATATCAATTAGGCCAACATAATAAGTTAACTACAAAACTATTGTTAACGGCTCACAGATGCTAAGATGTAACTAACTGTACTTTTTAACAAGCCATCGAGTCCAATTAAACTTTGTATATTGTTATAAAATTGATATCTGATATAGTTACTGTACTAGGCAATCATAAATTGATAGAAATTCTTAAAGGTTTGGCCTTTGACAAGGGGACGTCCATTAATTATGCGAGGGATTTATTTAAAAATTTTGATGTCTCACTCCTCTTACGTGAGGTTTAGTGCAATGTAAGGAGATTCTAAAATAAACATAAACCTATAATATTAGTTTAGATATAGAAGAGACCAGCAAATAAATAGTGTTTTTTTACGTTTTATTTGACTCGTTAATTTTTTTTTAACGAGACATACTTCTCTCTCTCTCTCTTAATGGATAATTGTTTTCCTGTTGTTTCCGCTGTATTTTCAAGTTAAGCAATAAATAGAAAATATTCTTTCTTTCTTTTTTATTTCTAGGCTCACATAATTGAAGGCTGTCCCCTTATACATTTCAAATGACTTCAAAATACTTTCAAATTTGTTAATATTTGCAGGCCCATTTTAATAGAGTTTATTCCATAGGACAGTATAACGAGTACCAGGATAACAGCAAATCATAAGAAGCCCATGTCGAGCGCATTGTACAGCGCGGCTATATCAGAATGGCTGGATATCCTCCAGAATGGGTAGTTCTTCGCTTTGGCCGCGGCCTCTTCGTCTTGACCGTCTCCGATCACGACGTATGTGCACCTCTCGCCAAAGCGTTGCTTTATTTTCTCGAAACACGTTTCTTTTCCTAAGAGAGAAAATAAATAAGTTTAAAATAATTAAGATTGAGAATGAATTAATTAAGAAATTTCTTCTTTTTAAAGTCGGTTGAAAATAAGTATGTTAAGCAAAGCCGCAGGTATAGAGTAGTGTTTATAAAAAATATGGACTGACCTGTTTTAGTGGCGGAGTATATATTTTCTATAGGAAACACGCCGCCGAGGCCAAAGAGAAGCACTTTAGCTAGCGCCGGCACTAGCTGCGTCGTCGTTACTAGTACGTTCACGCAGTTCTCCCTGTGAAATGCAAAGAAAGAAATATAATATAAGCTACCACGAGGTACTTATTCATGTTTATACCACAAAGGTGGCAAACAAGCATACAGCCTGTCTGATGATAAACGGTCAGTATAGGCTACGAACGCCTGTAACACTAGGGGTGTCTGTCACGTGCGTGTTGTGTCCGGGGAGAAAGGGATTATTAGTAATGAAGTCTAATAGTCTCGTTGCTAACAATATACCCTGTAAGGTCGACGCAGTTCCCCCTGGAAACCATCATGGTTCTTGTCGAATTCACCATGGTGGGCTAACTGACCTGCATTATCAGAGGGAGACTTTGTACAAAAGTCGATTGCTTGGGTACCTTTGTCCCATTCGTGTTTCTACCGTGAAGCAGTTGTGTTTGCATAGCTGTGTTTCGGTTTGAAGGGTGGGATATGGTAGTGAACTTACAGGGTACAGAGGAATAACATCTGAGTCCTCAGGAATGGCAATGCATGGGGGGTATCATGGGCGAAACAGTACTCTGTTATGTCCATGGTACTGCTCATGTCTATAGGCGACGGTTACCACTTTCCATCAGGTGGGCCGTCAGCTTGTAAAAAAATAAATAAATCACCCGAGTACTTCACTATTGAACCACTACCAAGCATCACCATATAACCCAGCAAGAAGGCAACTGGTGTTACCATAGTGCGGCACTTAATAAATAATTTACCTAGAATTAATCATATTGAGACATTTGCAGGCGAGGGTCAGCCAATTGTCGGTGGCTTGTTCCAGCTCGGCCCTCAGTTGCAGCCACTGCTCTCTCTTCGCCGGTCCAAGTAAGCCACCCACACTGTACCATGCAAAATTACTTGGAATTAATTATAATAATCTCCCTATATATTGTAAATAAGAAAGTTTCTAAGGAAGATGGATGGATGTTTGTTACTCTTTCACACAGAAACTACTGAACAGATTAGAATGAAATTTAGCACATGGGTAAGTTCCATATATTCTAACTTAGCACATAGAATACTTTAGGCATTGATGCAACCTGGTGAAGCTGCGAGATACAGCTAGAAATTTATAAATATCCTATGTCACGATGTTCATTGACACCTTACGTCCTTACTGTTCAACCGATTTGATGAAATTTTCATCTGATTTCAAAATGGAGGTTCTCAATTCAGTTATATTTATTTTTTATATTCGTTACCTTAAAATAAAAAAACGTTTTGAAGATAACAAACATAAAAAAAATAAACGCAACCTCTGTGTAAATGTGTATAGACAGAAATTTTGATAAAAATTTAATAGGACTAATCTGTAGTATATTTTTTCAGGTAAAAACAGAATTTTCTAAATCGGTTTACAACTGACAGAGTTATAAAAATTTATATTTGAATTCAACTGAAATAAAACAGCAATATAACCTAATAATTAAATTTCAGCTGTATGGTGTACCCATTATGACACTAACTGAAATTTAGTCAGCTGACGTCATTTGGCCGCAAATCACACTCGTGGTAAAATTATCATTATTATCAACAATTGACACTTTATGAGTGGAAAATGTTTACCTTAACAATCTTTTGTTAACATCAGCATCTTCTATGTATATATATGTAAATTAAGCTAAAAATGTTAGTAACATATGGTACTGTAGTAGCATCTACACTAAACGGAGGTTTATTCTTTATTCAGTATGACCAGATGGGGTTTTATTTATTTATTTATTTATTCATTAGTACAAATATGTGTACATGGCGGACTTAATGCTAAAAGCATTCTCTCCCAGTCAACCATAGGGAAGCCTATAAAAAATTACTACAAGCAAGTGTTGCCAGTTTTGTTTCTCCACCATTATCATCCATTAATGATAATGAAATGGTAACCCCACGTGCACTATCGATATTCACTGGCAGAGCACCAGTGAGTAAGATAATAAGTGAGGATGAAGCAGGTCAGTTGGCCCATCATGACCAATTCATCAATAATTAACCATGATGGTTTCCAGGAGGAACCGCGTGGAGGTCAACTTGATAGGGTATATTGCTAGCGATGGGGCAAGACCCCAATTACTAACAATCCCTTTGCCCCAAGTTTTACCAATTGGTACCCCTTACTAATGATTAACTGAAAGTATTATATAAAGAAAGATTAAATGAAAGGCAGCCTGGGTGAATTGTATTATATTTCTAAAAAATCTTTAGCCAATGGCGTAATCTTAGGCAAATTTTAATTATATAATAATTTTAATCTTAGAAATTTTATATTGTTATTGTATGTCAAATAAATACCTGTTTCTATAATTATTATATGTGTCCTTTATTTTTCTATATCGAAAGGCCAGTTTCCTCATCCAGTCGACGCCGCCGCGGACACCAGGCGCGCATAAACCAGTGTTAGGTGCAGCGCCCGCGTGGAATCCATCAGATGCGAAGTTGTACGCAGATAGATCTTGACCATTATCGTCAGCTGCTACAGCATCTATGTGCTCCTGGTCACAGTCCTACAAAATACATTTTTAACAATTAAACAAGACTCTATGTGCTAATTTAATTGAGATTATTTTAGAATATATTTTTCAAAATTAGTTAACTATTAGTAAGTATAGTTTTTTTATGTAACATATGAATTATTAAATAAGACATCTTACCTCTACATCATTGAAGAAGAAATGTGTATCAGCTAGGCTGAATATCATTTCCTCCATTCTGAATCCTAATTGAACTATTTGTTGAGTATCCTGGAAAGATAAGTACATATCAGTACGTGACAATATACAGGCACACACTGTATCAGAAAGAAAGTGACACTTGGAAAATTAGATGTAGAATAAATAAAATTATTAATATAAATTACGCTTAGGATTGATTATGGCAGTCTAAGAGGGAGGCATTTTCTTTTTTTTTTTATACAACTTAGAATGGCAAACAAGCTGACGGCTCACCTGATGGAAAGTGGTAACCGTCACCTATAGACATGAGCAGTAGCATGGACATAACAGAGTATACTGTTTCGCCCATGATACCCCCCATGCGTTGGCATTCCTGAGGACTCAGGTGTTATTCCTCTGTACTCAGTAAATTCACACCATGGCATAAATCCACAGTGGATAATTAACAGTTGAAAATAAGAATACTTGATAGTTGAGCATTTTTTAGATGCAAGGACTTAAATTTGTCTACTTTTAAATTATTATTTATACCATGAAAGTGGTGAACAAGCATATTCCCCATTTAATAGTAAATAGTGACTGTAGCCTATTTATGCCTCCATTACTAGGGGTGTCCTCCCTTGGGGGGTTTTACCAGTAGTTGCTACACTTGGCAGGCAGATTGATAACCACAGTTAGACTTTAGAGATGTTTTAAGAGGGACACTGCTGCCCATCTGTCACCCTCCCTTAGTCGACTTTTATGACACCCACAAGAAAAGAAGGGGTGGCCAGGCCATTCTTTGCCAGGATCACACAGCTAGTTATTTAGATTCATTATGATTATTAGTACATACCTTATTGTACTTAGTGGCATATGTGCCTGTTAATAATGAATGGAATATGATGATGGTCTCATCCAGGTCCCATATGAAGACTCTGTCTGTAGCGGGCTCGGGGACATGCTGTGCTGGGGATGATGAAGTGTTCCTTCTGCCACGGCCACGAGATCTGCTCGCTGTGCTCTCTCTGGAAGTGTTAAATTAATATAAGAATTTTTTAAAGTACCTTTTTACTATTTTAATAGACAACAATTGGTGGACTGACCATTCATTACTAAAAAATTTAGTAATAAGGTTAGTTATATATAATTATTTAGTTTATGGATGGTCTGTGTGACAGATGACATGGCCAAAAAGGTGTAACTTTTTTTTATACAACTTAGAATGGCAAACAAGCTGACAGCCCACCTGATGGATAATTAGTGAGATAACTACAAATAGAGATGAATAGCAGAGGAAAACACTATGCCGATCTCAAATAGATATGGTAAAAGAGCAGAAAGAAGGATTATACAGAGATATTTCAATATCTTATTTAATATTAGCAAACTTAACAGATATCTTCCTGTCTAAACTTCTTATATATCTCAATTAAGTTTTATTTTTCTTCCAACCACTTTTAAGTGGTTACCAAGGAATGGCATTTAATTGTTATTCATGTTGATTGCAATAATAACTAAAACTTGATTTATAAAAAAGTATGCATCCTTGAGTATTCCTTGTTATTATAGTTAAAAGTTTTTAACTTACCCAGAGTTCTCTCTACATCTTCTGCTTGCTGCATGTACTTCACTTTTTATTGGCGACAGTGGACTTGTATCGTTCATTGAAGGAAGCATCGAGGATGGGGAATCTACACAAACAAAATATTTGTTACAAATAATTCACTTTAGTATATCAAATGTAACTGAACTATCGTACCACTTTCACTATCAGAATCAGGCCAATAATCCGAATTATCATCGTGGAGCCTCTCAGAATCACTATCGTCCAGTTTTCTTCGTTTATTCGAATGGTATTCCTCGTTTTCTTTATTCATATTGTATCACTATGAGATCGGCTTGGAATGTGGAAATTTGTCTTTTTTTGTTTTAAATTTTTGTAATCAACTTATGTATAATATTTTAAAAAGAAAAACTTTTTGTAACAAATATTACACAAACAATTATAATTAATAAATTAATGTTTGTTGTATAAAATAATGTTTTGCAAATATTAATAAATTAGATGATTTGTAAATACTAAATTGTCAATTTAGTTTGACATTTGCAACAAGTAAACGTAACGTCAAATTAATAAATCAGTCTGTTTGCTTTTACGGAATAGACGGAACTGAGAGCATAGTAGTCAGTTTTCGGTTACCATTTTACGGTAGCGTTTAGCGACGGTCATAATGTGATAATTCCTACGGATTAATACATATTACGCACTGCGAATTTTTACCACATGGTTTTTTCCATACCATTGTGGAAGTATGAAGTTATACATATTATGTTAAAAACAACGCTATAAAAATTTGTGCATATCAACTATGCCATCTAAGTTTATTAGACAGTGTGGGGTTAATTTGTTCATCTTTATTAGATTTGAACATTTATTACCTTTTTTGTTATTAGTTTTAATAACTTCTCGAAAACAGGTCTAACTATAAATGTAGGGGGGGGAAAGGGATTGTTAGTAATGGAGGCTGAGAATCCCATTGCTAGCAATATACCCAACCAGGTCGACCACCTCGCGGTTCTCCCTGGAAACTATCATGGTTAATTCCTGATGAGTTCATCATGATGGGCTAACTGGCCTGTTTTCATTCTCATCTATCACCCTTCACTGGTGCCCCGCCAGCGTATCCCGTTAGCGCAGGTGGGGTTACCATAACATTTTCACCCATCAAAATAACTATAAATACGTACGTACGTAGGTAACTGTTTAGATTATGTGTGACATAATTAAATTACATAATTAGGTACGTCCGGATGACTCATAACATTTTTGTAAGTGTAATCTAATACTCATTGAGACACTGTCATGGAAAATCACTTCTAATGTAAGCATCTAATGCCGATAGATTTTTAGAGAAACAGGTCGATAATAAAAATGCTTGATAATGTAGTTCTCTTTATCTCGTCTTTATCGGTAGCTAAACATAAAGACTATGAGTGTCAGAATTGTAAAACACAAGACAATAGAAAATCAGTATAAAAGGCGGATTATGATGGCCAGTAATACGCCACAGATTTTTTTATCATAAAAGTTCATAATTTTTTACACCTAGTAATTTTACTGCCAAATCCCTCCGATCAAATTGAAAGACAGACATGGGAGCATATTTTTCTCCAGAAATTTAAACGGGACAGTGGTACTCATCCGAATGATTTAGAACAATTTTCGTCATTTCTACATAATTTTAGAGAAATTATTATTGTAATCTTATTGCTCTGAGACAGACATTAAGACAGTTTGTAGAGCTTATAATATAAATTGAAAAAATACCAGAAAGAGCGCCCCCCAAATGGTACGATGTGTGGCCAGCACTGCCGCTGCTACTCGGCGAGCTGACATACGGCGAGTAGCTCGGCGTGGCATAGTATCCACTGTACTGTGCCACATTATGGTCCGCGTAACCAGCTGCGTAACTGCTGTAGTCCTAGTAACAGAATCCAAGCTTCAAGTTTTAAAAGTTTAAATAATACATTTTATTTATTTATTTTTATTTAAATAATTTCATTGACCAAATGAAAATATTGTACGAAACGTGGACTTAATGCTTGTATTCTTTATAAGTCGATAAATCGAAAAACGAAACGAGAAATCTTGAGTTTAAAAAGGAGTATTTAATGCTAAACAAAACTCGAGTTTAATTCAGTGATTATGTTGCAGGCAAAACTCTTAACCAGTCAAAACTACTATTGACTAGCAAAATCAGTCAAAAGTACTTTTGACTGAACAGGATGGTCAAAAGTCGTTTTGACTGAAAATTATTGGTTATTAGTGTTTTTGACTGCAAATTTGCGATTAAGTTAGGTTAGGTTAGGTACTTTTAACTGCTATTTTTAGTCAAAAGTATTATTGACTAAAGCATACGGTTAACAGTACTTTTGACTGATTTTACTAGTTAATAGTAGTTTTGACTGGTTAAGAGTTTTGACTGCAACAATTATATTATTTGAAACTGAAAATACAAGTGATAGTTTGAGTCATTATTTCGCATATAGTATTATTATAATTATATACAGCCTAATGAATTTTCTTTATTGAGTGCGGTGTTAGTGAATCACCTCGTGATATATGTAATGTAATGGCGGGAAACTGGGACGTGTTTATTTTTCCACATGTTGATCTTATATTGCCGAGCAAAGGCCTCCTCTCTATTCTTCTATATCAATAACTATCGGGCGAACCCATACATTTAGTATAACGTACTGGTAAACCATAGCGTTCTATTTGTTTCGTTTATTAATTAAAAGAGCATCTTAAACGGGTACTCAATATTATTATTGAGGTTGATCTAATAATATGGGCCTTAGTCATGTAGTAAATGTACCATTTCGTTAAGTTCAGAAAAAAAAAATAGTTGTACTAACTTGTTGTGTGGCTGGGAATGACTGCGCCAAACTTCCATTGTATGAAGAATATGCGTATGGTGACGGCTGAGCGCCAAACCCTGTACTCGGCACACTGCCTACTCCGCTCACACCGTACGCACTCAGGTAGGTAGGTGTTGCCTTGCATGACGATCTGGGTAACAAATTTTAGACAACATTACCATAAGAATAAATCTCCAAGTACATATTTTATTGAATTAGGTATTGTTTTGCGGAAGTTTATATGACTCATTCGCAGTTGGGCGCCGAATAGTCAACACTAGGCTTCGAGCAGCGATCTATTAATTGCCCGATGACGTCTCGGCTAGAGGTGAAACACGTCTTGCAACATGTGCGTAAACTTTATAACGGTCAGAGATTGATGACTCATATAATAATACTAATATTCACACACGCATATTAATGGTAGCGGAATTAAACAAATAAATTCTTATCGACTAACCAGTATTCGAATACAACCAAAACTCCTGTAGATTTGATGGGTTTGCAAGCAACAAATACTGCAGTGAGAGCGTGAGTTGTGTCATATCATAAAATTCCGAAAAAGTGACAACCTTCCTAGTATTTGTATTAATTTATTCACAGTGTGAAAGGTAAAGGAACAATACCATACAACCTGATTTTCAGTAGAAATCAGTAGAATTGTATTTCTGTTTATGTTTTAACAAGACAACGTTGTTATATTTTTTTCAGGATTATTTAGAATGGCCACAAGTCATAAGTCTTAAATGAGAGAATGAAATTAAAGAGATGTTTTCTTTTACAGTACTCCAATAGTTCCAGTAAGATATTAAAAAACAGGCATAAGAATAGCGAAACACTTCAAGACGTATTGAAGAGATGACGGGATAGGCTGATATATTTCTTGAAGTTTAGCAATAAGAACCAACCTTCTCAATTTATGCGTAACTGTTTTTATACCACAAAGGTGACACAGGCCGAAGAAAATATTTACAAAACAAAATTTTTAGTTTGAAGTGACACTTCTATCCAATATATTTATTCTTATGATATTAGTCTAGTCGAGAGAGTAGTCTTTTGTACAGAGGTTCATTGAGATATAACATTATCTTTCCTTTTATAGTTAACTAGCGACCCGCCCCGGGTTCGCACGGGTGCACATTACATCACATCACATTAGAAACCTCTTAAAATTATCAGTGTTCCTCTACTATATTATGCATGTATTATACATATAAACCTTCCTCTTGAATTACTCTATCTATTACAAAAAACTGCTTAAAAAACCCGTGGCGTAGTTTTAAAGATTTAAGCATACATAGGGACGGACAGACAGCGACAGCGACTTTGTTTTATACTATACTGTAGTTAATGTAGGTATTCTTACCTGTTATTGGTATTGTGTGGGGGAGGGTATGCTGCGTAAGGCTGGTTATAGAGCGAGGAACTGACGTACGAGGACGCCGCGCCGCCGCTACCATATTGTTGCATGCTGTACAAATAAAAGAATATTCATGAGTTTTCGTTTATTTTTTTATGAATGATAATTGTGACACCGCCTGCGTTAATGGCATACGCTGGCGGAGCACCAGTAAGAAATGATATGTGAGAATAAAGAGGCAGGTCACTTAGCCCATCGTGATGAATACACCTGGATTTTAGCACGGTGGTTTCTAGGAGGGGCAATGTGGAGGTCGACCTGACAGAGTATATTGTTAGCAATGAGACTGGTAGTCTGCATAACTAATAATCCCTTTCCCACCTTAGTTTTTGTTTATTCGGTAAATAGTAAATATTCATCTAGCTATAATTCTATCTTTATGTCAAGTCTATCATGGGACAAATAAAAAGAATTAAGTACTAAAAATATGACAATCTTAGACCGTCTATGGAGAGGAGTAATTCAACTTGCGATTAGCAATGACGTAACAATACGAATAATAATAAAAAAAGTTGCCTGTTACCAACCGACTTCAAAAAAGGAGTTATTAAATTCAGTTAAATTTTTTTAAGTTTGTTAATTTTAGAAATTTAGAAACCAATTTGGATTATTCTTTTTTTACCTGAAATGATATATTGGTCCAATGGAAATTTTATCATAATCGGTTAGGTTGTTTACTTTTTAAATCCAAATAAATAGGTAGTATTGCATCAAATCAAACCAAATAAATAGGTATATTGTATCAAAGTTGTTATTTTTTTTATACCACTAAGGTGGCAAACAAGCATACGGCCCACCTGATGGTAATTGGTTACTAACAGGGGTATTACGCGTACGTTGTCGATCTGATGAAAATGTTTTTTTGTAAAACAAAATCTTAAATTATTTCATCCACCAAACAAAGGAAGCATAGTCTTAATATTAAGGATTAGCTTTGCCGTTTGTGGCTTCCGCCGAACGCAGCAGTGCGTCGACCTCAACTCGACCTCGATAATTAAGTCGTGTACAGCTTCAAACTAATGAATTATATTGACCAATCATTACTCAATGCATCACAGCGGGGGGAAAGGGCTTGTTAATAATGAGGATTAATGGCCCCATTGCTAACAAGCCCCGTCAGGTCGACCTCCATGCGGTTTCCCCTAGAAACCATTTTGATTAATACTTGTTGCATTCGTCACAATGGGCTAACAGACTTTCTTTCATCCTCACCTATCATCCTTCACTGATGCCCCGTCAGTGTATACCGATAGCGCAGGCGGGGTTACCATTCCATTATCATACATTAAAAAAAAATGCATCAGAGCCTAGTGATTAAGGGGGAGGGGGGGTTGTTAATAATAGAGATTAAGGGCTAGCAATATACCCAACCAGGTGGACCTCCACGTGGTTTCCCCTTGATACCATCGTGCTGAATTCCAAGTGTATTCATCACGATGGGCTAACTGACCTATCTTTTTATCCTCACCTATCATCACTCACTGGTGCCCCACCAGTGTACACCGATCATCATCGCGCATTAAAAAAAAACCTAGTGATTAAAGGTTGGAATCATAGCAATTATTTTTATTGGTTGAAAGTTTTGCAATAATTGAAGTCATTTGTTCTCCATTAAATTAATTAGGTATGTATTCATTTATTTATTTAACCCTTTATTGCACCAAAAACAAAAATATACAAAGACAATTGGAAAATTCAAGTGAAATACATTAGCATCAAGTAAGTTGACGGCCCACCTGATGGAAAGTGATAACCGTCGCCTATAGACATGAGCAGTACCATGGACATAACAGAGTACACTGTTTCGCCCATGATACCCCCCATGCGTTGCCATTACTGAGGATTCAGGTGTTATTCCTCTGTACCCAGTAAATTAAATATCGAATCAGGAAAAATAAACAAAATAAGATATAATGATAATAATAAAAACATATAATAAAATAATATAACAACCTGAAATATATAATAACTATTTTATTTACAATCACAACAATAAGAAATTATACAATAATAAAATAAAGATTTATATATTTATAAAGACTTCCAGATATATAAAACAAATTGAACTAAAATAAATAACAATAAGCAAAAATAACAACAATTATTGTAAAAGATCGGGAATCCCTGCTGCTTTAATTTATTGACGTGGTTCAGCTACTCACTACAAGAGGGCAGGCATGGTAGCGAAAAATTTCGTTTTACGCAAGAAAAGGAATCTATCTTTGTATGTAGGTACCTAATCGTTTCCCTCGTGAGTATGATTTAATTAATTTAAAAGTACGACTCTAATAATCCTGATATGTCTGCTGATCTCTTAGTTAGTATTGTATCCAACGTTGTCAAAACTCATAGTCGTAATATACAAATTTCCAGTAGAAAACGCATCATTAGACCATGGATTACTCCTGGCCTACTGAAATGTATACGACATAGAGACAAACTATACCGTAAATTTAGGAAGAATCCCAATAATGAAACTCATAAATTAATTTACACACGGTATCGTACCTTTTGTAATAATCTCTTAAAAAAAATTAAAACGAATTTTCAACAGAATGAGATCCAAAAGGTCAAAAAGAATTCAAAGGAAACATGGAGTTTGATAAAGAGAATGGCAAATCTTCAGAAAAGACAAACTAATTCCACAAAATTATTGAAATTAAGTAATAATCCCTTATCTTCTGTTAATTCCGTTAATACATTCTTTGCTAACATTGGCAAGAATCTAGCATCCACCATTGAATCACGGTTTCACGGTAATTCTCGGATACGACATGATTCAGCTACGCCTCTACAACACAGGCATGATACCTGCAGTCCATCTTCTCCCAATTCTATGGCTTTTTTCGATGTGGATGAAGAGGAGATTGAAAATATTATCATTAATTTAAAGACCAACTGTGCTGTTGGATGGGACGGTGTTTCTACTTCAATAATTAAGTCAGCAAGACATGTAATTATTCCCATACTGAAATATGTGTTCAATTGTGCTATTAATATGGGTATTTTTCCTAACGCTTTTAAAAAAGCAATAGTACATCCAATTTTTAAAAGTGGAGATGGAGATGTTATTTCTAATTATAGACCTATTTCAGTCTTATCCATTTTTTCAAAGATATTTGAAAAAATCCTAAACCGTAGATTAATTACATTTATTGAGAGTCGTAATATACTATCACCTAACCAATTTGGATTTAGAAATAAAAAATCTACGGAGGATGCAGTTTTAGAAGTTACTAATACAATTATTAAAGACTTTGACAATAAGAAAAAAACTGTGGGTATATTCTTAGACCTTTCTAAAGCCTTTGATACTGTCTCTATTCCTATTTTGCTTCGGAAACTAGAAAGTGTGGGTGTTAGAGGTATAGCTCTTGATATGTTCAGAAGCTATCTTGCAAACCGTACTCAGTGTGTAACTATTGATGGTTATGTAAGTGAAGATGAATATATCAGTTATGGTGTTCCTCGGGGTAGTCTTTTTAGGGCCTACCTTATTCTTAATTTATATCAATGATCTTTGTAACTTAACTATTCAAACCTGTAAAATAGTTACCTATGCGGATGATACAGTTCTCCTCATCAGTGGACGTACCTGGACGGAGACACAAATGCATTCAGAGAATGCACTGAGACATGTCATGGGGTGGCTTCAGTCGAACCTTCTTACACTTAATCTCTTAAAGACAAAATTTATTCCCTTCTCTATAAACAGTGTCTCTCGGCCTTCTTCCGCGTTTTCAATTCGTCCACATATTTGTCCAACTCCAACAGTTTCTAATCCTTGCAGTTGTATATCCGTGGAACGTGTTACTAGTATAAAATATCTTGGGGTAACGTTGGACGGTTCGATGACATGGAGGCAACATGTTGATTGTACTGTGTCCCGCGTAAGAGAACTGATATTCGTCTTTAAGAGGTTAAGAGGTGTCGTGGATTTTAACAACCTAAAAACTGTCTATTATGCACTGGCACAGTCTGTAATAACATACTGTATAACCTCCTGGGGTGGAGCTGTTAAAACAGTTTTGCTGAAGCTTGAACGGGCTCAAAGAGCTGTTTTGAAAGTAATGGCTAAAAAACCAATTTTATTTCCCACTATTGAACTGTATGTGCTCTGTCGGGTTTTAACTGTTCGCCAATTATTTATTTTAAATACTATGCTACGTAAGCAACACACACACACACACACACACACACACACACACACACACACACACACACACACACACACAAACACACAAACAAACACACACACACACACATACACACACACACATATACACACACACGTACATGCACACGCTCACGCACACGCACACGTATACACACACATTATTATTATTTATTTTTTAAGTTAACATGTAGGCTACTGTTTTTTAAATTTTTACTTTTTTATTTTATTTATTGTAGTTTATAGTTATTATTTAGTATTGTGGTTGGTTAGTTGCTAGATACAAACAATTATCTTCGTTGATGTAATAACTACTATACGTTTTGTCTATTTTGGAATCCTGCTATAAGGAGGAGGGCGTTGATATTCGCGACACAGTTTTATACTTCTGCGGATATCATCGTTTTTCAATAATATTGTAACCAATGTTTTTGTTCCAAATAAATTATTATTATTATTATTATTATAATCATACAAATATATCTAATAATTTACTATCAAATTGTTAAATGACTGATTACCTATCTATATCAAGGGCATTGGTCTTTATGATGTTGATTATGTCATGCTTTTTTTAATGGGTGATAATGGAATGGCAACCCCGACTGAGTTATCGGTATGCGCTGGCGGGGCACCGGTGACAGATACCAGATGCGAACGAATGCGGGTCAATTAGTCCATTCTGATGAATTCAACTAGAATTTACCACGATTGTTTTCAGGGGGAACCGCGTGGAGGTTGACCTGATAGGGTATATTGCTAGCAATGGGGCTGTTAGACCCTAAACAATCCCTTTCTCCCAAATATGTTATATTTTTTTCAATGGATGATAATGAAACATTAACCCTGTCTGCTCTAACGATATACGTTAGGGGGGAAGGGATTGTTAGTAATGCGGCCTACCAGTCTCATTACTAGCAATATATCCTGTCAGATCGACCTCTACGTGGCCCCTCGTGGAAAATATCGTACTGAAGTCCAGGTTTATTTATCACAGTGGACTAACTGATCTGCCTTTCCATTCTCATCTATCATTCCTCACTGATGCCCCGCCAGCGTATACCGTAAGCGCAGGCGAGGTTACTATTCCATTATCATCCATAAAAAAAGGTATACGCTGACGGGGCACCAGTGAAGGATGATAGGTGAGAAAAGGCAGGTCAGTGAACCTATCTTGACGAATTCAACAGGGGTGTCGAATACAAGAATTTATTCCGATATAATATAGATTCGTACCTATTGTAATACTGGTAGGGCAGCGCGGTCTGGTCGTACGGCAGAGCCTCACCGTAGAGCGCCACGTCTGCTTCGCACAGCCCTGGACTGCGCACCTCGCTCTTGACACCGCCTAATAGATACATTGTTAATACATTCGTAATGTATACCTTATAATGAAATCAAATAGGTACTAAAAAATCAATCATAAAAATATTTTGAAAATTGTACCTTATTGTGATATATTTTTTGTAACTAATATACATATATACGCATATGAGTACATATGTATATAATGTATATATATGTACAACAGGGACCTAGTTTAATGGTATCAAACGAGGTCTTTGATGTTAAAAAAGCTATTTGAAGAGAGGATGGGCAATGTACAACAATATCTATATATTTTAGTTACAATACCTATATAGGTACTGGTCCAATAACGAATATGTTGAGTCTTTTATCCATAAAATAATATTGGATAACAAATTTTTAAGATATACGAAAATAGATATCTGACCGGTATGGGCGATATCGAAATTAGTGATGACCTTTTTTTCGCTATGAGTGCCCAGAGGAACCCAATATATACATATCGGATCTGTATCCATATTACTTATGCTTTCCTATTTATTGATAGCAAATTTTCTCGTTCCACTCTTTTGACATAGGCACTTTTTAATGTCGATTTTAAAATTCCAAAAGATTTTAGAATCGTTTAGCTACATCTAATCAAAAGTTCCTGGCTTATTAGAATCATACACTATTATGATGCATAGGTACTTATATTATATAGATAGAGTATCGAGCTTCAAAAACGGGTCTACTTTATGTCAGCTAATTGCAAGTTAGCTGACTAATTTTTTTATCAGTGTTCTATATACTTACGCATAAAATATATCTTGACATATTATTTATTAAATAAAATGAGTGTTTATGCACTAATAAGATTCAGAAATTATAAGACAAAATAAATATAGAAGTTATAAAGGTAAAATCATAACTATTTATCACGTAAAATTGTATGAAAAAATACATACATATCTGTCACGCCTGTTTCCCATTAGGGTAGGCAGAAACAATGGAACGCCAAATGCTTCGATTCAAACAAACCTCTTTTGCTTCTTCCACATTCATCAATCTTGTCATACACGCTCGCCGGTTACGGGTACTTTTAATTTGTGTTTTAATGAAAAAATTTACCCGTTTTTATCGATTCTATATAATTTAAGCATAGATTAAAAATTTTACAGAGTTTATGATGACGTCATTCAGACGTCAGATTTTGATAAAATTACTAGACCCATGGAATTCTCACCCGCACTATCCTCATTCATTAACCAGGCCACCGTAGATGATGAAGAGGTTGAACACAATCCGCCAGTTGACGTCAGAGGTAGGGCTAGGCCGCCCAGCGTCGTACTCGCCGTGCATCCGTTCGCCAAACTACAGCTCTCCACCTCCGAACTACCAGGTAAGCATAAGCTATCTACAGCTGACAAACTCAGCGCCGAGTTTGACGCAGATGTAGTGTTCTGAAACAGCGTCGTCGCTCCAGATACTAGGAGAGCTGGTAATGTTGCATCCTGCAGTAAGGATGGCGGGGAATTTGAAGTCGATTCAGACTCGCACGGACTAGTGTTGACTTCGCCGGATAATCTAAAAAAAAAAAAACAGTACCTTTCAGTTACGCCACTGTTTTTAAATACACTCATTAAGTCGGGTTCAACAAAACACCCACAGTTTAACACAACATTGGATATAAAAAGTCCATTATAAACGCGTTCGGCTTGTTTACGGAGACGCTCCTTTTTAAAAATACTCACTCGAAATGTCTTAATTACGGAAGGAAGGAAAGGCGGGGGACAATCAAAGGAGTTTGTTGAACGAGGCATCTGTTTCATATAGCACGATTCTGATGTCAATTAATTTTAAATATGGCGGTTGATGTATCTCAATAATTGTCCAGATTGTATCAATTAAGCGTAGTTTTAAAATGTAGAATCACATGTTGTTTAATTTAAATTAGTGTCATTAAAACAAATCACCCAAATCAAATAGCAGATGCCCGGGCAACAGAGCCCTCGCGTATCGCAGTTAGTGGATTTATCTAACAAAATGTTTACACGTGTCCCTATTAATTTAGCTCATTATCAATGTGTGTGAATGTGTTCGCGCCGTTTAATCAATTCCGGCGTTGTCGCGCGTCGTTCGAAGGATTCATACAATATATAAAATTATTTTCTATATAAATTTATTTGACAAGACTCCTTGCTGAGTTTCTTGCGGGTTCTTCTCAGCAAATAACTATTATATATAGATAGAGGCTACTTTTTATCCCGGTCAATAAACATATCCTGGTCACGCAAACAAAGTCGCGGCGTAATATTTTTTTTTTTTATTTTGAGGGCTTTTATCTTCTTCAGGTATATCAGCCCTATCGTACCCTGAACTCATTTCTCACATAAAGTTTTATCTATTTTCCCTAGATATGGAAAGAAAGGAATTAACTTTCCGCGTTCCTCGATTTCTCCGTTTACTTCTTTCCACCCAACGTTTTTTAATACAAGTTCCACTGTCATGTAAAGATTTTTTTACAGAAGGTTTGCATGTATAAATACATCATAATTAAACTTTTGTATAAATAGATTAATTTAATGTTTTGTATTATTTTCAATACATTTAAAAAAGAAGGCGGAGATTCCCAATTGCCGTGTTTTTTTTTTTTTGTTGTTTGATTCCTCATAACTGCGTCAGTTATAAATCGATTTGAAATTTTCTTTTTATCTGAAAGGATATATTTCAGATCGATCCCATAGAAATTTTATCGATTTAGGGCCAGTAGTATAATTTTGCCACAATTGAAGTAAATTTAATTCTTTTTTCTTTTTCGTTTTTTATTTCTTTAATAAATTGCACCCGTATAAACCGCAGCTGACGCTTATAATACAAAATTCTGAACGTACGATGTATAAATTTAAATATTTATATTAATTAATAAAAAAAACTGTCTTATAAAAATTTGCATAATTAATTAAATCTAATTTAATAATTCCTTGAATATAAATTGAAATGGAATAATGATTCACAACCAGAAGCATGGATGATCAAATAAATTGTAATAAAATAATATAATTAACAAACGCAATCAATAATTCGGCACACCCTACTATTAGATAAGAATAAAAACATGCATTTAATTAACATAACGGCTAATGGCGAAGTCGAATATATGTAAATAACTGTTTAAAACAAAGTCCGGGGCCCGCCACCTGTTAATTGCCCGATGAATATTTCTGGTTTATTGCCAAATATAATGTTGATATATGATATTGTTTTATTCATTTGACAGTTTCTGAATGTTGGTATAATGGAACGTTTGAGAGATACTCATAGGATTTTTTTTAATGCTTTTTTTATGCAACCTAGAAATGCAAATAAGCTGACAGCCCACCTGATGGAAAGTGGTAATTGTTGCCTATAGACATGAACAGTACCATGGACATAACAGAGAATACTGTTTCGTCCATGATATCTCCCATTCGTTGCCATTCCTGAGGACTCAGGTGTTATTACTCTGTAACCTGTTAAATCACTGTCATATCCCAACTTTTAAACAGAAATACAGCTATGCAAACACAACTGCTTCACGGTAGAAACACGAATGGGACAGAGGTGTCCAAGCAAACAATTATATTATATGCAAAAAATATCATATATGAGATGTTTTTGTGACAGTCGATTGGTAATCCTGATGGGAAATTTGCTAACAGGGCAGGAATAAATCGATCAATTATAAGAAAAACTTTAGTATACAAATACTATATAGAATACAAATTTTATATACTTGACAGCTCCATTGCTAGCAATATACCTTATTAGGTCGACCTCCACGTGGTTCCCCCTGAAAACCATCGAGAAAATTCTTGTTGAATTCGTCACGATGGGCTAACTGACCTACTTCATCCTCACCTATCATCCTTCACTGGCGCCCCGCCGGTGTATACCGATAGCGCGGGTGGGGTTACCATTCCATTATCATCCATTAAAAAAAATCTTATATACTATATAGATAGATAAAGCACATACATAACAACAGTCATAGACATACACAAAAAAAGAGATAAAAGAATATATATACAAAATAAAAAAAAAAAGATGTAATATATATAGGTACAAATACTCAAATATCTTTGCAAGCTTTCACACTGGATTATATGTATGTAGATTTGCATTGTGACTTATATTGTGATAAAATTAATTATGGCTAAAAAGTATTATTCACGATTTAAAAAAGTAAAATGTATCCACGTATGACGAAGTATTTCATAGACAAAAAAAGATGTAAGTATTTTTTCCTTTCGTGCGTGTGCTATAGTAACAAAATGGTCGCAACTCAGTTTATTGCCGTGCCCTCAAAAGAGACAACACAATTAACAAACATTGATATTCTGTTGTAGTCAAAAGTAAATAAAATTGGTTTTGTTTCGAATTCATAAATTACTCTATAATGCATGGAGCTAAGTATGGCATCAGTGATTTCGTGATGTATTGAATTAAATAACTTCTGAGCCAATTACATGATATGAGATCATCAATAAGTTTGTAAATGGCACGAATAGGTAATTATTGGTAGACTTTTGTGTACCGTCATCGTCAATTGTGAAGGAGAAATGAGAGTATTGTATTGTTTTTTCAGAGACATATTATTCTTTTTAATTTTTGAAGGATGCCATGGCATCGCGTGGTGTCATACAAATCTAAATAGAAGAGACGGATAATATTTTTTTTTAAATGATGGTAATAAATGGTAACCTTGCTTGCGTTAACGGTATACGCTGGCGGGGCATCAGTGAGGGGTGATAGGATACAATGAAAAGGCAGCTCAATTAACCCATTGTGATGAATATACCTGGAATTCAGCTAGATGGTTTTCAGTAGAGACCATGTGAAGGTCGACCTGATAGGGTATATTGTTATAAATGGGACTGATAATCCACATACTAACAATCCCTTCTCTTTCTAACTTTCACTCTCACTTTCACAGGAATGACAGACATTTTGGTAATATTATGGAGGTTCTTCGATGATCTTCGCAGAAAGTAGCTAGTAATATGTAGTAGTAGTATGTAATAGTAGTAGTTATTAGCTATCTATATATATATATATATATATATATATATATATATATATATATATATATATATATATATCCATGTATGATATCCATATGTTATTAAGTGTTCTATCTATTACAGCCCCATTGCTAGCAATATCCCTTATTAGGTCGACCTCCACGTGGTTCCCCCTGGAAACCATCGAGAACAATTCTTGTTGAATTCTTCACGATAGGCTAACTGACCTACTTCATCCTCACCTAACATCTTTCACTGGTGCCCCGCCGGTGTGTACCGATAGCACGGGTGGGTTTACCATTCCATTATCATCCATTAAAAAAAAATACCGTCAACATCATGCCCTATTAGGTTGGCCTCCACGTGATCCCCCCTGGAAACTATCGTGAACAATTGTTGTTGAATTCGTCACGATGGGCTAACTGACCTGTTTCATCCTCACTTGTCATTCTTAACTGGTGCCCCGCCGGTGTATACCGTTATCGCGGTTACCATTCCATTGTCACTCATTAAAAAAAAACGGTCAACATCAACACTTGAAATTAATTTAATCAATTCGCTACATCATATTTATACAAAAAAAAAAAAAAATAAAGATCTATTATTACATTTAATGAGATGGTGAAGTTTAGATTATAAATTATATATTAAACATTATTAATAGAGTTCGAACACCGTAACCTTTGTGTATAAAAGTGGCGGCCATGTTTATGTTAGTTCGCGCCTTTTTCAAGTGTCACTTTGCTTTTTGCTGCCACTTGGTTGCACCGAAACAACGCTATCGTATATCAAAAGAGCGCCCTGGGGCGGAATCCTGGTTAATACTAGCACGTTGGCACCATTGTGACTATCTTTTTAATTGAAAGCTTTTTTAATGGCCAGCTCTTTTTCACTATTCGCTTTTTACTCTCAGTAGTTGTCGTAAAATGCTTTAATTTTGTTCAACAAAAGACTTCAAAGGTTCAAATAGTGAGATCTAATTTAAGTGACATTCCATATGGTGTGATTAGTTTGTCACATCTTTAGTTTTATGTTCGCCTAGTGAATATTTTGAAATTTAACTATTAATAAACTATTAAATAACTCATAAATCCATACAAAAAAAGGCAATGGAAATAATTAATTATATAAATAAATTACCATTTTATTAATATTTGCACAAATGAAAATCCGTAAAAGTTTATTTTTTATACGATGCAAAGTTGTGGAATATACCTTTTCCGAACGTCGGCAATAAAGAAGCAGATATGTTGGTTGATGCGGTGAAAAATTTTACACGTAAATAGCACATTTACGACCACCACGATGGTTTCCAAGAGGAATCGCGTAAAAGTCATTTGCTACCATTATAAATGTCTACTATTGAACATAGGTCTTAATAATAGTAATAATTTATTTGCTCGAAAAATGATAATGAGTTACACATTTCGCCTTATCTAAAGGCATGCAATTAGACTTATAACAACAGTCTGAGGAAAAGAAATACAAGTCTTTCTTTAGCTATTAGTGTTTCGATCCGAAACATAGATTTTATACCTTTACATTACTATTGTAAAAAAAAATATTAAAAATTCAGTAAAAAAGTAAAATTAAATATGGCTCCGTAAGGAAGGAACAGGATTAATACGTGGTTTTATTTTATAAAATTTCCCGAATAAATATTATCCACCTAATAACCTGCGGAGACGAATTAACTTTCTTCTCGGACTATCCAATAAGGAACAGAATTCACTGACTACCCATTATAATTAACTCTTGTGTACCAATTATCAATTTCAGCACGCGTCGTTCACAACTCGCCACTTCTAACAATCCCCTAATAATGTTTAGGTTGGAAACAATGAGACTTCACGCCCTCAAACAAACACAATGGCTGGCGCGCTCCGGGTTGAAAAAATAACATTTTATGACGGGCACTCATACTGCGCGCCATACGCGGAGATTTATCGCTTCGATGCATCTTTCTATTGAGAATTAGATATATACTAGCTTTTACTCGTCACTTCGTTTGTATAACTAGTATATATGTTTACTGTTATTGTATTAGTTTTTAACTGTCACTGCTAAACATAGCCTCTCCCATAAGGGAGGTTTTGCCAATAGTTGCCACGCTTGGCAGGTGGGTTGGCAACTGTAGTTTTGCTTATGGTGATGTTTTAAGAGGGACGCTGTTGCCAATCTCTCCACCATAAGTTCCCTTAGCTGCCTCTTACGTCACCCACGGGAAAGATAAGGGTGGTACACAGCCATGTATGTTTACTGATCACGATAAAAAATATGTATGGGCCAACTGATTTTCCTTCATCCTTGTCTATCCTCTATTTCTATTCATCCTTTACTGGTACCCCGCCAGCGTATACCGATAGCGTTGGCGGAGTTACCATTCCATCTGTTGATGGTTTAAGGCAGGGGGGAGCACAAAAGATCCCTATGAGTCGACGTGCAACGGCTTAGCTGACCCCATATGCGAAAATAAGATAAGATACCATTCCATCTCCATCCATTCAAAAAAAAAAACCTTCATGGTTTATTTCTTGTGGAATTCATCATGATGAGCTAACTGGCCTGTTTTCATCCTTATCTATTAACTCTCACTGGTACCCCGCATATACCCATAGCGTAGAAGGGACTATTCCATTTTCACCCATAAAAAAAAACAAGTATGTTTAAAAATCGTGATAAGAAACATGTTGATTTATGATTATGTTAGTTGAACTCTATAGCCCAGTAGTCAGTCATTCCAAGCATTTGGCATACACGTGTCAAACTTATATACATTCTTTCAGTTGGCGAGTTTTTTTCAACTAGCAAAAATGTGACAAAAAATCCAGATGCGTCGGCCAAATGATACTGGTGTGTTTTTATTGCGGCCGCGACAAATGGAAGGGTTAAAAATAACTTTAATAACAATTCATTACGCGACAAGTTACCTAATTTCGTTTATGTATTAGATGATTTTAAGTAATTAATGATTAGTACAGTATTACAGCCACCCCTTTCTTTCCCGAGGGTGTCGTAAGAGGCGACTAAGGGAACTTAATAGTCGAGAAATAGGTAGTAGCGTCTCTCTTAAAATATCTCTAAAAGCCTAACTGCGGTTGCCAACCCGCCTGCCAAGCGTCCCAACTACTGGCAAAACTCCCCTTATGGGGAAGGCTTATGTTCAGCAGTGGAAAGCTCACGGCTGTAATAATATTAATAATAAACGATATTAATATAAGTAATAGAATGAAAAGTGATTTATTTATTTCTTGTTTTTTTTTTATGAATTCTTAAATTATCCTATTGATATTATAAATGCAAACGTTTGTAAAGATGGATAAATGGACGTCGTGTTTGTTACTATTTTACAACGGATTCTACTAAACAGATTTGAATAAAATTTTGTAAACGAGTAGATTATATACTAATTTCAAACGAAGGATACTGTGTATTGATTCACGTGGGCGACACCGTGGGGCACAGCTAGCACCTTAATCGCATTAAGATTAGGATAGCATAGACTAGGTAGAGTTAAGGAGGTAGGCATTATCAAATGCAAGCGATACGGCGTGTATTAGGACGTAAGGACACATGTCTTTTATGAATTTAACATACCAGTTTTTAGAAAAATATTTGAAATTTTTTATTCGAAATTCGAACATTGGAAAGAATATATGTATTCATAAGACAAGTTAGGAAAGTGAATGAATTAAGAGAAAAACGATAGAGAACTTTGGTACTCTGGTCCCTTTCTGCAACCGGCAAAAGTAATTTTTTTTTTATTTTATGTGTTCGAAATTCCAAAATACTTGTACCTTTTTGTCTATATGTACAAGAAAAAAAATGCAATGCGGACAGGATGTGTGAAAAAAAGAAAGTTAAAAAACTAACGAGCGCTATTCGATACCATAGATCCTGTCTGTCAAAACTTAAAAATCATACTGCGCGCAAAGGAGTGGCTTAAAAAATTGATTTATATCAGTCAAAACGCACTATTTTTGAACTATGAACAGATGTATACATACGCGTTTGAGTTGTGTCAACGGAACGTAAAGTATTTTTTCGGTAAGAATTTTAACAGTAACTGGAACGATAACTTAGTGATAAATATACAGACCTATAGTCTAATTCAATTATAGATATATGAAAGTTTTCAATGTGAAAATTTGGTTTCTTATATAACTTTGATAGGGACTAAGGAAGGATTTTAGAAAATCTATATCCTAAGGAGTTTAAATGAGTGATGAAATTTAGTATGAATATTGTTGAGAATAAATGTCATTAAATGCAGAAGTATATTGTGACTACACGATATTGCCAACCCGCTTGCCAAGTGTGGTAACTACTGCCAAAACTCCCCTACGGGGAAGGTCCAGCAGTGGACAGTCAACACCTGAAATATTAAAATAATAATTGTGACTACACGACTTTTATTTCAGCTAAAGTTTGTCGTTCTGTCCTAATGTTTTCTATATTACAATGATGGCAAGAAACTATACGGCCCGTCTGATGACACCAATTATCACAGTGTATAAACGCCTGTAATTTGCAGGCGTTTATAGGCTACAGTGACCGTTTGCCATTAGACGGGCTCTATGCTTGTTTGCCACTTTTGTGGTATATAAAAAAAACTGTTGTTACTTGGAATTCTTTTCTATTTTTACTCCATTTTACCCTTTTTGAAGAACCCTATTCTGACAAGTCTCTAGAAAAATATTGTATGAAAACTCATTTTACAACTTACGTATATCGTTTATCTAATTTATTCAACGCTATTGAAATATTTGAGGTTTTGCGTTAACGCGATTTTCTGCGTTTTTTAACACAACAGATGTTCGCTGTGTAGCTCGCTCGAAGACCGTGTTAACCACTAATTAACCTAATAAGTGAACGGAATGCGGCGTGTTGCATACCAAACCATTTGTCTTAGTATTCGCTTGGAGCGTCAGCTTTGGAATTTTATGTATGTTATCGAATCCGTAGCCAACCAATACGATAACATTCCTATCTGCATTTTATATATCAATTTATTGTTATTAATATTTGTAAATATTTATTAATTTTTTTCTTTCGTCTTTTAGAGATTAATTTAAGTGGTACAGAGAAATAACACCTGAGTCCTCAGGAATGGCAATGCATGGGGGGTATCATGGGCGAAACAGTATACTCTGTTATGTCCATGGTACTGCTCGTATCTACAGGCGACGGTTACAACTTTCCATCAGGTGGGCCGTCAAATAGTTTGCCATTCTAAGTTGTATAAAAAAAAAATTACCAAAAAGGGAAGTTTTTCGATTCATTTGACTTCATTTCACCTGACTGACTTTATTATTTATTATTATTAACTTTTTTCATTGCGAAATAAAAAAATGCTTCAAAATTAAAATTTTATGTGACTGCACCTAATTTGTAATCTACATTTTTAGATGCATTTTATTTATTAAAAAAATATATCATCTTTAAAATAAGTAAACATTTATTTCAATCGAGATTTTTGGGGTACTAGGCATCTATAAAATCAATAGAGATTACGCTCACGTCAACGCTACTTCAAAACACAATAAAAAGGGCTCTTAATCCTCATGTAATCCCCATATTGTCAGTACACAATTGCCGTGAAAAGGGCTACTTAATAATGCCCCAAATGGACCACGCCCCAGGTCCTCTGGGTTCCGATTATCACGCCTTGATCAAAGGAAGTGTATCAGAAACACAATAGGTGTTCTGTTACACATATTCTGTATTGGAGATTTAAAGATGCGATTTCTTGTTAAAATCCGATTTTGAAAGGTAAAATTGTTCATTTATCTTTTTTTCTTTTGTCAGTTAAAAAAAGTAAATTTTAAGGTTTGGATGGAAGGAAAATGAAACAAGTAGTTTTATTAAAAATGTTAGTAGAGAAATGATAAGTTAATATAATAAAAAATAAGTAGATTAAGTGAAATAGTTTTTGACAATATATTTATAACAAACTTTTACCGGTGACTTTGTCAGCGTGACCGGGATATGTTCATTAACCAGGATGGAAAGCCTAAATCCCTCCCCATCCCATGTAGTACATGTATAGCAAATTTCATAGAGATTGGTTAAGCCGTTAAAGCGCTATAGGGCAAGAAACAAACTCACTTTCACATTAATAATATTAAGGTAAAGATGGTAAGAATTACAGGTACAATCAGATATGGAACTCTCATCTTTCAAGGCGGTTAAATAGAACCACACTCGTATTAAGAGGCGAGACTCACCGATCCGGTACATCAGTATTAGTCTCTGTTCTCGGTCGTTTTGCCTGAAACAATACAAAAATTACGTAAACAAAATTTATACGAGTATATTATTATAATATGCCGAGTGGTTCCGACCTGTGAGTGATTCTGGACCATCCCCCTCCCCCCCTTTTCCGTAGGTGTTGCAAGAGACGACTAAGGGAAAGTAATGGTCTAGGGACGGGCAGCAGTGTTCCTCTTGAAAGATCACCAAAGCTTAACTGCGGTTGACAACCCGCCTGCCAATATATTATTACACTTTTTTATACCAAATAAACGAGGTTTTCTCATGCATTTATACAAAACAACTTTAGCCTTCTAGGAACTGTATTGTGTATGTAAAGAATGGCTTGTATTAAAGTTTCGCCGACATAGCTTTAATATTTAGATAAAGATCCAATTGAATCGGCACCCGAGAGATTGTTTGCACGTTTTATTCACAGTAAACGTGACATTATTTCAATTAATATTGTGCTTTTTTTATACTACTCAGAATGGCAAACAAGCTGACGACTCACCTGATGGAAAATGGTAATCGTCGCCTTCAGACAATGAACTGTACTATGGACATAACAGAGTATACTGTTTCGCCCATGATACCCCCCATGCGTTGCTATTCCTGAAGACTCAGGTGTTATTCCTCTGTACCCTGTAAATTCACGCCATATTCCACCCTTCAAACCGAAACATAGCCATGCAAACACAACTGCTTCACGGTAGAAACACGAAAGTGATAGAGGTGCTTTTTAGGGTTCTGTACCAAAAGGTACAAAAGAGCCTTTACGGTGCAACTTTGTCCGTCCGTCTGTCATAGCGCAATATCTCAGTAACAATTAATACTATCGATTTGTAATTTGTACCAGTTTTACATATTATTGACCTACATATAATGCAGTGAAAATAATTGGGAAAAATGTTTTTAACTTCTTTTCCTAGGGATATTCAAAATTTCAAAATTAACCTACTAGTGCAAGTGGGGGGAAAAGGGTTGTTAGTAGTAAGAAGTAGCAGCTCCACTGCGAGCAATATACGCTATCAGGTCGACCTCCATACGGTGGCCATAGAAGTCATCGTGATTAATTCTAGATGAATTCGTCAGGATGGGTTTTCATCCGCATTTGTCTTCTCTCGCTGGTGCCCCGCCAGCGTATACCGATAACGCAGGCGCAGGTTATCATTCCATTTTCATCCCATAAAAAAAAAAAAAACTAGTGCAAGTGGGGTATTATGTGAACAGCCTTCATTTGTATATTTTAAAAGTAGTTTTTACTTATATATACCTACGCTACATATTTTTTTTTATAGTTGTTATAAAAAGTCTTTAATGACAATTATTAAGAATCAATTTTATGTAACAAATGCAATAAAAGTAATTTTATTTCATATCTATGTTTATAAAATATTTATGTATGGAACCCTTGACGTGTGAGTTCTGCTCGCACTTAACCGTTTTTGGTAGACATTTGAGTATTTTACTTATTAAAAATGGAATATTACCTATTATTTTAAACAGTTTTTAAACCTTTTATTTTTAATATGACATAGTTTCTTTTGTTTATATTCAAACATATTTTTGATACATTTTTATTGAAAACCATGAATATGTACAAAAAAGTTAAAATTGCGATAACAGGTTTAACATATGTTTATCGCAAGTTTAACTAATCTATGGTAACAACTGTAAGCTTTAGATTGATATGCAGATATAATTAAAAAAATAATAATACAATAGAACATTTCAAGTCTGCATTCCTGATGTTACAGTGACACAATTAAGTCAAGAAAACAATAAATTAATTAATAATCACCAATGACCATTCGTACGACATTATTTACTATCGTATTCAAATGACTTTTGTCAACTCAATTAAGAGAGAGCTATAAATTTCAGCGTACTCGTACACGAAGCAAGGAATGTGGGCGCTGACGACACTGTTATTATTTAATTAAATGTGGATTAATATTCTCTATATGCCTGATCATTAATTATAATGACTTATAGGAAGTGATCTATGGCATATAGATTTATTCATCAACATAATTTCATTCCGAGGTTTTCCCAAGAGACTACAGCATGAGGTTCTTCAAAAGGGGTTTCTTCAGGGTCGGCAACGCACGCGTAATACCTCTGGTATTGCAGGTGTTTATAGGCTACGGTAACCACTTACCATCAGGTGGGCCGTATGCTTGTTTGGCACCTCAGTGGTATAAAAAAAATCATTTTATAAGGTTTTCCACTAAGGGGGTTTTTTTGATGGGTGAAAATGGTATGGTAACCCCCGCCTGCGCTAACGGGATATGCTGGCGGAGCACCAGTGAAGGGTGATAGATGAGAATGAAAACAGGCCAGTTAGCCCATCATGATGAATTCATCAGGAATTAACCATGATTGTTTCCAGGGAGAACCGCGAGAAGGTTGACCTGGTTGGGTGTATATTGCTAGCAATGGGATTCTCAATCTCCATTACTAACAATTATTTTCCCATATTAAGGGGAGTTTGCCAGCAGTTGCCACGCTTAGCTGGCGGGTAGGAAACCGCAGCTAGGCTTTTGGTGATGTTTTAAGAGGGACGCTGTTGCCCATCCCTCTATCATTAAGTTCTCTTAGTCGCCTCTTACGATGCCCGCGGGAAACGAAGAGGTGGCTTATACTATGCCGGGACCACACATATTTAATTCTATTTGTTGTGTAACGATGTTTGTTAGTGTGTCATGCAAAAACTACTGAACGGATATGAAAGGAATTTGGTACACTGGTAGGTTATATTCTAAATTAGCATGCAGGATACGTTATGTACTGATTCACGCGGGTACTAGCGCGAGATGCAGCAAGTAATTTAATCTACTCTGTCAAATTGCGTCTTTTTTTTATACAACCTAGAATGGCAAACAAGCTGACGGCTCACCTGATGGAAAGTGGTAACCGTCGCCTATAGACAGTAGTAAAGATGGTAGTATTGTCTCAACATGGATTATCAGTCACTATTATTGGTGATTAATTATTTAAATATCGATTGGTCCAGCATTTAATTAATAATAATTTGCAATCGATTATAATCGTTCAAGATATGGGATTATAATCCCATCAATATATTGATAGTAATTATAATAAATTATGGACAAAATTCCGTGTGGTCTCGATACAAAATAGGCCACCCCTTAATCTCTCCTACCTACCACTCCGTGGGTGTCGTAAGAGGCGATTAAGGGAGGGCGAGGGACGGGCAGCAGCGTCTCTCTTAAAACATCTCCAAAGCCTAACTGCGGTTACCAATTCGCCTGCCAAGCGTGGCTACTACTGGCAAAACTCCCCAAGGGGGAGGCTTATGTTCAGCAGTGGACAGTTAAGAGCCGATATGATGATGATGTACAAAATAATAATAATAATATTTGATACTACGTGATAATTTCTTATCCCTTATTTGCATAATGGTGAAAATTTCCATCATAACATTTAATGCTCAAAAATTATATAAAAGAACAAGTTCACTTTAAGTTGATCGTGTCTGGATACCTTTTTTAATGTCCATTGCAGAAAAAAAAACATAGCTGTCAAATTTATTTTTTTAACCATTTTTCCTTTAATTTTGATTATGAATATCATCTTGATTTATTTCACCAATAAAAAAAAATCGTGCGAAGGGTTAATTTAGAAATAAGCAATTTTTTTATTTATTGTCGAATGTATCTTTTTCTTCATTTCATAATAGTGTGATAGATTATCTGTGGCAATGTGATATCAAACGATTACTTTATATCCGTAGATACTGCAACATTTCTCAGAAATGGAAGTTATTCTTTATTCTTTATTGTACACAAAAGGTTATTGAAGTGTAAAAACAAACATAATAGTGCACAAAGGCGAGCTTATCTCCAATAGAGATTTCTTCCAGCAAACCCAATATGTGAAAACTGACAGTTCATTAGTAGTTACAGTCATACATGTGTACCAATTTACTTAGGGTATCTACCATAAAGTTATATTCTGCGGTATATAGAATACTATTCATATTTTTAAGCGAGGGTTATAAATTACCATCAGGTGGATCGTCGGCTTGTTTGACATTTAAAGTTGTTTTTATAAAAAAAAAAAAAACTACATTTTCATCATAATCAACTTGATTAAGAAACAAACATCTAAACATGTTTACAAAATTTGATATTTATAATATCAATATTTCGTAAACAAAGTTGTACCAATTCTCGTTTTATTTTGCTGGATATTTATCCCCTGGTACTTTTTACTTTAACATGTAGACTTTACAATATCGTCATAGTCGTAGAATACTGACGGATCTGACAAATATTACATGTATAGATCCGTCAGTATTCTACGAGTATGACGATATAGTCCTAGAAAACTACGTCCATTCTAAATTTTGGAATATTCCAATTATTTTATAATTGATAGGTACTAGGAACACATGAACGTGTAACAGGACCAATTTAAATTCCGAACAAAAAAATCAAGCATGTAACGGTTAACAATCCAAGTTTTCTAACGTAAAAAGATTAGAGATAAACATGTAAGTTATAAATAATAAAAGTCTTAAACGTCGCCTTCTAAGATCGAGATAACGGTGACAACATTAATAAAATCGGATTGAATTTATTTAACAGCACACCGAGGGCGCCACTGTGTCTCCATTTGATATACGAACTTGATATAGAAACAAAGGACATTATGAATCATGATCGTTCATGACTCCCATTATTTTAAAAGGTTGAATAATAAAATACAAGACCTATCAAAATATGATTTTGTAAATTAATCAGGTAAGAAGTATAAGCAATCTTTTATTATATTAGATATTGGAATAAGCTATGATGACTTATGGAACCGAAACATGATTCTACAGGGGGGAAAGAGATAGTTAGTAATGGAGACTGAGAATCCCATTGCTAGCAATATACCCAACCAGGTCAACCTCCTCGCGGTTCTCCCTGGAAACCATTATAGTTAATTCCTGATGAATTCATCATGATGGGCTAACTGGTCTGTTTTTATTCTCATCTATCACCCTTCACTGGTGCTCCGCCAGCGTATCCCGTTAGCAGAGGCGGGGTTACCATAGCATTTTCACCCATAAAAAAAAACATGATTCTACATGGTTGCCCGTATGCAAAATATTCAAGTAACTAGAGAGGGTTTTATTTTATGGATGATAATGGAATGGTTACCCCGCCTGCGCTATCGGTATACGCTGGCGGGGCACCAGTGATAGATGACAGATGAGGATGAAAGCAGGTCAGTTAGCTCATCGTGATGAATACATTTGGAATTCAGCACGATGGTCTCCAGGGGAGACCACGGGGAGGTCGACCTGTTAGTGTATATTATTAGCAATGGAGCTGATAATCCGCATTACTAGCAATCCCTTCTCCCCATATAGAGAGGGTTATGCTCGGAGTTTCTCTGTATAATAAAATTTGAAATGAGAATATCCGCAGAAGAACTAAAGTGGCCGATATAGCCTGAAGAATAAGCAAGTAAAAGTGGCAATGTGTTAGTCAAATAGCTCGTAGAACTGGCAACCGATGGGGAAGAAAAGTTAGTGATTGTTAACCCCGTACGGGCAAACGCTGTGTAGGACGATATACCTACTAGATCGAGTGATGACCTTTTTTTTTTATACAACTTAGAATGGCAAACAAGCTGACGGCACACCTAATAGAAAGTGGTAACCGTCGCCTGCAGACATGAGCAGTACCATGGACATAACAGAATATACTGTTTCTCCCATGACACTCCCCATACGTTGCCATTTCTGAGGACTCAGGTGTTATTCCTCCGTACCCAGTAAATTCATTAATACCTTAAATGCATTGCAGGGAGTTTTTTTTTAATGGGTGAAAATGGTATGGTAACTCCGCCTGTGCTACCGAGATACGCAGAGCACCAGTGAAGGGTGATAGATGAGAATAAAAACAGGCCAGTAAACAGGCCCATCATGATAAATCCATCAGGAATTAACCATGATAGTTTCCAGGAGGAACCGCGAGGAGGTCGACCTGTTTAGGTGAGAATCCCATTGCGAATAGATCTCATAATCCCATAGATTCTCAATCTCCATTCCTAACAATCCCTTTCCCCCCATTGCAGGGAGTTAGTCGATGTAGTTAGCTCAAGACAGTCTATGGGAGAGGTTTAACATTGTTATGTTCAACAGTGAATAGATAATGGTTGATATGGTAATGCTGATTGGAATAAGATAATTATACTAAGTGCATTTTGAATCCTTATTTAGAAGCGGCAAGAGAAAAAAAAATAACAGAGATATAAATCAGTGCGTCGTATGTAGTTCGATGCGGATGACAATTGGCATTTTGGCAGCTTTTATTGTAATTTTTTGCAGGGAGTCAATGGACGCAGGTGGCTCAGGACCGTTCTTTATGGCAGTCTATGGGGGAGGCTTATGTCCAGCAGTGGACGAATAATGGCTGAAATGATGATGATGATTGTAATTTAATTCAGTGTTGGTGTTGAATTGAATTGAATTTCTCACAAACAAATGTTTGATTTAATTATTAAGTTAGGTTTTAGCAAGTTTTTTCTATGGTTTTGTAACCTGTCTCTCGCACTAGAGTAATTTGCAGAATATGATGGTATAGTAATAATAATTGAAACTTAAGTAGATGTTATCTATCGTGAATATAAATATGGATATATTAATGAAATTAAAGAAAACACTAATGAAAAGATACTGGGTTGTGCAGGTAGCGCATAAAGGCAAAGATATGGTGACTTTATTGAGATATTTATTTGTGTAGTCGAACTAAAATAAAAAAAAAATCACTAGAATGCATCTCTGATACTAATGGCGTATGGAGAAATATAAATATGCATTTTTTTTATAGATGGTAAACATTATTGATATACGCTGGCGGAGCACCAATAAGGTTTGATAAGAGAGCATGATAGCAAATCATTTAACTCATCGTGATGAATTTAACACGAATTAATCAGGACGGTTTCCAGGAGGTTTCACGTGTGGTTCGATCTGACAATGAGGCCGCCTCCACGCTCCATTCCCCCATATCCCAACAAAATTGATTAACAGCAAAGATTTAAATTAAGAATTTCTTTTTAAGTATTTTGTCTTATTAAGTACTAGGTTACCTCCCCTAGCAACTATAGACCTCCACCTCCCAGGATAGCAGACGTCACTAAGAGATATCGCGTGTGAGAAAGGGCGTAAATCACGGGTCGCATTCCACTCGAGGTGTGAGGCCGGCCGATCTTGCGATAGCGCGGGCTAATTTATTCGTTTTATGCGGCGACAACGCGCCCGCGCGCTTTGGTATCGTTTGTTATACAGGTTGTTGCGTTAAATTTACATTTATTGCACACATTCAATGGGTAATGGGAGTTGTCCGTTTTGTTACATTTAATGTTATGTCATTCTGAAATTAAATTTAAAATTGGAATTGAGTTTTCTAACCGGAGACTCAAAAACCGTAGAGTACGTAAAAATGTTTATTAACATTTTAAATTAAATTAGAAGTAAAAAATAGTTTTTCCCACAAAAATATACCTACTTTAATCGTGACAAGACCAGTTATTTTATTAACAACGTTTATTTGTTATTGATATTAATAGAATAGTTGTATCCCGCGGCTCCGCCTGTGTCAATCAGTAATCGATATAAAGTATCCTATATGCTAAGTTAGGATATAACCCACCTATGTACCAAATTTCATTCAATGGATTTGAATGAAATTTGGTACATAGGTGGTTTCAATCATCAAATCATCAATCATCCATTAAAATGTGTATAAGAGAGAAATATCCACCAATCGCTATAAGCTTTCGCATTTATTATATATATATATATATATCTATTCTCTTTCAATCAAAGATTGTCTGTAAGAAATTACCTTAGCGATAAGACTGTTTTTTGTACCTTTATGTATATATTTAATCTGCACTTTATGCTACCGTATTCATTTGAATTGTTTAATTGTCATTACATATTTTTATGTTTTTGGTGCAATAAATAAATATTAAAACTTTGTTACACAGTTTTATCAGTGACAAATAACAACAGCCTGTATTCTAAACAAGCATCGGGACAAAACGCTTCTTTATTTTTACGTAATCCGTTTATTGTTTTATCTCACTTTATATTTACGAGCGGGGACTCCTGGCTCGTCCCGTCTCGCTCCTACTACGCCTTCCACCAAAATAAATTTTCAAATTTATCGACCGCCATATTTATGTTCAGTTATCGTTGATTATTCCCGAGATACCTATTGGTGATATTAATTCCATGCTCACATTTTGGACTCATCGCGTGAAATGTCAATTTTATTAGTGATTTATTTTAATGACACTTTTTTTTATTGTTTTAGGCGCCCGTAATTTGTTAGGAATGGTTTCGTTCGTTGGTTTTATTTTTGTTTAACCAGTGATAACGATATATGTTCTCGTGATATCGGTAGTTTATAATTTTTTGTCGTACCTTCATTATTTGTTGTTTAAAATTATTTTCTGCTAGGTATATAGGTTTGGTTTTTTTTTTTTGATGGATGAAAATGGTATGATAACCCCCCGCCTACTCCAACGGGATACCAGTGAAGGGTGATCGATGAGAATGAAAATAGGCCAGTCAGCCCGTCATAATGAATTCATCAGGAATTAACCATAATAGGTTAATATTATGGTTTTATTGTTGTGAAAAAAATACGCGGTCAGAGAGTACAATACACTAAATACAAATAAATATATTAAATGACGGTGTAATGAAAACCACCAATTACGAGATCAAAACAAGTTTATACTTTTAGGAAATGACGGTATTTTTTAAACAAAATTAGAACACTTTTGATAGAGCATTTCAAGAGAGACACTATCTGATGACTCTATTACTGATCTAAGAATAAAAGTATCACAGTGAATTTACAAGGCACAGAGGAATAACACCTGAGTCCTCAGGAAGTGCAACGTATAGAGACTATCATGAACGAAACAGTATACTCTGTTAAGTCCATGGTACTGCTCATGTCTATAGGCGACGGTTATCACTTTCCATCAGGTGGGCCGTCAGTTTGTTTGCCATTCTAAGTTGTATAAAAAAAAACTTTATCTTGCCCAACAACTACTTTGTCAATATGCTTTTTTATAGAATTCAATATCTAAATTTTACTTATTTATTTGTCACGGAATTTGAAAACAACTATTGCCACAATTATATTTAAAAGTGTCGTCATCTCTCACTTCCCTAATTTTCTCTGGATCTTCTATTGCTTCCCTGAAAGTCTAAAACGTCCACAATTGGGCGTTCTCACCCACGTTGAGAACCTTTGACCTAAATATATGTGAACATTATAAGGTAAGAATGGCTGATTTCGACACTTCTCAAAATTTTATTATATATCACATGTCAATATCAGCGACATCTACCACATAGAGTAACCCACACAAAACTCTTTTGATTCTCTCGATATTATTTATTTACGTTCTCTCCTGTCAAATGTTGTATAATTTTAACATAACGTTACAAATTATATATAATATAGATAGGAAATATAATAAGTGAAATGTAGGTGTATTTATTTTACATGCAAAAATCTAATGTCGACTTATATAATTATAGAGTTTAAGTTTAATTTTGATTGCACGGTGGTTTCGAGATGAGACTATTTGATTCCAAAACGTAATGTCGACCGTACAATTTAAGGTGAGGAGTATCGAGAGAGACATCTTGCTCGATAAATCGCATCTCGTTAGCTATCGAGTTGAACAAATTTGTTTTATTGGTGTTATCTCTGGGTGGTTTTTTTTATCAATTCTTTTGATCTGTCTCTGCTGTTACTGTTGTGTACGTTTTGTTTTGTTATGTTATCGCATTATAAAATTAGTGGAACTACTGCAGCATCATGGCAACATCGATCATCATCACCTTATCAGCTGTCAATCGTCCCCTGCTGATCATAGGCCTTCCCCTTGGGGGTTTTTGCAAGTAGCTGCTACGCTTGATTACAAATCAAAAACACTGTAATTTAATTAAAAACAAAAGCTTTTATTTGAAATATTTTAAAACTATAGCACTTTGTATGTTCCTTTAATTTTTTATGTGAAAATTAAAATTATTTCACTGTATATATATATTTGCGGAATCCTGGTTACTTTTTTACAGAACCCTTAGGTTCCGCAGAACTTTAGGAATCGTTGCTCTGGTGTATAGGTACTCTATATCAGCCAAGTCTATATTCTATAACCAAGCTACAGACAAGCTTGGTTTTGCTACAATGCCAAATGCTGCGACTGCAGACAAGGCGTTATATGAATGTTTTTTTTTTTTATTTAGTAACCATTTTATTTAGTAATAGATTTGCAGCACGTTATCAGCAGCATATTAGTTCATGTAAATACTACGATTTAGGGTCGGAATTGGATCGATCATTGTAACACTTCGAATCTACCTATTCTTTGTGAAATAAAATTAGAAAAAATACCTTCTCTAAATCTACACCTTACATATAAAAATATAATGTCATAATGTTTGTAGTTGAGCTTCTACGGAACCGATTTTTAAGAAAAATTTTATGCATATTTGGTAAGTATGAGAATAGGTTGTAAAGTATATTTTATACTGCTAGGCGATTAGGGTATCCCGATCCAAAAAAAATAATTAGGGTCAGTTATAAGGTAATTGAACTCGAGTACGGCTGGAGCGATAGATTTTTTTCAAACATTTTAAAATTCAATGAAAATTTTTATGAAGAGAAAAATTGAAAAAAAATACCCGTAAAACTGTAAAAATATCATATTAATTTTCTTCATACACACTTTTCTTAGCTGCCAATTAAAATATTTCCATAGCTTTTGGAAGAACGACGTCTATTAGTTTAACTAGCTATGAATAAAAAGTATTAAAATTTTAACAACACTCATACAGCGTTGAAATTGACTCTTTAAGTAGTCATTTGTCATTAAAGACATTAAATACATAATACACCAATTACGAGCATACCAAATTATCGACTGTATTCCTGTCTGAAAAGCAACTCTATCGCGGTTATGATAGCCTGGTATCAGGTGGCTAACGACGCACTGTCCCGTAGGTACGCCAGCGACACCAGTGAATGCATTACGACTTTTTAATAGCCACTAAAGATTAACGTATGAATGGGAAACATGAGATCTGATGCCGTTCCACTTGGACAAACATAAACAGTTTGTCCATCCTTATGTTTGTGTGTACGAACAATAAAATTCGGTGTTGGTTACGATGGACACCTCCGACACTGGTAGAGATAAGGCGAGGGCACTTTAATTAATCACTTTGTATGTGTGGTCAAATCTGAAACTTTAAAGGCAATTGAGGAAGAAAAAGCAGGTAAGTAGTTAGTAAGTGCAAAATGCAAAGAGACGTGCATTATATGTATAGTACAAGTGCGCTCGGTGCGTTACATTGTGTCCTTTAAATACCTCAATAACACAGATTGGAACGCTTTTCAAATTTAGTGCAAAATTACAATTTGACAGCGTTATTACCATGTTATTGAGGCTTAGATCGTACACTTTAAGATGGAGTCGAATGTCAAAAACAGGTCGAGTTTCGGTTAAACAGTGCGTCATTTTTTAATGTTAACAGTAATGACAGTCACGACAAAGATTACTAGGAAGACTAGGAATACATATTCTAAGTCTATTCTCAGATTATGAAGTAAACATTATGAAATATTCGTAAGTATTTTGCATCGATTTTATTTTTAAACTTAACCTTACAATATACATGCCCCCCATTTACTGCGTATTAACTGTTAATTCTGGTATACCTATTCATGCACACCAATAAAAACTTGGTCTGTTTTTGACAAGCGTTTGTATGAAGATACTCCATCTAGATCTATTCGTGTATTAGGATCGAGCTAAAATCTACATTTGGTCACCTTTGGCTCGACGTGGTCCAAACTGCAGCGCGGGGATGTCCCACCGCTGAGGTAGCTACACGGCATCAGTGTTACCATGTCGCAGTTTGCATTCCGAACGCACTCACACACCACACCAGAATGTCACTTTGACAGTTTTTTGAGCGGGAAACAGTTTTTGAGCTGTCATTTTGCACGCCTATTGTTTTATTTTTGAGCGGCACGGTGAGTCCATATAGTATATCGGCGGTGTCTTGTGATTTATTTCTTTACTATTCATAGTTCAGCCACATCAGTAGTCAGTATTAGTATATCGAATCTAAAGAAGATTAGATTACGATATTAATATTATACGTGTGATGTATAATTTATAAGACTGTGTACAGTAATTCCTTTGTCTAACTTTGTAGTGCTTTTTCTTTCATTTGTTTGGGAATAAATTAAGCATTTTAAGTTAAAAATTTTATTTATATCTGTCAAAAAATAGTCAAAAAATATTAACACGCTACACTGGTGGCTAGTTATTGAAAACCTGTTAGTCATCGCCCTACAGCATACAAAAAAAAAAAACAACAAAAACAAAAGAAAAAATTACACGCACGACTGACGGACCACCCACATTGATCCGTCAAATTCGAATGTCGAAGCAAAGGCAAAGAACGTGTTCATCAAGTTGTCAAATCGGGTTTGACGTAATTGAGAACGGACTTTTTTTATCGATCTCGATCGTCTTGCCGCTTCTGTTGTCCTAATTATTATAATTATGCAATACAAATTAAATAATGACAACTTTCATATATTATTTTTTAAAATAGTAAACCTAACTTTTGCTATCACAACATTTACTATTTGAGTCTACAAAGATACCCTACAAAATATGTTGTTGAAATGTACTTGAATTTTAAGAATGAAAAATAATCTATTATATCTATTTTATAAAATCCATTATTCACAGACTAATTGCGAAATGTTCTAATTTCGGGAGAAATGTGTATTGCGAGAGTAAAATTTATATTTCTTCCTTCTATAACATAGATTTCGCCATTCCAACTGAATTTTTATCCTAAATGCCGTCGTCCAAAAATCCCATCACAAAAACGCACATTTCTAAACTTTGTTTTTGGCAAATGCACTCTGCGTCCTGTCATATCGTCATAGTCGTAGAATACTGACGGGTCTGACGAATATTATATATATAGTAGTTAATCCGTCAGTATTCTACGACTATGACGATATGAACAGAAAAAAAAAATAGTTATTACAAACTGTTTTACTGCCAAAAAAATACATAGTTATAACAGAAAACATAGAAGTATTAATGTATATATTAGGCAAAAGGAATCAGAGGGCCTACCATGAAATGTTTTCCGAAATTTCGGAGCCAAACGAAACAGAAATTTGATGTTATAATTACATAATAATGTTAAAATATTGTTCCTTTGTACTTTTATGATAGGATGTATGAAATCCGAAATTGAGTGCAATGTATACAGCAGTACAGCGCTGGTTTTCAGCCAGTCTCCCTCTTAAACATCTATCCTAAGTCACACGGATAAAGAGTCTCCAATTACGGACTACAAATACCTATTATAAATAATAGGATAAAAAATCATAAAAACGTCCTTTGGATTAAATAAGAAAAAACTGCTTCTGTTTAATCTTTTTTATTAACAGAAGCCAAACTGTCCACTCTAATTAAACTTGTGCTGGATAATATGTAAAAAAAAAACAAACTAATACGAGGTTGCGTTCCGTTCCACGCTACCACTTGGTATTAAAATAAAATACTTAATTTTAAATGAAACGCGTGTTTGCTCTCGAGCTAGCGGGGGGCTTACAGTAGCGGTGCGGTCGCCGCGTGGTATGGCACATCAGGGTGACCATGGTCGACGTCGGAAAGCTTTTAAGCAATTTCGTAATAGAATACTTTAAGAAAATACGATGAAATTATATTTAAAAAAAAAAATAATCTATTTGAAAACAATTTCAACCGTGACATAAATAATATGGAACTAACTTAGGAGTACAGCAAATCGATTCCAAAAAATTTCAAAGTTGATTCAGAATCAGCACACAGGCAAAGTGAACACTTTCAACGAATTCTTATGAAATACGCTTATCACCCATTGCTAGTATTATATCATGTCAGATTGACCTTCCACGTAGCCCCCTCTGGAAACAATTGTGCTGAATTCCAGGTGCATTGGTCACGATAGGCTAACTAACCTGGGTCTCTAGACAAATGACAAGCGAATTCGTCGATGGAATTGACATCGTTAGCGAGTCCGTGAGTTGTAATGAGTCACCCGGCGTTGCTATCTCATTCCAACAAAGAAGGCCAGGTTTTTCGTTCTTACCTGTCATTCCTCACTGGTGCCCCGCCAGTGTGTATCGTTAGCGCAGGATCCATTAATACGCTTGTAAACTGTATTTACCAATTTCACAAGTAGGCACTTATACCCATAACACAAAGTTTATATAAAACTTCTTGAGAGCATTATACCACAAACAAATTTTCATTTTAATCTTTGACAAATTGATGATTTTATCAATTAAAAATATTAAATGTTGAAGTTAAATTGAAAATAATTTATCAATTTTATTTGAGTTTCGATTTGTCGTTTTAGAATTAATTACGTATCGCCATTATAGAGTTGACAAATATAGTTTTGTAACTATTAAAATATCTTTACCAAAATATCAGTCATCTGATTGCTAGTATTTTAGTAATAAAAACACTTTCTGCATTAGATATAACATAAGACAAATGCATACAAAATGCACTAAAATTTTTTTTTTAATTAATTTTAATTTAGTAAAAGTTGTGACAATTAGGCATGGGTAATATCAGTACCGTCGCGATATGTATATATTGATTTGATATCTATATATTGATTTACTCTGGATATCAGTGGTGGAAAAAAATCGTCACACATTTCGATATTGCTTTATCTATTTAGTTCTTCATTTTCGTATTAAATACATATTGAATAAGTGAAATTTAATATCTGAGTATATTGACCCAACCTGATATATAGGGGGAAAGGGATTTTTAGTAATGCGGCCTACCAGTCCCATTGCTAGCAATACACCCTATCAGGTCGACCATCACGTGGTGGAAGGGATTGTTAATAACGTAGACTTCCACGTGGTCCTTCCTGGAAATCATCATGCTGAATTCTAGGTGTATTTTTTTTATGGATGATAATGAAATGGTAACCCCGCCTGTGCTATCGGTATACACTGGCGGGGCACCAGTGAAGGATGATAGGTGAGAATGAAGCAGGTCAGTAGGGGGAACCGCGTGGGGGTCTACCTGATAGGGTTTATTGCTAGCAATGAGGTTGCTAGTCCCCATTACTAACAATCCCTTCTCCCCCATTCTAGGCGTATTCATCACGATGGGCTAACTGACCTGCCTTTTCATTCTCACCTATCATGCCTCACTGGTGCCCCGCCAGCATATACCGTTAGCTCAGGTGGGGTCAGCATTCCATTATCATCCATTGAAAAAAAAAACCTAATATATAGATATTGTAACTACAATAATATCCAATATATTGCTGTATCTTATTCACCCCTAGTGATAATGCGAATAATATCCTAAAACTTTCACTGGTTGTGGTAATCTCAGGCCTTTTAGCCTTTGGTCCTTCACAACAGGGGGCAAACGTGAACCAACATCAATTTGTTCCTATAAAATACAACGAGTAAACTGCACATCATCGTAATATCATAATCCTTATTCTATTCGCTTAAAGTTCAAAATCAAATAAATTTTACCAGTGGCTATAGAGAACTAAAAACATTAGTGAGGTATTATTTAATAGACTACCAGTTTTCCGCTCTGTTATTCTGGTTTTATTGTCTAGTAGTGTTTTTTATTGCTTGGAACGTCAGGGAAAGGCATCTTTTTTTTTTTAAATAAACAGATATGCATAAGTTATTATCTATTCGTTTTTTAATTAGAAATTATTTGACGAACTTGACATCGTAGTATCCATCGTATTTAAGAGCTACGCTCTTGTCGGTGGAGCTCTTGCCACTCACTACGATTTTCAGCGAGTCCCTTCGCCTCTTGATACGACACGACACTAACTCTTTCCTTGATCTGCCTGATGCAACTATGTCTTGGTCTCCCTCTTCCCCTCCTTCCTTCTATCTTACCTTCAATTATAACTTCGTAATAGGTACACTATTTTCTATTTACTTCAAACAAAAGTAGGTTTTTAATTTTTTTTATAATTATACCTCCCGGTTTTGACAAATTCTTTTTTTATCTAAAAGGATATACTTACAGATTGACACCATAGATAGTTTTAGTATATATGTATATCAATAATTACTAGTACTGCATTCGCGTATTCTGACATTTTTATGGTTGACTGTGAGAGAATGCTTTTAGCACTAATTCAGCCATTTACTACTTAAATATGAACGTTCTGTGAAATAGATTTTTTTAGTACTAGGGGTGGGTTATATATAGTAATATCTATATATAATATAGTTTAATAGAGTATACATAATATAGTATTACGTAGTTTTTTAATAAAACACACACGTCCCTTTCCTAGTTATATTCATATCATACACAAGAGATAAACAGTGCCAGCATTCTTAGGCCAGCATATAGTAAATGTGCAATTAGTACAAATCAATCGAATAATGCTATATCGAACACTATTCGTTTATTTAAATCGATTTAATTTTATGCTTCGCGTACATTGCTACAAAACTAGTATTGCTTGAATATTCATTCGTAATAAGGTTATGGCCAGACTGTGTAGTCGAGTCAAGGACCTGAATATTTGCATTAAACTATCATAATAAGTTTTTTGTCTGATTTAATTATTAATAACTTTATTAAAAAATATGGCGGAATTAGGCCGCATTATTCATAGTTTCCGAGAAATTGGCAAAGAACAACGATAAATCATTTTTTAAATGTATCCTTTTTGTATAAGCTACAGCATCTAATATCTACTATGTATTTATATTCGTAAATCTAGGTAATTAAACAAACTAGTTTTTTTTTTAGAAAATATGAAATTGTTGTTTTTTTAGTAATAAGCGTAGTACCGTATAACACGGGTCATGGAGAAATTAATGTTTAACTCTATTGCACCGAAAAATAAACGAATAGTTCAGACAAACTGCTAAAATCACAGACATTGTATAAAAGATAGTGTCGGATCTAGATATGGACAAACCATATTGCAAGGATGAACCAAAATTGTTGGATGAGAAGGATGTTAGAGGCCTTGCACTAAAACCTGCGGTAGAGATCGACCATGATTAGATGATATTTGCCAGTAAGTCGCGACCAAGTGGATGAAAATGGCAAAAAATAGACAGACATGTTAAGTCCAAGTGCGAAGACGCACACGACAAAGACTGCTAAAGGTGGACAGAATAGTAAATAAATTATATTGTTTGGATAAAGAATTATCAAAACAGGGCTCAAAATAGGTAACTTCATATTTACACAAAATATACCTACAGATAGATAAATTAAGAACTATTTTTGAAAACTGATTAATAGAATTTTCACAGTTGGAAACGTAATCCTTAGTCATAAAAATGAAAGTGAGTTTGATTGTTAATTCTTGGTGACTTAACAGTTTCATCAAATGCTATAAAACTTTTTAATACGCGTACTATATGAGTTTGATCTCGATATTTTATGCTTAAAGATTTGGTAGCCGTCTTATAATTTGCAAACTGAATGTATTTTGTTTTTGTCAAATTTACATACTTCTTTAAGACAAGTATTTACTGTATCTTTATAATTTAAACTTCTATTAATATTAGATATTATCAATAATACATAGTTAACAAAGAAAATACATTGTTCCTTGTAGAGTTTAGTAAACCATTGATGTTTAAAAAAAAAGTGGTCCCAAAAACATTTATAACAGTTAAACATTTTTAGTAAATTTAAATATATAAACAAAATGTGTATAATTGTCACCAATATAAACAAATCCTAACAAGAGTGTCGTCCGGTCGCGCTCATGTCGAATCAACTCTCTGAATCGATAATGTTAAACTGTTTACGATCGAATTAAAATAAATCGCTTGTACTCGTCTGTACCAGAGAGCCGTTTAGTCGATATTTATTCGATTATTCGATTTAGTAGGATTAGTTCAGATTTATTCTAATAACGTGTCGATTGTCGATTTGTCTTATGCGAGACGTGTGTTTAATATGGCTGTTTGTTGGTAGAAATGGTAGTAGTGTCAGGGGAAAAAGGGATTGTTAGTAACGGGAGCAGCCCCTTTAATAACCAATTCATTTGTATTTTTTGTGGATATTTTACGCGATTGGTAATTCCAAAACGATGATGACATTTTTTTATATATATAATCTTTATTGCACTAAAACAACATTAAGTTAATAATAATGTTAGCAAAGGCGAACTTATCTCTAAAAGAGATCTCTTCTAGTCAACCTAACGCAGTGGCATAGGAAGTAGTGAGTGGGCAGTAGTAGTGCTAAACAGAAGTTAAAATAAATATTTACATAATAAATACATTTTGTTACAATTATTATCATTAATCTATTTTATCATTAATACATTATATTACAATTTACTTCCATGTTGTTTTTAATACTTAAATTAATTAAATTATGATTGTAACAGTTGCTTTAAAAAAAAATAATAAAAAATATATCGAAAAGCTGTTTATAAGTAAAATCCACTCAAATCTGGAAGTCGCATGAATTTACATTTCAAATATAAATATTTTTAATCTAATTATTTAATTCCCTAAGATATTCACTTAATTTTAGTAAATAAAATATTTTATTGAATCTTTTTAAAACATGGAGTAGGTATGAACAAATTTTGTATATCGTAAAACAACCAAAAGAAGGATCATGTTACTAAAAGAATGATAACTTTGAAAGTCGATGGTTGAAAGGGAAGAGGAAGCCTCTAAAGTCTGAACTCGGGATTGTGGGAAAAAAATATGAGTTTCTGATATGATATATAATACGAGTATCTCGACTGTGCCTTCTTTTTGTATAATTTTGAATTTGCTAAATCAAGCAGCCACTTTTGTACTTACATTGGGCATGTGTAATATCAATACTGCTCCGATATCTATATATTGGGTCTATCTAGACCCTAACGTGGAATAAAGGTCATCACCCATTCTAATATGATCTATATCAGTCTGATAACTATACTCTTTTTCCATTGTGTGCTTCATTTCGATATTATAAATCAAGTGACTGATATTAAATATATTTTTTATTGACCCAATATATGGATATTGTCACTACAATATATAGATATTGCTATATATTAGTATATGGGGGGAAAGGGATTGTTAGTAATGGAATTACTAATTACTAACAATATACCTTATTAGGTCGACCGCCACGCAGTTCCCCCTGGAAACCATCGTGAACAATTCTTGTTGAAGTCGTCACGATGGGCTAACTGACCTGATTACATCGTTACCTATCATCCTTCACTGGTGCCCCGCCGGTGTATACCGATAGCGCGGGTGGGGTTACCATTCCATTATCATCCATTAAAAAAATCCATTTTCACTACCCAACCGTATAAAATACGTAGATTTTTGACTTCTATCACGAAACGAAAAATATATGTGTCTACACCAAATGACGAAAATCTGAACGAAGATGTTATTGATAAAAAAAAATGTGAAGGAATAGATAGGCAAAAGTTTGTTTTTGACTGTTCGGTTTTTATTAAATTTCTAAAGCATTTTCATCTTAAAACGTATCTACTTAAGGCCAAAGTTTTTAATTGTTTAAAACACTTACTAAGTTTTTAATGACATCCTCGTATTTTTTATTAAACGTAAAATTTTAAGAATCTGAGGGTTCAGAACGATTTTTTAAACAAAATAATTTAATTTTTATCTCAGCAATATTTATCACTTTTTACTATATCTATTTTCCATTACTTACTTATTCAATTAAAATTTATTTAATATTAGATAACAAGCTCCATATTATTAGTAACAGAGTTAAAATAATGTTAGTAAAGAAGGTTAGAATTTACTAGACCATATACCTGAGAGGATGAACCGGGGATGCCCAGTCAAGATGGCAACGAACCAGGGAATATTATTTTGTCTTTTAGCCATTGAATCCTTAAAAAATACCCGATCACTGGCGCATGAACGTCTTCAGCTATCATTTTAAGGATAATGTTGCCACTTTTCCGCATTCGTTTTACCATGGACTCGATTTTTTTACGAATGATAGCATGGAAACCATCAATCCGTGCTTGAGCGAACATTTCTAAGATATTATTGCATTAACAATTTATTATCTTGAGATTAAAGCAATAAAATAATAAAAAATAAGGTTTTACAAATTACATAATATTTTAGTAGGAGCATTAGTAACATCTCGACTCGATACTGGACCGGTCTACAAATCGATCGTTCGATAACGTCAACCATTTCGATATTAGGCATAATTTAATCGATTAATATCGATGACACTGGTGCGGCCACGTGAAATTTAAATTCATATTTCGAATTACCGCATTGGTTATACAATTCGATTTTAAATTCTCGATTTAAAAGATGAAGTAATCCGATGAGAGTACGTATAAATGTGTGACCATACTTTTTCCATTCCTTGCATGGTGTAATTGTGTCCATAGACAATGGACAATTTGCCTAATATTTCTGTCTGTGTAAGTTGTGTACTGTAGTCTGTAGTCAGTTCTCAGATCATATAGCTAGTGTTGCCATTTAATTGTATCTCTAAAAACAGGTCAACATTTTAATCATGTGTGCGTAAATCGAATTACTAGTATATATGTACTACTAAGTATGTGAGAGAAATTTATATTATAATGTTAAATTAATAAATAAAAAAGATACAAAATTCCTATGAATATATTTGAAAGAACAAGATAAACAGTGCATAATGATTCGTAATGATGCTTATCTTTACTGAATACTTTGATATATATCTGAGTATGGACATAAAATGTGTTTTCGTTTTTAAATCATTGAAAATGACCGCTACTTTAATTAATACATATATATTAATTTTTAAGTAGGTATATTTATAGAAATGGGTAACAGGTAGGCATCCACGTAGTCCTCTCTGGAAATATCATGTTTATTTCTTAGGTGAATTCATCACGATGGGCCAAATGACCTGCCTTTTCATCCTCACTTATCACCTCTCACTGGTGCCCCGCATAGCATATATCGGTAGCGCAGGCGGTATTACCAATTAGTGGGCTTTTTTCTTTCTAATACCTATAGAGACAATTTTTAAAAGGAGAAAATTCTCAATTGGCCTATTTTTGTTTTCATGTTTTTGTTATGCGATATCTTCGTAAATTTTTAGTACCTATCTATCACACGTCTTTACGTTTGACACATGACTCGTGTTCTAAATTCAAATCAGTATTAAAAGTTACGGATTAAAAATTTAGGTATTTTTCTGACAAACAATTTGGTTTTTTTGTTTTTTCTGTCAAACAAAAACATTTGTCAGTATATATTTTAAACATGAATCATCTCGTCAATAGGTGCGTTTTATTTGTTTTAAAATAAGAACAATTAGATTACTAGTCGCTATCAAGCAGGTATGTTTTTTTTAAATCTACATTTATTATGTACTAGTATTACTTAACACAAATAATTTATATAATTAATAAAGTGCGATGCATACATGAAATTTATTTCATTAATCCAACATCGTTATCCATGAATTGATGATACCCAAATACCATAAACACAATGTAGCTCAAAGCTGTTTTCTTTGTCATTATGAACGCGCCCTCTATATAATTAGGGTGTACGTATTTTGGGGCAGGTAACGATATTCGCTGCATCCAACAGCTGTGTTTCAAATTGAACGTGGAACATCCGCAATGTCCTATCTCCTTCCCGCGCCCCGCCCAGCGAACGCCACGCCCCTTCCGCCCGCAAACTAAATTTGAAATTCGAACAACCATTTCTAGGATGGTTCGCGCCATTTTACGCGAACAAGTACGTTATGGCTACAAATCCTCTTTGTTGAGGGATAAAAAATATTTTATTCAATTGCGTTGCATTATCTTTTTTTCTTATTTTTTCATATCCAATTCAGTATTTGTCGTGATAATTTTATTATGCATATAAGTACTATCTATACAATATTGCCGTGTGGTCCCGGCATAGAATAGGCAACCCCCTATCCAGTAGGTGGCGTAATAAGTGTCTAAGGGAACTTAATGGTCGAGGGATGAGTAGCAGCCTGCCAAAGTGGTAACTACTGGTAAAACTCCCTTTATAAGGAACGCCTATGTTCAGTAGACAGTTAAAGGCTAATCATAATAATGTGTGATATTCTTAGATACTGTCGGTATGCCAGTATACCAGTTTCTCTCTGGGATCCTAAACCTCGGCCCACTGCTTCCGCCGGGAGTTACTTTGCCCCTTTCTTAAGAGGAGAGATGTCAATTATGTTTTAAAAAATATATATTTCGTAAGTGTATATCTTTATGCTTATTACCAGGTAGATATAACCTGTTGACAATTGCAAGCACATTACAATGTTTACATTACAAGCCCATAATCGGACAGAGACACCTAACGCTTTCTGCTAGCCTGGTGGTCTCGATACGCCAAATATGATGATGTCACCATTTTGCAACGCCGTAATCGTACCTTATTTATACCTACGTATCTATATAAAGTTGTACATAAATAATAATAAATTGATAACTCATACTAAATGCGAGTCTGATTCTATTACAAAGGGTCCGCCGACATACAATTGTGGTGTCGAGTTCTGTACAAACAAAATTCATTTTACTAACTAACAAATAACATTTTAAATGTATTTTTATTATGTAGAATGCAAACTACACACATACATTTATATTTAGGTCAGTATTATTTTAATTGACTATTATAAACTAGTTATATCCGCAGCTTTGCACGCTATGATTAGGATAAAAAATAAAATAAAATTTGGTTTATCTCTGTTGGTACCAATTTACGTACAAAATTATATATTTTGTACACGTAACATTTACATTTTTTTTATAGCAATGGATTTTGACAGCCCCATTGCTAGCAATATACCCTATCAGGTCGACCTCCACGCGTTTCCCCCTGGAAACCATCGTGGTTATTTTCATTCATTCTCACCTATTATCTTTCATTGGTGCTCCGCCAGTATATACCGATAGCGCAGACAGGGTATCCAGTCCATTTTCACCCATTATAAAAAAAAGGTAAAGACTAGAATCTGCTTTAATCTGTATAGTACTTTCTTATATTATGTTAGATGGCAATCTATTTGTATATTAACTGGTATTTACTTATTTTGTAAATAAAATATATATATATATGTATTTGTATTAACTGCATCTGATTAAAAAAAAAAAAAAGAAATTGCTATAGATTTTTAATCTTCACCTGCAATATGATTACTGTAATACCGTAATAATACAGTATACCACTATATTATGAAAGTCAATAAACAAACAGACAAAAATATTTCGTATCCATCTGCCTAATTTCGTGTTAATCCAAATTTAATCTAGTCGGCCGCCATAAATAAGATGGATCAAGATATAATAGGTATCTCACAAAAAAATGTCGAGGCATGAATCTGATGTAGCGATAACTAGCCATGTTGAAAAGGCCCTTGATGCTTATCAACGTTAGCGAGTCGTCTCTTACACGTTTTTGGGAGCCTGGTACATCATATGAATTTATAATTGTTATTTTACTTATTTTTATTTATTTCTTTTTTTATTTTTATACATACATATTTGTTGTTATATGAACGGTTTTACATATTTATTGGTTTACTAACTATGAAAGGTTATGTACCTTCCTTAGTTAATGTTACTATAGTAAAAAAAAACCAAAGTGTAAACTCTAATCTAATCATTTTATATATATTTTTTTTCGCATTTTCGTAGTCGTAATGGACACATATTTACTGATAGATATTTTGTAATGACAAAGAACTTATTAATTTTTTTTAAATTTACACTATAAAAATACGTCATCTCTTTTTTGTATTTTTTTAAAAGTATATTATAAAGAATACAGAAACGTAACAAAATAATTGACTTTTTGTACTTTGTAAATAAGTTTCGTTAAAATCCGTCTTGTAGTTTTTATTTCTATAACAAACATACATACAGACAAACAAAAATTTTACTGATTTCATTTTTGGCATCAGTATCGATCACTAATCACCCCCTGATAGTTATTTTGGAAATATATTTCATGTACAGAATTGACCTCTCTACAGATTTATTATAAGTATAGATTTACAAATGCGTAGAACAAACGGGACTGGTCACAGATTTACCGAACGGAACTGACAAATAAAAACAAATTTTTATAATCATTACTCATGAAATAAGCAGCGTGTTATGAACTTAAATGCCGATTGAGTTAAAACAAACACATCCGTTCTTATAGTACGAAATCTCGTCTCAATCGGTTAACTGTTCTAAACCCCTTTTGTTGTTGTTTTTTAACCGGCTGCGGGAACCACAAAGGGTATTGTGTTATGATATAATAGTACACTTCTCTTTGCAAATGGTTTATGATAAACAATTGGTTACTGATAAATGACAGAGGTTCACGCTTTTAGCATCTTACGAACAGCCGCATGGACAATTCAGGACGTGTATACTTTTTAATTGATGGGTCAAAATGGAATGGCAACCCCGCCTTCGCTAACGGCATACGCTGGCGGGACACCATGGCTGGACATAGGCCTCACTGATAGGCAACTATAAGGAACGGTCCTGTGCCACCTGCATTCACTGACTCCCTGCAATGCATTTGAGATCGTCACTTGTCTAGCGGAGTCGTCCAACACTGCGTTTACCCGTACGCGGTTGCCCTTCCAGAACCTTTATTTCCCAATGGTTATTGTTTACGTGTACCAAAATATTCTTGTTCACTATCTATGTTATTTTTTTAATATATATATATATATATAATTTTTTTTATGGGTGATAATGGAATGGTAAATTCCGCCCGCGCTATCGGTATACACCGGCGGGGCACCAGTGAAGGATGATAAGTGAGGATGAAGCAGGTCAGTTAGCCCATCGTGATGAATTCAACAAGAATTGTTTCACGATGGTTTCCAGGGGGAACCACGTGGAGGTCGACCTAATCGGGCATATTGCTAGCAATGGGGCTGTCAAAATTCATTGCTGACAATCCCTTTCCCCCCTATATTATTATATTAAAATAAATTACAGTTATCAGTTATCTTTTAAAAGATATATAACTTTAATTATATTCATAGCTGTGCCGTGTGGTCCCGGCATAGAATAAGCCACTCCTTCACTTCTCGTGGGTATCGTAAGAGACGACTAAGGAACTTAATTTCCGAAGGACAGGTAGCAGTGTCTCTCTTAAAACATCGCCAAAGTTTACCTGCGGTAGACAACCCTCTTGCCAAACGTGGCAACTACTAGCAAACCCTCTTTATAAGGGAAACTTATCAGTTTGGACATTTAACGGTTGATACGATAATGATGATACATACTCAAACTATATCATTAACTATCCCATTAACGTCCCACATAAACAAGTAGGAAACAACGTATCAATTAAAATAACACCCCAGAAAGTTCACTAACCATATCCTTAGTGCACAAAATGAACGAGTCGAGACATCGGCCGGAATGACCATAAGGTCCAGAAACAATCGCCACATGTGGCCACAGATTAACGAAAAGAAAAATAAAATTAATATCCACCGCGTGTCCCGCTCGCGCCCGCACCAATCCGTATAAGTCCGTCACTGTCGTTCGACGAAATCATTCTTGGAAGTGGCGGGCCGCGCAAGTCACAATGCGCCTGTTGTAAGCACGAATACCGAATTGTAAAAAGAAGGCAAAGGAAAGAGCGCGCGCCGTGCCTTGTGCTAAATCGCTGTTATTTTAATTTCTATTAAGCATTGCCTTTAAATTTACATCGGCACGCATTACGTTCAATGGTTTATAAAGATTTTTTTTATTAAAAAGTATTTTAAATCGGTAAAAACTTTGTTTCCAGAAGTAAATAATTTCACAAACTTTACTAAATAATATTACAAATGTGAAAGTACGTTTGTTTGTTTATTGTCTTATAGCGTCTTGACGGATTAACCGATCACAATGCAATTTGGTACACGCATACTATGAAGGATATAGAATTTTTTTTTGTCCTGGTCATTAAATATATTGTTCACGCAATGTCGTGTGTAAGTTTCTCTACAATTAGTAGTTAGTTAAAGGGTGATAAAATCTATACATCGTCATATTAGCCCTTACCTTTTCAATATTGAACATAGGCTTCCCCTATAAGGAGTTTTGCAATATTTGACACGCTTAGTAGGCGGGTTGGCACCTGCAGTTAGGCTTTTGGTGATGTATTAAGAGGGACACTGCTGCCCATCCCTCCATCATTAAGTTTTTTTTTTATACCACTGAGGTGGCAAACAAGCATACGGCCCACCTGATGGTAAGTGGTTACCGTAGCCTATGAACACCCGCAATACCAGAGGCATTACGAACTTACATTACGAAAACGCAAGAAACCTTTTTACCCCCCTTTTGAAGAACCCCATGCTGTAGTCTCTTGGGAAAACCTCGGCAGGGAGCTCATTCCACAACCTGAGTGTTCGTGGGAGGAAACATCTCTGAAACCGCGCAGTTAGTCATCTCTTACGACACCCACGGGAAGGGAGTTTAACAGCCCCATCGCTAGCACAATACCCTATGAGGTCGACCTCCACGTGGTTCCCCCTGGAAACCATCGTGAACAATTCTTGTTGAATTCGTTACGATAGGCTAACTGAACTACTTCATCCTCACCTATCATCCTTCACTGGTACCTCGCCGGTGTATACCGATAGTGCGGGTGGGGTTACCATTCTATTATCACCCATTAAATAAAAAGACCCACGGGAAAGGATGGGGGTGCCCATTTCGTATCGGAACAACACGATAATATAATACAATATATAAGGATGTTGTAGAATATTTTGTGATATTGATGCATTATGCGGTTCATATTTATGGGGGTAGTTGCCATTTTCCATCAGGTGGACCGTCCGCCTGCTAGTTATTCTAGGTCATAAAGAAATCCTTTTATCAAATATGTATTTGTTTTTAGCTCGATACTTCATACGCGTAGATTTCAAAGGTAGGAAAACCAATAAAAGAGACTTTTTTTTTATACAACTTAGGATGGCAAACAAGCTGACGGCCCACCTGATGGAAAGTGGTAACCGTCGCCTATAGACATGAGCAGTACCATTACAGGCGTATAAAACATATATTAGATTTTAAGTTAGAGCTTCAGGAACACAACTGTAAAAACCGTGTCGAATTTGGTGCAGTAGTTCCTGCGTGATGCTAAAACAAACATTCTTTCACAGACATAATTTCTTTAGATAAACTAATAATCTAAAAAAATTTTTTTGGCATGCTCTTGATAAGGTGTTGATCCCTCTCGTTATTTTTCTTAAATATCTCCCATTACAGAGATTATGTATGTATTTACATTTTTATTATACTAGTAAGACATAGTAGGAGCTCAAGATTCTGTCTCCGCAAATACAAGTACTATTACCAGTTTAACTCGTCAGTTAGTGATTACCCAGCAGATGAAACTTTATATGGCCAACGCGCCAACAAAATGGCGTCTTCGACATTATTTAACCTTTTATTAATGAAGTGTGCTATGTCCTCTTTTTACGGGCACGAGCTGCGTAGTGATGCGAAAGCACATATAATTTGATATCCATTAATTATCGATAACATCAGTTGTCGATTAAATTTGTACGTGTAGATATGTATCAGGAAATGTAAAACTTTAACTAGTATTTATTTGGCAGTTGTCGTATATTGATCTTTATCTACTCGTATCTAAATATGCAGCCTAATCCAATCAACATAATTTGTACTCTATTATTAATTAGCACATATATGTATGTATTAAATGTGATGTATCTTGTACCTATTAATAATTTGCATGCTTTAGAATATAAGGCGAACATTTGTACTTCACCTAATATATAATATCTGTAAAAAATCACCTAATATCTGTAAAAAACAATGTTCTCGCAAATAAAGAAATCTAATCTAATCTAATCTAATCTATAGTACGACATTATTTTATTCCAAATTTTTACCGAAGCTATATTTTATATTAGATTTGTGCATGTTTGAGTGGAAATGTTAAAGAATTAATTTGCAATTAATCTTTAGAATAGGCGAGTTACATAAAATTATTAAAACAAACAAACAAAATGTGAAAATGAGAGGATGCAACTACCGGAAGAGACATAAACTAATTCATAATGCTCAGATGGACTATGAAGGAGGAATCAAAAGACTTTTCAATCAATCCTCAAGAGGAATCGAGGACCGGCGTACACGAGACGAGTTCTTAAAGTGGATGAAATAAAAAAAATATATAAGGATAGAAACACTTGCGAGTATGATAACAGATTCTATGAAATTTCAATTAGTAATTTTATTTAAATCTCAAACTAGTTTCTATATTATACTTTCATTCCATCGTACTGCTGTGTAAGGACTGATATACTCTGGTTACTGCAACTAATTTATTTTATAATTTGTTCTTATTATATATTAATATCTTATATTTGATTATCTGGCATTACTTGGTACTTTGTTTTCATATAAATTCATAATGTATTAATTAAACTTTAAAAAAAAGCAACAACTGCGTTTCTTGCTCATTCTTCTTATGAGTAGTTGAAATTGTATTTCGAATGGGTGGTAGAATCATAAAAAAAATACTATTCAATATTGGTTCAATATAAGTTTAATATAAATTATTTCTTTCTTTCTTTATTAAATGATAAGATATATCGATAGATATATAGATATATACGCACGCGACTATGGTCCCTCCCTATCAACCCCAAGAGGTACGGTTGAACGCGCTAAGTAATCCCGACGCGAGTCAGCCAGCCACTAAACTATAAGAAATTCGCAGAATCCGCCACCACGCACGCTTCGCCGCTCGATCACTTGGAACTTCTTTGTTTTAGCTGTTAGCCTTTGAGGGTCGTTCGATAAAACTGACAATCAAGTATAGCTGTTAACTAAGTACCTCAACACGTCCTGCTTAGGGTTAAGGAAAAGAGACAAATTATAAGAACTATTGAGGACAAAAGGGAAACAATGTTGGGACACTTGATACGACACGACGAACTTATGAACATTATAATAGAAGGTAAGACAGAAGGAAGGAGGGGAAGACGGAGACTAAGGCATAGTTACATCAGGCAGATCAAGGAAGGAGTTGGTATCGTGTTGTATCAAGAAGTGAAGAGACTCGCTGAAAATCGTAGGAAGTGGCAAGAGCTCCACCGACAAGAGCGCAGCTCTTAAATACGATAGATAGATAGAACGTATACTGTACATAAGGACAACTTTGTATTAACAACATAACAAGAACATGCAATTGTAATAAATGCTTTATCATTATTGTAGATGATATAAATAGTAAAAAGTTGCCAGGCATGTTCTCCTCTAGTGATCTTTCTGATTTTAAAGTAAGAGCATACGGGTACGCAACTCCGGTCTCCGGGACCGCTACAGTTTTCTTCCTCTTGTCCACATAAATCCTTCATTCCTTTTTTACCAACGTCTCTCTCCTTTTCCTTTAATCCTTTCCTCTATATCATAGGTGGCAGATACGATCAAGAAATGCATTACCAAGGAGGATTGGAATCAGGCAAGCGGTCGGTCGTAAAACCAAAAGCCAAAATCTTGAGTAATATGGGTAGAATCAAAATATGCGGACTCCATATAATAAGGATAGGAAGATGGTGATATAAGTACATACTTATATGTAGTTAAAGTTATTGGTGATATTTTAATATCCTATGGGCATAGAATATTAATCAAAATAAATAAATTAATTAATTAATCTAAGGATGGGCATCCTTAGATTAAAAAAATGTTTCTTCCAAATGACATAGAAATCATAAGTATAAAAGACCAAATGAATTTGCCATAAAAGAAAAGATTTTCAAAAAATATAAATTCATAGAGTAAGGAAAAATCTTTGTATCGGCTAAAACTGGTAAATAAATATAATCAGCTAAACAAAATCTAGTGTGTGAAAGCAATAAAAGTGGCTTCATTGTTAAAAAAAGTCTTTAATTCCATGAGTGTACTCTCATGGCCTTGGATCATATTTTCCTTTCTCGTGGGTATCGTTAGAAGCGGCTAAGAAAACTTTACGGCCGAGGAATGGGCAGCAGTGCCTCTCTTTAAACATCATCAAGGCCCAACTGCGGCAAAACCCCCAACAAGGGGAGGCCTATGTTCAGCAATGGACAGTTAACGGCTGATATGATAACGATGATACCTATGGGCTTAACCTGACTTCTTTCACATCATTATATCCTTTATTGGTGTCCCGTAACATATAATATTGGTAAAGCTGAATATAACGTTCAATTAAAAAAAAGTTTGAACAACTTAGTTCTTATTCTGTGATACTGTGAAAGAATAATATTCTTCTTGTTTACTTTTTTTTATACAACTTAGAATGACAAACAAGCTGACGGCCCACCTGATGGAAAGTAGTAACCGTCGCTTATAGACATGAGCAGTACCATGGACATAACAGAGTATACTGTTTCGCCCATGATACCTCCCATGCGTTGCCATTCCTGAGGACTCAGGTGTTATTCCTCTGTACCCTGTAAATTCACGCCATATCCCACCCTTCAAATCGAAACACAGCCATGCAAACACAACTGCTTCACGGTTGAAACACGAATAGGACAGAGGTACTCAAGCAATCGACTTTTGTACAAATTTCCCTCAAATCAGCATGATCCAACGATGCATGCTAGCCTTGTAGATATAATGACTAGTACGGCTCTTGAAATGAATTCCAGTAAATTGATATCGAAATTGAGACGTTTCACACTCTCGAATTGTATTACTAGACACATTGGTTGCGTATTGTTCTGATAGATGCATGCATATTAGTGTAAATTGTTAATGCATTCCAATTTTCATCTAATCCTTGATTGTTTCATGAGTGCAGAATAAAATTGTTATTAGCATTAGATTGGATTGATATCAATATTAGATTTAAGAGTAGACCTGCAGTTAGCATTCGTGTTTCAACCGCAAAGCAGTTGTGTTTGCATGGCTGTGTTTCGGTTTGAAGAGAGGGATATGGCGTAAATTTACTGGGTACAGAGGAATAACACCTGAGTCCTCAGGAATGGTAATACATGGGGGGTTTCATGGGCGAAACCGTATACTCTGTTATGTCCATGGTACATCTCATGTCTATAGGTGACGGTTATCACTTTCCATCAAGTGAGCCGTCAGCTCGTTTGCCATTCTGAGTTGTAGGTATAAAAAAAAGTTAGCATTGCCATATGTAGTATATTTTTCACAATTTTGGATAAAAATTGTTGTGTCGGAAAAACTTTGGAGTATTGAAATTTTTGGAGACGAATAAAATTGGAGTGGAGAAATTTGAGTAAAATTTTTGATAGTTTTGGTATTTGTAAAGCATAATATAGAACCGTATTTTATTGTAATATGGGGTTTAACGTGATGCTAAAATATAAAACGTAATGGACGAAAAGTTGTGACTGAGAACAATTGAAATAATCGTAAAAAAGTATTTGGAGAAATTGTTGCAGTTGTTCTCTTATATTTGCGTCAGATCATCTTTTAGGGCCACATCTTGTAGTTTATGTGCGCTCTACTTGTATATAGACTATATGATTAGCATGGGAGAAAGAAATTGTTAATAATGGGGTTTAACAGCCCTATTGTTGGCGTTGCTTACTAGATCTTCATATGGTGCCCCCTGGAAGCTATCGTGATTAATTCTTGTTGAATTTATCTCGATGATCCAATTTTTTTTCATCTTTACCTCTCATCTTTCACTAGTACCCCGCCACCATATACTGATTACGCATGGGTAATATTGGCACTGCTCCAATATCTATATATTGGAGCATTCTTTTGGACATGGATGGTGGAGAAAAGGTCATTACCCATTTCAATATCGCCCGTACCGGTCAGATATCTATATTAATTTCGATTGGGATTTTCAATTCGATATGAAATATTGAAAAACAGATTTAACGTATTCTTTATTAAGCCAATATTTCTATAGATATTACAACATATTCCCCACTCCTAATACTGATAGATATTTCATTTTCATCAATTAAATGTTGTAAATAGCAGGATGCAGTAATAAAACATATATGTATTTGAGATATAAAACAATAAGTTTAATGAGAAAAAATACGAGACATAAAAAAATCTGACATAGAACAAACATACAAATAATACATTGTTCTAAAAAACCTCAGTGTCAACAGCCAGTATTAAAACTCCAACATTAAAATCACTATGAGTAGAGCGTACGAATATGAAAGTATAATACGTGTAAATAATGTATCGCCGTTGAAACTGCAAACGAAACAGTGTTTTGATTCGCGAGTTATAATTTTAACATTTCTACGACAAACCGTTTCCAAAATACGATGCGCTGTAGTTTTATAAACATCTTAAATAGTTGTAGGCGTTCGTCGCCTGTGTCGCAACACGTAGCGGAACATTTACTCTGCTGCCTTCGGATTCCGAAATCGAAATGTCCAACGGTACTTTAGTGTTGACCATATATCCATATTGAAACTATATTATTGTGCATTAACACACTAAAAACAATTATTGGTAATAAAACTAATGACTAATCTTCTTCTTAGTTCTTTCTTTCTTACTTCTTCATAAGGGGTGTATTAAGGTTACTTAAGAGTCGGTCCCTGATACAGGCGTCCATAGACTACGGTAACCGCATTTACCATCAGACAGGCTGTATGCTTGTTTGCCATTATTGTAGTATAAAAAAAAGATTAATGATAATATTATGATGTCTGAACGTTGGGGATATTTAAGGAAAATTAATACGATTATATAGTTAATGGTCGAGAGATGGGCAGCAGCGTCCCTCTTAAAATAAGACCAAAGCCTAACTGAGGTTGCCAAACCGCCTGATAAGCGTGGCAACTACTGGCAAAAATCCCCAAAAGGAGGCTTATGTTCAGCAGTGAATAGTAAAAAGCTGATAGGATGATGATGAATATGAGGGATCTAAATAAGACAAATAAATGTCAAAACGATGATTTTTAGAAATTTGATATGCCTGGCTGTATGTTTATTCCACAAAAACTACTACACCATACTATACAACCCACCACAAACTCAAGTTTTATCCCAATCATCTGGACGAGTGGCGGTCTTCCACTGTGCGAAAAGAGTATATTCCTTTTTAAAAGGCCGGCAGTACACCTGCAATGCCGCTGGTATTGTGGGTGATCATGGGCGGCGGTAGTCACTTACCATCAGGTGAGCCGCATGCTCGTTTGCCCTCTGTGTTGTAAAAAAAAAATACCAAATGGCCGTTTCCACTTTGTGTGTAATTTAAAATTAGATGTACTTTTCATTTTGATATGCCAGCTAGAAGTAGTATATTTAATTGAATTTCCTATTTTTGAAATCCACGCGTACGAAGTGACAGGCTAACTAAAAGCCGGCTCACTAAATTTAAGTAACTAATGTCGTTTAATTTTTTTAAAATAATAGTACTTAAATTTGTTTACTATGCATCCAATAACTAAATAAATTAGGCTATCGCATCTAAAGATATTATTTACTGAACATTTAAAAGAAAGAAAGAAAGAAAAATTTTTTAATAGTAACTTTTTTCATTACCGTCCATTCGGAACGCAATTTCAATGACACCTCATTAGAACAAATCTGGATTGTGATGTGTGAAAAAGTTGTTATAGAGACATGAATTTCCTTACGGCGTATATTTTGGCCAACGCATTTCTATGATAAGGTTCTCCTAGGTTCTTTTTTTATGCAACATAGAATGGCAAACAAGCTGTCGGTCCACTTGATGGAAAGTAGTAACCGTCGCCTATAGACATGAGCAGTACCATGGACATAACAGAGTATACTATTTCGTCCATGATACCTCCATGCGTTGCCATTCCTGAGGACTCAGGTGTTATTCCTCTGTACCCTGTAAATTCACTGCCGTATCCCCTTCTTCAAACCGAAACATAGCCATGTAAATACAACTGCTTCACGGTACAAACACTAATAGTGTCCTATCAGTTGGCAGGGACCTCAAAGAAATATTATACCTCATATAAAAATATACTTTAATATTTTAAGAATTTATTATAGATAGATGGATATAGATAATTTATTTGCACACAAATAATAGATATATAGAGATACATACAAAAAAAGGAAAATACCTAAAAAAAGGTAACATAATTTTTCATTTCGTGAGTGTGCAACAACACATAATGGTCAACTCAGTTTATTGCTTCGCCCTCAAGAGAGTAAAAACACTAATATTTTGTTAGAGCCAAATATAATTTGCAATTTCTAATGTAGCAGAATAAACCTTAAATTACGACTAAAGCTATATTTGTTTTATACACTAATCGAAAATGTCACAATATTTGAAAAATAAAGAAACGAAAGTTAAAAAAATTCTTTATAAAATTTTATGGAGAACGCATTTGCTATATTGAAATTGGACCCGTAAACTAATTTTACATTTCGTGAAGTATTCAGACGACGTAAATTATAAATAATTTTAAATTTTCCCCCTTTTTTACGCATTACATTTCAATATAAATTATTTTGAAACAGTGATTTGACTGCAATTCTTTCGTAACAACAAATTCGCAAGTGTTTTGTTTCGCTCTAAAATTTCAAATAAACTTTTATGGTTAAAAGAGAAAAAAGTTTGATAATGGAATGGTAAACCCGACCGTGCTAACAGTAGGATTGGCATTTCTGTCCGAAAAAGATCGATTTTTGAATCGATTCAAATCATAATCTGACAAATCGATTACAAAAAATCGCTCTTACAATTTAATTATAGAAATTTAATTATAGAAAACAAAACGCGCACCATAATAACCGATATTAACCTTTTTATTAACCTTTTTTATAAGTATTTTTTTACTTTTTTTTTACAAATTTATTATATATATATATATATATATATATATATATATATATATATATATATATATATTGTTTGTAACTAACTTGAAGCTGTTTTACGATATAATTATTTGCCAACTTGTTTTCACGAATTCAATATTTTTTCGAATGGCGTCAACTTCAAAATAATGTGCTTTGTTATTTTTTTTGTAAATAGTATTACAATAATACGAATATACGTACAAAATAAGTCAGAATAATGAAAGCGCTAACATTCGTTATTCTTGCATACATCTCTTGCTTCAAAAGCATACTGAAAGATAAATTATGAAAGTGTATGAAGCAAGTTTATCTACTTTCATAACGCATGCATGTTTTTGAAGTAAGTTTATCTATTTTCATAACTCATGCATTATAATGAACTATTTTTTGTTGTCTTGTCTACTTAACATAATTTTTTTTTATTTTTTTATTTTATCTTTATTTGGTCTCCTAGCAATTGTTACACTGATAAGATTTAATATTAAAATTACTGTCTATTTATACTTAGTGTACAATCATTTTAAAGGAAACACAGCAATCTAATTAACAAATAAACAATACTATGGTATAACAATCTCTTGAGGTATTTCACATAGGTATAGTTTTTTAGATTCAATAGATGATTGCTTCACATAAGTTTTAGCTATTCAAATTAACTGCAATGCTTTCCTATAGAAATCCCCTTCTGTGTCAAAGAGCTATAATAATATTAATTAAAGAACAATTATTAAGACATCACGAACTCAAAGGAAATAGTAAGTGAACATAAATTAATTTTTTAAAATGACCAATCACAATTACTAGGTATGTATTGTTTTTATCCCGCAGTGATGTATGAGACGATTTTATTGTCTAATAAATGCCTTATTTTTTCGAAATTTCCGAGAGAATGAGGATCTCAATTGTGTTTTTTTTTTTATCGTTAGGGAGGAAACGAGCATGCGGTCTACCTGATGGAAAGCGGCTACCGTCGCCCATGAACACTTGCAACACGAGAGGAGTTGCTATTGTTAGGTATTTATTTTAATTTTGTTTAATTTTTATATAACTTAGAATGGCAAACAAGCTGACGGTCCACCTGATGGAAAGTGGTAACCGTCGCCTATAGACATGAGCAGTACCATGGACATAACAGAGTATACTGTTTCACCCATGATACCCCCCATGCGTTGCCATCTCTGAGGACTCAGGTGTTATTCCTATCTGTAAATTTATAGAGTAAGTGTGTAGGTGCACATCTTGTAAGAATTTAATTCTTATTAGAAAGATCATTAATTAGGTAAGAATAAAACTTACCTGTCTTCAGGAATGGAAACATAGGAAGGATAACATTGTGCGTTACATTTATTGTATTTAGTGTTGTTTTTTATTTCTATGCGACCGTTATCACTTTCAGTCAGACCAGAAGCTTTTTTGCCATTCCAAATTGCTTAAAAAATATGCAAGCATGAAGCATTTAACGATACGAGATATGTAGATAGCTTATTATCCAGCGCTATTAAAGAAATAATATGTAATCGATCGAGAGAGATAAAATTTACTCACACAATTGTCTAACCATTGATAACAATGTTTTGTTTAAAGAAATTTCACATTTAGTTCCTATATACCTATTTTATAATTTTTTTTTATTAAGAATATTTAATACCCCTTCCTTTCCTTTCCCATGGGTGTTGTAAGACGCGACTAAGTGAGGGCGATGGCTGGGCAGCAGCGTCCTTCTTAAAACATCTCCAAAGCCTAACTGCGGTTGCCAATCCGACAGCCGAGCGTGGTAACTACTGGAAAAGCCCCCAAGGGGGAGGCTTACGTTCAGCATTGGACAGTTAAAGGCTGGTACAATGTACCTCTCGGTGGGTTGGCTTAAACAATCGTTATGAAATTTGGTACCTGTATGGAATGTAGAAGGATATTGGCTTTTTATTACGGTCCGTAAACATATCCCTGTCACGCTGTCAAAGTCGTGGGTAAAAGTTAGTAAAGAATTGTTCAAAAGAAAAAACAAAACAGTTAAACAGTCTAAATAGGTTTATTAGACAGTTGATGTTTATAAATAAGTTAATACTAAAAAGATTTCTTGTCTCTATTTGGCCTATTTTATTTTTTTAAAGCGTACTCAGCTAGACCGTCGCCTACCTTTTTCTACACTATCAAAATAATTTATGCCCTTCTCCTACTGTTTTGAATATTAGTCGTAAGGAGATTGTTTAATTTATTGTTTTGAAGAGATGTAATGTGGTTATTAAACATTAATAACCATTATATAATTAATTATGGTGCACATAATTTAAATGATAAATAACTAGTTATAACTTATTTTGAAAATGCGCTTAAAAAACTAGCTATTTTACGGATTAGTGATTTAATATTATAAATAAAGTGTTCAACCGAGAACAGTTACGGGGAACGGTTAATAAAAAAAAATCTTTCTAGAATATTCTGAAATTAAATAAGTAAATAACCTCGAAAAAAAATTTGTTAAAACAGTTATTTCAACGAGTTGAATAACAAAAATGTGTTCTGTACTAACGAATGTAACTTTTAACAATAAAATCACACTATCATTATGTTAAATTTTTATGATAACTTTGTGCTTAAAAGCAAAAATTGCTTATTATACATATCGACTCACAGTTCCGCTCTAGTTTTATTTGAAAAAAGAAAATGCGACGAACATTATAAAAAAAAAAATACCTACGCCAAGTGCATGCTTTTGTTCATGTCCAATTAACCAACATGCCATAGTTTAATCGCCACACCACCACAATTATTTAACTGTTAATTTCCATTCTTTTACAAGCACCACACTTACCTAAAAGTTCAAAAAGTAAAATTTCTTCAAAAGAATCACAATTAAAAAATAAATACAAATGTTGCCACTAAACACTTGGAGCACAATTTTTTAAGAGTCACATTTATTAAAAACGTTGAAAAGTTCCATTTTTAAAAACGGGTTTTCGTTAAATCCGGTTTTAAAATTTTACTCATAGAATAATAGCCGCGGAGGGAAATTAAAAAAAAAATAGATCGGTAAACAATTGAACAACTAACAAAGCAGCGCTTCGCAGCTATCCGAAGCTGTACTGAAATTCTAAACCCCGACTTTGGTGTCCATGTCGCGCACCCCCCATTACTGAATTTCGTATCATAACCAAAAAGTCTCAAATCACTTATTCCACAATCTGTAATCAACTTTACCATATAATAAATAAAGTCTCAAATGCAACGACGCATAGTAGCAATTCGGTCCTTTCTGGAAACGACTCGCCGACTACAAGGCTATGAGAACGTATAATTTAAAGACGGAGTTGGGTATCACAGTGTTGGAATATAATTGTCTCGCTCCCACATATAGAGAAGATTGCGCAGCTTTTCGCGTAGCGGTGTCGGTATTGCTCATTTTTTTCTATTCTGTATTGAATTACGTATTATTTTGTGAATTAGATTGTGTCATGGTGTCATATTCCTTGATACCTGGTGACGGTACTACGGGATATATTCGGAGACAGGTAAATGTATTAATATTTTAAGAAAAGTGCTCATATTCTCTTTTCTTCTTTTTAATAAGAAGTAACAAACTCGAAGTATTACAGATATTTAGTTTAAAAACGTACATAGATGTCCACTTTATTTTTCATTGTACTATATAAAAATTGGTTATTACATTTGTAACGATAATCGTTGATAAAAATCCAACAAAAGTTTTCAACTAACTTCAAAACGGGGGTTCGTTTAGTTTATATTTGTTGCCTCATAACTCTGTCAGTTCTAAACCGATTTGGAAAATTCTTTTTTTATCTAAAAGGATATACTTACAGATTGGTGTCGTTGAAGTTACATCAAAATCGATCCAGTAGTTTAGTTTTTAGATCAAAATAACTGGTTTTGTCACATTTGAAGTTGGCTTTTTGTGGTCGCAATCTTTAATCTATTATTTGATGGCAAATGTATGTAATTATTTAACAATTATCATACATGTAACCTGTCTTAGGCTGTATTATAAATAGTACTTACAAAAGATATCTTTAAAAGTAATTTACACGTGCAGTTATTCGAGGTATATGTAAAACAGTTTCTAAATATAATCTAACGATTTTAATTTTTTTTATTCAACTTAGATTGGCAAACAAGCTGACGGCCCACCTGATGGAAACTGGTAACCGTCGCCTATAGACATGAGCAGTAACATGGACATAGCAGAGTGTACTGTTTCACAGCCATGCAAACACAACTGCTTCACGGTAGATACACGAATGGGACAGAGGTGCCCAAGCAATCAAAACTTGTACAAAGTCTCCCTCTATAGATATCAGAGCAGTAACGATATCTAATATAACAAGTATAAATATTTCAATTTATGCTGACATTTAAATAGAAAAAATGGTAAAATGCGTATACGTAATGGTAGGTATATGGTACTTTTACCATAGACTACGTGCATAGATAAACAGTCTGTGAAAAATATATAAGTAGATTTTTATAACAGATAAATCATCAGCCTGTAACTGTCCACTGCTGAACATAAGCCTTCGCCTTGAGGGGGTTTTACCAAAAGTTGCCACGTTTGGCAGACGGAATGTCAACCGTAGTCAGGGCTTTAAAGATGTTTTAAGAAGGACGCTGCTGCCATCCCTCGACCTCCCTTAGTCGGCTGTTACGACACCTACGAAAAAGGAAGGGGTGGCCTATTCTATGCTGGGACTAGACAGCCACTCTTTATCTTGCTTTTATGTAATGAAGTTTTTGTAATTAGTTATTAATTTTGTTTGCGTACATATTGTTAATCTTTATAATATGTATCATTCTTTGAAGGGAATTATAAAGAGTTTTCTTATTAATTAATTAATTCATTCATTCATTCATTCATATGCACATGTTATGCGCCTATTAGCATTCACTGAGAAGTAACACTTTTATATTTTCTATAATATGTCACTCTGCGTGTTCTACCGCCTGTACAATGGATTGTGCTCAGAGGAATTGTTCAATATGATGGCCACAGCCACTTTCTACCATCGTACAGCTCGCCATCGACAGAGAGTTCATCCTCATGTCCCACAGCCTCAATGGTCGCGTACTGCGCGGTTTCAGAGATGTTTCCTCCCACGAACACTCAGGTTGTGGAATGAGCTCCCTGCCGAGGTTTTCCCAAGAGACTACAGCATGGGGTTCTTCAAAAGGGAGGTATAGATGTTTCTTCAGGGTCGGCAACGCGCGCGTAATACCTTTGGTATTGCAGGTGTTCATAGGCTACGGTAACCACTTACCATCAGGTGGGCCGTATGCTTGTTTGTCACCTCAGTGGTATAAAAAAATACGATTAATTAAATGATAATATATTACTTGTACAACAATTAGTCGTAGGGTTGTCTTGAAAAGATTGCTCTCAGCAATAAGACCGCCTCACTGTACTTATACAATTGTATCGTTGTGTTTGTAAATTGTCTTGCTTATTTCCTATATTGTATAATGCAAATAAAGTATACTCATTCGTTCATTCGTATATTAAAATATTAATACAATAAATAATATAGCTAATTTAACAATTGCATTGAAATTGTTCTAGTTAATTGTTAAAAATTAAATTTTACTTAATTTTCTCTTTAGGAACTACGAAACATTTGATTTTTAAATAACTGCATATTTGTTGCACCTGAAAAAGAAATAGGATTTATGTAATACTTAATGAAATAAAGAGTAAAGTAATAATACTATTTTTTTTTTATACAACTTAGAATGGCAAACACGCTGACCGCCCACCTGATGGAAAGTGGTAACCGTCGCCTATAGACATGAGCAGTACCATGGACATAACAGAGTATACTGTTTCGCCCATGATACCGCCCATGCGTTGCCATTCCTGAGGACTCAGGTGTTATTCCTCTGTACCGTACCAGTAAATTCACGCCATAATTAAATATTAACTATATTTACTTACTTTATATTAACTAAATCAGCGATTCCTTATTTGTAATATAATAGAATTAAAACCTCCTTAATACAATAAAAATAAAAATGATCGTTTTGTAATTCAAAGTAATGTAACAGATAAATTGCGGTCACTTGCCTTTGAACTCGCCGACCAATGGAAAAGGCGGCGTTTCTTTTAGAATATATGAGCTAGATTCGTAATAATATATTATATACGTACTGTTATCAAAAATGCAGCTGTTAATTGAAAACTGCTACATTTAGGCTTTATTTTATTTGTACTTTAGTGACCAAATTACAAAAAAAATGTTTAATATAATACAAAAGCCCGACTTAATTCTATATAGTATTAAGTCCGCCTTTTGACCAATCGGTCGATCGCGACTATTAGTTTAGATGATCGCGGCAAGGCAAAAAAAAAAATTTGCTAATCTAGCGGAAGATGTTCAGACGCAATGCTCACACTAATATAAATAAGTAGTTACTAAGAATAATTTTGAATTTTATGTTTTACCTATTAATAATATAAAAAAATACTACAATATTACATAATTGTGTGAACTATGTTGTTTCATTTCAGACTTCAAGAAGTATGTAATTGGTAGATCGTACAGGGTTTTGTCAGTAAACAGTAGATCTTGGGTCTAGTCAAGTTGGGCACCCCTGCTATATAACATTCTCTCCCAGTCAACCTTTGACAAAACAGAAATGTGAATTTTTAAATTATGCGGTGAAATGTATTGAAAATTGCATTTTCCCGCATAGTACTATAAGATCCTGAACCACCTGCATCCAGTGATTTCCTGCAGCATATTTGAGATCTTCGTTCTATCTAGTGGAGAGTCGTGATACAAAACATTTACTTATAGGGCTTCCCACGTTCCATAGTTCCTTCACAAGCGGAAAGACGAGTGAGACAAAGGTACCATTGAAAACGCCTCTTTTTTCAAAACCTACTTCTTACGAAGTATTTAATAATAGCTTTTACCCGCGAATTCGTCTGCGTTACCGGTATGTTTACTGACCAAGATAAAAAATAGCCTTATATTCTTCTCCATATAGTATGTGTATAACAAATTTCATAGTGATTGATCAAGATATTAACGATGAAGTGATGAACAAACAAACTCACTTTCATATATATAATATTAGTAAGAATAATATCACCATAAGGCTAACTAGACAGCTTATTACCAGAGGGAGATTTTGTACAAAAGTCGTTTGATTGGGCACCTCTGTCCTATTCGTGTTTCTACCGTGAAGCAGTTATGTTTGCATGGCTGTGTTTCGGTTTGAAGGGTGGTATATGGCGTGAATTTACAGGGTACAGAGTAATAACACCTAAGTCTTCAGGAATGACAGCGCATGGGAGGTGTCATGGGCGAAACAGTATACTCTGTTATGTTCATAGTACTGCTCATGTCTATAGGCGACGGTTACCACTTTCCATCAGATGGGCCGTCAGCTTGTTTGCCATTCTAAGTTCTATAAAAAAAATATTACTAAAAGTCATAAGAAAAAAAAAAATTACCACACATATTCCATAATGCACATGAGCACCAATTGCTATCAATGTAAAACCATAAAAGAGCACAATTTCAACAGCCGGCCAAGTGAGTGAGACAAGCGTGCTGACTAGTAGTGGGTAGGACAGCCAACAAACTGCCTCGCACCTTTGGCTACCCATTATTGCCACTATCAAACGGCTCTGTGGATGATAAAAAAAAAAAATTAAAAAAAAAAACATAAAATGCTCCTTTCCGCTCAGGGTTTGCTGGAAGAGAACTCTTACAGAGTTAAGCTCGCCTGTTGTACATCTTTATTTTATATATATTATATGTTGTAATTTTTTGTGAAGAATAAAGAAAGAAAGAAAATGTGTCTATATATTAGCTGTTTCCTGCGACGCTGCCCACATGAATCGGTATATAAAATATCCTATGCGATAAAATATGATATATAACCTACCTTCAATATTTTCATCGAGTTTCAACCAATTCAACTGATCGGTTATTTCATAGCATTTTATATGTGATTCTTTAGATTGATATAACTTTTTTATTTATGAATCGATTGAAATAAAACAAACACTAAATGTTAAGTTGAGCAAATCGCAACGCATTAGTGAAAACTGAATTGAAAGCGGTTAAGCCATTTCTGAGATGAGCGTGCACAAACTTACAGACAAAGAGACAAAAATTATTGTAAAAATTATTGTTTTGGATTATATTGTGTTCATAAAGCCCCCCTATAATAGTTTTTCTTATATATCTTCCATGTACAAACAGCGACTAGTTACGATTTTATTATATGTATTGATATACAAACATACACATACACACACACACACACATATATATATAGACAGAGCGAGAGAAAAAGAGAGAGATGGAGAGAAAGCGGGAATCGAACTCACGATTTACCAAGAAAAGGTAAGACACTTAAACCGCTACACCATCAAATAAAATAGAAAGATGCTTATCCAAATACTCACGGAAATATTGCTAAATAAAGTCCCGTACAACAGGAAGAACGCTCTGGGATCGTATAACATGATATCGTTAGGGGAGTGGAGTGCCCATGTTGTTAAAATGAGAATCATCGTCAGCATTGACCATACAGGCTTGAATGCCTGCAACAATGTCATCTTCGTGGACTTCTGACTTTTTCGGTATCTGAAAATATACGGAATCGTTTATTACTAGAAATAATTTTTATTCAAATCAACTTAATTTTAAACATCTTCAACCGACTTCAAAAGAGGATGGTCAATTTAAATTCGATTGTATTTTTTTATGTTTCATTTCCATACGACACCGTCAGTTAAAAATTTACTTGGAAAATTCTTTTTTTCTATCTAAAAGGTTATACCTACTTACAAATTGGTCCCATAAAAATGTTATCAAAATCGGTCCAGTACTAATTAAGGCAAAACATCAGAAGGCCTACCATGTAATGTGTTCCGAAATTTCGGAGTCAAACGAAACACAAATTTGATGTTAAAATTATATAATACATGCCGTTTGGAAATATTAAAAATGTTAAAATATCGTTCCTTTGGACTTTTATGATAGGATGTATGACGAACGAAATGTTAAACTCCATTTATTGGTCCGATTTTAGTATGAACAAAAACACGAAATTGAGTCCGAAATTTTGGAATTTCATTTCATGGGAGACCCGCTGGTTTTATCACAATTGAAGTTGTTCTTTTATGACACAATTTAGGACAAAATCTTTATGGAATAATATTTTTTATGACTCTAAATGCATTCAATATGAAGCTAGAGAAACTCAGCTGTTGCTTTTGAAACACAAATTAAATTTTTACAAGTTGATATAAATACAAGGTATCAAATAGTACAAAAATAAAGAAAGAGACGCAGATAACGACTTTATTTTGTTTTGACCTATGACTTGAGCTATGACTATTCGGTCACTTTGATTCTTGTGCAGATACCCTCATTTTGGATTTTATAATGCAGAGGAACTGCAAGTATAGCACTCTCCATAGTTGGCTGAGTTATTTGAAGCTATTACATTCGGGCAACCGTGTAGTACCATGAACTAAATATATGTACATTATAACTTAGTTAAGAGCTTATAAAAAGAACTGATATGCAAGAGTACATACAAGTAAACATTGTAAATGGCGACGGGCAACGTGGTAAAGAGTCCAGTGGCGTGAATGAGCACCTCCAGGAATTGCACGAAGGTGATGTCCCCAAACATGTAGAACTTGTATACGTCACGACCCAAAAAGTAAGGCACTAGGAACAGAATGGTTGCTACCTGAAAGTAAGTTTATGTTGAATAGCCAATGATTATTAGCCTGGCGACCTCGTACAGACAAACGTGGTGTAGGCGACCCCCCACTAGATGGAGTGACGACCTCAAATGCATTGAAAGCATTGTTTATTTGTTACTCCTTAACGGCTGAAATACATACATACATACATACATAATGTCTCCCATTAGGGTAGGCAGAAACAATGGAACGCCAAATGCTTCGATTCAAACAAACCTCTTTCGCTTCTTCCACATTCATCAATCTTTTCATACACGCTCGTCGGTTACGGGTACTTTTAATCGACGAGCGTGTAAAAATAATCGGCTGAAATAATTTTCGTAAAATTTTGTAAATAAATGGAAAAGGACATAATATTGCATTTTATGACGGTCACGTGGATAAAGTTGCGGTCATAGCTAATAATCATCATTATCATCATTTCAGCCGTTACCTGTTCACTGCTGAACCTGCTCCATAGACTGCCATAAGGAACGAGAGCGTTCCTTATAGCAGTTTACCATTTGGAGATTTTACCCGTAGTTGCCACGCTTGGCAGTTGGATTAGCAACCGCAGTTTGGTTTTTAGTGATGTTTTAAGAGGGACGCTGCTGCCCATACTTTGATCATTAAATTCCCATAGTCGCCTCTTACGACGCCCGAGGTGGCCCATTCTATGCTGGGACCACATAGCTAGTAGTAAAAAATAAACAACATATTTATATATATATCTTGTTTCTTGACATCTTGTTTCGAGCTAAGCATAATTTGTAACATCTACAGGTGTTAAACAATTCGCGGGATTTATTTTTGAATAAATAAATATATAAATAAGCCATGAAAAATTTCCCATACCACATGAGGTCTACCATGAATGTGAAAGAAACACTAATTTGATGTTAAAATTACATAGTACATATCGTTTAAAAATATGAAAAATGTTACAATACCGTTTCTTTGGACTTATATGATAGACTTTGTGATGAACAGAATGATAAGCTTCATTTACTGTGCCGATTTCTGTATGAACGAAAATACGAAATTGAGTCCGAAAATTCGGAATTTCATTTCATGGTAGACCAGTTTAGGTAGTTTCACCAGGCGGTAAACGTCGTCTATAGATATGGACATTACAAAGTACACTGTGACTCCCGTAGTATCCTTCACGTGTTGTTATGTCTGAGATCTAGTAAACTTTAAGATAAAAAATGTTTGTTTTTTGTATCTGAAAGTTTAAAGGTTAAAAGTGATTGCTTTTAACCTTTTTTTTTTGTATATTTATTAAGATAACGCTGCTATATATCGCATTTATATTATAACAACTATTTATTTTAAATCTTAACAACTTTGTCCAGATAATTATATTTCATTACATTGTTATATTTTTTTATTTATATGCAACTTAGAATTAAAACAATCTGACAGCTGACCTGATGGAAAATGGTAACCATCGCCTATAGACATGAACAGTACCGTGGACATAACAGACTATACTGTTTCGCCCATGATACCCCCCACCGTATATCGTTAGCAAAGGCGGTATGTCCGAACCGATACGACATCTTCGAGAAAAGAGCATATTCCTTTTTAAAAGGTCGGCAGCACACCTGCAACGCGTCTGGTGTAGGGAATGATAAAAAGCCACGATAGTCACCATCAGGTGAATCGCATGCTCTTTTGCGTTCTGTATTTAAAAAAAATACTCTAATACTTACCCACATACTCAAGTCGTACCCCCACGGTAGGAAAAGTGTGCCCGTGCTGTATTTCTCGCAGTGACTCGTGTAAAAGTTCAGCGTGATACTCACACATAGTAAGAAGCCCCTGTAAGAAGTTTTAAAGACTTTATATTGGTTGGTATGTTTTAAGATTCAGTTTTACCAGACTTTGTACAAATAATAGGAATTGTATCCCACAAAAAACATCTTACTTTTGGAATCCGCGTGTGCGTAATAGCGGCCGAAAGGGGGAAAGGAATTGTTAGTAATGGAGATTGAGAAGCCCATTGCTAGCAATATACTCAACCATGTCGACCTACTCGTGTTCCCCCTGGAAACTATCATGGTTAATTCCTGATGAATTCATCATGATGGGCTAACTGACCTGTTTTCATTCTCATCTATCACCCTTCACTGGTGCTCCGCCAGCGTATCCCGTTAGCGCAGGCGAGGTTACCATACCATTTTCACCCATCAAAAAAAAAAAAAAAAAAAAAAAAAAATAGCGGCCAAAAAGATAGTAGATATATTAATTTTTATACAATAAAGATTTAATATTTTATTAGTATTCATGCTTTTTGTCAATGATTCCCCAAGAGACTAAAACATGGGTTTTTTTATGAGATATTAATGGAATGGTAGAACCTGTGCTATCGGTATACGCTAGCGGGGCACTAGTCAGTGAGTGGTAAGTGAGAATAAAAGGAGATCAGTTAATTCATCGTGAAGAATTCAACAAGAATTAATCACAATGGTTTCCAGGGTATCCACGTGGAGGTCAACCTGATAGGATATTTTGCAACCAATGGAGGTTCTAGTCCCCATTATTAATAATCCCATTACTCTTCACAACATGAGGTTTGGCATCATTCGTAATGCTCTTGGTGTTATAGACGTCGACCACGGTAACTGCTTATCAAGCAGTACTCATATGCATGTCAGTGGCAGATTAAGCCCGTCAGAAGCCTGGCACGGCTAAGCTGATATGAGGCCCCAATTTAAGAAGTTGGTGTAAATTTATAAGTTTTTTACTCAGTTCTCTGTTGTATATATAAATGTTTATGTTTATTTAGTTAATTTTTTTTTTCAAAAAGGAGTAAAGAAGTTTCTTCAAAGTCGGCAATGCAAGCTTAATTCCCCTGTTACTGCAGGCGTTTATGCTTGTTTATCACCTTAGTAACAAAAAATATACGTACCTGAAAGTGGGAATTGAGAAGTCATGGTCTCTACCGAAAAGGGAGACGAGGCAATAGGGTATCAGAAACACAATGTAGGAGTCTAGTCCGTGGTCAAACATCTCACCCAGCGGCCCTGAGACACCTATTCGACGCGCCTGCTTACCATCTATACCATCTGAAAAAGAATTATTGAAAAATATGTTTTATATCTATTTTTTAATGCAACTTAGAATGGCTGACAGCTCACCTGATGGAAAGTGGTAACCATCGCCTACAGACAGGAATAAGGACTAATATTTCCATCGTTTATCTTCCCCCCAGGCCGGAGTTAATACCCCATTACTATAGCAATATATGGCATAATGCTAACAACATGTCGATCTCCACGCGATCCCTGCTGGAAACCATCGTAGTTAATTACTAAGAAATTCGCCATAAAGAGTCCAACTCAATTTATATTAGAATAGAATAGTAAATATTTATTTCCAGAAAAACACATAGTTATAACAGAAAATACAGTAATGTTATATATAAAAAGTGTCTCATATTAGGCAAAAGGAACTGGCTCCGCTGATGCGGTGAGTGTCCCAGTGCAATGTGTACAGCTGCATAGCGCTGGTTTTCAGCCAGTCCCTCTCATAACAAAATACAACACAAATACAAACGGGTACAACTGCAATTGCATGTTACAAGAACGTGACCTTTATGTCAATGCATATTAAAGGCTATTCTATTTTTATTCCTTTAAAAATTTGACGACCTTACTAATTAAGAGTAACAACAGTCGCCTAAAGACATGAATTTAAATGATCAATTAAAGAAATAGAATAATTTTGATTTTATTTTTAATTGTCAGACAATTGCGACATGACCATATTTCGACGAGCTAAAGTATGAACACTCTCAAGATTTTAAGGTATACTTAAGCATTGTTTAAACAGACATTTTTCTAACTACCGCCCAGTTCGGAATGCAATTTCAGCTGAGAAGAACGGGCAAGAAACACAATTGATGCTTTTTTTCAAATAAAAGTTAAGTTTACAACAAAAAATAATTATGAGTGGATAAAATGACTATCACAAACTTCGTATTGATAAAAAGAAAAAAAAAATAAAATAAAAAAGTATTAAGCTACAAACAATTACAGTATTCTTGAATAGATCAGTCTCTACTAGAAGCACTCGTTCACGAGTATGACGGATGAGCTAGCCATCGTTGTGTTCAAACATATTATAGGGAGCCCAACGGCCCAACCCATCACGCCGCCATACCACATAGGATACTTTATATAACTGAGTTACGCGGGCAAATCCATAGGATACTAGTTACTTAAAAATACAAAAAGAATACTTACCTAAATTATAAGCTAGGAATAAGAGAAGTCCACACACCGGGTATACCCAGAATGGCAATTCAGTTTCATTTATTATTCTGTCAGCTGGGCCCCCTGACGCATATAATTTGTAATCATATATTGAGAGTATTACAACATCTATGACCATACACACAAACCCCGCAAATGTTAATAGATTCGGTGCTATCCATTTCGGTATAAACTGCAATTTAAAATATATTAAATTATTAAATAATATAAAAAATGTAATTATTAAATATCATTAATTAAATTATAAATTATCATTAATAAAAATGTTAAGTGTCATCAATTAAATTATTAATTAATGTCTATTAAATAAATTATTAAATACCATTAAAAATATTATCACATATACAGAGTGACTTCAATCGTGAGGATCAGTTGGAAATTGGCAAGTAATCTTACTATAATCATTTTAAAACGATTCTGAATTCGTAGACATTTAGATTAAAATAATTGAATTTCGAACGCGGAATCGAACGAAATTTACGTGTCTACAAGTAGATTTTGCTTCGCATAAAATCTAGTTTCAATCGTTAAAAATACATGGCCAATATGGAAATAAATCCTGTTTGTTAGAAAATAAATTATCTCAATGTAAGGAATACACTTCTGCGTGTACGTATATATATATATTGCAATTGCAAGTAATAAAATACCTATGTATTTAACCGTGAAATAGGAACGAACTAATTTTAGTTTTCGTAAGCCGTCCTATGACGTTCACAGCGCGATATTTATACAGATGCTTCAGTCATATTAATCGATTTCAACTTAGGTAAATTAAATATTTTAAATAATACGCCAATGGTTTTAGTATATTATTATATCTATCTAAATTCACACCAAATCACGCGAGATAGGTAGAGAAAATCAATTGGTAAGATCTTCTTTACATATGTCTCTTGCTTCCTGCTTCCTGCTTTTATAATTTGTCTCATACGTGGGGAAAGGGATTGTTAGTAACGGGGTCTAACAATCCCATTGTTAAGGAGGAAAGGATTGTTAGTAATGCGAACCGTCAGTCCTATTGCTAGCAATATATCCTATCTAGTCGACATACACATAGTCCTCCCTTGAAACCATCGTGCTAAATTCTGGAATTCAACATATCGTGCTGAATGCCAGAATTATTACCCGGGTATATTCATCACGATGGAGTAACTGACTTGATCCATTAAAAAATAGCCCGATTGCTAGCAATATATGCTATCAGGTTGACCCCCACGCGGTTTCTCTGGACACCGTCGTGATTAGTTATTGTTAAATTCGTCACTATGGGTCAACTGACTTGCTTTCACTCTCACCTATGATCGTTCACTAATGCTGGACTAATCTAAAAGTAGGTATATACTTTCAAATTATATTCCTATAAAAATATCAAAAATTGGGTCCGTCATTTAATTTTTAAATCAAAAAATTATCACGACTGAAGTAGTCAGAGGGCCTATCATGAAATGTTTGCCGAAATTTCGGAGCCAAACGAAACACAAATTTGATGTTAAAATTACATAATACATGCCGTTTGGATATATTAAAAATGGAAAAATATTGTTCCTTTGGACTTTTATGATAGGATGTATGACGATCGAAATGTTAAACTCCATTCATTGGTCCGATTTAAGTATAAACGAAAACACGAAATTGAGTCCGAAATTTCGGAACCTTATTTCATGGTAGACCCGCTGTTTCTTTTTTTGTGAAACATCTTCCATTATTATGTATACATATTACGTGACATAGATGACCTATATAGACATATATACAATTTGTTTTTTGAGTTAATTTATTAATTAATTGGGTTCTATTATGCTTGGCAAACCTTGGATCATAAATGTCACGTTCGTCACAAGTGTACGATAACAGCGGACAAATACCTTTATTTATACAATTAGGTGCCGTTTGGCCCCGGCATAGAATAGGTCACCCCTTCGTTTGCTATGGATGTCGTAAGAGGCGACTAAAGGAATTTAATGGTCGAGAGATGCATAGCAGCGTTCCTCTTAAAACATCATCAGAGCCTAACTGCGATTGTCAACCCGTCTACTAAGCGTGGCAACTACTGGTAAAACCCAAAGGAAGGCTTATGTTAAGCAATGAACAGTTAACGACTGAAATAATGATGACTTCATGAAAAATTAGTCATTAGCAATTGTTTTTTTTTTTTTTGCTTACCTGAACGCAATAGTTCCATGAAGGATGCATCACATAGTTGCTGAGTGGACTCGTATCTATGGCGCTGTACTGGGAAAAATTAAAATAGCATATACAAATATGAAAAGCAAATTATTAAAGTAAGAAATGAAAATAAATTTACATGCATAAACATATGTGAACAGTTAACGACTGATTTAATGATGATATTAATTTGAATTATAATATATATAGCATTATTTTTTTTATTAGCTTTACTGAAAAGATAGTTCAAATTATACAATGTCAATAATACAGAGCCGAAACTAGACCAAAGTTTAAGGTAAGGCAAATGAACTGTACTGGAAAAATTTTTTTATCTTATTTTTTTATACAAATATGAATGGCAAATTATGACGGCCCACCTGAAGGAAAATGGTATGCATAAACATATGTGTACGCCTATAGACATAACAGAATATACTGTTTCGCCCATGATACCCCCCATGCGTTGCCATTCCTGAGGACTCAGATGTTATTCCTCCGTACCCAGCAAATTCATTCAAACCGAAACACAGCCATGCAAACAGATGCTTCACTAGAAACACGAATGGGACAGCTACAAGCAATCGACTTTTATCAGTGACTTCGCAAATCTGTTTCATTTTCTTGGAGCCTTTCATTTTAAGGTAGGGCATTGCCCCTCAATGCCTCCTCTCCTAGCTACGACTATGAAATAATAGTATAATAAAATTAAATAAAAAAAAAAACAAATAATCAACCTGAAGAAAAATGAGAGCCGTCCCTATTGATATTATTCTGTTGTTTATGGTAACGCGGCCTGCACTATCGGTATACGCTGGCGTAGCACCACTGAGAGATGACAAATAGTCGCGTACAAGAGATTCAAACCGTGTGGATGATTTTTTCCCACGAACACTTAGATTATGGAATAGCTTTCCTCTGCCGAGGTTTTCCCAAAGATTTACAGCATGGGGTTCTTAGAAATGGATGGTGAAGATGTTTCTTCAGGGTCGGCAACGCGCGCAAATAATACCTCTGGTATTGCAGGCGTTCACCAGGTTCTTCATTTTTGATATCTTATACCGCTTACCATCAGGTGGGCCGTATGCTTGTTTTTGCCACCTCAGTGGTATAAAAAAATCAGGTTCTTCATTTCGATATCATATGTTTCATAACCGAGATTTAATATATTCATCATAAGGTCAATATATAGATATTTAAACTACAATATACAGGGTGAGGGCAGGAACAACACATGGGGAGTATCATGGGCGAAACAGTATACTCTGTTATGTCTATGATACTGCTCATGTCTATAGGCGACGGTTACTATTATGTTACTTTCCATCAGATGGGCCGTCAACTTATTTGCCATTCTAAGACGCATAAAAAGAATTGTCTAGATTGGTACAGAGGAATAACATCTGAGGACTTGTACAAAAATGTTATTCCTCTGTCCCATTTGTGTTTTAACTGCCATATCCCATGGCTGTATTTCCTTCAAATCGAAACACAGCCATGCAAACACAACTGCTTCACGGAATGAAAAATACGAATGGAACAGTCCATGGTACTGTTCATGTCAAACGACGTTTTTTACAAAGTCAGCTTATTTACTTTCTAATAAATTATGTGTGTGTTAAATAGTATTACAAATAAGGGGAAATATAATGTGGAATTATGTAAATTTTTCATATTGTTAATAATTTGCACGCCGCCATAGAGGCAGAATGTACATATATGGGAAATGTAAATCTCTTTCATCTACTACCTACATTCTAGCAAAATAAATTCATTTCATTTCATTTCAATAAAGCAAGCGGATGGACCATTCTTTTTTTCATCGTTTAAATAACAATACTCTTATATCCAAATATGTGTCAAGTATTTATCATATTTACGTATTTTATTACATTTATTTACATAATTATTTACAAATGCCCATCGATAAGGTCATCGGTCGAAATATGATAAAATTTATAGTAACACTCACCTTATATTTATCGAATCCCTTCAAATGATTTTGACTTAGATATTTATAATTGAACATTTTGATATTTTTTTTTAAACAACAACAATCAACAAAAAATCCACACTTAACTTATTTGAACAAAAAATTGTATTTGAAATGAATTATTAAACAACATTTTCTTTATATGCACTGATAATTAGGATGTTATATTTAAAAGATATGGCTGTTAATAATTTAAACTAAAATATAATAATAAACACGAGTTCATAATAGTTAACTTATTTAAAAATAATATTTTTAAACACGATCGTTTGCGTCAAACGTTTCGTTTGATTATAAAATTGTTCATCGATTATACAAGATGAATAAATAAATGTAGGTTGAAATAAGACTAGTTACATACATACGTATCTTACTATACCTATTTTTTTTATAGGTAATAATGAAACAGTAACCCCACCCGCGCTATCGGTATACACCGACGAGGTAACAGTAAAGGATGATAGATGAGGATGAAACAAGTCTAACTGACCTGTTTCATCCTCATTGCTCATTTGCTCATTGCATTGACAGCCCCATTGCTAGCAATGTGCCCTATTAAGTCGACCTCTACGTGGCTCCCCCTGGAAACTATCGTGAACAATTCTTGTTGAATTCGTCACGATGGGCTAACTGGTCTGCTTCATCCTCACCTATCATCTCTCACTGGTGCCCCGCCAGTGTATACCGATAGCGCGAGTGGGGTTGCCATTCCATTATCACCCATTAAAAAAACTGCCCTAACTTCATCCCTGCCATCATTCACCGGTGCCCCGCCGGTGTATATCAATAGCGCAGCTAAGATCACCATTATAACACAGGTTTTAAGTTAAACCTTCAGGAATGTGAAATCTACATCTAATCTAATTTGGTACAGTAGTTTTGAACAAATATACAGACAAACAAATAGGCAAGGTTTCAAAAAAATATTGTTTTAGCTTCTATTACCCTAATTAAGATCCCTTATAAACAATTCTTCTCAAATATATATACAAACATTGTTTAGTTACAATTTTCAACCGACTTTAAAAAGAAGGATGTTCTCAAATCGGTTGTATTTTTTTTTTGTTTCTTACCTCCTAACTCCATCAGATGTTAACTAAAACCATTTGGAAAACTCTTTTTTATTCGAAAGGATATACTTACTTATTCTCATAGAAATTTTATCAAAATCGCTTCAGTATTTTTGGTACTTAAATTAAAATGACTGGTTTTGCCATAATTGAAAAATGGTGTTTTTTTATAGAACATATTTTTTTTTATATTATATTATATATATTATATATAATCACGCTGGCAGAGTCGCTGAAAAATATAATCAACAATTCATTTTACCAAATTGGACTTTTCGTTGTCTTAATATGTACGATAAGTATTTTACCTATTATTTTTTTTTTTGGTTTATTCAATATTGTTGAGAGAGTATTCAAACGAATCGCAAAGCAGCATATACAAAAAATTTGCTATAATTAGCAAGTTTTATGTATATTCCCGTTAGTCTTGGCATAGAATAGGCCATCCCTTTCTTTCCCGTGGATGTCGTTAGAGGCGATTAAGGGAGGGCGAGAGATGGGTAGCAACATTCTACTTAAAACATCTCCAAAGCCTAACTACGGTTTTTTTATGGATAAAAATGGTGTGGTAACCTCGCCTGCGCTAACGAGATTCGCTGGCGGAGCACCAGTGAAGGGTGATAGGTGAGAATGAAAACAGGCCAGGAATTAACCATGATAGTTTCCAGGGGGAACCACAAGGAGGTCGACCTAGTTGGGTATATTGCTAGCAATGGGATTCTCAGTCTCCATTACTAACAATCCCTTTCCCCCCGCCTAACTACGGTTGCCAATCTGCCTGCCAAGCATGGCAACTACTGGCAAACCTCTCTAGGAGGAGTCTCATGTTCAGCAATGGACATGAAGTCCATGATGATAACTTTACATGAATATGTATCGTCATTGTTTGATTTATTGTATAATTTCTTATTTTTATATACCTATTTGACTGTTTGTATTATTAATAAATAAAAATAATATAAAAATAAATTTCGTATGTGAAATAGAATACTTATTTTTTTTAAGACGTACACATGCGTCCACTTAGCTTTAAATTACTTCTGTGCTGTAAAGATAAGCTTATCTTTCCTGATATCATATTGCTCACTGACACTTCGACTCCGGGCCACACACTTTATACACATAATCGATTTATAGCCACCAACATTTGGGAGAGGCGAATAAAATTGTCGATTGCAAAATTAAAAAAGGAAATTCTCGATTCGTTCGTCTTTTTTTTTTATACAGACAAATGTATGTGACGCGTTATTTTTGCCAATTATGAATGGATTTTAATTATTCTTATTGCACGCGATGGGGTTTGCTATATGTTGGATTGTACATTTTCCTTTATAGAGCAAATTACTACTTACTGCGTAAAAGTTAAAAATTAAGTATATATATATATATATATATATATACATACCATATGTACATATACATATGTATTATATGCATGTATGTATGTACGTCTCCATATTTAGAAATAATGTAATTTTCATCATTTAGTTCCTCCGATCAAACTATAATTACTCTTCTCCATCCAAAGGTTTGCCTGGAAAAAATCGTTTTTAGCGATAAGCCCATTGTTTTCTCGCTGTGATTATTTCTTGTAATTTTTTATATCTATAATAAGTTTACTATTGTAATCTTTTGAAGGAGAGTATCTATCTATCTATATTATTTAGATATATTAACATGCTTTATTTCCGTACATGGGATTCATCTCAAATTATTATTATTTTTCATTTAAAAAAACAATAACAGCGTTTCTTGCCCATTTTACTGGACTGAAACATTATCTAGATATTCTAATATTCCTTAATTCCGTACATTGGATGCATCGCAAATTAGCGAGTGCAGTAATTGTGTCAAGCGTCGGTGTCAGGATGATGTATGGCCCATAAAAATAGATTGATCCTCGTTTACTAACTCGACGAGGTACGATTACAACGCGTAATCGACCGCCCGCTGGTACAGCGGTAAAGGTTGGCCGCTTTCAACATAATGGTCAGAGAGGGGAAGAATTTGCTGGTAATGGGGACTAATGACCCCTAAGGTATTAAGTCGACAGGACCCCTGGAAACTCTTGGATAATTCCTGATGATTTCGTCACGGTGAACCAACTGACCTGGCTCCATTCTCACCTATCGTCCCTATGGTAACCTGTCAGTGTAAACTATTAACGCTGATGGAGTTAACATTACATTTTCGTGTAGATACAATTTTCATCTAAATAAGTGTCAAAAAGTCTGATAATAATTATCTACAATATTTATTTAAATTGCGACACAATACAATACGTACATTATGTAGTTAGTAATTAATGATAACACCTGCCTATAAGTAACTTCATTAAACAAGTTTTAATGACATTGAATGTTCATTAATTTTGTTAGTATTTCCACTCTACAACCATTCGCAGGAAACTCTCTTAATTATCCAAAAAGACATCCATCGAAATTGCTCGTAATTTGGTCCGAAATAGGCACCGCACGCGCCGCGACTGGCAACAGACATTATCGGTGCGGTTCGAATTTCAAATTACGCGCTGGTGTCGGATGGCGCCCTCCGGAGCGTCGCCTGGCAACGCACAGGTGTCGTATCGATCAGCCGAATTTCTTTAACGTTCTGCTCGCCTGGTACATTCCATTTTATAATATTATATTTGTTATCTAGCGTAATTGTTTGTTTATTTGGAACACGTTAATCTCTAGAATTTATCAGTCGAATTATTAAAATACTTATTGCATTTGATAGTACATTTTTAGAGGAAGACTGGATAGTCTTGATAGATTAAACGTTGTGATATTTTTTTTATACAGTTCAGTAAAATTAAAGAGATATATTAGTTAGTTATTATCACAATGCAATTATGCGACTCCTAATATCTTAAGAGTGGCAAAGCATGGGAGTAAAATGGGGACCTGGAAACATAAACTTCTATCTACATAGAAAAAGTATACATTAAAATATAGGTACTTTTTTTGCTAGTAAACGATGTTAATTTAATGTTACAAATATATACATAATATTTATTCAACAAACGTAGATAAAAATGGCTGTAATATTATTCTGCAAAGTTTTCAGTTGTTATAACATAAAAACCCCGTGTTCATTTGGCTCTTAGACGAAACATGTTCAAAGTAATATTTACCTCTGTAAAATGACAGTTAAAGGGTCATTATTAAATCAGGAATAGCCAATTTTCTCCGTACATTTATTATGTTGAGAGACGGATGCTCGTTGCTGGCAAAATTCTAAAGTGCCCAACATTAGTTTAAATTATAACAGCAAAGGCCGTATCCATTTGCATCGCACGTGACCGTCTGTCCCAGCGTCTAGTCGTCTCATCAAACTGTGGACGGAGCGATTAATTTGTCTAATATGACCTCGTAAGTGATAGGATGTGGCGATTTTGTGGCTGATTTTGAAATTTAGCTTATATATACCTAAACAGATATAAATATGTAACTACTAGCTGATCCCCATGGGTACAGCCGCTTGTTAATTAGAATATAACCTATCAATGTAGCAAATTTTATTTAAATCTGTTCAGTAGTTTTTATGTGAAAGGGTAACAAACAGCCATCTACCTATTCTTACAAACTTGCACAGTATAATTATTAAAAGGATTTTTTTTAATGGGCGGGAATGGTATCCACACCCGCGCTATCGGTATACACCGGCGGGGCACCAGTGAAGGATGATAGGTGAGGATGAAACAGGTCAGTTAGCCCATCGTGACAAATTCAACAAGAATTGTTCATGATGGTTTCCAGGGGGAACCACGTGGAGGTCGACCTAATAGCGCATATTGCTAGCAATGGGGCTGTCAAACTCTATTGCTAACAATCCCTTTCCCCCCTATTAATAGGATTCTAATATCATGCCAGCACAATGCTGATCTTGACACATGAGAGGAAAATATTGGCTTACTATTATTATACTAGGCATGAAGTTTAGTAATAAGGGTCTACTTAAAATATTCTTTCTCTTATACTGAATTACGTGACTAAAAAAACACAATACGCGCTTTGTTCCATTGATCATCACTAGGGATATCACTTATTCTAGGGATATCACTTATTATGGCATTTTACGATTGAAAAGTGATAAGTGCGAACTCGTCCAATAGTGAGCATTTACAGTAGCGTAATATAGATGCCTACAATATTAATATCATAACCCTAAAAAAATCTTTAAAAAAAAATTATTTACAATTAATTTGTACGTGTATGGCCCAGCATTGAACAGGCCGCCTGTTCATTTCCCGTGGGTGTCGTAAGAGGCGACTAAGAAGGAAGGAGAAAGGATGGGCAGCAGGGTCCCTCTTAAAACATCTCTAAAGCCTAACTGCGGTTGCCAATCCGCCTGTCAAAATAACTACTGGCAAAACTTTCCAAGGGGAGGCTTATGTTCACTAGTGGACAGTTAAACGCTGATATGATGATAATGATGTTAGATCAATAAACAATTGAAAAGGCTATAATTATTTCTAAATAAAGAAATTTTAACGGATTACGTTTCTGTTGGAATTGTATGCTTATAACATATTTTGTACATTACAATACCGAAGTTATGTAATACGGAATCGTACATAAGCAACCAGTTGTTGGTAGTTAAGTTAATGTTGGTTATATCTTATCTATGTATATATGTCATGACATTACCTTGACGCGGCCATAAATATATTTTTGATTAAAACAAAATAATGTACATAACATTATAGATAACGGTTACCAAATTCAATGACATTGACAATGAAACTCTAGTTTACGTGCAAATATTTTAAAAAGTAAACTATAATATATTGCTTATTTTGTAACTTAGAAATATAATCAACTTCATTTATTCATTTTTATCAGTCGTTAATTGGCTACTACTGAACATAAGTCTCCATAAGGAGGGTTTTCCTAATAGTTGCCACGCTTGGCAGATATTTAAAGAGAAAAACTGCTGCCTATTCCTCATCTATTAAGTTCTTTTAGTCACCCCTTATATATTAACTCCATAATCAACTTACTTACTCCTAAATAAACAAGGTAATTTTGAATTTTGTATTTAAACTTAATTGTATTACAATATTCATGTGTTCAAATTACATGCATTATTTAAAAACGGACGCAGGCTCTCTTAACTTGGGCCATCTCCTATCACATTAGCTCGTCGGGCCGGATGGTCTCAGTCTCACACCTATTTATACTTCCTCCTGTATGCGTCTGCGATTCTGGTACTGCAGAGAGAAATCCTCGACTCGTGGTATTTTCCATATGTAGAATGAATCTTAACTAATTAATTAGATAAGATTAATCCGTATTCTGTAGGTACATAAGATCTATTATAGACTAATAGTTCATAAACGAAACGCAAATTTGATTTTAAAATTACAAAATAAATATCGTTTAAAAATATTAAAAATATTAAAATATCCCTTCTTTAGATTTTTATGGTAGATTTTATGACAAACAAAACGTTAAGCTCCATTTACAGAGTCGATTTCAGTATAAACGATAATAGAAAATTGAGACCGAAAATTCGGAATTCCATTTCATGGATCCCCTGATTTTATCCTCACCTATCAATACTCACTGGTGTCTCGTCAGCGTATACCAAAACACAGATAGGGTTGCCATCAATTACCCATTAAAAACCCTTTATTTGGAGGGAGAAGGGATTATTAGTAATGGGGAGGTTTTTTTATGAGTGAAAATGGAATGGTAACCCCATCTGCGCTGCCGGTATACGCTGGCGTTGTACAAGTGAAGGATAATAGGTGAGGATGAAGCAGGCCAGTTAGCCTAGGCCAGTGACGAATACAAGAAGAATTGTTCTCGATGCTTTCCAGGGAGAACCACGTGGAGGTCAACCTAATATTGCTAGCAATAGGGCTGTCAAACTCCATTGTTAACAATCCCTTTCCCTCCAGTAATGGGGAGTCGTCCCTATTGCTACCGATATACCCTATCAGGTCGACCTCCACGCGGTTCCCCCTAGAAACAATCGTGACTAACTTATGGGCTAACTGACCTACCTTTTCATCCTCACCTATCACCTCTCATTAGTACTCCGCCAGTGTTTACCGATAGTGCGGACGGGGTTACCACGGCATATACACCCATTAAAAAAAACACTTTTATTGGAAGCCGTTTAAAAAATAAAGCCTTAAGTAAAGTAACAGATGTGTAGCGAACACATAAGCTATATATTATCGTAGTTCAAATAAACGTGTCACGCATAATAAATTAATTTTTAGTCCAATTGAGTGCAGCGCGTCCCTGCATATGCTCGATTAATCGCAATTAACCGCATGTATGTTGTCATGATGTCATACATGCGCGTGCTTGCATAAATATATTGTTTTAATTGTGTGCTTTCAACATTGTAAACTATATAAATAATAATTTAAATTGTTTCATGTATAAACCTTCAAGAAATGAGCATATTCCTTTTTAAAAGACTGGCAACACACCTGTAATTTTTCTAATACTGCGAGTGTCTATGGGCGGCGGTGATCACTTACCTTCAGACGAGCCGTATGCTCGTTTGCCCTTATGTTATAAAAAGATCGCATTTAAAAACAGTTAGAGCGATTTGGTTGTTTTTTCTATTTGCTGACTTCAAATAATTTAAATTTTTGCCAATGGTTGTCACGCTTGGCAGGCGAGTTAGCAACCGCAATTAGGCTTTTATGATGTTTTTAGAGAGACGCTGCTGTCCGCGTGGTCGCTTCTTACGATACCAACGGGAAAGGAAGGAGTGGCCCGTTCTATGCCGGGACCATATGGCATAGGATAGGGAATTGGTAGCTCAAAATTCTTTTATCATTCATTCATTCATTGGAAAAATTTTCAATTTAGTTAATACAACATTTAATAATTCCAATTTTATCCTGTAACTACATTCTAATTTTGAACTGCATTCTTTGGCTTGTATAAATGTGAGTGCGTGTGTGTGTGTGTGTGTGTGTAAGTGAGACTTTTTACTCTATTTAAGTTGTTACCCCATTCTTGTAAATTAGTCAAAAAAGCAAAATGTATTTGTTTATAAACTAATTTGTGTTTAGTTACAAGGGCACCATAAGTAGGCAGGAGTACATTACAAACTCTACATATTGTGTCTACATTCTAAAATATGCATAATATTGAGCTGTAAGCGATATATCGATAGCGTTATAGAACTGTAGGGTTGACACTTGCTCAAAGATTGGATCATATTTACACCGTTTAATACTCGTATTTTTTTTTAACATATTTAAAATACAATATTGTTATCTCTATTTAAATAATAAAGCATAAAATATACAAGTACAATAAAAATATTCTGTTGACTGTACCATGTAATTATGTACCATATTGTTGTCTAATATTATTATTGTGTGTATATTTTTAAATGCTTTTCATTTATTAATATGAAAAGAAATATTATTAATTTTTATACTAGCTTTTCACCGTGACTTTGTCCATGTGATACTCGCATATAGATAAAAAGTAGCCTATATTCATCTTCATGTCAAATGTAATTATACTATACATTAAAAGTCTATGCCCGTGTACTTGATTGGACTGTCAATGAACCAAAAGGTAACAAACAAACAAGCCCACCTTCACTACATTACAAGTTCTTTGAACTATCATCATCACCATATCAGCTCTTAACTGTCCACTGAACATAAGCCGCCCCCTAGGTCTATTGCCAGTAGTTGCCACGCTTGGCAGGCGGATTGGCAACCGCAGTTAGGCTTTGGAGATGTTTTAAAAGTGACGCTGCCCCTACCTTGTCCTTGCTCAATCAAATCAATGTCGTAAGACATCCACGGAAAAGACCTATGGCCTATTTTATGCCGAAATCACACGTGAATATCTTTTCTTTCACGTGAATATTTTGAACTATGATATTTCCAGTAACAGATGACTCTTCTAAGGATCAGGTGTCTACATAGGTTTTTTTGTGCAGTTATTTTTCCTGAAGAAAATAAACGACCAAGATATAAACAACTAATTAATTTTATCGGTTAAATCATAACTATAACTCTTGCAATAAGGTAAAAATATCAAATACAGTGAACACTCAAGTAACTCTGAAATAAGCAACATTCTTTACATTTTATTTATTCTATTCAACTTAGTAAAAGAAATAAGTTTTTTTTTATACAACTTAGAATGGCAAACAAGTTAGCCGGGTAAGGTGGGCCGTCAGCCACCTGATGGGAAGTGGTAACCGTCGCCTATAGACATGAGCAGTACCATGGACATAACAGAGTATACTGTTTCGCCCATGATACCCCCCATGCGTTGCCATTCCTGAGGACTCAGGTGCTATTCCTCTGTACCCTGTAAATTCACGCCAATATTTTAAAGTAAAAATATTTTCCAGGCGGTAAGTATTTTTATACTCCTTTTTCCCCTATAAGCAACTTTTTTAACCCAATAAGAGTTTTTTTTTTAATTGGTTCAAATGAGTTGCTTATATAGAGCGTTCACTGCAATTAGTTTCAGTAAGAACTCTTCGGAAATCTCATGCGCGACAACCCTGATTTACATTGTCGTTCAATTACTCGTTAAGTCAACAAATTAGCACTCGAACAAAACATTCTGTTTGTCTTTTTGTTTCAGCTCCAACTCGGCAATTATTTAACGGAAACAACGTGATTTGCTTTGTGTTAGACGCTAAATAAAGATTGTTTAGAAATCGGCCCATTCGCTGACTAGGATTATAACAACATTAATGCTGCAATATAAAATGTTAAACAGACCGCATTCTGTGCATACATAGTATTTAGCAGCTTTGTACATACCTATATGTCGCGGGACAATTGAAAAACTAGCGTATTTCGAAAAATACCCAGGGAAACCGCGAAATTAAAGCATCACCAGACATTCATAGGTTACGGTGCCTGCTTACGACCAGGTGAGTCGTATGCTTGTTTGCCACCTCAGTGGTAAAAAAAAGGAATCAAAATATTAATCTTGACAGTCCAAATTGTTTTATCAATAGTTGATAGTATTTGAGAAAAAAATTTACTTCAATTGTAGCAAGTCTAGTTTATTTTGATTTAAAAAGTAAACTACATAACCGATTTTGATAAAAAATTTATGAGACCAGTCTGTGAATATGTTCTTTTAAATACAAACAAAAAAGAATTTTCCAAATCGGTTAACTAATGGAGTTATGAGGTAACAAATAATCAAATTCGGTTCTGTATTTCGGTTGCAAAGGTGGGATATGGCGTTAATTTACAGGGTACAGAGGAATAACACCTGAGTCCTCAGGAATGGCAACGCATGGGGAGTATCATGGGCGAAACAGTATACTCTGTTATGTCCGTGGTACTGCTCATGTCTATAGGCGACGGTTACCACTTTCCATCAGGTGGGCCGTCAGCTTGTTTGCCATTCTAAGTTGTATAAAAAAAAACCAATCAATCATAAAGTTTTATTTAAATATGTATTAGTAACTTAAAATATACATTTATTTATTGTACGTATGCATATCTCAATATATATTAGTCATTAGTCATTTATTCAAAAAACAATGTACATTGTGTCTGAAAAAAGGGATAAACATACAAAAATCATTACATTAACCTGAATACTACAACCATTCAAACTATAATAGTAACAATAAATTATAATAAATAAATTCTGCAATAAACAGTGTCAATTTCATAGTAATATTATATACATATGTCAAATTGATTTTTAATTATTTATATTAATCATCAGTACAGTAGTCATGTACGGAGTAGTAACATTTCTCCAATAAAAGGGATCGTAATCTAATCTTAAAAGAATTGAGGCTTCGTATAATTTTTAACTGGATAGGTAATTTATTAAATAACACTACTGCCTGATGACGTGTACCGTGTTTGACAATGTCTAGACGGGGCACAAAGTTAGTACTAACATCTTTCCTCCTAGTACTCTCCCGATTTTTTCTATTTTGCTCAGTTTCAGTTTTCAGAAGGACCTTTACAAAATCAGTAAGGACAACCAGTATATAGAGGCTTGGAACTGTTAAAATTGCATTGTGTTAAAATTGTATTTAAAAAACGAACAGAGTTTTGTGTCTCCAGTCAAACTATTCATAATAATTTTTCTCCATCCAAAGGTTGCCTGCAAGAGATCGCTCTTAGCGATAAGGTCGCCCATTGTTTTCTTAGTGTAATGTTTTCTTGTAATTTTTTTTTATCTATAATAAGTTTACTATTGTAATCTTATGGAGGAAACAATAAAGAGTATCTATTATGATATAAAAAAAAAAAACAAATAATACAACCAGATTGAGAACCTCCGTCTTTTTAAAGTCCTTTGAAAATATCTATAAATGTAGAGAATGAAACGCGTCGCTGGATCTGCTTATAAAAATGGTGGCTTTAGTTGTTAGACATTTTATCATATGTTATTATATTTAAAACTATTATCATACATATTACATGTTCAATATTTTTTTTCTACGTTCTAATTGTTATGTCTATGCTATGTTTTTTTTAATTGGTGATATTGGAATGATAACCCCGCCTGTACTATCGGTAGATACTCTGCCAGAGCACCAGTAAGAGATGGTATGTGAGGATAAAAACAGGTCAGTTGACCCATCGTGACGAATTCCACAAGAATTAGCCAGGTTGGTTTCCTGGGGGAACCGCGTGGAGGTTGACTTGATAGGACAATGGGGCAGTTAGACCCAATTATCAATAATCCCTTTCCCTCTATAAGCTATGTTTGCATATAAATAAGTACTCTATCTAGTGGAAATACTGACTGAGTCTGAGAGTCCTGTTACTATCGTGTTAAGTCCCTATAGTGTATTTAAGATATCCCTAGGTCATTAGTCATTTATTCAAAAAACAATGTACATTGTGTCTGAAATAATAATAAGATAAACGTACAAAAAGCATTACTTTAAACTGAATATTACAACCATCCAGTAACAATAATAATAAATATATTTTGTAATAACCAATGTCAACTTCATTCATGACATTATATATATATGTCAAATTTATTTTTAATTATTTACATTAATCAACGGTACAGAAGTCATGTACGGAGTAGTAACATTTCTCCAATAAAAGGGATCGTAATTTAATCTTAAAAGAATTGAGATTTTGTATAATTTTCAACTGGACAGGTAATTTATTAAATAACACTACTGCCTGATGACGTGCACCATGTTTGACAATGTCCAGACGAGACACAAAGTTAGTACCAACATCCTTCCTCCTAGGTATTTCATGATATCTAAAATATCATCATTGGCCTGCAACATTTATGTATATTAACATTGTAAGACTTTTAATGCAACTCTGTATGGTAAACAAGCTGATGGCCTATATAACTGTTATTAATAATCCCTTTCCCCCCCGAAAGAGACTATTCATAAAGAACAGCCAAATTGCTAGTAACATACCCTATCCGACTACCAACCAAGTAATTCCCTCTGGAAACTATCGTGGTTAATTCATCTTGATGAACCAAATGACCTGCTTTCATCCTCACCTATCATGCCACACTGGTAACACTCAGGTTATGAAATGAGCTCCCTGCCAAGGTTTTTCCAAGAGACTACAGCATGAGCTTTTGCAAAAGGGGGCTAAAGAGGTATCAGGGTCGTCAACGCGCGCGTAATACCTCTGGCATTGCAGGCGTTCATCGACTACGGTAAGCGCTTACCATCAGGTGGGCCGTATGTTTAGTACTTCAATGTTATAAAAGAAAACGTCAGTGTATACCGATAGCGCAGGTGGTGTTACAATTCTATTTTCATCCATTACAAAGAAATAAATCCGTAAAACGGTAATATGGGATTCCAAGATCGAATCCAAGCTTAAACCTACGAGTATATTAGCTATTTATTTCCATTTTTAAGTGCAACATTGAATTAACAAGCTGGCGGTCTACCTTAAAAGCGAAGTCATCCTCCCCCCTCTGATATATTTATGATGATTTTCAATGAGGTACTTGGCCCCATAACAATGACAAATGTGTATTTTTAGACATATCTTTGCCTATACAATAAAAAAAATCTTGTCTTTGGAAATCATTTAATGAAAAGCGTTCCACACACTGGACATTGTTTGTGCAATGTAACTTGATCGTACCGTGAATTGATTTCTATACAAACTACCAGAGCGTGACGCCGTCATTGATATTAAATACATACATACATACATACACCTTATTTTTTTAATTTAATTGTCACCTGATCGTATTATTAGCTATTATAACCGTAAATTTATAATTTACTTCTGTCTGAATACTATCAGACAAAAGCGAAGTGCGTTGACATTGGAAATTATCTGTCAACATTTAAAATGACCCTTGTTTGCCCGTGGGTATCGTAAGAGACCACTAAGGAAACTTAATAGTCGAAGGTTGTGGAGCAATGTACCTCTTAAAACATCATCAAAATCTAACTGCGGTTGCCAATCCGCCAGCCAAGCATGGCGACTACCAGCAAAACCCTGCTTATAGGGTAAATATATGTACAGCAGTAGACAGCTGCCGCACATAGGTGGCATAACGTCTAATGTGATGATTGTGACGATTTCAAAATGAATCGAGCAATTTCCATTTTATTCAAAAATATGTGGACTGTAAGAGTTCCCTCTATGGGATAAGTCTGCTATTGTTTATTAAATCTTTTGATGTGTCCAATGTAAATTATAGTGTGGTCCCGTCATAGAGTAGGCCTTATTAAGGGAGGGCGTGGGATGGACAACAGCTGACGTAACCGCAATCCACCTGTCAATCGTGGCAACTACTGGCAAAACCCTTCTACCAAATCACAGCCATGAAAGTACGGCTGCTTCAAAGCAGAAACACGAGTGAGATGTTAAGTAAAATATATTTTATTTATTTTATTTATTAAAATATTACATATATAACACACATTAAAATATTTTTTATTGCCTGATGACATTCTCTATCAGTTTATTTACTTGTCTACTTTATTGTATTTACTTGCTAATAATAAAATACACGGAGATATAAAATGGAAGAGAATAAATTTACAAAAGGTTTTTTTTATACAACTTAGAATGGCAAACAACCTGACGACCCACCTGATGGAAAGTGGTAACCGTCGCCTATAGACATGAGCAGTACCATAGACATAACAGAGTGTACTGTTTCGCCCATGATACCCCGCATGCGTTGCCATTCCTGAGGACTCAGGTGTTATTCCTCTGTCATTTACCTTACCTTTTTTGAAATTGCAGGGTTCAGAGGCATAACACCTTAGTCCTTAGGAACGGCAATGCATGAATGGTATCATGGGGAATACAGTACACTATATTAAGTCCATAGTACTGTTCATGTGTATAGGCGACGGTTATTACACTCTATCGAATGGGCCGTCAGTTTGTTTCCTGTTCTAAGTCGCATAAAAAAACAAATGAAAACTGTGTTTTTCAAGTAACCAGAAACATTCTGCAAACGATTAACCGGAGTCGGTTTTTTCTTTATCTATTTGTAACAGACGAAACTAGAACAAAACAGCCCCGATGAAAACCAGGCTAATAGTTTTCTTCATGCAAACTTAAATTCCAACAAAACTCATGTTAATTTATTTTCGCAATTGATAGGGTTTACACTCGTTTTAGTTTCTTATTAATTTTAGCATATTTGTTTATTTAATGATATTTTCTACTTTTGAAATCTACTCGTACGAAGTAGCAGGCAAAAGCTTGTCTAAGACTAAATAAGAGCCTATGTATGTTATTACTCATAGCTATGTATATTATGTATTGCAATCTATTTGCTATTTCAAAGTCGGAAATGATATTTTAATTGTCGTTTTGCGTTGTTCACGGTGGTGCCCGTTAGAGCGACGGTAACCGGACGCCATCTTGCGCCGCTATGACAGCATTTTGACAGCTGTCATACGGTACGGACATTCGAATTTAGAATGTTTGAATCATGTTCTAATAGTTTTCAAATGAAATTAATGGACTATTTCTTTTTAGCGTCGTTTAATTTTAGACGAAAAAAATGTTTGAGCCAAAGTCACAGTTTATGTCATCAACGATTTCAAATATCAAGAATAGAATAAATATAGTGGAATGTTAATTTTCAAAGTATATATTATAAAAATTTTGCTAAATAGTCTTGTAGATTCCCTCGCTAGTCTAACAGAAGGTCATTCTGTTAGGCTTGCAAAGTGGGGGGAGGGAGGAGATGTTAGTAATGAGAATTCCAGACTCCGTTGCTAGCAATATATTAATACTTTTTTCTTTTTAAAGAAGAAATTTAAGATGAAAATCAGCCAGCAAATCGGCCACCCTGTAAAATCATTTGATATACGATATTATTTTCTATTTGAAATTACAAAAGAAAAATTGTATTTCTCTATTTCTGAAGTCGGTTCACAAATAATACACTTACACGAGTATTTCCACAATAAAAAAGAACAAGCTTACCCTAATAAAGTTAAGATAATCCGCCCCCTAGCGGCATGTGTTGAAAATCATTGGAGGTAATGACCCCGATGTCCGCGCCCCTGGGGATCCTGGGGGTGGGAGATAAGGGGATGGTGTATGTTGGTAATGAATTAAATTAATTTGAAACGGTGTCTATTCGTAATGGAATTGGTGTTTCGGTGTCAGAGCTGTTATTATTATGAATATCAGTCTACTTTTTTTTTATGCCACTTAAAATGGCAAACAAGCTGACGGCCCACCTGATGGATAGTGGTAACCGTCGCCTATAGACATTAGCAGTACCCTGGACATCACAGAGTATACTGTTTCGTCCATGATATCTTCCATGCGTTGCCATTCCTGAGGACTCAGGTGTTACTCCTCTGTCTTTTTTAAAGTTATACCTGTTTTTATTAATATTGTATCCATCCATATTATTAACCGTCTTTAAAAAAGGAGGAGGTTATCAATTCGATTTTTTTATATGTTTATTACTTTAGAACTCCGTCATTTATAAACTGATTAGGAAAATTCTTTTTTATCCTAAAGGATTATACTTTTGAATTGGTCTCATAGAAATTTTTTCATAAACATTTCAGTAATTTAGTTTTAAATCAAAATACCAGTTATTTTTAATATACCAGTATTTTAGTAGTTATTTTTAATACCAGTTTTGTCACAATTGAAGTCGATGTTTTTTTTTGTGGAATTAATAAATGAAAATATTTGCAAACAATATTTCAATCATTAAAAAATCAGCATGAGACCGACGAAGCGGTAAATTGTACCACTTAAAAGGAATCATCAAGATATTTATTTTTCCATTATTAAATTACATTAAATAAATTGAATTTATAAATAACCTTTTTGTATTTGTATCTTACACGTAATTTATCTATTTATTTGTATAAACATATCAACAATACAAATACACACATTAACAACAGGTATTAAAAACGAAATAGTATGTGATGATAGTATAGTAGATATATGGACATGCACGACATTGAAATAATACATTGCCACAAAAAGAGGTAAATAAATATAAAAAATTACATATAAAAGTAACTGATGTAAAATAACTGGTTGTCTCAAATCAATATTTTTAAGTCTAAACACGTACAAAAAAAAACTAAGAATACCTCCTTTCGAAGTCGGTTTATAAAGAGAATAATGATAGGTTATGACTATTTTTTCACCTCCTCCCCTTTCTTTTCCTTACGATCTTTGCTGTCCCCTAATTTGGCAGTATACATCAAATCAGACACGCTGACAACCCTACACGACAATAAAACAAAATAAAACCTAATCATCGTCACCCACTAATGAAACGAAGCGTCATTAAGCCAATTACAGTCACTTGTTATAATTTAAAGCAATTTGAGCGATAACATCGCATATACTTGGTCGCCCTCCCTATGGTTTTGTCATTCGCACCTCCGTAAAGCTTTCATTGTCATACGTTATCGCAAGAACAGGGTATGCGACATTTTTAATCGGGGATATATAAATTAATTGTCGTTCGTTTGAAGTGAAATATAATAATTTCTTAAAGAATATTGAAGTATGTAATGAGGAATTGTAGACAAAATATATACACGGCAATGAATTCGATTGCTTACAATAAAATACAATTAATTTGAACCTGCACCGAATCGTTCATCTGAAGAGTGTAAAAAAGTGCTCAAATTGTCACAACCAAGTATTACAAACAAGGTGGGACATAGTAGTGAAATTACAGGGTAGAAGTAAAATTATATCTCTTAGTAATGTAAACCCAGGAGTAGCATAAAATATGTAGTATATTCAGTCCATAGTGATATTCATGTCTATTTGTAAAAATTCTTCACTTTTCATCAATTTTCGAGTAATGGCAATTGCATGTATACTAATGGTAGCAAAACAAAACAAAATAATTCTAATCGAATAACCAGTAAAATTGAATTCCACAAAATAACACCTAGTTCAGTAAAATACTTTCTATCAGGTGCGCTGTCAGCCTGTTTGGCTTTCTAAATTGCATAAAAAATATTTCCTTGTTTAATTATTATTTCTCATATATGCTATCATTGTCAGATACCCGTTCCTTACTGAGCTCAGTGTGCTGTCCCATAGGGACAAGTCCGCCGATTTGTCTGCAAGATTTCAATTCACCCCTCGTAACCGCACACCGAGCCGCGCGCCATAAGGGAATAAATTAAGTCGTGTTTTATCGCTCGCGGCATCGCATCGCATCGCGATCGCCATGTAGGTGGCGCTTTATGTCTTTGTAGACAGGGGACTGTAATTTGTATGATGTGTCAAATAATCATTGAAATAAGCCCTTACATACTGATTTATTTATAGCTTTTTTATGATTCAAATGAATGTAAGCTGTAAAATCTTATTTATATTATAAATGCAAAAGTTTGCAAGAATGAATGGATGTTTTTTACACTTTCATGCAAAAACTACTGAACAGATTTGAATGAAATTTGGTACACGAGTAGGTTATATCGTAACTTAGCACGTTGGATACTTTATATACTGATTTACGCAGGCAAAATCGCGGGATTTAGCTAGTAAAGTATAAATTTCAATATACTGAAATAGGTATATATATACTATATTATACTATATTATATTTATTATATTATACTTACACTTATATTATATTTTAAATAAACCAAATGTCATAAAATAAAGATTTTTATGCGACTTAAAATGCTCAATAAGCTGAAGGCCTAGATGAATTGCACCATGAATAACTGGTGTTGTCACAAATTGTAAATTTCGATAATTCACAAATTGATAAATTAATTGATCGATTGAAAAATGTAGTATAACTTTTTTTTTTAAATATTACAACAGATACATAGTGTGTTTTTTTAATAGATGATAATGGAATGGTAACCCCGTCTGTGCTAAAGGTATACGCTGGGGGGAGGGCACCAGTGAGTGATGATAAGTGAGAATGAAAAGGCAAGTCAGTTAACCCTCGTGATGTATACACCTATAATTCAGCGGGGAGGTTGAACTAACAGGGTATATTGCTAGCAATGTGACTGATAGAGCGCATTACTAACAATCCCTTCCCCCTTATACAGTGTGTTATCGACGTGTGTGTGTGTGTGTATGTGTGAGTGTGTGTGTAGCTAATGGATATTTTATCTGTAATGACACTACCATTATCAGCAACTCGCCGGCCATGTGTTGCTTGAAACAATACGCCTGATATTTGCAGAATATCGTCATATAGATTACTAGCTTTCGCCCGCTACTTCGTGCGCGTGAATTTTAACAGTAACTACAACCAATGAAACAGACCACTATACTATTTACATGACGTATCATGATAAAATCATATGTACAAAAGTCGATCGCTTGGGTACCTCTGTCACATTCGTGTTTCTACTGTGAAGCAGTTGTGTTTGCATGGCTGTGTATCGGTTTGAAGGGTGGGACATGGCGTGAATTTACAGGGTACAGAGGAATAAGACCTGAGTCCTCAGGAATGGCAACGAGTTGGGGGTATCATGGGCGAAACAGTGTATTCTGTTATGTCCATGGTACTGATCATGTCTAAAGGCGACGGTTACCACTTTCCATCAGGTGGGCCGTCAGCATGTTTGCCATTCTAAGTTTTATAAAAAAAAATTCAGCTTGCTTATCCTTATGTATATAAAAAAAATTCTTGGTTGTCGGTTCGATGCCCAGTTTCCACCTACTAAGTAATTAACTTCCGCGCCTCAGTTTATAGGGACGCTTGTCAATTTGTATTACGCCACTATGATTCACGTGGCCAGCCGCTGGAAATGATGGAAACCATACAGGCGCTCTCACAAACAAACCCACAGGATGCGGTAGGCATCCACCCCTTATGTATGGAATTTCATGGTTTATTTACAGAGTTAGTAGACGCAATAGGTCAATTATTATTTGAAATTAGACTACGTGCAGTTTAGTAACACGGTTATTTTAATCGTTTTACACAAAGAAAGTATAAACGAATAGGGTTTGAAGGATTGTTAGTAATGGAGACTAAGGACCCCATTTCTAGCAATATAACCTGTCAAGTCGACCTCCACCTGGTCCCCCCGTGGAAACTATCGAGGTAAATTCCAGGTCTATTCACCATGATGGGCTAATTAACCTGCTTACATCCTCACCTATCACCCTTCACTGGTTCGCCGGCGTATACGTTAGCGCCGACGTTTACCGTTCTATAGCCTTCTGTTAAGTAAAATCCTCTTATGACACCCACGGAAAAGGTAGATTTGGACTATTCTACGCCGGGACCACACGGCAACATGCGACAATCTTATAGTTAAAATTTATTTACTGTTGAAGAGTCCCGCGATTTATCACTATCTCACCTGATGGAAAGCGATGACGTGGTCGAAGATAGAGCTCGCGGGCCCACGAATAGACTATTCACGTTCGCTTTAAATTGGTGCAGATTATATTTGGATGGAAAAACATAAGCGAGAAGAGAGTTCCACTCATTGGCAGTCCCTATCGGGTCGACCTCCATGCGGTTTCCATTGGAAAACATCTTGATGAATTCATCGCGATAGACTAACTAAACCGGTTCATCATCACCTATCATCCCTCACTGGTACCCGCTAGTGTATACCGATAGCGCAGACAGGGCTATTATTTCATTATCATCCATTAAAAAGAAAAAAAAACTCATTGGCAGTATTCATGATAAAGGAAGTCACAAACCGCTAAGTGCGTATAAATAGTATGTCTACTACGTAAAGGTGGAGGCTCTCGCCTACTCTGATCATACGAGGACGACAGGATGAAGAAAGTGTTCTATTAAAACAAAAAAACAAAACAGTCCAAAAATCACAGACGAATTGACAATTTCCTCCTTTAACAAGTCACTTAAAGAGCGCTAAAAAATTAAAATAATTTTGTTATGTATTATTAATGAATTTGACCTCATTAATTAAATATTACTTAAACATTTACATAATAAACTATACGTGAAACGTTCCCACGGTTTTTCTGCTGACCGTACTTTTACGTAGTCCATTGTTGGCGATACAGAATAGTTCTGAATGTGCAGTTTTTTTCAAAGATTAAATATACACAGAGTGTCGTTGCCGAGTGGTATACCACCGCGACATGAGGTTGTAAGTCCGAATAAAAAACATGGCCGACACAATAATGTATAGACTATATGATATAGTACAGTTTTATGCACTAAAAAGATTGGCAGCATTGAGATATTCATGTGTTATGGTCTCCTAATGCCTGATGCATTCTGAGAGCTACTTTATACGCTAAAACTATAGTCGAACCCATACTGTACTATGATCGACGAACTATCAATTTCTTTGATAGAACTTAAAACCCTTTCTAGATCTCGTATTTCTTTTTACTATTCCACGTTTTCTATGTATATGTATTACGGGAATTTTACGAACTTACTATGTTTGACGTTTCCGGCAACAGTTTCGCCTTTACCTGAAATAAATTAGTTTATTTATTTATTTATATGCTTTTATATGTACATTAACTTATAGTATAGATATAAGGTTATAAAAAAATGTACAAAGGCGGACTTATCCCTTAAAGGGATTTCTTTATTCATTCAATTATTATAGAAACATTGCCTAGATTATATATTAGTAATAACTTAAAACATTCATTGAATTAATTGAGTTTTTGTTTGTTAAACTTGTTGGCAATCAATATTAGTAGACAGTCTTATTCTCAGGTAAATTATTCCTTTGTTTACATTTCTTTTTGAAATGTTTTTAAAATAGACTTTTAAAACAATTTAAAACAGATTTATAAAACAAATAGATGGGTCAATGATGTCTTTTTTTTTTATAGAAATGGAAAAGCAAAGAAAATAATGTAGGACTAAACTCGACAGAGATATATCTATTGATAAACATTTTATTTGAATCATCTATGACACACGTAAATTTACAACTAAATTCATACAATCAAATAAGTTACATAATTATAAAATTAAAACACAATAGATAAAATAAAAAATATGTTTAGGCCATGTGTGTCGCAGACCCAAAAAAGCTACAGCTCAGTGATAGTTATGCTTAAAAGGAATCTACTGATTTTGTAAAACAACACTTTATGTGATTGCTATTAAGATGACTGGAACATTATATATCATATTGGGTGGGTAAACTATAATTGTAATTGTAAGAGAGGTAACATGATGCTACCCACATTTAACTATATTGCACCAAAAATTTCTTGTACATTGCAAATTTGAGTGTGTATATATTTGATATTGTAACGTCTTTCATAAATATTTAAGTCAAAGTATATAAATAGATAATTAATTTACATTACTTACAACACACAAATTATAATACAAACATACACATAAAAGAGATACAAGAATGAAAATAAAAAAAAACAACAAAACAAAAATAAAAAAAAAGCAAAATATATAAACCCACAATTTCCTTTTTTTCTTTTCCTTCATGACACACAATGTAACACAAAATGGTTACAACTCAGTTTATTGCTTTGCCCTCAAAAGAGCAAAACACTGATATTCTGTTGTGGCCAAGTAAGTTCTTTAACTATCCACTAAGATATAGACTCGTCCTAGTTCGGTAGCTAGTAGATCCAACTAAATGTATGTAAGTTATTATTCAATAAAATTATTATTAAAAAAAGATACATGTTAATATTGTTTACAAATTATGTCAAATTTAAAAGAATAGATTATATTGTAATCCAAGTGTATTCAGCGCTGTTACTAATCGAAAGTGCTAGTAGAAAATAACGTATAGGTACAAAAGTCACGCTAATTATAAACAATAGGCATTCTGTATTTATTATTCTTTGTCACTCACTGCCAAGGTTACAATTTTTACAATAAACCGTGCATAAACGTACTTACCTACTTGCAGAGTATTGCTAAATTCGCATCTGCATAATATTATAGGCGAAACGTTTGATTTCTAAGAAATACACGCATCGGTTTACATGGAACGCTCATGTAACTTGTTTAAATGGGTCGGAGGAATAGGTATCAATTTTTGCCAAGATAAACATAATTACGGTGCAGATTGTATTGGCGTCGATTTTAAATCTCTATTTGAATATTAATATTTAAAATTTAATCAGTCTATTTATAGTTTTTGTTTGTCTAAACCACTTCTTCAAGAAGGTTTTTACCAGAGGGAGACTTTGTACAAAAGTCGATTGCTTGGGTACCTCTGTCCCATTCTTGTTTCTACCGTGAAGCAGTTGTGTTTGCATGGCTGTGTTTCGGTTTAAAAGGTGGGATATGGCGTGAATTTACTGGGTACAGAGGAATAACATCTGAGTCCTCAGGAATGGCAACGCATGGGGGTATCATGGGCGAAACAGTATACTCTGTTATGTTCATGGTACTGCTTATGTCTATAGGCGACGGTTACCACTTTCCATCAGCCTTGCCGTCAGCTTATTTACCATTCTAAATTGTATAAAAAAAAGGTGGTTGGTATTTTTTTTTTTTGTAAACTGATTTTAATACCTAATTCATTTTCAAATGAAATTTAATGTTTACTCTAGAAACATTAATCAGATTATAATTATATTGTCTCCATACAAATGCTTCGCCAATGGACTAACTGGCCTGTTTTTATTCTCATCGATCACCCTTAACTGGTGCTCCACCAGCATATCCCGTTAGCGCAGGCGGAGTTACCATACCATTTTCACCCATCAAAAAAAAAATAAAAGACACTATTCCTTATGCTGTCCTAATACGGTATGTATCTAGCAATGTAATTGCAATTTAATTAATAAGCAACAGTCTAAAGAAATTCTGAAATAATGCCGAAGTTATTTTAAGTAGTTAAAAATAATCATCATCATTATTAATTAATAATTATTAATTTCAATATTATCATTACTAGGATATAATAAATACCTAAGGTCTTTGTTGACGCAACAATCAGTAGGCGCCACTTGCTTTATTCATAATCAGCGCTGACACAGTTTAGTGGAATAGCAAGCATGCTGTTGATTTATGCCGACCTAGTACTTTAAACAATGGATTGTAAATGTTTTTACAAATAAAATTGTTTAACAAATATTGCTGTGAAAAAAAAATACAAAGTAAAAGTTTAAATTTCTGTATCGCTCAGGAAATAAATATAATAAATAACAAATTAAAAAAAAAAATAAGTCACCTAAATAATGTATAAAATATAACTTCCAAGTGTATTATTCAATAAATAAAAACCTATATAAGTAATTAAGCAATAATAATATCCAATATCCATTTAACTGTAAGTACATTAAAAATAAAAAATAAAATGACACATCATAAAACAACTTGTATAAAATTGTAATTTTTGTTAAAAACGTCGATGGAACGAAATAACGTATAAATTTATAGCTTGAAAATAGAATTGGAATTTTATAACTCTCCAGTTTTTTTACACAATAAACCATAAAAATTTCCTCGACAACCTCCCAACAAGTTAACTCAATAAAGAAAAATTATCATTTTTTATACCTCTAAATAAAGTAAAACCATCATTCGAGTGAGCCGTAGGTAACTTAATACTTCGGAAATCGGATAGCAGACAGTATGGCGCGGCCTAAGGTTTTCTTTTTTATTTTTATTATTTTTTTTTTTTTTTGTAGAAAAAACCAAAGGACTTTTATCTCGGTGCGTGTATTATTTTTTTACAGATCTTTTTGTAACGTGTGTGATCTCGGCTTTTGATGAAAGTATTGTTTTGGTGGTTTGTGTATGAAGGTTGTTATTTAATCGAGTTGATGACGCGTGAGAGTTCGTCAACGGTTTGAATGATTACTGTGGCATAAACATCTCTGTTTTTATGAGCTCCTAGTAACATATATATAGTTATTACTTCGCTTTATAATTAATAAATTTATTACATTATACAGTATTATATATATTGTACTAGGCAAGTATGAACATGTTGAAGTCAACAAATACTTATGACTACTCCATTACTCATTAGGGATCATAATTGTTAGCATATTAGAATTGTATATCATTATCAATGTGATATCATCTGTTTATTTTACAATCGTAGCAATAATTATCAAACTATGTATGTACTCGTATGTATTTATTATTAAGAGAAAAATATATTAAAAATTTAAGGTCACAATATTTGACAATCTAATCCTACCATAATAGTTCAAAGGAATTTAATATTTTTAATTAACGTAATTTTTCAACGGTATGAATTTGTTTTTTTTAAGCAACTTAGAAGGGCAAACAAACTGACGGCTCACCTGATGGAAAGTGGTAACCGTCACCTATAGACATGAACACCATGATCATAACAGATTATACTGTGTCGCCCATGATACGCGAAAATCTTTGATACTGTCAGTCAAACTTGAAAAATCTTTTTCACATACATAGTTTCTTAATTTAATTTCTCAAGAAAAGTTGAATTATAAAATTTCTTAAACTATTCAATATCCCGGATGAAGCCACAGAACAGTCCTACTTTGTATGTGTGTTGTTTATACAACGTGTTAGTTGTTATGAGCTCCTAATATCATAAATTAAATTATTTAATATCAACTAGGATTTATTATAATTATGTATATTGTACTAGGCAAGTATGAATATGTTGAAGTCGACAAATACTTCTAACTACTGCATTGGGGATCATAATCGGTAGCATATTAGAATTCTTTATACTGTGGTATTAGTTATTTATTTTATAATAATATCAACAATTACTAAACTATTTGTTATTTATACTAGAAGAAATAAAAATATATTCCAAATTTAAAAACCCAATGTTTGATGCAAATCCTTACAAATATAATAAGTCCTAATGTGAGTTTGTTTCTTTGCTAGTTGGTTATGACTTAGCTTCTTAATACTCAAATAATTATTATAAAATTTGATTTACATATACTATTCAAGAAGAAGAAGGACAGGTTACTCTCACGCAATCGAAGCCGCGGGTAAAAACTAGTAAAGCAATAATAAGGTACTTTTTTAATTTTTTTTTTGTATACAACTTAAAATGGCAAACAAGCTAACGGCCCGCCTGATGGAAAGTGGTAACTGTCGCCTATAGACGTGAACAGTATCATGGACATAACAGAGTATATTGTTTCGCCCATGATACCCCCCATGCGTTGCCATTCCTGAGGACTCAGGTGTTATTCCTCTGAACCCAATAAATTCACGCCATATCCCACCCTTCAAACCGAAACATAGCCATGCAAACACAACTGCTTCATGGTTGAAACACGAATGGAACAGAGGCACCCAAGCAATCGACTTTTGTACAAAGTCTCCTTCTGGTAAATACACAGTCAAGACGTATGGAGCTGTAAGTTTAAAATTTAGCAGCGATCTTTTTTAGCGTAGACGTCATATGGGACCCTTTAAACGAGAGACAGTGAAAAGGGCGCTAAGTTCTTAAAACTTCAATAATGTAAGTACTTCAACCATAGACAATGTTTCATTTCAGCTTGTATTCTTTTATAATATTAAAACACCTACTTGTGGGTTCCGTATCTAATATTATTAAGTCATGTTGTTTGCAAACCTTACGTGAAGAATTTTAATAGGAAGTCGAGCGTGGAAACCGGCTTAGGTAAATATGTACCATTGTTTATTGTTTATACCATGTTTATATCATATGTAAACAATTTTTGTCGTTATGTATGAACTATTTCCTAATTGTTTTGTTTGTTTTATACAACTTAGAATGGCAAACAAGCTGACGGCCCACCTGATGGAAAATGGTAACCGTCGCCTATAGACATGAGTAGTACCATGGACATAACAGAGTATACTGTATCGCCCATGATACCTCTCATGCGTTGCCATTCCTGAGGACTCAGGTGTTATTCCTCTGTACCCAGTAAATTCACGCCATATCCCACCCTTCAAACCGTAACACAGCCATGCAAACACAGCTGCTTCACGGTTGAAACACGACTGGGACAGAGGTACCCAAGCAATCGATTTTTGTACAAAGTCTTCCTCTCGGTCTTGAGCCACCAGCATCCACTGACTCCCTGCAATGCATTTTAGATCGTCACCCCATCTAGTTGGGGGTCATCCTACACTGCATTTAGCCGTACGCGGTCGCCACTCAAGAACCCTTCTTCCTCATCGGTTGTCGGTTCTTCGAGCTATGTGACCAACCCGTTGCCACTACACGTTAAAGAGATAACCGTAAAAATAATAATATGAATCTAGATTTTTAAATAAAATAATTGTTTAAATAATAACGTATAGTTAATACAATTAGTTCAAATAAACAATAATATTTCATATCTTTGTGCGTTATTACCCTTTATAATTATTAAATACATAAATCATGTTTAAAATAACAATACGTCCAGGCTGCAGACATTGTACGGAGTTATTTGCATCACTTGTACACACAACGCGTTGGTTTTAAACTCTAATTTCTTTGTTTATTAAGATTGTGATCCACAAAAAAAATAACCCAATTAAAATAGGGTTAAACCCAGTTAATTTGATTTAAAAATTAAACTCCTGAATCGATTTTGATAAATTTTATTTGGAACTGTTATGGGGCAGGGTTTTAACACAGTTGGTGTTTTTGAAATGACTAGACTCGTAGAGTATTCTGAATTGAACTATCTTTTATTATTACAAATCGTCCATATATATAGTAGAGATATCTTAATTACTATTTACAATTACAATAGTCAAATACTTCCATTGAAAGAGTGACAACAAATAGAGATAATAACTTACTAATGGAAACTTGATGAGATAGACAAATATACAAATATGAATATTAAACAATATAATGATTTCGATATCAAATGGACAAATACAAATATACAAATAGGAATGTCAAATATTATAATGATTAGGTCGTAGGTTGACACATGGTCTTAGGTCACGTACACTTAATATATGTAACAGAACCAAACTTGACTTTGACTTTCCATCAGGTTGGCCGTCAGCTTGTTTGCCATTCTAAGTTGTACTCGTATAAAAAAAATCCTTTCAGAGAAAAATTATATTCCAAATCGGTTTATAATTGACTCGGTTATGAGGTAATTAATAGATACACATAAAAAAAAATACAACCGAATTGAGGACCTCCTTCTTTTTGAAGTTAGTTGGTTGAAGTTGAAGTTTAAAACGTAAATGAAAAAATGAAAATGAAAAAATATTTATTCCATAGCAAAATTGATACAATACTAAGCGTTCTTATGACCTTCTAGTAAGTGTTATCACCTGTATCAGAAGGTCACGCTCCTCCATAACCATGAAAATACAAATAAAGAGGTACAGATTTTCAGGTGAGATTAATGTTCACGGTAGAATGGGTCAGAAGTGTCCATTTAGGTGAATCTTTAAGAGAGACGCTATTTTTTATGATTGGTTGAACTTAACTATTAAACTAATTTATTTTGGATATTTTTGGTCATAGAATTTTAACAAAAAAGGTATCAGATGTCAATAATAATGTTACATTTGGATAATTTTATTAAAATTTAGTATCACATTTATTTTCAACCAACTTCAATGAGGAACTAAAACTAAAATAAGCCAATGTCATTTTAATCTTCTCCTTTTGAAAGAAAATTCATTACCTAAAGTTGGTGACACCTGGCCAAATTTTACCAAATTGGATCAGAGTGTCGTGTTACAAAGAAGTCATTTTTGTAATATCTCTGCTTTTAATTAAAATATTTAGTTGGTTTATGTAAGAAGATTGTTAATCAATTTAATCACGTTCATAACGCGTGAGTGTTGGTCACAAGTTTGTATGATCACTTTGATATAAACAGTTTATTTGTTATGAGCTCCTAGTATCATATATATAGTTTACTAAGTTTTGTAATTAATTATTTCATTATGTAAATTATACAAGACTTTTTATTATATATATCATACTAGGCAAGCATAGGCATGTTGAAGACAACACATACTTTACTCAATTACATAGTGATCATAATTGATGCATATAAGAATTATTTTTACTTTAATTTTAGTTTTATTCTTATTTATTTTATAATTGTAGTAACAATTATTAAGTATTTATAATTATTAGGAATAGGGAAAAGTATATTTAAAATTTAATCTCACAATGTTACAATGTAAAAAATAAATAACAGTTGTAGGTTTGAAAGACACTGGTATTCGTTAGCAATAGAAATCACATGGGGTCTTTTAAATAAGAGATAATGAAAAGAGTGCTAAGTCCTTAAAACTTCATATGTAGATAAAGTTCCCATTCAGCGAATTCACCGAACTGCCATACATTCCTTTGGTTATCTGTCAAAGTTACTTTTGAATGCTATAGGCGTTTGGTAACCACAGTTAGATTTTGTTGGTTTTTAAGAGGGACGCTGCTTCCCATGGTTGGTTAAATTTTATAATTTAACTAATTCGTTATTTTTTTGGCATTTTTGGTATATATTGCATTAAATGAATAGTGTATTTATATTTTATTCTAGGTATTAATTTTGAATAATTTAAGTTTACTGATCTAAGGAATAATGCTATTTTTAGGATTTGACAAAAAAGATGGCGGATCTGAATATGTTTAATTTTGGGTAATTTTATACAAATATGGCCAAGCTTTGTCAAGTTGTTATCATATTTATTTTCAATCAACTACAATAGGAGGAGATTAAAATCAGATTGGCTAATTTTTGTGTAACTTAAGTTGGTCCATACTTGGCCAAAGTTTATCAAATTAGGTCAAAGTTTCGTGTTGGAAAGAAGAAATTTTTGCAACGTGTATGCTCCTCTTTTGATTAAAGTATTGTTTTGATAATTTGTGTATAAAGGTTATGATTTAATCACTTTGATGACGCGTGAAATGATTGCATGACCACTCAGATATAAACATTTTAGTTGTTATGATCTCCTAGTATCATATATAGTTATTAAATCTATTTACTCGTTTTGTAAATTAATTTATACAAAGGTTTATTATATATGTCGTACTAGGCAAGCATAGGTATATTGAAGTTAACAAATACTTTTGACTACACAATTAGCGATCATAATTGTTGCACATTAGAATTCTTTTTACTTAAATTTAATTTAATTTTTATTTATTTTATAATCATAACAACAATTATTATAATTAATAGGAAAAAGAGAACAGTATAATTTAAAATTTAATCTCACAATGTAAAAAAAACAAATAACAGCTGTAACTCTGTAGACACTGGTCTTCTTTAGCATAGAAATCACATGGGGCCTTTTAAACGAGAGATAGTGAAAAGAGTGCTAAAACCTTAAAACATCAATAAAATAAGTGATAACCATAGATAATGGGAGGGAAAGGGTGCATTCGTAATGCGGTTGTAACAGCCCCATTGCAAGCAATATACCCTATCAGGTCAACTTCTACGCGGTTCCTCCTGGAAGTCGACTTCCTAATTACGGGCCGACTGACCTGCCTTCATCCTCAACTGTCATTTATAACTGGTGCCCCGCAAGTGTATACCGATAGCGTAGGTGGGATTACCATTCTATTTTCGCACATTAAAAAAAAACCATAGATAATATTTCCATTCAGCTTCTACTCTTTCATAATATTAAAACACCCACTTACGGGTTCCGTATCTAATACCATTAGTTACAAAACACAAACCTCACGTGAAGAATTTTAATAGGAGGTCGAGCGTGGAAACCGGCTTAGGTATATATATACCATTGTTGTTTATAGTTTACACCATGTTTATATCATATGTAAACAATGTTTCTCATTATGCATGGACTATTTCCCATGTACGTATAAGGTAAACAACACTAGCCTTCGTATCGTTCAAATTGAAAGATAAAATCTTAATTAGAAATTTTATAAATTTAACTTTCTGACCATTTAGTTTTACTGATTTAAAACAATATTGCTACTTTTTATTTCATAATTATGATTTTTTTTTATACAACTTAGAATGGCAAACAAGCTGACGGTCCACCTGATGGGAATTGGTAACCGTCGCCTATAGACATGAGCAGTACCAAGGACGTAACAGAGTATACTGTTTCGCCCATGATACCCCACATGCGTTGCCATTCTCGAGGACTTAGGTGTTATTCCTCTGTACCCTGTAAATTCACACCATATACCACCCTTCAAACCGAAACACAGCCATGCAAACACAGCTGCTTCACGGTTGAACCATGAATAGGACAGAGGTATCCAAGCAATCGACTTTTAAACAGTCTCCCTCTGGTAAAATCTGGTGATTATTTATTTCATTCAATATTATTGTCTATTGATATTTTTTTTTTAAGGAGGGCAAGGAAAACATGCAGTTTGCCTGACGATATACATTTGCCTATGGATGCCTGCAACATTAGGGGTGTCACGTGCTCGTTGCTGATCATGAAGAAAACTGATACATATATATAAGTATATATATAAGATTATGGATAACCTATGTCCAGCAGTGATTATACAGGTCTTCCCCATAATGGGGGTTTTGCTAATAATTGCCACGCTTGGCAGGCGGGTTGGCAACCGTAATTAGGTTTTGTAGATGTTCAAGAAGGATGCTGCTGCCCATCTCTCGACCAGTAAGATACCTTACTCGCCTCTTACGACACCCACAACACAAGAAGCAATTACCTATTCTATGCAGGAACCACACGGCGGCAAACAATAATATATTTGTTTTTATGTATAAGGGTTTGGATGTAATTTTCCTTAAACAACGTTTTAGTTGTTATGAGCTCCTAGTAATATATATATATATATATATATATATATATATATATATATATATATATATATATATATATATATATATATATATATATATGTATATATGTATATATATATATATATTTTTTTATTGGTAAAAATGGTATGGTAACCCCTGCGCTAATGGGATACGCTGGCGAAGCACCAGTGAAGGGTGATAGATGAGAATAAAACATGAACATGAGAATAAACATGATGAATTCATCAGGAATGGATTCTCAGTCTCCATTACTAACAATCCCTTTCCCCCCAGTATGGGTTATATTGAAGTCAGCAAACACTTCAGACATTCAGAGATTAACTGGAAGAAATTCCTTTTATGACCGGCATTGTACTCATTCTTTTCTTAAGATCTCTGTAATCTATAATTTAAGACTACTGTACTATAAAGCGTTACAAACAAACTTTTAACTACTCTATTAGGGATCATAATTATTATATATATATATTTTTTTATTTTTTAGCTTTTATTTTATTATTTATTATATTTATTTTTATTAATTTTATAATCATATAAGACATAGAAATTCAACACAGTTCAATTTTTGACAGCTTGACTTTGGCCCCTTATTAAATCGGCAATTTTATATACCATTTTCACATAATAAATAATATTAAAATATAATTATAAAAACAAATAATATAGATAGATTCTTGTTATTATGAATATATTATTTTTAGAACATATATCTACATCTTATTGACAATTCTTTAAGTAATAACGTATTAGAAAGTCAGTACAATTAGTTTAATTAAACAATAATATCTTTGTGCGTCATTAACCTCTATAATTTTATTAAATACACAAATCATGTTTGAAATAACAATACGTCCAGACTGCAGATATTGTACGGAGTTATTTGCATCACTTGTACACACAACGCGTTGGCTTTAAATCGTGATTTGTTTGTTTAAAAACATAAAGACACACCCTACAAACCTATCTTAACTATAAGTGTTCTGTTACTGCTTTTTAAACTGTAAATTAGAGTAAAAGACATGGACAAAACTCTTCAATAGTTAATAGGTTTGTAAGAGATTAGACGTTTTTATGATAAGGCGGACTGCCTGCAAGTAGTGTTCCATTAATAACAGTTTAGTTGTTATGAGCTCCTAGTATCGTATATATAGTTATTAATATATTTATTACTTCTTTTACAAGTAAATAAATATTTCTCAAACATGCTTGAAAATTTTAGCATTATTTTGACAACCTTCATCGAGATAAATCGAACTTGCGGTACTGATCTAACAGCGGCCGGCAATAGTTGTATGAAAATCCATATGTCGTGTCATTTTGTCAAATACAAAAGTATTTAAAACCAATGACGAAGTTGACAAACAACTAATAACAATAGTTTTTTACGCGCCAAAATATTTTTTTTTTTCACTAAACAGCTTTCTATGTGCAAGGCAGTTCGAAATTTAAATTAAACCTTTGATAAGTTAGTTACCTCTTTGATCGCCATGTTGCGGAGTAGAAGGTCGTTCCATTTTTAAATTACACGACAAATATGATTTTACATAGTAATTTATTTGGCCGCTAAACACGACAGATATGGATTTTCATACAACTATTGCCGGCCGCTGCTCGACCAGTACCGCAAGTTCGATTTATCTCGAAGAAGGTTGTCAAAATAATGTTAAAATTTCCAAGCATGTTTGAGAAAATATATTAATAACTATAATACAGTAATTTAAAAATAGAATGACCTTTTACTTCAAAACATGGCTACCAAGGAGGTAATTAATAAAAGGTTTTATTTAAATTTCGAACTGGCTTGCAAATAGAAAGCTGTTTATTGAAAAAAAAAAACAAAGAAACATTATGGCGCGTGAATAACTATTATTGTTCGTCATTTGTCATTGAACTTAAAAAGTAAAATTGCGTTTTTTTGTTTCCGCGCATTGTTTGAGAAAAGTACTATGCAAGCCTTGGCCACAACTAGACATTGAAGGACTTACGTATGTATGCCTCGGCTACGCCTCGGCCCACATTTGCACCTTCGTCCATCAATGCCTCAGTTGCTGGCCGCTGCAGTAATGTACTGTACTTGTTAGTATCTCATACATAGTTATTAGATACATATATTTTTTATTACTTAAATTATTTAAAATACTAGGCGTTATCATATATATTGTACTAGGCAAGTATGGGCATGTTGAAGTCAACAAATAGGTACTTTTGTTTACTACATTACGGATCATAATAGTTAGCATATTAAATCTCTTTGCACTGCGATATTAGTTTTATTTTTACAATCATAGCCATAATTATTAAACTTAGAAATACAATAAGATTCACTTTTTGTCAGCTTGACTTGTGCCTGACTGAAATCGGTATTTTTTTATACAATTTACATTCCTCAAAAAAAAAATTGAACTTATACAACTACTTAGAAATTAATGATATAACCATAAAAATAAATAATCTAGATACTTATTTTTATTTATTTATTTATATAAAAATCAGGGTTACACCAGAGCAATTAGGTACAGTTTAGGATCACAAACCAAGCCACTAATAGTTTTACCAAATAGCAATTTATGCATATATTTTTTTAAATATATTTCATGAATTAAAAATCCTTTAAGTAATAAAATATTACACTAACAATTAATTTAATTAAACAATAATAATATATTTGTGCGTTATTACCCTTTATAATTATTAAATACATAAATCATGTTTGAAATAACAATACGTCCAGGCTGCAGACATTGTACGGAGTTATTTGCATCACTTGTACACACAACGCGTTGGTTTTAAACTCTAATTTCTTTGTTTATTAAGATTGTGATCCACAAAAATGAATCAAATTAAATTTTGGCGAACCCAGTTATTTTGAATAAATATCTTTGATAAAAATTTTATGGAAGCAATCTTAAAGTAAAATCCATTCAGTCAAAACTCCATTTCTGTTTATAACTGACAGAGTTATAATGTAATACTCGTTAACATAAAATAATACAACCGAATTGGGAACCTCCTTCTCTTTGAAGTCAGTTGAAAATATAAAGAGTGGGGGGGGGGGGAGGGATTGTTAATAATGGAGAATAAGAGCCCCATTGCTAGCAATATACCCAACTAGGTCGACCTCCCCGCGGTCCCCCCTGGAAACCATCGTGCTGAATTTCAAGTGCATTCATCACGATGAGCTAACTGACCTGTCTTTTCATCCCCACCTGTCATCCCTCACTGGTGCCCCGCCAGTGTATACCGTTAGCGCAGGCGGGGTTACTATTCCATCATTACCCATTGAAAAAAAAAATTAAAGAGGTACAGTTGGGTAGTAAACGAGATAGTATACTTATATTATATATTATAAATATAGAATACTAATCAACATCTATGTCTTATTTATATTAATAAATTTTTTTACCCGCGACTTCGACCGTGTAGCCGGGATATGTACGAAGTTTACAAACAAACACACTTTTGTATTTATAATATTGATAATAATGAAACATGAATGTGAGTTAACGCGGGTCTTCGAAACTGTACTTTCGAGAGGTTGAAAGTCTCCACAAATAACCTCTGAATCTAACAATTATATTAAAAAAATATATACATTTAATAGTTCATTTCTTGAGGAAGATTATTCAATATCACGGTACGACCACGGGCGAAGCCACTGAATAGTGCTAGTTTTGTATTTGTGTGTTGCTTGCTCTAACTTGATAGCGGATAACACCCGGTGATGGAGAACACCAATAACAAACCATATCAAGTTAAGTGATGGTGGTAAGTTTCCTTGTAGTCTTGTTCGTAGTTACGTTCACCATAACGACAGCAGTTGACATGGTCTCTGAATTCGTTATTAGGGAATATAGGCTTAATATATATTTTTTTTTTTATTTTAGAACCGCCTTTTGCAATTTTTACCTATTATTTTGTATATATGTATTTTAGAAGTAGGAAAACTAAACAAATAGACCGCTTTAACAGACAGGTATTTTTTTTTAAAATCGTTGTTTTGGCATCCATTGCCCCTAATAAGACTCCTCGTGTTAATTTTTCTTAAATATCCCTCATGTACAGACAATCTAGTTGCAATTATTTTATAATATATTATTTATATAATATTATATGAAGTAAGATGTTAAGAATGCTTCATATTGTTTATTCCTCTGTCAGCCTAAGAAAACCGGGCGAACCCTTCAGTGACACGTTAAATATTTTTGCTATCCGACACCTAATGTCGGCCCATTCCGTTCCACGTTTCATAGTTTTAAAAACACAGGACTACCGCGTATCCTTATAATGAGCATTCAAAATTAGAATGCTTTTTAAATTGACGTGTGGAACAGTTCTATTTTTAAATTTATGTGTCTTGGTTACTATTCTTAATCTATGGTTGGTTTGTATAGTTTTTGTATTAAAAAATATAAATATAGCGATTCTTTTAGGTGGCTTCAAAAAGGAAGAAGTTTTTAATTCGCTTGTGACATATGCTTTTTGTGTATCCATTAATTATTATTATAATCCAATATAAAGGAATCCATTAAAATAGAAAGAAATAAAACGAAAATAACTATTTAAATTTTCTTTTTTTTTTTTGGAATCTAATGGAGAAAAATATTAAAAAAAAAATACAATAAATATCAAACTAATGCAAGTTTCTTGCAGACGACGATGTCTTCTTCATCGACCATAATCAGGTAGCACAGTAAGATTGACACTTCCTTTGTTTCCAAAAATACTCGGTCTGAAATCACAAAACCTATATCAGGAACACATGTCGAAAATCGGAAGCGGCGACCGAAAACTTTTCAAATTTCGAAACGCCCGAAATACGATATTTTCGCACGAAATTAAGGGAATATTGTAAAAAGGTCTTATTTTTCTTACAAATCATTTGCGCATGTGCGTCGCGGTTTTGAATTACTTTTCGGGGTATATTTTTTTTTATTACCTGTCACGCTTTTTTTGTAAATTATGGATACGCAATCGTAGAAAGGGTCAACCTTTTATTAGATTTTTTATTGTTGTAAAAATTATCGGTGTTTGTTATCCCTTTCAAACGCTGACCCTTTGGGATTTAACAATGAAAAATGTTCGATGTATCGATGACTCTATTTATTGTGACCTTTGACTTCACAAACAAAATTTTTCGACTTTTTTTATAATATTTGATACAATTTTAAAAAGCACAACGGTAGTTTACGACTTACAACAACAAAGAGTTAAAAATATAACTTCATTTTATTGTTATTTTATAGTCGGAACCATATTCCTTTAGAAATCGACCTTAACATTCTTGTGAGAAAATTTTCGATCCGTATAATAAATCCTGCTACTACAATTATTACAATTTTATATTTATTTTTTAATAAATAAAATAAATATAATACATATTACTAAATACGTGTTGACAGCTACAGGATGTAACTCTATTTTAATATCGTACGACATCTCTAAACGCATCTTCACGCGTGGCAGTTTTCAATTAAACCCATTTAGAATTAAAACTAAAAGTCACCGGACACAGCTGGGCCGCTTCTAGTGACTATTTAGTTTAGTTCTGTCTTATTAGTCATTCATTACATTAGTAATGTTTCACCAAATTATATTTATCATTTATTTTTTAATTCAAACTAAAATGAACATTATTCCTGTCACGTTAAAGTACTGGTTACATTTTGTAAGGTGAAAATATAAGTTAGTAAACATTCAACATGGCTGATGCAGAACGAGTAAAGACGTCAATCAGCTGTCAGCCCACGTCCCGCTTTCTATGCTCTCCTGGTACCGCTAAATGTAAATTAAAAGGATAACGCAAGAGTTTTTAATCTACGGCTGGTCGGTGTAAAAAATAAAACAAAATGTAGCTAATTCGATAATAATCGACGATAACCCAGCTGCTTAATCCATGTACTTCAGCAATTTAATCAAAATAATTTATGGCATTATGATGAAATTATTTGTTTACGAGTTTTATTACTATCACGATCTCACCTGATGGAAAGCGAAAATGTGACCTAAAATGTAGCAGCCTATTCACGTTTGCCTTAAATTAGTATATATTTGTATAGAAAAACATAAACAGAGAGAATCTAAAAATAAAGTCTAGCATATGCCCATCTCCATTCCAAACCTGTTGTTATATAATTGTGCATCTTAATTTTTATGTCGTCTACTACGTAACTACTGTTTTTTTTTTTTTACAACACAGGGGGCAATCGAGCATGCGGCTCACCTGATGGCAAGTGACTACCGCCACCCATGATCACCCACAACACCAGCGGCATTGCAGGTGTGCTGCCGGCCTTTTAAAAAGGAATATACTCTTTTCTTGAAGGTTATGTTGTCGTATCGGTTCCATACCATCGGTACCATGTATAATAAAATTTATATTATTTTTTTTTTAAAGAGAGTATATCTAATGAATGATACTATTAAGTGAAAAGTTTGTTATATGTATGTGTAAATAAATAAATAAAATAATTAAACATAATACATACACGTACAAATGTAATGCCAAATAAATAAACCAGTTCAGTAAATAAACTTTACATTTTATAAGGACTAGCAAAGATAATATAAATGTTTAAAGAGTCACAAATATCTTATATTAATAATCTTAGCTTATCGTTCACATATCTATTAATATCTACCTCGTGAACAAGCATCTCTATACTTTAGTAAGTAAACTCCGCGGTTGCCCGCAGCCGTTTACTCACACGAATATCACTGACCGAACACCTCCCTACAATGTTTTCTAACGTTAATTTCTACGCCACGGTCCAATAACCTTGGCTTGTTGGGTGTCGTGTCATTTCGTTCTGTATTTTATGAGAATTGAGTAGAATATAAGCTGTTTTTTATGATACTTATGTAGGTAACAAACAAGCTGACGGCCCACCTGATGGAAAGTGGTGACCGTTACCTATAGATATGAACTGCACGATGGACATTACAGAATGCCGTTGGCGTATTTAATACATATTATTTTCCTGGGGTTCTTTTAGTGGGATGAAATTGGAATGATAACCCCTGCGGTTTCGGTATACGCTGGTGGGGCACCAGTGAGTGACGATAGAGGAGCAGGACAGTCAGCCCTTTGTGATTAATTCATAATCATTTTTAAATCTTGGAATGAATCACGATAGTTTCCAGGAAGGACCACGTGAAGGTCGACCCGATGGAATATATTGCTAGTAATAGAGTTACACGATTCCATCACTAACAATCCCCTCTCCCTCCCACAGAATTTCAGGTATATTCATCACGATGGAATAAGTGATCAATCTTTTCATCCTTACCTATCACCCCTCACTGGTTCTTTAGCACAGGCTAGGTTACCATTCCATTATCATTCAATAAAAAAAGCCTACCTAGCTCGGGAGGAAAGGGATTGTTAGTAATGAGGTCTAACAGCCCTGTTTTTATTCTCACCCATCATCTTTCACTGGTGCCCCACTGTTGTATACATTGATAGCGCAGGCGGAAGCACTATTCCATCTTCACTTTAAAAAAAAAACAGACGAATTTCGAACCTCCTGCTTGAAAAAGTTTTTTATTGACGAAATTAATGACTTTCTACTTGACCCTATTAGAGTTGTAAGGGTTAAATGTCAAATGCATTTTTAGCACAATAAAAAGAAATATTCAATCCATCTCTTTTTTTATCTACAATAATTTGTATTTATAAAAGCTTTATAAAGGTTGTACGATAATTTTTTTTTTTTTTAAGAAATATTATATTTTTTTCGATAAAGGCAAAGAACTAAATGTCTTTATTGTTATAACCCTTTAGTCGCTTACAACGAAATTAAACAAGAATCGACAGGGTAATTGTTTTGTAAGGGAACCATACTTTTTTATTACTCTCAAAGGACGCATTGTAAAGTTTATAAAGTTTATGAATGAAGCTAAATTTTGAGACATTTCAAAGAAGTAGGTTTTCTATTACATTTTTAATTTTTAGTATTGATAAAATTAATATGGGGCCAACGTAAAACTGTATATAGTATATAAATAAATAAATGCATTTGACATTTAACCCTTACAACTCTAATAGTCACTTATATCGTTAATAAAAATCTTTTTCAAGCAGGAGGTTCCCAATTCGTCTGTTTTTTTATGAAGTGAAGATGGAATGGTATTCCCGCCTGCTCTATCAATGTATACAATGGTAAGGCACCAGTGAGAGATGATAGGTGAGAATAAAAACAGGACTATTAGACCCTTACTAACAATCTCTTTTCCCCGGGCCGGGTAGGCTCTATTTTTAATAAAGAGTAATGAAATGGTAACCCCGCTGGCAGGGCACCAGTGAAGGATGGTAGGTGAAAATGAAAAGGCAGATCGGTTAGTCTACCGTGGTGAATGCACCTAGAGTTTTCAGGGGGGACCGCGTGAAGGTCGATCTAATAGGGTATATTACTAGCAAGAGTGCTAGCAGTATACTCTATACTGCTAGTGATGGTCTTATTAAACCCCCATTACTAACAATCTCTTAATCAACCAATCAACCGATTTATATGTCTCAACCAATTTTTAAAAATTCTTTCACCTATAGAAAGCTGTATTGCGAAGCCGAGCCGGATTACCAGTTCCTAATAATCGGGCAAAACTCTATCGGGCAGTTTCCAACTTACGACCTTCTTGAAGCCGGTTGAAATAACAATATCTCGAAGCGCGTCACGACTCCCGCAAACACAAGTGGTCGGAGCGACCCCTCGTATGACGGATGGAAGTCTATGTACACGCGTCAAGTATTGGCAAACATTCGTCGCACTAACTAACTCCACCTTCGCGAAACTTCCATCCTACACCGAACTAAGGTGCTGTCTATTTATTTATTTACTAGCGATTGGCCCCGACTTCGGACGGGTAGATAGATAGAAAGATAAAATTTTAAAATTAGCTTTTTAGCTTAAGGTATCAAAAATTTTGTCTTAATAGACAAAATTTTTGATACCTTAGGTTCATCATCATCATCATCATCTAAGCCGTTGCCCGCTCACTGCTGAATATAGGCTTCCCCCATAGACTGCCTTAAAGAACAGTCTTAAGCCACCTGCACCTCAAACCAAATTATAAAAAACCTTAGGTTATATTATTGTAATTTACGTAGAGAAGTTTTTTTTATTTTTAAATGTTATATAGCCTATGTTACTCGCTGATAATATAGCATTGTATAAGTAAAAGAATTTTGAAAATTGGTTTAAACAGTTTTCGAGTTTATCTATTACAAACAAAATCAATATACAAAAAATAGAATCTCCTTATTTTGGGTTAAACATCATAAAGAGCACCTTTTTAATATTAAATCTGAATATCCTGTTTTTAAAAATTGACAGATAATTGCGGTGTTGCCAGCTTAGTTATTTATTTTTCATAATAAATACAAAACTTTTTTATAAAAACTGCCACACTTAATTATGCACGCTCTTAATATCATGACGCTATGACCGTACAGAATGACATATAAAATACAATAAATTATTTAAATCCATTATCACTATATATACACGTGATGTATCTATATATTTACCGCGATAAATATACAAGAAACAATATGTTTCAGTTTAAGACTGTAACGAATTCTTTGCCAAATGTTGTCGGGTTCTCTCGTTACTTCAATAGTTCTGTAACACCTATTTAGAATATTCAGTCCTCATTTTGCATGCAAATTAATACCGAGTTGTATGTTATAGAGAATTTATAATTGGCCAAGTGTTTTCTAGTTGTCCACATTCCGTATTACATTTGCTGTTTCAATAGAAATAATCAATCAATTTTGAATGTTATGGCTCGAGAATAAAGATCGTTTGTAATCGATGTGAACGCAAATAAATAGTTGGTTATACGTGAGCTCTACGTTTTGTTTACTTAGCTGGTTATTCAGATGCAAATAGTATTTTTCGCTTGTGCATTTGTATGGTAACTCATAAGTTTATGACTCGGTGGTTATTGCAAACAGTCGCAAATTTGGCTCCCGCTTGAATGACCGTTTCGTTTCACTATGAAGATATTCGGTGAGTACCACAGTGCTAGTGTCCGATTCCACTGTCATGATTGTAGTTGTAGTGTTGTTACGTATGTAAATATTTATATTTCACAAAATGTGAAATTATTGTGTTAATTAATTTGTGATTGTTTGTGATCTAAACTCTTCAAAATTAATTTCCGTTATTAAAAAAAAAGTGTAGTTAAAAATAAACGTGTTATAAAAATTTGAAATTGTAATCGGGAAAAATGTTATGATCTTTTATGTGTTACCATATGTGAACAAAAGTTACGTTTGATGTTATATTTATTCTTTTAGATACAACAATTTGTATTATAATCATGTGAAATCAATATCATTAGTTTAGTTTTGAGGTAATTTTCTACCAATTAAATTAAGAAACGAAACATTTTTCACGAAAACGACAAAAATATATCGAGCCCTCCGTATTAACTTTATAGAAAAACCCCCATATGGTAATATCTAGGGAAAACCTCGAAAGAAAGCTCATTCCATTACCTAAACGACATGGATACTTACTCTGTTATGTCCATAGTACTATTTATGTCTATAGGCGACGGTTACCACTTTCCATCAAGTAGGCCGTCTTTTTGCCTTTCTAAATTGCATGAAAACGTACCTAATTTCATAAATGATCAATTATTGTCACGCCTTCTCAAAGGTAAGGGAAATGTTCATCCCTTCCATTAGAAAATCACCCATATTCATGCAAAATAAATTAATGATAACATAACTAATGGTTGAGTTTTTTTTTTATAATTTCTTCTAAACAAATAACTTTCTGGAATTACAACTAAAATCATGAAACGATTTAAATTACTTTTTGTATAAATTTTAAATCGTTTTGTAATTTTATATTATTACATAGACAAAATTAATTTTGAATGTAAATATGAATAAATTGAGTTACTTCATTATTCGTTTCCCGGACTACTTCTGTTTTTGAAACTTTTTTTTTGTTTCTAGGACTACTTCTGTTTTTGCAACTGATCGCATTCCTGACAATAGTGCGTGCTGATGAATTGGACGAACTTGTGAAATGTGCACATTGCTTCAAACAACCTCAAAACTATGTCTGCGCGAAGGGCCTTGGAACATATTTCAATTTATGCGAGTAGGTTCTATTCTTATTTTTTTTTTTAATTTGTTTATTAAAAAAAAAACTTCATAACTGTTAGAACCACTAGTCAGGCTCGCGTTCGCGTCGCTGGCACTCATGACTAAAGTCCCGGATAATTCCGAAACTAGTCGAACTTTCTCGACTCAAACATGCTTAAGTTAATTTCGTTATTAATACATTTAATTATACATTTTGCAAACGTGTTCTCCGTGACCGGGATATGTTTACTGACCAGAATAAAAAGTAGCTTATATTCTTCATCCCATATAGTACATATATACCAAATTTCAAAGTGATTGATTAAGTCGTTAGGGCGCGATAAGGTAACGTTTAACGAATTGTTTGCCATTCTAAGTTGTATAAAAAAAGGGTAACAAACAAATTCACTTTCATATTTATAATATTGATAAGGATAAATAATAAAGAGATCATTTCTAACAATAAATCACCAATTACATAAATTAAGCTTGTCGAATTGTGACAACGTCTGAAATATCAATCAATCTACATAAACAATTGATTTAAAACAATTATCGTTTTATTATAATTTAAAATAAGTGCACATATTTAGTGGTAGATTCATGTATCACTCCTTTATAATTCCTCCTTTTATAATTGGCATTTTGGCATTTTAATTAATTATAAAAACCCTTTTAATTACTAAATAATTAAACACAAATATTTAAATATTGTATAATCGTTTTTAATAATTGAATGATAATTACGAAATTGCCACACTTTAGTAAGTTGCGATACGAAAACCTTATTAAGATGTTAAAAGCGCGCCATTTTGGAATAAAAATTACGGTTGCTTTGTCAATACCATAGATTAAGAATTGTACCTGTGATTCGATCAAATCTTGCAGATACTATTCTTAGATTATAAAGATAAAGTGTACCCATACAAATGCTTCGAGAAAAGCATATCTTTTCATACAATTTTGCGTGATAAATAATGAATGTTTCCTTTAGAACTTTTGTAATTATTTTGTCTTAAAATTTCTGCATCTTTTTAATACGTAAATAGTAATTTTATTTATAAAATAGTACGTTATGATACATTATATGCCTAAGTATATAGAACACTGATAAAGAACCAATAAGTTGACCCGTTTTTGAGGTTCAATGCTCTATCTATATGCTCTATCTATATAATCTATATCCTTAATGTATGTTTGAAGAGAGACACTTTTTTATGATAAATGTAGATTAGTATATTACACTATTTCTATAGTATAAAATCCATATAAATTACTATAAAGATAGTATCTGTGTTCCAAACTGTATTCCTACGAAATTAATATATCCTTTTTGATATTTTTTTTTTATTTTCAGACTCACGTGTGCCAATGCAGAACTACTTCACGTAGGCGCGTGCACCTTCTCTGACCTCCTTGATATCAACGTGATATATTAATTAATTCGCTCAATCTCTCATTTGATCATTAACAAGTAAAGAATTGTGAATGTGCGTTTATATATTAGTATTACATGCACTGTTTGCATGTACGTATTTACTGATGTATATTATCATAGAATAAAAAAAAGTATTCTTAGTCTAAGATTCATCTCAGATAGAGAAAACTTTTTTTTGTTTATTTGACGCGACGCATTTAAAGAAAAATATCTCTAAAGAGATCCAATAGCTTCCAGGAATTTTTAATTTAAAATCAATTCTTTACTTTATGGTACAAGAACCTAAAATGTAGTCTCAATGTATAATTACATTTATATCAATATTAATAATAGTACTTTATATATATAATTACAATGCTTATATTTATTTAACAATTAATAATAGACACATTTCATGTAATATACTCATTTCTAACTAAACATTTTGGTTCTAAGTAAATGAGAGGCATTTATTTAACTATAACACTGGCGAAATAATTATCTATAATATAATATGAATATTTATGTGCAAGTGCAATACCGCCTATTCGGTTGTCCTGTAACATTTATATATTTCATTGAAAATAAATAAGTTCCATTATTCATAAATTTGTTTTTTTTTTTATAAATATATCTGCTTACGACTAAAAAGGGATTAGAGACTTTTTTGTGGTGAACATAGCACATGACGGGTTCACATTATGCCCAACATATTATAATATCATGTGTTTCAGGCATAGATCGGACTACACCTTCCTAGACGACTAAGGGAACTTAATAGTCGAGGGATAGGAAACAGCGTCCCTCTTAAAACATCACCAAAGCCTAACTGCAGCAAATAAACACAAGTGTGTGCCAAGAGCAAAAGTATAAAAATAAGTGAAACAAATAAACAAAGCCTAACTGCGGTTGGCAACCCGCCTGCCAAGCATGGCAACTACTGGAAAACCCTCCTTATGTTCAGCAGTGGACCGTTAACGGCTGATATGATGATGGTGTCGATGATTACAATCCACATACCAGGGAGCGAGGAAACGGAACTGTTGATAATGAGGACTAGGTTCTTTCTCCTTGGAAATCATTGCGATTTTAATTAATAAATTATTATTTTATCTTTACTCTCTTTTATGGAATAAGTCCGCCAGAGTACTGATTCTAGACTACTGTACAATAAAGAATACCAAACAAACTTTCAGAATAGTCACATTGAAATTTTAAGAAAATCAATTTAGTCATTTTGTTAAATCAATCAATATTTTGGTTTGAAAATGTTTTTTTTTCTAAGTCGTTTTTTTTTTGTGGAACAAAATCTTACTTTTTATTTTATTAATATGTCATAAATATTTAGAAGGTGTCAATATCAAAAATAATTCATAAATATACCTACCTATTGATAATTTGGGCAGGTGATCGGTCGCGCCACGCCGGCGCCTATTGTTTACCAACCACTCCCGACTACCACCCCTCATCATGCCGCCCTGGTACTTTGAGGGATGAGCGCAAATATTGTGAGAGGACACAAGATGAGAAAGATGCAAAAAAGGACGCGAAAAATTTACCTAGGCACCCTTTTTTTCTTAGTAAAGTATTTCTTTATCCGTCTGTTCTTATTTTACGGATAAAACATTCAATTAAAGCAAAAGTACGCAATTAAGAAATTTGAATAATAAATCTTTACATTAATACTCATATTAAAAAACTATTTTTTAGCAGAATTTTGTTGACTTATATAATAAGATAAAAAATAACCGACTTCATTAGTGATAAACCAGTGATTTTGAGTTAAAAATTAAATTACTGAACAGATTTTAATAAAATTTCTATAGGACCTGTAAGTATATCCTTTTAAATAAAAAAGAATTTCTCAAATCGGTTTAGAACTGAAAGAGTTACAAGGTAACAAACATAAAAAATACAACCGAATTGCAAAAAACCTTTTTTTAAGTTGATTGAAAAGGAATTTCTAATCACAAAAGTAGAAAATTAAATTTAAAATTGTGACTAGACAATGTCTGTATTTATGTAGAATATATTTAAGGAAAAAAAAACATGTAAAGAATTCTAATAAGAGCAATAAAAATCAAAACAAATAGTTCTTAGAATTCTCGTCTCTCTGTATGTTTATCCCTGCATTACGCAAAACCTTCTGCGTCAAATTTGCTTGTTTTTACAGTTGTTCCTGAAGGTCGAACTTAAAATGAAATACTTTCAAAATTCACGCAAATTCAATGTCGTGGTTAAAAATTTATCTAATACTAATATTATAAAGAGAAAAGATTTTTTTCTTTGTATGTTTGTTTTTTATGGATAAACACAAAACTATTCAATCAATTTCAAAAATATATTCACCTGCAGTAAGCTATATTATCGACGAGTAACATATATTATAGATTATTTAAAAAAAAAATTAGAAATCCCTACGAAAATCACAACAATGACACCCAATTATACATATTAAAGCTAATATAAATTTTAGTAATTTATCTTTACAGTGTTTTACTTATACCCGTGCAAAGCCGGGGTGAATCACTAGTATGTAATAAAGAAAAAAGTCTAATGGACGACAGAATTAAAAATGTGGGGATCGATCAATCCCTAAAATGGAAGCAACTGGCCGCCGCCGCGCCAAAGCAACCATTAAACTGTTTGTTCCATTAAAAGGGGCAATGGAATTTCGAAGAGATTCTCTTTGTTTGGTCTGTACTCGACGCGGACACTGAATATGAATTGTAGGTATACATAAATTATAAAACAATTTTGTAGAACAGAGTAAATTGAAATTAATGAATAAATAATAAGTACTTTTTAATACAGTACGTACATAGTGACATCTACTCTCAAAATAAGCAGAGCTTGTAATATATAGTAATAATTATATATTTTAGTTACAATATCTGTATACTTGTCTAATAACGAATATATTAAAAATATGTTATCCAAAAATTTATATTGGATATCAAAATGGGTAATGACCTTTTTCCACCATCAATGTACAGAGAAACCCAATTTATTCGTATATTGAATCGGTATGCATATTTTTTTTTTAATGGGTAAAAATGGATTGGTAACCCCGCCCGCGCTGTTGATATACACCGACGAGGCACCAGTGAAAGATGATAGGTGAGAATGAATGCAGGTTAATTGGCCCACCATGATGAATTCGACAAGAATTAAACATGATGGTTTCCAGGGGGAACCGCGTGGAGGTCAACCTGAGAGGGTATATTGTCAGTAATGGGGCTATTAGACCCCATTACTAACAATCCCTTTCCCCCCAGTATGCATATTACCTATGCCTACTTGTACATATACGTTAAAGGTTTTTGTTAATCCTCTATACGTACCTGCTGTTTTTCAACATAGAACTTTGGAGGGAATAGGATTGTTAATAATAAAGTCTAACAGACCCATAGCGGAGAGAAAGGGATTGTTAGTAACGGACACTAAGAATCCTATTGCTAGCAATATACCCAACCAGGTCAACGCCCTCGCGGTTCTCCCTGGAAACTATCATGGTTAATTCCTGATGAATTCATCATGATGGGCTAACTGGCCTGTTTTCATTCTCATCTATCACCCTTCACTGGTGCTTCGCCAGCGTATCCCGTTAGCGCAGGCGGGGTTACCATACCATTTTCACCCATCAAAAAAAACCGACCCATACCTTGTAACTACCCTACTAGGTCAAACCTCCATGCGGTTCCCTCCGGAAAACATTGTGGTTAAATCTTGTTGAATACTTCTCGACAGACCGGGACTTTATTCAGTCAGCTGTTATCCTTACCTATCATCTCTCATGATGCCTTACCAGCGTATACCGATAGCGTAGATTGTCATTCATAAAAAAAATAGAATTCGAACCCAAATCGAGTCCAAGTAGGCTTTTTGATGTTTACCTATTTAGGATTTATTTTAAACACGTTTATGACAATTTCTGATATTCTTTGAGAGTAAACTACAAAATTGTAATCCTATTTTAGATTTTTTTTTTTCTAAATAATTCAAAATTAATCTGTACTGTGTGGTGCATAGAATAGGGTCACCCTTACTTTTCCGTGGGTGTCGTAAGAGGCGACTAAAGGAACATAATGGCCGAGGGATGGGCAGCAGCGTTCTTCTTAAAATAATCACCAAAGCCTAACTGCGGTTGTCAACTCGCTTGCCAAGCGTGGACATGTACTGGCTAAACCCCATCTAAGGGGTTGACTATATTCAGCCCTGGACAGTTAACAGCTGATTTGGTAAACTAAATTATTAATACAGTCTAAAACTACTAAAACTTAACTATTCTTCACTAACAACTACATCTATTAGGGGGAAAGGGATTGTTAGTAATGGAGACTGAGAATCCCATTGCTAGCAATATACCCAACCAGGTCGACCTCCTCGCGTTTCCCCCTGGAAACTATCATGGTTAATTCCTGATGAATTCATCATGATGGGCTAACTGGCCTGTTTTCATTCTCATCTATCACCCTTCACTGGTGCTCCGCCAGCGTACTCCGTTAGCGCAGGCGGGGTTACCATACCATTTTTACCCATACATATCTGTCACGCCTGTCTCCCATTAGGGTAGGCACAAACAATGGAACGCCAAATGCTTCGATTCAAACAAACCTCTTTCGCTTCTTCCACATTCATCAATCTTGTCATACACGCTCGTCGGTTACGGGTACTTTTAATTTGGCCCTTCTTCAGCACGTCGCCTATTTGGTCGACATACGTCCGTCTAGGGCGGCCCCTACCGACATCTCCATTCATTCTTGCTCGGTAAATCTCTTTCGTAATTCTTCTTTCATCCATCCTCTCCAAATGACCAAACCAACGCAACATTCCTTTTTCAATTTTTGTCACTACATCGTCTTTCAGTCCACACTTCTCTCTAATCACACTGTTTCTTACTCTATCTTTTAAAGTAATACCACACATACTTCTCAAAGCTCTCATCTGTACAGCATTTATCTTACTTTCATGCTTCTTCTGCCATACCCACGATTCGCTTCCATACATGAGTGTTGGTGTCAGTACTCCTTGAATTATAGCAACCCATCAAAAAAAAATCACTAATTGCTACTGCAAATACCAGGCTCGCAGAACTACAGAGAATATCAGATTATGCTATTACCGTAATAAGGGCGTAGACACAGGGGATGCAAGTCTAATAATAATATAATTATATACATTACACGACGCGTGGCGATATACAACTTAGTAATTATAATTACGGAACGTGCGCTTAGATTTAACGACCTCTATATTCTGGTTAAAACTACTATTGTTTCCTTAAAAGTTATAGCATAACCTTATAAAATAAAAATAATCGTACAAACAAATTTAATTCTATACTATATAAATAATTTTGTTAATATATATTTTCGGAAGTACGTATTTTTTTTTTTACTTATAAATAAGTAGCTGTATCCCGCGGATTTACTCGTGGTCGCACCGTGATGTTGAATAGCCTATAACCTTCCTCAAAAATTGAGTAAGGACAAATGCAAAAAAATCACAAATTCGACTTGTAGTTCCAGAGATCAGCGTGTTCACAGAGCCGAATATTTTGTTTTTTAAATCGAAAAAAGTTTTACTTTCAGTAGTATGAAGTTGCTGTTATTTTCCGTCTGTGTTCTTTCTACTATATTCTAGTGCAGTATATTTTACGAGTACATTGCGGTGAACCGAGCGTGTGACGGCCTGCTGCGGTCACCGCGCGACGCCGCGACGACGCGCTGCGGTCTCCGCTTCAGTCGATAAGTCGCCCGAGTGAAACTTAGAACTTGGATACCTGATTGTACTTAGATATCTGAATGGCACCAGTGATATACCTAACTACAACTAAGTAAAATAACCTACTGCCTAAGGAATCTTACCCGACTCTATATAACTCGGGTATATATAAATTAATTTATACATACATACAAACATGTTTATTAAATAAAACAAAAAAACAAAAAAACACTAATAAGTTTTCGATAATTGGTAACCCTAGAGAAATTTATGCATCAATATGTAAACTTTCGATTCAACGTAGCTCGTAATTCTCAACAATGTAGATAGAATTTAATGCCAAACAGTTTATGTTATCCTGGTAACGCCTACGCGTGCGTAATGAAGATGTCATAACATACAATGTAAATTTTATGGAATAATTGAATATTACATACCTATTTTGTTTAAAATGTTTAAATACCGCATCGAATACCTTGCAAATTCGATTAGCACGGTAATTTATACGTGCGGACAAACAAAATCCAGCATTAAAATCAGACAAGTTGATTAAATATTAAAATAAAAGAGTAACCTCTTTCTCTTTTCTTTAAACAATGACTAATTAATATTAAAATTGTCACTCAGTATTTATTTTATTAACATTTATGACTGTGAAAATATTCAATAGCAAATTATACATATACTAGCTTTTACCTGTGACTTCGTCCGCGTGACCGGAATATGTTTACTGACCGGAATAAAAAGTAGCCTGTATCCTTCTTCATCCCATATAGTATGTATAAACTAAATTTCATAGCGATTGATTAAGCTGTTAAGGCCCTATAAGCTAACAAACAAATAAACTCACTTTCACATTTGTAATATTAGTAGTAATAGTAAAAATATATACATTAAATTAAAATGTTTAAGGTGTAACTGGAAATAATTGCAGGTTTTCTTTTTATTTTAAATTTTACCTCCTACCTATATATTATAACTAAAATTTGATACAAATCCGAAGTTTACATTAAAAAATGTAAACATTAAAATATTCAAATCCTACCGAATTATCTTCCGATTTCGTATCATTTTACAAAACGTCGAGCAATTTTAAATTTTTCCTCAGCATTTTACATAATGGCTGCCATTTGTAAATTGACGACGTCATCCGTATATGGACGAATTACATATTTTCCGCAGCTGAACCCACGTGCCTCACTATATTTAAAGTAACAAGAAGTAACTAGAGGGAGACTTTGTACAAAAGTCGATTGCTTGGGTACCTCTGTCCCATTCGTGTTTCAACCGTAAAGCAGTTGTGTTTGCATGGCTGTGTTTCGGTTTGAAGGGTGGGATATGGCGTGAAGTTACTGGGTACAGAGGAATAACACCTGAGTCCTCAGGAATGGCAACGCATGGGGGTATCATGGACGAAACAGTATACTTTGTTATGTCCATGGTACTGCTCATGTCTATAGGCGACGGTTACCATTTTCCATTAGATGATCCGTCAGCTTGTTTGTCATTCTAAGTTGTATAGAAAAAAAATTCTGTTCAATTATGGCTATAGAATTATTCTATTAAAAATGTCACGTGACCACGGCTGGTTCGTTAAGTTTTGACAGGTGATTTCGCGCGCATTTAAAATTAGTTCTATCTTGTTCAGAAAATACGCCTCATGACGTCTAAACATTTATTTTTAATTTTAGCAGTTTATTTAATTGTGTCCTTATTGTTTTACTCTTAAGGTTGAAGTTCGTATTTCGTAAATCATTATGCGGTAACAAAGGGGCATATTCATACGTTTCAGTCACGTGGCCAGCCCCATTATCTCGGTAAAAGCTCATAATTTAATGGGGAAATCCTATTGTTATTCCTGACGGGAGGTTTGATGGGATTTATTGGTACCGGCTCCATAGATACGTGTACTTTGAGTTTATAAACTGTCATAAAAGGGGAATAGATATTTGATTAATTAAAATATTGATAACTAGCAACTCGCTATGGTTTCGTACGGTTTTTTTTTTTTAATTAAATGTAGCCCATGTTATCCATCAATGAACGTAGCTTTTTATAGGTGAAAGAATTTTTAAAAACGATATTTTTTATATTCTGTCCTAATATGAAGATGATAATAGAAAGGTAACCCCTCCTGTGATGAAGGTATACTCTGGCGAGGCACCAGTCAGCGATGATAGGTGAGAATGAAAAGGTAGCTCAGTTAGCCCATCGTGATGAATACACCTGGAATTCAGCATGATGGTTACCAGGGTAGACCACGTGGAGGTCGACCTGACAGGGTGTAGTTCCCTTCCCCCCAGGAGTGAGTATTAGGCATGAGTAAATATGGATACCGATCTGATATCTATATATTCGGTCCCACCAGATATTAACGGTAGAAAAAAGGTCATCACCCTTTTCGATATCACCCGTATCGGTCGGATATCTATTTTCTAATATATTAAAAGTCTGTTATCCAATATTATTTTTTGTATAATAGGTGCGATGATAGGTGAGAATGAAAAGCAGGTCAGTTAGCCCATCGTGATGAATACATGGAATTCAGCACGATGGTTTCCAGGGGGGACCACGTAGAGGTCGACTTGACAAGGTGTATTGCTAGCAATGGGGCTACTAATCCTCATTATTAGCAATCTCTTCTTCACCCCCCATCCTCCTTATGATATTAGTTTAGGCAAGTTCATAGGATACAGTACCCGTTAACCATACACGATTACCATAAAAAAATCTGAGCCGATTTTGATATATTACCTTAAAGTAGATAGTGTCTACGCTCGTGTTTATTTATAGTCGCAAATTTTTTTTTCTTTTTTGCGAAGCGATACCTTTATTAAAGGATTTCTTTGCGCTGTATAAAAAATAATATAAAGAAAAGAAGTTCGCAGGAAAAACCAATATTAGCCCGGCTACCTCGGACTCGGTACAGATGCTCCTGCGCAAATAAATAATTAATAATTCCGTATGTACAGTCAATTACCGACCAGTGGTCAAATATTGACCAAAAATATGTTTAACCAACTGTGCATAATAGTCCCTCTGTTACCTCTATCTCGCAGTCACAGGTATGTTTTCCGTAAATAAATCCTGGCATTAATTTACAGTCGTAATGAGAACCTAGGATTTGTTCCTCGCTACCATAACAATTAGGACGCTGTTTTTTAACAATCTTCTTGTTGTCGTGACAAATGCGATACTAATTCTCACTAGGGATGGGTAATATATAGCGATATCTGGGGGAAAGGGATTGTTAGTAATGGAGACTAAGAATCCCATTGCTAGCAATATACCCAACCAGGTCGACCTCCTCGCGGTTCCCCCTGGAAACTATCATGGTTAATTCCTGATGAATTCACCACGGGCTAACTGGCCTGTTTTCATTCTCATCGAGCACCCTTAACTGGTGCTTCGCCAGTTTATCCCGCTAGCGCAGGCGGGGTGTTACCATACCATTTTCACCCATCAAAAAAACTTACATGGCTTTTGTGGCAATAATTTTAATATTATTTTATGCAAATAAAGTTATTTCATTTTACGGCTGAAACTATGTTTAGCCGTGAGTATCCCCTCAAAATTGCCATTAGGAACGGTCCTGAGCCACCTGCATCCCCTGACTCCTTGCAATGTATTTAAAGTCGTCACTCCATCTAGTGCGGGGTCGTCCTACACTGCGTTTGACCGTACCGGGTCGCCACTCAAGATCCTTTCTTCCGCTGCGGTTGTCGGTTCTTCGAGATATATGACCAGCCCATTGCCACTTCAGCTTGCTAATCCTTAGGTTACATGCCAGTTGTAACTGTTAATAGTTAATATTAAATAGTTAATTAATAATATTTAATAGTTTTTGTTTTTAATGGATGATGAATGGAGTGATAACCCCGCCTGCGCTAACGGTATACGCTGGCGGGGCACCAGTGAGGGGTGATAGGTGAATAATGAAAAAAGCAGGTTAGTCAGCCCATCGTGATGAATACACCTGGAACTCAGCACAATGGTTTCCAGGGAGAGCCGCGTGGAGGTCGACCTGACAGGGTATATTGCTAGCAATAGGACACCAACCCCGCATTACTAACGATCCCTTCCCCCCAATATTTAAAAGTTAATAGTCTCCTAATTGTCATGTCATTTTATTTCTTCTTTGTCATATTTAGGCTGCCATCGCCTAAATCACCAACACCGGATTAATACGGCAAAAATCCCAGACATTTAGACGAAATATGGTATTTTCCCCGGACACTATTTTGCTGAGCCTTCTTGAATGTGGGTTATTGTGGATGAATTTGTAACTAAGATTTATTTCAGTTGATCGCCTACCTATAGAAAAAATTTACAGGGTACGGAGGAATAACATGTGAGTCCTCAGGAATGGCAACGCATGGGGGGCATCATGGGCGAAACAGTATACTCTGTTATGTCCATGGTACTGCTCATGTCTATAGGCGACGGTTACCACTTTCCATCAGGTGGGCCGTCAGCTTGTTTGCCATTCTAAGTTGTATAAAAAAAAACTCATGGCGAGAAAGGAAGGGGTGAACCATTCTACGCTGGGACCACATGGCATTATAATTAATAAGTATGACTAGTTATTTGATACAATAAAAATCTAAGCGTATGCTAGTGAAATTGTATAGTTTTCTACTTTTTTCCATTGATTTCTATTCTCCAAAGAGTATAGATAACAACAAACAATTATATTAAAAACAAAACTCAGCCATACATAAACAAAAATGTATTATATTCATAAGGCAAATAAAAATTCTACGCATGTTTGTAACCTCACGTAGACTAGATGCCTACCGTATCGCTTTACCGACTTGTAATATGAGAAACTGTGTGTTTTGCATCGTGACTAGCTAACACCCTCGGGTGACATCTAGCGGTAAAATATATTTGTGTAATGGTATGGTGACGATTGGAACATTCGAGAGAGAATTTCGTTTTTCCTTACTATGTATATATATATTCTTTATTGCACAAAAACATACAGTAACAACAATAAGTTAATAACAATGTTAGCAAAGGCGAACTTATCTCTAAAAGAGATTTCTTCCAGTCAACCTAACGCAGTGGCATAGGAAGTAGTGAGTGGCATGGGCGAAACAGTATAGTAGTGCAAGACAGAAATTTAAATAAATATTTACATAAATTATAAATAATTATATATATACACACATGCATTCACATATATACATACATACACATACACATATATATACATATACACATACACATACATATACACACATACATACACACGTTAAATACAACATATAAATATCAAATACAAGAGAACACAATGATGACAGTCTTCTAATCATTTTTATATTTAAATTAAATTGGAAAGATAAAATGTAAAGAGCGTTGTGGTTCATAGTCTAATATTTTCTTTTCAACTTAAAAAAAGAAGCTCTCTATTGGTTTGTATATCCCATTCGTGTTTCAACCGTGAAGCAGTTGTGTTTGCATGGCTGTGTTTCGGTTTGAAGGATGGGATATATATATGAATTTACAGGGTACAGAGGAATAACACCTGAGTCCTCAGGAATGGCAACGCATGGGGGATATCATGGGCGAAACAGTATACTGTGTTATGTCCATGGTACTGCTCATGTCTATAGGCGACGGTTACCACTTTCCATCAGGTGGGCCGTCAGCTTGTTTGCCATTCTAAGTTGTATAAAAAAATATTTTTCGTGTTTGTTACCTTATATCTTCGTCAGTTGTAAACCGATTTGGAAAATTCTTGGAAAATCTGAAAGGATATACTGTAAGTATATTGGTTCCATAGATATATTATCAAAAATTGGTACCTTAGATATTTTTTAAATCAAAACAACTGTATTTACCAGAAATGATGTCGGTCGCTTTTTGTGGAACATAATTATTCTAGTAGATGTTCACTACAACATGCTGTAGATATATTCAATGCTCCCCCAATATGATCTCTTTGTGATTCCATTTGATGCTACCTAGCAATTAGGGATGGGCAATATATATATATATATATATATATATATATATTATATATATTAGTTGCAACATCTCCTTCTACATCTATTGGCTCCAACAACATCTATTGGCTCCATAACGAATATGTTATGGAGCCAATTAAATTTCTATTATCTAATATTTAATGTTGAAATGAAGAACCGAATCGAAATTAATATCTAATATATGTATAAAATTCTCATGTCGCGGTGTTTGTTACCAAACTCCTCCGAAACGGCTTTACCGATTTTCATGAAAATTTGTTTGCATATCGGGTAGGTCTGAGAATCGACCAACATCTATTTTTCATACTTCTCAATGATAAGGGTGACCAACCTCTAATTATTATTTTTTATTTTTTTAACAAAGTTTTTTATTTTTATTTTATTATGATTTAGCATTGAAAAATACATACAACTACAAATTTTCACCCTTTTACGATCAACCCCTATTTTTCATCGCAATTTTTATATGCCGCAATAGGGCTGCAAGATGTCAATCGAATATAATAATTGTAGTACGATAAATTTTCATGTATAGTTCTAAAAATAATGTATATGGTAAAACAACGTTTGCCGAGTCAGCTAGTATTACTATATATTAATACAGGCGTGACAGATATGTATGTATGTATGTATTGTATCAGTACGGGTGATATCGAAATGGTTGATGACCTTTTCCTGTCATTAGTGCTCATGGAACTCAATATATAAGTATCGGTACCGATTTTTTTTTTTAATAAATGATAATGGAATGATAACCCCGCCTGCGCACACGGTATTCGCTGGCGGGGCACCAGTGAGAGATGGTAAGTGACGAATACACCTGGAATTCAGCTCGATGGTAGGTGGAACCACGTGGAGATCGACCTGATAGATATTGCTAGCAATGGTGTTGGTAGTTCGCATTTCTACCAATCCTTTACCCCTGCAGTACCGGTATTTTCCACGACTACTATGAAGAAACTTTATTCGTTTTTTAAATTTGACTGTTTCGAATAAGAAACCTTTTTGCCAGACGCATAGACATTTACCATAGATTAATATTTTTTACTTTTTTTTTGTCATAGGCCTACAACAACACGCGGTACTTACATCCAATGCTCTCCCAATATTTTTTCTTTGTGTTTATGCCGCCGCTGTCTCAATGTTCTATGCGTTAATCTGTTTGCCTCCGTGTTTGTGGTCGCAAGTTTGAGTTCCGACTTGGTCAATATTATAGTGATCGACTTAGATTTACCGGTTGTGGGCCGCTAAAATGGCGCCATAATTTAATTAGAGTTTTAACTAAAAAAATGTTAATATTGTAAATGATCATAGCTTCTAAATTATATATTTATTTCCTATATGAGTACGCTGCCTCAATGCGGTGCGTTGGGAGACTATTTATAATTAGTATTTTATAAATTTTATCAATTAATATTTAATAAATTGTATATTAAATTTAATTTATTGATGTACTGTAATTCTTAATAACTACCGACTTAATTTTAGTATCTTATATAGAATTTTTTAATTTCTTATATTAATATTACCATAATGTTATGTCCCAAGAGCGGTTGACGTCAGCCTGTACAATACTTGCACATAATCATTAAATTACTGAACGCAACTGTCATGTGACAGTTGCTCCGCACTATCGAATTGTATTCATTTTTCTTTTTTAAAAACATAAACCTGCTTGGTTCGTCTTTGTCTATGGTCACAAACGGCATTTTAGTGTCCCCACACAGCCGATATTACTTTTAAAGTGCGTGTACACTTGTGTTTTATTTGTCGTATGCGACCGACAGACCGGGACTTGTTTGTTTGACTTAGGTGGCATATCGTCCGAAGGGACAATTCGGCGTTATAGGTAATTTCATCTCCAATGAAAGGCTTTTATTGCTCATTAATACTCGTATTTAGTGATTCTGATGAAATTTTATTTAACAATATTGGTATAGTTAAATAATTTTACCAGAGTGAGACTCTACAAAAGTCGTTTGCTCGAGTGCCTCTGTCCCATTCGTGTTTCTATCATAAAGCGGTTGTGTTTGAGGGCTGTGTTTCGGTTTGAAGGGTGGTATATGGCAGTAAATTTGCAGGGTACAGAGGAATAACACCTGTATCCTCAAGAATTGCAACGCATGGGAGATATCATGGGCGAAACAGTATACTCTGTTATGTCCATGGCACTACTCGTGTCTATAGGCGACGGTTACCACTTTCCATCAGGTGGACCGTCTGTTTGCCATTCTAAGTAGCATTAAATAAACTAGCTTTTTCCCGCGACTGCGTCCGCGTGACCGGAATATGTTGACATCCCGGGTTGGTAATAGTCGCCACACGATTGGCAAGCAAGTTGACAAGTGCAGTTCAAGTTTTGTGATATTTAAAAAGGGACGCTGCTGCCCATCCCTTTACCATTACGTTCCCTTAGTCGCCTCTCACGACACCCACAGAAAGGAAGGGGTGATCTATTCTACGCCGGGACCACACAGCATCAACCAACAAATAATATTAGCTGTAAATTACTTAAAAAAAAACATTGGAAAATTAAACAAATTACATCGCGAAGCCGGGGCAGGTAGCGAGTATTGGATAAATATATATTTAAATAAACCTAACCTAAAACATTGAGGGGAAAGGGATTGTTAGTAATAGAGACTGAGAATCCCATTGCTAGCAATATACCCAACCAGGTCGACCTCCTGGCGGTTCTCCCTGGAAACTATCATGGTTATTTCCTGATGAATTCATCATGATGGGCTAACTGGCCTGTTTTCATTCTCATCTATCACCCTTCACTGGTGCTCCGCCAGCATATCCCGTTAGCGCAGGCGAGGTTACCATACCATTTACACCCATTGAAAAAAAAAAACCTAAAACATTATATTCATTTATTGAACAGGAAAATTAAAAAAAAAAACAAAATTTCTACGTCACAGAAAAAAAATACAGGACATTTTTAAGCTGTATATCCACCTCGGAGGGGCGGTGCTTCCTAAAAGGTTTCAGTGTCAATATAAAATTCCGGTTCCTTTTTCGTATAACTTCCCCTGTTTCCCCTATTTTGTTTTTTTTTTTTCTTACGGAAGGGTTGTTAATACTCGGGAAGCCGCATAAAGTTTGTAAATACAATTTTAAGCTATTTACCTTAATGAAAACAAGAAAATAAAAAGTCGAAAAATAAAACGGAAGATCTGATATCAATTGTTGAAAGTTGAAAGAGATCAAATTGTTTTTTGGTTTTATTTTAATTTTAGAAAGAGTTATAGAGATCTGAGTTTCTGTTTTATTATTATTATTATTATGAATGCGAGAGACTGAAGGACAGGTGGACATAAGGACGCCGCCTCAGTGGGTGTTCGGGGGCTCCAGCAACCACGAGAAGTAAATAGTGGCTACGAAGGACGGGAAAGGAAGAGATGACCCATTCTATGCCGGGACCACACGGTTCGCAGTATGGCAACGTGTCAATTTTCAAAAAGAATTGAAAATGTTTCAATAATTTCGAATTGATTATTTAAACAGTTCTCTGTCTACGAACTAACTAACGTTATTCATAGAACTTCATATTTTGCTTTGAAATTTTTCATACACTATTTTTTAAATTATATATATATATATATATATATATATATATATATATATATATATATATATATATATATATATATATATATATATATATATATATATATATATATATATATATATATATATATATACTTTTTAAATAATCAGTTTGAATATATTTAATTATTTTTAAAAATTTGCAGATAATTTGCAACGTTGCCATACTTTGTCAAAAGCTAAAGGTATGAACGCTGTCATGCTGTTAATGTAACAAACAAACTCACATATTTATAATTTTAGTAAGGATTAGTAATTGCTCGTGATGTAGGTCGCAAACAATAAAACTAATTATTTCTCCGACCAACGTTTAAACTAAAACCGCCCATCGGTTTAGTTTACTATTGTAATCTTTTGGAAGAAACAATAAAGAGTATCCTATCATCTATTTAATAAACAAAATCAATAATTTTAAATAACCACCGAAACGTTTGAACAGATCTTCATAAATTGTAACTAAGAACTATCTCGATAACGTCAGATTATAAAAACAAAAAAAAACGCATCATAATCGGTCTATTCGTTTAGGAGCTACGACGCCACAGACAGACAGATACACAGATACACAGACACGTCAAACTTATAACACCCCGCTTTTTGCGTTGGGGGTTAAAAAATATAATTACCCGACGCAGACATGCGTACACGACGCGGGTCGTATGACGTAAATCTTGGCGCCGTCGGTACCCATGGCACAATGGAATTCACTATCCATTCGATCTGTAAAATGGGGCTTATCAGTACTCAATATTATTTCTCTTACTTTAAAATCGATAAAACAGTTTCTTTCATTCGAAATCGACTACCACATTCGGGTAATTATCGAATGTTTCCGACTGAACGGCGCAAGAAGGACTATTGAGGCAAATTCGAGTGTGCACCAAACACTTTCGAGTCCCGTCAATAGAGTGCGCTCCATTTGACACGAAAAGAGTCCTTGACCATTTTATCGGTCGAATAATGGTATACATATCGTATGACGAAAATTGGACAAAATTGGGTATGTTAAAAACATAAGCTTACCAGGACAACAGAAAAAGGACAGTTCACGCGTGCTTTCACAAATCTCCCTTTCAATGATGTGTTATTTTTTCAATTGATGATTCTCGCCACTGTCACTATTTCTATTCTACCGTGATACGTGCATTCATACAAAAATGGATACTGTAATAAATTTAAGAAATAAATTCTTGAAAGCCTTTAGTTTATATTTATCCAAACAGAATACTGAATATCGAACATTCTGGAATCTTCTAGATCAAATCTCCATTTTTTTAATAACAGAAGTATATCTGGCTGAAGAACATATAAGTTCTTATTTGGCCATATAAATCTACAGTTAACTGTAGTATAAGTTAAGTACTTTATATTAATATTCGTGTATAATATAGTATATTTTATATATGTGTAAGTATATTTGTTATTTATATATATATTTTTGAGGTTTGTTTTTGAGGTACAGAACCCTAAAACTTAATACAGCCTAGTGACGAATTCTGTAAGTGGATAAAGCAAGCAGTTCTCATTTCATTCTCTCTGCTTACCCTACAAATTTTATTGTGAAGATAAAGATTCAAAGATACAGTGCATCGAAGATCCAGACATGTATAATAAAAACCCTTTTTAGCCCTCTATGTCGAGGCTGTTTTGACGCCGAAGAAACGGCTATTCACCTAATCCTGGAATGTGAAGCTGTGGCCCCTCAACGTTTAGAAATCCTCGGAACGGCGAGGTCGCTCCGTGAGGCCTGTGAAGATCCTAGGAAGCTTCTGTGCTTCTGGGCGGAGCTAGGCTGGCTGTTCTGACCACGACTCATACGCACAACTGCCCAAATGAGAGGCCAAGCTCGAAAAAAAAACTCTAATTTACATTACATTATAAAATCCTTCTTTATTCGATAATTGGGTAAAAAATTAGAAACACCACAATTTCGTCCACCGGACGGAATTGTGGTACCTATCACCAACAATTTCCGTCCCTCGCGATTTGCGATGAGCGCTGTCTAAAATTATCTAAACTAGTACAGACAACCAGGAGAGCAAGGCGGGCTGGAGCTATCCGAAACCTGATAGTTCACCCCGCCGCGCCCCCACCCCTCGCAGCCCCCGTCCTGGGTATAACGCGGAACGTATGCCCGCACTCGCTCAATACTGGATAGACGGGGATGGCTTTATTCATTAAGTATTTTTAAACTACTGTTTTCTACTTATCATAAATATATTATTATAAGACACAAATACTAGTGTCATAATTTTTTGTAAAAAAATAGACTACAGTGTGGGATTTTTCAAAAAGGGTATATTAAGGTTTCTGCAGGGTCGACAACTCGCACGCTAGAGTTGCAGGCTTCTATAGGCTACAGTAACCGTTTATCATCACACGGGCTGTATGTTTGTTTGCCTACCTTTGTGATATAAAAACTACAATTTATATCAAATTTTTGAGAACAACTAAAGAGGAAAGAAAATTATTCCAAAAAAATTGTTCAAAATTATAACACATTTTAGAATCGATCATCGCAACAAAGTTCACATACATATACATAGATCAAGTTTTATATATATTGTAATAATATATAAACATGATTTTTATGTATGTAAATATCACAATCACAATCATTTTTAGTAATTATGAAGGTAACAGCAGATATGGTATTTATTTTTATTTACTATTAGTAATTACGTATAATATGCTTTTGTTATTGGCAATAAACATTTTCTTTCTTACTAAAATACATGTAACGATATACACAAGTACAATTTGTTCTGCGATACGCATTTTGGTGGGACGTGGGAGTAAGAACCTAAATACACAGAAGACCATTCTATCAGGGTTACTTTAACGCAATCGAATTGAGACTAACTTGAAATATCATATACTGGTATAAATAAATAATAAAATAAATAAAAATAAATAAATAAATAAAAAAAAATAAAATAAACTAACGTAACATTTATAAGACTAAGGAAATAATAAAGTATAAGATAGTATAAAATTTATTGATTTTTTTATTTGATTGTGATTTTAACGACTTTCATTTGACGTCAATTCAATGTGATTTTTTTAAATTTGTTCCCAACTTGATTGCGTCAAAATTTATCCCGCTGTTTTCACGCCGGGTGTAAATAGGGCAAAATTTAAAATTGGCTCGTGTCTGCATAATGCGGGTCACAAGGTGCAGATCCCGTTGGGCCTTACAATCACTTACGCAATTGTTTAAACAATGCCCGTAATAAAATATCGTATTACCAGTGAATTAAATGAGCATCCTCCGTGCATTGTCGGGGGGAGTTGGCTTGTTTTTTCGATGCGCATTTTGTGAGTTTGTGAATGCAGTCCTTTCATTATATATTTATATGGGTTGTTAGCAGTTCGTAATAATAGTTGGTCATTTACTGTATAGGTTAGTTTTTAAGGACATTTAAGTCGTTTTATTTCCGAACTTAGGAATTTTTCAATGCGTCGCTGTTTTATTTGCGGTTGTTTTTTCTTTTTCAGAAAGCAGCCAATTTTTCTTGTCAAATCATCTTGCACGTGATCCTCTCTGGAATCTGGTTTATTTCTAGTGAATTTGCCATGATGGGCATAATCTGACTTTAGCTTTAGCTTTCATAATACTGTTTAATAACCATGGTGTTATCACCATTGCTAGTAATATTCCCTATTAGATCGACCTCCATGTCGTTCCCCCTGGTAATCATCGTGTTTCATTCCTGTCGAATTCGTTATGTTGAGCTAATTAACATAATTCATCCTCACTGCCCCCCCCCCCCCCCCCCCTCGCTAGGGTCTACTGATAGCGCAGAAAGGTTCCATTTTTGTCCATTAAAAAGTCTTTATCATCACCTATTATATATATACTGTACTAACAACGCAGACGAGCTTATCATTCCATTTTCATATTTCTGTTATTTTCACGCAAAAACTACCAAACTGATTTGTATAGAATTTTGTACATGAATAGATTGTAATCTAATGTAGAACATAGGACACTTTTTATATACTAATTCACACGAGCAAACCCGCAGGATATAAGTAAGTAAGTCATTCATTTAAAAAAAAAAAAACTTTACTATTGGCCCTCGCATAACTCGATAATTATTAGACCACAGCCCAAATATGGACATCCAAAAATGTGGACAGACGAACAAAAACGAATATTTATCTCTCGGCTGCCGATACAAATAATTGAAATCTCTCAAAACACCCGTAAATGTTGTTTCTACAAAAAACACTTTCGTCTGACGAACAACAATAGTTAATCCTAGAATTGTCCGCGGCGACCGCTCATGCGCACGTAACGCTGCGCAGGCGCCGATGGTGAACACGAAAAACGTGACGTCTATTTGTTTATTAACACTAGACTAGTTATATATGTATGTAATTTTGTTTTTTTTTTTTATTTTTCGTTTCATAAGGCCTTCTTTGAACTTTAATGAATATTTATACTCTTTATTGCACTAAAATATACGGTAATAATAAAAATAAAAAAACAATGTTAGCAAGGTGAACTTACGTCTAAAAGAGATTTCGTTCAGTACCTAAAAAATAATTAATATGTCTATATATATAATTAACTGGAAATTAATGAACTCGTTGTGTTTTTGTCCGTTCCATATATATTTATATAATTTATATAATTTATTTAATATATTTTATTCATATAATTTATATAATATATTTAGCAACACATTTAGCGTTTCCTTTTTAATTTTATAGAAGACTAGCAGTATCTCACATTTTTGCCCACGTGTATTAATACATAAATTAATATAAATATTGTTTTTTTTTATACAATTGAGGTGGCAAACAAGCATACGGCCCACCTGATGGTAAGTGGTTACCGTAACCTATGAACACCTGCAATACCAGAGGTATTACGCGTGCGTTGCCGACCCTGAAGAAACCTCTTTACCCCCCTTTTGAAGAACCCCATGCTGTAGTCTCTACCGTAGAATGCAATGAACAAATTGAAAAATTGAAAAAAAATTTGAAAATTGAAAATCATCCTATGTGCTAAGTTAGAATACAACCTACTCGTGTACAAAATATCATTCAATACAGTTCAGTAGTTTTTGCGTGAAAGAATAACAAACGTCCATCCATATATCCTTACAAAGTTTCACATTTAATTTAGTATTAATAGTATAGTCGAATATAATAAGAACTTATTTCAGAAGTTAATTTTAAATGTTTCCCAGCAACATTGCTGCAACATTAAAGGAAAGTTTAGAAAGATTGTCACTTCTATCAAATCTCTTACTCTTCATCATCTCAGCCATTATCCGTCCACTGCTGGACATAAGCCTCCCCCATAGACTGCCATAAGGAACGGTCCTTAGCCACCTGCATCCACTGACTGCAATGCAAATTGCAATGTATTTGAGGTCGTCACTCCATCTAGTGAGAGGGTCGTCTTACACTGCGTTTGTGTGGGGGGAAAGGGATTGTTAGTAATGGGGTCTAATAGCCCCATTACTAGCAATATACCCTCTCAGGTTGACCTCCACGCGGTCCCCCCTGGAAACCATCATGTTTAATTCTTGTCGAATTCATCATGGTGGGCCAACTAACCTGCATTCATTCTCACCTATCATCTTCCACTGGTGCCTCGTCGGTGTATACCCACTTTCACCCATTAAAAAGAAACACTGCGTTCGCCCGTGCTGGGTTGCTCAAGAACCTTTCTTCCCCATCGGTTATCGGTTCTTTGAGCTATGTGACCAGCCCATTGGCACTTCAGCTTGCTTATCCTTCTATTGCTCTTAAAGCTACGTATTCTACCAAATTCATTAATTTAAAATATTTTTAAATATTCAAATATTATAACTTATAATCCTGTAACACCTTGATACCACACAAAATTTCACAGACCAATTGATCACAATGAATCTGTGAAATTGGATTTCCAATATTATTTTTACTTCACAATGTATCTAGTGTTGTGTGTGGTCGTAACTCCGCAGCCTTGCGTCTTGCGTCAAACTCGTCACGGCGCTAATCAAGCAGAAGGACGGATGGGAGATCTGTTAATGCCTTTCATATGAATTTTGTGGTTTATAATATTTTGTGATAAAAAATTTAGGATCTATTTTTTAACAGTTAAGAGATATATTGTTGTTTTTTTTTTTGTTAAGCAGCTGTTTTCATTTGTTACTAGTTTCTACCCGCGACTTTGTCCGCGTGACCGGGATGTGTTTACTGGCAGGGCTAAAAAGTAGCCTATAATCTCTTCTCATCTCATATAGTAATTTTGACTAGATTTGTCATATTTCCTTGTATGTGCTATGTATGTATTTATATGTATATATATATATATATATATATATATATATATATATATATATATATATATATATATATATATATATATATATATATATATATATATATATATATATAATATAATATATATATAATAAATTATATGTATTTGATATTTTTGTGCATTACAGGTTTTTGTATTTTATGCACGAAAAATTATTAATTCACTCTTGCGCCACCTGCCCACTTCTATCTGTTCTCCTTTAACCAAAGGTTGTACCTTTATGTGTATATTTAAATCTGTATTTATGTTACTGTATTTCACATGAATTATTCACTTGTCATTGTATATTTTTATTTATGGTGCAATAAAAAGTTAAATAAATAAATAGTATCATCATCACCATGATCTCAGCCATTGTCTGTCCGTTGCTGAACATTTTATCATCCGATCCAATATAATATGTGTATACTAAATTTCATAGTGATCAGTTAAGCCGTTAAGACACTATAAACAAACATACAAACAAACTTTTACATTTATAATATCAGTAAGGATTAACTGGAATTTTTACCAGAGGGAGACCGCCGCGTAGAGATTGACCTGATAACTTCTACGAGGATAATATTGCTAACAATGGGGATCCCATGCTAGCAATCACTTTCCCCCTTGTACCTATATTCAGTACTCATCTGATTATGCTCAGGTATATAAATTTCTATGCGCAATCAACTGAGTCTTATGTTAATTGTTTATTTATATAAAAAAACTCGGTACAATTATTGCCAGCCTAATAAATATTGTAGATAGGCACTTAAAGATACCTGCATTCAGTAACTATTAAAAAGATATAGTTAAAGCTATTGTATAATATAGTTATCTCTCAGATGAACTCATTGTCACCGATACAAAACACGCTTCTAAGTACACAAGTCTTTTGTCCTTTTCTTGTAATGCACAGATAAAGTTGGTGCTCTTTTGTGACCAAATATCGGTATGTTTGTTGCAATATCAGGCTTTACGCATTTAGTCAGAGACGCGGAAAATCTTTTTAAAGTTTGCCGATTATTTGTATTTGAAGCAGTTAGAAAACAGAGACATATTTTGTTTTTTTTTTTTTTATATACAACTTAGATTGGCAAACAAGCTGACAGCCCACCTGATGGAAAGTGGTAACCGTCGCCTATAGACATGAGCAGTACCATGGACTTAACAGAGTGTACTGTTTCGCCCATGATACCCCCCATGTGTTGCCATTCTTGAAGACTCAGGTGTTATTCCTCTGTACCCTGTAAATTCACGCCATATCCCACCCTTCAAACCGAAACACAGCCATGCAAACATAACTGCTTTACGGTTGAAACACGGATAGGACAGAAGTACCCAAGCAACAGACTTTTGTACAAAGTCCAAAGTCCCACACTTTTTGCTTTACCTTGACACTTTCAAACAAATTAAAAAAAAATGGTTGAGATTCTCAATTCAAATAATGTAAGTTCAACTTTTTTGTTTAGCTATATTTACTATATATTATTTTTTGTTTATCCACATTTCAGCCAAATATGTGAACGTATTTTATAATGACAAATTTTTCTAAGTTTTAAACTTTAACGTGATGATAATATTAATTTAATTAAGGTACCTGATTAATAACAATCATCGTCATCATCATCTCAGCCATTACTTGCCCACTGCTGAACAGAGATCTGGGGGACCATAGACTGCCATAAGGAACGACCCTGAGCCAGCTGCATCGACTGACTGCCTATATTGCATTTTGAGGTCCTGTACTGCATTTAATTAATAACAATACCTATTATTAATTTATTTATAATTTTTTATATTATTTTTATAAGCAAAAGAGGTTTGTTTGAATCGAAGCATTTGGCGTTCCATTGTTTCTGCCTACCCTAATGGGAGACAGGCGTGACAGATACTCATATATATGTATGTATATATGTATGTTATATTTTGAATTATTAAATCTTATGCCGATAATGCTATTTTTGCTTTCTTTCAACCTCTTTCAACGTCTGTGACCATCATGTCAAACAGTTTCTCAAACATATATTTATTATAAAACTTCAATTTACCGCTTTCACATTATACATTCCTGGGAATTTATATCTGTTAGCATTGTCCCTTCGTTGTTATTTTAGGGTGGACAGAAGACTGTCTGTAAACCACGTGGCGCCAAATACTTCGCGGAATTGAAATAAAATGCAAAAAAAACGAACCTAAATAAGTTTGTTTTAACAAAAAAAACAGTCAAGAGTAACCTACCTTTATCGATGCTTTAATACGGTCTCATAGATGTAAGGATTTGTAAGTAGCCAGTGTGCATAATGCACGTTTTGGTTTTTTCTTATTACTTTTTTTAATGTTTTTTTTTTTTAAACAAAAATTTCGCTGTGATTTTTCTTTGTTTCCGAATATTATTATATAAAATATAATACTAAAAATCTATGTTTCCTGTTTATAGTAACTGGTCTCTACTCAGAAATTTTGAAAGATTATATACATATATATACTTCGTTATAAATACGCTTAATCGATTTTTGATTTGTTCTACTATTAAAAGAAAGAAAAAGAGAGAAAGAAAGAAAACATTTATTGCCAACAATTATCAATAGAAAACAAACTTCACATTTGTTATTGCCAACATTCTGCTATCGGACATCAGCATACTGCATTCCTTACAATTGTTCATATCTACATTTTTAATAAGTTTTATTTAAATAATATTGCGTATATCATGGACAGTGTTCAGAGGAATTATTCGGATTAATACCAGCTGCTAAATTTCACCGTACGGCCCTTTATAAACTAAGGTAGGTACTATCTGGATCATCTGGATGGGTGACGGTCCTCCACCGTGCGTTTCTGTACTCTCTTGCTTCCACGTACGACCCAAGTATCGAACCTACACCCAGCAGCAGTATTTCTAAACATGTATAACATAAAACCTTCAAGGAAAGAACATATTCCTTCTTAATACGCCGGTAATACATCTGCAATTTCTCTGATAGGCGGCGGTGACCATTTATCATCAGGTGAGCCGCATGCTCGTTTATCTTCTATGTAGCTTAGGCATATAGTACTCGTAATATGGATACAGATCCGATATCTATATAGATAGATAGATAGATACTCTTTATTGTTTCCTCCAAAAGATTACAATAGTAAACTTATTATAGATATAAACAATTACAAGAAATAATCACAGCGAGTAAACAATGGGCGACCTTATCGCTAAGAGCGATCTCTTCCAGACAACCTTTGGATGGAGAGGAGTTCTTTTGGACGTTGATGGTGGAAAAAACTTCGATCATATTGCTCGACGACAGTCCGACAATCTGGACAAACTAATGGTTGTAGGCAAGATAGAGGGGAAAATGACCACGCGGACGATCGCTTAATCGATGGTCGGACCAAATAACCGCCGTTACGGGACTGTCAATTGCAGCTGCCCTGCGAGAAGCTGAAGACCGTGCACAATGGAATAACATCATAAGAGAGGCAACGGACACCTTTCAAGGACACGACCTTTAGAAATGAAGAGGACGAAGAGAGAGAGAGAGAGAGAGAGAGAGGTGGAAAAAACGTCATCACCCATTTCGATATCGCCAATATCGGTCGGATATCTTTTTACGAATATATTAAAAGTCTGTTATACAATATTATTTTTTGGACAGAGTTTTAACATATAGATACGTTATTGGACCAGTATAGGTATATATAATAGATATTATAACTAAAATAAATAGATATTGCTAATATATTACCCACCCCTAGTAATTATAAACAGATTATAAAATCTCCTTTTTTTAGAAACTGAGTTCAAGCCTTTTTTTTATACAACTTAGAATTGCAAACAAGCTGACGGCCCACCTGATGGAAAGTGGTAACCGTCGCCTATAGACGTGAGCAGTACCATGGACATAACAGAGTATACTGTTTCGAAATATCCTTTATTATGATTTTCCTTTTAAAATGGGGTTTGAATCGAATACCTTAGCGATCCCCTGCTTTAAAATAATACCTGAAACACGTTCTACTGTTATTGACAACTGTAATTGGTAAATACGTATTAGATAAATCTATTTAGACACTAATTAATTTGAGATAATTTGGTATGAAGGAAAGTGATAGCTGTTAGTGAATTAGGTGGGTACTAACCACCCCCCCCCTCCCTCATTCGCCCCCTTTAAGTAGGTACTTAACAGGCTATTTAATCTGGCAGCCCGACAAATGTTTCGACATGTAGATGTTAGATATGTTATCTATATATCTAATGCGGTGGGGGAAAGGGATTGTTAGTAATGCGAACTATCAGTGCCATTACTAGTAATATACTCTGCCAGGTCGACCTCCACGTGGTCCCCCTTGGAAACCATTATGCTAAACTCCAAATGTATTCATCACCATGGGCTAACTGACCTACCTTTCTATTCTCACCTATCATCCCTCACTGGTGCCCCGCTAGTGTATACCGTTAGCGCAGGCGAGGTTACCATTCCATTGTCATCCATTAAAAAAAAAACATATCGAATACGGATGAGGGAAAGTATTGTTAGTAATGGACACTAAGAATCCTATCGCAAGCAATATACCCAACTAGGTCGACCTCCACGCAGTATCCCCTGAAAACCATTGTGGTCAATTCCTAATGAAACCGTTATGATCAGCTAACTGGCCTGTTTTCATTCTTATCTATCACCCTTCACTGGTTCCCCGCCAACGTATCCCGCACATTATCGCAGGCTTGCAGTTTGGGATTGCTATTGCATTTTCATCATAAAAATGAAAATGCATATATTTGATTGGGTTTGATTTGACGGGGGAAAGGGATTGTTAGTAATGATGCCTTATGGTCATAGGATTACCATTGCTAGCAATATAGGCGATATACGCTATTAATTCGACTTCCATGTTATTCCCCCATGATAACCATCGTGGTTAATTTTCTTGGAATTCGATGGACCAACAGACCTGCTTTCATTCTCACTTATCACCCCTCACTGGTGCCCCGACATTATATACAAATAGAGCAGGCGATGTTTCCATTCTATTTTTATATTTTTACCCATACAAAAAAACATATCTAATACATACCTATACATCCATGATTTTTAATGAATAACCCCTCCTGCACTTATTTGGTTTACGCTGCTGGAATACTAGTGAGGCAATATTAATAATAGGCAAGGATGAGGTCAGATTGTTTGGCTTACCATGAATTCGTTACGATAAATTCCAAATTCCATGGCTTCGGGGTGACTGCGTGGAGATCGACCTGACAGGTTAGGTGTTAGCAGTAGGCTCGCTAGACTGCGCACTTACTTCAATTTCTTAATTAATTTAAAGTTTCAATTATTTAATAATACCTAATTATTTAATAAAAAACGATTCAATTGTGGCTAAACAGGTTATTTTTGTTATTATTTATTCAGTTTATTATTAGATAACGATTTATTAAAATTTAATTCAATTCCAAATTTGACTCAATCACAAAGACTGTCATTTACTCTCTATCATACCTACGTACTCTTCAATTATTTTTTTAATGTCATTCTCCTTTCGATATTCAAATTCAAATGGATTCTATTTGGGGGCGTTGCCCTTCCGAAGGCGTTATCTCCGTCCACCAATGAGAATTCAAGGATTACCCTTGAAGGATAATAGTGTTTTGTGATTGGTTGCATCACTGACAGTTAAATGACGATGTACAGATGTCCTTAAAGTGTATCTTGGTCTCTGTCTTTTATTGTCCTTTCTGATTTTCGTTGTCTCACTCAAACGCAGCTGGAAAAGCAAATTCGCGAGTTAATGCAAATAAAATACCATGTTTCTGTTTTTTACTAATCTGGCTTTCCTTTATTTGCCGTGATTGGCCCTATGAATCCATTATGTAAAAATGTTTTAAATTTTTATAGCTCACCTATTAATAAATAATTCAGTAAAAATAATACTTTAACAGAATTCTGCTTAAAAATAATATAGTGTGTGTTTATTTATTGTATGTGTTGCATAATTTAAATAAAATATACTTTTAATTTTTTAATTAATCATCTCTAATTATATACCTATATAGGCTAGTAGTTGTATTGTTCTATGTTTATGTAATTAATTTTACGTAATTAATTTTGTTTGTATACATATTATTATTTTTTATAATAAATAGATATAAGTATATTTATATTTCTATTCAATATAAGCATTTTACATTTATACATATTTATTTATAAAATTTTTAGTACAAATGTGTCTAATAAAGTCTCTATTCAAAATTAAGTTTTAATAAAATACTGACAAACAATTATATTTCACATCCTAGTTAAGACAAAAACTCTCCTATTTTTTTTACATTGCTATTGTCTAAGAAAAACGGTGTTTTTTTTTAAAATGCAGGTTGTAATTGTGTTGTGAAGTATGCATGTTTGAGCTTGATATTTCCTTTAAATTAATTGTACTAATTTAGAATTGAATCCATTTTGTAAACGAATTAAATATCAAAAATCAACACTTACATATCCTTCGTTGAGTACTTTAAAATAAACCTGTCGGCATCTATCGCCGAATTTGTAAACTAATTTAGTTGAGACAGTTCTAAATTAAATTTGTAACTACTGGCTAATAGATGGCAGGAGGTGCATATCAAATACATTTCCCCTTATTTCATTGCTTATTTAAATAATAATATTCACTGTGATAATCTTTATCAAATATTTTTATTTATATTATATTTAAATATTATTATCTATATTATTTAGTATATATTACATTTAAGATTTTAAATTTATTTATTTATATTGGCAACATTAGACAATACGCGTGTCGCTATTTTTTTGCGCAATATTCCACAGAGCAAATAGGTAATCGCTACCTTATTTAAGAGTCGACACCATTTTACTATTGATAAAACAGGAAAATATATCTATGCTACCACCTACAAACATAAAATATAAACATACTGATGTTATTTTAAAATTGCTTTTGTGGCATATTATTTTCGCCTTTATCTAAAATATTTATACTAATAAGTATAATAAAAGGCTAAACTATTGTTGAAAACTGTAATTATTCTGATCCAAATATATTTTATCAATTATATTTTAACATAGATAAAAATAAATCTTGTGTTTTCAAGATCATTTTTAAACTATTTGAAAAATTATATATCATTTTTCTATAAAAATATAACTGCCAGTACTTGATTATAATAAAAATGTTACAAAGAAGTTAATTTAAAATACAAACTGCAACAACCATATTATAATATAAAATTTTCAAATGTAATAAATTGGTTGCATAGATATCATACGAACTTTTTTATTCTGTGTAACATAAACTTACGATTTTCGAGATTCGTAATGACGTGTGACATTTCGTTATTGTTGACGTTTTCCTTCCATTAATAAAATCTTCACTTTTTACATACGTGTCAAGTGAGCTTGTACGCGTTCGGCTTTAAAGCCCTAATTATAAGATATAACTGTGAGTATTCCTTTTATTTTGCTTACTTAATAGATTTATGAACGCTTCTAATTATTACAATCAAGAAATTGTTATTATAATATCACTAAATATTATTACATTTTAAATGTCGTATGTTGTGAAAACCCAATTTGATAACATCGCTTGATTTAGTGGAAAATCGTGTTACACCGTAAAATACACCTAATTAACGTATAAAACTTTAATTTTACTTCATATATTTTACTGCTAAAATTAATATTCCATTGGAAAACCCAATCTACTTTCTAACAGCTGTGCAAACATTAGATCGGGTTTTTCCGCTATTTCCTTGCGACGCAAACCCAAATTACGTATAAAATTATGTTGAAAATTCGATATTGTTCTAGAAAAAAACATTCCATTAATTAATATCGTATCTAATTGTCCATAGTTTTGATGTTTAAGATTTGTTCAGCTAATTTACAAATAGTGAAAGTTGCGTCAGTGGATACATTTAGGTACTGTTAAAGGCTATTATCTTATTGTAATAGTATTAATTCGGATATTTATTGATAGAATTATGTGAAGAACTATATATTATTCTTCTATTTAACAGTTTTTATTACACATTTTTTTGTAGGTAAGTTTATTCTTTTTCTCTTTTTCATTTTTGTATTTCAAGTTTTATATACTAATTAATTTCTTATCTAGTGGTATAAGAAAACTTATTAAGTATTTTTTTAATCAGCTTATCTTTTTTATCAATGTATTAAAAGCAATTAAATAGATAATGAAAAGAGAAGCAACTTGTCAATATAGTGAAATGGTATATATTTGTGATCTTGTAGAAGTTCTTGATATCAGAGTGTGTTATTCTTATTTGTATAAGAATTAGTATTAATATAGAGAGATTTGAATTAAATAATTATTTCCATAATGTATTCATAGATAAAAATCCTTTCTTAATTTGCAGTAATTAAACATTTATAATAACATAAATGAAATCTATACAATTAAAATTCTAGTTTGTGAGATTACACAGTTAAAATGGTCGTTCAACTTGAATGATCAAATTTATCCCCCCTCTAATTCATTATTTGGTATTCATAATAAGTTTATAAACAAACTCTACCTGTCATTTTCTTTGAAATAAATTTATCATTGTAATATGTACTATATCCACTATTTTACAATATTAATTCCGAAGGAAAGTTGATATAGACAGGTGGCCAGTCATAAAGCTAAAGGCCAAAATTTTGAGTAATATGGATAAAAACATTATGTGGACCCGAATTTTTGGGATAAGGGTTTGGATCTTCCAACACATGATGATTACAATACATTAAAACATATGGAAATAGGAAACAAGTTTGATGGAAAGTGATAATGTCACCTATATACATACCCAAACAAAAGACTTGTACAAAGTCTCCCTCCGGTAAAATAATAAAATGCGACTTCATAGTCTTGTGAAGGTTGCTATATAGTTGGATTTTCCTACATATTGTTTTGAATACTTAAGTTATTAAATTGTTTTATTTGTAAATATAAAGTATAATTGTGACTTATCTCTAGATGTGACCCATGACATTTTTTTTATCTCTGAAGATGCTAAGTTCATTACTATGAGCTTTTTATACCTTTTATGAGTATTAAATGGAATGCACCTTCTAAAGGTTAGCAGGTAGAGAATGTCATTTGCATTAATTGGTACTTATTACCACATTTATTGATTAATAAAGTTTCAATAGCTATAGTGCAATGTAAGGGCAGTTATAAATTGCATTAAAGCTATTTTTTATTATATATAATTATTGTAGTCATATGAAGGTGGTGTCATCTGGTGTCAAAAATGTCGACCATTTTAATGACACATTTGTTTATATAAATTAGTGTATAATGTGTTGGTAAGGGTAATTACCTATCAGTGTAGTAAATTTCACAGGAATCTTTAGAGTGATATAAGCAGGATTAAATAACAAATGTTCAATGTAATTATTTTTTTTCATTAGTATTTATTTCTAAAATATGTATTCTTAATGGATGATAATGAAATAGGAATCTGCACTATTGGTATATGCTGAGGGGTAAAGGGAGGGGGCAGGAGCGAATGGTGATAGGTGAGGATGAAACCAGGACAGTTAGCCCATTATAACCAATTGGACAAAATTCATAGATATGTTACTACTCCAAATTTAACTTGTATTTTTATTTATTAAATTTTTGTGTTCACATTCTTCCAGGACAAATATATTTCAAATCAATTAAAATGGCGCCAAAACAGAGGATGCGTATCGCCAACGAGATCGCCAGTAAAAACATCACCATGCGAGGAAATGTGCCCAAAACCACCAAGGTTAGTTGTACTGACTAATCTTTACTAATCTTTTCATCCCCTTAACCAGGATATTTTGAGTGAATATAATAAGGTTAAGATTTTGTTCCACCAAAAAACAACCAACTTTAATTGTGGCAAAATCAGTTGTTTTGATATAAAATTGAAAGTATTTACCTTTCAGATAAAAAAGAATTTTCCAAATTTACAAATGACATAATTATAAGGTAACAAACATAAAAAGATACAACCGAATTGATAATCTTCTTCTTTTTAAAATCTATTGAAATGTAGCCTCTGTCGTTCCCAATCCCAAATAATGTACCAAATTTTGTAGCAATTGGTTGAGCCATTACAATGTCAAGAAATAACAAACGAAACTCACTTTTGTGTATTTAGATTTAAATAACTGGTTTTATCACAGTTAAAGTCTTTTTTGTGGGATTCAGGGACACAGTCTTTAATTATGATTTAAAATGCCTTATGGATTGAGCTTTTTTTATTTTTTTTATGGAATTTCGTGGCTGGCTTTTGGCCACAACAGCATATTCAATTAGCGCTGGCGGGGTTACCATTCCATTATCATCCATTAAAAAAAAAAACATTAATGGGACAGTGCTACCCAAGCAAACGAATTTTATACGAAGTAATAATAAATAAACAAACAATAGATTAGCGAGTCAAAGCGACTGATGTCAGTGAAATTTTTTTCAATAACATCAAACCACCTGTGACATTGAGCGGAATATTTTCTCTGACGTGGTGTGCTATTTTATTATGGACTTTATTGCGCCAGCACAAGGGCTACATTACTTATTGCGTGTTTATATTATCGAAACCAACTGCGTAAAACAATGTTAATGTTCCGCAATACAAAATAGCCGCGGGAAATCGGATTGGACATGTTTAAGTGTACTCATTTAATAACTAAAAGAAATACTTAATAATTATGTATACTTAATTTCGTTTATTTTCACTAAGTAGTCGATATTACCTTTGTTTTCAACCTACTTAAAAAATGAGGGTTTCAATTTGTTTTTTTTTTTTATATTTTTAGCCTCAAGACTCCGTCAGTTGTTACCTGATTTGGAAAATTCATGAAATGGATCATGTCCGAATGCTCTTGATTGTATCCTCAGACGTTGTTGCCTTAATGGCTTAACTAATAACATAATATAAAGAATAATATAATAAATAAAAAATAATTAAGGTTTTTTTTAAGGGTTATGAGAGATGATAGGTGAGGATGAAAGCAGGTCAGTTAGCCAGGGCTCAATTAGTTAGGGGTGTGGACCACAATAGTTTCCAAGGGTAACCGCGTGGATGTCGACCTGATAGGATATAGTGCTAGATCCAATTACTAACAATCTTCCCCCCCCCCCCCATTACTATGAAATATATTGTATTGTATTAATCTTCTAAATATTAAATCAGTCCAAACTCGGCTTATATGTAATGATATAATTAAAAAAATATATTAAATATGTAATCTTTTTTTTTTCAGGAAAAAGACGATCAGTACCCTGTAGCACCATGGCTTCTAGCTCTCTTCATCTTCGTAGTCTGTGGCTCGGCGGTCTTCCAAATTATCCAATCCATAAGACTCGCCTAGACCGCCCCCCCCCCCCCTCCCACACCCATGTGATTCTTCGACTGATAAATACTACCCAAAAGTGCAATCCCTACTTGTGGCTTGAGTAGTTTCTTCACACATACAAGTCTAGAGTGAGATAGACAACCCTGCATTCCATTACTATGTAGGTATTTACGCGCCAAAATTATTTATACCGCTTACCATTCTTTGTATTTTGTTCAATATTTGTATATTAAGACATTTCGATAACAAAATACACTCGGGGTTGATTTTGAAGCTCTGTTTCTTCTCTAAATTTCTCTTAATATTTGAATTTGATAATTTAGCAATATTACTATTTTATGAACATTCATAAACTAAATTTTATAACAGTTTTAACTTAAATGTAACTTAGTAAATTAGTTCATATTCGTCCTAAAAATAAATATTTCACTGTAATATCATAAAATTGAAATTTTAATATATATTTAGAGAGCAGACACTTCGGAATGGGCCCCAATTATTGTGTTTATCAAACTTCTCAAGTCACGACTGTAACAGAGGACATAACATTTATGTGCATTATTTCACTGCGCAATCATTGTGTAGCTTCGAAAGTTGCATCTTATTGTGTTTAGTCATATAAGGTCAGAATTTAAATATATAATCTCAAAGGAAAACATTGTTCATATATTCTTGTATATTGTAAAAAAAAAAAATAATATTAAGAGTGCTGGTCAATCTACTACAATAATAGATCCGCAACTTGGAGGTCTGTTAAATAGAAAATGCAGCTTTTCCATTTTGTATTTGAGAGTGGAGCTCATCGGTGGAGCTCTACGATTTTCAGCGAGTCCCTTCACCTCGACCAACGTCCTTTGATCTGCCTAACGTAACTATACCTTGGCCTCCCCGTCCCCTCCTTCCTTCTACCTTACCGTCTATTATAATGTTCATAAGTTTATCGTGTCGTATTATGTGTCCCAACATTTTCTCCCTTCTGACCTCGATGGTTTTTATAATGTATATTTATTATTAAATATGGAATTTTAACGAGTTAAAAGCAAGATTTAATAATAAAAATGTAATAGTTAAATCTATGAAGTAGAGCTGTTTTTTTTATCTATATTTTATTCAATATATCTATAGCAAAATATACTTAAAATTATTTGGTATAAAGTCTATTATTGTAGTACATATTATTATTGTATGTACATCTATTATTGTAGTAGACTGACGAAGTGATGAGGATTGAAGCATTTAGATGAATATTGTTGAAGAATTATTAATTCGTTCATTCCTATTAATTTTATTGAGACAATTGTGTTGAAAGACGCACAAAAACTGACTTTTGGTAAAGTTGTTTTTTTTATTATTATTATTATTTATTGATAATATATAGTTCAATTTTATTGTCGTATATTGTCCAGATTAATTATTTTAACATCACAGTAATAAAATAATTTGTCAACTCTATTTTTTTAATTTTGAATATAATTCTATTGATTACAGTATATTTGTCGGAATATTGGTTTTATTTCACTACTTTTGAGTTTCTGATGGGACGAAACTGGAATGGTTACTCCGTCTGCGCTGTTGATATACATTTGCGGGATGTCACTGGCATTTACTGACTTGACTCTCTCTCTCTCGCTATGGGAAAAAGGGATGATTAGATGGACCAGCCTCATTGCTAGCGATATGTCTTATCAGGTCGACCTCTTCACGGTTCTCCCTAGGAACCATCTTGGTTAATTCTAGTCAAATACATTATAATGGGCCAACTGAAGTGCTTTCTCACCTAACATTAACTGTTTCGGTTTGAAGGATGGGATATGGCGTGAATTTACAGTGTACAGAGGAATAACATCTGAGTCCTCAGAAATGGCAACGCATGGAAGATATGGACGAAACAGTATACTCTGTTATGTCCATGGTACTGCTCATGTCTATAGGCGACAGTTACCGCTTTCCATCAGGTGGGCCGTCGACTTGTTTGCCATTCTAAGTTGTATTAAAAAAAATGTACATCAATGGCGTACTCTCAATAAATTTGTTACCAGTTTTTTTATTAATGATAATAAAATGATAACCTTGCATGCACTGACGATATAAACTTGGGACAATAATATATATATATATATATATTATTGTTTCGCCCATGATACACCTCCCTCCATGCGTTGCCATTCCTGAAGAAGGTATTATACCTCTGTACCCTGTAAATTCACTGCCATATCTCACCCTTCAAACTGAAATACAGTCATGCAAACCCAACTGATTAACGGTAAAAACACGAATAGGACAGAAGTACCAACGTCTTTTATACATAATCTCCCTCTGAATCATCATTTTATGTTTATAATGTATATTTCATATGTTGTGTATAAGTATACATATGTTGTGAAACCTCTTTATATTTTTTATTTTATTTTTCTGTCAATGACATTATTTGAATATTTTTATTGATGTTCTTTCTTAAACAATCGAATTGACTTATAAAAATTTTCTGAACTCATCATCCACTATTTTTCTTCACCTGCTTCCATATATCCGATATCTAATTTTATTTTATTTTATTTATATTATTCGGAATATTCACACATTATTAGCTGTAAATTTCTTTACCTATCCTAATCACGTTCCTGATTCACTGTTCATCCCAAAAGTTGACTGGTAGAGAATGCTACAAGCATTAAGTCCACCTTTTGTAGCATATATTCATTCGGTCAATAAAGTTATTGAAATAAATATATAAATAAAAACAACACATTCGATAATTCGTATATTTTTGTTGACAAATCTGTAACATTAATTTTACACGACCAATATTGTCAGACTTAACTGATTTATATTTTACAATACAACATTAAACCTATATGGTACACTCAATTTACAAATTGTCATGTGATATGTGCCTTAATAACAAATTATATAATATTTGAGCACCTATTATAGTACAGAATTAGTCGTAATGGGTACACCAAACTAAACTCCAGTTAAGGTATTCATGAAACTGAACAACTTGCCCCAAGAATCATAGAAACTGAACAACTTACCCCAATTATTAGAGACACTGAATAACTTGCCCCAAGAATAATAAATACTGAACAACTTTCGCCAAGACTATTGGAAACTGAATAACTTGCCCCGAGAACCATTAACCATTTAATTAAATTAATCATGTGAGTGCTTTATAAAAAGTTCAAAAATCATTTCAGTTATGCTTCTTAGAGTAAATTGGCCAACTTCATGAATAATATGACTGGACGCGTCTTATTGTAACCTATTACAACTAACCTTATATATGTAGCACCAATTTTAATAATGAAATTAGTGACTAAAATACCCCGTACACAAACGTTTAAAAAATTCGTGTTAAAATGTTTACAAAAAGTGTAAAAGTACACTGCAATTGTTCAAATAATAGATGGCAGCAATGTAGAAAGTCGAAATTAAAAAGTAAGTGTATGTAATGTAGAATTCCAAATTTGAATTCTATGGTTATGAATTTTATACAAATTAGTCTATATTACTGTAATTGTAGTTTGATTTTAGTAACATTCGTTGCGCCAGTTAAATAGGTTTTAAAAGATTTTATTTTTTTAATTTCTATTTTTTGCAGTTATAAAAAATAATAATACAGAGTACACTAGTACTTTCATCTTATGTCAAATTACATTTTTTCTCATCTATATTGCCTATAGGTACATTTGACTTTGTGTTTAGGGTATAATAATTTTCGATGTTGTGAAATCACTTAGGCGACCAAAATCCATTTATAAAACCTTGTAATGTTTATTTTACCGTATATAAAAAATAGCGAGCACATTATTATATTATATATTAGATAACATAAATATCGTTAACCAGATATTTTATATTCATATTGGAATTATGTCGCTTAGTTATTTTTTTGTCATATTTAATTTATAATAACAGCGCCATCTAGTAAGTAATAGATACTAAAATAGTAGTACTTCTGTTTTTACTAGATTGCGCTGTGTATATTATTTTTTTTAAGTATAAACTGTAATTAGTGGTTTAGTCCGTAAAGCTCATATTTAATTTTAATAACTCCAAAGACCAACTCCAATATATTTTTTTTTTACATATTATTCTTTCCAGTTCCCTTAAACAAATGATAAATGAATGTATCAATAAATACATATTATTGTCATTAACATGTGATTCAAAAAGAACAAGATAGTAGCTTTGACGTCATGTTTCCTCTCATGACAAAAACATATCTACTGATTAAATCGCTGCTTTTCTAGGGTGGCTCGTCAGCAAATTGACTACTATCCTCTCTCAGTTTAATATCAATATGCATAAAAATGGTACGTTCGTTTTGTAACTAATTCTTTTTTTTAATTTTTGTCTGATGCATCGTCTTCATATTGCTAAAGTTCTCTGAATTATTTACCACTTTAAATAGCTTTTTTTTGGATTTTGGTCGCATGACATTGTATAATAATATCAAGTAAATATAAATTAGTAGGTGCCATAAAATTAGTAAATAATGCCATAAAATAATTAAATTGTGATTTTTTACATAATAGGTAAGTACACTTTGTGTCAATTAATATTATAAGTAATTAATGGTTAATAAACAGGCTGGTAGTGATAATTTTCAAATTAACAGAATACTATAAATGAGATATACGTATCTGTTAAATTTAATGGTCTGTGCATACGAGAGACATTTTGTACGCATACAATATGTCCATCGTTTGCGCAGGCCTTAAAGGATTTTTGCAATGACATTTTTAATGTATGTATGTATATAGGCATTAACATATAGGTTTATTTATTATAAAAGTTTTAGGACGTACTAGCTGAAATAGGAATTTGTCTGACTTGATGTGGCAGTTTATGAAAGCTGAGCGATAAGTTTAAAATAAAATTATTATTTATATGAATCCTTCCAGTGATAAAGTGATGGTTGCAAGACCCTGTAATAGTTATAATAATTGTAAAACATATAGGACCATAATAAATGAACAGTAATGATGGCAGAAAGTTGGGTAGACCAGATAAATGATTACATCATAGTCTGATACAAAATCTATTTTTTTTTTTATTATGGGCATTTTCAGCCCATTATTTTATATTTCAGAGAGGAATAAATATGTTATAACCTGTTTGAATAGAAACAATTTACAAAGAATAATATTTGTCATTGCAAATATTTAATTATAGGTGCATGATGTATAATTCGCATGTTTATTTGGAAAAAGACAAACAAAATCAGTTATTGTCTGCCTATAAGATTTTTATAATATGATAAATATATTAAGAGAATTAAAATATGTAATAAATTTTATGCAATGTGTTCACTACCGCCGCATTGTGAAATAATATTATATTAATTGTGGTATCATTTCAAATAGTATATTGTGATATAAAAACATAACTTCTTACATCTCTCGCTTACATATAAAAAATAGTAGTAAAACATTTTGCGAAACAATTCTCTATATTCGAATTGCAAATTTGTGACTAAAGTGTACTGTGAATTTATCAACTAACTATTTTAAAGTATCATAAATGGCCTCGTTGGGATATGTACCATTCAAATGGATGCTGTTACTAAAGCTTAAACAATTATCTTTACTTAGTCGGACTTCTGTCCTTTCTAAACTTTGACTTTCGTTTTCATTCGGATAATCATCCATATTGCTAGTTATCTCTAATCTTATCGCATGAATTTTCTGATCCGAATGGTTAACTTTATCGCGCTCCCAGGAATCTACTGTTATCGATACGTCATTTTTACTTCCCATGTCGTCTAGTTCACTGGATGTCACGCTTGAATTGTCTAAATCAAAATCTGTAGTCTTCTCTATTACTACAACTTCTATATGTCTAAAAGGATTCTCTTGGTTCTCTATCATCTGCCTCGCTCGTTCATCGTTTCTTATTATTACTTCTTTTTTCACATTACAAATCACAGGGTCATTCGCTAGTACGTCTATATTATTATCATAATTATCTTCTTCATTCAGTTTATTACCATTTGGTGTACATATTTCAGCATAAATATTGTCAGAACTGGCATCCGATTCGACCTTTTCTTCTTCAATTTCGACAGCATCAGCTACCTGTCCATAAGGTAAATCTTCTATTACAGGAAGCTTTCGTTTCTGTATTGAAGAAATGGACCTACGGATCTTTACTTGAGTTTGCGGTTCTTCTTCTGAAATATCTACTGCTGATATATCTTCTTCTATTTCAGACTTAGGTGTAGGAGCTCTTGGCTTATCAATCTTTTTTCTAAAATTAACAAGTTTCTCGCCATCGCTTGAACGTTCTGTTTTTGTCGGCATACTATTACTGTTACTGCCTTCTTTTTTCTCACTACATTTTTTAGGATGCAATAGATTTGATGTAGATTTACTCAGCACTCTCTTCGTTTTAACGTGAAATTCTGAACATAATTTCTCCGTAATAAACGAATGTTGTTTATAGTTGATTTCGAAATCACTATCATTGTATAGAGATCCGACTCCAAACATGTTGATATCTTCACAACTTTGTATTTGATTATATGATTCTGACTTAGCCATAGCTTTTTCAGGAATTAAGTCAGGCTGTATCCTCTGTCTCCTTTCGAGATTCGTAGAGGATTTTGTAGCTGATGACTTTTTGAGCATATTTTCGTCTAAAGACTTTAATTTACGACCAGAACTGGAATCACTTTCCATAGAACCGCAATAGTTTATTTGATCCACACTAAGATTTTTGCGACCATGCTTCATATTGATTCCACTATCTTCTGTATTATAAGAACTGTCAGGCATACCTGTTTGCACCGACACCGATTTTGTCAATATAGGTTTTTTATGATTGGAACTACACTGACTAGTCCCCATATCCGATGAAGAAGTTGTAAGACTCTTATAAGAGTAACTCTTTTCGGCTGTTCCATCTTGTTTTCTGGAAGCACCAAATTTATCTTCAATAAGTTTCGCCATATCTTGGTACCGCTCTATTGAACTGTGTTTTTCACCCAGAGGATCGAACGGATCTTTCACATCAGTTAATTTTTCATTGTTCTCAATAGCCGTTATTTTTTCATCTGTCAACTTCTCAGTGCTTTTTAAGAGTTTTAAGTTTTTAAACCATTTGTTCTTTTTCTGTCCAGAGTCCTCTCTAAAGACATGCATTTTATCATTGGAAAACTGTTCTTGATCAATTTTCTCCTCCGGTTTATCATCTTTACCCTCATCGTCGCTATAAACGTCGTAATTCATATGTTCGAGTTCGTTTTTACTTAAAAATATAATAGATCCCTCAGTTTCGTCTGGTATATCTTTGAGTACTTTCTCGCTTTTCCCGAAGAGTCTTGACGTATCTATCTTTAGGCCTTGTAGTGTGAATTTGCGTTCCTTCTCGAATTTTACTGGCTCATGGTCTTCTTTAATGAGATCCTCGGCAGTTTTCCCTTTGCTAACAACAGTAGAGTTCGCGTAAGAGATCTGTCTAATCCAATTATCAACGTTGAGTTGACAGAAAGTAAGAGCCTTCTGTAGACGAGCGGAGAGGAACATTCGCTTCTCATTCTCGAATCCGAGCTGGGTTCGGCGAACTTTTATGTTGCTATTGAGGGGAAGAAGTCTAAGGGAATCCTTCGCGTGGTAGCGTGGATCCATCTGCTTACTCGGACTGGACGGCATCGAACCGTACTCCGGGAGGGTGCACATTACTAAAACTGGTTCTGTTACTGCCGCCCGTAACAGAAGATCATCTGAAATTTAAATTAATATTATGTAATAATGGTTCTATTGTATTTTACAAGTAAATTATACGATACTAGAATTGAAAATTATGATCTTATTAATTTTATAAATATTAAAGATTTAAAGATTAGTAAATGTTTGTTAATCACAGCTAAAGGGATATAAAGTTTGGTATACAAATGGATCATGTCCTAGAAGCTAGATGAACAGAATATGTTTGGTTATGTATATTAATAAAATGGTATATTACCTCCAACATCATGTGCCATCTCGATCGGCACGGTGCCTGCTAACAGCCGCACCCTGGTGGGCAGCCGCCAGAGGCTCAGCAAATGTGGAAGCCGGTGCGCCCGCACCCCGGCCTCGGGCGGCGGGCTCGATGTTGGCTCGGCTCCCTCCCATTCCGCTGGCGACAGCTCCTCCGGGCATACCTCGAACATCTCCCCCTTTGTATTGATAGGCACGAAGAGCTCCTGTAATTTGTACGTTTCTAATATTAATGACGAGAAAATATATAACAATCTATTGACGTTGCATTGCTGGGGATGAACATGTCTCCATAAAAAAAGGCATTAGTTATTATTTTTTATTTAATAAATTAATTGAATATTTGACCTTGTAGATACAATCTAAGGAAGAAGGTCTTAAAACCGACATGTGATAGATGAGAAATGGTTATGAAATAAGATAAAGCAAAAGACATGATGATAAAGAACTTTAGTATTCGCTTTTGTTTTTACCATTAAGGGACTAGGCTTGCATAGATAACGCAAAAATGTATTTGAAAACTAATTAAATATAACATTTTATATTTCTGATGACATCAATCCTTTCTATCTCCAGAATTTCGATCCTATAATAGACCGCTATAAGAAAAAGACCAAAATATTAGCACAAAAGAAGAAAAGTCGTATTATAATCCTATACTAAGTTGCCAATCTGGCATAATAGACTAATATCTTCATCTTATGAGAAAAGACCTGTTTCTATGTTGCAATAATGCAACTTAGCAAGGTAACTAGAACAAGGTAGCTTAATACGAACCGCTCATTAAAAAATAACATAGGTATCCTAATGAAAGTTTATCATCGTACCATCGTTCCCTCATTGTGCCTTGTCAAATGCATTAACACCCAAGATAATGCCTAGCTTTTATTGCGAAGCCATTCGTTTTAATGCATTCGACATCACGCAATCGTATTGTTTATGAGTTTGCGCACAAGTTATATATACAAGTTGGTACGTAATATGGCGGCCATTGTCACAATAGTCACAACACACAGGTAGGCGGATTTCTGCACTGAGACATTTTAGTTATGTTACTAACATAATACGTAAATTGTACCCTGACGATGTCTGTACATGGGAGATTTAAAAAAAAAATTGATATGAAAAATAAAACGATTAGATGTCAAAACAGTAATTAAATCATTTAGAAAGTTTATCTGTCTTTCTGTACGTTTGTTCCAATATTACATAAAAACTACTGCACCAAATTGGATGCGTTTTTCACAATTTAAAAGGTCTAACTAAAAATCTGATTAAAATATATTTTAGCTTGATACGCCATCTAGCAGTGGTCTATTTCATTGATATTTCTTCTTCTAAAATTCACACTTATAAAATAGTGGGCAGAATAGTTAAATAACATCGTCTTATTCTAGGTAAAAGGGTGGTAACTTATAACAATTATGTAACTAAACTAGTTGTAGCCTGCTGCTTTGTCTGCGTGGTGCAGTTTTTTTTCTTTATCTCGTAATCTTTAAAAATCCATTCACAAGTTCTTGAGATAAAGGGCAGATAAAAAAATAAAAAAACAAAGCGATCTTATAAAGGTTCCGTCCTCTCTTTTGAGGTACACAACCTCTAAAAACAAAAAGAGTATTTTAAGTAGATCTTTGTAACGAGTATGGACTTTTCTCTGCCAATGGGCGGTAAACATTATGCAGATACCTAATACCAAAGTCTCAATTACTAGGCATACATAAACATTGATAAACATAAATAAGCTAAGCTTAATGCTAATTACTGTCATTTGTGTTGCCATACCTGCCTACACGAGAACAAAGTATTGAAAGGAAAACTAAGTGGACGTTTTGCGATTTTTACGACAAACTGTTCGGGTTTCTTTACGATCGACAGTTAAATAACTAATTATGGACTTCTATGGAATTTCTTTTGAAGTGGACGCGCTTTTAATTCCTTTTTAAAAACAAAATCATTTACTTCGAACGATAGTTGCTGCTACTAAACAACAGATGGCGCCACATATTCAAATGTAATAATTATAAAATATAGCACAGTGGCTAAATGTAGACGATGTCTGAACGTTATAGCACATATTATGAAAAAAATATAGGTATGGGAGAATTAGTAAGAGCATTAGATATCAAAACAATAATTTTTGAAATTAATGCCTATCTCTATACCAAAAGCTCATAAAAACTACTGCACCTAATTAGATACTGTTTGTATTGTTGTGTTCCTGAAGTTCGAATTTAAAACTAAAAATGGTCTCTTTCATAAATTTTTCTACCTTCAAAATCTACGCGTACGAAATCGCAATAAAGCTGACCAGGGAATAAGATTTTTAACTATTCTAATATTATTTACTTGCTCTTTTTCCCTTTTTTTTTTTGAAGGAAAAAAATTTCATTTCTATTTGTTTAAATGTTACTGCAAACAAATTTGAACATCAATGAAAATAGTAACCTAGTCCCCACACTAGTAAAATTAGGTATTTATCTAAAATTAAATTTCAAAAGTCTAGATAATTATAATTAGACATTTGATTGATGATGGATTAGTTCGTAGAACTCGTACACGTCAACCTGTTTGTACCAATAAAAACTGGGCTTTATCAGACAATGCTGCAACAGTCTAGACCGGGTTTTATTGCCTAATCAATTTTGCCATCTGTATGGCAGTATGAGCGGTGCGGGCGCTTAGTGATGTGCCAAACTTGCCTTTTTCAATCGACTTAAAAAAAAAGGGAAGTCCTCAACTTGGTTTACGTTATCATGGCTATTTCTTTATGTTACCATAGAACTCCATTTATAAATCGATTCGAAAAATTCTATTTATTATCTAAAGGAGTATATTTTCAGATAAGACCCATAGAAATTTTATCAACACCGATTCAGTAGTTTTTTTTTTAAATCAAAATATTTGATTTTACCACGATTGAAGACGGTTTCTTTTTTGCGGAATCAAACCTACTTTCTAGTACGTATTTTTTATCATTAAAAAGGCTATTTCTTTATGTTACCTCGGTGCTAGAGTACGTTAAATTTATTAATAAATCGATTCGTCAAAAATTTTTCCATTTTGTAAATAATTAAGAAACAAAATATTATCTCAGAAACATGAAAATATATTTTCAGATACCGCAAGACCCATGTACAGAATTCTGTATTTTTTATCAACACCGATTCAGTCGCCAGTTTTTTTTTTTTAAATCAAAATATTTGCCATTTTATATAGTAAAAATCCTAGACGATTGAAGACGTTTTTCAATGTTTTTTGCGAAGAATCAAACCTACTTTCTAGTATTCAGTTAAATGTGTTTACTATTTTTGTATTCATTAAAAATATTCAAACAGCTAAATTTAAAAAATACGGAAGACCTTTGGGGCATGTCTGTAAAAGTAAAAAGCTCCATATCTAGCCACTATTTTTAATAAATCGAATCTTGAATAAATGATTCTGAGGACTCGAAAAGATAATTAAATCAGGGTTAACGGACTGCTTCACAGTCAGCAATATGGTTTACCTGACGCGGTGCTAATGACACTCTTGGGAGAGGTACTTCGTTAAATTAGAGTCATTTTATAATTAATTTTTGAGTCATATTTTAATGAAGATACTAAATGTTCAGTCATGTAACAATTTTTCCATTCTGTAAATAATTAAGAAACAAAATAATGTAACGATAAATCAGAAACATGAAAATATATTATAAACAGTGGACTCGAAATTACGATTTCAAAATTGGCCAGTAGACTCAGTTCTGCTGCATATGCAATTAGCCGCAAGCTTGTATATTTTGTTAAACATGTATTCGAATATCATGGTATGGGTTCAAGAGAGTCTGTATTTTTGTAATTCACAATACATTTTGCACTTAGCGAGTTTTAAAAAATATTTGCAATATCAGCTTATTTTCTAAATGCCGTCTGCACAAAATCAGTAATATTCTTGACTGCATAAGCACATTAAATCACAAATCTTATATTAAACAATTTTTATGTAAGAAAGCCTATTACAGGATAGCGTCGCCAAGTAAATAATTAGTTTATTGTGTTAAATATTGCTTTCTTGATTTAATTGATTAATATGAGAACATTCTTATGTAAAATGTGAATATTCTATCAGATGGCAATTGTGAGTAGCTTTGCGCAGTGAGTCGCCTAAAATGTCACTTGTCTCCGTGACATATTGGCTGTATTCAATTTTTTTTTTCTTTTTGAGTATTTAATTGAATTAGTGCTAATTGGTGGTTTGTATTCACACACTTAAAAATGTAAAATAATAATATTATTTAAAAAATCAATATAGATTATAAATTAAAAAAAAAATTGTAACTTTTCAAAAGTGCTTCAATGTAAGTTTATTTGAATAAATGATTTCTATTCTATTCTATTCTTATAAATGGTGCAATAAAGTGTACATAAATAAATAAATAATATTTAAGAAAATTGATATAAGAGATCTGAATAAGAGAAATTATCTGTATGTCTATTGATCCATATGTTTGCTCCGGCATCATGTAGTAACAACTTCCATTTTCACATTAATTTGTATCCCAAAAACGTGGAACTTAAAATCTGGTGTAGATACATTTTATCTTGACCATCTGAAAGTGGACTATTTCGTATCTTCAACTGCCTACTTCCAAATTCGATGCGAAATCGCGGACAAAAACTGGTTTTCATATAAGTGTATGTATTACAATAATGGAATACCACTGAATTAAAACCAATCGAAACATGACAATGATAAATTAATTTAGTACTGCAAGTCACTCACAGATGTCACTTTTACTACTTTATACTTTTTCTGTAGTAAGAATAAGTTCCTACAACGCGCTATCAAAATTTTACGTTGAGTTAAGTATATATAGTGAATGCTTGGTAAATACTTTTGTGTCTATTGAAAGGAGAGACGGTTAGCACTCCCCTTGACAAGGATGGAACACACAAAATGGTTAAGGCACAACTTGACCACATTTTTTTTTTAAGTTAAAGTAATAAATTCAAGTTTTATACTTTTTTTTTATTTTATGAAAATTACAATTAAGAAGGCATTATATTAATAGTACCTATACTAGTAAACGACTTCAGTATGTAGGGATATGGATGTCTACAAAACCTAAGAATATTTTAGGAAAATTCTAGATTCTAAAATTAATTACGTATCTTGTATAGGTATACGACTGTAACGAGTATCTAATTTTAAGACTGCAAATTATTAGTAAACTAGCTATATTAACGACTTAGTTTGCATACATCTTCGCCCACCGTAAATCAATACATAAAGTTATTTATTTATTTATTTATCTATTGTATAATTATATCCTATGTACTAACAAATTTCATTTAAATCCGTTGAGTACTTTTAACGTGAAAGAATAACAAACTTATCCATCTTTACAAACTTTCGCATTTATAATATAAATATGTAATAGAATAAAGAACAAAAACAACTTTTTTATGCCATAGTTTAAGTAATAGCTACTAAATGCCAAATTTTATGACAATATACGAGGGTCAGTAGTGACAAAAATCGAAAAAGGAATGTTGTGTTGGTTTGGACATTTGGAGAGGATGGATGAAAGAAGAATTACGAAAGAGATTTATCGAGCAAGAATGAATGGAGATGTCGGTAGGGGCCGCTCTAGACGGACATGTGTTGACCAAATAGGTGACGTGCTGAAGAAGGTCCAAATTAAAAGTACACGTAACCGGCGAGCATGTGTGAAAAGATTGATGAATGTGGAAGAAGCGAAAGAGGTTTGTTTGAATCGAAGCATTTGGCGTTCCATTGTTTCTGCCTACCCTAATGGAAAACAGGCGTCACAGATATATATGTATGTATGTATGTATGTATACTCGTATTCTTTGTAACCTAGTGGGCAAACGAGATATGATTACCGCTGCCCATAGGCACTCGCAGCATTAAAATTTCTGTGAAGTTTCTAAATATATAAATACATCTATAAGGGTATCAAGTAACAAAAATGTCAACAAACTTGTTAGATGCGCAGCTTTTTCAAACTGTACGAAAGAAAGGTAAAATTAAGGTATTAATGATATGTGGTAATATAAAATTATACATTTTACAATAAAGATAAATAAAATGACAGTTGGTGCAATTAAAGTTTTTTTTTTTAAAACCATAGATTACAAGATTTACATCTCTCAATATAATTTATACTATCCGAATATGGCGCCATATTTTTTAAAAGTTCAACTGGTTTTTATGTGAATATTTTTAGAATAGTTAGCTAGATAATATTATCTTAATACATAAAAATTCCCATGTCAACATGTTCGTTCACGCTAATCTCCGAGATCACTCGACCGATTTTAATAAAATATTATTTGCTCCTACTTGAAAAACATACTTGTAAAAATTGTACTAAATAAATACTAGCTTTTACCCGCGGCTTCGTCCGTGTGATCGAGATATTTTTAATAGTCATTATCATTCTCCATCGCATATAGTACATGTAGACATGCAAAATTTCATAGTGATTGGTTAAGCCGTTAAGGCGTTATAAGCTAATAAATAAACAAACTCATTTTCATACCTACAACATTAGTAATAAAATGATTTTTCCACTCGTTTTTCCATCACCGCTCTGTTTATTAAATAAAACAAAAAATATTAAAATAAAGACAAATTACTGCGAAAAACCAATTATATACATACATATAAATAAATAATAGACCTTGTTGTAAATAGCAGGGTGCAGTAATAAAACATATATGTATTTGAGATAAAAAATAATAAGTTTAGTGAAAAAAAAACGAGACAGGTAATATATAGTAGTATTGGAGGTGGTAAGAGAAGCGGTGTACGCCCGTGCCTTACTCTCTGAGCTGAGGAAGCATATTAACGCTATCGTATAATATTGCGGCAATCAGTCAGTGGTCAAACAGTTGCTGGTCAACATCCAGGATTAAGAGGGCGTGTTGGAGTTTTAATATTGGCTGTTGACGTTGAGGTACACGCCAACCAACTTGCCAAGCGTGGCAACTAGCACTTTCGTAGCACTCTGACTGTCTCAAAGACCATAGACAATTTGCGATATTGAGTGACATGCTCACAAATTCATTTAATTACACAAAATGACCCGATTACATGAAAAAAATACCAAGAGTTATGTCAATTTACAAGGTCTCGGGAATGCTGAATTTCCTTAGATACGAATCATGTTTCGATGTATTTGATTGCGCATTAATATAATTCCACTTGTCACCATACATTGCGGCGTCCTTGCTCAACTTCCTATGGTTCTTCGACGATGCCGAAGTAGAAAGCCATGTTAGTATAGCATTTTTCCCATACTGCTCTAGATCTACCATACCGTGAGTCGATATTATGGTCCCATCAATTTTTAAAACTAATATATGAGGTATACATGTAATATCATACATATATTTGAGTTTAAGTACCAGGGGATCATAAGGTTTGAGAGTAAACCAATTCGCCTGTTTCTCGAAGCTCTGTTTCATTTCTTCTTCAGTTTCTTCTAGGGGTACGTAAATGACTTCTATAGGCAGGTTAAGGAATTTGACGTTTTCATAAATCTCGTAAAATTTCTCGACAATGCCATTTCTGTCTGTCCCTCTCGCAGAGAACAGTAAGACAAGGACGTCTGTGTTTTCTCTGATCCACTCGGATGGTATGATTTCGTATCTTTTATTATATATAACAGCTTCGTCTAACCAGTCGTAAGGGCTGAACATATGTGGTGTATCTGCATTACTCATGATAGATTCGAGATTATTAAAGCAAGATAAAAAATAGTAGTAATCCAATTAGCTATGTCACTCGTACTGTCAACTTTATTATACAGATAATAAAAACGAAAGTAAAAGAGATTTTAAAACAAAAAGAAGTTAAAATTTGATGAAATAAGAAGTAAAATTAATCATTTATCATTGAAGATGTAATAATGTTGTTAAAAGAAATACTAAAACGAATAAATTTGTTCTCTATTTAAGACCAAAGCACGATGAGCAGAATGGCCTATAGACCTGTATGAAAAGACGAATAGAAACAAAAAAAGATATCCTATAAGAAATGAGTCGTTAACATATCTTAGCGTCTGTAGAAGGCAAGGATAAAGGTAGGTTATATAGACTCAATATAAACGAATATGGAACGCAAAGATATAAATTTATAAACAATTGAGCATAGATAGAGAATAACACATTTCACTTTGTAATATGTTATATAAGACAGAGACATTCTTGTAATTAATTAACGTTCTTTTTTTTTTAAATAATTTTTATTTTTAGTATCCTATAGGTAACGGGTGCGCCGTGCAAAAGTGTCACAGTGCCCTGTCTGCTCATCATATACGGACTCAAAGTGAACCGAAACAATGGCACTCACCTCTAGCAACTCAAAACACTATTATTCCAATCATACTTCACCTTTATTCCGTTCGGATAAGCATCAAATTCGTATAATTGTTGAATTTTTAATAACACAACCGACATGGTCTGGTTGAACAGACCCGTCCAAGATCTCTGTACACAAACATTGATATTCGATCTTATAACGTAACGAAAGAGTTCATTTTACATTAACGAATATCCAAATTCAATGCGAATAAAATTGTGTAGTTCACTCGTGTTTTGCATGTAAAATATCGAGTGACCCAACTATACCGTCCTTGTTTTGTTTTCAATTGAAACAATAAATCGTATGCCTTATACATAATGTCATTAAGAGGTACTAGGAACGCATAGAAACTTGGCAATGCTGTGCCATTATTAAAACGTGCCCATAAAGAACTAGCTTGGAATATCAATGATCATAGTTTATTGTTACTGTTCAAACGTAGTAGACATCTTTAAATTTATTTGCACGTAGAATTAATGTCAATCCATATTATACAGAGTGGAAAAAAATTGAGACACAAATAGTACTTTTTTTTTTTGGTGGGTGAAAATAGTATGGTAACCCCGCCTACGCTAATGGGATACGCTGGCGGAGCACCAGTGAAGGGTGATAGATGAGAATGAAAACAGGCTAGAATGAATTCATCAGGAATTAACCATGATAGTTTCCAAGGAAAACCGCGAGGAGGTCGACCTGGTTGGGTATATTGCTAGCAATGGGATTCTTAGTCTCCATTACTAACAACCCCTTTTCCCCCACACAAATAGTACTGTTACCATAGATTAAGGATAGTACCTTTACAGCTATTACAGAACTTCACTTGATAGTCGCTATCAGGCCCGCAGCATTTCGAAGAAAGAGAAAAGTTTGTATGAAACCAATGTAACCAATTCATTGCGTTTGAAAATTTTCTACTTATAAGTAGCTAATCGTATGAGCCCATCGTAGAATGGGCCACCCCATCCTTTCCCGTGAGTGTTGTAAGAAACGACTAAGGAAACATAATGGTCCAGTGATGGGTAGGAGCATCTCTTTGAAAACGTCACCAAAGACTGTGACAGCCAAATCGCCTACCAAACGTGGCAACTACTGGCAATTCCTCTTTAAGGGGAAGCCTATGTTCAGCAATGGACAGTTGATATGAAAGAGCTAGGTCTTTTATATATATTATACCAATATATTAATATCGATATTATGGACAGAGGTGTATGATAAATACTCATAATTGTACAACACTATAAATATTCAATAATTTTAATGTATTAACACATAAAGGGTTACATAGATTCATTTTCGTTAGTCACAAATTAAAGGCAATGCTGACTTCTAAATAACGTAGTAATTATTAAATCCATAGTCAATATAGAAATTGTACCGAATTTGACAGAACAACCAGAGTAATGGATGTGACGTCATCAAAAAATCTACGCGGTGGCAGTAGTATATATTAATCATCTGATTTAATCAATGATAAAAAGTACGAAAGAGGTTAATTGTTCGAACATACAGGTATATTTGTCTCTACCTTCTTAGTGTGATTGAGTGAGACAAATGGATTTGTATCTATTGACGAAAAAGTAGACAACAAAACCAATGAGAAACAGAACTACTCGAGAACAATGATCTAACATTGATCAAGTTCCTTTATACATCTATCACTTCAATTAATCTGTAATTCAGATGTTTTTGTTACGCAAACACTTCCCCATCTGATTACAGTTATTGAGATTTTTTAATCTAATCTATTTTTAAACTAGTACTCCTTGAATATAAACATGTTTTTGGCTAGATAATAAACATCTAGATAGAGGAACAAGTTTCAATAAACTCTGTATATATATATATATATATATATATATATATATATATATATATATATATATATATATATATATATATATATATATATATATATATATATATATATATATATATATATATATATATATATATATTATTTTAAATAAAACATTGCGCGCCATTTTTTATTGTGACTACTAATTGTGATTAGTATCTACGTTAATTGAGTATAAATATTTTTTTTATATAAATTTTAATTAGATTTAAAAATGGAACGGGTAATATTATTTGCGTACGGGTAATACTGAAATGAATACTGCATTTATGTTAAAAACCTAAATTACGTAAGAGTTTTCAACTGTCGAAAAGACGAATCGTGTAACTAAAATAATTTCCCACGGGAAACAATGGAGTTTAGTACAATAGAGCTAGGACTCTAGGTCGACTATACCAACAAATCAACATAAGACTAACTTGCAATCATAACGCGTCGAATAAGGTGTATACTTAAAATAGTTGGGTTATAGCAATAAAATATAGCACAAGGCAAATTCAACCTAAATTTAATGACTTTTAAGTTAAAAATGCAATGGTCTTCTCAATGAATTTTCAACTATTAATTTCATTTTACGGTTACATATTATGGTAATTTCCATTAAGTATTTTATGTGTATGTCCATATATTGGAAGGTATGTTACATATCTCATGCAATATTCGTCAGTGTAAAATTTTATGTTGCAGGATGTATGTAGATAATTTAGATGACAGAAATTCTTTGATTCTAAATGCTGTCTTTTCCGAATTGATTTATTACTTTATGTACACTGTGTTTTTTTTAATAGAATGGTACACCTGCCTTCGCTAACGGTATACGCTGGCGGGGCACCAGTGAGAGATGATACGGGAGAATGAAAAGGCAGGTCAGTTACATAGCCCACCGTGATAAATACACTTGGGATTCAGCACGATGGTTTCTAAGAGAGACCACGGGGAGGTCGACCTGTTAGTGTATATCGTTAGCTATGGGAGTAGTAATCCGCATTACTAATAATCCCTTCCCCCCTGTACACTGTATTAGATTGTTCGGAAGAAATTTCTTTCAGGCTTAAGGTATTCTGTGGTTCATCATCATCAGTATCAAATCAGCCTTTAATTGTCTACTGCTGAACACAAGCTTCCCCCTTGGAGGTTTTTGCCAGTAGTTGCCACGTTTGGCAGGCAGATTGGCAACCGCAGCTTTAGAGATGTTTTAAAATGCTGCTGCTGCCCATCCCTCGCACTCCCTTAGTTGTCTCTTACGACACCCACGGAAAAGGAGGGGGTGGCCTATTCTATGACGGGACCACACGGTTTTGTGGTTGTGTCTTATTTATACAGTGTATCTTGTATTGGGGTCCAGACAATTGGTATAATTGTATTACTTATTACTACTGTACAGTGGGGGGAAAGGGATTGTTAGTAATGGAGACTAAAAATTCCATTGCTAGCAATATACCCAACCAGGTCGACCTCCTCGTGGTTCCTCTTGGAAACTATCATGGTTAATTCCTGATGAATTCATCATAATGGGCAAACTGGCCTGTTTTCATTCTCATCGATCACCCTTCACTGGTGCTCGGGCAGTGTATCCCGTTAGCGCAGGCGGGGTTACCATTTTCATCCACAAAAAAAAAAAAAAAACTACTGTACAGTGTAGTCTAACGGTTATTTTCGTGTCACTCGAAAAAATACTAAGACAAAAAAACATTCGACAAATTTCCGGCGATAACCAAAATTGTTATCGCGAGAGTACCTAATTGTGAAATTAGATAATGATTGTCTTGTACTTAGGTGTACGTTGGGAATTGGTGATTTGTTGGTAGAAAGCCAAATTATATGTATGTATACATACATAGTACAGTCGGATAACTGTTTTATTATTGTTTTGTTTTGTCTTTGAGAAGCGTGTCAGGAGTAAAGTGGACAAATTATTGTATTACAGAGATATGAAAGTAAAAATGCCGTGTGTGTGTAAAAATCCGCATAGAATGGGGCACCCCTTTCTTTCTCGTGGGTGTTGTATGAGGCGACTAAGGGAACTTAATGGTCGAGGGATAAAAGAAAGAAAGAAAGAAGGAAAGAAATAATTTAATCGAAGAACCATGCGGCCCACACAGTAGCGCACAAAACAAGAACAAAAGAAATCAAAAGAAAACAAACAAAAGAAAATAATAATTGTATACAAATAGAAAGCAATTATATTATATTAATAATCGATAAACAGGATGAGCGCCAGCGTCACTGCAAGCCTGACTGCGATTGCCAACCCACCTGCCAAACATGGCAACTACTGGCGGACCGCCAGCCCCTCTTTACGTGATGATGATTTATGATTTTTGAATTATGTTCTGCAGTGGACAGTATGATTATGAAAGTAAAATAAATAGATTTTGCTCGCTAGCAATTTACTTGTTCAATAATTAAATGCGGTAGTCTTGAAAAGATTGATTTCACCAGTAAGGCCGCCTTATTACTTACTATACTTGTACAAGTACCTTTATTGTGTTGTATTTTTTTTTATACAACTTAGAATGGCAAACAAGCTGACGGCCCACCTGATGGAAAGTGGTAACGGTCGCCTATAGACATGAGCAGTACCATGGACATAACAGAGTATAGGTACTATTTCGCCCATGATACTCCCATGCGTTGCCATTCCTGAAGACTCAGGTGTTATTCCTCTGTACCCTGTAAATCCAAGCCATATGTGTGGCTGTGTTTCAGTTTGAAGGGTCCCACCCTTGGCGATTGGCTTTAGCGATGGATGCCACTTCCTATCAAGCGGACTACCAATCTATTTAATTTATGACAGTTTTTTTTTATACAACCTAGAATGGCAAACAAGCTGACGGCCCACGTCGCCTGCAGACATGAGCAGTACCATGGACATAACAGAGTATACTGTTTCGCCCATGATACCCCCCATGCGTTGCAATTCCTGAGGACTCAGATCTTATTCCTCTGTACCCTGTAAATTCACGCCATAAACCACCCTTCAAACCGAAACACAGCCATGCAAACACAACTGCTTCACGGTAGAAACACGAATGGGACAGAGGTACCCAAGCAATCGACTTTTGTACAAAGTCTCGCTCTGGTTATCTGTATATATTACTTATGTATTCTTTTATTCTCTATGTTGTATAATAAATAAATAAACAGATAATTTTATTATTTATTCTTATTTTAACTTATTTTATAAAGCAGTGAAATTACTGTGAAATTAATTATTTTTTTTCATTTTATTTATTCATAAACAATAATTTATATTTGAATGTCATTACAAGTATATAATAAAATTTATAGGCAATAAATAAATTAGTCAATTTAAAGTCATCTCTTAATAATAATAACATATAATTGTTTGTATCTATAATAAGTTTACTATTGTAATCTTTTAGAGGAAACAATAAAGAAGATTTATATATCTATATTTAAATTTAAGACAGGCCTTAGTCTTAAAAAATGGTTTCTGTTTTTATTTTATGTTTTTTTTTTTTATTCTATGATTTCCATGGCATTGTTCATGCCTATAGACAATGGTTACCACTGAGCTACACTCACCCGATGAAAAGTGATTACCATTACGGCTATTACATAAATTCAGATAGAAAATGATAGAAAAAAAAATGTGCAAAAGACGAGGTTTACTCTGTGAGAGCTTTTCTCCAGCAAATCAAAGTCACTCTAAGTTATATAATAAAAAAAAAAAAAACTTAAACAATATAATTACGAAATATCCAATACAATTTCTCTATAGATTAAAATATCAATCAAGGGCTCTTTAATTGAATGTACGCCAAGGAGCCGTGCTGTATTCGAGCGTTTATTACGAGAAGCGAAATCTCATTACTGCTGAGCTATTTTTCAATGACGTTTTAACTTTAAATGGTACGCTATTCTTGAAATCGTACTTGTAGTTGAAAGTGGTCGACTTTTGTCGAGCGTTCAATTATTAAAGGTTTATAAAATATTATTATAAAACATAATAAAATAAAAAGATAAATAATGAAAATTAAAAACAAATATAAATATAGAAATAATAATAAATAAAATATATTTACTGTTAAATTAATTAATCAATAAATATTAAAAAAAAATATGTTACGAAAATGAATTTGTTCATATATGTTATTACATTATTCGTATTTATATCTTAAAATATTCCCTACTGATAGAAAAGGCATTTTTTCTACTTTTTCTTGACATAAGATAAAATAAAAAAAAAATATGTTTTTATAGGAGTACATTTTAAATTACATCCATTTAACATTGTTTATCATTATAATTAGTTCTAGTTACTTTACAAATCAAAAAGTGTAAAGAGTGGATATAAAAATATCGAGTGGTCGATACAGCGTCTTTTACCTGTGAATAGTTGCAGCTTTTATACGTCGTAAAGATATTTAAATTCCTATTGTATCAGTTATTTACGTTATTTCTGTATGGGTAAATTCAATAGAAATATTATTGAATAGCCTGGTCTTTGTTGTGAGTTATGCGGCAGTCTGAATCAAAATTGGCAATGTGGAAATTTTAGAATGACTCAAATACTATGCAGTCGTTTGTAACATTGTTGCCTATCGCATATTATGGGGTCAATTACTTAAGATAAGCTTTATATAAGGCCATGCCATAATAAAACAAACAATAGGCACTCTGTGATAATTTCTGATAAAAATTTTGTCATTTACTAACTCAATACCATTATAGGGGAAAGGGATTGTTAGTAATGGAGACTGAGAATCCCATTGCTAGCAATATACCCAACCAGGTCGACCTCCTCGCGGTTCCCCCTGAAAACTATCATGGTTAATTCCTGATGAATTCATCATGATGGGCTAAGTGGCCTGTTTTCATTCTCATCTATCACCCTTCACTGGTGCTCCGTCAGCGTATTCCGTTAGCGCAGGCGGGGTTACCATTCCATTTTAACCCATCAAAAAAGAAAAACTCAATATCATTGGGGTTACTTCTTAAAATAAATTTCGATAGATTCATTTTGAATTTGAGACGATTCGCGTTCTAATAAATGCATATTGATGTAATTTGCCAATACAAACTATTGCAAACCGATCTTAATTCTAACCTAATTGTTGTCTCATGAATGTAAATTGTCAAAGGCAAGAGATTAGATTGATATCGAAATTAAATTTGAAAGTTGATCATCATCATCCTGTTCATTAAGTCCCACTACTGGGATAGTGGCAATTATTCAATAAAGTAGATAGAATAATAGATTATATAGAGGTAGATAGAGGTAGATGGGATTTCTTATATATTTATTATTTTTTAAAGTCTTGTTGCATTATCTTCACTTATTCTGAACCTATTTTGATTAATTCACTCTCCACTATAAATAGATAATTATACTGTTTAGTGCGAGTATGCAGTTCGTCGCATATTGTACCATTTTGTACCATAAATCAATCTAAATGTATGTGACTTTTAGCAGGAAGAGTAATTCCAGCTCCAGCTCTGTTCCAATTTTCTGCACCTCGAATTAGTATACACTGTATTATGAGAAACCAGGCAACGAACATGTGGTGGTACAGCTCAGAATTTAGAGAATCAAATTACAAAAGTTCGTTTACTAAATTGACCCGACGAGGAATGAACCCAGTATCTAATTTACGCAAAGTGGGCACGTCCACCATTATTTATATATAGGTATTTCAGAGGCTTGTTTGAAGTAGTCCCTGAGATAGTTCGTTAGGATGAACTCTTACTCGAGTCTTCTATTTTGAACAGGTTTTGACAATCCCTTATCATACTGTGGATAAATTCGAAAGTACACAAAGCAAGCCCTTATCTATGTGTCATTAAGGGTCTTATTGTACCTACCATAAACAAAGACAGAGTGACGTCATTCTGAACACAAATATTGTCCCATGTTGTGGTTCTATACAAAATTATTTTTATCGATTACTTTAATTGATGATAATGGAGTGGTAACCCCGCTTGCGCTAACGGTATACCGGTGTAAAAAAAAGGAGGTCAGCTAGCCCATCGTGATGTATAAACCTGGTGTTCATCACTATGGTTACCAGGGGCAACCGCGTAGAGGTCAACCTGACAGGGTATATTGCTAGCAATGGGACTGGTAGCCCGCATTACTAACAATCCCTTCCCCCCAATTACTATCGTTAATGTTATATAAGCCATTAACTCCACTGCTGAATATAAGCCTTCACAATAAAGGGGGGTTTTGCCAATAGTTCCTACGTTTGGTAAACTAATAATATATAACACATATATTAATTATAAAATGCATAATAAACGATTATGCACATTTTTATTTATTATTTTTACTAAAGTATATTTAATGTTATATAATATAACAATATAAAAAGATTTCTTTTCCTTTTACTAAACAACCCGATAACTAAAAACGCAAAGAAGTCACTACGATAGTGACTCAGATTTTTAAGTTATTCAATCGAAATGTGTTTATATTAAATTATTTATAATAATTTTACACAAATTTAATTGAAAGAAATATTTTATAAGTAAAATGAAATTTCTAGAATTTTCCAGTCTTTTTTATACAACTTAGAATGGCAAACAAGCTGACGGCTCACCTGATGGAAAGTGGTAACTGTCGTTTATAGACATGAGCAGTGCCATGGACATAACAGAGTATACTGCTTTGCCCATGATACCCCCATGCGTTGCCATTCGCGAGGACTCAGGTGTTATTCATCTGTACCTTGTAAATTCACGCCATAGCCCACCCTTTAAAGCGAAACACAGCCATGCAAACACAACGCTTTACGGTTGAAACACGAATAGGACAGAGGTAGCCAAGCAAACGACTTTTGTACAAAGTCTCCCTCTGGTTTATTTTCGAGTCTACGCAATTCAAATGTTCGCCTGGTACTTTCTATCTACTAAATGTACGAATACTCTCTTATATGTTATATGTATGTATATACATACCAGAGTACAACAAAAGCTTAAAGTGATTACCTACCCTATACGATTGCTCGTAAAACGTTTATGTGCTGCTATTACTTTGACGTGTGGTTTTGTAGCCATTTTATTCCTTATCGAATGCTACACTATACACTTTTGCCTAAGGGAATATTAAAAAAAAAAAAACATATTTGAATATCGAACGGTAGAACATTCAGGAGCAATTCAAGAATTGGTCCTTATAAAAGTTGAGCAGCTAGTCAAGTCCTTACGTAATTAAGGGCCCCATTATACCATAAACAAAAGACAGACTCTGTATCATTTTTCTCGTGCGTCTTCATTAGGGTTGCGTATTAAATGTAATTTAATGTCATTAATTATAATATATCTGTATTAATGAAAATGCAATGCTATTCATTGGTAAGTACATCACTTGAGAATAACTGGACCCATTCGGTATTTTATTTTTTATTTAGATTTTTAAGGAACGTGAAATAAATGGACTTTGAAGTATGTAATTAATAGCGTCAGATGACAAACTCAGTTTGGCTTTAGTGATGTTTTAAGAAGGACGCTGCTGCCTCCCTCGATCATTAACTTCCCTTAGTTGCCTCGAAATCTATGGGAATGGAACGGGTGACCTATTCTATGCCGGGACCATACGGTAAATAATTCTTCATACTTATATTATAAAAATACCCTATCACATTAATGTGTTATGTGTTAATACATTAATCTTTCGAATTGCTCAACCGATTTTAATAAAATTTTGTAATTGTATATTGTTGGATCTAAATTAAGAGACAGGATTGTTATTATCTCAATAACAATAAATGGATCCGGTAGGTGGCGGGTGAGGGCAATACAACGTTAGCCGTTCAACTAATATAATACCTATATAATTATGTCATTGGGGGGGGGGGGGGGAGAGGGAAAATTGTTATCAACGTGGAGGTTAGTCTCCATTGATATCAATATATCCTAATAGGTCGACCTCCACGCGGTTCCCCCTGGAAATCATCGTGACTAATTTATCGTTAAATTCGTCACGATGGGCTAAATGACTTGCCTTTTCTTACTCACCGATCATCTCTCACTGGTACCCCGTCAGCGTATACCGCTAGGGCAGGCGGGGTTAACATTCCAGTATCATCCATTAAAAAAAATTATATCATTGTCTAATAATTCTATAAAATCATTACTTATAAAAATTGCATAACAACATCCTTTCAGGTCCAGACTTTGCCCCCTGACAATGTTAAAATGCGATTTGATTTTATAAAATCCATATATCACTCAGTGCTATTCCCCTACCAATAAACGTCGAAAAACCGATAAAAACAAAAAAGATGCTACTTTGAAGTCGTGACAACCCTATTCAGAGGTCCTAGCAACACGCCTCTCGAGGACACTGCCCCGATATTGCAAATCTATCCGTTCACTTTTCTAGACCTTATTACCTAGCCCATTAAGTCTATTTCAGATAGTGCACCTATCCACAAATAGGTTGTCTACAATTCGCATTCCATTTACAACACCTGCATTGAAATTGTACTGTATTGTATACAAAATAGACGTTATTTTTGTTTGTTTTTCTTTTCGAATAACTTTGTTCTGTAGAAGTCCTGCTGGGTTACTATGGGTTGTCGAACAAAAATAGAGAAAGACCATAATGTTCTTCTGAGCGTTAAGTAGGTTTTTTATGTGTTTTTGTATTGTTTTCTACTCTCATAACAGTATGGTGTCAGTGATTGGTATAATTTCAACTTACGTACAAAACAATTTGAGTCATAAACATATGGCAGTTAAATATACTTTTCCAATGCGTTTTTGAAGTAATTTTTTAATAATAAAATAAAATGCAGGCTGTGTATCCCACGAGTCCGCTTGCATGGATTTATACATAAAATATCCTATTTGCTAATTTAGGATATAATCTACTCGTGTACCGAATTTCATTTAAATCTGTCCAGTAGCTTTTGCGTGAAAGAGTAACAAACATCAATCTATCCATTTATCATTACAAACTTTTGCATTTATTACACCAATAGAATAATTCTTTGTGATTTTAACAGCTTTTTTTAAAAGATATTAAAATGTAATAGTGAACCTGCCTGTCACTGTCGGCACCAGTAAGGATGCAGTCAGCTCAGTTGGTATCCAGGAAGAATCGCGAATATAACTGATATATTTTAGCAAATGAACTTAGGGTCTAATGTCGCCAATACTAGCATATTATATACATAATATTATACATGTGTTTGATATATAATTATTTTTATATAATACATATAATAATAACTCTTCATCCAATCTATATTTATAACTACTGTGTCTCAATTTATAATTATCATAAACTGTCCAAAAAAACCAGAGGGAGATTTTGTACAAAAGTCGATTGCTTGGGTACCTCTGTCCCATTCGTGTTTCTACTGTGAAGCAGTTGTGTTTGTATGACTGTGTTTCGGTTTGAAGGGTGGTTTATGGCGTGAATTTACAGGGTACAGAGGAATAAGATCTGAGTCCTCAGGAATTGCAACGCATGGGGGGTATCATGGGCGAAACAGTATACTCTGTTATGTCCATGGTACTGCTCATGTCTGCAGGCGACGGTTACCACTTTCCATCAGGTGGGCCGTCAGCTTGTTTGCCATTCTAGGTTGTATAAAAAAAAACTGTCATAAATTAAATAGATTGGTAGTCCGCTTGATAGGAAGTGGCATCCATCGCTAAACATGAACAGTACCATGGATGTTACAGAATATACAGTGCCGCCCGTGACTTTCTATATACATTACCACTCTCTTGTAATCTTGACAGAAGAAAAAAAAATAATTACAATAGACAAAATCGTTTTAAAATATGATACGACTGATTATTTATTGAAAGGTAGAATCTAGTAGACAAAAACTTTGGGAAGGACTGGATTTAAAAAAAAGAGTTAACAAAACTTGCTCCTTTTTTATTACACAATACATTCTGCCATAATTTAAAATTGATAAACATCAACGATCGAATGAAGATCGAATAGAGTATCGAGTTGAGCCGAGTATGCATCGAGTGTACTTTTTCATTTTGCCCTGTTCACAGGCTGCGGCCCGCATGATGGACTTGATTAATCGATATTAGTATTGCAATAAACTACTAGTTTGTATGTAGTTGTGAATGTGAGGTGCGCGGTGCAAGTCATAAGAGTTTGATCTTTATCAACTGCACTATATCTACCGATATTTTCAATTGACTCCAAATAATATTTATTATATTCCAAATCCAAATATATTCCACCAAAAGTACCAACTTCAGTTGTGGTATAGCTAATTATTTTAATTTACAAACTAAACTTCTGAATCGATTTTAATAAAATTTCTATGAAATCAATTAAAAAGTATATACTTTCGAACTATTGAGGACAGAAGGGGAAAAATTTTGGGACACTTGATACGACACGACGAACTTATGAACATTACAATAGAAGGCAAGATAGAAGGAAGGAGGGGGAGAGGGAGACCGAGACATAGTTACATCAGGCAGATCAAGGAAGGAGTTGGTGTCGTATCAAGAAGTGAAGAGACTCGCAGAAAATCGTAGTGAGTGGCAAGAGCTCCACCGACAAGAGGGCAGCTCTTAAATAGATAGATAGATAGATACTTTCGAATTAAAAAATGAATCTTCTAAATTTATTTATAAATAACAGAGCTATGAAGTAACAAATATAGAAAAAATACAACCGATTTGAGACACTCCTTTTTATTAAGTTACTTAGAAAAGGCTCCCAATTCGATTGTACTTTAGTTTACCGAAAATATTACAATATTTCAATTTAAAAGAACACCGTATTTGATACCTATACTATGTTAATATAAACACAATGCCTACGTAAAATAATAATGAATTGATTTAAGTATCGCATATTTATTGATTTTTTTTTTTAAATTGGATATAATTTAATCGTTATATTAACCGCTCTCTCTTATGATTTAAGCTACAGTACGATTAATTACGTTACTTGGCTATAAAATCAATGCAACTGTCTGTCTGTACGTACATTAACTATATAAATCTATTGAGTTACATTTGCGGCATAGTAATTTAATACCTTCTATAAAATCTCTATTGTAGAAGTAGTACAAGAAATTATAAATTGATTAATACCTGTTAATAGTTTAATTCCTTTAAATAGAATAGATACAAAGAGACTTAATAGCAGCTATGTCTAATTTATAAAATATTTTTAAAAAATTTCCATGAAGGAGTAAAATCTCAAATGCTGGATGTTAATTTTTTTTTTATTATCTGCTCCTGGACTATTTTATCGATGGATTAAATTATTTTTTATTGTTACTTATGTTTGAGAATTACGTCAAGAATCGTTTTAAAGTTTTGGTAGCGGTAGCAGATGTATTTAAGTTTGTCGTGATGGTGGAATAGCCTTTCAATGTTCATATTAATCTTGTATTATATATCTAATATTTCTACGAACCTAATTAACTTATTATATACGGCAAATATATATATATATATATATATATATATATATATATATATATATATATATATATATATATATATATATAAAGGAGTTGATCAAAATAATTAACGCGATTCACGACAGTTAAATTATTTAACAAAACATAAAAAAAATTATTACAAATGCCAAAATATGGCATGAATAAAATCCCTGTGAAAGATAAATTTTTTAAAACATAGGTATATTTTTTTTATTTCAGTCCTTTAGAGACGTGATGTGATATTTTCCAGTACATAATATCACAGGTAAAAATATATCCATATAAAAAAAAAATCACTTACATTCCCCTGCGGATCGATCAGCTGCGCGTATTTAGGCGCTTTGGCCTTACTGCCGTCTGCGAAGACGCCAGCCAGCCGCAGAGGCGTGCCGGGCCTCGCCGCCGCCCGCTCGTACTGTGCTCCCACTCGCCCGCTTTCTGTTTACACGAAATACGCTATAAGCTTGTGAATTGAACCACTTAAAAATTATAAGAGTCGATTATTGAAGAAACAAAAATTTAAAGAGTAAATTGCAAAGAAATGTAAACTAAGTAATTGGACAATAACAATTGTACTTTATTAGTAATTCTATCATAGGTACTAATTGTATTGTAATACTAAAGGATATACTTGCAAGAAGGAGCCTCTGTACAAAAGTCGTCTGCTTGGGTACCTCTGTCCCATTCGTGTTTCTACCGTGAAGCAGTTGTGTTTGCACGGCTGAGTTTCGGTTTGAAGCGTGAGGCGTAGCATTGAAATTACAGATGTTATGCCTCTGCACCCTGTATTAGCTCAGGAATGGCAATACATGAGGTGTACAGGCGGCACAGTATACTCTATTATATCCATGGTACTATTCATGTCCACAAACGAAGGATACTATTTTCCATCAGGCGGGCAGTCAGTTTGTTTGCCATTCTAAATTGCATAAAAAAATATATAATTTTAGATTGGTTTTATACCAATTTTATTAATATATGTTGTATAAAATAAAATAAATAATTACTATGTACAGCGATATAATGCTGTCGAAATCGCGTTATATTATTAGTAGGTCAGTCCGTACAGAATTGGGATCGGATGCTTCGGAATTACATTTCATGGTAAATTACCAACTATTATGATTGGTAGTGTCCATTGTTTAGCGAACAGTAAATTCTCTTGCAGATAAAATATTCTTATTTATCTACGCCGTCGACTCTGACTTCTAGGTTAATCTACGATTTGACTACTGAAGCTAAGAACAAGGAATTATACATGGAAGGAATGATAAAATAAAAACTTCATAGCAGGCTAGTGTATAGAAAATGTTATACGGCCGTATAACCCAACCAAATTCAGATACAACCTATTTGCATACTCTCTACATAAACTGTGTCGAATATATAATCTAGAAATGTAAAATTTGTCCTTGACAAATATGTAATTGATATGTCAAACATTTTCTATACACTAACCTGCTATGAATTGAGAAAAATAGCAGCTGATGGCGTATCTTTCGTCCTCTTTTTACTAATTATATTTGCATAAGAAGAAAGGAGGCAGCCACATGGTTTACAGTTTTTATTTTATCATTCCTTCTATGTAATTCCTTGTTCTTAGCACTGAAGTGACAGTCAAGAACATAGATTAAGGATAGTGGCATACTCTTTCATCACGGTCAAGGACAATCCTAAACTTTATCTATGGTAAACAGAATTGGTACTGTCATATTAAATTAGGAACGTTTTTTAAAACCGGTTTCCACAAGTTATAGCAAAAAAATGACGCAAATTTTAATTACTTATTTGTTCCTAATAGGTATAGCTATGAGGGGAAAGGGATTGTTAGTAATAGAGTGTAACTGACCCATTTCTAGCAATGCACCCTATTAGGTCGACCTCCACGTGATTCCTCCTGGAAACCATCGCGGTTAATTCTAGTGGAATTCTTCACGATGGGCTAACTGACCTGCTTTCATCCTCACCTATTATCCCTCACTGGTGCCCCGCCAGTGTATACCGATAGTGCGGACGGGGTTACCATGCCATTATTACCCATTAAAAAACTAGGGATAGCTAATAAGTAGTACGTTAGAACCAGTACCTGCAGTCCGGGGGGAAAGGGATTGTTAGTAATGGAGACTGAGAATCCCATTGCTAGCAATATACCCAACCGGGTCGACCTCCTCGCGATTCCCCCTGGAAACTATCATGGTTAATTCCTGATGAATTTATCATGATGGGCTAACTGGCCTGTTTTCATCCTCATCGATCACCCTTCACTGGTGCTCCGCCAGCGTATCCCATTAGCGCAGGCGGGGTTACCACTCCATTTTCATCCAATAAAAAAAAACATCTTTAATGTTTATGGGAAGGGATAGGATGCCACTATGTGGCATTGAGCAAGTAATCACACTATGTGCGAGGATGTGGGATACGACAGCTGTAGTCACCAGAACGAAAAATATCTCCAAATATAAAAGATATAATATATTGCAATTAAAAAAAAAAAAAAAAAAAACTAAACGCCCAATAGATTTAAATATATGCTTTTGTTTTTTTTTTTTTATTATTATAACGGACTACAGTCGTTGCATGCCATCTGCCTGTCACAGTACATGTAGTCTAGGTGATACCAGGAACTCATAATTAATAAGGAGTAGTTCTTCAACTCACCCGAAGCCGGCCTCGCCCGGTACGCGGAGATGGCGCGCGGGGACACGAGGGCGAAGGCACGCGCCCTGAGCAGGGCCGCTATGGAGCCCCGAGGGGACGCGAGCGCTCCGCCCCGGCACCCACACGCTGAGAACCATCCTGTAATTAAATTAAACACTTTTAATTAAAAAAGAAATACAACTTTGGCGAAATTTGTACCAGACAAACGCGTGTATTCGATCAAAAATTGTATGTTAAAAAAATACAGCAATTTCAATCAACAAAAAATAATATTTTTTTATTTATACAACTATATTTTTTTTATTAAACTATGTTCCACAAAAAACAACCGACTTCAAACCATATATTTTGTTTTTAAAATAACTAAGATAAGTTTTTTTTTTTTAAATAAACCGATATATATAATTTTTTTTGGAACTAATTTGTAAGTATATCCTTACAGATGAGAAAAGAATTTTCCAATTCAATGTACAACTGACGGAGTTATGAGGTTGGCTGTACTAACAATAAATACAGCCAAATTGAGTACCTCCTTCTTTTGAAATCGGTTGAAAACAGTCTACCTTTTAAAATCGCGTACTTTAAAAATTATATAACTAATGTAATCAGCGTTTTGTTATACAAAACAACTATGTACTATACTGGCTTTGCACGGATGGATAAAATTTTCATAAATACTATATAGAACATGTTACTGGCTGATAATGTAGCTTTCTATAGGTAGAAGAATTTTTAAAATCGATTCAGTAGTTTATGATTATCAAATCTTTATGAGTATAAACAACAATGGTTGACTTCTAAGAAGTAGGAAATATAAAAAAAGAACGGCGCATCAGCTAATAGTTGGCTAGTTTTTCAGGACGTTTTTTATGCTCAAAACTCCATCTATATGAACACAATCTAGCCTTAAATCTTTAATAGAATATGGGTCTTTTGATACTCACTATTGCCTACTATATCTTTTTATAGACTGCCATTGACCGCTGAAGCAAACAACCAGTATATCTAATGAACACTAGGCGTATTAACATTGCGTAATAAACGAAAGAAAATATAGCTCGCATAAAACAACCCCCATATTTTAGTTCCTCTATTGGTCGGGCTTGGTTTTACGGCCATTCTAGCGCCAGTACAACCTAGATAATGATAACAAATAAATTATAGGTCCGAACGCGTACTTAATTACTAAAGTTATTACTTCAGTAATGCGAGTTATGTGTAGATAATTTAAATAGGACTTTATAGCGTTTACGCCTTCGCCTGCTTTGAAGCAGCAAAAGCTAGAACTTTGATATTATTGTTATTTATTTATTTATTCTTTATTGCACAATAAAATTTTGTACAAATGGCGAGCTTAATGCCATATGGCATTCTATTGTCTACATATAACAAACTAGTTTTTATAAGGGTGTACCCTATTTTTCTTCGATGTATTAAATGTATTCTACTCGGTAACAGATGGCAGCACATGTCGATTCTACAGAAATTTCTTCGGACAACAATTTTAAGTTTAATTTTGTAATTTCACCATATTTTTTTTTTATATTTCCATTATTTTAATCAATTTATTATATATCTGTTGACATTTATTAACTATACACGAATTATCTGGGAAACGACTATTATTTTTTACATTATAATACATAGTTCTTTCTTCTTCTTTTGCCAATAATAATTGGTCGCCTTTTTTTCGACCGTTTCTGCCAGTGTTATGTATAAGAGGCTCATAACTCGAAAATTATTATTTTTCTGTTGGTAATATTAATAGAATAATATAATCATAACAAAGAATTACGCATTAATTTATGCACAGCTCATTATGATTGTTACTGAAAGATAAAAATACCTAACCCACAGATCTTTATTTATATTTATCAAAGTAAATTATTTGAATTTAGAATTCTTCAAATTCGAATTTCAATTAATTATATCCGTTACCATAATAAGTGAAACGAAACATTAAAAATACATTAAAAAATACAATGCAGCCGACTTTTCCACGAGCGATAGAATTAAAGGTCACTTAGTTAACCCTGCGCTATCGTGTTTTTATGACTGCGCGTTGTCGCGTCGTTTGCCCTTCAGATCGTTCAGTGAGTTTGTTCATTTTGTTACATACGCCATAGAATTCCAATAATGGGGCCATTTCTCTAAACTTATTTTTTATCCTAATATTACCGTTACTGTTATAGGCCATTGTAAACTAAACCCAGAATAATTTTGAGTTAAATCTATTGGAAAATTAGTTCATATTAGTCATTACTCCTATGCACACAAATAATTGAAAATTGTGTCAAATAAAAAAAAAAATCACTTATATTGACATAAACACTAAACTACTAAACCGATTTTTATAACATTCCTATGGGATCAATCTGTAAGTACATCGGATAAAATAGTACATTATTGCAGCGGCCAGCAACTGAGGCATTGATGGACGAACGTGCAAATGTGGGACGAGGCGTAGTCGAGGCACACATACGTGAGTCCATCAATGCCTAGTTGTGGCCAAGGCTTGTATAGTACTTTTCTCAAACAATGCGTGGAAATCAAAAACACAATTTTGTTTTTTTTTTCTCAATAAACAGCTTTCTATTTGCAAACCAGTTCGAAATTTAAATAAAAACCTTTTATTAGTTACCTCTTTGGTAGCCATGTTTCGAAGTAAAAGGTCATTCCATTTTTAAATTACAGGACAGATATGAGTTTACATAGTAATTTATCTGGCCGCAAAACACGAGAGATATGGATTTTCATACAACTTTTGCCGTCCGCTGCCCGCATGTATCTGGCCAGTACGGCAATTTTGATTTATCTCGAAGAAGCAAGCATGTTTGAGAAAAATAATTTTCCAGATCACTTTACAACTGACGGAGTCAAAAGATAACAAACGTAAAAGAAAATACATCCGAATTGAGAACCTCCTTTTTTAAGTCGATTTAAGAGAATTAAGTCCGCCATTTTTTAAGAAACTTAACGAAACTGACGAGTTTAATTAAAATCGGTATTGCCATAGCCCGATTGAGTAGTAATGTAATAATTATGTAAATTTTCTTTGCGTTGCATTAATTTTGCAATTATGTTCAATATAAATTCTTTTGCATATGCATTTTGGGTCCAACTTAATCACATACATAATTGCTAAGTAAAAATAAGTAAATACAGATATAATAAAATTGTAACCAGACAATGTTTGTACATGGGAGATATAAAAATATAAACATCTTTATTAATATAAAGGACAAATAAATATATAATATAATAAAACATATGAACAGATTTAATAATACCAATAGATACCAAAATAATATTTTTTAGTTATTTTGTTTGTCTGTTTGTCTGTATGTTTTTTCGACATCACACAAAAACTATAACACCAAACTGGATGCGATTTTCACAGTTATGTTCCTAAAGGTACGAATTTTAAAACTGATGCACTTCTCATTTGAATACAATAGCTAGTTACTTACTTCAAAAATTCACGCTTACGAAATTATGGACAAATATTATAATTTTTTTTTTGTCTACGTGATCAACTAAACGAAGTCTTGGGCAAAAACTATTGTACTGATGTCAATGAATAAAAAAAAAAAATGTCAATAATTAGATATACGGGGGAAAGGGATTGTTAGCAATGGAGTTTGACAGCCTCATTGCTAGCAATATGCCTTATTAGGTCGACCTCCACGTGGTTTCTCCTGGAAACCATCGTGAACAATTCTTGTTGAGTTCGTCACGATGGGCTAACTGACCTACTTCATCCTCACCTATCATCCTTCACTGGTGCCCCGCCGGTGTATACCGATAGTCCGGGTGGGGTTACCATTCCATTATCATCCATTAAAAAAAAAAAATTAGATATGCTACTAAAATATCAATGGAGCTATTGTATTCTCCAGTCCATCGGTGGGCATGTGTGCAGGCGCACACATAAAGCGGTTGTTACCCTTCTCGATGCGCCCGCGCCGGCAAAAAGTTCAGGCACTCTTACTAACACAGAGTAGTTACAGTTAGAGACTCACAATCATTTTCAGTGCCTGAAGATAAATACTTTTAATGAAATAAATGGCGATAAAAGATGGAGACTCAATCGGGCAACGTTTAACTGTGTTTCCGGTGATATTCATGTCTCGATCATTTAATAATGATCATTATTTGCTTCGTGCTTCAGAGGGAGTATTAATATCACAGTTTAGGTAACGAACGGCACATACTAATGGTAGCTGAACTAAACAACCGTACCAGAGACTTTGTACAAAAGTCGATTGCATGGGCACCTCTGTCTCATTCGTGTTTTAACCGTGAAGCAGCTGTGTTTGCATGGTTGTGTTTCGATTTGAAGGGTGGGATATGGCGTGAATTTACTGGGTACAGAGAAATAACACCTGAGTCCTCAGGAATAGCAACGTATGGGGGTATCATGGGCGAAACAGTATACTCTGTTATGTCCATGGTACTGCTCATGTCTATAGGCGACGGTTACCACTTTCCATCAGGTGGGCCGTCAGCTTGTTTGCCATTCTAAGTTGTATAAAAAAAAAAAAACAAATGTAATCAAATACCCAGTAATAGGATATTCTATACGAAGATAAATAAGTGTACATATATCAAAATGCAAAACTATAAAAAAAAGTTGTCTGCTCAAGTTGCCAGTAACAATATAAATACATAAATTATATTAATTGTTATTAACTTATCACGCAAAATAAAATACATGTAATAGACATCTCTGTATCAGGTCTACTCTGTACAAAGAGATCGCTCAACGTTTTATGGGTAATTTTTATGGGTTAAAAAAAGCAAGCGTCGCCCGGTACACCGGCGACCTTCCCCAAGGTCGACGGCATACCACGCCCTCAGCAGACGTCCAAGTGCCTTAGGGATGATTGGATAAAAAATGATCCGGGGCCATAATGAGCAACGGTTGGTAGGGAAAGGGTTATAATCATTAGTAACATGGCAATTAGTTTAAGTTTAGAATAAAGTGTTTAGTTGGTGATTAATATTCATATTTTGTGTGTAAAATAGCTTTTATTTAGTTAAAACAAACTACTAAAAGTACGTTATTACTAGCTGCCTATCTTTCGACCATTAAGTTTCCTTAGCTGCCCCTTACGGGTAAGGAAAAGGTGGCCCATTCTATGCCGGGACCACACGGCAAACACTAAAACTACGTGCTTCTTTCACATGCAACTATTTTCATGATTAAAAACTTTTTAATTTTGCCTGCCTAAAATTATGTAATTTGCCTATGAAAATCAATATAGAATACCTATTTATCTTTCTAGCCGAATAACTATTTAATTTATTATAAAAATTGTTTCACACACACACACACACACACACACACACACACACACACACACACACACTACCCGTGCAAAGCCGGGGCGTATCGCTAGTTATTTATATAAAAGACTGTTACAATTATTATAGAACAATAAATATTGAATGTTCAAAACAGTTGCGCAACAGTGAACGCCACTTGTAGTAGCAAGATTGCTCATTTTGTGCATTACGAACGGTGTTAATGATGTATAAAGCTAATTTGTTAAAGAAAACCTAGTGAATACACATATGAACTTTCATCCAGCAATTGAGTAAAATGACAAAGCAATTTATATGAACGTAAAACTGTAATAATGTCAGAAGTGGGTAGGTATATATTATTTAGGTATTATTTAATTTTAAAAGGGAAAGTCGCAAGAGAATGTAATACATTGCTGACATACATATTGATATTTTTACTATTTGAGCCATTAACTGTCCACCGCTGAACATAAGCCTTTCCCATAAGGGGAGATTTGCCAGTAGTTGCCACGCTTGGCAGGCGGATTGGCAACTGCAGTTAGGCTTTTAGAGATGTTTTAAGAGGGACGCTGCTGCCCATCCCTCCACCGTTATGTAATATAGTAAAGTTGTCGTAAGAGGCGAATAAGTTTCCTTAGTCGCTTCTTACGACACTCACGGGAAAGAAAGGGTGACTTATTCTATGCCGGGACCACATTGCGGGACATTGACATACATATTATAAATGATTAAAGTTGGTGTCTCACAATAAATCAACATCAATTGTGGCAAAACCGGGGGGGGGGGGGAAAGGGATTGTTAGTAATGGAGACTGAGAATCCCATTGCTAGCAATATACCCGACCAGGTCGACCTCCTCGCGGTTCCCCCTGGAAACTGTCATGGTTAATTCCTGATAAATTCATCATGATGGGCTAACTGGCCTGTTTTCAGTCTCATCTATCACCCTTCACTGGTGCTCCGCAAGCGTATCCCGTTAGCGCAGGCGGAGTTACCATAACATTTTCACACATCAAAAAAAATGGTGGTAAAACCAGTCAGTTTAGATTTAAAAAATAATGAGTCGATTTTGATAAAACTTCTATAGGACCAATCTGAAATAAAAAAAAAAACAAATCGGAATAGAACTGACGGAGTCATAACTTCATCAGGTTCGTCAGGTAAGAAATATAAAAAAAAAAACTCCTCCTTTTTCAATCGGTTGAGAATTAGATCATTTTGTAAATACTAGTGGACGTCCCATGGTCGAAATTCGACCATAACATATTTTGTAATAAATGAATTTATTATGGTTATGTCTGACATTCAGTAAGACTATAGACAAATAATATTAAAGATAAACAATACTAATCTATTCCCAATTTGACCACAGACTGTAACCATAAACAAAAGAGTATATATACGTGTGTGTGTCGAATATATGAAAGTGTGATTTTTTTTTAAATTGATTTAATGTATTTTTTTTTTGCATTATTTTAAAAAAAAATTAACTTTCTGCACTCGTTCTGTATATAAACTATAAGTGTGCCAAATTTAATGCACCTCTGCCCGCGCAATTTTCGTAAAAAAAAGAGATCTGTATCTTTTTTTCTTTCTTTGTAAAGTTCTTGCTTTACGTATTAATATATAGACATGAATATAAATAAGTAAGGTATAACAAAAACAAAATGTTCTGTACAAAAGCGGCTTTTCATCATAGCAATCTCAATAGTTTTATTTTAATAAATATAATAAGCTTGCTTTCTCTCTTTTACTTCGCAGCGGTGGATTTCACAAGTAGGAAAATCAATGAAATATACCCATTCTAGATAGTTTGTCAAGATTAAACATACACCAGTTTTTTAATTAGATCAGCATCCAATTTAGCGCAGTGATTTTTACGTGATGCCGTAACAAATACACAGATAAGCAGACATAAGTTGTAAAAATTACTCCTTTAACTTTTTGTTGCCTATATTAAGACCTCTCGTAACATTTTTTCGTAAATATCTCCTATAATAAAATGTAGCAATGTACAGCGAGATGTAAAATTTGAAACGTGAAATCGCGTTTATATTATTACTAAGTATATTTTGTATTGAAACAAGAATTGTTCTTTGCTCCATAAAGAGAAAGCACAGCTTCAATCACCGCAAAATTAATACGGAACCATTATGTTACTTTAAAAAAAAAAAAAAAATTAGAAATAAGTTTTAGAATTAGTGGCGTAATCGTGTAACATTCATAAACATTCTCAAAGTTGTAAATTTTTTTTATAACGAATTGAGAAGACTCTCGATGCAATGAGAATTAAATAAGCTATGTCCGCATATACCTCATAATATATTTAATTTGACTTTTGTTTTAAAACTAGCTTTATCCACGTGACCAGGATATGCTTCTACTGTTTATACTGATCGGCTTATAGAATATATAAAACTATATATAAATATATATAACCTATACCGTATAACCTATTACGTGACTGAGTAGCGAACATCCATACAAACTTTCACATTTTCTCGAATTTTTTAAACTACGACATTAGTCAGTTTAATTTATTACTACAATAATTTAACATACAAATGCTTATAAGATCGTGTTCCATTCAAAAAGCGGACTTCTGTTATGACAAAATCAGTTATTTTACTTAAAAACTAATCCATTGATTTTGATGAAATTTCTATGGCACCGATCTGTAAGTATATCCTTTCAGATGAAAGAAGAATTTTGCAAATCGGTTTACAACTGATATGAGATAACTAACAAAAGATAAAAACATAAACCTACAACTGCATCGAGAACCTCCTTTTTTGTAGTCGGTTGGTTTAAACTAAATCACTCAATTGATTTTGATAAAATTTCTATGGCACCGATATCTAAGTGTGTATACTTTCAGATAAAAAAATAATTTTGCAAATCGATTTACAAATGATTAAATTGTGTGGTAAAATTAAAAATATGTATATGCATTCTTTTATCTCTTTTTACTGTGTATGTTTGTATTGTTATTTGTGTGCTGTATAATGCAAATAAATTATCTATTTATCAAAAAAAAAAAACCAACCGAAATGAAGTACTTTTTTATATATATATATATATATATATATATATATATATATATATATATATATATATATATATATATATATATATATATATATATATATATATATATATAATATGGCCATCACTTCTGAAATCAGTGCATTCTAAAACATTACCAGAGGGAGACTTTGTACAAAAGTCGATTGCTTGGGTATCTCTGTCTCATTCGTGTTTCAACCGTGAAGCAGTTGTGTTTGCATGGCTGTGTTTCGGTTTGAAGGGTGGAATATGGCGTGAATTTACAGAGGGTACAGAGGAATAACACCTGAGTCTTCAGGAATGGCAACGCATGGGGGGTATCATGAGCGAAACAGTATACTCTGTTATGTCCATGGTACTGCTCATGTCTATAGGCGACGGTTACCACTTTCCATCAGGTGGGCCGTCAGCTTGTTTGCCGTTCTAAGTTGTATAAAAAAAATATAAAACATATAATTTAGTAAAAATACGTCATGCAGCTGATATTTTTTTTGCAGACGGGCTGTATGCTTGTTTGTCACCTTCGTGGTATAAAAAAATTAAGACTAAGAATTAGTAAATTTAATCTATTACCACAATCATTCATCGATCGCACAAATGCTTAAAACTACGTCACTATGAATTATGGCAATAATTTAAATAACACGCCTGCGTTAGTGTCAATGTATTTTGAAGCTATAAAATACGCAATCGATTTTCCTACCTGCTCACACGTACAACGAAAGGTACATATCAGAATAGGATAGAAAAGGATTCAGTGTCATGACCCTTTTAAGTTATCAACGAGAATTGCGTGCGTTTGATTAATTTACGGCAAATTAAATAAAGTATTAGATACAATAAATGACTTTATCGTGGGTGAAAATAAAATGGTAACCCCGCCTGCGCTATCGGTATACGCCAGTGGGGCACCAGTGAGGGATAATAGGTGAGGATGAAAGAAAATCAGTTAGCCCATCGTGACGTAACTATGACCACAAGAAGTAACAATGATGGTTTCTATGAGGAACCGTGTGGAGGTCGTCCTGATAGAGTACATTTCTAGCAATGAAGCTGTTAGATCCCGTTATTCCCGTTACTGACAATCCTTTTCCCTCCGGAGCGAAATAATGACCTATAGATATGAGCACCATAATCATTATAGAATACAATCTAACGCCATGGTACCCCTCATGCAAGACTGAGATGTAATGTCTCCGTACCTTATAATTTTACTGTCATATTCAATATAATTTATATGCATTCCTCTATCAGTGTATAACTGGCCTTATACACAACAATGAAAATCGTTTAAGAAAAAAAAAACAAAAACAAAATTTTTATAGGGTCAATGTCACCAAAATGACGCAATATAAAAAATAAATAAACTGGTCGAGGCATATAGTTCCGAGACACGATTAATAAAGACGTGTAGTAGAATAACCTAGCTTGAATATTTAAAGGTTAACCCTCTTTGCTGTGTGGTCCCGGCATAGAATGGACCACCCTTTCTTATCCCATGGGTGTCATAAGAGGCGACTAAGGGAAAATAAATGGTCAAGGGATGGGCAGCAGCGTTTTTCTTAAAACTTCATCAAAGCCTAACTGCGGTTACCAACCCGCCTGCCAAGCGTGGCAACTATTAGCAAAACCTTCGTAATAAAGGGATCTTTAATGAATGGCAATGAAATGGTAATCTCGCCCGCACTAACGGTATACGCCGGCAGGGCACCAGTGAGGAATAATAGGTGATGATGAAAAGACAGGTCAATTAGCCCATTGTGATGAATAAACCTGAATTTCAACACGATGGTTTCCAGGGGGGACCACGTGTAGGTCGACCTAGTTAGGTTCATTGCTAGCAACTAACATTCTCTTCTCCCCAACCCTAATAGGGGGAGGCCAATGTTCAGCAGAGAACAGTTTATTTATATATTCATTAGTACATATATGTGTACATGGCGAACTTAATGCTAAAAGCATTCTCTCCCAGTCAGCCATAGGGAAATGTCCGAATACTCGAATGCGGTACTAGTAATTATTGATATACATACGTACTAAAATTACATACCGTAGAAAGGGGCTATTTGCAAGTCGTGGGGTTAAATGGAATTTCTTAAATAAAAGATTTGATTATCTACGTATATTTTTTAATTTAGCAATGAGTAGAATATTTGTTGTCACCTGGTAACACAACGACTATTGTCAATTTTTTTTAAATTTTTGAGGTTATAGTTAAGCATTACACGAGGCAGCAAGTGTTTAAAAAAAAAAAAGAATTTTCGCTCTTTTTCGTAAGTATTTAACTTTCGTCTGACGCATGAAACGTAGAAAGGTATGTACCATGCAAGTTAAACTATGTATACGTGTATTTTCCGTAGATTTCAGGGGTGTATGTTGCTATTTTATATCTCTGTCGAGCTAGCTACTGTTTCTACTTTTTGTGATTGGGGCTTTTTGAGATTGATTTTGGGGTTATTTGGAATATTATTTCAAATAGCCCCATCTAACGATTCTTTATGCATTAGTACGGGTTTGAGTGATGGTTTCAAATAGCCCCAAAAGTGCAAAAAAAGATATTTAAGGGTAAGTCAGTTCCCAGTCATCAAATTAAATTCGGCAAAATACCTAATCTAAAAAATGGGACTAATATTCCCAGGCGAATTTATATAATGTCTTTAGGTGTGAGCAGGCTAGCATATAAGTCAGTGCCAACATTGAATAATTTAAAGTTGCGCCGTTATTTTCACGACTTTATATAAAAAATAAATAATAAAAAAAATATTAAAAAATAAAATATAATAATAAAATGAAAAAATAAAATCAAATTACCTATTAAAAATATATTAAAAAAATTATAAAATAGTATATAAAATATTTTTTAATATAATTTATTATTTAAAATAATTTATATTATATAAAATAATTTTATTCTTTCCACAGAGGGAAAATCAAGAAAAAATCATGGTGCGAACATATCAAAGGAAATATACCAACTCACGTTGCGGTAAAACACATCCACCATATCTAAGTTATTCTAACGAAAGTTTAGAAAACGCAATAAAAGCCATTCAAAATGGTTTAATGAAATTAAAAGAGGCTTCCAAAAATTACAATATTCCAATGAGCACTTTGAGTAGGAAATCTAGAAACAAAAATTGCACGCAAGAAAAAGCGGGGCACCCAACTCTATTTTCAATAGAGGAAGAGAAGACTTTTGTAGAATATATACAATTACTGAGCCATTGGGGATTTCCTTTGGATACAACTGACTTACGAGTTTTGGTACTCGACTGTGATGATAAAAACATTAAATATTACATTGGATTTATCGAAAATATTAAATTTGATGGACAAAAATATAATTACAGTGTTAATTTTTACAAAACTATTAAAAAGCCACAGCTTGCGTTTCGGATTAGCAAGAAAATTTATCGCGATGAAGTTGATGACATATGGATTGTGAAAAAAATTATTATGAATAATAATCCTATGAAGAAAAACGAGTTTCTTCTCGCTGAAGAAAGCGATATGGTGTATTTTTGAGATACTTTAAGCCACTTTATTTTTCCAGAATTTGTTTTTATGTTAAGCAAAATTTATAATCTTTTGTTACATTTTATAGCATTTATGTAGCTTTAACTAGGTATGTACCTAGTAGTTACTTTTATGTTTCTTTTCATAATGAAGATTATAAAATAATTTGATTAAAAATATATTAAGTATTTTTATTTATACCTATACCTATTACAGAATTAATTATATCTATTAGCTATCACGTAAAAATGAAAACAGCCTCCCCTTAAGAATTATATATATATATATATATATATATATATATATATATATATATATATATCATATATATATATATATATATATATATATATATATATATATATATATATATATATATATATATATATCAAAACTATGACAGACTTATTGTAGTGGTAATCATTAAAAAGGTATTATAGAAACAGATCAAAAAACCCCCTGTCGAGTAAATTAATGCATTGCTCTTTTATTAAATACATGATTTTGCAAAAAAATAAACCAAATAGCCCCGTTCTACGGTATATAAATGAATAAATATATATAACAACGGTTAACGGCCGATATGATATTAAGATATGGCAGTGAGCATTAAGATACCATTATTAAGAGAAGGCCCTTCAAACCGAAACACAGCCATGCAAACACAGCTGCTTCAATTAATTTGAATTACGATCGAATCGCATGCCATATTCCGAGCACAGATTGACTTTATTACTTGTAATAATTTAATTTATTAATAAAACAATAATTTGCATTCAGTGTACTATATAAAATTTATTTAGCATGCCAAATATCCGCATAGGTCCGGTTCGGTATGCGCAGGCGACGGGTGAATGACCGGCTTTCGTACAAAAGATCGACTGCGAGGTGGCGCGCGCGCAGCTTATCACAAACACCGAAATCTAGGCTGGCGCGAGACAACCGGCATTTCTATAGATCCTTTTCAATACGATAGCCAGCTCTTATTTGTCTAGTATAAATATTTATATCTTACTACCTTTTGCTTACCTATCTTACTGACTTCGTGTGCGTGGATTTTAAACCAATGAAGTGGATTACTTTTAGATGTTAAGAAAGATATTTTATGCTGTAAAAATCACATCCAATTTGGTTTAGTAGTTTTTGTATGTAAATAGAAAAGGAGAAATTTCTCAATTTTAGTATACGTATACAAAAAGAAGAAAAGGAATATATCCTATCAGGTCGACCTCCACGCGGTCCCCTCTGGAAACCATCTTGACTAATTTATCGTTGAATTCGTCATGGTGGACTAACGGGCCTGCCTTTTCACCCTTACCAATCATCCCTCACTGGTACCTCGCCAGTGTATACCGATAGCGCAGGCGGGGTTACCATTCCATCACCATCCATTAAAAAAACTACGTACTCGTATATGGTGTGTAAATTTACCAAATTCGACCAAGTACGAAGAATTTCCAGTTACAAGAAACAAATTTCACGATTACTATTGCATACCGTTTCTACTGATATCGTATATATTTTTTTATGAGCCTATTATTGTAAATTTGTACATAAAAGGAATATAAATGGACTAAAAACAAAAATACAGACACTACAAATTCAATTTTATGTCCACGTAAAATATATGTTTATTTCTTCATCCACAACTGTAGTTTAATATTTTTTTTTTGTTTTTTTTTTTAAGACACAAATAATTAGGTACTTATTTTAAATGGAATATGGAATCATTTTTAACACTAGATAAAGACTCGTGTTTTTGTTGCTAAGTTAAGTGGCACTAACTGTGTAATTAACTAATAGTTTTTTTTATCTGTGCTGTGTTTGCCATTAATGTATGGCGTGTTAATGTCTATCTATTTATCTATCTATTATTTATGTCATAAAAACTTGAATAATATATTTATTTGATAAACCAGTTTATTTATTTATTTATTTATATGCTTTTGTACATTCACTTATATATAGATATTAGGTTATAACAAAAATGTACACAGGCGGACTTATCCCTTTTAAGGGATTTCTTCTAGTCAACTTTGAGAATCCGAAAGGAGAAAGTGTCTATAGAGTTTGTATATGAAACATAACATATATGATGCAATAATAAAACGATAAGTAATAAATTATTACTAGCTATGTATTTTTAACAGAATATATATATATATATATATATATATATATATATATATATATATATATATATATATATATATATATTTCTAATTATTCGAACTCAACCGTGATGGTCTCTGAAGAGAACCGCATGGAAGTCGACTTGACTATTATACACTACTACCAATGGGGCCGCTAGTCCCCATCACTAACAGTGCCCATTCCACCAATTTAATAGACATACAATGACGTCACAAGAAGTTTTAACACCATAAAATTTAACTGCTCGTACGTGGGTGGTTTATTAATAATAAGTCATGTCTTAAAGAATTTCGGCATCTTCTTTACACAATAAAATCTTTATGCCTTATAAATTTTGTGGTAACTGCATAATACGGCTTTAAATTCGAATACCATTGAGTGAATATTTTTATATATAACAAATCAGTTGAATACAAGGAAATAGGTTCAAAATTTTACTAGCAACTTGAACCAATTTCGCACGTATACAATTATTTACTTACTAGCGGCCCGTTCTGGCGTTGCACGGGTGGACATTTTTAACATTTCCCTTCATTGCTCTGCTCCTATTGATCGTAGCGTGATGAAAAGTATACTATAACCTGTCCAGGACTATGAAGAATAATTGTACCAAGTTTCGTTAAAATCCTTCGAGTAGTTTTTGTTTCTATAGCGATTGCATTTTTGGCATCAGTATCGATCACTAATCACCCGCTGATAGTTATTTTGGAAATATATTTCATGTACAAAATTGATCTCTCTACAGATTTATTATAAGTATAGATAGATATAGATTACCTTATAACTCCGTCAATTCTAAACCTACAGAAAAAAATATATTTGAAAGTATACTATATATATATATATATATATATATATATATATATATATATATATATATATATATATATATATATATATATATATATATACTTACAGATTGGTGACGTAGAATTTTTTTCAAAATCGGTTCGGTAATTTCATATTTAGATTGAAATAACTGGTTTTGACACAATTGAAATGGATTTTTTTTTGTGGGATAGTATAGATAAGAGATAGATTGTATTTGTTTTTTTTTTTTCTAGAATAGATAATAGAGACTCTTTATTGTTTCCTACCTTTAAATGGAGAGAAATAATCGCACAATCTTTAATTAGGACACAATTTTTTATTATAATTTTTGTTTTTTTTTTTGTCTGCTTTATGCGTGACCTATCACACTGCACGCACTATGAGTTGCACTGAGTTGAGTAGGTATGTCTTTGGCACGCGTCCGTGTCCCGACCAAGTTGTGACTTTATATATGTGAATTTATAATGCACAAAACTGCTCTAAGTTTGATAGATATATCTTTGGCACGCGTCCACGTCTCAACAAACTGCTACTAAGCGCTATCTTTCATACAGCGTATAGAGCTGTCCTGAGTTGACTAGGTATATCCTTGGAACGCGTCCGCGTTTCAATCAAATAGCAACTTTAAGCGCCATCTATTATTTATATATAAGGCTGCCAGCCGTCCGGAATTCCCCGGATTTGTCCTAGTTTTAAGGGCATCCGGGGCCGTCCGGCAAGGGTTGAAGTGTCCGAGTGTGTGTCTCGGACACTTTTGTTGTCAGGGGAAATCCAATTTTTTTTAGATAGGCGACCAATCGAAATAATTCTTAATTACAAATTCATCCAGCCCTTTTTTTATATAACAATGTTTTTATTTTTGTTACAAAAAATATTTTTTCAGAAGTGTCCGGGGAAAAAATCATATTTCGCCCAAATGTCAGGGATTTTCGCCGTGCTTATTCGGTGTCGGCAATTTAAGTGATGACAGCCCTATTTATATACTGCATAGAGTTGCACCAACTTGAGTATAAATATCTTTAACACGCGTCTTGTTATATTTTTTTATGTAACTGCGCTAATCTCGAGAAATGAAAAATGGTTTCATATATTTATGGTATTGAACCAAATACATATAATTAAAATAAGGCAACACCAACCTCAAGCTTTCTTAACCGAAATATATACGAAATACGAATTATTTTTGTTAAAATAAACCTAATTACTATGCAATAAGATCTAACACTAATCACCTAATCCTCTGGCTCCGCTTATACTAAAACCGGAACTATCGCAAACACAAACTAACATATTTCATAACCATTGTTGATAGACGAGTTTGACGTGAGAATGTACTGAGATTGCATTATCTATGACATCTAATAAAGTTCAAAATTGGACTTTATCGCTTTCAAAATATGACTACAGGTGACTAATAGTAATTGTCATTTAGGTGTCATGAGTTATATTATATTCAACTTTATAACATTAGCAATTAAGTTACATAATAGAATGTACCTACTATCACCATTTATAATAAATTCAAGGCTTGATTTGCGATATTGAACTCTAACGGTAAAAGAACAAGGTTATAAAATGTCATGTGTATCTACGAATCATTACACATCAAAATAAATGCATCGTTGTCAATATTGAAGATGTCTGTTTGATTTAACAACATTGGCCGAGTCAATACACTCGGCGCCAGGCGCGCAGCGCATATCCTGTACGCAGCTTTAAATTATAAACAATTTATGTATGACTGTGAATTACGGTCCTATTGGGTTGTCATTCAGCCTATTTAGAGATATATACGACTGTATTCTCAGGTGGGGTGGTCAGGGAATGACTCGATCATGGTCACAAGATGAATTCTGTGGGCTGAGATTTAATGCAATCGAATCGGAGCAGAATTGAAAACAAAATCGAAAAGACGTCAAATAGTCTAATGGTAACGTCCATTTGAGGTCTTTTTTTTATTATTCTGATTAATTGGGTCATTAGATTTGACTCCAGCTTCTTCTTAGACTCCTTAATTTTAATTAAGTCTAGATGTTATATCCTATATAAAATTAAGTTATATGAGATACACTAGATACCATGTCAACCCTGGCCACACAAACTAGATTTCGATGAATAATTTATTCTCCCTTTATATAATCTAAAAACCTCTACCTCGAGACTTAACCTTTGCAAGTTGAGATATAAATTATATAACGTCGTATATATAGCTCAGTATATGCATAGGGATTATGCAAGGGCCACCGCCTACAAAGCCAGGTCATACTAGCGATAATAATTTGCATGAGTCCCAACCGGGAAGCGCACTTATCAATGCTGCAGACCGTACATCAGGGCAGCTTTCTCTAAATCTGAGTCCTCGTAACAAAGAGATTTAAGCTTTGTGCATAATAAAACTAAAGTAGAAACTTGTAAAGTGGGACAGAGATACGGGCGCGCATTATTCTCTCTGGCCACACTTAAAAGAGGTTGTATTACAGCGCACTGGCCACTTAATATTGAGCTAGAAAGATAAAATAACGTTCGAAATTCAAAATTGGTGGACCGTTACGATTTGATGTTTATCGATTCATGTCCGAGTTGAATCGAGATGTAAATATTGTTTGATCGATAAATTTGTTCTTATCGTGTACTAAGCAAATATTTGATCAAACAATAATGTGCCAATCACTAATGTTTATAATCTGTTTATATAACTTAAATAAAAAGCACAAAAATCTTACCTCTTAATTGTGGAACAAATGTGAGAGTGTAAAAGAAATAGGTACACTTTAGATTATATGGATTAGCATCCAGTGTCAAAAAATAAGACAATGTTTAGTTATCAAATTTGACTTTTGGCTGGCTACATTTGACATATTTTTTTTTAAAGTCAAAACTTAACGCGCTTTTTATCCAATATTGCAAGTTATTTGTTCAAAAATCTCCCATATCAGGTAAATTTTTCACAATTGAATTAAAAAATATTTTTTCTGATATAATATAAATATTGTATATATGCATGTAATTATTAATTTTGTTTATGTAAATATTGCAATAATTTTTATAATCTGTGACATTCTTTGAAGGCGATAATAAAGAGTTTTCATTCATTCATATCTTTCTACTTATATCTATTTTTTAATGTGAAAGTGAATTCGTTTATTTATCAATTCCCAAAGCATTCGATAGGCATGAAATTTAACACACATATAGGTATTAAAGATGAAGAAACACGTAGAACTTATGTATTTATTTCAGTATTTATTTCAATATTTCCAGTATTGTATTTATTATATATACATATATATATTATGCAACTTAGAATGGCAAACAAGCTGACGGTCCACCTGATGGAAAATGGTAACCGTCACCTATAGACGTGAGCAGTACCATGGACATGCTATTTCGTCCATAAACTCCTCATGCGTTGCCATTCCTGAGGACTCAGATGTTATTCCTCTGTACCCTGTAAATTCATTGCCATATCCCACCCTTCAAACTGAAACACAGTCATGCAAACACAACTACTTCACGATAGAAACACGAATGGGACAGAGGTGCCTAGTGCCAAGCAAACGACTTTCTTACAAAATCTCTCTCTGGTAAAACAGGTGTGTTAAAATTCGAGTAATTTTTTTCACTGATTTTGTATTTATGAAAACTATACAGAAATATTTATTTATTTATTCTTTATTGCACAATAAAACTTTATACAAGTGGCGAGCTTAATGCCATATGGCATTCTCTACCAGCTAACCATTCGGTAAAAACAGAAAGCGTAATATACCGTAATATACCGAAATAATTATACATAATAATACATAAGAAATACACATATAACACATAAATACTACTTATATTAATAATAAATATATATCTATAAGCAATAAAACGGTGAAGTGTGTTTATTTCAACACGTAAATATCTGGAACTTGAAAAATTCTTTTTGAATTTAGCATTACAAGCTATTTAACATCACAATACAATCACAGGCGAAGATTTGGGATACAGCTAATATGTAAATATAAACATCGAAAATTTGTAATTGACTAAAAATGAAAAAAATCGTAATAATATAAAAAAAAAAATTTGCGTTGCATAGTTGCTCTTGTCTTATAAACTGGTGGATCATTCAACATAAAAACTATTTAAAGTTTGGATAGAAAAAAAAGACGCATCTGACAACTCTGTTTGCTATTCTATGTTGCGTAAAAAATATGTCCGGTTACTCCAACAAAATCGCTTGCATAGCTAGTAAAGTGTGAACCAACATGTTGTACGTTGGGCGAATGCATTTCATCAGATCAAGTGATCATGCTCAGGGGTAACATTATCTTGCACGTAAACAATAGTGGGCTTGTTTACGCACGACTGCCCGTCGACAGTTTGTCATAGATTAAGAAAATTTACACAGACAAGCTACTTCTTTGAACAATTTATCTGGACTTTTCATGCATTCATCTGCACAGATATACTATCTGTATACATTTCTGACAAATTTATAATAATTTATCTGTGACCCAATATTTACCATTTTTAAGTGACTTTAAAAAGAGGAAGATTCTCATTTCACTTGTTTGTATGTTTTGTGATACCTATCTTCGATAATTCTAAACCAATTTCGATAATTACTTTTTGCAACTGATAATATTTTATAGTATTTACTCCAGTTTGAGTCCAAGACTAAGTCGCTTTTTTACACGATGCACTTGTCTGTGGTTCTATATTTATCAGATATCTGTTAACATGTTATACACTTCAGCTACACTAAAGTTCAGGCACTGATTACCTCGTAAGTAAAAAACAAGTTTTATAGTGTCACATGTCACTACTGTACATTTTTTTTCTCTTTGTCGTACGAAGCCACTCCAAATGTTTATGATTAACGATCTATCTGTGAGATCGCTTATGTAATATGCAAATCAATTCTACTGTACAGTGAAATATTTGTATTGTGATGGTAGAAGACGTATATTAAATAGTTTGTTTAACACTTGTACCTATGTCAATAAAAAAAAAGTTTTGAATAATGACGAATTAATTTGGTATTTGTAATGATGTTTTTTTTTATTTGCTCTATTGCATAATAAGTGAAACTTGTTTTAGTGACCGAAACTAATGCTTGAATATATTATAAACACAAAGTAACGAAACATAAAAATTTAAGAGAAAAGAACCAAATTCTCGGCTCATAAACCTACAAAGTAACTTAGAAATGTCAGTATTGAGCATGCAGAAAAGATATTTTATCAAAATGTTGTGATATATGATTTTTATAAGAAAACTATTTTTTGTTAATAACACCTATCGAATACATAATAATTATATGCAAAATTCTGCTGAAACGCACAAATTCACAATATTCCTATACCAAAAAGTGCGCCAAAACACATCTGTCATTTTCGTTCATTCGTCCGCCATATTGCGTTCGCGTGTCGAATCGTGGAAGGCGCGCGTGCCGATGCGCGCGCACTGATTGCGATATATTACGCGCTCGTGGAATCAGGAACCATTGTTATGATTGCAGTGTTATACAATAGCTTCCTACCATTTTTTGTTTATATGGTATAATCAATGCATCAACTGCTCTATGTAGTAATATTGACTAAATTAATATCACTATTGTCATCGTAACAGCTTTTAACTGTTCATTGCTGAACATAAGCCTCCCCCTTGGGGGGATTTGCCAGTAGTTGTCACGCTTTGCAGGCAGGTTGGCAACCACAGTTAGGTTTTAGAAATGTTTTAAGAGGGACGCTGCTGCCCATCCCTCCACCATAAGCTCCCTTAGTCGCCTCTTACGACACCCACGGGAAAGGAAGGGGTGGTCCATTCTATGCCGGGACCGACATGGCAAATAATACTCTATAATAACAATACCATATTAGTTGAATTGTAAATATTAGTACTAAGTTTCTAACATTTGTACTCTTTGACTAATGGCTTCTAGCCAAAGTTTAATAAATAAAAAAAACGTCTATGGTATTACTCCATATAGGGATCTTACCGTCACTAAACTAGAAACAGTTTAATTTCACATAAATGTAACTGACTAATTTTTAAAGGCAACGCCGTTTTATATGTAGGATATATTTTTAGACCCTTTATATCCGCGTTATGTAACTCGTAGCTGTTCCGTGCGCCCACGCACCGCTCGTGTCACCATTGTTTTAGCGATCAATATCTAGAGGAAACAGATGGGATGCGAACTTTCAATTTTTGCAATTGATATATTTTTTATGGGCTATTAAGTATTTCCCGCGGCTTTGCGTAAAGTAGCCTGTATGTTAAATTAAAATATAACCTACCCGTGTACTAAATTTCACTCAAATCCGTTCAGCCGTTTAATCGTGATTGAATAATAATTATACAAAAATATAGACATCCCAAACATGTGCAAAAAACATATACATGCAAAAATACCCCTAGGATGGATGAATGAATGTTTGTTAGTTTATCACGTAAAAACTACTAAAACGATTCAAACGAAATTTGGAATAGAGGCACCTAACTTAGCACATAGGATACTGTATGTACTGATTCAAGCAGACGGAATCTGCAGTATACTGCTAGTTTATGATATTAGTAGGATTTACAATCCAGGTAGGTAACTCCGTGCCGTTTGTAACTCGGTATTTATCTGTACCTCAAATATTAATTTTAACCTAACTTCATTTACGCCTTTCATCCCTCACTAATGTCATCTGACTTCATCCTCACGTATCATCCCTCACTGGTGTTCCGCCGTGTATATGAAGTCAATAGTGTACATGGAGTAAACCTTTCATCATCATCCATTAAAAAAAATTATAAAACTTTCGAGTTCATGATTACTTATTTTTTAATATGATCACGTGTGTATTTTTTTATTATCTTTATACATATATGATAATTCATCCCTATTTCCTTTAGTCACGCTATAACTTGAGAACGACTTAGTCGGTTTCATTCTTTTAACTTTGTGAAAGATTCCGACGGAAAGAAAAATTAAGAAAATTGTGCAAAATATTGGTAATTTTAGGAAAAATACCATTTTAACTTCGCGCGTTTGACAGTTCGCACATTTGACAGGACGTCTGTCAGGTTTGTTCGGGTCTACTAGTTTATGGTATATAATAAAAAAAAACATGCATGAATAGAACAATTATTTTTTATTTAATCTGATGGAATTTGATCTAGCTAGCAATTGTTTAAACATAATAAAATTACATACAACTATAGATGTAATTGGGTAGAGAATGGTAGAGAGTTAACGAAAGCAGTCTCTCATCTAATCTAAGTAACCTATGCCATGCTTGTAATTAACAAGTTGGTCTTTCACTGACTTGTTCCCAGCAAACTTTCAAGTCAGAATGTTTTTACCTTAGTGTTTACTTACAGATTATATTTTTTTAATGCATGCAAATAGAATAGTAACAGTGTATGCAGTATTGATGTATTATAAGTGCAGATGTAGTTAAATCGGTCAACTCGCCAGTTAACTAAAGAATTAACTACAGTTATATCCCGGAGCCCTTTCCGGGATCTGTATCTAGACATATAGACAGATATGAAATTTCAAAAACCTATTAGAGTAGTTACCAAGTGAGTTGTGTAAAAATTTTACGTGATACTTATAAGAAATAAAACCCTTTTGTTTCAGATCAGTTTACATTACATTACATTAATTAGTATAATTTAATTCTCTTAGTGTAATTTTCCCTCTTATTAAAAAAAAAAACTATTTAACTATTACACTGTCATTTTTTTTCTTTTAAATTGTGAATTTAGTGTAAAAGAAATACACAAAACAGTTCAATATCTAAAATAGTTTATAAGAGGTTGACGCTTTTATGAATAAGGGGTTAGACATTTGACAAGTAAATATTAATAAATTAAATACAAATCAAAAACATTTCATTATAAATTCCTTGGTACGTGGTATGGAATACTGCCTTAACAATAGAATTACTTAATTCCATTATTCTTACTTATGATCGCATTTACGTTTACGTCGATAAGTTTGTAAAATAAAATTCTGAGTTTCCAAAATCATCCGATAGAGGCGCTGCGAAAGTATCAAGACATAGATTAAGGATCATATTTACATTTCAACACAAATTATCAACGCAAACGCTAAACCAGTAGTAACGTTAAATCTCTAGCTACATAAATGTTGTCGAGTAATTTATTGACATTTTCCCAATTCGTTTCCGTAAAGTTGAATTAAAAATTTGAACACATACGAACGACCGGTGTGTTATGCATCAGAATCGCGCTTAAACATAACAAATGCGAGACAGTTTAAACTTGACTTATCTGCCTTGAACTCCTTAGAAGCCTTTCACTATTGGCGCTTTTGTTCGTGACGAAATCGGGAACTAATCGCTAGATGTAAAATACCCAATATCAATCATTATTATCTATTAGAATTGATAAAGTATTGACTGTTCATGTACGTGTAAAAATATGATTGCAAATTTTCAAAACGTTTATTTTTTTTGTCTTTTTTCAATATCAGCTTTTTTTAATAGCTTTTAATGTTACAGCTTTACACATTTTATGAACTAATATAGTTTATTAATGTTTTTTTTTTTTGTTATATATTTTATATAGTCTTTAGAAGAACCAAAAAAAAAAAATTAAAAATTTAAATTATACCTACTAGAATAATTTTTTATTCATAAAATTAATTTAATCATCGCAAAGTTAATCAAATATACCCACCATAGAGTGAATAAATAATTACTTATTTAAAAATGGCGAAGAAAAATAGATATCGTATAACACAAACAAAAAAAAAAAAAAAACAAAAGCGAATTACGTGCCTCCTTTCAGGAGTCGCTTTAAATGCTATACAAAACATTAACATACAAAATCCATACAAATGGTTGCCAAGTGAAAGTAGAAGTGGCCTTTATCTGTACAGTGAAACATATTAGGCATTAATACAAACGAACATACGGAATGCCAAAGAATACATTACAGACAGACAGAACATATATAGCTATAATAATAATATAGCTATATATAGGCAGACTTTGTACAAAAGTCGATTGCCTGGGTACCTCTGGGTCTGCTCTGGGTAGAATGGCAAACAAGCTGACGACCCACCTCATGGAAAGTGGTAACTGTCGCCTATAGACATGAGCAGTACCATGGACATAACAGAGTATACAGTTGTGTATACAACAACCCCATGCGTTGCCATTCCTGAGGACTCAGGTATTATTCCTCTGTACCCTGTAAATTCACGCCATATCCCACCATTCAAACCGAAACACAGCCATGCAAACACAACTGCTTCACGGTAAAAACACGAATGGGACAGAGGTACCCAAGCAATCGACTTTTTTACTTTTTTACCTATGCCTATCTAATTTTTTTTATAAAATGAAATACAGCCGAACTCATTATAAAAAAAATCTTTCCTCTTACTTATATTAGTTTTGGGCTTTAGGTTTCGATTTCGAGTACTTTTACAATTCGAGTAGATTTATTTACTTATTTCTTATCTCTCCCAGTGAATCTCATTTACTTCAGATATTTTTAAAATCTAATAACGTGCGCAATGTAAGTGAGAAACTTTGTACAATAGTCAATACAAGTTGTACAGTAGAAATATAAATTAGATATAAAAAGATATAAAATGATTACATTTAAAAATATTTCTATTCCACTTATGTTTCTGTCGCCATTTGCTGCACTTTTATAGCTGTTTTGATTTGAAAAATACAATGACTTAATATCTTAGTCCTCAGGGACGACGAATCAAGTGTGGGAGCATGAGCTCATGTCCATAGTATTGTTCATGTCTTTACGCGACGGTTACCATCAACTCGATTGCCATTCCTATATTCCAATTGCATAAATAAAAATTTGTTGAGCCGTGTAAGTCCCGGCATAGAATAGGTCACCCCTTCCTTATTCATAGGTGTCGTAAGAGACGATTTAGGGAGCTCATGGTGGAGGGATGGGCAGCAGCGTTCCTCTTAAAACATTACCAAAAACTAAACTGATGTTTCCAACCCTGTCTGCTAAACTTGGCAACTACTGGACAAATCCGCCTATAGCTATGTTCAACAGTGGACAATTAACGGCTTATACAACAAAAAAAAAGTTATAAAATGTGTCCCTACTGCGTGTTATTTTAAATCTTTGATAAAACAGCAAGTCGAAACTCGAGTGAACATCGAGTTAGGCCAAATAAGGTGCCGTAAAGCCCTCATTCCTGGAACGTCGATAATCGTAGATAGCACGGTAACGATGTGTGGTCATACGTGTCCGGGATACACCACATAAATGGGTAATTGGACGCGGTTAGGACCATTGGACACCTATAGATACCGGTTCCAGTCAGTGGAAATTCAATATTTGAATCTATATTAAGACAATCGTGTCTAAAATTTTACATGACAGTCGGATGTAATTCTAATAGGAACTAACTACCTAATCTCGTCTACACTATATAAAGCGGTAGGTAGTTAGAACGCGTTTTTTGATGGATGAAAATGGAATGGTAACCCGCCTGCGCTAACGGGATACACTGGCGGAGCACCAGTGAAGGGTGATAGATGAGAATGAAAATAGGCGAGTAAGCCCATCATGATGAATTCATCAAGAATTAACCATGATAGTTTCCAGGGGAAACCACGAGGAGGTCGACCTGGTTGGATATATTGCTAGCAATGGGGTTCTCAGTCTCCATTACTAACAATCCCTTTCCCCCCAGTTTGAACGCGTTAATTACCAGTCGGTTTAACAAAATTTCAAACAAAACAAAATTAAAGCAGATTTTAGGCTAGTTAATAACTATACGACCACGGGCGAAGTTACGGAATACAGCTAGTTATAAATAAAATAAATGTAAAAATGGGAAAGCCAGCAAAATTTTACGTTCTCTCCCTGTTACTATAGAGATAAATAACCTATAGATATCGTGAATTTAAATTAATGTGATAATTGTTGCATTAGCTAGTCTCTCGTTTTGTTATGAATACATTTTATAGTTAATTGAATGTAGAAGAATAAAATTTTAATTAAAATAAAATGCCGTGTATTGACGGCCATATAATGCACTTTCTTATAACAAAAGAATCATTACACAAAAACAAAAAAAAAAAAAACAAAAAGACATATTTTGTGAAAAAAAAGTTTCGTTTGATATTTTTCACCCACCACCATAGAAAGTGCTTTACGAAAGTACTAGGAACACATACTATGGTGGGATGTTCACACGTTAGTAGTTAATTGTATATCAGTTCCCTGTCAAGTGAAAACACCCGGATGTGCCGATAGCGTTTATCTAGAGCTCGCATGTTTTATGTCAGCCTGGTGTTCATCGGGGCTGTTTTGTTCTAGTTTCGTCTGTTACAAATAGATAAAGAAAGAAACCGACTTCGTTTGCAGAATGTTTCTGCTTAGTTAAAAAACAAATTTTTCATTTTTTTTTATTTTTTTTTATGTAGCTTATAATAGTAAACAAACTGACGGCCCGCCTGATGGAAAATGATAACCGTCACCTATAGGCATGACATAACAGAGTGTACCTTACTGTGTCCTTTATACCCTTCATGCATTGTCATTCCTGAGAACTAAGGTGTTTTGGCTCAAGGTATACCTTACAATTCTATTATCATATCCCACCCTTCAAACCGAAACACAGCCATACAATCATAATTGCTTCTCGGCAGAAATATAAATAAGACAGAAGTAAGTACCCAAGCAAAGCAGTCTCCTACTGTTCATAATTATTTCAAAAATATTAATATATGAAAATGTTCTAATTCTCTAAAAAAAAAATGTGTTTTTTTTTTATTTGGTAATCCTGAAAGTACTTATGCCAATAGTGCGTTACTGTTAACAGTTAATAATCGATTTTTTACCGTTAACCAAACAGTGTCTTTTGTCTTATTAAACCGGTACATTTCGGCTCATTGGCGAAGTACAAAAGCATTTTCTCTAATCAATTCCAGTGGATTGCGCAACAAATGGCTATTGGATACTAGATGTGGCATTACCGATTAGATGGTATGCAATTGATAGCCGTCGTTTCAGATATTCAAATATTTCGCCTATTTCAGTATAATTATTTACCAATTGTGTATACTTTATGTTCGATTCAAGGTTTTGCCGTTTTATATATGATATTACAAAGAATAAATTAAGCCGCACATTCCAAAGTTAACGAACGTGTAAATAAATAAAAATGGTAACTGTATACGCATTTGGTATTTCAAAATAATTATTTTATGTTACCATTCCATTTTTAAACATTCATTTTTACGACTGAATTTTGTTTGCAAATTCGTGTTCGCGGATTTTGAACTTAGGTTTTCTAGGCTAACTTCTGTCAAGACAAAATCATACACTGGATTTTAATTTAGACCTTCAGTAATATTTATAACATGTGAAAAACCATTAAATTTAATGATGTAGTTTTTGTGTGATGCCAGAATAAATATACAAACAGATAACATACAGACATAATTCTAAAAATTATTGTATTGAATCATATTGCTATTATTAAGATCCCTCATATTAATGTTTATTAAATATTTTCTTGAGTGGCGACCCCATAAGGGCAAACGAAGTGTAGAACGACGCCCCCCACTAGATAGGGTGACGACCTCAAATGCATCGCAGAAAGTCAGTGAATGCAGGTGACTCGGGGTCATTCCTTATGGCAGACTATGGCAAAGACTTATGATCAACAGTGGATAGATACTGGCTGATATGATGATGATGATATCTTATGTATCTACAAACATCAACTAATTTATTTTATTATTACAGTAAGAATGTCAATTTACTAATTGTAAAATGTGATTGAGTACTGGGCCCAACTCAGAATAGAAGTTTAGGTTTTAATTCTGACCACTTCTAAATTTTATAAAATTACGAAATAATTATTACTTGAACATGATTTTGATATTTTAATTATATTTTTGTTCTTTTCCATTAATTAAAAAAATTATATATATATATATATATATATATAATCAAAATAGAAGAAGATATTTTATGACCCACTCGAGCGTACTTCGACATAAAATTTAACTATTGTGAATTATTTAGATCTATGTTATGATATTACATCGCAACGTTTGATTCAATTGTCATTGTTATCTGATACCGGTATAGCGGGAGTGGGGTTCGATGCCCGGTAATACACAGCTATCTTAAGGATCTTGTGCTTCGCATTTTTTTTTTATTAGAACAAACGTTGTTCGATTTCTTAATGATATTGACCTAACGTTACCATTACGGTTATAATTTTTAACTTAAAAAATTCCTGCTTACTGAAAGTAACTGAGACCGTATTTACTGTTTACAGTTTTTTTTTTTTGTGCAAAATTGTATAATACTTTTATATAGTAAGTTTTTTTTATTACATATATTCAGGCTGAAATCAAAATCTTTAACATTTCTTTTTTTAAAGAAGGAAGCATTTTTTTAACAATGATACCAAACATTTGTGCCAAGGAAACGAGAATCAATAAATCACTTCAAGTCTAATCATTTTTCGCCTTCATACTAACTTAATCACTGGACCGTATTAGTCTAAGAGCTCAAAACATTTTATCGTTGTTGGACCCTTATTTTTTTGGGAAAAATTACAGAAAAGTTTTTTGGAAGAATTAAATCGAAAGAACCACAGAAAACAGGGGGATTTACAGTAACGGGGACTAGCTGATTTACTCTATCAGTTCGGCCACAACGCTGTCGCTCCTGGAAACTAAGGGGTTAACTCCTGGTGGATTAATCATGATGGGCTAACGTATCTGCTTTCATCCTCACCTATCATCCCGCATTAGTATTTCATAAGTAAATACCCTTAGCACAATTGGAGTTGCCATTCTATTGTCATTAATACAAAATACATTTCTAATATCGAAGTAAATTAGTTTCTTTTTTTTATACCACTTAAAATTGTAAACATGTCTATAGTGCTCATGTCTATAGATGACCGTTTATCAGGCCAGCAACATGCTGGCCTGATAATCGGATCTATAGACATGAGCATCACCATGGAGCAAGGAGATAATGATGGTATTTGACGAACTCCATACCGCAGTACGTATGTCGCTTTGCGTAAATGAGATCCTGGGTTCGATTTCCGGTTGGGTTTATATAGGGTAAGAACTTTTCTGGTTTGAATTGGGTTTGGGTGTTCTGGATTGTACACATATCTAATAACATAGGGTTTCTGTCTTGAGGACTAGGAGATCAGAACTATTGTGTAGCTCTCATTTATTTATTTAAATTCTTATATAAATTCTTATTATTTACTATGTTAAACACTATATTAACTGGTTAGAATTTATAAAAAAAAGTTGATCACGTAGGTGAGCTTGCAGGCAGTGACACTGACTGTTTCAAAGTCGAGTCAATCAGAGCGGGACCGTCACGCCGCGAGTTCGAGTCGGATCTTAAGATGTGACGTCATTAGGCAGTTCGCATAATTCACTTTTAATCCAATCGCATCCAAAATCAAAAATATGTAAGAATGAAGAAGGATCCAAATTACAGAATTCGATAGGAGATTACTTTCTTAGATTAATGAATGGATATTTCGATACTTTTTTTTAATCAGATATACTTTTAGTAACATTGATCAGATAGCGTTCAAGTCCTCAAAATAAGTAACACATATTTTGAAGACTTTTGACCTTCCTTCCACCCCCCTTCCCCCCATGGAATGCCCAGTAACATTTTTCTGTAACCCCTTACTAGACATTACGTAATAATAATAATACCGAAGTAACCACTTTTACCTAAAAGTAACAACATTAACGAATACTGACAACGAAAACAAAATAAAAATGACGTACAATAATGTCGAGGGCCCTGTAAAATATAAACGAAAAAGGTCGCCAGCTTCGGAGATTTTAATTCCCTAAAAATAATGTTACGTAACGCATTGTTCCGCCCCCCCCCCCCCTCACGTCTCTGTAACAATGTCATTTTATTTGATAGTATATTTAAAATAATGTTATCGCAATACCATATCTAATAATTTCCTACTAAATTCAATTTGGTGCTTGTCAACTGTTTGCTCAACAGACAATATAAGCATACTTCGTTTAGATAAGCCATAGCGTTAGTCAAGGGGTCTGATTATCATAATTTTGACAGGTCTCTGGTTAATTAACGACCATGTCAAATTGTTATTCAACGTGTTTAGATAGACACCTTTGAATATATCAAAAATGAAGTACGCTCAGTTGTTCTCTATGATCGGTAACATTCGAGGTTAAACAACGCTAAGGCCATCCTTTAGATTTAATTTTATGTTTAACTAGCGGTCCGGTTCTGCTACGCACGGGTACTAGTATAGTATTATATTATCTGTGGCACGGGTGAATAGATTTTTTAAATAATATATAGCTCATGTTACTGGCTGATACTGTAGCTTTCTATAGGTGAAAGAATTTTTAAAATCGGTCCAATATTTTTTAAGTTTAACCAATACAAAAAAAAAAAACAATAAAATATTTCTCTTTATAATATCAATTAAATTTATTTGTTTCATAATCATCATATCAGCCTTTAACTGTCCACTGCTGAACATAAGCCATCCCCTAGGGAGTTTTGTCAGTAGTTGCTACGCTTGGCTGGCGGGTTGGCAACTGTAGTTAAGCTTTAGAGATGTTTTAAGAGGGAAGCTGCTGCCTATCCCTCGTCCTCCCTCGCTTCTTACGACAACCACGGAAAAAACTATTCTATAGCGGGACCACACGAGATAAATTAATTCAAATGTGTTGAATTAAAGTAGTAACTAGTAGAAGTGTGAATGAATACCTTAGAGAATCAAAAGTCAAAATATAATTTTGGTATATTTTATGTTACCGCCATACATTTCAAGTTATGTACTATTATATTATACTATTTATGGTATATTTTACGAGTATATAAAGTACAAAATACACATACACATATATATAACAACAATAACTTTCAATACCATTATATTTGCAAATAATATAATGGTATTGAATAAATGCATTTAAAGTTTACACATGTTACATAGATATGTATTACGCAGTATATTATGTACTAGGAGCTCATAAATTGTTAACACGTTACGAATCAAATTATTACAGTTCATCACACAATCAGTGATGTACACATTAGAATTGTATTACAATTTTATACAAATCTACACTGTTCCACTATAATTTTAAGGTTTAATTTCCAAGCAAAGTTGATAGGTTTTCTCTTCTTGGGGACAAAGAAGATACAAATCTTAATGGTTATTAATGTATAATTCAACCTAAATTATATGGATTGTCAAAAACCTGAAAAATATGTAGATGTAAGTACTAAAATGATTTCAACTGTCAGTTTAAAGGCGTTAAAGATACTTTTGATGAAACTAGTATTTCTGAGAATTCTTATGCGTAGATTACTTCAACGCTAAGCAAACTTGGAAAAGAATTTTACAGATGTTATTTAAATATTTTTTTCTACGTCACTTTTCTCAAATCAGTTTTTGAATTTTTTTGTGAGTGTGCTATGTGCAAGTTTGAGTTTTCACACCCTTGAATGGATTTGTATGAAATATATCGTAATAAAATATCCTATGTCTTGACGTAGGATATTTTATATACTGACTTACAAGGACAAATCTGCGGGATAAAGCGAGAATATTACACAGTTGAAAAAAATCACAGATTGCAAAAAAAAAAATCAGTAAATTTTCTTGTTTATAAATAAATACTATTTAAAATTTTAACCAAGTACTAGGAGTTCATAACTATATTGCAGGTTTTTAATAAAAGACAAATATCACATATTTCACATTACGATACAGAAATGTAAAACAAATACTAGGTCCGCATGATCCTTTAAGAGCTTCAATATAACTATCAGAGGACTTTGTACAAACACCTGGAAGCTGGAAGAGTACAAATTTTGAAACTAACAGCCGCAACCATTGCGCTTCTAGTAATGAATAAGGCGCGTATAGTAATATTAAAATGTCGGCGGAAACACAATTAGAAGTAGTAATTGCACTGCACCCACGGCTTCCTCGTTTGGTAATCGTGAAAACGGCAATTAGGGTTCCACATCTGAGTGGCTAATGTGGGTTGTACGAACAATTACGTTCCGACTAAGCATGACATATCGATACCGCTCCTATATCTGAATACTGGATTCCTATGGACATTGATGTTGGAAAAAAGGTCACCATCTATTTCGATATCGTCCATACTGGTCGCATATTTATATTAATTGCTATTGGGTTTCTCATTTCATTTCATTGCTGTATTTCAGGATTTTTCCGGTGGTTGTATCGTAAAGTTATAGGCAATTCACTTCCCTAAAGAGCTATGATTTTTTTTTTTAATTCTAACTGGTACTACCAGAGACTAGCACGTTCCAAATATACAAACAGACTCATCTACCATATTACATAATCAGATACGGGTTCCAGAAAACAACCATTCGACACGCAATTAAACTTTCAATACAAATTATTCGATGAAAAACTAACAGAGTAGTAACGTAAAAGTATGTCACATTCATTATCATCATCACACATACATACATATATGTATATCCATAGGTTTCTCCCTATTAACGGGGTTAGTTACCACGTTTGGCAGGCCGATTGACAACCGCAGTTAGGCTTTGGTGATGTTTTAAGAGGATCGCTACTGCCCAACCCTGGATTATTTAGTTCTCTTAATCACCTCTTCCATCAGCTACGGGAATGGAAGGAGTGGTATATGCCCAGTATATTACATTATTTACATGGCAACATATATTATCATACTAACTAATATAATATTAATTTACGGAACCCATTAATGTTACATCGATCGTCGCTTAGTGGAAGAACTAATAGGAGATTTGCTTTATGATCATTTAGGTTAAAAACATACCGGCGCTTGGAAAAATTTCATAGAGTCACGAAAATTGTAAACAGCTACTTTAGGTACTACTAATCAACCAACTTCAAAAAAGGAGGAAGTTCTCAGTTCGACTGTATTTTATTTTTCTTTTTTATTACCTCAAAAGTTAGATATTTATAAACCGATTCGGCATTTCTTTTTATCTAAACGGATTACTATTACTAGAGGGAGACTTTGTACAAAAATCGTTTGCTTGGACACCTCTGTCCCATTCGTGTTTCTGCCATGAAACAGTTGTGTTTGCATGGCTGTGTTTCGGTTTGAAGGGTGGGATATGACAGTGTATTTACAGGGTACAGAATAATAACACCTGAGTCCTCAGGAATGGCAACACATGAGGCGTATCATGGGCGAAACAGCATTCTCTGTTATGTCCATGGTACTCATGTCTATAGGCGACGGTTATCACTTTCCATCACGTGGGCCGTCAGCGTATTTGCCATTCTAAGTTGTATAAAAAAAAAAGTTATTTGAATTTAAGATTGATTTGGTGAGATTTTGGTGTGTATGGGGTGAGTGGAGATGGACTTTTTGTAGCCATCTAATTAGTGTTTACCCGCGACATCGTCCATCAGGTGGGCCGTCAGCTTGTTTGCCAGTTTAAATGGCCAAAAAAATATATAATTTCAGATTGGTTTTATACGAATTTTATTAAAATCAGTTCCGTAGTTTGGTTTTTAAATTAAAATAACCAGTTTTGCTGATACTGAAATCGCTGTTTTTTTTTTTGTAAAACAAAGTCTAAATTGTTTTAGGCTATCGATGATGATAATGATGATAGTAATTGATATTTGGGATTGATCATTATTGATCAATAGTACTCCTCTACGAACACACAAACTATTTTTATATAAAACAACAAACATCAAACAAAAAAATACATCTTTGTATAAATAAACAATATTTGAAACAAACAAGTTCCCAATTAACGGAAAAATTGATGAATATACATAAAATAATACAGTCGATCATAGAACCTTCTGCTTCTTTGAAGTCATTTAAAACAAATGCATCAACACTTACAGTACAAAGATTTAAATCAATTTATGTCTGTAGAATAGTATGAACAAATCTTATAGTAAATATTAATTTTCACATACTTATTTACCTTTAAAATGTAACAATTTGTGTACTTCACATACCTGAAACAAGAAAAGAATATTATGAAATTGGAATAAGACCACAGTAAAAGCGAAATTTCAATTAATAAAAAGTTTAATTAGATTCATTATAAACTAACATATCGCGTAATACGATATTATATAAATAATTAAAAATTGTGTCCCAAAAAAAAACCTACTACATTTGTAACAAAATCAGTTATTTTGCTTTTAAAACTATACCGATTTTGATAAAATTTCTATAGGACCAAATTGTGAGTATAACCTTTCAGAAAAAAAAAACTCCATATCTACTCGTAAACTAATGAAGTTATGGGATGACAAACATAAAAAATACAACTTGAATTGAAAACCTCCATTTTTTGAAGTCGGTTAAAAATAAAATTGGTTTGAGAAGACACTTTCCTCTTTATAATATTAGTATAGAAAAACACTGTTTGTCGGCAGTAACACTTTTATCCTTGCACATTCTAAATACTTAAATACAGATTATTTCATTAGATAGCCAATTCAAAGGGCCTTTCAAGTAATTACAATTAGACAAATAAATTGCATTTGCGTTTAGCTGCGTTGGTAAGTGTCAGCGGCAACCTGGTAGACAGGTAATTAGCATATAATGTAGACAGTTGAGGACTGAACTATGTGTAGGTATTTCATAACTCTAATATAATGCATGACTGTGTGGTGACACTGAGCTACACTAAGTGTCTCTAACTCAGCGTTTCCTGATTACATATCTTTCTCGCAATTTAGATAAAAAAAAATCTATAAACAATATTTTATATTTGGGTAAAAATGTAAATTCGCATATGGCAACCCTGGTCTAAATGAAACTTTTTCTTTTGATGAATAACGATTCAGTAAAAAAATTACTTCTTACGCGTGGATTATAGAAGTAGAAAAACTAATAAAATGAACCACTTCTAGATGGCGTATCAAAATAAAACATACACCAATTTTTAAGTTAGATCTTCTAGAATACAACTATGAAAACGTATTCTAATAAAATGAACCACTTCTAGATGGTGTATCAAGATAAAACATACACCAATTTTTAAGTTAGATCTTCTAGAATACAACTATGAAAAACGTATTCTAATAAAATGAACCACTTCTGGATGGTGTATCAAGATAAAACATACACCAATTTTTAAGTTAGATTTTCTAGAATACAACTATGAAAATCGTATTCTAATAAAATGAATTACTTCCAGATGGCGTATCAAGATAAAACATACACCAATTTTTAAGCTAGCTCTTCTAGAATACAACTATGAAAATCGTATTCAAATTGGTGCAATAGTTTTTGCATAATGTCTAAACAAACATATGGAAAGACAAGAATACAGAGAAAGAAACGTACGGAGAAGTATATAGGCTTTCTTTATCCCAGTCAGTAAATATATCCTGATCACGTGAACGAAGTCGCGGGTAGCTAGTAAATAAATATAGATGCCAATAAAAGCCCGTCTACAAATGGATCTTTTGAAACCTGAGTCACCGAGGAACTGAGCAGGTTTGCTCATATTGTAAGTCGTAATCCATAGTTTTTACAGCTGTTGCGTCAAAGCGCATAGTGGAGCATCGACACCGAACCAGTTTCGGTTCGAATCCAGTAACGAGATCACGGGGATAAGTCGTACATATAAAGCAATCTTACCAATATAATAAAATTATAACTAGACCATATGTGACTTAGAAAATTATTTTTTTCATCAAAAAGGATATATTCAAATTGGTCCCATAGAAAATTATTCAAAATTAGTTTCAATAGTTTAGTTTTTTAAAACAAAATAACTGATTTATTTATTTTATTATTTATTTTATTTTATTTAACTCTATATTGCACCATAAAAAAATATACAATGACAAGTGAATAATTCAAGTGAAATACAGTAACATAAATACAGATTGAAATATACACATAAAGGTACAAAAGGCGGTCTTATCGCTAGGGCAATCTCAATTTAATATAATAAGAGATTTTGCCACGATTAAAGTCTTTTCTTTTTTTTGTGAAACACAATCTTCATTATTTTGAAGTCAGTTGGAGAAATAATATATAAAACTACTTAAAGTTTTACATACTTTTCTTAGTTTTTACAATAATAGTGAATTACAGAATATTAAGAACACAGAACATAGAAGAAGCACAGAAATATTAAGAAACTTAGTATGTATTTAGATAATTTCATTAACAGACAATAAAAAATTTAATAACACAATAAACACATTCTATTCTTAGAAGTAATATTGCAAAATTGACAAAATATATTCAAATTTATTCAGATATTTTTTAACCAGCACTTTAATAAGATTTATCACGTTTAATATACAAAAGGAAGGAAATGTACGTCATTTTAAATGTAAAAAAATGTATGTTTCGTTGTACGAAGCAGTAATATCGCGAGAATGACTTGCAGTCAACGGGTTGATTGCAAATTTTAATGCTCTTTGCACATACCTGTGCATATTCTGTACGACAAAGAGAAACGACAATAATAGAGATATTACAAAATCATAGAAGATTTCCGAGTCCTCGGGGATAGCATGCTTATTTCTATATCTTTTTTATTTGAAAATGAAATTACAGAACCGATTTTGATAAAACTTCTATGCGACAAGTTTGAAAGTATATGCTTTTAGTAAAAAAAAAAAAGAATTTTCCAAATATATTTATAAATCAAAAAGTTATGAGGTAACACAAATAAAAAAAATATACAATCGAAGTGAGAACATCCTTCTTTTTTAAAGTTGATTAAAAAAGACTTCACGTTTGTCAGACTTAAAATAAAAATGTTTATCGATAAAGTAAATGGATAATAATTGAAATCTATTCACAAATTGCAAAAATATTGCGTAATGTTTAATAAAAAAAAAGGTGTCGAATTATCAGCTAATAAAATATGCCTATCGTACAAACGTGCAATATATTTCCAATTCCTCTATTAAAAAATAACTAAATGTATTTTATCTTGATTTATGTTTGGCTGTTTGATATAAAAGCACTCATAAATAATAGTACTTCTTATCACCATTGTAAATGGCACTGTCCAAAGTTATCTTAGTGCTACCTTGCAAGTACAGATTCCCACTTCGTATTATATCATTACACTATTATTATTAACTACCTTTTACCAGTGACTTCTTATGCATAAATTTTGAAAGTATTTTTTTTTCTACTGAGGTGGCAAACAACCATACTGCCCACCTGATGGTAAACAGTTACCGTAGCTTATGAACGCCTGCAATACCAGGGGTATTACGCGCGCATTGCCGACCCTGAAGAAACCTCTTTACTCGCCTTTAAAAGAACCCCATGCTGTAGTCTCTTAGGAAAACCTCGGCAGGGAGCTCATTCCATAACCTGAGTGTTCCTAGGAGAAAACATCTCTGAAACTGCGTTGTACGCAACCAACTTTAATTGTTCTCTAGATAAGTTATGCTATTTTGATGCGTAAGAAGAATCAGCAACACACAGAAATAGGCCATCTCTAGATGGCGTGACAATACAAAACATGCGTCAGATTTTAAATTACTCCTTTAAGAATGCAACTGTGATAATCATATCCAATTTGGTGCAGTAGTTTTCGCGTGATTCTAGCATAAATATACATATTAATGAATTAACATTTCAGTCGGTATGGAATGGACCACCCCTTTCTTTCCCGTGGGTGTCGTAAGAGGTAATTAGGGGAACATAATGGGCGAGGGATGGGCAGCAGTGTTTATCTTTAAATACCACAAAAGTCTAACTCCAGTTGCCTGGCTATCTACTAGCAAATATGCGATTACAAAGGATTCCATTAAATAAAAGGTATTCTAGTGGGGTTCCCATTATTAAAGATCTTGTTCCAAAATACGAGACTGCATTATTTTTTGTAAATTTTAACAGTTTGTCAAGATCACCTTTCTTTTATATTGTCCTCATGTAGCACTATGAAAGAACATTACCCTCCTTTCTTTTAGCAATAGGGTAAAAATTTGTACACTACATGATGAGTATGACACTCATGTACTGGTTTTGTAGGTTTTAGGTGAAAAAAAAACCAGTAGGTCAACACTTTTAAAAAATAATTCCGCATTTGTTAAGTGATATTCAGAAGCTCGTCTTTATCTTTACTATTATAATATCTTAAATGTGAACGTGAGTTTGTTTGTTTATTAACCTAACGCCTTTACCATTCAGTTTGAAAAGTGGGATTTGGCAGTGAATTTACAGAGTACAAAGGAATAACGGTTGAATCAACGCAACAGTATGTCTCTTTTATGTCCGTGGTACTACTCATGTCTATAGGCGACGGTTACCACTTTCCATCAGGTGGGCCGTCAGCTTGTTTGCCATTCTAAGTTGCATAAAAAATCATTATTTAGAATGAAGAAAAATATATAATCTACTTTTTATCCCGATTAATAACTAAATAAGTTGTGGTAACGCATACGAAGTCGTAGGCAAGAACTAGTTCTATATAATGCATTATACAAAACATATTTGCTTATAAGTAATCATTATTAATATTATAAGTGTCAGTTAGTTTGTTCCTTACCTCTTAGCACCTTAACGGCTTAACCAATCAGTATGCAATTTGTCATTCGCGTACTTTAAGGAACTCGAAGGACATAGACTACTTTTATCTCAATCTGTGAACATATCCCGGTCACATGTACGAAGCCCCGGGTAGAAGTTAGATATAAATTAAGCAACGCACAACAGTTCACAATAAATACTTTTTTTTATATTGGACAAATAAAGGAAACACTAGGTGTCATGTCGTATAGGGAGGTCAAAGATATGACCCGGAATAAAGCTGACTGGAAGAGAATGCAAGAATTAGTCGCTAAGACAAAAGAAAACTGTTTAATAAAAAAAATCAATACTAACAGCTCTAAAAAAAATTATGTGCAAAATGTACAGAAAATTCCATAAGGTTTTCTTTTTAATTCCGCGGGATCATAACAATTGAACTCATGCAGGATATGCTGAGGGCAACAGCTAGCTTGTGTGTAAGCTGTCGTGACTGCTATCAGAATTATCGTCTATGATAAATTATTGTTTTCCTGAAGATATATTTAGAGATGTGTCCTGTTACAGATCTGGCCATGTACTAACATGGTTTGCATATTATAGTGCATTATAGTGCACGCAAATAGTGTCTGAACGCGGGCACACAAGGTTTTATTGGTTTGGTAAACGAAATTGAAAATTACTGAATTCACCTTCTGATTTATTTCTTGTACCTAACACACTGTCAATTACAATAACAAGGTATAGGTTATTTCGTCTTTATAATTTGCTGAATAACTTAAAATATACTTGCAGAGACACGTTCGCTTCTTCAAGCGCGATATGGAAGAGAGTCGAATCATAGACAATCCAAATTAAATTTTTTACTAGACCATAGACTATTAGAAACTGAGATTCTGCCCATTAGGAATAAACTATGATTAATTGAGCTAAATATAAAAAATAACATTTAAACATGTTGAAGCATATAATATTACGTTAACAAATCCTAATATACTCTAATAATCCACCGCCGTCTTTTAACGGCGGCCATTTTGAAAATATTACACTATTGTGTTTTTCATTATTATCATTGTCACCGAAACTAAGATATATGCAAAATTTCCAACCAATCGGATGTAAAGAAGGGGTTCTTCGGTTTTTAAGATTTGACCAAAACAAATTAACTAACATACATTGCAAACTAAACAAAAAAATAAAATAGACAGGTATGAAGTACAAGACACCTGAATAGTCCTAGAACTAGGATATCATAATTCTCGAAGCGTGAGAATCCAGTGCTGAACGTCTGCGTCCATAATCCAGAACTTGCTCTATCCACATCTTCTAAATTCTCATGCCCTAGTTTCATTGTCGCCGCATTTCTATATAACGGTTACTAGACTAGTTAACGAACTCGAATCGATAACGTTAGCCGATTGGATAACTACTGAATCGATTTACTATAGTCTCCACCCTGTTGTTGCTGGCCTGGTATGTAATGTTATTAAATGTACTTGTTTTAGGCGTGATTTCAATAGTGACAAAAATAATCATTACAGAATCAACACGAGAGTGTGAGTTGAAAAAACCCGTAAGTTTTGTGTTTTTTTTTAGTTGTAATGGGGTTTTTGGTTGATTTCAATTGTGACGAAATCAATAAAGTAGTGATGAATAATCCCTACTTTAGCAATATCTATATATTTTAGTTACAATATCTATACACTGATACAATTACGAATATGTTAAAAATCTGTTATCCAAAAAATAATATTGGATAACATACTTTTGACATAATTGAAAATAAATATCCGAGCGATATGGGCGATATCTAAATACGTAATGGCCTTTTTCCCGCCATGTATGTCCAGAGGAATGCAATGCAATCATACCTTCAATAAAGGAATAACTCCTGTTAATTACAAATACAATTTTCAATGTATGTAGTTTAACATTTTCAACAAATTAAAAATATCCTTCCCTTTGATAAATCACTTTAAAATGCATATAAACTTATCCGCAAGACAACGTACTCGGAACACAGGCAATTATTTACAAACTCAGGTAATAGGCGATCAATTTTGCACAGGGCTAAAATAATTTTCTCAGTCAGCCATGCCTCAATTACTAATCATTTTGCGCAGCACCCGCGCCGCTTCGGCTTTCGTAAAATATGACAAAACCCTTCGGATGCACGAGGTGGAACCTATTGGCCCATCTCGTCGTGCATATAATTTGACCCGTAATAGCTTGAGCCATCGATGTTTCGATGCAATTTTGCTCGGAGAGCGTACGCGATGTCCAGATTTCCCTGTCGATGTTATGGAAAGATTTGAAAAAAATCGAACATTATTTATTTATTTATACTTTGTAGACATTAAAATATATCTACAGGGCGGACTTAATGTCTTATGACATTCTCTACCAGTCAATCGTTACGCTAAACAGAAAAAATAAATAGCGTTGCATTGATCTACGAAAAACAATTTGTAAATTAAATAAATATTTTAAGAGATAACAACATTAATATATGTATTTTAAGATAAATGAACATACAAACATATAGAATATACTTCCAAAAATTATACATATATAAATCACATGCAATACAATGCATATAGAAATAACTATACATAATGCATATTAATATAATAAACATATAAGGCATGGCTAATTATATAACAGTATAGATTGAAGCTTTTCGTTGTTCTAATAATTTGAAATAAAGTTCACGAAAGGACATTTTGAAGAAAAATTTGGTTATATCATATGATTACGTATACTTCTATGTCTTATAAGTCGTTTAGATCGAAAAGTATGGACATAAAAATGAATATTCAAGTAGAACTGGTGCTCCTGTGAATTCAATAATAATAACTATAGTATATATCTATGAAACTTAAGAAATAACTGTAGGAGACAAAGGAAACCAGGAATGAAAAATGGTAATATATAATATGTATATTGGTCAAAGGAACTTAGAAGACAAGAGCCGTGAAGGCAAGACAAAAAGAAACAATAGAAATGCGTATCAATTTCGAATTTAGTAAAGAATAATATAAAGCTATAAATAATATATGAGGCCTGCACTCCATTATAATCAAGTTTTATTCAAATTATCATAAAAACATTGTCTAAGTGATATTAGGAACAAATCTAAATATTTTTATTCATTTTATATAATTATACTTTTTATTTTTATATATATAATATGTAAGATAATATATAAGACATAAGAGCATTTTTTAAAAAAAATGTTTAGAAATATTTAAAGACGTTTCCTTATTCTACAAGAAATCTAATTTAGAGTTCAATATGCACATTGAACACTTTCGATTTTGCTTCTAACACTGACTGGCAATAACTTGTTTTGCTTGTTTTTTTTTTGTATTCGGAATAACAAATTTATTTGCAATTCGCTGTACATCCGTTGTTCTAAATAAAACGTAACAAACAAATATCTCACTTTCGTATTTCTAAATTCTAATACCCGAACGATGTGACTAGTGTTGTCGATTGAATTGCTTATTTATTACACACACTATAGAATCGTAAAATAACTGTTATAATTCAGAAGTTATTGTGAAAAAAACATTACGTGTTTCATACAAAATTACGCTTAATATTTTTGACACGTTTCAATACGGGCGGTATGTTGACACCGTTAAATAAAAACTTATTGTGTCGTGCTTCACTATTGCAAGGCACGTGTCATAGTCATCAATAAACCAGCTAAGGTGTGAGGAGCAGTTATCACCAGTTATCAGGAACTTAATCATAACTGATAACTGCCGTTACTAATAATCGTTCCGAAACAAAAAACAACTTCGTTACAAAATTAATATTCACTAGTAACATCACTATTATTATTCTAAAACGAATAAAACACTAATGAATAACAATATGTTTCACACGCATTAGATTTCAAATATTAGCATTTAGAACGCGCAATTTTGTATCTATCTATAGCATTCGCTACAAACAGGTCTTTACTCTGCAAAAATGGAGTTTAAAAACTACTTTATCTGGAATTGATATGGGGCAAACATGAGAGTAATTCCAAACAATAGTCAAAATATATTTTCCAGAATGCTTCAGAATTATCAACGTAGCTATATAAATACACACTAATTGAAAATCTACTTCTTTTAGCAGTCTCTTAAAGATGTAAAAATTAAATATGTGCACATTTAACTCAATAAATTCATTATTATAATGCTGGGATTATGGCAAATTGTATATACAGTAAACCGCTTTTATGACAAAATGTATATATGACGATCTGCGATTATGGCAAACTCCGTATACGACGATCTACAATTATGGCAAAGTGCGTATTCAACGATCTGCAATTATGGCAAACTGCGTATACTATACTCTGCAATTATGGCAAACTGCGTATACTATAATCTGCAATTATGGCAAACTGCGTATACTATAATCTGCAATTATGGCAAACTGCGTATACGATAATAAGAAATGATGGCAAACTGCGTATATGATGATCTGAAATTATGGCAAAGTGCGTATAAAACGATCTGCAAGTATGGCAAAGTGCGTATACAACGATCTGTAATTATGGCAAACTGCGTATACAACGATCTGCAATATATAGCAAACTACGTATATGACGATCTGGGATTACGGCAAATCACATAAATGTTCACGCTAGTAGAATCCTATAAACCATTACTGTACATAGATAGATAAATACGCCTTATTGTTTCCTCTAAAAGATTAAGGTATGTTCCTATTATAAAATAATGCCGTGAGAATCAGCGGATATTGTGGGGCCTTTGTCGATTGACACTACTATTGTTAAATGTTTAGTTTATTTCATAGTTTGTTATTTCAGGGCTGTGGATAACTAACAATAGGTGGTTTGCACATAAAAAAAAATAACTTAAGGTGACTTGCAGACTGACAGATATTTGGCGTTTCGGAAGCATCGAACACGCATATATTTTTTTAATGGGTGATAATGAAATAGTGACCTCGCCTGCGCTATGCGATATACGCTGGCAGACCACCAGTGAGCAATAATATATGAGAACAAAGGAAATCTGATTACTTGATCCATCTTGACTGATTCACTAAAATTTGACCACAATGATTTCAGGGAAGACCGCGCTGGGGTTAATTGTGATTTGCTTTTTTTGTATTTTTTTTTAAGTGAGGAGAATAAGTAATGGTTGAAAAGTATGGTAACCTCGCCTGCTCTAACAATATATGCTGAGAGGAAAGGGATTTAAGTAATGGGCACTAGCAACCCCATTGCTGGCCATATCCTGTAAGATCGACTTCCACACAGTTTCCCCTAGAATCCATCGAGCTTAATTCCAGGTTAATTTATCACAAATAGCTAACTGACATGCTCTTTCATCCTCACCTATTATCGGGTTCGATACCATTCCATTACCACTAATTGGAAAATAAATACGGTATTCATTAGCATTTTGTCGTATGGTCCCGGCATAGAATGGGCCATTCCTGTCTTTCTCGTGGGTGTCGTAAGAGGCAACTAAGAAAACAATGATTGAAATATTGGCAGCAACGTCCTTCTTACTACATCACCAAAGCCTAATTGTGCTTACCAACCCGCGTGTAAAGCGTAACAAACCCCCACTGGCAAATCCCCGCAAGGGGAAGGCCTATGTTCAGCAGTGGACAATACGGCTGATATCTACCAGAGGGAGACTATGTACAAAAGTCGATTGCTTGGGTACCTCTGCCCCATTCGTGTTTCAACCGTGAAGCAGTTGTGTTTGCATGACTGTGTTTCGGTTTGAAGGATGGGATATGGCGTGCATTTACTGGGTACAGAGAAATAACACCTGAGTCCTCAGGAATGGCAACGCATGGGGAGTATCATGGGCGAAACAGTATACTCTGTTATGTCCATGGTACTGCTCATGTTTATAGGCGACGGTTACCACTTAACATCAGGTGGGACGTCAGCTTGTTTGCCATTACAAGTTGTATAAAAAAAATCAGCATAGTGTCTAGGAAACCTCGCGCTCTATAGGCACGTTTAATTTATTTTAAGAGTATAATAAGAATAATTACTAATCAATATTAATTCAGTTTACTATTCAAATTTACTAGCAAACTTTCCTGCGATAAAAATTTTACATATACGAATTTTACTCTATACTATCTTGGTCATTATACGTAATATAAATTCTCTAAGGAAGGCACCCGTACTATGAATACATCAATGTCAAGTATATACCTACCATAAATTAGTTAGGCATGCAAATGTTGTAGGAATTCCGTGAACTAACGCATCACTAACTAGTTTTGTATAATAAATTAATGTATGTATAACACACGTTTGGTAATTATGTATAAATTATACAACGCCACTACTGGCCATCTAATGTTAAATTTAAATAATAATTTTTTTTATACAACTTAGAATGGCAAACAAGCTGACGGCCCACCTGATGGAAAGTGGTAACCGTCGCCTATAGACATGAGCAGTACCATGGACATAACAGAGTATACTGTTTCGCCCATGATACCCCCCATGCGTTGCCATTCCTGAGAACTCAGGTGTTATTCCTCTGTACCCAGTAAATTCACGCCATATCCCACCCTTCAAACCGAAACACAACCATGCAAACACAACTGTTTCACGTAATATTAAAAAAGTAAACAGTCTACGGAATTTTATATTGAGCAATTCAAAATTATAAACATACAACATGGTTGTAATAGTCGTATGTAGGGATATGACAAAAGTAAAGTTTATATAGTAATAATTTTTACCCGCGACTACGTCTGCGTGACCGAGACATGTTCACTGACCTATATAATAAGCCTATAACCCGGGGGGAAAAGAACTGTTAGTAATGTAGACTGAGAATCCCATTGCTAGCAATATACCCAACCAGGTCGCCCTCTTCGCGGTTCCCCCTGGAAACTATCATGGTTAATTCCTGATGAATTCACCATGATGGGCTAACTGGCCTGTTTTCATTCTCATCTATCACCCTTCACTGGTGCTCCGCCAGCGTATCCCGTTAGCGCAGGTGGGGTTACCATACCATTTTCACACATCAAAAAAAGCCTATAACCCTCTCCATCCCGTATAGTACGTATATATCAAATTTAATAGTGATTGATTAAGCCGTTAAAGCGCTATACGGAAGCAAAAACACAAACTCGAATATAATATTAGTACTCATAGTACTATGCGTAGTAGATGTAGACAATTATTACAAAATAATAAAGAATGGATATAGTAGTGAAATTACAGTGCCTCCTTGCACTGTAATATCACCTTAGGAATGGGAATGCATGAAGAGTGTTACAGGCTCTGTGACGTACATGGTCCTGTTCATGTCTAAAGGTGTCGGTCAGGCGTTGACACCATGGGTGCTTGGGGGCTCCAGCACTCACGATAGGTAAATAGTGGCTACGGAGTACCCATGACGTTATATGTACTTAGCAAAAGAGCATGAGCACCCATGAGGTTTTCTAAAAGCCAGCGCTCCTGTCTGTTACCATTTTCCCATTCGTGTTTCGTCCGTGAAACAGTTGTGTTTGCATGGCTGTGTTTCGGTTTGAAGGGCGACATATGGCGTGAATTTACTGGGTACAGAGGAATAACACCTGAGTCCTCAGGAATGGCAACGCATGGGGAGGTATCATGGGCGAAACAGTTATGACTCTGTTATGACTATGGTACTGCTCATGTCTATAAGCGACGATTACCACTTTCCATCAGGTGGGCCGTCAGCTTGTTTGCCATTCTAAGTTGTATAAAAAAATGCATAAAAATTTTTTTCAAAAAGGTAGGGCGTTTTGTCATACAAAAAATTATAAAAAACCAAACTATAGTACTGTACTGCCAGTAGTGTACTGTAGACATAGATGTCTACATTAATAATGGCAGTACACTTTACACTCTAGTGTAAAGAAATACTCACCCAGTAAAGTGGCAATGCTTCTGTTTAAGCCATGGACACTGTTATTTCCGTTCCAGTTGGCGACGCATGCGCACCGTGAAATGGAAAGTAATACTAATTACACTACATTAGCATAATTCTTACCTATGTGACTTACAGCAAGAATTAAAATTGATTTTTTTTTTATACTACTTAGAATGGCAAACAAGCTGACGGCCCACCTGATGGAAAGTGGTAACCGTCGCCTATAGATATGAGCAGTACCATGGACATAACAGAGTATACTGTTTCGCCCATGATACCCCCATGTATTACCATTCCTGAGGACTCAGGTGTTATTCCTCTGTACCCTGTAAATTCACGCCATATCCCACCCTTCAAACCGAAACACAGCCATGCAAACACAGCTGCTTCACGGTGGAAACCGTGCTGAATTCCAGGTTTATTCATCACGGTGAGTTAACTAATCTGCTCTTTCATCCTCACCTATCACCCTTTACTGGTGCCCCGCTAGCGTATAACCGTTAGCACAGGCAGGGTTACATTTCGTTATCATCCATTGAAAAAAAGTACATTGTGAAGAATTCACCAAGACTTAACCACGATGGTTTCCAGAGTAACGCGTTGAGATTGATTTTACAGGTTGTATAGCAAGCGATGGGCCCGATAGTCCCCATTACTAAATCCCTTCCCCGTGACTGCCAGTAGTCGTGAGGTGTCGTAATTACCGCATTCATTATAAAAAAAAAACATATCATTATAGATTGTGGCAATACATACAAAATATGAAGACGCATACAATGTAATGCGGTTACGTGTTACAACAAATTTTCTAATTTAATTTAATACGAAGACAATTACGAGCGAGTTATATCATAAATTTGTAATAAAGTCGGTAAATAAGAGTAGTATAGAGTACGGTCAACAACAAAAGTCGGTAAACACCTACTGATTTCTAAATAATATTTTTTTATGGGTGATAATGGAATGGTAACCCCGCCTGCGGTATTGGTATACGCTGGCCGAGTACCAGTGAGGGATGATAGGTGAGGATGAAAAGACAGTTCAGTTAGTCCCTCGTGACGAATTCCACTAGAATTAACCATGATAGTTTCCTGGGGGAACCGCGTAGAGGTCGGCCTAATAGGGTGTATTGTTAGCATTTCTAACAATCCCTTTCCCCCTTTTAAATAAATATTTGTTTTATACATCCGCTTCCGGCTGTCATAAGAGTAACAGTGTGTTAAAAGTGCTCCTGAGTTTATTTTTAATAACCAGTGAAAATCAGCAAACATCAATTCGAATTGGCGAAAATCACCACGCTAAAACTAGTACAAAGCAAACCGCGACAATAGTTTACTAAAAATTGGATTATATTGGGAAATATCACCAACAATACCACAGATTGGAGGTTAGAAATTCGTTAACTTTCATAAACATTATCAATTGTCTATTTGACGTTTGACATCTCACTGAATTGCAGTGTTACCAACATAACGGACGGAACACTAACGTTCGGAAACACGTATACGAGTAGTTAATACACTATGGACAATAAAGGTATGTCAGAGGAAATGCTACAGCTATTTCAAATGATGAGAATGGAATTAGAAAAACAAACAACAACGATTACACAGAACATAACTGATACCTTAATGCGTACTATAGATGTTAAAATACAACCATTACTGGAAGAAAATAAATACCTGAAATCTGAAGTGCAAATATTAAATAGAAAAGTAAAATATTTGGAAGAAATGAATAAGAAGAATAATATAATACTACATGGAGTCAAGGAAACTGAAAATAATTCTGTAGAATTATTCAACACAATAATGGGTATTTTACAAAAAACTAATGTTAAAATAGGAAAATCGGAAATAAACAAATATTACAGATTGGGAAGGAGACAAGATGAAAGCAAGACCAGACCCATACTTGTCTCCTTTATCTCATATCAAAAAAAAGTAGAAATAATGAAAAATAAAGCAAAAATGCCACATAAAACCTTTCTTACCGAAGATTTTTCAAAAGAAACGCTAGAACTACGTAAAAATCTACAAAAACAATTAAAAGAAGAAAGGGAAAAAGGAAATGAAGCTTTCATCAGGAATAATAAACTTATTATCACAGGAAAACCAGAAGCCGAAAGGAGAAAAAGAGAAGTTTCTATGTCACCTGAGATTATACAGAAACAATCTCACTCAACAGGGGAGAGAAATATTATTGCCCCATCTAAAAAAATGCATAAAACTGATGCATTCGCATACATGAGAGCCAGATCTTTCTCACTGTCAGAGAAACAAACACAACCTCATAAGGTATAGGAATTTTCTGACACCGGAAACGTGAAGAAAACAAACATTATAAAAACAATTCTAGCTAAAAACAAACAGATCCCCAATACGGTTGGTCACCGCGGGGAGATAGACCCTACCCCCCAAGAGCGTACAGTGGAAGGATTCAAGAATCATAACAAACACTACTCTGAAAAAAATGAACAAAAACAAAGAACAAGACTAAACATAGCCACACTAAACACAAGATCGGTAAAATCCCAAGAGTCCCTACTCGAATTAGAAAATGCATTGGAAACCATACACTGGGATATTTTAGGTTTAAGCGAAGTGAGGAGAGCTGATGAAAAAATTGAAGAACATGATAAATATATATTTTATTATAAAAATGTAATAGCTGGCCTTAATGGAGTAGGATTTATGGTAAAAAAATATCTAAAAAACGAAATATTGGAGTTTCGAGGCATATCGGATAGGATAGCAGTCTTGAATATTAAATTGCCTGGCCACAAACAACCATCTTCAATCGTTCAAATATATGCCCCGACTGATATCACCAAAGAAGGAATAAAAAACGAGTTCTACAACCAACTCAACGAAATAATGCCAACTTTGTTTAAAACTATAATTGTAATGGGTGACTTCAATGGACAAATAGGAAAGAGAAGAACAAATGAAGACAAAGTACTGGGACCACACACAACAGGCAAAAGAAACGACAATGGGCAAAGACTGATAAACTTCGCTCTGGAAAACAACCTAAGAATCATGAACAGCTACTACAAAAGGAATTTAAATAGAAAATGGACATGGGTGTCACCGAATGGTAAAATAAGAAATGAAATAGATTATATCATCACAAACAAACCAAGATTGTTCTTAAACATAAATATTGTCAACCAATTTAACTACAACACAGACCACAGACTACTTAGAGGACAATTATATACACGAGAACCAAAATCATTAAGGAAAAATATCTACAATACAAAAACAGTGGCTTTACCAATCCCGGATAATATTCTAGAGTCTTTACACACTAATTTAGAAAAAATAGACAATCTTAAAGAAGTCCAAGAAAAATACGACGCTTTAGAGAAGGAATTAAGAGAAATTGAAAGTAAAATGAGAACAATAAGAAAGGAAAAAGACAAATTAGGTTCAGAAGCAAGGAAGTTAATCATGCAAAGAAAACCCTTATTTAAAGACAGAAAAAATAATAGAAAAGAAATAACAATTCTGAGCAAAGAAATAAACCTGCAAATACGAAAACACAGAGAGAGACTAAGAACTGAAACAATGAGTTATTATATAGAAAAATCAGGCGGAATTAAGAAAGCGGAGATCGAATTAAGAGACAATTTAACTTGGATAGATAACATGAAACACCACAGAAACAAGAAAAATAAAACTAATAGAATTGAAATATTAGAAGTAGCAACGGAATATTATCGCGAACTATACAATGAAAACGCAACAATAGAGGAATCCAACCAGTTAATAAACTGCACTAAAACTGTAGAGGATGTGACCCCCTGCATACTACAAGATGAAGTCAATAAGGCTATCAAATCACAGAAGAAAGGAAAAACGCCTGGAGAAGATTTAATATCTAATGAATTGCTAACGGGATCATCCAAAGTAACGTTAAACACTATCACAGAGATATTTAACGAAATTTTGCGCACAGAATATATACCTCATCAGTGGACTACATCAATTATTATATTACTACACAAAAAAGGGAAGAAAGATGATATAACCAATTACAGACCCATCAGCTTGATGTCCAATATGTACAAAATATTTTCAAAAATACTGTTAGATCGTTTAACAAAGACTTTGGATGAAAACCAACCTAAAGAACAAGCAGGTTTTCGTAGTGAGTTCTCAACAATAGATCATATTCACACTATAAAACAAGTAATCCAGAAATGCAGTGAATATAATATTATCTTTTACCTTGCGTTCGTAGATTATAATAAAGCATTCGATTCCTTAAAACACATAAAAATTTGGGAAGCTCTAGAAACACAAGGAGTGGAGAAAAAGTATATTCGACTGATCATCAATATATATAAGAACATGAAAGTAAAAATAAGGACAGAAAGAGATGGAGAATCTTTTCCGATAAAAAGAGGTGTAAGACAAGGTGATCCTTTGTCACCCAAACTATTCTCAGCTGTTCTCGAACACGTGTTTAGATGCCTGGACTGGGAAAACTATGGTTTGATTATCAACGGTGTGCGATTAAACCACTTAAGGTTTGCAGATGATCTAATATTGATTTCCGTTGATCCAAAAAGTTTACAAAAGATGTTAGACCAACTGGTGCATGAAAGTGATAAAGTAGGGCTATCAATGAACACTACGAAAACCAAAATAATGTCAAATTCGGAAAGCTTCCCTATAACGGTTAACGGTAAAACAGTGGAATATGTGGAGGAATACACATATCTCGGTCAGATCATATCTCCAAAAGACCTAACAACAAAAGAAATTAACAACAGAGTTACGCTGGCATGGAAAAGATACTGGTCTCTTAAGGAGGTAATGAAAAACCCTCTCATATCACTGAAAGCGAAGAGCAAAATATTTAATTCTTGTATTTTGCCTGTTATGACATATGGATGCCAAACCTGGAGCTTAACTAATCATAACATACATAAGTTAGAAACTTGCCAACACAGTATGGAACGAAGTATACTGAACATCAAATTAAAAGATAAAGTAAAACTGGACACTATAAGGAAGAAAACTGAATTCACGGATGTTACTTACTGTATCAAGAAACTAAAATGGAGGTGGGCAGGACATATAGTTAGAATAAATAAAGAAAAATGGTCTAAGGATATTACAGAGTGGTGTCCGAGACAATATAAGAGAGAAAAAGGGAGACAGCGTCGTAGATGGGAAGACGATATCAAAAAAATAGCGGGACACACCTGGAAAAGACAAGCGCAGAATCGCATTCAGTGGCGAACTCTAGGGGAGGCCTATGCTGGACAGCAAGACAATCTTCACGTACCGGTGTCAAACAAATAACTAAATTATATAAATACATTGTAAGATTGTTAATAAAGGCTATTATTATTATTATTATTATTATTATTTATACATAGAATACAAGGTTGCCTGTGAATAGCCCAAGTAGCATCTGTGCTTCTGGGCAGAGCTGGTCTGGCCGTACTAGCCACGATTCTACGCACAATGGCTCAAATGAAAGGAGAAATGCGAAAAAAAGAGCCCAATTTACATTACATTTTTAAAAACATCTGGAAAAAAGGTTAACGCCAGGATATCTTACGCACTCGTAATTTGTTAAATATTTATTTACTGAAATTAAGAAAGAAGAAAGAAATAATTTGAATTCAACTAAACTTAAATTAAATAGTTTTTTTTTTTATAATTCTACCGTTAATAATTATAAAATCTATTATTTTTATAAAAAAAATATTTTAATATGTTATTATAATTTTCATAGGGATCTCTAATTTTCGTTGATAATGTAACTTGAATTAAAAAATAAAACTTTAAAGTAGATATCGATAGTTTTTATTAGGATATAGATATATAGATAGGATTTATCCACTACAAACTAACATACAAAAAGTTAAGTCTTTCCTCTTTATAATACTATTATACATTTAACTATATATCATTCTTGTAAACTAATATGAACCTATTTATATAGTATCGATTATTCGGTTTATTCTACCTATTTTTTTTTAACAGAAGATCTAAAAGCATTTATATTGTTAAAAATAACAACGTTGAAGAAGCTACACTATACAGTGACATCCCTTATACTGCGGAGTGAACACTCTGATTTTCAAAATATTTATATGAATTTTAAAGAAATCTTAAAGCGATCATCGGCTTTTGATGCTGACCGTACCTACATAATCGTATATTAATAAGTGCGTTACCGTTGTCATTACATAATAGAAAGTATTTATAGCAATGTTTATACAGGATGATTATATATATACATAAATCAAATTAATATCATTCATCATCATCATCAACAGCCGCCAACTGTTCACTGCTGAACAAAGGCCTCACCCTATTAGGAGGTTTTGGCAGTAGTTGCTACGCTTGGCAGGCGGAATGGCAACCGCAGTTAGGCTTTGGTGATGTTTTAAGAGGGACGCTGCTGCCCATCCCTCGACCATTAAGTTCCCAGACGCCTCTTACGACACTCACGGGACAGAAAGGGGTGGTCCATTCTATGCCGGGACCACACGATAATTTTTTTAATAAGGGAATATTTTTTAAAAGAGAATTAAAATATATATGTTGCTATTGATCCGATGATAGATAGAATCGATTATAAATCGATTATTGCACAACACTAGTAGACATGCCCTGTACTTCTATAGGTGTACTTCTACAAGTGCCAATTAAACATAAGCAAGCGACAAGTGAAATCGTAAGTCGATATCGATACGCTTAGTTGAACTTACTCACCATGTAATGTCTAGTTTCGTTTTCATTAAACCGAGGTCAAAAGGTTAACGGTTAGACAGTTAAAATTAAACCAACAATTGTAAATAGGCATATTTAAAAACTAATAGTTCCGTAAAAGCATTTACTTTGTAGATTAAATATAATAAGTCCTGAGTTTTCCTTCTAAATTTTTCTGTTTTGTTGCACGTAGGTCGACGGTCCCAAGCTCATAGGCGGTATCGGTATACACCGGCGGAGCACCAGTGAAGGATGATAGGTGAGGATGAAGCAGGTCAGTTAGCCCATCGTGACGAATTCAACAAGAATTAAATATGATGTTACCATATACAGGGGGAACCGCATGGAGGTCATCCTGAAAGGGTATATTGCTAGTAATGTGGCTATTAGACCCCATTACTAACAATCCCTCGCCCGTAGTGGGGAGGTTAGTCTCCATTACTATCAATATATCCTATCAGGTCGACCTCCACGTGGTTCCCCCTGGAAATTATTGTGACTAATTTATCGTTCAATTAGTCACAATGGGCTAACTGGCATGCCTTTTCATCCTCACCAATCATCCCTCACTGGTGAAAGCCAGTGTATAACGATAGCGGGATTACCATTCCATTATCATCCATTAAAAACAAAATGGTCCCGTAGAGTGCGGTTTCAAAGGAATGTTGTCCCGCGAACGCTCAGGCTGTAGAATGAGCTCCCTGCCAAGGTTTTCCCTAAAAACTACAGTATGGAGTTTTTTCAAAAAAGAAATATTAAGATTTCTTCAGGGTCGGCAACGTGTATATGACACTTCTAGTGTTGCGGGCATCCATAGGCTACAGTGACCGTTTACCATCAGACTGGCTGTATGCTAATTCACCGCCTTTGTGGTATTTAAAAAAGTTAATAAACAATAAATAAAAATCCTTACTAATAAATATAATCTGAAAGGGAGTTCGTTTGTTTGTTACCTCTTAGCGCTTTTTATGAGCGTCAATCAATGAATCCTGTTCTTGCGGACGATGTCGCGGGTAAACACTATCTAGATGGCCACAAAAAGTCCATCTGCATTCACCCCATACACACCAAAATCTCACCAAATCAATCTTAAATTCAAATAACATCTTAAATTCAGTTTTTTTTATACAACTTAGAATGGCAAACAAGCTGACGGCCCACCTGATGGAAAGTAGTAACCGTCGCCTATAGATATGAGCAGTGCCATGGACGTAACAGAGTGTACTGTTACGCCCATGATACCCCCCATGCGTCGCCATTCCTGAGGACTCAGATGTTATTCCTCTGTACCCTGTAAATTCACGCCATATCCCACCCTTCAAACCGAAACACAGCCATGCAAACACAACTGCTTCACGGTAGAAACACGAATGGGACAAAGGTAGCCAAGCAATCGAATACAAAGCTTAACAAAAAAATGAAATACAAAGTCTCCCTCTGGTAAGGTTATTTGTGAAGAAACACCAAAGGTTTTCTCATATCTTTAAAGAACATCATAAGCGATCAATTAGCCTAGTTTAAACAAAGCTTAACAAATTCTTTTATTTACCTCAACTTATTGATATGACGAAAACCACCGAATACAGCTTAACTATTTCCCATTGTGTCCAAGTTTATATAACCTTAAGGACAGGCAAGAATCTGCATAGTTAAGTCGCAAATTACTATTTTCATTGTATGGGGTTATGTTGCAACGGCATGGCGCTGTCTCATACTGCCATTGTCTAAGTTTCGAAACCATAATTAACTTAACAGTGATTTTTAAATGCAAATTTGAATTACTTAGTCATTATTCAATTAATAATGCAATAGGTGTTGCATTTTAATATATTAATCGATTTTTAAGTGATTCCTAAAATTAGAAATATGATTGAGTAATATCGGTAGTAATCCAATATCTATATGTTTTTATACAACTTAGAATGGCAAACAAGCTGACGGCCCACCTGATGGAAAGTGGTAACCGTCGCCTATAGACATGAGCAGTACCATGGACATAACAGAGTATACTGTTTCGTCCATGATACCCCCCATGCGTTGCCATTCCTGAGGACTCAGGTGTTATTCCTCTGTACCCTGTAAATTCACGCCATATCCCACCCTTCAAACCGAAACACAGCCATGTAAACACAACTGCTTCACGGCATATTAGAATGGATAAAATGACGAAAGTTCTTCTAAATAAATGCTTACCGAGTTAACACAGCGAAATAACATGCAACATATTAATTTACTTACATTTAAATTATGCAAAATGCCACAATATTCCATAAAATAAATAAATTTAATTCAAAACAGGATATCTATTAATAGTTAAACATAATAATCGTTAAAAGCGACCTCTTTAAAGTCAATAACTATAACTTTCCTCTTCTGAATCGGTTAAGCGATAAAGATGGCGTCTTAACACATTACGCAGTTACATCACGGTTATTAGGGTAACTGCGTTATAGAGGTGTCGAGGGGGAACGGCTACAATGGTCCATTAGAAACTTTTACATAACTTAAAATTTATTACTATACTCATTAAATAAACATAATTACCTACATATACGAATTTAGAACGTGGAATCGCGGTGTTTACATACAGATCGTGATTCCTAATAAGCGTTTTGCTCTAAAACAGTATTTTAAATTGTTCAAAAATTAAAATGGGATCGACATTGGAGTAAGCAACTTCGGAAATAATTGTGTAATATAATCACAAAAAAAAAACAATCAGACTTGAGAAACTATAATACATATTAAGAATCGAAACACTTTATTTCGGAAGTCGTTTAAAAGAAACATCATTATTACTAAGTTTTGTGACTTTGTCTGCGTGACCACGATATGTTCATTGACCAGGATAGAAAGTAGCCTATATATAGCTTTAGATTATATAGATAGAGTGTCTCCATAGAAATGCTTCAAGAAAAACGGGACAACTTTTCCATACAAAGGTCTTTATTTATTTTGTCTTATAAATTCTGCATCGTTTTAATGCGTAAACACTCATTTTATTTATTAAATAATACGTCAAGATATATTTTATATGTCAATATATAGAATACTGATAAAAAAAAGAATCATTTAATTTGACAATTACCTAACAAATAGGCTCGATGCTCTATCTATATAATCTAAGCCTTCTCTGTCCCATATAGTACCAAATTTCATAGTGATTGGTTAAACCGCTGCAGTACGAAGAGGTAACAAACTTATTTTTATATCCTTTCCTTACAAATATTATAAATATGAAAGTGAGTTTGTTTGTTAACCAACCACAATGAAATTTGACATACATGTACTGTATGAAATGAAGAAGGGCATAGTTTACTTCTTATCTCAGACACGCGGACGAAGTCACGGGTACAAGCTAGTTTCTACTATTAGTAGGGATTCCTGTTATTAAAAAAAGATACGCGCGTGCTGCAGTCCTGGTAGTACCACCTCAACCTACAGATTACAGTCATTAAGGCGGTTTACACACTTGCGCCGCACACTTCGACGCTCTGTAATAGCCGCTGTAACTGTACACTGAATGTGTTATGTGGGACTACCCAAAGGCTAACAACAGTAAAATAGGTCCGTAGCACCTCAGAGATAGAAATGTCTTTGATTTTTTTTTTTATTAGAGAAAAACTTTTTTTAAAGAAACATTTGAACACTAAAGAGTTAGTGCATATGCGGCGATGAATTACTAGGCGAACATAATCGCAAAGGAAGTACGCCAGTTTCCAAATCCAGGAAGTATATATACATACATACAAACATTGTATATTACAGATGAATAGATATATAACAAAGCCATTATATAGATATATAGAAAACTGTGAAACATTAGGTACATTACAAAAATTATAAGTTCTTTTTCCTATATATATGAACACAAAATACGATAATTGGTCCTAGAAAAAAAAAAATTAGATCGTCTTGAAACTATTTATCCCTTTTCTTAGAGACTTGGAAGCATAAACAAGCTCAAAACCGTTTAATCAGATATTTTAAAATATGGTAATACATTGTCCCATATTTTAGTAAACATGCAATAGTTTGCATGTCCAAAATTTTGCTCCGTACAAAAACAGCCAGTTCTATTGTGACCAAATTTATTCGGGAATAAACACTATAGATTGCGAAAAGAATTATCGAAATCGGTTTCGAAGTAGCAAAGATATTGCATAGCAAAACCGTCTTCTTTTTGAAGCCTATTAAAATTCCAAAGAAAAAATATTGTGTGCTCTGGAAAAATCCAATTTATTCAATCCCTGATTCATAAATTACACTACAAAAAGATCCGATCGCCACAAAATTCCGTCTCGCGCTTGACCTTTTTTTCATCTGAAAGACGACGTGGCATTCAAAGCGAGGGTGCCTCTACGTGCCTGCGCATCCATTTCTTAGCCTACCTAACAAAAATAAATATGTAGACTTTATTATTAAGTTAATAAGGACGAGATTCATACATGTAAAATACTAAATTCAATAAAACAAAACCATTTTTTATTACCACTTTCTATGTTAAAATGGACTTTGTTAGAAATAAATAGAGTTCAATTTTGGATTCATTTAAATATTTGTATGAGGTTACACACGTGTCCAAGATCATTCAATGATAATTCAAAGGGAATGCCATTGTTCTACCAGATGAAAGGGAATCACAGGAATCGAGCTACTTAGCATACTTCTCACGCTTGGCGATAATGTAAGGTCGTATATTGACCGACCGCGACAGGATATAGCTGTAATGAGTAATATTGTGGTGTTAAATTGTTTTCAACCAACTTAAAAAAGAAAGAGGTTCTTATTTTGTGTTTTGTGTGTGTTTGTTACCGCATAACTCCATCAGTTCTAATTCGATTTGGAAAATTCTTTTTTTGTCTGAAAGTGAGTAGAGGTCATCGAACTGCGTCGTATAACATTTCAATACCTCAAAATGTTTTCACTCTAATATATATACTTGACATGTGGTCCCGACATAGAATGGGTTACCTCTTTCTTTCTCGAGGATGTTGTAAGAGCCGACTATGGGAACTTAATGGTCGAGGAATGGGCAGTAGCCAACTCTCTTAAAACATCACCAAAGGCTAACTACGGGTGTCGACCCGCCTGCTAAGCGTGGTAACTGCTAGCAAACCCCTTCTTATGAGGGAGACCTATATTTAGCAGTGGATAGTTAACGCCTGATATGATGGTGATGATAACAGTAATAAATATGTCTACAGTCAGCCATCATTATGATATATCCTTCTTGTCAGTAATTAATACTAGGTCTGAAACATGGTCGTACATAACTAGCCGTATAATAATGCTCCTAGTCGCTCAGCGAACTGTGGAACAACTATGTTCGAAATTTCACCGCGTTATAGAACTTAGAACGTGGAAATCCGCAAAAGAGCTAAAGTCACCGACACAGTCTGAAGAAACTTCTAGCTGAAATGGCAATGGGCCGAACATATACTCGTAGTGGCGATTCCGTACAAGCAAGGGTAGTGAGGGGCAATCCCCATATGATGGAGAGACGATCTCAAGTGTAGCAGGAATTAGATACGTGGAATGCAAATAACCCAGAATTGTATTTTGTGGCGTAATATGAGATAGACCTATGTTTAACAGTAGACAATGGATATATTGTGATGCTGATGAAGATGTCCACGTAAAATATTTCGACAATCAACAGTATGTTTTGTACGATTGCGGATTGTAATGTTATTATGTTGTACAGCTAAGAATAACACAAATAGTTATTGTGGTGCCCATCTGCCTGTGCACAGACATAGCATAATTTCTAAGAAACATCACTGCACGAATGCGTGATCGCATGCAACATTCATTGTTTAGAAAATCGAATACAATCGTTATGGAATCTTTACAAATAACCACAAAACAATTGTACGAATACTGACACCCACTCGGATTGTAAACATTGGGCGCGTGCTTAGAATTCACCAAATCGATTAACCGAATGAATCACGCGATTTATGCACAATCGATTATTCGATTCGTTCACACCTACCGTGATGAAAAGGAATATTCGATGGACGAGACATGTGACCGAGTTTTTATTGTGTAATAGCGTAACATAGCCACAAAAAAGAGATTAAATGCGTACATCGTTCCAAAAAAACTCAAATAAGAAACCATATCGATATAAGTTACGATGGTAGGTTCGCCTCTTAGCCTGCACTATATTCGGCGAAATGTGAGAACATTAAGTGCTTAACATTTACGGTAATAGTTGACAATTGCCTCTGACTACCCCACTAAACATAATAGTCGTGTCATCCTCTTCCTGCCTTTTTCCAAATTATTTGAGATGGCGTAATATGTTTTTATTCAATTATCATATAAGGTTTTGTCTTTTGGTTTTACGATCGGTCACATGCTTGAAGTCAACTCTCTATGGGAATGCATTTGTTGGAGATATCCACCACCTATGACATGGTGAAAAAGATTTAGGAATAAAAAGGGGAAAGTTAGGAGCGAGTAAAAGGAGCTGGTAAATGAAACATGTAGAATTTATGGGGAAAAGGGAAATAGGGCCACTGCAAGGACCTTTCCACAGTGAGGGAATACTGATCGGAAATTAATGCGGCTCCGGAGGCCGGGATCGCATATCTATGTGCTTTTACACTCGAACCGGACAGATCTCTAGAGTTGAAAACGTAATCATGCACTTTTTTAATTATCCTACTGGGAACCGTTTAAAAATAAAACCAACTAAGGAGTAGATAATTTTATAAATCAATAGCGTAGACGAATTGTTTGAGATGATCTGTGTGACGTATTTATCCACCGTACAATGTACCTAACGGTCAGCAGGCCAGAGGTCACCGGTTCAATTCTCAGCGCATGCGGTGAATTCAAATAAGTAGTACGCCGTAGATCAACAAAAAGATTCTTATTACTGGCCATTTGGATACTCTACTGTTAGTCGCATATTTGTTTTCTTATTTTTGAGAAGATCCGAAAGGGAAATACCGTGGAATTTTAACGGTAGTTATGAATAAAACAACGGACTTATAAATAGATGACTTAGTTTGTTATTGAAATTTTAGAATTACTTTTTTAGAATTCTGTACCAAAATAGCACAAAGAAACTCTTATGGCACATCTTTGTCGGTCCATTCAAGATAACTGAAAAGCAAAAATAATTTATCTTCTTTACTAAGGGTCAACAAAATATAATCAAAATTAACGAAAGCTAGAATTTAAAATTAAACTTTTTGTCGGAGTCTTTGGGGGACAAGCGAAGAAAACAAAATGGCAAGGCCTCTTTACCTTTCTCTTCCTTCTTTCTTTACACACATCACTTGCTTTATTTACTTTAAGAGTGTCCAAAGTTATGGATGCTCACTGAAATGTGATCACGTCGCATTTGTTTGTCAATTTAAAAAAAAAATTATCATTTTTCAATGTTTTGTATTGATTATTTAAAAAGCATTCTGCTAGCGATCTAAAACGTTAATCATTCAATAATACTCTTATGCAACCGTTACTGAAATTAGATTTTAATGGAAAAAATGTATTTGAAAAACTCCGAAACAGAATATGAAGTAAATTCAAAGTTTTTAGTAGTAGACTAATATGCAATTAGGCAAATTATTAGATCGTTTTCTAATAATTTGCCTGAAGATGCCAATATCTGCCAATATTATAGCTCTAGGAGCCTAGTATTAACAATTCAGTGCCCAAACTATGAAAAAGAAAATCTTTTATTCAACATTTCACAGAATATCATATTGTATTTAAAATAAAATAACTTACAAAATATATATACTCGTTACAAATTAAAAGATATTATTAAACATTATGTTTATATACACATTCATTAGCACTCATAGATAATGATAAATCATAAAACAAATAGTTTAAGTTGCTGACTCACAAGAGCGACATGTTGTTTCACACCTACACACAAATTTAAAACAAGTGCCAAAACAGATTGAGAAAAATTGTGGTGTATTCGACAGTAATCTATATAAATAAAAACAATTGCCGAATGAATAGAGAGAGGGTTGACGTCAGGCAGGCGGCCGGTCGTAAAACTATAAGCCAAATGCTTAATATGAATAAAAACATATTACGCCGACCCCAAATAATAATCGGGATAAGGATAGGGAGATGATGATGATGAATTACCGAATGAATATACCGTCATAGTCGTAGAATACTGATAGATCTATATATGTAATATTTATCAGATCCGTCAGTATTCTACGACTATGACGGTATAAACATCAGTACATTATAGCTGCATCTATTTGGTTAATTCTTTTTTTGTTATATTCAAAATTGTCAGTACAATGTTTGTATGAAAAAAAAATATTTGAAAAATCATTTGAAAAAGTAAAAAAATCCATAATATCAAAAAGCGAGTGAGAGAGAAAACAGAAGACTATAGGGAAATATTTAATTGTCTTTTTATCCATAAATAGACGTGGTGCTTTATTTGTGTTTGCTAGGAACATCTTTAGTAGCTGCCCGACTAGAGGAGTATTATATTCCTTGGTTGAAACCTTGTAAGAAATATTTTATCACCATCATCATCATTTCAGCCATTATCCCTCCACTGCTGGACATACGAGTATGTAAGCCTCCCCCATAGACTGCCATATTAACTTACATATTTTTAATTCTTTGCACTTTGGAGGGGCATGCCATGTTGTCATAGACAATCTATAGACAGTTTTACCTTCCTAGACGAGTGACATAAAACCTCCAGTACTTATTAATGATCCTTTACCTAACTGGGATAGAACAAAGATACAGGGCTGACAGATGATTACAAATATCTGAGTTGTACATTTGGCAATAAGGCCGCAGCCTCGAGCACACAGCCTTTTAAGGTCTAACAGTAATGGGCCGGGTCTCCCACGCGGACGGAAGCCTCACTTTGTTAGGGCTGTCACCTACTATTAACTGGTAACCTTCGGAACGTGATGAGTTCCTTTGATTTCCGTAAATGAAGGCCTTGTTTCAATAGTGGTCGGATATTTTTAATATAACATAAAAATGCTTCCAATCGATATTGGAAGTTTTAATTTTTTTTCTTTTTTAATAGATGATTATCGTATAGTAACCCCGCTTGCGGCTATCGATATACTCTGGCAGGCAACTAGTGAGTGATAATAACTGAGTGGTAAAGTTGGAACCAGATCAGTTGGCCTATCTTGATGAATTCATTAAGAATTAACCATGATGGTTTCCATATATATATATATATAGGTAGTATTGGGACCATTAGACATATTTAGTAATAATTCCTTCCCTCTGCGAAACTGATCAAGTGTTTTTCTATATCATCATAGTCGTAGAATACTGACGGATCTATACATGTAATATTCGTCAGATCCATCAGTATTCTACGACTATGACGATATAATTCTTATTAATATTATATATGTGAAAGCAAATTTGTTACCTGTTAATATTTTAACGGCTTAATCAATCTCTATGAAATTTGATATACAAATACTAAATAGGATGGATAAAAAATTATGTTTTCCTCCATCCTACCTTTTATCCCGATCAGTGAAAATATCACGGTTACGCGAACACAATCGGGACTGATAACAATATATTAATAATTATATCTATAAACATTAAGTAGGCAACCCTAACACCAAGATTCAGTTGAATAGTACACTAGCAATTAAGCTACTGCCATTGACTGCCCTTTGAGGTTAAAGACGAACGGGCCCAACTTAGATAATAAATTTCATGTACAACCATACATGGCACTGGATACATCACTGTAGGGGGTATAAAAGAGGGGGAGTGAACACCGGGAATGGCCAATACATTATTATTTATCATAATATTATTTATGTGACAATTTAAGATTGTGTCTCACAAAAAATAACTGACTTCAATAGTAGCAAAACCAGTTAGTTTGATTTCTAACTTAAACTACTTTACTGATTTTGATAAAATTTCTAAAAGGACCAATCTGTATATTAAAATCTCTATTTATATAAAAGCATAAACAGAGCAGTCAGTTAAAAACTGATTTGAAAAAGAACTTTTTAAGTCGGTTTATATGTATAAACTGATGGGGTAATGAGATGGCAAGCATAAAAAATACAACCAAATTGAGACGGTCTTTCTCTTTGAAGACGTCGGTTAAAAATGAGCAATAATTAAATAATACGTATTGTTAAGAAGTCTATAATTATAGGGATTCTTACATAGTAAGTATGTTTGTTTGTTACCTTATAGCGCTTTAAAAGCTTAATCAGTCATAATCAGTCACTATGAAATTTGGTATACATTAACTATATGAGTTGGACGCCAGGATGCTGAAGCTTTATCCCGGTCAATGAAAAGAACCGGGACAGTGAGTAATTTTAATATAAACCAAAAAATATCTATAGAAAAATCTCACCAAATAATACATCGCCTAATGGGATACTAGGCATGGTTTTTTTTTAGTGGGTGATAATGGAATGGTAACCCCACCCGCGCTATCAGTAAAAACCGGCGGGGCAATAGTGAAAGATGATAGGCGAGAATGAAGCAGGTCAGTTAGCCCATCGTGACGAATTCAACAAGAATTGTTCACGATGGTTTCCAGGGGAAACCACGTGGAGGTCGACCTGACAGAGCATATTGCTAGCAATATGCCCTATTAGGCCCGTGGTCCCCCCTGGAGACCATCGTGCTGAATTCCAAGTCTATTCATCACGATAGGCTAACTGACCTGCCTTTTTATTCTCACCTATCATCCCTCACTGGTGCCCCGCCAGCGTACACCTTTAACGCAACCTTTACCACTCCATTATCATCCATTAAAAAAATATACCCTTGGTGTTGCAGGCGTTCATAGGCTAGGATAACGTGGTATTTGCCACATCAGTGGTATAAAAAAATCTCACCAAATATCAATACATTCATCATCATCTTCCTACCCTTATCCCAATTATTATTTGGGGTCGGCGTAATGTTTTTATCCATCTTACAAAAAAATTTGGCTTTTAGTTTTACGACCGGCCGCCTGCCTGACGTCAACCCTCTTTGGTAATATCAATACATACTTAATTCAAATTAAAAAAAAGAACAATTTATTGATATCCCCAAATTAAATAGAAACCCGTTATGTTCTAAATATAAATTTCAATTGAGTTTCGACACACAACCATGATAGTAAGTTACCTTTCACAAACAAACATACTCAAACGAACTCAGTATGTAGTCTTATTAAATTAATCTAAGCGCATGCTAACTGGCCGGGCCCTCATCAGCTGACCGGTAGCGAAGGGCGAAGGTCACGACCTCTATTACGCACCGCGTCCGAGTAATGTATGAAATACGGTACCCTAATGGAAATCTCGTTCAAAACAAGGCAGCACTGTATATTCCTAAGTTTTCTACGTAGTATATCTAAATAATAGTAAAATATTTACTCGTATCTACTGCAGAACTTATCGAATTAAATATGTGTAATAGAATTTTTCCTTCAGAAATTCCAGGGTTATTCGACTGATATGGTGATGATGATGATGATGATGATGATACAGGGTTTTGGCTTTAAGTTCTATAAGCGGACGACTGCCTGACGTCAACCCTCCTTGAAAATAATGATAATATTAATAAAAAGTAATAAATAAACAATTAAAAAAGTGTTAAACAATATAATTTTCACTTTTTATTTATTTATTTAGTTATCGTTGATTGATTCTTTAGCTTCTCAAAAAAAATATAATGGAACATATAACCTGCTTCTTTTTTAAAGTCGGTTAAAAATGGTAGAGGCCCATGATTAATAGTTCTTATTAAGATAAGAAATAAATAAAAAATTAAAACTTTTTGCCTAAATTATAATGTAAAATAATAGTAACAAAAAATTCCGAGTATCAGTGTTATATTTTTTACAACACAACAAATTACAAGTATCAGCAATAACAACAACAAACAATTTTAATCAAATAAGAACGAGTTGACCTTACTTCATAAGAATAATTGCGGTAACGATTATTGATAATAATATTAATCGATTAAATGCTCCAAATACGAATATTTAATTGAGTAATTATTAAATTGGAACAATAACTCTTTATAGCATTATACTCGGCAGTGTAATTTTCCGGAAAATGACTATTAAAAACTTTAATTTTGTTTCAATAGAAATTTATAAAAAGGTAACCAAATTTTAATTAAGTCATCACAGAAACACACTCCAAATAAAATTAGTAACAAATCGGAATATTCGGTCATTTAATCGATTTTTTATTTGTACTACTATTCGATGTCAACAGTCTTTTGGTCAGGTCAATTACACGTTTATTTACATTTTTATTCATTCTATTAAATCGAATTCAAATCATCTTTACCCAATAGACTTGTTTACAAGCACTTTTAAATCGTCATTTTTTTTTTAATCCACTGCAGGGTTCGGAATATTGTTATCTGAACATTGTAACGAACTATATAAATAACAGTACTTAACTATTTTATTTATATGTTTATAAATAATATAAAATTTTATTATTTTATTACACACGAGGTTTAGATCATATACACCTATGGATAGATGGAGAGTTAAGTATCAAAAACGTCTCAAAAAATGGGTCAGCCAATTGCTGCCTCACACAGCTGCCAAACGTCCAGTCTCTTGAGAGATAGTACAAAAGTTAGAAATTATAATATTGATAATATAGTAAAAATAAATATATAATATGAGCTTAATAATAAACCATAACTTGATTGAGACACTCATTCAAAATGACCACAAAAACAACATTTAACAAGTAACATATGATAATGCATGATTGTCACAAGACTGAGTATAGCGTCATAGACAAATCTTAAATAAGCATGCAAAAAATTTTAAAGACTTACCATCATAAGAATCCGGTATATACAGAGGCTTCCCAACCAACTTGCCCTTCTTCCCAGATAGCGGCACTGCCTCTACTCTCCTATGCGCTTCCAACACCCTGTACAGAAGCACTGGCCTATCCTCCCCCTCGAATTTCACTACTCGAGGTAAAGAAAACTTGTCCACGAACTCTTTTAATGTCATCACATCACTATCATCTTCTGGCTCGACGGAACCGTTCCGACGCCCTAGAAGAAAATTGTCGGCCCATTCTGGTGCGTTCGGCCGTCGCTGGAGATCGCTTGGCATGAAATCTGGCCGTCGTTCGCTACTCCGAGGCTTGTACCGGGGAGGCCTATCTCGCCTAACTAACGCCTCGTTTGCTTCTGCCAGCCATCTCGTCACTAATCGCTCTCGCTCGACATCCAAGTATCTAGGCTTCGAAGCGTCGCACGCGAAGCGTGCTGCATCGAAGCAGTATTGAGGGGGTGGTGGACGTATCCGTGGGGGGAAGAAGCGGGGTGGGACGTAGGGGGGATGGGGCGCATACGCGGGCGGCGTCCTCGGCCCAGAGCCCTCGACTGACGCCGTTCTGAACATCGTGTCAGGCCATTGATGCGACTACCGCCACCTGCAACAAAGAGATAGTGCTCCATGAGTCTTAGAATTATAAAAAAAGCACTTAGACATTAGTAGATCAATTTTACCTAATTAGGGATATTTAATTACGATAGTCTTAATCTTCACGACAAACCCCTTACAGTATAGTTAGAATGAATCGAATGCAACAATTAAATGTTTTTAAAGGAATGAAAATGGAAGTACTAGTGAGGGATGATAGAGGAGAATGACGAATAGAGCTACGAGTATTAATTGACCATTTTATGGAAATAGACAAAATTACACACACATACGCCTCGTGGTCCTGACATAGAATGGGCCACCGCTTTCTTTCCCGTCGGTGTCGTAAGAGGCAACTAAGGGAACTAAATCGAAGAATGGACAACAGCATTCCTTTTGAAACATAACCAAAGCCTAACTGCGGTTGAAACCCGCCCGGAATAAGTGGCAACTACTGGCAAAACCCCCCTCATGAGGGTGGTCTATGCTCAGCAGCAGACAGTAACGGCTGATATGATCGAGGCATCACTACATTCTGCGATCTCTACGGCGCTGTTCGTGTCTATAAACGATGGTGAGTTACCATCGAATAGGCCATCAACTTGTTTACCATTCTTAGCAGTACAACACTATATTTATCGTGTTACTCGTAACGTATTAATAAATCGATTATTACATGTTTGAACTCGATATTAATAGCAATCTATCATATTTATCGATACATAAATTAAGGTTACAAGTTTTAATATTCCAGTTCTTTTACGCAATTAATTGAAGTGAAGTGTTAAATGCATCATTATTTCAGTATTAATATACATATGATAACATAGCTGAATATAATTGGGTGATTTTATGTAATAGAATTAAAAAGTCAGTTAAACTTGTCTGTGGTCAATATTTTTTTTTTATATTCTTATAATGGCAAACAAGCTGACAGTCCACATGATGGATGGTAGTAAATTACCATTTCATATAAACATCATCATTTAGATCACAGAATACACTATCCAGCTCATGATACCTCTTATTCATTACCATACTTAAGAACTATGCAGTTATGTATCCATACTCTGCAATTTCATTTCCATATCCCCATATTTCAAATAAAGTAGCGACTCCAAGATTGAAATATGGATGCGTCAAAAACACCCATACAAACGACTTTTGTACAAAATCTACAAACATATAAAATGGGTTGTTCATGACCTAATAATTTATTATTATATTAGTCATTAACTGTCCCCTGCCGAACATAGGCCTTCTGCATAAGAGGCGTTTTACCAATAGTTGCCACGTTTGGCAGGTGGATTGGCAGCCGTAGTTAAGATTCGGTGAAGTTTTAAGAGGGACTTGCTGCGCATCCCTGGATCATTTAGTTCTCTTAGTCGCTTCTTACAACTCCCACAGGAAAAGGGGTATCCCATCCTATGCTGGGACCACACGGTGGTCATAATAATCATTGTATTATGATTTTCATCATAATAGGATCAAAAAGCAGTAAGTTTCCTTATTAACAAAGATTGACTGTATACTGTCTTTGTTAATAAATGGCCATGTGGTCCCGGTATAGAATAGACCACCCCTTTCTTTCCTATGGATGTTGTAAGAGACGACTAAGGGAAATTAATGGTAGAGGGATGAGCAGCAGCGTCCCTCTTAATACATCTCTAATAGGGATTGTTAGTAATGGTGACTAAGAGCTCCATTTGCTAGCAATATATCCAACCAGATCGACCTCCCCGTGGTCCCCCTTGGAAACCATCGTGCTGAATTCCATGTGTATTCGTCGCGATGGGCTAACTGACCTGTCTTTTTTTCATCCTCATCTATCATCCCTCACTGGTGCCCCGCCAGCGTATACCGATAGCGCAGGCGGGGTTACCATTCCATTACCATCCATTAAAAAAAATACATCTCTAAAAGCCTAACTGCGGTTGTCAACACGCCTGCCAAGCGTAAGAACTACTGGCAAAACTATCCTTACGAAAAAAGCTTATGTTATGTATGTATAGTGAACAGTTAATGGCTGAAATTAAAAATACTGTCTTTCACAAACATTATCTGAATTGAGATACATTTAAATTTCTTTACTGATAGCGCTATTAGGATACGAATGCGCGTTACGTGATCGTGAATGGTTTGATGCAAGGGGTCACCGGTTCAAAACCGGAGGCGAATGAGTAATTGTTTTATAGAGCTGTCTACTGTCACACTGGTTTCATTTTGTGCTTCATACATCATCCTTACTAATATTACAGTATAAAAAACTGACCAAGTAACCACTATGTTATTTAAGAGTCGGCACTGTTATTACATTGACAGAACTAGAAAATGAATCTGTGTAACCATATCAAAAAAGTAAATTTATATCTATTTTTAAGACTATTTTACAACTATTTATAATATGTATCTGTCCAAAAAAATAAATTAATATTAAAGTTTTCAAGACTCGAACCTGGTTTAAATAGAATTACTCGCTACAAACACTTAGAAATCTCCTAAATCCATTGTCCAGCTTTTTTACCCTTACCTGAACATATTTGTATTATACATAATACATGACCACACGCAATTTGCTGATATATGCTTATAAGAATATGAAAATATCGTGATACCGAAAAATATTACAAAATCACGGCCAACAAATTGACTGAACTTTTTGGACTCAACACTCCATCTAGAAAAAAAAAATATTTAAAAAAGAATTAACAAATTAACATCAATTAATATAATTGATTATTTTTTAATTACAAATAATATAATTAACATTTCGCCAACAGATTTTTACGTTTTTTGACCCCATATGCTTCATCTAAAGTACACTATAATTCAAGTCTAGACCTTAATTATGCATGGCACGTAACTATAAATTATATACGCAGTCAACAGCGAATAATTCTCATATTCTCCATAGAATTCCCATGTACACATGTGGACACAAGTCGACGATGTTCGCACGGTGATAAACGCCATACTAATGTCGACACACGCTAAGTAAACGTTGATACAATCACTTTACTAATAAGCGTTTTAATCATTAGTAAAAGCAATTTAAGCATCCGGATATATAGGAAACTAGCTTTTACCCGTGACATCGTCCGCGTGATCACGCCTGACCTTACAAAAATATATTCTCCATCTCATACAAAGAAAGAAAAAGAAAGAAATATTCTTATTAATTCTTTTTTATTTAAGCATTTTTTGATAGTCGTTTTTATGATTCTACCGCCAATTAGGAATGTAATTTCAGGTATGAAGAACGAGCAAGAAACTCGGTTATTCTTTTTTTTTTAAACTTAAAATAATACGTGTGTACCCAATTTTATAGTAATTAGTTATTAATACTTAATACGCTAAAAAATAACAGACAAATAAATTTACTTTCACATTTATAATATAATTATTTATATTTTTTTTTTACAACACGGGGCAAACGAGCATCCGGCTCACCTGATGGTAAGTGACTACCGCCGCCCATGATCACCCACAACACCAGTGACATTGCAGGTGTGCTGCCGGCCTTTTAAAAAGGAATATACTCTTTTCTTTTTATTATCATATCATACAAATTGCATTAATTATATATATATATATATATATATATATATATATATATATATATATATATATATATATATATATATACATATATACATATAAATATTTATATTATATAGATATAGTGTTTCTATAGAAATGCTTCGAGAAAAATGGGTCAACTTTTTCTTACAATTTTGCGTTATATAAATAGGTTATGAAGTGATTCCTTTAATACTTCTATATTTATTTTGTCTTATAAACTTCACATATTTTTAATGCGTGTTAATAAAATAAGTGTTTTATTTTATTTATTAAATAATACATCAAGATACATTTTATGCGTCAATTAATAGAATACTGATAAAAAAAAAAAACACAAAAAGTTGACCCGTTTTTGGGGCTCGATACTCTATCTATATAATCTAAGATATAAAGTAATAATATACACATCATGTTACACACACAAAATAAATAGACCCGCGGGCAAAAAATGTAATTTAAAAAAAAATATATCATAGACAATCTCTCATATCGTTATTGCAATTTTTACTGCGCTAACTGCACATAAATCATGATAGAACAACACTAATAACACACTCGCCACCTGTCATTGTGATATTGAACGCGTAGGTACTTCACAGGCATAGATAAATAGATGATTCGTTATAGATGTGTAATATTTTTTTAATGAAGGATCCATTTCTACTCGGTGAAGCGATACCTGGGGCAGAGCCGTCTATATCTGCCCCAACGCGTTGTACAATACGATATCGGCGGAGCCGTGGTTCCCCCTGGAAACCATCGTGAACAATTCTCGTTGAATTCATCATGATGGGCTAACTGGCCTGTTTTCATTCTCATCTATCACCCTTCACTGGTGCTCCGCCAGCATATACCGTTAGCGCAGGAAGGGTTACCATACCATTTTCACCCATCAAAAAGGGTATACGCTAGCGAAATCGAGTGAGGGCAGATTAGGTAAGAATGAAAAGACAGGTCAGTTAGCCCACCGTGATGAATACACCTGGAATTCATCACGATAGTTTCCAGGGGGGACCAGGTGGAGGTCGACCTGACAGGGTATATTGTTAGCAATGGAATGGAATAGTCCGCATTACTAACAAACAATCCCTTTGTTACAATAATACAACCGAAAATATATGCAATCGAATTCAGAACCTCTTATATAATTTGCCAATAAAATTGACAATATTAATGAAAGATTTTAAACAAAAAAGACTCTAAAATTATTATACTAAGTACGATGATGATTAATCAATGATGATATGGCGGACAGTCCAATTTAATGATTTCATCAATTGTTAACCGGGGATTTAATTACTTTTTAAGAATCAAAAACACGTCACGTGATAACAAATGGCAATCAGAAAAAACTAATCGACCGGTTTGTGATTACGTAATGTTTTATACACGACTACGCAAAAAAGGAGTGTATTGTTTTGTGAGGTTTAACTAGTGAGTCTCTTTAGTTGCTCTAACGTAGCGAGTTAGGGGGATTGGCAGTAATGGAAATTATCAACCTCATTGTTAGGAATATACCCTTTCAGGTCGACCTCCACGCGGTTTCCCCTGGAAACTATCGTGAATGTTTTATTGTTGAATTCATCATGATGGGTCAACTGACCTGCTTCATTCTCACCTATCATCCCTCACTGGTGCCCCGTCAGTGTATACCGATAGCGCAGGCAGAGGACTAACACCTGATTCGTCAGGAATGGCAACGCATGGGGGGTACCAGGGGCGAAACAGTATACTCTGTTATGTCCATGGTACTGCTCATGTCTATAGGCGACGGTTACCACTTTCCATCAGGTGGGCCGTCAGCTTGTTTGCCATTTTAAGTTGTATAAAAAAAAGGCAGGGTTATTATTCCACTATCATTCATAAAAAATAGCGAGTTAAAGTTTGTTTAGCATAAATTAATGGAAATATAATCAAACAAATACAACGACACGACCAAAAGACAATCTGCTGATGTTCAAACCAAAAATAGATTATTATTTCAGCCATTATCAGTCCACTGCTGGCCATAAGAATATAGGGAGCTATAAGAGGGGCTTTGCCAATAGTTGTCACACTTGGCAGGCGGTTTTGCAACCGCAGTTGTGCTAAGAGGGACGCTGCTGCCCATCCTTCGCCTCGCAAAAAAGCAATTAATTGAATGTTTTTTATGGTTTCAATAAAACTTGTTTATCGATTTATTAAATTCTTTTGAAACAAACTAAACCTATTAAATCTGGTTTATTTTTAAACTGTATCCTTATTAATGACGTCCTATTTTTGAATAAAGGCCACTCCTCCATTCTTCCATGATTATGAACAAAAACAAGTAGCATAATTACTTTTTTTTTACAACACAGGGGGCAAACGAGCATGCGGCTCACCTGGTGGTAAGTGACTACCGCCGCTCATTATCACCCACAATACTAACGGCATTGCAGGTGTGCTGCCGGCCTTTTAAAAAGGAATATGCTCTTTTCTTGAAGGTTATGATGTCGTATCGGTTCGGAAATACTGCTGCTGGAAGTTGATTCCAAAGAGTGGTTGTGCGTGGAAGAAAGTGCCTTGAAAAACGCACGGTGAAGGACCGCCACTGCTCCAGATGGTTGGGATGAAATTTTGCTTGTTTGCTTTTTACCAGAGGGGAACTTTGTACAAAAGTCATCTACTTGGGCACCTCTGCTCCATTCGTGTTTCTGCCGTGAAGCAGCTGCGTTTGAATGGCTGTGATTCGGTTTGAACGGTGGGATATAAAATTACAGGGTACAGAGGCATAACACTTGCCTCGTAATATGCTCTATTAGATCGACCTCCACGTGGTTCCCCCTGGAAACCATCGTGAACAATTCTTGTTGAATTCGTCACGATGGGCTAACTGATTTGCTTCATCGTCACTTATCATCCTTTACTGGTGCCCCGCCGGTGTATACCGATAGCATGGGTAGGGTTACCATTCCATTATCAACCATTAAGAAAAAACACCTGCGCTCAGGCAACGCATGAGGAGTACCATGGGCAACACAGTAGTTTGTTATACCCTTGGTACTGTTCATGTCCGTAAGCGATAGTTATCATCTTCCATTAGGTAGGCCATCGACTTGTTTGCCATTCTAAAATGCATAAAAAAATTACAATTTATTCTAAGTTATAAACACAAACATGAAGTATGTTTTAAAGCACAAATAAACAAGACGGGTGTAGGAAGTCAATTTTATTAATTATTTAATTATTGCCTAATATATTAATCACGGCAGTTAACAAAAATAAAACAAAAAAATTTTAGTCCACATGTGTGGCAACCCTATTGCTAATAGGTATCATAGAGGCCAATAACATTTAGTTACATCGAACGAAAAAACATCTAAAAATACGACCTTGATACAACAACCTCTCTATTATACATAACCTGTTTTATTAAATAACTCCAATTCCTATGAAGTTTATAAATATAATAAAATTATAATGATATCGATATTATAATGTATTTGTTAACGGTACTTAGTTACTTATTTATTATAAGGAATACTTAATTATTTAAATGACGTACACGTGGATAAACACATAATAAAAAAAATTAAATTAAATATTTTACATATTTTACAACCAGAGTTTCTCAAAGTATTACTTGGGGTACCCTAGTTAAACGCAAGGGTTCCATGACATGTACCTAATAGTTTAGCTGATTCGAACAATATGGTGCACACGCTACTATTAAAAAAAAATAAACTTACTTATTTGAGGGTTTTTACACGCGGTCATGTTAAAGACAAAATATAGGAATTGACTGAACACTGAATATGAATAAAGATTGATATTGAGCAAATTTCTTCAAGAATGGATACCATTTGCATTGAAAAACAAGCACACCTGTCAGGGTGTGCTTCCAGCTATACTTTTAATACTGACTACGCACTCACTAGAATAACGTAGGTCAATAATCTAAGTAAAAAAATAAATCACGTTCAGCGACTCTAGGTAGAGCCAGTCGACTCTAAGTCGTACTGGGGTTTCTATACTAGATTTTTAGTTACTCTCAGTTTCCAAAAATGAACTCCACTGAGCGAAAGGATCCAATTTCCTCCCGATGGCTCTACCTCGAGACTCAACTAAATAATTGAAAAAAAATCTATTGCTTTCTTGTCATTCGTTTTTAATAAAATATCTTATTTGTTCTACTGATAGTAAATTTTTTTAAGGAGTTCGCCGTAGTAAAGAAAGCCTAATAAGGCAACGTGTAGCCTTAAGTTTGAGAAACCCCGATTTAAACGAACACAAGTCGCGGACACATACAAAATATTATGCAAGTTTTTTATAATATACACTTATACGATGCAATAGATTATTCCAATTAACGAATAAACATATTAACTATAATAAAACAACCTAATTCGTACAAATTGAGCTTAGTGGTTTGGGGCCTTAAATAGAGTTAGGCCCACTGTCGAAAGGTTTTGAACTCAATCACCAGTCAATAAAATCGTATATCATTTATCAAATCACGTATTGCTAAACCAAATTGCTTCAAGAGTGTAAACAGTATTATTCTGTGTCAATTTGTTTACAAAACTGCCTTGGACCTCACACGTATATGAGCAATGACTTATATTTATTGATATTAATGTCAGTGATGATTTAATAGTTACTTCATATGGTGTTAGGAGGCAGTCATTTATATACCATACGTGCAATTTCATTATGAGATTTATCATGGCGTAATTGATTTTTTTGCACTAACCAACTGAGTTACCATCGTGTAGTGATAACCCAAACAAATAACGACATCTGTGACTTAAAATTGTCAATTTTTTTGGCATTTGCATTACAAGGAGTCAGTGGATGCAAGTAGCTCAGGGCAATTCCTTATAACTGTCTATGGCAGTGATACTCAACCACTGTGCCGCGGCACTTTTGTGTGCCGCCAAATTTTAAAAGTGTGCCGCCAAATTTTGCAAATATTTAAAATTTTTGTCGTAAACTATATATGCAGTGTGTTGTAGTAAGTAAATAATTTTTATCTTTTTCTTTGTGTGCCGCCAAATTTTAAAATCGTTAAATATGTGCCGCAACAAAAAAAAGGTTGAGAATCACTGGTCTATGGGAAGGCCTGTGTTCAGCAATTCACCTTTCAAACTGAAACACAGCGGGGGGAAAGGGATTGTTAGTGATGGAGATTGAGAATCCCATTGCTAGCAATATACCCAACCAGGTCGACCTCCTCGCGGTTCTCCCTCAAAACTATCATGGTTGATTCCTGATGAATTCATCATGATGGACTAACTGGCCTGTTTTCATTCTCATCGATCACCCTTCACTGATGCTCCGCCAGCGTATCCCGTTAGCGCAGGCGGGGTTACCATTCCATTTTCACCCATCAAAAAAAAACCGAAACACAGCCATTCAAACACAGCTATTTCACAGTAGAAACACGAATTTGACAGATGTACCCAAGCAGGATACTTTTGTACATAATCAAAGTTTATTCACCAGAAAGAGATAAATGCATATTCTCTATTCTATTCTCATTATTTATTATAAAACACCTATTTGAATGGCACATCTTTACAGTACGCCGTGCTTATGGGCGTACGGTGTTACTTTATTACTAAGTACAGTTAACTATTTCCTATTTGAACGTGTCATAAATTTATACGCTGCAAACCAAAAATGCTATTAACCATTGAAATTTGCTCCGAGGTACACGCGGACCTGTTAATTGTGGACAGTCGTCTCGGGAAATATGTTACGAGTTGCTCTCGTCTATATTTATATCATTAAAATTATAAACGTTAAAGTTTATGTATGTATTCTTTATTGCACTCAAAAATACAGTAATAATAACAATTATTAGAAGTAATATGAGCAAAGGTTAATTTATCTCTAAAGAGATCTCTTCCAGTCAATCCAATACAGTAGCTTAAGAAGTCTTGAGTGGACATCAGTAGTGCAAGAGAGTATTGAAACATTTTTAAATAGATATATACAAAATATAAAAATAATATATACAAATTCATAAATATAAAATGTACACAAATTCAAAATCATATGAGCTGTAAACTGCCTTAAGACGCCTGTAGGTAAAAAACAATTTAAAACGCTTTGAAATGAAATTAAAATAAAAAAAAAATTTGGTATTTCCAGGGAATTAGATATTTAATTAAAACACCACTGTAAAATATACACATAATTATGTACTTTTTTTACCGACTTCAAAAATGGAGGTTCTTAATTCGATTTTTTTTTTGTTTGTTACCTAATAACTCCGTCAGTTCTAAACCGATTTGGAAAATCTTTTTTCTATCTGAAAGGATATACTTACAGATTGATCCCATAGAAATTTTATCAAAATCGGTTCGGAAGTTGACTTTTTAGATCAAAATTACTGGTTCTGTTTGTCACATTTGAATTCGGGTTTCTGTGGGAGACAAATTTTATTAGCTATTTTTTTCCATGACGATTGTACAATGTGTTGTCACCTTTATTACCGTATTATTATAGAAAATGACATGTCTCCGCGCACGGCTAATGTTTTAATAGACAAAATGCGCGTGAGTCTTTGATTCAATGCCGTTCCTTTTCCTATTGTGAGTAATCATAGACATAGAGAAGTTAGACGGCGCAAGTACCTCGATTTAATAATAATTTTATTATTTCACAAAAACTATGACACTAAATATGTAACTAAATTACTTGGCATAATATTAAAAAATCACAAAAACTATTAAAACCCATTATAAAAGGGATGGGGGATAGGGATTGTTAGTAGTAGGAACGAACTAACTATCCTATTGCGGGGGGAAAGGGATTGTTAGTAATGGAGACTGAGAATCCCATTGCTAGCAATATACCCAACCAGGTCGACCACTTCGCGGTTCCCCCTGGAAACTATCATGGTTAATTCCTGATGAATTCATCATGATGAGCCAACTGGCCTGTTTTCATTCTCATCTATCACCCATCACTGGTGCTCCGCCAGCGTATCCCGTTAGCGCCATAGTTACCATACCATTTTCACTCATCAAAAAAAACTATCCTATTGCTATACTATCAGGTCGAACTCCACGCAGTTCCCCCTGAAAACTATCATGTTTAATCCTTGTGGAATTCGTCACGATAAGCTAACTAACTTGGGGATCAATCATGAAATTTATTTCATGATAGACCCCCAAGTTAAATGGATTTCAAATCCTAATTTTCGGATTCGTGTTTTTGTTTATACCGTAATCAGTCCAGTGGATGAAACTTAACAATTCGTTCGTCATAAATCCTATCAAAAAAATCCAAACGAACGATATTTGATCATTTTTATCATTTCTAAATTACATGTAATATAAAATTTTAAGATGAAATTTGGAAACATTTCATGGTAGGCCCTCTGAGAGCCTACCATGAAATGTTTTCTAAAATTTCGTATCCGAACGAAACACAAATTTGATGTTAAAATTACATGATACATACCGTTTAAAAATATTAAAAATACTATCGTTCCTTTGGAATTTTATAGTAGGATTTATGACAAATGAAATGTTAAGCTACATTTACTGGGTCGATTTCGGTATAAACAAAAACACAAAATTGAATTCGAAAATTCGAATTTCATGGTAGACCCCCTGGTTTCAACCTCAACTATATATTTACTGACAGCGCGGGCGGGGTTACCATACCATTTTCATATATCTAAAAAATAATATAACCTAACAAGCTGAAGATGTGTAATCTTTGACTTATTAAAATTGAATATTAAACATTATTATTTACGACTCATCGAACGGGAGTTAAGACCGCCTTATCCGGTCGACTGTAATTACTCGATTCTATGTCATTCCATAATTTTATAGACATAGTTCAAGTCAAGTTTAATACATGATTTGAAGAGGGGCTAGATTGTTTGTAGTATGAAGTAACAAACTTATTCATTTTAGCCATCAACCGTCTGACCGGATATCCCGCCCCCCTTTAATCACCTCTTATGACACCCACGGGAAAAGAAGGGATGGCCTATTCTATGCCGGGATCACACGGCCACATACGGGAGTTACCTCTCATTACGTTGATTCCCATACAGGAATTAAGACCGCCTTATCCGGACGGTTATAATTACTTGATTCTATATCATTCCATAACTTTATAGACAACTCATTCAAGTTTAATACATAATAGGAGGGGAAGATTGTAATGGGGAGTAACGGTCTTATTGCTAGCAATATATCCCGTCAGGTCGACCTCTACGCGGTCCCCTCACAAAACCATTGTGATTAATCCGTATTGAATTCGTCACAAACATATATGATGATTAATGATTTTTAATTAAGGATTATTATTTTCTTAGTCGATCTTAATTTATTCTCTTTCACTGATTCCTCGCCAATATAAACCGATAGTACAGGCATATATATAATATATCATATCCATTCTCATACATTAGAAAAACCCCCAACAGAAAAAACTTCAGGCTCGCGCTCGTGTTGCAGACAATCAAGATTATGGGTCCCGGATGATCTCAAAACTAATCCAGCTTTCTCGACCAAATTACATGTAAGTTAAACTGGTAGTTACTACATTATAATTTAAAATTATATCTAACAAAAAAAAACTATTTCAATTACAAAAAAAAAACTTTTCAAATCGGTTTAAATAACAAATATAAAAAAATACAACCGAATTAAGAACTGCCTTTTTTTTAAAAACGGTTAAAAATAGAAAAACATTTGTGTAGAAAAATGTTAAGAAAGGGTAGAGATCAGAGGTTTTCTTAACAATAATTGATAGTTCATCAGCCATCTTACAAATATAAAAGCTGTATTGTTATCGATTCCTCCGTTCGGAAGACAAGATGTAATAGATATACGCAGAAAGAAGCATCGAATTTACAGCATCCCTCTTTGTGTGTCAGAGGAACTCCGGTGACTCAATAGAACACGTGTTAAATTTTACAATAGTTGTATTAAAGCTTCTATTATTTCCCAAACAAAACCATAGCATCGAGTATTGTATTCAAGATTTTCCATTACACATTTTATCCTACACAAAATCATAGACAAAAAATTTAAGATGTTTATTAAGGATTCCATAATACATACTCTTCAATAAACATTTTAAATTTTCATAAATGATTTTTAATTTAATTAATTAATGAAATTATAAATAAAAAGATAGTTTTATCTTTTTATTAATTAAATAATAATTAAACTCGTTTTATAATATTCAAATAAATCCCTTTATCAACCGACTTCCAAAAGAAGGAGGTTCAACTTCGATTGTATTTTTGTATGTTTGTTACCTCATAACTCCGTCAGTTGTAAACCGATTTAGACAATTCTTTTTTACCTGAAAGGATATACTTACAGATTAATCCTATAGAAATTTTATCAAAATTGGTTCACTAGTTTAGTTTTTATATCAAAATAACCGGTTTTGTTACAATTGGAGTCAGTTCTTCTTGTAAAACACAATGTAATTATGTGATGCCTAACTTAAAATAGTAAGCTAGGTATTTTAAAATTTTTAAGCATTAAATTTAGATGCTCAACAAAAAAAAATTATTACTAACCGACAACCAATGGTTAACCCTTCTTTGCGTAATGGTGGAAATTTCCATCATAACATTGAAAGCCCAAAAATTATACAAAAAAAAAACAATTTCAAGTTGATCGTGTTTGGATACCTTTTTAATGTCCATTGCGGAAAAAAAACATAGCTGTCAAATTCAATTCTTTAACCATTTTTCCTTTAATTTGGAACATGAATTATATCACCTTGATTTATTTTACCAATAAAAAAAAATATGCAAAGAAGGGTTAAGCATGGTTCTTCACTGACGACCTCGTACGGGTAAACGCAATATAGAACAATCCCCCACTAGATGGAGTCAGGATCGTACGTTATGGCGGTCTATGAGGGTAGCCTGTGGCCAGCAGTGGACAGATAATGGATGAAATAATGATGATAATTACTTTTATAATAAAAAAAGTCAATAATCTTTTCTTAATTTTAAATTATTATTATTATTAACTAGTATTATTACTAACTGAAATATAGCGTTGCATCCAGCGACTGACAAATGAACGGAAGAACTCCTCTTTTAATTTTTTCAAGTACGGAACCCTAAAAGCTGTAGATTCAAAGGTCACGAACCTCGTATCGAGTTACATACATCACCGAACCCATGAATTGCAGCAGGAAGTGTGTTTATTGTGCTTCATAAAGAACTAATGACACGTGTGCGATTATAATTCGATCGGTCACGTAGTAGCGTTGCTCAAGTTGATTACCCATTCGATTCCGGGCCAAGTCAAACGTGTGTTTATAGTTTTATATTATACATGAAGTATAGTTTGTGATTACTAAATTAAAATTAACGTAGGTGACTCGATTATTATAGGAAATTATCGGTACATATTTTTAAATTGTTTTCATGTACATACTAGTTACGCCCACGTCTTCGATCGCATGATTGTTATTTATTAATTGATTCGCCTAAAAAGTTAACTATAATCTTTTCTTTTTGTTACTGGCTACTTTTTATTCATTCCCTTCATGTTAAGTAATCGAATTTAACTATCAGACACGAAAAGGAAACAAACAAACTCATATTCTTATTTATAATATTAACACAGTGGTATTAGGTCGACCTCCACGCGGTTCCTCCTGGAAACCATCGTGAACAATTCTTGTTGAAGTCGTCACGATGGGCTACCTGACCTTATTCATCTTCACCTATCATCCTTCACTGGTGCCCCGCCGGTGTATACCGATAGCGCGGGTGGGGTTACCATTCCATTATCATCCATTAAAAAAAATATTAACACAGTATAAAAAAATCTAAGATCCTTATACGGTGATATCAGAGGGTGTACCATGAAATGTTTTCCGAAAATTCGGGACCGAACGAAACACAAAATTGAAGTTAAAATTACATAATACGTACTGTTCATATATATTAAAAATGTTAAAATATCGTTCCTTCAGACTTTTATGGTAGGATTTATGACAAACGAAATGTTAAGCTCCATTTAATAGGCCGATTTTGATATGAAACAAAATACGACATTGAGCCCGAAAATTCGGAATTTCATTTCATGGTAGACCCTCAGTACTCCTTATTACTTACTAAGGATAAATTATAGATAATATGTCAATTTTTTACTTTTTTATGTTACATCTGGATATTAAATAGACATGCTAATTTATAGACAGGTAGATGTACGCACCTGTCAACATGTTATCGACGCGACAGGCTTATGAGCTCTGCAAGCTGCAGCCCGCAGTGTGAAACGAGACACTATGACAAAAGTATGCCCCCTGAAGACTACTTCATCTAGAATACTTCTAGATGAAGTCAAAACGTTTGTCAGAAACAACAAATATAGTAAGTTTATAAAATTTTCGTTCTTCACGTAATTAGATATTATCGTAAAGCTTGTACAAGTGTTTGGTTATTTCGAATATAAGCATATGTTTGTCACTTAATCGCATTTAAATGAATGAAATTTAACTAAATTTTTCTTATGTTTATATATTTTATTTTATATTTCATACATTTATGTATTTAGTTCATATATTTATATAATTAAATTAATCCTGTTTTTAATACACAAATTTAATAAATAAATTAATAAATTTTTAATACATTTTTATCGTTCACACAAACTAGCTGAATAAAATTAGCTCTCAATAAAAAAAAAGTGAGAGTTCACTTTTACATACGGAACCCTAAAGAGGGTGTGACTGTCCATATTGTCTTATTTGCTTACAATAGGTTCTTATAGACTCCATAACTACGTCAATAATATCACATTACCTTACATAGACAACAATAGACAATGTTTTAGTGCATCGAACGCCTTGATCGATCGTAATTCCATATTTCCAATCAATTTGATGATTCGATTCATGGTCTAAAGATAAGAACAATAGTTTCATATATCTTCCCATTTGAAGAATTCAACACAGTGATGTTAGTCTTATTTTAGTTTGCCACACAATAGATAATAATAATAAAAAAAAAAACTTTGTAAATGCCACAACTGAGATGAGGCACCTAGTATCCCAACCTGACTCTGGGGGGTGGGGGGGGGGGGGGGGGGGGGGGAAGGGATTGTTAGCAATGGGGACTATTAGTCCCATTGCTAGCAATATACCCTGTCAGGTCGACCTCCCCGTGGTCCCCCCTGGAAACCATCGTGCCTAATGCCAAGTGTATCCGTCACGATGGACTAACTGACCTGCCTTTTCATTCTCACCTATCATCCATCACTGGTGCTCCGCCAGCGTATACCGATAGCACAGGTGGGGTTACCCTTTCATTGTCATCCGCTTAAAAAAAAAACCTGACTCTTGAGGTAACCGAAACAATATCGAAATACGAGTAATACTGGGGTACAGAAAATCTGGGGACACAGTCCAGAACGCCCATATCTCAGCCAATTAAATAATAAATAAACAAATTAAATAAGTATCATCATGGCCGTGTGGTCCCTGCATAGAATAGGGCACCCATTTCTTTCTCGACAGTGTCGTAAAAGCAGACTAAGAGAGGACGAGGGATGGGCAGCAGCGTCCCTCTTAAAACATCTCTAAAGCTTAACAAGCAAACAGATTTAATTATGTGATCTAATTAAGATCCCTATAGTACTATAATAACACAGTACTATAAGTACACTATGTAGTGTAATGTAATGTAAATAGGACTCCATTTTCCGCACTTAGCCTCTCATTCGGGCCATTGTGCGTATGAGTCGTGGCTAATACAGCCAACCTAGTTCCACCCAGAAGTACAGAAGCTTCCTGGGCTCTTCACAGGCCTCACGGAGCGACCTCACCGTTCCGAGAATTTCTAAACGTTGATGGGTCACAGCCTCAGATTCCAGGATTACGTGAGCAGCCGTTTCTTCGGCGTCGAAACAGCCTCGACATAGAGGGCTGTCTGTGGCACCATATAAGTACACTATAGTAGTTTAAATAAATAAAAAAAAATCATGTATATGACACGAACACCTCTCTTTTAAAGGTCATATTAAAGATAATGATACTTCATCATACCAGACCAATTATTTCTTAGCATTTTTATCATATCGTTAACTGTCCACTGCTGAACATAGCCCTCCCCATAGGAGTTTTGCCAGTAATTGCCATGCTTGGTAGGCGGTTTGGCAACTGCACTCTATTGCGTCCATAAAGCCCTCCTATAATAGTTTCTTTTATATATCTTCCATGTAAAGGCCAGTTACGATTTTATTATATATATTATAATACATCCAACTTCAAAGAACCAAGTCAAGGTGCCTCCTACGACCAAGGTTCTGTTATCGATAATTAACGCAGTATTTTTTCATCCTAATGATTTCTAATGCAATTAATCATTTGATATCTTGCAGTGTCGGAACTCAATTCTTATAATGTCAAATTAGTTAATTAAAAAGTCTAGATTCCTCGTCTAATTTATAACCAGATAGGTTGTATAAAATATAATTAATTTGAAATATATATACATATATATTGATAAGGCCGCCCATTGTTTTCTCACTGTGATCATTTCTTGTAATTGTTTATACCTATAATAAGTTTATTACTATAATGTTTTGGAGGAAACAATAAAGAGAATCTATCTATCTATTGTATTTTTTTATACAACTTAGAATGGCAAACGAGCTGACGGCCCACCTGATGGAAAGTGGTAGCCGTCGCCTATAGACATGAGCAGTACCGTGGACATAACAGAGTATACTGTTTCGCCCATAATACCCCCCATGCGTTGCCATTCCTGAGGACTCAGGTGTTATTCCTCTGTACCCTGTAAATTCATGCCATATCCCACCTGAAGGGTGGGATATGGCATGAATTTACAGGGAACCGAAACACAGCCATGCTAATACAACTGCTTTACGGTTTAAACACGAATGGGACAGAGGTACCCAAGCAAACGACTTTTGTACAAAGTCTCCTTCTGGTATGTAATTTAAAGAAGGAATCAAGTATCAGCAGAAGCAGATCATATGCACGAGACCGGCTATGATAAATTAAATTGAGTTCAACAAAAAAAAACTACTTAAATTTTGACAAAATCAGTTATTTTGATTAAAAACTATACTATTGAACAGATGATAAAGTCAAAACAACGCTTTTAAGAGAGAGATAGAGGACACAGCAAAGCACAATGTCATATAAAAAAATTAAATTTAAGTTCAGCATTACAAAACAATTACAAATTGCCGTATGGTCCCGACGTAGAATAGGCCACCCCTTCGTTTCCCGTGGGTGTTGTAAGAGGCTACTAAAGGAGGGTGAGGGATGGGCAACAGCGTCCCTCTTAAAACATCTCCAAAGGCTAACTACGGTTGCCAATCCGCCTGCCAAGCGTGGCTGTTACTGGCAAATCCCCCTAAGGGGGAGGTTTATATTTAGCAGTGGACAGTTTAGGGTTAATTCATCGCATTGGGTCAATAATAAATATTAAATATCTACTCTTTGGGCCAACTGACCTGACATCGTTGTTACCTATCATCAGTTACATTACATGTAAACCGCGGGCGTAAATTAATAGCGCAAGCGGGGTTACTATTCTATTTAGAGTAATAACTACGCACAAACAGCTTCAATGAAAAAAAAAAATAACGGGCACTAATATTATTTATAAAGCAAATTAAATTATCCGAATAAAATATTAGAGACTATAAACCACTTTGCGCCGGTAAATATATATAATTAAAGTTTTTACACCCAAGCGATTGTAACGGGACCCATCCTGCACTGTGTGAGTATGAGACTGCTAAGAGGAAACAATAAAAACATCATATAAAACTACCGATATACTAAATTATAGCGGACTCGCGGTGGAATCGTGATTGGTGAATATTTGCTCGTATTTATTCCTTAAACAACTCCCTAAAGGGAGTCTCCCATTTCGTATGTATATTTTTTGTGACTACGTACGTAACACAGTACTATGCCAATTATAATAATCTGATTTTAATATATTTTTTTTGTAATCAAAAAAGTTTTTCACTATTCTAAAGGAGATTGTTAGATTATATATTTTGTTTTTGTATTTTTTTTTTTTATTTGTGCTTTTTTTATTTTTATTCTTTTGTCTCTTTTGCTGTGTATCACGTGTATGTTTTTTTTATTGTAATTTGTGTGCTGTAAGTAATGTAAATAAATTATCTATCTATCTATCTATCTATCTATCTATCTATTCATCCCATATTCATTTTATAACAATAAAACGTGTGCTCTATAGCAGAAGGATAGAGAAGACAGAGCCACGATTGTGCTCGATCAGTGAACGCCGGACGGTGTACAGTATAAAGCGCCTTAATTACTTACTACAAAGCAAAATTTACTTCTGACACTATTCCCCGTTCTAAATTTAAATATTTTTAACTAAAGATAGATTAGAGATATTTCTTCAAATAGGATTCTTCTCCATCACGATTTGGTAAATTTTGAATCATAGATAGTATAGACTAATTTATTTGACTTTGACAGCTTAGTCATTTCGGATCGCAGGTCCTAACTAAAGATATACTCGTTTCGCACTTTTTTTTTAATGAAATGTAATCCATATTACTCTGTACTGTAGCTTTTTATGGGTGAAAGAATTTTCAATATCGGTTAAATGGGGGAAAGGGATTGTTAGCAATGGAGTTTGACAGCCCCATTGCTAGCAATATGCCCTATTAGGTCGACCTTGTTGAATTCGTCACGATGGGCTAACTGACCTGCTTCATCCTCACCTATCATCCTTCACTGGTGCCCCGCCGGTGTATACCGATAGCGCGGGTGGGGTTACCATTCCATTATCACCCATCAAAAAAAAAATATCGGTTAAATATTTTTCGAATTTGTCCACTACAAACAAAACATCAAATTCTCTATTTTTATAGAATAGAATAAAAATAATCTTTATTAAAATATACTTGTTCACAAGCTCTTTTAAATCGTCATTTTTTATGATTATACTGCTGGGTTCGAAATGTCGTTATCTACTGAGAAGATCCCGTGGGTGTTGTAAGGGAGGACGAGGGTTGAGCAGCAGCGTCCCTCTAAAAAAATCTCCAAAGAATAACAGCGGTTGCCAACCCGCCTGCCAAGCGTGGCAACAACTGGCAAAACTTAAAGAGGAAGGCTTATGTTTAGCAGTGGACAGTTAAAAGCTAATATGAAAATAATGTACAAGATTATTTTACATTTACATGGTTATTGTGACTATATTTAGAATTAAGTTATATTTAAAATGTATGTGTTAGTGTGCATGTGTGTTTACAATTTTTTTTACCAAATGTATTTGTACCGATACAAAGACATAAGGAACATACAGCTAAAGTTGCTATATAAAAAATATATCGCAAATAGTCTCCACAGGTGTTACAATTGAGTTGACATTGGAGTTGCCATTAGTTTTTTTAAACGTCTACTTTTTTGTTTATCGACCAAGTGTAATATATTTTTTTTTGTCCGCAAGGTGATTATAATCGTACGAATTGATGGGCGGTGCGTTTAATGTATGAAAACGTATCAAGGTTTGTTGATCCGAATGCTGTGGCCGAATTTAAAGGTTGATCCCCTTATTCTTTTTTTTTTTATTTTGTTACTTACAATGACAAATACGCTGACGGCCCACCTGATGGAAAGTGGTAACCGTCGCCTATAGATATGAGATAACAGAATATACTATTATCCACCCATGATACCCCTCATGCGTTGCCATTCCTGAAGACTCAGGTGTTATTCCTCTGTATCCTGTAAATTCACGCTATATCCCACCCTTCAAACCAAAACACAGCCATGCAAACACAACTGCTTTGGTAGAAACATGATTCATAAAAACTAAAATATTCTACAAATCTATTTTAACTATTACTTGTTTTCAAATTAAGAATTTTGTACAAAAGAAAGAGACAAAAGAGTTCAAATAGCTAAATTAGATTTGTAAGATATTTGACAATTTGATAAGAGATTTGTTTGATTTTTATTAATAAGAGCATTAGAATATATTTATGAAGGATGAAGGTAATCGAATTTATATTTACAATACATCTATTTAGTATTCAGCTTTTGGTTTTTGACCATAACAGAATATAGATTTTACTCTTTTGAGGGCAAAGCAATAAACTCAGTTGTGACCATTTTGTGTTACTGTGACACACTCACGAAAAATTATGTTACCTCTTTCATGTATTTTCCTTTTAAATAATATAGTATATATATATATATATATATATATATATATATATATATATATATATATATATATATATATAAAACCTTCACATGGATTTATTAAATGAATACAAATTTTGATATGTTGAAGTACAAAATAATATTTGAACTTTAGTTTTCCTGCTATCGATTCACCATCGACAAAAAATTCCACTCATCTCAGCCTTGAACGCCCAAAATAAGGTGAATCGAGTTCGCCGGACACGCTGCTTGGGAGAGCTGTACAAAAAATATTGTCCACTGCTAAATTTAGGAGGAAAATTTGATCCAAATATTGACCTTCTTTCGATTTTATTTTTATAGATTTTTTTTACTTTGACATTAATGTAAAAAATTTCGTTATCGCACATTATTGATCTGTATAATACTAAAATAATTCACTATTCGTTATATATCATCTCGTATAAACTAAAAAAAACTAGTCGAGATTTCTCCATAATAATATTTATACATTTATTTATTTGAAATATCTTGATATAAATTTGAATAATTGCTTTTTATGGTATGCTATTGAAATCCTTTTTCTTATATTACTTTACTCTTAAATTAATATACAATTTCATACAAGTGCATCGTGTCACTAAAGAATGGGCACTTGTGGTTAAAATACAAGCATCATCTGTACAGATATGGTGATCAGAGGTCGACAAGTCTTTGTATATGCCGCAAGTTATAGGCTGAAGCGGGGGCGGACCATATGCACATACACATTTTGTGATATTGAATTTCTATTGTTTTATTTTTAATTTTATGTTGAAGAAACTTCTTTTATGTACATATATATTAAATTTGAGTGTATTTGATCACTATCTTACCTGATCTTAAGAGACGATGAGGTTTAAGTTTGATTTTTCAAAGGGTGATAATGGAATGATAATCCACCCCACCTTCTAATAATATACGCTAGCGGGGCACCAGTAATTGATGATAGTAAAGCATGAAAGAGCTGGTCAGTTAGCCCATTCATTGTACTGCTATTTTAGATTTTTTTGTACATAAAATATATATTTGGTAGTGAAAACAGATATAAATATCTTTTACTGATCATTTGTATGATGTTAGTTCACCGTAAATCGCAATTAAACTACAAAATTTTAATTTCGACATTAAGAAAACAGTTATGTTACCATATAATAAAATTGTACCTAGATGACGTTTGTTCATGGGAAATATTTAAGAAAAATTAATATGAAAATATCTTTATATGTAAATTAAGGTCAATAGACGACAAATCAATAACTTCTGAAATTTTGTCTGTCTACATGTTTATTCCGGTATCACGCAAAAACTACTATACCAAATGGGATTCTATTTTCACATTTGTGTTCCTACTTCTGAAATCCACAGTACGAAGTAGCCGGTAAAAAGCTAATAATAAAAAAGCAAATTTTCAAAAAATCTTTAAACTTAAAACTATTGCACTAATAACAAAACTTTTATTACTTACAATTAGTTTAAATGTGATGTGGTCATACCGTGTCGTACGATATACAATCTGAGGTCAACTGAGCACATTTTGCATCCATTTCGACATACAAGGTAGGCACTGTGGACCATAAATAAGCTGAATCTTGGAATAATAATTCACTTTACATAATAAACGTTTTGGGACAAGATAATGTGTTTTCTTGTTTCCATGAAGTTGCTTTTTGATATCGATGCCCGATTTGGTCCACCCACACACTGGACCTTTGTTTGTAGGCTGACTTGACGTAATCTGATTGGGATCAAATTAAAGTCATATTAAAAATCTTCAAATGAAATTTACTACTATACCATTCGAGAGGGAAGAGGGAGGCATTCTTAGTAAAGCTTGTCCTCATCTCGCATTGTCATTGTACCCTGTTCAAGTTGAACCCCACGTGATTTTCTCTGGAAACTATTGTAAATTCCTAACGAATTCGTTACGATAGGCAAACGGACCTGACTTAATCCTTACTCATCATCACACTGATATCTGGTACTGACGCCAGCATATGCCAATTGCTAGATGGGGATTACTATACCATTAAAGAAGAAGGAGATTGCTAATCATGCGGTCTAACAACTTTTAATACTCTATCAGGTCGACATTCGCGCGGTTCTCTCTGATAGATTCCAACCATCGTGATTAATTTTGTAGAATTCGTCATCATGGGCTAACCGACCTGCTTTTATCCTCACCTATCAGTCCCACTGGTGCTCCACTAGTATATACCCATAGCGTGGGAGGGGTTACTATTTTTATTGTCATCCATTGCAATATGGCAAATTTTATATATTCATATATATAAACAACACCACATTCTTTACAGATTACAGACTAACACCAAAAAGATTTCTTGTTTATTTCATAAGTCATTCCTCTTTTAGAGTTATATGGCATCAAAACAAATGTCATGTAGAAATCACGAGTAACAAGTCAGAAACAATAATGCTTTTTTCGATTAGCATTGCTCGATTATTGAAATCGCTTCCGCTTATATCTTGTCCACGACTATTCCTGAGATTAGTCAGACTCGTACCACGTTCGACACGTATACACGTATGGTGAGACGGCGCAGGGCCGAAGTATTGAACCCCCGACACATGTCTTTGCATATTAATTACAATTATCAGAATATCCGCTCAAACAAATTACATAGGACTTGTTTATCTGCAAGACATAAGCGGCCGCGTGGAATTATTTATGTCCCAATTAAAAACTCTTTCAAATCGGGAATTTTAATTAGTCCACTGATTTCACTTGCATGGATTCTACCAATGTTTAGAGAAGACTAATAAATTTGAGATAAACCTATAAAGTTGCCTGATTTATAAATGTAAATAATTATATTATAAATCAAGTAATTAAAATAGCTTAAGAGGGCAATAAATAAAAGAGTGAGGCTTGATAATAAAACAGAAAGACATACATAATAAAATATGACGAACCGTAAACTTGTTTGTCAGCACATTAGTATAAAAATATGCACTTGATTTAAAATGATGACTTCGTGTTATAACAAATGAAATAGGTATTTTATTATTTAACGGTGTTCATATAAGAGTCCGACCTTGACATTATAACAATTAAATAATCCTATTAATATAATAATAATAATTAAAGTTTGTAACGATGGATGGATGAGTGTTTATTACTCTTTCATGCAAAAACTACTGAACGAATTTAAATGAAATTTAGTACACGGGTAGGTTATATCCTAACTTACTATGTAGGATACTTTATTTAAACAGATGGGCATAGCCGCGGGATACAACTTTTTATCATTATTCCTGAGTGATGATTTAATCAGGGCCCCAATAGGGAACTGAAATTTTAATAGGTGTCAATGAAAAATTTAATTTTGGAAACTTTTGTGGTAGGAAAGCATGGTTATAATGCTTAATAAGTATTCAGAAATATGGAAAATTGCTTAATCATTATTGAAAATTAACAGGCAATTCCGACGTTGCTGCACTTCGGTATAAATTTATGTATGTTATCATGTTTAAAAGATTCATCGCATACTACCTAAATATTATTTCTCAAATAAAAGTTACTATTACAAGCGGCGAAATTCTTTTTATTTTTATGCCAATCAACAGGCTGGCGAAATGCCCTTTGTTTTAGCAACTTAGAACAGCAAATTGACGACCTATCTATCTAGTGATAAATGGTAACCATCTCTTATAAACATGAGGCGTACTATGAATTGAATAACATGAACCTCAAACGTCATACATGTATGAGTATAAGGTGTCATGTCGCTGTACCTAGTAATTCACAGCCATGTACCATCCTTCAAACATAAACACAGTCATTCAAGTACATCTCTGCTTAGTTGCAGAAATGATAGCTGAGATAATTACAAATGCACATAACTTTGTACAGTCTTTATATAGTGGAACTGTGGAACTAATAAAAATTTGCTATAATTTAAAGATTTTTATCCAAACCCACACTTTAATATGTGAGGCAAATTAAAAAACATTAGGGCCGAATAAAAAAAACTGTTCACACGTAATACTAAAGCGCCCTCTACAATACCTACATAAAAACTGTAAAGTACAAGGTATTGTAATCAAATCAGTGTAATTAGGTACATTCCTGAACAGCGTTTAACAAAATACCTCATAGCCACCACGCGCGATTTCACACGAGTCATCATTTAGGTTCATAGAGTTTCCTACTTCGCAACCACGCGATTGTTTAAACAAAAGTGAAACAATAATACATGAACAATTATGTGCAACGAGTTCCCAAGCTTATAATTGTGCGGATACCCTTGGTTTTTACTTATAGTTGAGGTTGTTGATACTGATCTAAAGGTTGCGTAGGAGTGCGCGGCAATCTGCTGGTACAAGTGGGCTGGAACAGCGCTGAATGGGTTGTAAACCGACCGTATAGGTACTTATCATGTGAGTAAGCTTGCCTCTGTTTCGACACAGTCGGAACTTTAGTACTGCATCCCAAATTTGAAAAAAAAAATTACGTTGAAACCGCGTTCACATTTAAGCCGATAACTTTGTATGAAAATATGAGATTTTCTTATGCTTACATCCCAATTGGAGGTATCACGATAACATAAAAAACACCATAAGGCCATAGTATCCTTCATGCATTGCTATTCACTAGGAGTCAAGCGTTCTTTGATGGGTACAGATGGAGCGGTATACCTGCATTAACGATTATACCAGTGAAGAATGAAATGACGAAATTGAGTCAGATCAATTAGCCTGTTGTGATGAATTCACCAGGAATTAATCACGATGGTTTCCAGGGACTATATGGAGGTCAACATAATAAGGGATATTTTGCATGCAATGAAGGCGTTGATTGCTATCTCTATTTCTTTCTCTCAGATTCAGGTATACCTCTATACCTTATCACTGCCATATTACACCTTTTTGCTGTGTGGCCCAGGCATAGAATGGACCACAACTTCCTTTCCCGTAGGTGACGTAAAAGGGGACTAAGATAACTTAATGGTCGAGGGCAGTAGCGTCTCTCTTAAAACATCACCAAAGCCTTATTGCGGTTGTCAACCCACCTGCCAAGCGTATTACAAAAGTACGCTGCTTCTCATCCTTAGAGCACTAAGTTCCCTTAGTCGCCTCTTACGACAACCACGGCAAAGGAAGGGATGGCTCATTCTATCTCGGGACTACACTTCTTTTTTATACTACTTGGAATGGCAAACAAGCTGACGGCCCACCTGATGGAAAGTGGTAACCGTCGCCTATAGACATGAGCAGTACCATGGACAAAACAGAGTATACTGTTTCGCCCCAGATACCCCCCAGGCGTTGCCATTCCTGAGGACTCAGGTGTTATTCCTCTGTACCCTGTAAATTCACACCATATCCCATCCTTCAAACCGAAACACAATTATGCAAACACAACTGCTTCACGGTAGAAACACGAATGGGACAGAGGTATCCAAGCAATCGACTTTTGTACAAAGTCTCCCTTTGGTAAGTAACATAAAAAATTTAATTCTATAAACGTGGAAGTTAGCAAAACCTATGTATAGTATACTTGTAGTAGCACATTGATTTCTTTAACTTGTGTAAGAACAAGTGGGCTGAAACTGCATAGAATGGGCCGTAAACTGAGCAGCGACTATGTAAATACTGTCTGTAACTACCTTTGTCCATGTTTCGTCATAATTGAATATCTATACTTTACTACAGTTTGAGCATTTTATAAAGTACTAGCATTTTGCCCACTACTTTATACACAAAGATTCAGAATTAAGAACATCGATGGAATTTAATTTTTTTTTTTTTTATTTAATTATAAAGATAAAATATACACCACAGTCTTTAAGTTAGATCTTCAGAAATACAAATGTGGAAGCCGCAGATGTGGCTAAAACAAATTATCTAGTTTGTCGCAATAGTTTTTGCTTGATATCATTGAACAAACATACAGATAGACAGACACAATTTTTAAAAATGATTATTTTAGTTTCTTTTGCTCTTATTGCACACATATATATATATATATATATATATATATATATATATATATATATATATATATATATATATATATATATATATATATATATATATATTTTTTAATATATACATACAGTCAAATTAAAATTTTATTATATTAATAAGATAACATTAGCTTTTCTCCAGAGCTGTACACGCATAACTACCTACATAAGGATATAAGGTTGCACGTCATTTAAAAAAAAATCAACATTAGAATAGGGTTACCACTTCTGTAATATTTTTAAGGTTATGTTCATGTAATGAGAGATGTCACCAGAGAACCTAGATAAGGATTCAAGGTTCATATTAGCAATGCACACGAGACTAACTGCATACTACCAGGTGAGTCATTATTTACCATCTTTATACCTACTGTAGAAAGATTGTACAATGACAGCTATCGTTTTAATATTATGTATAACTATAATTTAAAAAAATATATATATATATATATATATATATATATATATATATATATATATATATATATATATTTATGACATAACAGAGTATACTGTTTCGCCCATGATACCCCCCATGCGTTGCCATTCCTGAGGACTCAGGTGTTATTCCTCTGTACCCAGTAAATTCACGCCATATCCCACACTTCAAACCGAAACACAGCCATGCAAACACAACTGCTTCACGGTTAAAACACGAATGGAACAGAGGTACCCAAGCAATCGACTTTTGTACAAAGTCTCCCTCTGGTAAAATAAAAATATATATATATATATATATATATATATATATATATATATATATATATATATATATCTACAACAATTTTCAATTTTTCACCGCATAATTACATTTCTATTTTTCCAAACATTGACTAAGAGAGAATGCTATGTAGCATTAAGTCCGTCTTTTGTACCGAACATTTATTAAATAATGTGGTCAATGAAGAATAAATTAATAAATAAAAGATGACAACACGAACAAATATTCTCGACGGAAATGGTAAAAATTCAATAAACCAATTCGTATGTTGTTATTTTTTTAACAGTTGCAATTACTGTAACAGTTACTGAAATTTCAACTTTAACTACAGACTGTTAAGGTTTATAATACTCCATTTAAATATCCCATCAACTATTGACAGGCTTCAAAGTGTTCAATGCTGTCATAATACATGGCCATAGTTTGCGTCGTCGTCCATACACCTTCCTCAACATACAGACATAAATACACACATATAATATTAACCCTGACATAGATTGTCACAATAAGATAATAGCCTGACCGCCTATGTACTGATACAATACATAATTATCAACGAGTCTTATTCGATAATTGTTATACTGTTGTCTATTCGAATCTTACAAATTAACTTGTCTATTGGACCTCCATATGTAGTAAAGTGAATCTAGTTTACATTCAACGTGACGTAAACACTCGAATCTACATGAAGTAATCGGCGAAATTTTACCCGACTTCACACGAAAGAAGTGTAATGTTCATTTAAAGTATGTATGGTATGGTTTTTTTTAATGGATGATAATGGAATGGTAACCCCGCCCGCGTTATCGGTATACACCGGCGGGGCACCAGTGAAGGTTGATAAGTGAGGATGAAGCAGATCAGTTAGCCCATCGTGACGAATTCAACAAGAATTGTTCACGATGGTTTCCAGGGGGAACCACGTGGAGGTCGACCTAATAAGGTATATTGCTAGCAATGGGGCCGCCAAACTCCATTGCTAACAATCCTTTTCCCCCCTGTATGGTACGGTTGGTGATATTTTTAACGCAACTCATCTTATTTGACCACAATTGAAAATTTTGTTACAAATAAAAACCAGTTTTTTTTCTTTTCAGATAAGTTTTCTCTCTCCGTAACGCTCAGGCCATGAAATTAGCAATCTGACGAGGTTTTCCCTAGAGACTACAGTACGTAGTTCTTCATAAAGAGTGTATTAAAGTTTCTTCAAGGTTGGCAGAGCAATGTGGCATCCCTGGTGGTGCAGGTATCCATAGGCTATAGTTACTTTTTTTTTTTATTTTTATAAACCCACCAATTAGGATTTTATACAGTAAATCTATCGATGTCTTATGTACTTACTTATTAAACTATAACAACTAATCTGCACTATGTAAGCATGCAAATAAATATAAATGCAATTAATTAATTAATTAAACAGAAATACACTTTATTTGCTGTCTTGTAAAATGCCAAATTTTGACTTACGCAGTGTTAGAACTTCACTAATTACTTTTTTTATGGATGATAATGAAATAGTAATCCCGCCTGTGCTATCGGTATACGCTGGCGGGCACCAGTGAGAAATGACAGGTGAAGATGAAGCAGGTTCATCACCATTAAAAATTAACCACGATGGTTACCACGAGCGGGTCGACCTGTTAGGGTATATCACTAGTAATGGGCCTGTTGAATCTCATTACTAACAATCCCTTTCCACCTCACTGACTATTTAAAAATTAAATAAACAAATAAACACGAATACCTAGTCCACATATACTTATAATTTAATGAAATAACGCGATTGTATAAGTGGCGGTAGCTGAAATAAAAAAAGACTAGAGTTACAGCTTTTTGCGTAATTGTTATGTACTTGATCGATCTATTGATACATTGTTCAATAATGACTCTATTACAAATATGTGCGTTACGTCTTATATTATACAATAATTGGTACACGTAGTGGCTACTATTATATATACATACATACTAATGCACCTTGTACAAAAGTCGTCCTCTTGTTTACCTATGTCTTACTCGAGTTTCTGCTGTTAAACAGCTGTTACGTATGAATGAATTTTTTTTTCTTTTCATTTTTATTTTTCAAATATAACTGTCATATTTTACAATCATTAAACTAAATTTCTAATGTAGATAGTAATATATATATATATATATATATATATTTTTTTTTTTTTTTTTTTTTTAATATTTATTATATAAACTTAGGAATTGGCTGTTATGTAATAATTTTTTTACCATTAATAAATATTTTACTAAAAAAAAACAAATGTACTTGACAGTCTATACTGGAGACACTTTGACTCTTATGTTTCCTTTTCTATTTACTGGAATAAATTATGTGTGTATTAAATAGTAAATAGTATGACTAATAAGGGGAAATATAATGTGGAATTATGTAAATTTTTCATATGTTAATAATTTTCACGCCGACATACGAGGCAGAATGTATATGGGAAATGTAAACCCCTTTCATCGAAAACTACATACATTCTAGCAAAATAAATTCATTTTTATTTTATTTTATTGGCACATAAAACAGATCACAACCATAAAAAACTTAAATAATAGTTACATTTGTGATTCGGCTAGGTTATAATCCAATCACATTATGTGCACAGCTTGAGTAGTTCATGAAAAGCAAACACATAAAATAATGAAAATACTTAAAATGTCATATAAATATATAAAAGATAAATCTATATAAAAAAAATATTTTCAATCATATTACAAAATAGAAAACAAGTTCTTCCTAAAGAGCAAATATTTTGTACCGAATATGTCGATGGATTTGTGATCGAGCAGTAAGTCGTTATAATGACGACACATCCTTACCACAGGATTGTAATAAGAAAGTAAAGTCATTTCATTTCGTTTCATTTCATAAGTAGGTAGATATAATGTTTACGTAATATTATAATATATATTAATATGTTGTCCGTACAGCACTCGTGCACTTTAACTGCCCGCTAACTACATGCATTTCCATCAGAGATAAGTCTGTTCTTGCTTACAATATTTATAAATGTATTATCTATATAATTTACAAGTGCAATATAGAATATACATATATATTTCTGTTTGAAGGGATATGGCTGGGAAATTACAAGGTATGGATGCAGAGCACTACAAGGAAGGGGATTGTTACAAATGAGTTATAACAACCCCACTGTTAGCAATATACCCTATAAGGTCGACCTCCACGCGGTTTCCCTGGAATAAACCACTGTGGTAGTGGTTTACTGATTCATCACAATGGGTCAGCTGACTTGCTCTCATCCTCCCCTATTATCTCTCACCGGTACCCCACCAGCGTATACCGATAACGCAAGCAGAGTTCTTTTTTTTTATGGGTGAAAATGGAATAGTAACTCCGCCTTTGTTAACGGAATACGCTGGCCGAGCACCAGTGAAGGGTGATAGATGAGAATGAAAACAGGCCAGTTAGCACATCATGATGAATTTATCGGGAATTAACCATGATAGTTTCCAGGGGGAACCGCGAGGATGTCGACCTGGTTGGGTATATTACTAGCAATGGGATTCTTAGTCTTCATTACTAACAATTCCTTTCCCCCACGCAAACGGAGTTACTATTTCATTTTCACCCAATGAAAGCACCACAGCCCTCAGGGACGACATTATTGTACCTGTTGATTGTACCTATATACCCCTATATTGCTTAATTTAAAAAACTTGACTGTGCTCCTAAATAAAAACTTTTTTCAATCTAACTTAAAAAAGAAGAAGATTCTATATTTGATTATTTTTTTTTTAGTTTATTACTTCATAACTCCGTCATTTATAAATCAATTTGAAAAATTCTTTTCATATCTGAAAGGAATAAATTGATCAGTAATATCGTTTTTAAATCAAAATAATTCGTTTTTATTCTTTTTTGTGGAACTAAAAATCATAAATTATTATTGACATATCGTGTAAAAATTAAATTTACTTCAATAAAAATTATTTTTATTTCTTCTTACTAATTCTACCTACATACATATGTAACGATTACAAATTTCCATCAGGTGGGCCGTCAGCCTATTCAAAGTCTTAAGTGACCTGATCTACTAAGAAATGCTATATAATCCCACGGAACTATAAATATCAAATTGCATACAGACATTTAGGTTTTAGCTCTAATATTAAAATACATAATCAGTTCTTGTGTTTTCAAAACCCACACCGGTTATCGAGTTACGAACTCGCGTACCGTATGGAGCAATGCTTATGAGAATAATAACTGAATTTATAGATCCCGTAATAAATTACGTTGCACTGTTGCAGATTGATGAATTGATGGAGTGAAGGATATAAGGAAGTTCCATTTAAGAGCCAATATTAATTGTTATTTATGACGGTATAAAATTCAAGCACTACCTACTTGATATACGGCCGCTTTCGAAGCTTTAATAAAGGAGGTTTTCATTGGATTTTAATATTACTAAAGGAAGACTTTATACAAAAGTCATCCGCTTTAATACCTACCTCTATCCCATTCGTGTTACTGCCGTGATGCAGTTGTATTTGCATGCTGTGTTTTCGTCTGAAGAATGCTTTCGGTAATTGTTCGCCTTAACAACCTGATCTTGTACTGCACAGACAAAACCCTCGGTCTCTCCGAAGAGATTACCGAATTGTAGCTAATGCACGAAGATCTTCATATGTATGCCCTGTGAAGGGCCGAAGCCAAAGTTTTTTAAAAAAACCTGTGCAACTTTTCTTTCTATTTACTGCTGTTAACTGACCACTGCTTAACATAGCAGGGGGGGCGGTTTGCCAGTAGTTACCACGCTTGGCGAAGGAGGACAGGAGGAAGGAGTTGCCATTTCTATACCGGGACTACACGGAAATATTACATACAGTATTGATTGATCATCAGAAAATCAATATTAAACTTTAGACGATAACATAACAAAAAAAAAAACAAAATCGGTTAAAAATTTAATCACATTGAGATTCTAGATTTATTGTTGTTGTTGTCATTAACAAATAAATAAATATTGATTATTCAGTTAATATAAAAAATAAAAAAAAACTTAAATAAAAGATTGCATTTATTTATTTTTGTTTATTCGTTTGTTTTTTCAACTCGTGTGAATAAAGCTTTTTTAATATTATGTAAACGAAGTTACGACTATTAACAAGTGTTTGTATGGTGACCACAGTACAACTGTTAAGAGTATAACTGTCACGATAAATATCACAGGCTATAAATCGGCTATAATAAAGCTACTATTACAACATCACTACAGCAGTACACGTGCACATAAATAAAATCACCGTTGACAAATCAAGTGACACGATCGCTTCCATTTTTGTATGAACAATTGGTATTTCGTATTATCGAAAGTTTCTTCAGTGTTGCCAGGTAGGGTTTTTAATTTTCAACTAATACTTTACATATAAAATTACTTACTTTTACATGCGACTTCGTCCACATAACCAGGGCATACTCACTGATTAACTGATTAGTAAGTAAATATCCTAATCACGCACACGAAGTCGCAAATAAAAGCTATTTTTTTTTTAAATTGAGATTAATTTCTTCATTTTCAACTTACAAAAGAAGAAGGTTCTTAATTCAAAATTTATGTAATAAACATAAAAAATATGCCCGAATTCGAGTCATAACTGCGACAATTGTAAATTTAGTATAATTATTTTTTTGCATAATTTTTGTTTTTTTATAAGCATATTTTTTCAAATAAAAAATTTATTTTCAATTTGGTAAAATTATTTTTTATCTGAAAAGATATGCTTACAAATCTGTAACCGATTTTGATAAAATTTTTATCGAATCAATCGGTCGATAGTTTAGTTTTTATATCAAAATAACTAGTATTTCATTTTACAGCAATTGAATTTTTTTTTTGTGACACAATTTTATTATAACCCTATCACAAACTTGTGCTGGAACTCACAATGATTAGTTAATTTGAAGTATTTTATTTATTTCTGTCATATGGTTTTGCCAATGTAACCACTATACCACGATAAAACTCCGTTCTTTACGTTGATTTATTCCCTTCATATTGTTACCTTAATTTACAATTGTATATTTTACAAAAAACATAATCTATCACTAAATTTACCCAAATTTATTTTACTCCAAAAACTTCGAGAACATACATTTTCCTACAGAAAATTGCGACAAATGCCCGATCACAATAAACAGGGTTGCCACTGTTTAAAGTACTTTACCGTGACGCGCAGTGATATAACTATTGCGTCACGTGACCTGTTACAAAGATATCACAGTTGCTGTTCACGTGATACTTGTGCATCTAAATCCCACGTTCGAATGTTCGCATTGTATTCATGATTTTAGAATTCTTGTAACATTACCATAACCTAGTGTCTGATTGTGATTTGTGATGTAAATAAAGATATTAGATTTTTAATTGGCTATACAACAACGCTTAATTGCTTAATGAAGTCATTAATCTCAAATATGACTTAGAGAAAAATGGCCAGCTAATAATAGTTATTCGATTCATAATATTTTAGAGATCAGATGATTTGTTATTAATTTAAATTTATTGCATTCCTGTACAAGAAATAAAATTATAATATTATATACATATATTAATTAAAATGGCACATTATCAGCGAATAATATGAAAGTTTTTTTTTTTCTAAATAACCACGAAAAATTTTTATGGGTTGCTAGTATTATATGATTCAATTAATTAATTACGTATTATATTTATGTGTCACTAATTTAATTTTGATAATGTTTCTTTGATAATTTTATCAAAACTCGATTACCTTTTCATTAAACTTGTATATAAAAGGACTATAATTAGACGCTCCATCTATGTATTGTTAATCTATGATACATTGCTACACAGGAAAAATCTTACCCTTTCTTTGGCATTAGCGAAAAACGAGATCATCTGCCATATCTTTTTTTTTCTTAGACGCCCCACATTTCCATACGCCGAGACAATCGTAGCGGCAACCTGTCATAGTTTCCACGAGGTTGCATCATCACCACAATACATAGATGATGAGGAAAGTGATCGCGAGATATTCACTGCTTTGTAACAATAATTACAGAGCTAGTGAATACGAAATGCGGCAATTCTTGTTACGACTATGATCTTCGCCATTTCAGATTAGAGATTTAATTAGTTTTTTTTTTTTTATTTAATTGCTTATAATTACCAAATTCTTAAATTCTTTAAATAAAAAAAATCATTACTAACACTACCATTATTATAAATGAGAAATTTTGTGACGATATTTGAATGGATGGAACTACTGAATGTATTTAAATGATATTTGGAACACGGGTAGATTTTATAACATAGACTTACATTATATAGATAGAGTAGGAATAAAAATCATCTAAAAACAGGACACTTAAACTCGTATACTGAATCACGCCAGCAAAGTCGAAGAACTAGTATTATATTATATTTTATTATATTTCGACCTATGACCATTAGGAAAAGGAGATTACGATCAGAGGTTCCCGATATAGAATTTCAACCAAAACCTAAAATTTTTCAAATTAATTACCACTTACTTCATGCTGCGGATTCACATGTCTATTTTTGTGCAAACAACGCAAGGTGAGCGTACCTGAAAATAAATAAACAGACATGATTAAAAATAAATATTCATTAATTCATTTTTAATCGACTTTAAAATGAAAGAAGTTCTCAATTCGGTTGCATTTTTTTATATAAGTTACCTTACAACTCTGTCAGTCAGATATGGAAAATATTTTTTTTTATCTGAAAGGATAAGTATACTTACAGATTAATTTTATAAAAAAAAATATCAACAGTAGTTGTAGTATAGAGTAATTTTGTTCATAAATCAAAATAACAGGTTTTGTCACAATAGTCGGTTTTTTGTGGGATACAATTTTTATTCTATAATAACATGGCATATATAACCATATCAGCCAAGGATAGCACATACCATACATAGATCACAGATCATACATAGGAAGGTCACATACCATCCTAAATGAAAAAGAGGGACACCAACCCATCTAGTAATACGGGTTACCATCTTCAGTACGTACGTAATGAAGATGGTATGTATGTATGGATACTAGTTTCCAATTAGGCTATTATGTCATGCAAAACTACATTAAACCTTTCTTATAAAATACGTGGGAAAACCCATCAAACGCTACATCCTAATAACTGCACAGTCATAAAAACAAACACTCAAAAACTTATTGACTATGTAATGTAAGTTACACTTACGGTACAGGGGATTTCTCATTTCACGTGTATAAATAACTAAACATAACTGTTATAGAATGATTAGCCGTTTCCTTTAACAGTTATTATAAACAGATTTCACATAAAACGATTACCGGAAATAGCTAAATAGTTATCGTAAACGTTAGCAAAATACTTAATGGCAAATATTAGATAAGGCAATTTTTTGTTTCATAAGAAAAAATCTACTTCAACGGTAAATAATTAAAGATTATGTCCAACATAAAAAATTACTACAATTGTGACAAAACTTAAAAATGAATGAATATACTTTATTTGCATTATACAATATAGGGAATAAGCAAGACACTTTACAAACACAACGATACAATTGTATAAGTACAGTAAGGCGGTCTTATTGCTTAGAGCAATCTTTTCAAGATAACCTTAAGGTAATGGACTAATTGTTGTACAAGTAGGTATGATTGTGTGTATAATTAATGTTAAAACATGGTTTTTCGATCTAAAAACTAAACTACGGAAGCGATTTTGATGAATGTTCTACGGGCCTAATTTGAATGTATGTCTTTTTAGAAAAAAAAAAATCCAAATTAGTATAGAACTGACGGGGTTCTGAGTTAAAAAAGTATAACCGAATTGAGAACCTCTTTCCTTTTAAAGTCGGTTCAAAAATGTACATAGATTAAAACCTTCCGATTGAAAAGTTAAATTTTGCTCCACAAAATAGAGGTTTCAAAGGTGAATTCAAACATACCATTGAATGACGAGATGTTTAGCATATATATATATATATATATATATATATATAATTGTATTACTCTTTAATAACAAAGCTTTCTATAAATGAAAGAATTTTTAAAATCTGTTGAGTTTGTTACTCAGATAACTTAAAATGGCAAACAAGCTGACGACCCACCTGATGGAAAGTGGTAACCGTCGCCTATAGACATGACCATGGTACTGCACCATGGACATAATAAATATATAAATAAGAGTATACTGTTTCACCCATGATACCCTCCATGCGTCGCCATTCCTGTGGACTCAGGTGTTATGCCTCTGTACCCTGCCATATCCCACCCTTCAAACCAAAACACAGCCATGTAAACACAACTATTTCACGGTTGAAACACAAATGGGACAGCAGTACCCAAGCAAACGACTTTTGTACAAAGTCTCCCTCTGGTATATATAAACCGACCTCTTCATTTACACCGTCTAATAAAGTGTAAAAAGCAATTTTGTGTTCTCCTATAAAAGGTCATAATACCAACTCAGTACTCGATTTAATGTGACAAAAAATGTCACACTCAAATAGACCACCGGCAACGAAAAGAAAAACCAGCTAATTTCGAGTGACACCGTATCGAGGACTTTGTATAATATCTACTAACAGAATTGGAATAAAAAATACCAGTCTCATGCTCCACTAGTCTCATCTCACAAGACTGAAGTTACCTACCATTTTTTGTATACAATTTAATGTTTAAATATTACCTAACTAGCTTTACATCGCGGCTTCGGTCGTGGTCATATCATTATGATAAATAGCTTATAACCTCCCTTAAGAAATGAGCTATCAAATGCAAAAATATTTTTTCAATACCGACTGATTATCGCGTTTAAGCTCTTTTTCTATATTATATAGTTATTAAATCACGAAGGTATTAGATCAAAGCTGAATTAGAAACACTTCTTAGCATCCGATTATGCTGAAACTTTCCATGCACGTTTAGTTATATTGGTTTCAAAGGAATTTTCTCTCGCAAACGCTCAGGCTATGGAATGAGATCCCTACCGAAGTTTCCCCTAGGGTTCATCAAAAATGGTATATTAAGATTTCCGACACTCCTAGTGTTGCAGGCGTCCATAAGCTACAGTGACCGTTTACCATCAGACGTGATGTATGCTTGTTATACCTTTGTGGTATAAAAAAAAAATAAAAATTCAATATGCAATTGTCAACATTGTAATACTTTCAAAATAGATGTCGCCACAAGATGGCGGATGATGTATTTTCTGTCAACCACATTTATATAGACATCAAATGAAATAGCTTGAACAATATGTAATGACACAATAAATGATATCACTTTAAAATGGCCGCAGCCACATAATGGCGGATTACGAATGCATTAAGAAAGTTTGTTTTAAAAACATATTTTTAAACAGACTCATTGTATGTCCGAGATTCATTGTAACTGTTATAAATAATAGTAATCAAGTAATAAAATTCAACGGATGATACAATAAAAAACTAAAGCGGGGAAAGCTAGACCAGACTAGACTGCCTAATAAGCAAAGTTAACTCGAGATAATTGCCTAGATCGCGTGACCGTCCAGTACAACGGATCAGTTATCTAATAATACCCACTGTAGTACCGCAAATGGCCACCACTTTTTTAACACTTGCATCTTAAAGTCGCACCTATTTATTTACTTAGCATTCGTTCGGTTCAATGAACTTTCACAAACTACTAAAATTGTATTGAAAATGAACTTTATCACTACAGCAATTAGAGCTCTTCTGAATTCATCAAAATTTCTATGAAAGCCTTCGCTTACACTTTAAGTGTGTAAAAGTTTCAATCGTTCTTACATCATTGAAAATAAAGTCGAATCTCCTGTGCATCACAACATCACGAGGTAAAACGTATTTTGTATCGTTTGTTACTAAAATCTACGTACGTGACGAGGCATTGAATGGTTCCTTTCATTGCAAGTCATTCACAAAAACACGATTGCTTTGACACCTTGACTCTATAAAATTGTGTAAATTTACAACAGCGATACCGTACTACGGTCGTATTTCTATCTCTTAATCAATACCAACCAGCTTGTTATACCGTTCAAATTAATATTTATGTATTCTGTAAGCTTTTAGAACCAAATAATTAAATTCACTTCGATATTTCTTTCTTTACCTATGCCTATAATGAGGTACCGCGTTCGTGATTCACTGTTCATCCCGAAGGTTGACTGGTAGAGAATGGTACTAGCATTAGTCCGCCTTTTGTATCTTATTTTATTTTGATTAGTAAAGTTTATTTAAATAAATAAATATTTGTTTTCATATTTGAAATATTATTAAAGGCATTTTCTACCATCATCTGCATCTTACGATGTAGACTTTGGACGGGTGGACATTTTTAACATTTCCCTTCACTGCTCTGCTCCTATTGATCGTAGCGTGATGAAAAGCATACTATAACCTGCCCAGGAGTATGAAGAATAATTAATTGTATCAAATTTCGTTAAAATCCGTGTAGTAGTTTTTGTTTCTATAACGAACATACAAACAGACAGACAAAAATTTTACTGATTGCATTTTTGGCATCAGTCTCGATCACTAATCACCCCCTGATAGCTATTTTGGAAATATATTTCATGTACAGAATTGACCTCTCTACAGATTTATTATAAGTATAGATTACATTAAGAAAATTATTGTTTCACACTTTTGTACAATTTGAAAACCAAAATATTTTTGGGACGTATTTAACAATCGATGCTCTATCTAGATTTTTTAGTATATTTGATAGAAGATATATTTAAGTTTCTAGCGACTTCAAAAAGAAGGTCGTCGATTCGGTTGTATTTGTTTATATGTTTGTTACCTCATTACTCCACCAGTTGTAAGCTGATTTAAAAATTTCTTTTTTATCTGAAAAAATATACTTACAGATTGGTCTCATAGATATTTTATCACAATCAGTACGGTACTTTAGATTTGAAGTAAAAAAAAAACTGGTTTTGGCTACAACTTAATTTTTTTTGTGAAAAATTATCTTTATTGGTTGTAATTACTGCTTATGAATTTAAATAATTTCCCACCGGTCCAACCGACACTGCTATACAAGTACAGGTGCTCCACGGCAAAACCACTAGTGGGACAGAGGTACCCAGGCAGGTAACTTTAAACTATGTGGATATAATCCCTTTGCTTTTCCAACAAACATTAATTCAATGTTAAACTTTATTAAAATATACATTTATAAACTCAGAAACATTAAACTTGGCTCAATTACATCCGAAACGAGATTTTTTTACCAAATGGTCCGTGACGGCCTCAACACGAACTTGAAATTTGAACAGACAATGGTTCCGTAACATGACTTCACCATAGATCATGTTTGTTGATCGTGTTACATCTACAAAATTAGGCCAAAAGCAACGTAACCATACGTCATGCTATGCTAATTAATAACTATTCAATTCTCATCCATTGTTTGTTTGTAGTAAAACAGCTGTGTTCCGTTTAGAGGGTGAAACGTAGCAATGGAATTGCAGGGTATATGTATGGGGGTATAACATTATATTCAGTGGGGAATAACTGAATAGGTATCCTTTATTTGCATTATACAACATAGAGAATAAAACAAGACATCAAATAAATGTAACGATACGAGAATTATTTATAATGAGGACTTACAGCCTTATTGCTAGCAATATAACCTGTCAGGTTGACCTCCACGCGGTTTCCGTTAGAAACCGTCTAGTATGTTATAGTTAGTGAACTCGTCACGATGGGCCAGATGACCTGTCTTCATCCTCACCTAACATCGCAAGCGTATACCTATAACGGAGGCGGGGTTACCATTCCATTATCATCTATTAAAAAAAATATAATTCTTTGGAATAGCAAAACATGCGGAGTACTACAGGCATCATAATGGATGTTTTCTATAGACAACGGTCAATTTTTTATCAGGTTAACCGTCAGTTTGTTTGCATCTTTAAATATCATAAACAATCAACTTAATTCGGCACCTATACGTACAGAACCCAGCGTCTAATCTCCCAAACACGCCGACCACTGCTCACGCACACATTGCCACACCGACCCGTAAAAAATTCAACAACATGGCGGCTACTTCGTTTTGCTTTGGCCTTTGATCTCTTTCTGACAAAGCTCGAAATAGAGGGACATTTTCGCAAGATACAATTCCTTACCACGGTGTTGGTTTATTTCGAAATATTTTCACCAAAACATTGCAAATGTAGCACCTACATAGGGCCTGGTTAATCGAGCATTAAATGCCTTGAAAACAGCGTGACGCTTTCCTTTTTTTACCCTAATGTTGGACAGTAAAGCACCATTCACACAGTACTGGTCCGGGCTTTGTAAGTGTTTATGACAGAGAAAATCTTTTCTTAGACACATTTAATGTTTTTTTAGAAAAATCAACTCACAAGTATGACCAAATATGAGCATTTTTTTAAATAATATATGTATTATTATATCAGCCGTTACTGTCCACTGTTGAACATAGGCATTGTTGTGTTTGCATGGCTGTGTTTCGGTTAAAAGGGTGGGATATGGCGTGAATTTACTGGGTACAGAGAAATAACACCTGAGCCCTCATGCATGGCATCGCATGGGGGATATCATGGGCGAAACAGTATACTCTGTTATGTCCATGGTACTGCTCATGTCTATAGGCGACAGTTACCACTTTCCATCAGGTGGGCCGTCAGCTTGTTTGCCATTCTAAGTTGTATAAAAAAATAGGCCTTTCCCATAAGGGGAATTTTACCAATAATTACTACACTTGGCAAGCGGCTTAGGAACCGCAGTTAGGCTTTAGTGATGTTCGAAGAAGGACGCTAATGCTAATCCCTCCACTATTGAGTGCTTTTACGACGTCCACAGGGAAGGAATCAGTGGCCCATTCTGTATGGCAACTACAAGGCATTATTTTTTTAATAACTTTATAATAATTAAGATTATGTTCCACAACATAAAAACGATTTCAATTGTTTTTTTTTTTGACGGGTGAAAATGGTATGGTAACCCCGCCTGCGCTAACGGGATACGCTGGCGGAGCACCAGTGAAGGGTGATAGATGAGAATGAAAACAGGCCAGTTAGCTCATCATGATGAATTCAACAGGAATTAACCATGATAGTTTCCAGGGGGAACTGCGAGGTGGTCGACCTGGTTGGGTATATTGCTAGCAATGGGATTCTCAGTCTCCATTACTAACAATCCCTTTCCCCCCCCCCCCCGATTTTAATTGTTACAAAACCAGTTATTTTGATTTAAAAACTAAACTAACGATCTGATTTTGATAAGATTTCTATGGGACCAATTTATAAGTATATCCATTCGATTAAAAAAAGGAATTTACCAAATCAGTTCACAACTAACGGAGTTATAAGGTAACAAACGTTAAAAAAACAGAAGCGAACCTCCTTTTAGAAATCTGTAGAAAAGTTGAAGTAGTGTTTCACATACTCGACACTCTACCGCAGAGACAGAGCGAGCACCGCAGTCAATGTGTAAGACACCTGACAGTTCTTAATTATTCATTACTAGCGGCCCGTCCCGGCTTCGCACAGGTGGACATTTTTACATTTTAATAAGTGGCCTTTAGGGCTGCACACACGACGACAGCTCAAAAATGGAGTAACTTCTCCCGTTTTCCCAACATTTCCTTTCACTGCTATGCTCCTATTGATCGTAGCGTGATGAAAAGTATACTATAACCTGCCCAGGAGTATGAAGAATAATTGTACCAAGTTTCGTTAAAATCCGTCGAGTAGTTTTACAGACAGACAGACAGACAACAATTTTACTGATTGCATTTTTGGCATCAGTATCGATCACTAATCACCCCCTGATAGTTATTTTGGAAATATGTATGTACAGAATTGACCTCTCTACAGATTTATTATAAGTATAGATTTATTTATAACTTTACAAAAAAATGTCTTTTAGTAACTCACTACGTCGACTTGTTTTGTAAAAGTTTTTTGTTTTATTAGATAACACCAGAAGCTGTTGCTTGTAAATGTTCGTACGTTCAGCAGCAACATAGCAATGCCGACAGCTACACGCGATGTCTGATGTCTAACACAACGTTACCTAGTTTTTTAGACCTCTATTTTGTTTTTTTTTTAATGGGTAATAATGGAATGGTAGCCCCGCCTACGCTATTGGTATATACTGACAGGGCATCAGTGAGAGGTGATAGGTGAGGATGAAAGCAGGTCAGTCAGTCCATCGTAATGAATTACACTAGAATTAACCACGATGGTTTCCAGAGGGAACCACGTGGAGGTCGACCTGATAGGGTGTATTGCTGGCAATGGGTACCTAAGTTAGACCTTATTACTAACAATCCTTTTCCCCCCATTGTACTTTGTTGCACTATACAGTGTTAGGTAGTAGTAGGTAGTACCTACTCTACAATTAGAGGGGAGAAAGGGGTTGTTAGTAATGAGATCTAATAGCTCCAGTGCAGGGAGAAAGGGATTGTTAGTAATGGAGACTAAAAAATTCCATTGCTAGCAATATACCCAACCAGGTCGACCTCCTCGTGATTCCCCCTGGAAACTATCATGGTTAATTCCTGATGAATTCATCATTACAGACTAACTGGCCTGTTTTCATTCTCATCGATCACCCTTCACTGGTGCTCCGCCAGCGTATCCCGTTAACGCAGGCGGGGTTACAATTCCATTTTCACCCATCAAAAAAACAAAAATAGCTTCAGTGCGGGGAAAAAGATTGTTAATAATGGGGTCTAACTGCTCCATTGCTAGCAATACACCTATCAGGTCGACCTCCACGTAATTCTCCCTGGAAACAATCGTGGTTAATTCTAATGCAATTCGTCAGGATGGGCTAACGGACCTGCCTTTATTCTTACTTATCATCCCTATCTGGTGCCCCGCCAGCATATATCTTTAGCGCAGACGGGGTAACCATTCCATTATCATTCATTAAAAAGACAGCTCCATGGCAGCGGAAAGGGGTTGTTAGCAAGGTGTTAGGGTACCTATTCGCGTTAAGGTGGACATTTTATGCTAGATAAAAAATAGTACGCAGCCAGCGCATACAAAGGGTACAAGCGAAATTATCTTTTAATTTCAACTTATAATTTTTTTTTTTTATTGGACAAAATTAATTTTCAAAAATTTTATAGTTAAGCATAACTATAATAAATTAAATCGTGCAAATATATCACGACTTTTATGATATAAAACCAAAATAGCCATCTGGCGAAAGGTCACACTTTAGCAGATGTCAGGAACCCTTCTTAGTGCAAACAATTTCAAATTGAGCGTTACGAATTGGAAAAAATACAGTAGAAAATACACCTACTATCTTTGGTATCAGAGTATAAACTTTTCTAAAAGCCTATTCTAGGAGCTGCCAACGAAATTTCGACATTTAGACTCCGAAAATACGGTCCAAAGTAACAATAATACACAAACAGCTGACGTTATCATCTGTCGAAATTCTACAAAGAATCTATTTAAACAAGTTATATTATACACAATACAACATTGTGTGCCTATTCATTCCAATCTAGAGCAGATGCTTTGAGCACGTGCTATATAGAAAAAAGAAAGCTAAAATAGACATTTTTTACTATTACAAGCTCCGCTATTACTAAAAAAAACTTGGCTGTATACTTCGTTTCTTTTGCCAATATTTCTTATTAAATACCATATTTATTTATTTATTCATTAGTACAAATATGTGTACATGGTAGACTTAATGCTAAAAGCATTCTCTCCCAGTCAACCATAGGGCAGTGTCAGAATACTCGAATGCGGTACTACTAATTATTGATATACATACATACTAAAATTACATATATAAATGAATAAATATATATGAATAACAAATATACTTACACATATATGATATATACTATATTATACACGAATTTGGGAATAATATAAAGCACTTATTGCTACTTTTTAATAAGAAATAAGAAATATAATAATACAACAGTCGTGTGGAACGGTATTCTGTTATAGATTTACTAATTGAATAATAATAACCGTATTTTTAACAGATGACATAACCTATAAAAATAAACGAATACAAAATAAATTGAGTCGATGTAAAATGGTGAAATTTTTGTTGACAATATAAACTCTTAGTCTGGACGAAACTAGTATAGGACGAAGACAGAACTAAAATTGTAAATAATATCATCATAATCGCCATGAAGTGACACAGACAATAATTACGTAAATATTAAGAACTCATAAAATTGTTGTTTATTTATATGATGCAAATTTTGATTTTTACCAAAACGTCAAATATGTTTTTCTCCAAATTGATATTATTTTCAAAATGTTTACTATAGTTGTATCGCTTTTCCCTACGTTTTGCGATGTGACACAAAAAGAACGACGAAACAAGGTCATTTCTTCCATTCATTTTCTCTACCATTCTCTTTCCGTTATATATCTTTAGTTATATATTTTACTATAGTTATGTACCTTATATTTTAAAATTTAAATAAAATTTAAAAATTCCCCGAGCCTATTTCACTTTTCTCCAAAAATTTAAAGAAAAATGTTTATCCCAAATTGCAAAAAAAAACATCGCCAATCTGGCAACACTGGTTAACAAATGCCTCTGACTACTCCATTAGGGACTATTTCCTACAGTACAACTATAAGGGGGGAATGGGATTGTTAACAATGAAGTTTGACTGCCCCATTGCTACCAATATGCCCTATTAGGTCGACCTCCACATGGTTCCGCCTGGAAACTATCGTGAACAATTCTTGTTGAATTCGTCACGATGGGCTAACTGACCTACTTCATCCTCACCTATCATCCTTCACTGGTGCCCCGTCGGTGTATACCGATAGCGCGGGTGGGGTTACCATTCCATTATCACCCATTAAAAAAAAATAGTACAACTATAGTATAAGTTATGAACATACTTTTTTATCAACTTGCATACAAGCTTACAAAATGATCTTGATAAAATCTGATCTTGTAAGAGATAAAGACACCTTTACAAGTAAAGCCCTTTGCACAACTAAGAATTGTAATAAGATAATTAATCATAACAAAATCTCGACATTGATAACAAGATTCGGTTACATTGTTTCTAACTGAATAACCATGAGATTTGGTGTAGTGAGGTCTCAGGTATGTTATTGTGAGATAGTTCACGGTTGGAAGTTTTTTTTTTTTTTTATTATTATTATTTAAATATATATTGTATTTAACATCTCCCTTTTTATGGGGATAAATGTTCAACCATGCGGACCTTAGCCAAGCATTGTTGACTTTAAATTATATATGAGGACGATGACAATGATGAGGAAAGAAATTTTCCGACTATGCGGCAGGTATTGAGGATGACCGCTTTCTGTAGCAAATCTATTGTATAGGTAGGAATTTATAACATATCTAAATGCTTGTGAAGATTTTTGGGTACGATTCCTGTAGACGATAGTACTATGGGTATTATGTGGATGGTGTGCGCTTTCCATTGCTTCTTTATTTCTATTGCTAAGTCTGTATACTTTGATAGTTTTTCATTAATAGTGCTTTGTATATTGTGTATTTTTTTTAATGGATGATATTGGAATGGTAGCCCCACCCGCGCTATCGGTATACACCGGCGGGACACCAGTGAAGGATGACAGGTGAGGAGATGAAGTAGGTCAGTTAGCCCATCGTGACGATTTCAACAAGAATTGTTCACGATGGTTTCCAGGAGGTACCACGTGGAGGTCGACCTAATAAGGCATATTGCTAGCAATGGGGCTGTCAAACTTCATTACTAACAATCCCTTTCCCCCCTATTGTGTGTATTCGGAATAGCTATGTCAACTATGTATACTACATTATTGTCTTTATCATGTATAGTTATATCGGGTCTATTGAAATGAATGGTTTTATCGGTAATGATGGTTCTATCACAGTATAGTTTACAGTATGCATTCTCAAGTACGCACTCGGGTGTTATTCCTCTGTACCCAGTAAATTCATACCATATTCCACCCTACAAACCGAAGCACAGCTATGCAAACACAACTGCTTCACGGTAGAAACACGAATGGGACAGAGGTGCCCAAGCAATCGACTTTTGTACAAAGTCTCCCTCTGGTAAAACTTCAGAGATGTTTCGTCTTACGAACGCTCAGGTTATGGAATGAGCTCCCTGTCGAGGTTTTTCCAAGAGACCACAGCATATGATTCTCCAAAAAAGGAATAAAGCGGTTTCTTCAATTTGGCAACACGCGCGTAATGCTCCTGGTATAGCAGGCGTTCATAGGCTACGGTAACTGCTTACCATCAAGTGAGCCATATGTTTGTTTGCCACCTCAGTGGTATAAAAAATAATATATTGGTCACGCGGACAAAATCGCGAATAAAAGTTAGTCTTAAATAAAAAAAATATATTAAATTATTTTGCATACAATTGGATTGGTTTAATTTGTGTTATACCTATTACTTAGTTTTAAGGTCACGCTACAAAGTTGATGTTGCGAAATTCAGCATCGAATTAATATGTAAATGAATAGATAAATATGAGTACAATAGCAGTTAACACAGATACAATACAGTTAAAACTTACTGCATAGTTATTTTCGCTTACCTTGTTATAACATACTAATTTTTACTCACGACTTCGTTCACATGAGCGGGATAAAATAGCCTATATCAAAGATATAGTCTTTTTTAATAAATGACAATAAAATGGTAGAGCCCGCTCGTTTATTTTTTTTTTTTTTATACAACTTAGAATGGCAAACAAGCTGACGGCCCACCTGATGGAAAGTGGTAACCGTCGCCTATAGACATGAGCAGTACCATGGACATAACAGAGTATACTGTTTCGCCCATGATACCCCCATGCGTTGCCATTCCTGAGGATTCAGGTGTTATTCCTCTGTACCCTGTAAATTCACGCCATATCCCACCCTTCAAACCGAAACACAGCCATGCAAACACAACTGCTTCACGGTTGAAACACGAATGGGACAGAGGTACCCAAGCAATCGACTTTTGTACAAAGTCTCCCTCTGGTAAACACACGTGTTAACACATACTCATATATACACCGGCGCAACACCTGTGAGAGATGATAAGTTAGGATGAAAAGCTCCACCTTATTGGAGAGGCCTATGTTCAACAGTGGACAGTTAACGGCTTATATAATTAAAAAAAAAATGTACAAAACTATCAGTTACATTTCTACCATCACTGGATATCAACCTATTTTATTCTGACCATTACCTTTTATTAATAACCTGATATCAATCTTAGTACTTTATATTTTACCGTATAGAGGAAATAGCTATAAAAATTACGTAGACTGGTTAAAAAAAAATTAGAATTTCTTCTCACGGCTATTGGTAAAGTCCGTGCGTCGACCTTTGTTGCATCAGGACGTGTATTTTAATTAACTAACTGTTTCATTACAAAAGTTTTGCGGAAAACTAACGGAGTGAGATAATAAGTCGTGTTCAGTGTGACCACACGACGTTGTAAGTCCCGGAACATAAATATAAATAGAAAAATTAAATACTTTAGAAAATAAAAAAAAATGCCATAAAAAACTTTTTACGTAACTGGAAATGACAAGTAATCTGATAATCCGTGATGCATTTGTGTTTCGGTGTGAAGGGTGGGATATGGCAGTGAATTTACAGAGTACAGGGTACAGAGGAATAACACCCGAGTCCTCAGGAATGACAACGCAAGGGTATTATGGGTGAAACAGTATACTCTAGTATGTCCATGGTTTTGCTCATGTATATAGGCGATGGTTACCATTTTCCATCAGGTGGGCTGTCAGCTTGTTTGCCATTCTAAGTTGCATAAAAAAATCTGATAACAAAATTGTTTACTTTATATTTCCTCAGTTCGGTAATGCACCGCTTACGTAATTCTCTGCTTGCCCAATGGTTGACTGGTAGAGAACACTATCCCTATACATAGAATTTTACTCTGCATTAGAGTTTAAATAAGTAAAATAAAAACAACCTATCTATTGGAAAGTCCATTTAGCTATAAACAAAAACAACAATATAGATATCATAGAATATCCTTTAACGCCATATTTGTCCCAATTCTTAATTATAAAGATATTATATCTCCATACTCTTAACTTATAATTTTACTACCGAATTCCATCCTTCAAACAGAAACACAGCCATGCACCGAAGCACAGTTATCGACTTCAAAACAAACTATTTTTTTTTTCATTTCACAATGTAACTATATTTTTGTGTTTGTTACGCAACATCTTCAATAATATAGGAAAAAATATATAGGTACATAAAATATTATATACATTCCTGGTAAAAAGATTGTTTTAAGATTGATGAATGTGGAAGAAGCAAAAGAGGTTTAGTTCGAAGCATTTGGCGTTCCATTGTTTCTGCCTACCCTAATGAGAGACAGGCGTGACAGATATGTATGTATGTACGTATTACTGTTAAGTTTACTTTACTTCCGTATTAGTTTCGTAATTTTACCAAGATGTAGATACTTATAGTTTAAAAAATTAAGTCCCAAAATTTTATACGTGAAACATGGCAACACTATGTTAAAAATACGCAATAATTAGCTTAATCGTTATTAGCAATTATAAAGAGCGCTATTAATTAAACCATTTTGATACTTTAAGTCATACGAAATAAATGGATTAGTAATTTGAACATCCGGCTCTCTCACTATAAGAATGTACTTGCAGTGACATCTAATGGATATTTGTCTTTTTTCTTTTAGTGGATGAAGACGGAATGGTGTATCCGCCTACACTAACGGTATATGCTGGTGAGGCACCAGTGAGAGATGATAAGTGAAAATAGAGGTAAATCCAATGGCTTATGTTGATGAATTAACCATGGTTAGTGGATGAAGATGGAATGGTGTATCCGCCTACGCTAACAGTATATGCTAGCTGGGCATCAGTGAGAGGTGATAGGTAAGAATAGAGGTAAATCCGATGGCTTATGTTGATAGATTTACCATGAATTAACCACGGTAATTTCCAGAAGAAACCGTGTGGAAGTCAAACTCACAGTACTCGTATAATAATTTAATTGTACCAAAACCAGTTATTTTAACCTAAGAAATAAACTCCTGAACCGATTTTAATAAAGTTTCTATGGGACCAATCTGTAAGTAGGTATACCCTTTCAGATACAAAAAAGTTTAAAACTGACGGAGCTATAAGGTAACAAACATAAAAAAAAATATCGAATTGAAAACCTCCGTCTTTTTTAAATCGTGTCATTACAATTTTTTTTTTATTTCCTTGTTTTGTAATGCTTTTTTATGTTTAATAAATAATAAAAAAAAAAATGTATAGGACAAATTATCCCTGAACTACTTAAGCCATTAGAGCTATTATGCCATGGTAATCTTCATTGATAAAATACCAAATTAAGATTGAAAAAATATATAAAATTTAAAAATGAATAACAAAACATAATTACAATCCCCTGTACGGTTCACAGTGTCGACATTAAATATACATCACGAAACAATTACCTGGTAAGATGTCGGTACCATTACACAGCCTGGTTATAGACTTTTGAATTCACTCCTTTATTACGGGACAGGGTATAATTTGCTAAAAAGTATAAAAATAAACCAGGGGATTGAACTTTGTATATAAAATTACTGTGACTTCGACACTACGCTTAAATAGTATACCATGTAATTTAAAATAAATTCACATTCACTCTCAAATGTTATATATTGACAGCTTTGTATATCTTATTTTTTTTTTAATATCACATCACATCATTATCATATCAGCTGTTAACTATCCACTGCTGAACATAAGCCTTTCCCTGAAAAGGAGTTTTAGCAGTAGTTGCTACGCTTGGCAGGCGGGTTGGCAACTATCACCCACTATCGCGGTTACTGTAGTTGGTTCCCACTAAATTAATCACAATGGGTCAACTAACTTGACTTCATGCCCTTACCTATCATCCCTCAGTACTCTAAGAGCCACTTCATTTTTATCTATCCAAAAAAAGGTAAACCCTATTTGAATTTACAGTCGTGAGCATATTGATTTAGTTTATTTATATAAACATTACCATACACCTACTCTTAAAGGCTCTATTGACATCTGATTGACAATACTAGAAGGTCTAGCACACTAGAAACGTCTTATCAATAGTATTTTTTTACCCAATTAGTATTCACTGTATAAAACATAAATCGACCACGAAAACTGCGGACCGGGGACAATTTAAATTGAAATGTATCGTTTAATTAGAACGTTAAAGGGCGGACGGCTCCGGGATGCGGCGATGCCTATCAGATCATAAACACGCCATTCTCGTAAACGTTTTAACTGCTGTTATATATTTAACTTGTATTTTGTAACAGACTGCTATAAAATCGGCACGAATGTAACACGTGTTCCGTATCTTTGTAGATACAATAAAAAAATCCAATTAACTGGTTAGTTGATTAGCAACAAATTTCAGAAAAAGATTATTTGTTATTTAATAAAACATTTTTTTAATTGGATTTTTAGTTAATTAAAAGAAAGAAATATTAATAAATTTCAAGCAATCAAATTATTTATATTCTTAGAGGTTAAATTTAAGAATTTCCAATTATTGAATAAAAATAATTTTTATTTTATATATATATATTCTCTATTGCACTTGTAAGTTACATATAAAATAATGTATTTATAAATGTTGTGAGCAAGGGTGGACTTATCTCTGACAGAGATCTCTTCCAGTCAACCCAGTACAGTAAGAAAGCATTTCGTTAGCGGGCAGCTGAAGTGCTACAACTATTAATACATTAACAAATATACAGTTAAATAAAATATTACATACATACATATCTGTCACGCCTGTCTCCCATTAGGGTAGACAGAAACAATGGAACGCCAAATAAAATATTAAAATATATAATAAAAGATTATATAAATACATACACTATAAATACATATAATACCTACCTACTTATATAATAAATGTTAAAATAAATGAATATACTAGTTACATTAGAAATTTCGTTTAATGATTTTAAGATTTGACAGTTCAATTAGAAGAATTTTATACTAAGTAATGGAATATAATATAATGTAATGTAATATAATATATTTATAATTATTTATATTTATATAACTAATTACAAATAAAAGTAACACATTCTGCTTGTGAGACACTTTATTCATTTTTAAATAAAAAAAAAATGTAATTGGAAACAGTGACATGTTCTATATGATTGTATAGATACAACGAAAAAAAGTAACAAACGAGAGCTCGCGGCAAACATGTAAGGATTATAGAAATCAGGTTTTTATTAACACTTTTTCTGTTTTATATATAGTATATAAAAGACATCAGTGGGTCTGATTATAATGATGTATAAATTTAGTTATACATCATCGTCATTTGACAGTTATATAAAAAAAATATACATCTTGAAGTTTTCTAAGATTAATAAAAAAAAATTGTTGCAAAGACATCATACAGACCAGGGTTTCCCAAAGTGATCGATATCGACCCCTTTTGAGATCGAAATCGGTTTCCTAAGGTGCCGAGATAAACAGAGACTGATTTTGGGGGTCGACAAGGTCTAAAAGTCGAACCGGCGGATTTAATTCTTATTTGAAACTTTCAAGATACTTTATAAGTTGTATTACGTGTATCAACATGTTATAAAAAATATTTATATTTTAGAAAGAAATGTCATTGTTGTACTTTTAAAATGTCGATATGCTCGCACAATTTGGTATTTTTTTAAATTAATTGTCTACGGGGATATGAGTTATCAGTTCATTTTGGTTCCCTTGTCATAAATAGTTTGGGAATCTATGATGTACACAAATTCATTTTCTCATTTATTAATACTTTACCTAAACATAATGTCAGTCTTAGTAACTTCTATTCTTTTCTTTAAATTATATCGACAGCAAATATAAAATGCACACATAAATATTTAACTTCTTGGACAAAATACGCGAACTTTCCATAACTTGGACTTAATTCTGATATTTGACATACCTAACTTACTTATGTTTACCCAAAGGACGAAAGGCAGAGAATTCGAATATAAATAAATAAATATATACAAAGCTACAATTCACGTAACTCACTGACAGTTATTTACCCAAAAGGAGTCGAGATACGCCCGAACATTGTAGGAACAAAAGCTCTTATCGCTAAACGACCACGAGACAAATCCGAAATTTATCTTACCCATTATCAGACATATTTATTATTACATTACAATTAATGATAGATAATAAATAAATACTTAATAATATATATTGAAATATATTAATAAAAATGTATGTAACTTACATGAAAAAGGGAATGAACGATTGATGGATGACAGATGATCGACTGTAATGAAGGTGCCATTAAAAAATACAACATTAATAGTTAAGGACCATAGACGGGAATGTACTCCGCAATCCGCTAGTACTTGAACTATCTTGACCATAGACATTAACTTATAGTATTTAATTGAAACGTTTGACATTTTTATGAATAAATAGAAAAGTAAGCAAAAGAATCTATACACATGAGATAGAATAGGATTACCGATGTCGTTATCTCGTTCTTTCTAGCGATAATGTGCCTTCGATAGATTCATTTTCTATTTGTTCTAAGAATAAGGCATTACATAGAAGGGATGATAAAATAAAAACTGTTAATCATATGATTGCCTTCTTTCTTCTTATGCAAATATAATTAGTAAAAAGAGGACGAAAGATACACCATCAATTGCTATTTTTGTCAATTCATAACAGGCTAGTGTATAGAAAATGATATTCGGCCGTATAACCCTACCAAATTCAGATACAACCTCTTTGCATACTTTATACATAAACTGTGTCGAATATATAATTCAGTAATGCAAAATTTGTCATTGACCAATAAATGACATATCAAACATTTTCTATGTATTAGAATGGGACAGATGTATTATGGTATAAATCTACGTAGAACCACAGATAATATAACACTACGTAGTACAAAAGTTCTAATAAGGAAGGATGTTAAATCCTAATAATTTATATAAATCACAGCCCGTTAAATCCGACGAGTATAATACGCCTTAACGAGATCTCCTTCCCTTCGAGCGGTCTCAATATCGCGCTGTCAGTGCACAAAACAATTTGACTTATCTGGTTAGCGAGAGCAAAAAGTAGAGTGCGCGGCGCAGGCGCGGGATCTGCATAGCGCATGCGTAGGAATGTCGCACCGCCCTAGGCCGAGCGCGGTTCCATCACTTAAACTGTGAAGTTTTACATATTTTTTAAGTTCATCAGTAGGTTTCGTCCAACTTAAAAGCGTAGATTTTTTTTTAATATTTATTGGTATCATACAAAAAAAATTAAAAAGTATGAATAGTAATATTTATGAATTTATTTATGTATATATATATATATATATATATATATATATATATATATATATATATATATATATATATATATATATATATATATATATTACTTTTTATATTTAATCAATTCAATAATGCACCGCCTACTTATTACTATGTTTGTTCAATGGTTGACTGTTACAAAACACCGTCCGGTATTAAGTCCGCCATATGTACATAGTTTCATTATGCATTAAAGTTTAAATATGTAAATAAATAAATAAAATAACTGTTACTGTAACTATTTTATGTGGTCGCACTTTGCTCTAATAATCGAGAAGAGGGACCGAGTGGTGTGCATAATTGCAGTTATTAAACTTATTATAGGTAAAGTGTTCGAACTAACAAAGTTCGAACATAGGTAAATTATAAACTAAACGATCATTTTATAGACAATGCGATTGCCTGCGACTTTGTCCGCGTGAATTATTTAATGACGTCACATAATGTGTGTATTATAAATCAATCAATCTGTCTTCACGTTCTGTGTGTTAATCTGTGTTCCATTAAGTAATCCACCTCTGAAATAATGAAATTACGAGAAAATTGAACATTTAGTTCGAAGAGCTGTAGTTTGAATTTACATAAACAAGGAGAAAAGGGATTGTTAGTAATAATGAGAATCCTATTGCTAGCAATATACCCAACCAGGTCGACCTCCTCGCGGTTCCCCTGGAAACTATCATGGTTAATTCCTGATGAATTCATCATGATGGGCTAACTGGCCTGTTTTCATTCTCATCTATCACCCTTCACTGGTGCTCCGTCAGCGTATCCCGTTAGCGCAGGTTAGGTTACCATACCATTTTCACTCATCAAAAATATATATATATACATAAAGATGCGATTTGACAATACGTAATTGTTTGTTTGGCCGTATGATCCCGGCATGGAATAGGCCCTTCTTTTCCCGTAGGTGTCGTAAGACCTCCTCGCGGTCTTGCCTCTAGACAATTTCTAAATTAACGTGTTTAATTCCAGGTGAATTTATCACGATGGTATAACTGACCTGCCTGGGGAAAAGTATACACCCCATCAGGTCGACCTCCACGCGGTTCCTCCTGGAAACCATTGTGGTTAATCCTTTATTATTTCTTCACGATAGGCTAGCTGACCCGCCTTCATCTTCACCTATCATCTATCACTGGTGCCCCTCTAGCGTATATCGATAGCGCAGACGGGGTTACCATTCCATTTCCACCAATTAAAAAAAAAACTGACGTGCCTTTTCATGATTCTTAATCATGTCCCATTGATACCCTGTCAGCTTATACCGTTAATGCAGGCGAGTTTGCAATTGCATTATCATCCATTAAAAAAAATAAGGTACGTTGGAGGGAGAAGGAATTGTTAGTAATTAAGATTAGGAATCCCATTGCTAGCAATATACCCTATTAGGTCGACCTCCACACGGCTCCTCCTGAAAATCATCGTGGTTAATTCTTGTCGAATTCTTCACGATGGGCCAACTAACTTCCTCCATCATCTATCATCCCTTACTGGTACCCAGTGTATATCAATAACACAGGCGGGCTAAACAATCCATTTTCAGCTATTTACGAGAGGAAGACTTTGTACAAAAGTCGATTGCTTGGGTACCTCTGTCCCATTCGTGTTTCAACCGTGAAGCAGCTGTGTTTGCATGGCCTGTGTTTCGGTTTGAAGGGTGGGATATGGCGTGAATTTACTGAATACAGAGGAATAACACCTGAGTCCTCAGGAATGGCAACGCAGGGGGGGTATCATGGACGAAACAGTATAGTCTATTATGTCCATGGTACTGCTCATGTCTATAGGCGACGGTTACCACTTTCCATCAGGTGGGCCGTCAGCTTGTTTGCCATTCTAAGTTGTATAAAAAATAAAAAAAAAAAAAAAAAAACAAGCTATATTGCTAGCAATGAAGCTGTTAGATCCCCATTACTTACAATCCTTTTCCCCGCATAATGAACTATCATTATGCGGGGGAAAAGGAAAAAGAATCATCATTATCAGTAGAGTAAATTGTTGGGAATACGGGTCCATAGAGAGATATTACTTATTTCGTCTCTTTGTAAAATGAAATGGCTTTAATGTCAGCGGTAAACACAAGAGTCTTTTATCCACGTTCTTAGGAATATTATACATTGGCGTAAAGCTAGCGCCACATTGATCAGGTGGGCTTTTTTTTAATAGGTGATAATGGAATGGCAGCCCCGCCTGCGCTATCGGTATACACTAACGGGACACCAGTGAGGGATGATAGGTGACGGTGAAAGCAGGCCAGTTAGTTGGCCCATTGTGATGAATTCCATTTGAATTAACCACGATGGTTCCCAGGGGGAACCACGTGGAGGTCAACCTGATAGGGTGTATTGCTAGCAATGGTCCCCATTACTAACAATCTCTCAATTACTCCTCTCCATCCAAAGGTTGCCTGGAAGGATCGCTCTTAGCGATAAGATCGCCCATTGTTTTCTCATTGTGATTATTTCTTGTAATTATTTATATTTATAATAAGTTTACTATTGTAATCTTTTGGAGGAAACAATAAAGAGAGTATCTATCTATCTATCTATCTCTTTCCCCATCAGGTAGGTTAAAAAACCACATTTTTACATGAATCATATATAATAGGAATTGCTTTGTTGGTGATAATCTACCGGTGTTAAAGTCATCATCATCATGATCATCATCATATCAACCGTTTACTGTCCACCTCTGAACATAGGCTTTTTTATATATAACTTAGAAAGGCAAACAAGCTGACGGCCCATCTGATGGAAAGCGGTAACCATTGCCTATAGACATAAGCAGTACCATGGACATAACAGAGTATACTGTTTCGCCCATGATACCCCCCATGCGTTGCCATTCCTGAGGATTCAGGTATTATTCCTCTGTTCAAACCGAAAGACAGCCATGTAAACCCAACTGCTTCACGGCAGAAACACGAATGGGACAGAGGTATCAAACGGCTTTTGTACAAAATCTCCCTCTGGTAAAGGCCTCCTCCATAAGGGTCAATATACCAGTCCATTAATATGACACCTTAAGAACGAAATGCCTAGTTTTTTTTTTTTTTATGAGTGAGTGAGTAAACCCGCCTGCGCTATCTGGCGGGGCACCAGTAAGAAATGATAAGTGACGATGAATGCTGGTTACTTATCCAACGTGACGAATTTAGAATTAATTTAATCGAAAGAGTTTCCAGGAGAAACAACGTGGAGGTCGGCCCAAAATATACAATCATCCCTTGTCGTTTTCTTTATAACCTATTGTCTAAAGTCAGTAACACGCACGTAATACTCCTAGTGTTGCAGGCGTCTATAGCCTACAGTGACTGTTTACCAGCAGACAGGCTATATGCTTGTTTGCTACCTTCATGATATATAGAACAATCTCAGAGGTATACAGTAATTAATAAATATCTCAATATGAAATGATGCTAGAATGGCATAATTGTTTTGACTGTTGCTTTATTTATTTAAAGTATTATTTAAAAAAAAAAAATCAAAATAAAAAGTGAATGTGATAAAAATAAATTATTAAAAATTCATAATACAACACATTCATAAGTATTCACGAACATGACCTTTGTGAACGCACCTTTAAAATTATGATACAATGTTCTCCAACAACGACCATAGATTAAAAATAAACTTAACATGCAACCTATTTGCATTTTACTACGGCATAAAAAGAAAAAAACGGCCATAATGTCATCCCTGTGAGCCTAGAACATGGACTCGCTGTGTTCAATATAAATTATAATGCATTTTTAACTGCAATTGGCTACATAAATAGTTTTCTTTTTATTTTATTTTTTTATTTAGTCAATTTGTAATAAGCTTAAGGAATGCTTTGAAGATGAGTAAATTAATGTCCTAAGGCTATTTCGATATAAAACTATATTATGTATTCGATGGGAAATCTACGTAATTATTTATTTAATGATAATAATTCAAATTTTTTTTAAGATGAAGTCCTCGCCATGTTTTTTTCCGTTCCTTAAAACAAATTCTTTTTGTTAAAAGGACTATAATAATATTTTTAATATTTATTTTTGAACTTCTATTTTAAAAAAAAAATTTATAAACATATAGGATATTAAAAAAATCTGTCTAATCCGCAAAGGAAGTACTACAAAGAAACAAAAAATATTAATACCAGAAAATAACTGAAGACAACGACTGTATAGGGAAAATCCTTTTGCCTCCCCTATTAAAAAGAAAAACTTTCAAGATGTTTGAGGAAAACCAAAGATTTTGGGTTGGGCTGACGGCCCACCGGATGGAAAGTAGTAACCGTCGCGTATAGACATGAGCAGTACCATGAACATAACAGAGTATACTGTTTCGCCTATGATACCATCCATGCGTTGCCATTCCTCAAGACTTAAGTGTTATTCCTCTGTACCCTGTAAATTCACTGCCACATCCCACCCTTCAAACTGGAACACATGCAAACACAACTGCTTCACGGTAGAAACACGAATGGGGCAGAGCTACCCAAGCAAACGACTTTTGTACAAAGTCTCCCTCTGGTGATTTAGCCTACACATTGTGCCAAAATTCATTTAAATCTATTCAGCTGTTTAAGCATGATTGAGTAACAAACTAACACATAACTTTACACATTTTCACATTTTTAACAGTAGGATTACAGAATTAAACCGAAATAAAGAATTAATTCGATTTTTAAAAGATACTTACCATTCACAACTTATTTGGGTAATAAAAAAAATAATGTCTACCAGCGCCTTTATTAAAACCAATGGTGTATAAAAAAATTATTTCATCGGATGCAACTTTTATTACGGTCGGAAATATTAAAACCTCATTTGGGAGATATTTTTATTTTTATGTGCCGTTATTTATATATATAAAAATCTCGTGTCACACAGTGTTTGTGGTCGCACTCCTCCGAAACGGCTCGACCGATTTTTATGAATTAATTTATGTATATTTGCTAAGTATGAGAATAATAGGTCGTAAAGTATGAGAATATAGGTCGTTGTTGCTTTCATACCGCTAGGTGATTAGGGTGTCAATATCCCTAATTTGGGGGGAAAGGGATTGTTAGTAATGGAGACTGAGAATCCCATTGCTAGCAATATACCCAAACAGGTCGACCTCCTCGCGGTTCTCCCTGGAAACTATCATGGTTAATTCCTGATGGGCTAACTGGGCTGTTTTCATTCTCATCTATCACTCTTCACTGGTGCTCCGCCAGCGTATCCCGTTAGCGCAGGCGCGGTTACCATACCATTTTCACCCATAAAAAAAAATATCCCTAATTTATATGGTAAATTAGATACTTTATTATTGTTTCCTTCAAAAGACTACAATAGTAAACTTATTATAGATACAAACACATAGGTAGGTACAAATGCAACATAATACAAAGGTAGTAGAGTTTATATGGCAAAGAATCCCATACAATTTCAAACAACTTCGAAAAAGATTTACTCGACCGTTTTTTGTATGCATGTTAAGCGATATCATCGGTAGTTCTGAAACGAAAGTAGTTGTCTTTATTTTTATATTTAATATGGTACAAAATTTTCAATTGTGAATATATTTAAATTACATGAACAAATGAACGAATTTTTTTTTTATTGAATGAAAATGGAATAGTACCAATAATTGATGGCAATGAAATTAGGTTAGTCGGCCTTAGAAATTTGAAATTAGTTTAATTCTATCTATCCTATTTAAGAGCTGCGCTCTTGTCGGTGGAGCTCTTGCCGCTCACTCCTTGTCTCTTTAAGGAAAGAGACAAATTATAAGAACTATTAACCCTAATTAGGACCTCCTCATTACTAATTAGATCTCTCCAACTAAATTTCTCCATCCTTCTCCAGCACCAGATTTCAAAGGGTCTAAGTTTATCCATTTCTTTCTGAGTTATTGTCCACGTCTCACATCTATACAAAGCTATACTCCAGATATAGTTGAATTAGACTAATCATAATCACGAAGACCAATTAGCATCCTGGAACAGCGCAGTGGTCATCTTGACAGACATATAACTAGCAACTGAGCCGCTACTCCCCGTTCACAATCACATTTCTAATCCCTTTTCCACTCCAAAGCTCCTGACCAGCTATAAATCAGTAATAATACAGTCTTAATATTAACCTACTTTACGGTAAACTATTAATTTAATTTCTAATACGTTCGGCCTAGAAACATCATTGTGCAGGATGCGTCTGAGGCCGCCAAACTTGCAGGAAACCACGCAATACATCCGAAACGTAATATTGCATAGTAAACTAATAGCTCGACCCGACTGTACTTGATAATTGTGTCAATACTTAATTTAATATTTAATTGTACTACTAACAAAGTATACAAACTGTTTACTAAGGTAAGGTTACTCTGTCCCAATTATTAATTCTGTCCCTACAATATTTGGTTTCCGAGTGGCCCGGCCTAAAATAGGCCACCCCTTCCTTTCCCGTAGCCACAGATAATATAATACTTAGCTATTGCAAGAGGCGAGTAAGGGAACATAATGGTAGAAGGACGAGCAGCAGCGTCCCTTAAAACAATCAACAAATTCCAAAATTTGGTTGCCAATTCGCCTGCCAAGCGTCACAACTATTGGCAAAACACCCCTTATAGAGGAAACCCATGTTCAGCAGCGCATAGACTATAACTAATATGATGATTCCAGAAATACACAACCAATTTTAAAAAATATTTACATTATCGGCAAATAACATAGGCTAACCTAACCAGAGGGAGAGTTTGTACAAAAGTCGTTTGCTTGGGTACCTCTGTCACATTCGTGTTTCAACCATCAAGCAGTTGTGTTTGTATGGCTGTGTTTCGGTTTGAAGGAAGGGTAGGGGATATGGCGTGAATTTACAGGGTACAGAGGAATAACACCTGAGTCCTCAGGAATGGCAACGCATGGGGATACCCCCATGCGTTACATGGGCGAAACAGTATACTCTGTTATGTCCATGGTATTGCTCATGTCTATAGGAGACGGTTACCACTTTCCATCAGGTGGGCCGTCATCTTGTTTGCCATTCTAAGTTGTATAAAAAAAGGCTTTTCGTCGTGTGTGCCCCGGCATAGAATAGGCCACCCTTTCCCGTGGGTGTCGTAAGAGGCGACTAAGGGAGGGTGAGGGATGAGCAGCATCTCTCTTACATCTGTAAAAGCCTCACTGCGGTTGCCGACCCGCCTGCCAAGCGTGGCAACTACTGACAAAACTCTCCTTATGGGGAAGGCTAAATGTCCAGCAGTGGACAGTTAACGACTAAAATAAAAAAAAAATAGGCTTTTATTTTATTGTCGGCTACTTACATATAAGTTTTTTTTGCAAAAATTCTATCTTACCGATTGCTAGTGTTAAATATTTCCACAAAATCCTTGGTAATTTTAGGCAATTAACTATTCCACGATAATCAAATTACCTAACCCGTGAACACATAACAGAATTATTAACAATGTTGTATGTATATATATTTTTTTTTCTCATGAATATTAACATAACATTGATTTTATAATTATGAAGATTTGCAGTAAGGACGATGGCCATTGTTCGTGCTAATAATGCACGTTTGAGAATTTGATCCAAAAATATACAGAATCACAAATAATATTATATAATAATATTAAGATATATAATAATATATCTTAATTTTTGCGATCTAATCATCATCATTATTTCAACCATTATCCGTCCACTGCTGGACATAAGCCTCCCCCATAGACTGCCATAAAGAACGGTCTTAAGCCATCTGCATCCACTGACTCCCTGCAATGCATATCAGGTCGTCACGCCATCTAGCGGGGGGTCGTCTAACACTGAGTTTCGGGATCACTACACTCGTACGGGATCGCCACTCAAGAACCGGAAAGGTTCCCGTTATCCCGTTATCTGTTCTTCTATCTAATACTGCTTAGTACTTTGTATTCATAATTTTATTTTTTAATTATTAATTATAGCAACAAACAGTCATTTATATATGTATATTAATATTTACCAGAGGCAGACTTTGTACAAAAGTCGATTGCTTAGGTACCTCTGTCCCATTCGTGTTTCTACCGTTAAGCAGTTGGGTTTGCATGGTCGTGTTTCGGTTTGAAGGGTGGGATATGGCGTGAATTTACAAGGTACAGAGGAATAACATCTGAGTCCTCAGGAATGGCAACGCATGGGAGGTATCATGAGCGAAACAGTATACTCTGTTATATCTATGGTACTGCTCATGTCTTTAGACGACGGTTACCACTTTCCATCAGGTGGGCCGTCAGCTTGTTTGCCATTCTAAGTTGTATAAAAAAAAATTAATACACGATAGCATCATAGCTTTACAACAATAGACCTTACAGTGCTAATCACAGTATTTTAATTAGAGAGTTATTATTAATGCAGTCCCATGGAGATACACAAAAAATATAATAACAAAACCAAAGTACTAACAAAAACAAAGTACTATAAAAAAAAAGAAAGCGTCGCTTCAATTTAAACTCATAATGTATAAAATTATTTTTTTTTTATTAAAAAGCAACAGCCGAGTTCCTTGCCCGTTCTTATCAGCTAAAATTGCATCCAGGATAAGTGGTAAAATCCTACAAAAAATGATTATTCAAAAATGCTTAAATTTAAATTTACTGAAATAAAAATATTTCTTTCTTTCCATACAGAGTGAATATAAAATCATTAGCAATTAGAAAAACTGAACATTTTTTAAAAGAATAATGTGTCGAAAACCAATAGAAAAAGTTGGTTTCATACAGTTGTAATTCCGATGCAAACATTCGCATTTATATTACGAGATTAATAGTATTTTTTGTAATGGGGACGCTATTTCCCCACTGCTAACAATATACCCCGTCAGATCATCCTCCACAAGGTCGCCCTGGAAATCATTTACATTAGTTCCTAGCGAATTCGCCACGGTGCTGCCTTGACTCCATGGTTATTATTTCATTCTTCTTTAGTGTTATTTTACACCATTAGCATTTGTCCATCTTCACCCATAAAAAAAAACTCAATTGAAATGTTAATAAGCGAAACTATACCAGAGGGAGACTTTGTACAAAAGTCGATTGCTTGGGTACCTCTCTCTCATTCGTGTTTCGACCGTGAAGCAGTTGTGTTTGCATGGCTGTGTTTCGGTTTGAAGGGTGAGATATGGCGTGAATTTACTGGGTACGGAGGAATAACACCTGAGTCCTCAGGAATGGCAATGCACATGGACGAAACAGTATACTCTGTTATGTCCATGGTACTGCTCATGTCTATAGGCAACGGTTACAACTTTCCATCAGGTGAGTCGTCAGCTTGTTTGCCATTCTAAGTTGTATAAAAAAAAATGGAAGGAATAATTTTCTCATACAATTTCTCGACACGGGAATGCTTGGAAAGATAGATGTTGATCAATTTATTAATGTCAATGTCTTAAGAAATACATATATATAAAAATGTCCGACCGAGACACGATTAAGATTTCATTTCAATATAAGAATCCAGTGTATTCTGTTTTTAGTTTAGATACATGTGCGGTAGATTCCCGATAAGGATGCCAACATAAAAACCGGATTTGTTCTAAATTGGCTCGGACTGTCAATACATTTTTAAATAAAATAGAATGGAGCGGTGATAGTTCAGTTGGATAGCGCTTGACTGCGGATCCAAGATCGAATCCTGGTCTAAAACTTTAAATTTTCAACGACGCTTTTTCTAAGGAAGCGTAAGGGTTAAGAAAAATGACGTGAAATTCATATCAAATACTCAAGTCTATATTTTTTTAAAGTTGTAAACAAAATCTAACTTCTAAGTCAATAAAACAATGAAAAGATACCAACCGCCATTTATTGCGTATATTTTGATATTTGCAAAAGAATCGAGGCCTACGGGGTACTTCTCGTTGACATAGAATCATGAAATTTGTCAGAAAGGTCCACCGCAAGAAAAAAAAATTTAAATATCATAAATTTGTAGATACTTTTTTTTTTATACAACTTAGAATGGCAAACAAGCTGACGGCCCACCTGATGGAAAGTGGTAACCGTCGCCTATAGACATGAGCAGTACCATGGACATAACAGAGTATACTGTTTCGCCCATAATACAATTATTTTATGACTATATAGATATTTTTTTCTTTTATATCATAAATATGGTTGTTATTCATGTGAAATTATTTTATGACTAATAGATATTTTTCAAATGTAGAAAAAAGGAACTGAGAACTTCCTGCTTTCAAAATGGTTTAAAATGCAGCTAATTTATTCCTTTGATAAGTTTAACTTGTAAGGTCATTTAATTTCATTGTTGTGCCTTTAAGAACAATATATGAATATAAATGCGTAGAGTACCGTAAAAATTAAAGGCTCAGATATAATTTATTCATTGCCAATGGTGAGTTTGTGTTATTGTACATTGTTGTTGATTTTCCACGCTCTTTCCTCTTGCAAGCGGTTTTTTTTTTTATATTTATTGATATTTCATTCATAGTTTTTTTTTTCGTTTGTATCGTGAAATAGTTTCTATCGTTATTTCTTCATATTAAACCTTTTTTTTGTTGAATTAAATTTATAGTTTTTAAACAAGTGAACCGAAATATACTGACTTTCTTATATTGTAATTTGTAAAGTTTCAGTTTCCGAATATGGTATAAAATATATATAATAATATAATATTTTATAATTATTACCTGATTACTTTTGACTGCTTTGAAAAATAAATCAAAATTTCTCAAAATTAAATATCGACTCTTTTTTAACCAACAATCCATATTGAAAAATTTCAAAACACACATTTCGATACAAAACTTACTTTTTACGTGAACTTACACGTTACACTGGCAAAACCCTGTTCCTGTGGGAGTCATGGGTGGACATAAGTCGAGAAAACGCAGCACTATCCTTCTTAAAACACAAATATGATAAAAACGTGCCCACTCAAATATATATATATATATATATATATATATATATATATATATATATATATGTGTGTATATTATATATGTATATCTTACGTTTCTCTTATAGTTTTCCAAGCCTCTTAATTTACAAAATTCATGTTGGCTCATTAAAAAACGATTGTCACTTGCTTCGTGCTTGCCATCGTCCGGTAAGCCACTTAACACGCCTTCCGTATAATGAAGGCGGCCTAGAAACTGTTGACACCAGAGGGCGGCCCTTCACACGACCAGTTGTTGGCAAGTACTATGTGCACTAGCTGTTTGTCGCGACTTCGCCCGCGTATTCCCTATCCTATTATTATATATATTATATTCCTATCTGTATCTTTGGTTTTTTTAAAAAATTCAAGTAATTATTTTTAGTGCACACCTTGCCATCATCAGAAAGGTTAATTATCCTAGCATTTTAAGATAAGATAAGATAAACTTTGTCATTACTGTAGACAATGATTCTTACAATCATAATATTTACAAAAGTCGTTTGCTTGGGCACCTCTGTCCCATTCGTGTTTCTACCTTGAAGCAGTTGTGTTCGCGTGGCTATGTTTTTTTAAGGTTGGGATTTGAAGGGTGGAATATGACAGTGAATTTACAGAGTACAGAGGAATAACACCTGAGTCCTCAGAAATGACAACGCATGGGGGGTTATCATGGGCGAAACAGTATACTCTGTTATGTCCGTGGTACTGCTCATGTCTATAGGCGACGGTTACCACTTTCCATCAGGTGGGCCGTCAGCTTGTTTGCCATTGTCAGTTACATAAAAAAAAATAGAAAATCAACCTAGGTGAATACAATAAAGAATTTAAATATGTAGATGTTGGCTTGAAGACATTTACATATATATAGATTCAGGAGTGATAGAAAGATTTTAAATTCAAAGATATAATAAGTCGCGATGTAAAAATACTGTCCGTTAACCAATTGTTTAAAACAAGAAAATTATCAAGCAAAAAAACGCACCGGCTTAAATAGCGAGATTAGCATTCCATTATCATCATATAAAAAAAAAAACTGTACCACTATAATTCTAAACTTCCCATTTCAATGTATTATTAGCGGAAGGGGGGGATTGTTAGTAATGAAGACTGAGAATCCCATTGCTAGCAATATACCCAACCAGGTGGACCTCCTCGCGGTTCTTCCTGGAAACTATCATGATTAATTCCTGATGAATTCATCATGATGGGCTAACTGGCCTGTTTTCATTCTCATCTATCACCCTTCACTGATGCTCCACCAGCGTATCCCATTAGCGCAGGCGGGGTTACCATACCATTTTCATCCAATAAAAAAAAATGTATTATTAGCTAGGTATTTATAATAAAACATAATGCCACCTGCATACAAATTCTTATTTCCTGGTATCACCTCCATAGACAGAAGCGCAAACAGACATGCCAATTTGTGACTAATTCATTTCTATGAATAATCGATACACACACCGAGTATGTAGGTGAGATACGCTTACGTCGTTTCAACACGCAACATTCATAATAATACATTGTGCATGTGCACGCGTAACTATCAAGTATTTACTTGTTTTTGACCGATTTTAAAGCATATGGCGTGAATTTACTGGGTACATAGCAATAACATTTGAGTCCTCAGGAATGGCAACGCATGGGGGGTATCATGGGCGAAACAGTATACTCTGTTATGTCCATGGTACTGCTCATGTCTATAGGCGACGGTTACTACTTTCCATAAGGTGGGCCGTCAGCTTGTTTACCATTCTAAGTTGTATAAAGAAAAAAAAATGGTTTTAATTCATGTATTTTATTACATGAATTGAAACCATTTGACTTCCCAAAAGAAGTGTGTATTTATTTATTTATTCTTTATTGCACAATAGAACTTTGTACAAGTGGCGAGCTTAATGCCATATGGTATTCTCTACCAGCTGACCATTAGGTAAAAACAGAAAGCGTATGAAGGGCAGATATGGTGAAAAATATGTGAAAAACATATGTATGTCATTTTTAAATAACGGTTTTAATTTAACCCTTCTTTGCATGATTTTTTTTTATTGGTGAACTAAATCAAGGTGATATAATTCATGTTCAAAATTAAAGGAAAAATGGTTAAAAAAATAAATTTAACAGCTTTGTTTTTTTTTTCTGCAATGGACATTAAAAAGGTATCCAGACACGATCTACTTAAAGTGAACTTGTTCTTTTATATAATTTTTGGGCATTGAATATGTTATGATGGAAATTTCCACCATTATGCAAAGGAGGGATATTGTGTATCATGTTCCACCATCAATTATATTATCATCACCTCAGTCATCATCAAATCATCTCTTTATCGTATATTTAGACAATTGCAATATTAGCAAAACTATGAAGAATGGAACATGAGGTGACAAATAAGCTATACACTTGGGTTCTGGTGCGTACAAATGTAATAAAACCAATCCAATATCTATATAAAATATAACTTTAATGGATCATCACACATTTTTAATACACATTGGTCAGATATCTATTTTCGAATATGTTAAACGTTTGTTATCCAAAATTTTAACATAAATTGCTATACTAGTTGCTCATATATTACCCATCCCTAACAACCACTTACCGGTTACTACCACGGTATTACCAGAGGGAGACTTTGTACAAAAGTCGATTGCTTGGGTACCTCTGTCCCACGTGTTTCTACCGTGAAGCAGTTGTGTTTGCATGGCTGTGTTTCGGTTTGAAGGGTGGGATATGGCATGATCTTACAGGGTACAGAAATTCCACATGGAAGACGCGGTCTAGGTACTAAAAAATGCTATGCAGGAAACCTGATGCGGTGACCTTTCTAAGAAATACAGACATAATTGCAAACTGGTGCAATTCTCCGGAACAAATGGTAGAATCTACAGTCTACAGCATTTTTAGGATTCCGTTCCAAATGAAAGCAACGGAATTCTTATGCACGATGTAACTATAGGTTTATTATTCTAGTCGTCTTTTAAAATAAATAAATAAATACTTTATTGATGAAGACTGTACTTTCTGTATCATCATATCAGCTGTTCAATTGTCCACTGCTGAACATAGGCTTTACCCTATTGGGGGTTTTGCTAAGACTTGCCACGCTTGGCAGCCGGTTTGACTACCGCAGTTAGACTTTAGTGGTGTTTTAAGAGGAACGCTATTACGACACCCACGAGAAAGGAAGAGGTGGCCCATTCTATGCCGGAACCTAATTTTCAGTGTAATGGATGAAATTAGCAGTGTAAATTCAAAGTACTCTATGAATACTAAAGGCATTGCAGTATATTCCAAGATATCCAATGTGAACCATGAACAGTCTATTTCTTTTTGTGATTCTAAGAAATATATTAGTTATATATATATATATATATATATATATATATATATATATATATATATATATATATATATATATATATATATATATATATATATATATATATATATATATATATATTGTTTCCTCCAAAAGATTACAATAGTAAACTTATTATAAATATAAATAATTACAAGAAATAATCACAATGAGAAAACAATGGGCGACCTTATCGCTAAGAGCGATCTCTTCCAGGCAACCTTTGGATGGAGAGGAGTAATTATAAACAGTTTGGTGGGAGGCACGATGAAAAATTTTGTTAGTTCTAAATATGGGAAATGTGAATGTATCACATAATGATATAAATATTATCCCTATATTATGAATTATAGATTATGTAAGTAAATAAGTTGATAATTAATTTGACTATGTATTAATTTTAAACAGGCTGTATGTTATAAGAATTTGATTAAATTATTTATAATTTAATCAAATTCTTTTTTTCTTTATATTCTGTTTATAAAGACGGCAAGAATTATATTTCTTTGCCGTCTTTATAAACAGTCATATCTTTAAATAATATTTACCACTTTGCAACAGATGTACAGTCAGCATGCTTGCCATACCAAGTTACATAAAAAAAAAACAATTATAATTTAATCGTTCCTAAAATGTCTTAAAAGCGCGATTAATTAAAAATAAATATGCTTCTATGGTAGAAGTTAATTAAAATTGTCCAAACCAACATTAATTTTATATTGCGTAGAAACAATTAGAAAGTTGGTACGTAAATTTAACCATCAAATGCAAGTCGGTGGCTAATTAAGAGTATTTTATTTATTTTTCGCGAGATGTTTTCGATTATTTCGAAAGAACAATATAAATAATTTTTATAGATTAATTTTCATTTTTTTTAGAGATACAGTTTTTTCAATACAATTAATTGATATCGATGTATTTATACCTTTTTTTTTATACTACTTAAAATGACAAACAAGCTATAGACATCAGCAGTACCATGCACATAACAGAGTATACTGTTTCGCCCACGATACCCCCCATGCGTTGCCATTCCTGAGGACTCAGGTGTTATTCCTGTGTACCCAGTAAATTCACTAGACATGGATAATATGCATACCAATCCGATATCTATGTATTATGCTCCTCAGGACATTATATCGCCCATATCGAACAGATATCTATTTTCGAATATGTTAAAATAATGTTATCTAGTATTATTTTTGGATACCAGACTTTAACATATTCATTATTGGCCTTGTATATAGATATTGTAAATGAAATATATAGATATTGCAATATATTATCCACTCCTAGTCATTACTAGAAAATAAATGAGCAAAAACTAATCCTACTTGGTGTGTATAAGTATATATTTTATCACAATCTGTCCAACGAATGATAAAATACAGACCTCGACTTCCACGCGAATGAAGTTGTCTATCTTAGTAATATAATAAAATTCTAACTAAACGATGTCTGTACATGGGAGATATTTAAAAAAAAAACGAGTATATAATAAGAGCAATAGAAGCCAAAACAATATTTTTTATAAATAATGTCTAACGTATACACACATTCGTTCCGGCATCACCCAAAAACTGCTGCACTAAATTGAATACTATTTTCAAAAAAAGAATTTTGATTTTCCTAATTCTGAAATCTACGCGTACAAAGTAGTGGGCGAAAACTAGTATTTAAATAAATTAATATAATGTATGTATATATGATAATCTTGCTAAGCTATATTATATATAAGATTTCTTAATATAGAAAAGTTCCAAATCCAAATTGACCTAAGAACTCTGGCCATGTCTATAAATTACCATTAAACTTTACTGATCGTATAAATGGCAACTAATTAAAAATTCGATGTATTGGATGTAAACTATCACTCGACCGTTTTTTTTCGGTCACGTGGAAAAACTTGTTTATTTTAATTGTACCCTTAATGGTGGTAAAGTTAAGAGTCATGGTCATACTATCTAGTTAATTGTTAAATTTGTACACATTATATTTAGTATATAGATGTAATAAGGTTGTATATTCTATAGTGCGCTAATAAAATATGTGGGTAGTATAAAATGTACTGTTACTAAATAAAAAACATCGATACATAAGTAAATAAGAGATAGTGCCTAACTTTATCTATTTTGTTTTAAATACCTATAATAATATAAACATTAAATTACAAAAAGGTAATATTGTTAATAAACTTACTTAATAATTTAACGTTTATTTCAATTTAACCATTTATATACAAATATAAACGTATACTGAGTTAATTGGGGTCCACGATTAACCATTTGGAATTGACATTCCACACTTCCACAGAGCATTACAAGGCCGGAGAGATTGACCAGATGAAAAACAACAACGAAACACGCCGTCTTACAAAACAAAGGTCACAATATCCCATCAAAATTCAAATTGAATTGCACAATAATGTTGACAAATGGACCCAACAGAGAATGCGATTCGCCTTGCAAAAGTCCACAAGTCAACCCTTTTGAAAAGAAGTCAACCACCAAACTAGCTTATAGAAATAGAGCCCTTCTCAACTCGGCCGCATAGCGCTCACCTTTACAGAATCCGTGCGCTGAATAAAGCGTTTAATCGTCCATCGTCCACAGAACACAATGTTTTTTTCATTCAAACTTTATTAATAACACGCAAAAATAATTATGCACAATAAATAACACTGTTTCCGAACGCTCGGCGATTAATTTTGACACTTTTAGTTCGAGGGCGACACGTCCTACCCCATCGACGTCTCGCGCATAACTGAGCAAGAGGAAACTTGCTTGGTAGGTCTGCGTTGCGCCCGCGCACTCAACGGCCGGTTTACGCTTGCGTTTCGTTACCTCGCCTTTTGTCATACGTATAAATCGGTTTCGCCTCTTACAGAAATTATGTAATAAAAAAAAAATGAAATGCCTTGATGAGTGAGATACCGTGTTTTGCATTAGCGTCATGTTTTTGTGAGAGCGTTAAATTTACTTATTGTTTAGCACAATTGCAAAGTCATTACTCTGTTTAGGTGCAACCATGTGGGCATAATGATGAAGCAATAGCTATCGGCGTAACGGTGCTGTGGTGCATTGGTGATTTGATAGACGTCACGTGAAAATTATAGTATGTTTATTTACTTTATCAGCAATCGAAACCAACATATATAAATGTATCTTTCTTATCTCATGGAATTGATAGTCTACCCTTATTTTTTTTTATTATACTTAGAATAACAATCAAGTCGACATACCTGATGAAAAGTGATAACACCTTTAAACCATAGACACAGTATACATACCTAGATTTTATAATATTTGTAACTTAAAGCTATCACAAAGATGTGTTCTGATGGTAGAGTTAGAAATATAAGAGGTTACGTGAAAGAATACGAGAGAAATAACAATAACAATAAGTTCTATGAAGTAATAACAATTAGGTAGATAACATACATAATTTAACATGTTCTACAAAAAAATCGGATACAATCGTGTCCAAATAAATTATTTAGATTAGAAAAAAAAAAACAGTTATTTTGGTTTAGAAACTAAACTATGAAACATATTTTGATAAAGTCTCTATGGGACCGATCTAAAAATGTATCCTTTAAGAATTTGTTTATCAACAATTTGTTTACTTGGAAATTACCCTCGTAAAGTATCCTCTCCCCCTCCCCCCCCCCCCCCAGTACTAATTATATAATAAACTGAATAACGGCAGAGCAGTGAGTCAGTTACATATCATCGTGTTAGTTTATCTTAACTAAACGTTTATCTTAACACACTTTCACATTTATAATCTGTGTTAATCTATATGGACGTATTAATTGTCCATCACGTAGTTCATGACATTGTATATTGACGGTAACTACCATTTTACTTTTTGTTTACCATCCCTAATAACAAAATATTACTTTATGGTAGTGATGTGCTTACCATTAGACTTTTCTAGTGTTCTTTCTTGAAATCTTGCCTCAAGTCTGAGAACTTAGACAACTCGAATGCCGAAAAAAAGGGTGTGTCAGTAATAGGATCCAAAAGCCTTATTGCTGGCAATACACTCCATTAGGTCGACCTCCACGCGATTCTTTCTGGAAACCATCGTAGTTAATTCTTGTTAAATTAGCTCGATTGACTAATTCTGCTTTCATTCTCAGCTATTATCACTTACTGGTGCCCCATCAGTGTATATTGATAGCGCAGACCGGATTACCATTCCATTTCCAACCATTAAAATAAAACTACTCGAGAACTTGTTTGGGTATTCAAATTATGTTCCAAACACTTAAATTATGTTCCAAATTATTTCTAAAGCTTATTTTTAATGTACATAATAAATATTCAGTCAATTTTCGTTTACTAATTAAAGAAAAATTAATAGTGAAACTGTCCGTGTGATTCCGGTATAAAATAAGCTACCCCTTCCTTTCCTTTGGACGTCGTAAGAAGCAGCACCTTTCGTCGTAAGAAGGAGTACCTTTTAATTTATTTTTTATTAAGTATAATAGTAGAGGGATGGGCAACAGTGTCCCTCTTAAAACATCTCTAAATCCGCCTGCCAAGCGTGGTAACTATTGGTAAAACTCCCTTTATGGGGAAGACAGCAGTGAACAATTATAATAATAAATAAATAAAAATGTTTATTTGGGATCCTTAGCTTAATTTACAGTTTTCTTTTTAGCATCGATAATAATCACAAAGAGACTGCTGAAATGAAAGTATAAAACAATAAACAATATAGAACAATATAAACACGTGACCAATATTTAAATACCGCAAATTTTTGAAACCTGTGTCCGAATACTGTGTATTCGAAGTACAAGGGAGCGACTTTGTACAAAAGTCATCTGCTTTGGTATTTCTATCCCACTCTTGATTGCCGTAAAGCAGCTATGCTCGCATAGGTGTATATCAGTTTAAACGTTGAGATATAACAGTGGAATTACCCTACATTATTATTATTTATATTACATTATTATATTAATGGTAACCCTACCTGAGCTAACGGTATACGCTGGCGAGAAACAGTGAAGGTTGATAGATGAGAATGAAAAGACAGGTCCACATCCACAGAACACACCTGGAATTCCACACGATAGTTTCAAGGGGAAATCACGTGGAGGTCGGCCTGCTAAGCAAAAAGTAGTCTGCATTACTAAAAATCCAATCCCTCCATTACTCGTTAATTAGTTAATAAATAATAAAAATCACTAATTAATTAATTGATAATTATTAATTGTTAATTATTTATTAATTATTAATTGATTATTAATAACAAATTAATTAATAATATCTAATTAATTTTGATTAATTAACAATTAATTAAAAATCATTAGTGATTAATTATTATTAATAACTAATTGTTTAATTAATAATTACCTAATTAAGTAATTGATTAATAATTAATTAACACATATTCATTAATTACAATAATGTGATTAATTATTGATTAATTATTACGTATTTATTAATTACTAATTATTTTTTATAAATTTTATATTATTAATTTTATTAATTTTTATACATTACTAATTAATTATTTATTAATAACTAATTATTTTTTATGAGTTACTAATTTTTTTATTAATTACTAATCAATTTCTATTAATTACTAATTAATCTTAATAAATTACTAATTATTTTTTATTAATTACTAATTAATTTTTATAAATTATTAATTATTTTTTATTAGTTACTAATAAATTTTGTAATTACTAATTAATTTTTATTAATTATTAATTAAATTTTTTAGTTACTAATTAATTTTTGTAATTACTAATTAATTTTTATTAATAATTGATTAATTTTTATTAGTTAATAATTAATTTTTGTATTAATAATTAATTTTTATTAATTACTATCTAATTTTTATTAATTACTAATTAACTTTATTATTTACTAATTAATCTTTATTAATTTTAATTATTTTTTATTAATTGCTAATTAATATTTATTAATTACTTATTAATTTTTATTAATTACTTATTAATTTTTATTAATTATTATTAATTTTTATTAATTACTTATTAATTTTTATTAATTACTTATTATATAATTACTAATTAATTTATATTAAATTATTAATTTTTATTAATTACTAATTAATTTTTTAATTTAATTAATTTTTAATAATTTAATTTATTTTCATTTTAATGAATTTTTATTAATTTAATGAATTTTTATTAATTACTAATTATTTTTATTAATTTATTAATTTTTATTAATTACTAATTAATTTTTATTAATTACTAATTAATTTTATTAATTACTAATTAATTTTTATTAATTACTAATTAATTTTTATTAATTACTAATTAATTTTTATTAATTACTAATTAATTTTTATTAATTACTAATAAATTTTTTATTAATAACTAATTAATTTTTATTAATAAATAATTAATTTTTATTAATAACTAATTAATTTTTATTAATTAATAATTAATTTTTATTAATTACTAATTATTTTTTATTTATTATTATTTTTATTAATTACTAATTGTTTTTTATTAATTACTAATTTTTAATTAATTTATTAATTTTTTATTAATTTTTATTTTTTATTAATTACTAATTATATTTTATTAAAAACTAATTATTTTTTATTAAAAACTAATTAATTTTTATTAAAAACTAATTAATTTTTATTAAAACTAATTAATTTTTATTAAAAACTATTTAATTTTTATTAATCACTAATTAATTTTTATTAATTTTATTTTCCCCATTGAAATTAATTGAAAGTCCATTAATTCGTACTCCCATAAAACCACCTCAGTTGTTTTTGTTAAGTGTTAGACACCAACATGTTGGGGTCGTGTACAACGGTGTAGTGTACCTCGTATCTCAAAAGACTTAGATTTTTACAAAAATTATAACGAATAATAAGTAGAAATATATATTAAAAAAAATCAGAAATCAATAAATTCACAAATATACAGTCGAATTAAAAACGTCTTTTTTTTATTTTATATACAGGGTGTCGGGTTTCATGTGATCCAAACGAAAACCATCGATAGAGGGATCCAAGGGCTTCTCTAAACACCCCCATGTATGTTCTGCAAAAATGTATAGTTTTCGAGAAATTTGCATTTTTATAAATTTTTCGTTAGTACCCGAAATGTTGCATTCTTTATTTATTTTCTCCTAAACTATTATTACGAAAACCTTATACTTTTGTGGATGTGAACAAATAATAGGCTTTTCACTACGACACTACTATTCTAATGCAGGCTGATACGTTTTTGAGAAAAAAAAAATAAACGATACATTACTTTTATTTCGATGATTTCTTATTTCTTTAGGGGAGTTTAACTCTACACTCCCTGCAATCGTCGTTCTATCTAGTGGGGCGTTGTAACACTGTGTTTGCCTATACGGAGTCGCCAATAAAGGTCTATGTTAAACAATAGACAGTTAACGTCTGATGACGACGATGATTTTATAATTGTAAGAAAATTTTAACTTAATTATCCTCTATGAAAACTTATTAAATTTAACATGAAACGAGCAATATATATATATATATTAAATAGTTATTACTAATATAAGTTTCACTTCGTAAAAGATTTCAACATGTTGATAAATAAATCGTTATTTATGAAAACCTATTAGTGGCTTGGTTTGTGATCCTAAACTGTACAGGAAAATCAGGGCTCAGCAGGTGATTGAGATCAAGATAGTCCTGATTTTCCTGTAAATAAATAAATAATTATTACTCATATAAGTTTCAAGTAAAAGTTTTCAACATGTATAAAAAAATAAGTTGCCAATAAAAACAACAGGTGCGAAAAAGTTAATCTTTCCTGTAACTTAAACTGGTGAAAACTTAAGTGTAGGGCGGAGAAGAAAGCAACATGCGACCACAAACTTCTGCGCCTGCGTTCAGTATATCACCAACAGAGAATTAACGCTTCACTGGAAGTGTCACTCGAGGAACAATTTAAAAAGGCAAGTCACGTAAACTGTATTTATGTTAAAAATTAAGTCTAAATAAACTTACGAACTTGTTTTTGCATTCCTATGGTAATTAAAACCGCGGTTACCAACGTGCCCGCCAAGTGCGTTAACTACTGTCAAAACATTCCTAATGGTGTATGTTCAGCAGTGGACAGCCAACAGCTAATATGATGATGAGGATGATGATTGTAAAAGATATCACAAAAGATAACACAAAAGATAACACAAATATAATAAATAGAGTTACAAACTTATTTTTACTAATGTAAAAAAATATTAATATATTATCATTAAGGATGACTACTCCATTCTCTCTATGTCTATGTACGCTTCAATAGATTAGTTTCACTTACATTAACTGCGTCACGTTCAAGGTGTAATATTAGATTGTAAATAAGAAAATTAACCACATTTTGTGGTCATTGGGACACATTGCTGATAAATGCCGTGGAAAACTTGCATTACGATGATATTCACTGGCCTAAATAAAACTAGAGCATAGTTATGGTCTTATATAGAAGACGCAATGTATATGTACTTTTATAGACAAATTTTAGCTCTAAATAATGTTTAATTTTTAACTGACTTCAAAAAGGTGAAGATTCAAGAAGGTGAAGGTTGTGTATTGTAATGTTTGTTATTTCATAACTTCATCATTTATAAACCGATTTGTACTTTTTTGTACTTTGTTGTAATTGATACGATATATTTCAAATTTGTCCCATAGAAATTTTATCAAAATTGGTACAATAATTTAGTTTTAAAAACCAAAATAACGATGGCGAACGTGGCGATGGCAGTTTGCATTTTTTTATGGTACAAAATCTTAAGTTAATAACAAAGTAAAGGCTAAGACGAAGAAAAAGCGAAACGTGAGCATTTCAAATATTACGTTTACCATAACGACAAGAGACGATAAATACTGCTGGCATCTGGCGACTCTCTCTAGGATTGTATTTATAAGCATTGTCTTTTTGATTTAAAGACCATTTCTTGGTTTCATGCTTAAAAACTACGTATTTTACAGTATTTTAATTATTTGTATATAATCATGTGGTATAAAGGAGATAGCTTTAAAATAAAAATAAATAAATAAATATTTTAGCATTTGTAATAAAAATAATTTATAAAATCACCTTTCTTTCACATTAAAGACATCAACGAGATTTTAATATCTACACCAGTGTTACTAAACAATTTAGCGTCATCTATTGGTAAGTAGTGAAAGTATATGTGCACAAATAGCGACATCTGAACCGTATTTAGTTTCGTCGTTCTATTACCACACAATCTAATTCAAATTTACTCGTCCTTGATGACTTTATTAAAAAATTATAACACCAAAATAGATAACATAAAGATGAAACAAATATTTTTCTAATTAAGAAATATTTTTCGTTTTATTGTAATTAATAACAATAATAATATATACATCTTTCAATTATACGCAAAAAGTTACTTGCGTAGATACAAACGTCGTCGGATTCTCGCTGTCACTATGACAACACAATACAAACTAAAAATAATCACAACATATCTAATTGTTTATTTTTAGAAATTATAACAGAAAACAATGTCTGATAGTCCTAAAGAGGCAAAGATTGAAGATAAAACTAATAACAACGTGTCTAATGAGACCAAACCACTGGATGAAGAGCAAGTCAAGCTTAATAATGAACTTAAAAATCGCTTGCGAAAATATATTAAAAAATTGGATGGTAGGGCATTATTATCCATAATGTACTAAATTATCGTTGTATATTTAAAACTATATATTATTATAATATATAATTATAAACCATTAAGAAATTAAATTATCACTTAGTATTAATCACATTGCTGATTAAAAGAAACCTTTTGTAACTACTGATTGTATTCTCATTAATTAATAGAAACAGTGCCCTATCTATTAATTTAGGTCGTGATCCATTAATACACCAAATTTTATTAAAGTCTGATGATTCCGTTTAATTACATATGAGCCATTAATATCCAAATGTCTACACAAGCTCAGACATGAAGTTTTTCCTTTTATTATGAATGAAAATGAAAATGTTACCATATCTATTGATTATCACTATTACCATAACATATTCACCATATACTAACTGCATGGAGATCAACCTGATGAGGATAGAGAATAGATATTGCTAGCAAGGGGGCTACGATACCCATTACAAATGTCGCCTTAGGATGAGTTTTTATATTTAACGAAGCTGATCATCATATTCTTAATCCTTTTTATTATTTATGATTAACAAAGCACTGTTCTAAATAAATAGAAATAAAGTTTATTTTAATTTATTTAAATTATATATGGTAATGAAATTACAGAATACAGAGCCGTAACACCTTAATCCTCAAGATTAGCAACACATGAATGGTATCATGGGCGAGGCATAGTATACTCTGATATGTACTGTTCATGTCTATAGGTGATGGTTACGACTCTCCATCAGGTAGGCTGTCAGTTTGTTTCCCATTCTAAGTTCAATAAAAAAGATTAAGACAAATGCCTAAATATATATAATTCTTAATTTAATTACATTTATATATTACAGACACTGGTGCAAGTATTTCAAAAAAAGAAAGTGAAAAGTTAGAAATAGAAACATTCAAACAATTATACAAACCCAAATTGGATTCTGATGAAGAATCCTACAAGAAGATACCCAAATTCTACTTCAAATTGCCTCGTCCTGATGAAGTTCTTGCACAGAAACTGAGAGAAGAGACCCGAGCACAGTTTTTACAGAAGAAAAGTAAAGAACTGCTGGATAACAGTGAATTGAAACATCTATGGAGTCTGATAGAGAAATCTAATGGTAGCTATAGCATGGCTAACAGCGATGAGCTGACAATTGACTATTTTCAATTTAAGAAGATCAGAGATGAAGCTGGTCCCAAATATAGGTATATGTATATATTTATATGTGTTGCTATAGCAGCTGTTAATTGTCCACTGCTGAACAAAGCCTCCCCACATAAAGGGAGTTTTGCCAGTAGTTGCCACACTTGGCAGGCGGATTGGCAACTGCAATTTGGCTTTTGGTGATGTTTTAAGAGGGATACTGCTATCCATCCCTCCACCATAAGCTCCCTTAATCACTGCTTACAACACCCACGAACAGGATGGAAAAGTAAGGGGTGGCCTATTTTATGCTGGGACCTACATCCTTTCTTTGCATAATGGTGGAAATTTCCATTATAACATTGCATGCCCAAAAATTCTATAAAAGAACAAGTTTACTTTAAGTTGATCGTCTCTGGATGCCTTTTTAATGTCCATCACAGAAAAAAAACATAACTGTCACATTCATTTCTTTAACCATTTTTCCTTTAATTTTGAACATGAATTATATCACCTTGATTTATTTTACCAATAAAAAAAATCATGCAAAGAAGGGTTATGAGAAATTTATATATGTAGGTGTGTACAATTACTTATGATTGTAATATAAGTAAGGAAGGATATATTTAGTTATTTCTAAGTAGTGTTAAGTTTTATTATTAAATTGCAGGTGGCTCATGACTGTTCCTTATGGCAGTTTATGAGGTAGACCTAAGTTAGCAGTGGACACATAACGGCTATAATGATTTTTAAGTTTTATCTATAGCTTTTTTTTATACAACTTAGAATGGTAAACAAGCTGACGGCCCACCTGATGGAAAGTGGTAACCATTGCCTATAGACATGAGCAGTACCATGGACATAACAGAGTATACTGTTTCGCCCATGATACCCCCCATGCGTTGCCATTCCTGAGGACTCAGGTGTTATTCCTTTGTACCCAGTAAATTCACGCCATATTCCACCCTTCAAACCGAAACACAGCCATGCAAACACAACTGCTTCACGGTAGAAACACGAATGGGACAGAGGTACCCAAGCAATCGACTTTTGACAAAGCTGTACAATTTTTTTGTCAAATATTTCTATAGTTTTCTTTTAACTTTTCAAAGATTGTAAGAGACTCCTCGATGGGATAAGTCCGCCATTGTATATTTATTCTTCTAATGTATCCAATGTAAAGCAGCTAAATACACCGCTGTCATATAGACGCAATTTTAATAGAAGTCCAATCTACATAATATAAATATTTCTAATTTATGCATGTATTTGTTAATTTTTTTAATTGCAGGGTGCTATGGTAATGTTTAACGCCAGACAGTTAAGATTTGATATAATGAATAAACTTGGTAACATTTAAGCTATTTCTTTCAGACCATACTTTACAGCGGAAGTATTTGGGCGCCTGCAAGCAGCCGAGGGTGGTGTGGGCCGCGTCCGAGGAGTGTCGCTGTTTAACTACGTCATGCGACGGGTGTGGCTGCAGCAGACCAGGATCGGACTGTCTCTATACGATGTCACTGGTCAGGGATACTTAACTGAGCATGTTAGTATGTTACTATAAAAGGATTTGCAACAACAAATTTTAATAGTCAATTAGCCAAACAAATTTGGACCATAAGCTGAACCATAAGAATATATTTTTATAGTGTAAATGGTCACATCAAAAGATCGGTGTGAACAACGCGCGAGTGCCTATTGCTGTTAACCAGCTAACTTAACGCTAGTAGTCCCGTCACTTGGTAGGACAAATTGCATATCAGACCTACCCATGCGTAATGGGGGAGGGGATTGTAAGTAATGAAGACCTATTGCTAGTAATATACCCTGTCAGGTCTACCTCCACATGGTCCCCTCTAGATACCATCGTGCTGAATTCCTGTAGTATTCATTACGATTGGCTAACTGACCGGCCTCTTCATTCTCACCTATCATCCCTCACTGGTGTCCCACCAGCGTATACCGATAGCGCAGGCGGAGTTACCATTCCTTTATCACTCATTATAAAAAAAACCTATGCGTAATTGTAAATCCTTAAAAACTTAACATCATCGGCTCCACAATAGCTTAAATAGAACCGTGAATATTACAAATATGGAATCACTGTTACACACACACACACACACATTCACATGTCACAGTAGGTACAGTAGAAAAAGCAGTAATTTAGATAGATAGATAGATGAACTTTTTATTTGAGCCATTTATAGCACATGTAAATTTACAAATGAGTTTATACAATCAAATTATTTACACTTTTCAAAATATACAACAAAAGATAAAATATGAAAATATGGTTTCGCCATGTGTGTCGCAGTGACCCAAACAGGCTACAGCTCAGTGATGGTTTTGCTTAAAAGCAAAGCACTGATTTTCAGCTGCAGCCTGAAGTTTTTTTACTAATTTGTCGAAAGACAATTTCAAAAATTTTAGTTTAAATCTAAGTTTACTTGAATAAAAATATATTTTTACCGACCAATATCGGACGAAATCACAGATTAAACCTAGTTTAATGTTATGATTGCTTAAATATCCTTTTAACCTTACAGGATTTGGAAAGTTATATAGCGGAGTTGGTGCCGTCGCTGGCGGCTCTGGACGGGCTGGATTCCTCGTTCAGCTCATTCTATGTGTGCACGGCAGCAAGGAAGTTCCTCTTCTTCCTAGACCCGCTGAGAGTCGGTCGTGTGAGGATACGAGATGTGCTGAGTTGCTCGTTCCTTGATGATTTACTTGAGGTATCTCTCTTCCCCTTATTCATTAAAACGACGAATGTCAATCAAATCGATTTTAAATATTGACGTGTTTTGTCTTTTTCGTTTACTCTAAATACTCCTTTTGAATGAAAATGACACAGCATATATATGCTGTGTCACTTTCATTCAAAAGGAGTATTTAGAGTAGATTTTTTTTTATACAACTTACCCTCCGTACCCAGTAAATTCACGCCATATCACACCCTTCAAACCGAAACACAGCCATGTAGACACAACTGCTTCACGGTTGAAACACGAATGGGACAGAGGTACTCAAGCAATCGACTTTTATTGACCTTCTTCTTCTTTTTTCTAATAGCTGCGAGAAGAAGACCTTCCTATGGAGCTGCAGGAGCAGAACTGGTTCAGCGCCGCGTCCGCGCTGCGCGTGTACGGACAGTACCTCAACTTGGACAGGGACCACAATGGCATGCTCAGTATTAACGAATTGGCCGGGTGAGTTTTATTATATTAAAGAAAAACTTTGGCCCGATCCATTGACGCATCTAAAATCGTTTTCCAGGGGGAGGGGGGAGGTAGAACTTCAAAAATTGTGCATTATATGTACTTTCAGACATGTCTCTGTGTATGTTAACTCCGCTCAAATCCTGATAATTAATTGAATAGAAATCAAACCAGATAAGTAAGAGACTGTAAAGCTCACCCAGTTAATGAAAAGATGCCTCTAGCCCGCTGTAGGGAAGGGTGAATGGCCAATCGCTAAAATATGAGAAAACGAAAAAAAGGTGACAAAATAATAAAAAGAAAACAATTATGTATTTAACCATCTATTTATACCTTTTTAATCTGTGGTGAAAATTATAATAGGTTTATTGTCTTTAGTTCTCAGGAATGACAACGTATGAAGTGTACCGCAGGTATCACACTATATTCTGTTATGTCCATGGTACTGTTCATGTCCATAGGCGACTGTTACCACTTTTCATCAGTTGGGCCGTCAGCTTGTTTGCCACACCATTTGCTTATAAAAATATTAATGGCTTCACATTTTTATAACAAATGTGGTTACTTTTCAGCTACGGTTCAGGCACATTGACACAGGCATTCTTACAAAGGGTGTTCCAACAGTGTCTCACGTACGATGGAGAGATGGATTACAAAACGTACCTAGATTTGGTGCTAGCCCTGGAGAACAGGAGGCAGCCGGCAGCACTGGCATACTTGTTCCGAGTCCTCGATATCAACTCACAGGGCTACTTGGACGCATTCACACTTAACTATTTCTTTAAGGTATCTTGTCTGCTTTTCTATAATATATATAAAAGAGAGGTTATTTTTTCTGTCTATAATGAATAAACTCAAAAGTTGTTGACGATCGGCGCCTTACTGTCCGGCTGGACCCACTGAAACTGCGCAGAGATGTTGCATCTCTGTGCATCTTCTACCGAATTTATCATGGGGAGTGCTCTGAAGAATTGTTCGGATTGATACCTGCTGCTGATTTTCACCACCGTACAACCCGCCACAAACTAAAATTTCATCCCAACCATCTGGACGAGTGGCGGTCCTCCACCGTGCGTTGTTCAAGGCATTTTCTCCTACGCACAACCACTCTTTGGAATCAACTTCCAGCAGCAGTATTTCCGAACCGATACGACAACATAACCTTCAAGAAAAGAGTATATTCCTTTTTAAAAAGCCGACAGCACACCTGCAATGCCGCTGGTGTTATGAGTGATCATGGGCGGCGGTAGTCACTTATCATCAGGTGAGCCGCATGCTCGTTTACCCCCTGTGTTGTAAAAGATACTTAACCAATTTTAATCATTTTTTTTTTTGCCTATAGAAAGTTATAATATTAGCCAATAACATTACGCTGTATTTTCAACCGACTTCGAAAAGAAGGAGGTATTCAATTCGGTTGTATTTTTGTTTGTCACCTCATAACTCCGTCAGTTCGAAACCGATTTGGAAAATTCTTTTTTTTTATCTGAAAGGATATAGATTAGTCCCATACAAATTTTATCAAAATCAGTTAAGAAGTTTAATTTTTAGACCATAGTAATTGGTTTTGTCACCATTGAAATAGATTTTTTTTTTTGTGATCTTTGTATTTTTTAAAAACATTGATAAGCAGTATACCTATCAACTCGTATTAAGCAAGGTCGGGTTACTAATTTAGTATGTTAGAACATAACTAGATGTATGTCCTTTCAGATATTCTACAATATATCAGTGGATATTTTTTTGATTAATTATGAATAATCAATCATCAATATTGACAATTGATTTCAATTTTTTTTTTAATTTATCAGATAAATTCCGACGTTGCCACACCGGTGATGATTTTAAAAAGAATCGTGCAGTTAATGCGCAAACTAATACTGTTATTATCATTAACTCCACGCTGGTGTCGGTTCCACCTGGATATTAATTCTTTAAGTGTAAACATTACAGGCAATTCAAGAACAAATGGTCGCCCACGGCGCGGAACCGGTCAACTTCGATGACGTGAAAGACGAAATCTTTGACATGATTCGACCGCAGCATCCCTCGCGCATCACGCTCCAAGACCTCCTCCATAGTGGGCACGGACATACTGCGGTCTCGATACTCCTGGAGCTGCATGGGTTCTGGGCTTACGAGAATAGGGAGGCGCTAGCGGCCGCCGGGGACCATAACGCCTGACAAATAAGATATAAATTTGAAGATAGGAGGAAATTCTCTTGGCGGTAGATTTAATGGATGAGCTCTGTCAGGTCGACCTCCACATGGTCTCCCTTAAAAATTTTATGGTTAAATCCTAACAAATTTGTCGCTATGGTCTTACTGACCCGACTTCGTAAATAAATAAAATAAAATAGCCTTGTATTCAGAGGTACAGGCTTACTAATATTGTGCTTATTAAAATTTCATATTTATTTGAAAGAAAGAAAGAAAAAAACTTTATTTTACAAGAAATATGCGACGACACCCACACAGGGGTTAAAAAAATCCATATATTAAGAATTATAATAAAGAAACAAAACAAAAAATATTTATAAAAAAAAACATTTACAAAAAATATTTACAAAAAATATATCATACTTACCATCGTTAATAAATTGATATATACTAATATATGATACATTCCTAATTTATTTTTTAGGTTGTTTTTTTGGCTCTTTAATAATTTACTATTTGTAATAATTATAATAAGTTTGCTTCTAAATATGTGTTTGCCAGTTGGCAGACCTAATTCCTCACTTGTAATCCTTAGCATATACCAATAGCATAGATGTGGGATGGGTTACCATTTCATTTACAACTTTAAAAGTGGATGACCCATATAGGAGGAAAAATTGCTTAATTTATACACTAGTATTTATCTCACTGGTCCAATGATGGGGCTACTAATATGATCCCCTATTATACAATAATTATACAAGTATATATATATATATATATATATATATATATATATATATATATATATATATATATATATATATATACTTTAAGGGAACATAAAAATTTTTGAAATTTTTGGATGTATTTCAGTGAAAAATAATCCATTTAAAAAAAGTTTTGAAGCTTGAAAACTTTAGTTTTCAGATTTTTTGTAAAAAAATTTTTGGACATGGAGAAACACACACACACACACTTTAGAAAATGAGTTTGGAATTAAATACTGCGGAGCTGACGAACCACGGGGTCTCATTTCTTCTAAAAATTACTTACACAACACTAACACACACACTCTTCAGAAAATGAGTTTGGAGTCACGAAATACTTAGGGTCTCATTTTTTCTGAAGAATCCCATATCATAAACACACGTGGTCCAATGATGCAACCTCCACGTGGTATGCTTTGGGTAACTAATAAATCGATCATCAATCAAAGTTTTTGTCAAAAACTTTGATTTCCTTAAAAAAGAAAAAAAAATTTTTTGTAAACTTTTTTCGACTTTTCAAAAAAAAATTTTTCTTAAAAATTTTCTTGATTTTTTTCGATTTTTTTTTTGATAATATATATATATATATATATATATATATATATATATATATATATATATATATATATATATATATATATATATATATATATATATACTGTGCTTAATTGGAAATTTTATGCAGATAAAGAAATGTGCGACCAGTATATATTGAATGGAAAAGGATGCTTTTGCATTCAAAGTTGATATCTCGGAGAACACATTCAATAAACACTAAACTATACAATTTGATTTAAAACCTAGAAAATTTAGAAAAAAATTATTTTCTGCTTTGTTTAATTGCATGACAGGCCAAAAAAATTTTTTTCCAAAAAATCTGAAAACTAAAGTTTTCAAGCTTCAAAACCATTTTTTTAAATTTCCTGTACGATTATTTTTCACTGAAATACAGCCTGTTGAAAATTACCCAAAAATTTCAAAAATTTTTATGTATATATTATACAAGTGTCCAGAACACATTCAAACACTAAACTTTTGATTTACGTCTGTTTTCTAATTTGACAGGCCAATTCCATTTGTACCTACCAAGGTTTTGCCACATTTATTCCATTTGTCCTACTGGTAGCACAATGGTAGAGACAAGTGGAAATAATTCCCTATTAAAAAAATACACTTCAAAATTGGAACTGGCCGTTTGACAAATCCTTCCCAGCTCAACACCGCTGTATTGAAAAGATAATTAATACAAGATAATATTAGCAAACAGGATTTGACGTTTGCTGGTCATAAAATGGATTTACGAGTATCCAACCATGAGTTGGTTGTTATTTAGCGAGCAAAGCAGAGGGAATGTTATTATTATATTCTTTATTGCACTTAATGCATTTATAAATATTATGAGCAAATGTGGACTTATCTCTGACAGAGATCTCTTCCAGTCAACCCAATGCAGTAAGAAAGCATTTCGTTAGCGGGCAGCTGAAGTGCTACAACTATTAATATTTAGAGTACATAAACAAATATACAGTTAAATGTTATGTTAATATTATAAAATAAAACTATTGTCATTTTATTTAATATAATATATTAATATAACAGATATATAAAAACAACAGTCACATAAAATATATAATATAATATAAATGAAAATATTGTACATTTTAAAAATTGTTATTGTTTAATAACTAGGAAAATTATTGTACTTACACATTATATAGGTATTATATATATATTATTTTTTATACGACTTAGAATGGCATACAAGCTGACGGCCCACCTGATGGAAAGTGGTAACCGTCGCCTATAGACATGAGCAGTACCATGGACATAACAGAGTATACTGTTTCGCCCATGATACCCTCCATGCGTTGCCATTCCTGAGGACTCAGGTGTTATTCGTCTGTACCCAGTAAATTCACGTCATATCCCACCCTTCAAACCGAAACACAGCCATGCAAACACAACTGCTTCACGGTTGAAACACGAATGGGACCCAAGCAAGCGACTTTTGTACAGTCTCCCACTGGTAAAATACACTATATACTAGCTGTTTGCCCGCTACTTCGTACGCGCAGACTTTATAAGTAGGAAAACCAATGACATAAACCACATCTAGATGGCGTATTAAAATAAAACACACCAGTTTTTTAATTAGACTCAGGAAGTCAACAGTGAAACCCGCATTTAATTTGGTATATTAGTTTTTGCATTATTCAGTAATGTAATGTACGTTTAATACAAACAGACAGACAACATTTCTAAAATGTATCGTTTTCGCTTCTATTGCCTTTTATTACATATTTTTTTCTTAAACATCTCCCGTGTACAGTCATAGTCCAGTTACAATTGTATTATGTTAGTACGATTAATTAATTATAAGATACTAAAATTATCTATTCTAGTAATAGTTATAATTAACCTGATTAACGTTTTAAGGTTATTCTTTTCATTGGAACAGTTAATCATTTAGCATATTACAATCTTTATTGCTGTCCAAAAATTTGTAATAATTACAATTAAATGAAAATTTCTAAATACGTAACGGACGCCCAATAATTGTTTGATTAATATTGTTACATGTTTGAGAGATCTTGATACTTTTATATTATTAAAACAGTTTATTTATTTATTTAATTGTTTTATTTCATTAATCCTTATAAAATTAATTGCACTTTTCAACAATAACAATAGTAAAACTAAAATAAATAAAATATTAACAACGATCTGTACCCATTAAATGAACAAGAGGCGAAATATGAAGGTTGAAGTAAAAATTATCATATTGCGTCACCAATACAGTACTACACTTGTAAGGTATCATTCTCAAGAACGGTAAATATTTATATTTGCCTAAAATGGCAAAATAGATAGATGAGGCTACATGCAGTATACGACCAATTCTGTAAACCTATTAGTGCTCTACCCCCCCACTGCCAAACGTGGCAAATACTGGCAAAATTCACCCAGTAGACAATAATTAAAAGCTCAATATGGATAGGCTATGTTATCCATGTTACAAACTAAATTTATATATTTTTGACTTAAATCTATTAGAAAATTAGTTCGTATAGAAACAATAAAAATTTCGGCTACGACATCAAATTGAAAGATAGGTTTACAGAAATGTCGCCTCAGAATCAACCTTTGATATTAGTCCAGAAAATAAAAATTTTACAATACAATTGTTGTAGGATCACATCCCTAGTATACATGGAACATCACTAGAGGTGGACACTGGTTGGTTGATATTATATACGAGGTCTGTCCGGAAAGTTCGTATAAAAGAGTTCTGGAATGGATAAGCGCAGGACCCCTTCCTATGTTATCCATGTTAGTTCTTGTCACCGCCGTGCTAACTGGCTTGTCACGCCATTTATATATTTTTGACAGCGCGTAAATCTCGAAACTCGGCAAGAAAAAATTTTTGCCGATCTCAGAAGTATGGGGATGATGCTGTGAAGGAACCCCGTCCACAAGTGGCTAAAAAGATTCAGAGAGGGCCGAGAAAGCGTTCAAGAAAAATTTCATCATTCCGACGAAAACATCGAACTTTGTTAATGGGGACCGTCGTTTAACGGTCAGAAATGCTGAAGAGCTTAATTTGGGCAAAACCGCGTTGGATTCTTCAGAATCAACCTCTCTTGTTGTCCGTGATTTTTGAGTAAAAATTCCATTACGGTGACCGAAAATAAAAATTTTACAAAACAATTCGGGGGCGGCATTTGGGGGACATAAATGAGATAAAAAAAGCTACGACGGGGCCTGAGAAACCTACAACAGAGGACTTTGGAACATCACGTTGGCACAAGTGCATTAGGGGGACACTTTGGATAAAATTGATTTACCTGAATAATTGTAAAATAAAATTTTTAAAAAACTTTTATACGTACTTTCCGGACAAATATGTCAATGACTGTAGAAATAATTAATAAAGCATCTGAAATATATAAAATACATAAAAAAAATATAACAACAATATAATTCAATTCTAATGTTTTTATTTCTTTCATTCTCAGATTCATTCAATCATTCAACCTTACTATTAGTTTGTTATTATTATTATTTATACATACACTTACAATTCGATAGCGACTGATATTAAGTTATTGTTCTAATTCAAATCTATTTATCAATCGCGCCATTATGCAGTAAATTTTTAGTTAGTAAATATGTAAATCCGTTTCTAGTCGTATTGGAATTACGCGCAAATTAGATACATTTACGCAGCGAAAGTTTTTCTTAGCGTAATTTTGGCACATACTTACGCAAAGTATATTTAAGCGCAGAACACTTTTTCTTATCGTAATTAAGTATCTATATTACTTCATAAAATAGCATCGTATTAAAAAGCAAATGTTTTCTATTCTATATTTTTTAGGCGCGTAAACATGCCAAAATTCAGTCGCGTAATTTCAATAAGTGTATTCACTACAATAAGATACAGTGTTTAGACAGATTCTTGGGCACTCCTGTATTCGTAGACGCTGCCACGCTCCAAGAACTCGCTATAGTTGCTTCTCGTCGCGTCACCTTGGTCGACAGCTTCCGACGGGCGACCATACCCTCCGCCACCAGGAGAATTCATTATGTATTTATCCTGCAATGTTATTACATTGACGGGGTTTAGGGACGTCATTTTACACGAATTATATATAGAGGAATGCAGTGGGAGTATTTTTTTTTTATACAACTTAGAATGGCAAACACTAACTGACTGACGGCCCACCTGATGAAAAGTGGTAACCGTCGCCTATAGACATGAGCAGTACCATGGACATAACTGAGTATACTGTTTCGCCCATGATACCCCTCATGCGTTGCCATTCCTGAGGACTGAGGTGTTATTCCTCTGTACCCAGTAAATTCACGCCATATCCCACCCTTCAAACCGAAACACAGCCGTGCAAACACAATTGCTTCACGGTTGAAACACGAATGGGACAGAGGTACTCAAGCAATCGACTTTTGTACAAAGTCTCCCTCTGGAAATAATATAAGGTTACAGAAGTGATAAAAAAAATAATAAGAACATACACATATTGGGGTCGGTTCTGATGCGTTATTTCTCTAAATTTACCTTTAAAAATGTTGAAATGACATGTAAAAAGGTTGCTTGCCAAACTGGCTGAATGTTAAGGCTAGCCAAAAATGTACAATATATATATTTTTTATAACACAAAAAGCAAACGAACATGCAGCTCAACTGATGGTGGTGAAGCATAATTTAAATTTATATATCAATATGAGCATATTAAGTGTCATCCTTAAATTATATAATTCTACCTTTCTGCTCACTACTTCGTATATGTGGATTTCAAAAATAGAAAAACCAATTTAATAGATCACTATATGGCATATCGAGACAAGACATATACCAGTTTTTAAGTTAGATATAATATTTAGAAATACAACTGTGAAAACCGCATCCAATTTGGTGCAGTAGTTTTTGTGTGATGCCGGAACGAACATACAATCAGACAAATGGACAAAATCTCTAGAAATTCATCTAGCCTTATTATTTTTTCTTTAATCTTTCTCATGTACAGGCATCATCTAATTACAACTTTATTATATTAATAAGATACAAATGAAGCCTTCATTGTCAAAAGATATATCACAACTAACCATAAAAACAAAATGGAAACAAATCCGTAATAAAAATCTATAATTTATTTATGTACTCACCCCAGGATATGCCTCTATGGACGCTTTCCCACCGAGATTGATCAATCTTCCATCGGCTCTTTGCAGTAAGTTCAAACCTCTAGCACCTGGCTCCCCACCTAAACATAGGTACGTGATAATAATTATGAATTTGCAATACTTGATCTCAAGATGTATTTTATGCAATATAGATTAACATCACAGGATACTCTGTGACGCCCATGCATTTAAAAATGCTTAATGTTAGAATCATTTAAAATAAATAATTTGCAGATATCAACCGATTTTTAAACGAATAAGGTTCCCAATTTGGATGTATTTTTTTTTTCTATGTTTGTTAAATTACTAAATAAATTCAGTTGATTTTTATATCTAAAGGAATATGGTATTTATCCTTATTATCTGTTGATGTACCCGATTCTGTTTGTTTTAGGCATGGTGGGATACAACAGACTGGCGATGAGGAGAGATCTCGATCTCGTAAAATGTGTTGTGAGTATGTTACGCGGATGGATGCATCACCCACAAGTGCTAGAGACAGTCTAACTGCGAGTACCGAATGGTTATGTTAGCGCGCGCCGTCATCCGGTCACGTTGAATGTCCCGCCAGTAAGAACTAACCTACTTCAGCACGCTCCGTTCACTCACGCAGTACGGTTATTAAATAATATTATAAAAATCATTGAGATATTTAGTAGCGGCCTGCCAGAGATATTGGAAGCGGCTCACAAATATCTAGAGTCGGGTTATAGTACATTTATTATAACTTTGTAGGTTAGCACGCTAGATTTATAACATTGATTTGGCTTTTGCTGTTATAATGTTACAATTATTTTTAATGAATAAATAAATAAATGAATAAATAACTCTGTCAAATATAAACCGATATGGAAAAATATTTTTTTAATCTAAAAAAATATACTTACAGATAAGTCAAATAGAAATTATATAAAAATCAGTAGCGTATAGTTTAGTTTTTAAATTCAAATAACCGGTGTTACCACAATTGAATTAGTTTTTTTCGATGGAACACAATCTTAATGTTAAGTCAATTTGTATTTTCAACCGTCTTTTTTTAAATAACACAGCTTTATTATAATAATTCTGTTACCAATATAGAATAGTAGGAGCCTTCGTATAGTATGACGTGGTGGTACGTACCGTTCATGCCGTACGGCTGGAAGGCGCGCCGTTCAGTGAGCACGGACAACTGCACCGTGCGACGGAACACCAGCTCTCTGGTCACGCCGTCACCGCCGCGCCATTTGCCTACAAACAAAACCCACCTTTAATAAAAGAGATTAGGGGATCCATAGCTAGAAATATACCCTCCATCGGTTTCACCTCCACATGGTGAAAAAGAAGGGATAGTTAGTAATGAGGATTTTTTTTAAATGAATGATATTGGAATGGTAATCCCACCTGCGCTATTAGTATATGCTGGTGGGGCACTAGCGTGGGATATTTTTTAATGGGATGATAATGGACTGGTGTCTCCGCCTGCGCTATCGGTATACACTGGCGGGGCACCAGGGAGAGATGATAGGTGAGGATGAAGTAGGTCAGTTGGCTCATTATGACAAATTAAACAATAAATCAATCATGATGGTATCCAGGGAGAACCGTGTGGAGGTCTAATAGGGTATATTGCTAGCAATGGGATTGCTAATCCCCATTACTAACAATCCCTTCTCCCCAAGCGAGAGATTTTAGGTGCAGATGAAAGAAAAGTCAGTTAGCCGATCGTGATGAATTCACTTGGAACTGAGCTCAATGGTTTCCAGGGGGAACCACGAGGTAGTTGACCTGACAGGAGGTATTGCTAACAATGGGTTAATGATGAACGAGTAAAGAATGGTTCTTTCCACTTAGGTTTTATGGGAATAGAACTATTATAGAGTAAAGCTAGCCTGTTGTACATCTTTCTTTGTTCAAAAAGAAATTAATAAGAGATATCGTGTATAACACATGGTATACTCTGTTACGTCCATGGTACCGTTCATGTGTACAGACGGTCATTGCCACTTTCCATCAGGCGGGCCGTTAGTTTGTTTACCATTATCAGTTGCATAAAAAATATAAAAATGCAATCTTTATGTGTAACAAATAATAAATAAAGGTCACAGAAAACAAAATAACCTCAATGAGGTATTTTTTGAGGACTATAGTGTTACGGCTTCGTACCCTTTAATTTCGCTGTCAAATCCTAACTTTCAAATTGAAACACAGGAGCAAAGATGGTTTGTGCCAGAAGCACAAATGTATCCCATTATAAACCAAGAAAAGAACAATAGAACGAGACAGCAATATACGGCGTTCTTAAACATGCGTGTGGCAGCGTAAACGTATCTAACGTAATAAAACATCCGTCTATAGGGTTCACAGACTGACCTCTGCCGCCGGAGCCGTCCCGCAGCGAGAACCTGGTGACGAGCATGGGGTACCGTCGCTCCACGATCTCCAGGTCGGTGATGCGCGTGTTGGTCATGTGAGTGTGTACGCCGCCGGCGCCGTGCCACCCCGGACCCTGGAACACCAGCGTCCGGAACCCATTAGCTCCCATTCTCGCGGAAATTACTTTTAACACTTTGCTGACCGGTGACTAGTTAACTTGTCTTTTCATAACCAAACGTTGCTGCCCGGTGACGAGTAAACTCGTCATTGCACTAGCGTGTAGGTACGTCCTCCTACCACGACGGGCAACACAGTTTGGATTACAAAACGTTCATGACCAAAAACAATTACTTCTCTTTGTATTTAGGTTTTTATCACAATTTTAGTTTAATTTTTTTTTTATGCAACTTAGAATGGCAAACAAGCTGACGGCCCACCTGATGGAAAGTGGTAACCGTCGCCTATAAACATGAGCAGTAGCATGGACATAACAGAGTATACTGTTTCGCCCATGATACCCCCCATGCGTTGCCATTCCTGAGGACTCAGGTGTTATTCCTCATTCCTAATTCCAAAGATTTCAACCATGACGGAATTCTCGGTCAGCAAAGTGTTAATTTTTACGATTGATCATCTACTTGTCATCATCATACCAACAGTTAACTGTCCACTGCTGAACAAAGTCCTTCCCCAAAAGGGAAGACTGAGGGAGACTTTGTACAAAAGTCGTTTGCTTGGGTACCTCTGTCCCACTCGTGTTTCTACCGAGAAGCAGTTGTGTTTGCATGGCTGTTTCGGTTTGAAGGGTGGGATATGGCGTGAATTTACAGGGTACAGAGGTATAACACCTGAGTCCTCAGGAATGACAACGCATGGGGGGTATTATGGGCGAAACAGTATACTCTGTTATGTCCATGGTACTGCTCATGTCTATAGGCGACGGTTCCCACTTTCCGTCAGGTGGGCCGTCAGCTTGTTCGCCATTCTAAGTTGTATAAAAAAAGGGAAGTTTAGCCAGTAGTTGCCACGATTAGCAGACGAATTGACAACCGTAGTTAGATTTGAATGACTTTTTAAGACGGACGCTGTGTTGTAAAAACTCTATAGTCGTTTTTATTAATGTTTTATAATCAAAATATAAAATACAAAAATATAATAATTTATGACAGTTTTCCTGTTCTCTTCTAAACTTCACAAAATACAGACATTTTATTATTTATCGAACCTAGCTTATTATTTTCAACACGCAGCTGCCCGTCACTTCAAAAGAGATTTTACGCTTTTATGAATAAGAGGGTAAGGGTAAACCTAACAAGAAACATCAAGAAACTCAACTCACCGCACCGCTGCCGCCGGCCACCGTCTCATAGTACCCCCAGCTCTGTTCACCCAGCGTCAAATTGTTCATACAACCCTGTGAGGCTGCACACACCTGTACATACATAAATACAATTAAATTCGAGGAATTAACCTCGAGTCGTTTTGTCCTTCAAAATAAGATACGGAATTGCATTGCATGGCATGGCACCCTAGGTTTGACTTCAGATCCCTTAAGATGCCTGTCTGGGAACAACTATTACTCTTGGCAAGATAAATCGAATCCTATCCGATTTTCATATTTTAATAAAAGTTTAAATAAGTATACAATTTATTTTTAATGGATGATAATGGAATGGTAACTCCGCCTACGCTTTCGATATATACCGGCGAGGTACAAATGAGGAATGATAGAGGACGAAGAAGCAGGTCAGTTGGCCCATAGTGACGAATTCGACAATAAATCAATAATAATAGATAAAGATATATTTATTTAACAAATATATAATAATAATAATAATAAACTCTTTATTGCGCATAGTAGAGATGTATACAAGGAGTAATTATACAGAATGTGCATATACAAAAGGCGGCCTTATCGCTAAAAGCAATCTCTTACAGACCACCTGGCATAAAGAATGGATAAGTACAGAGAGAAAGGTAGATGGCGCCAGTCAGATACAATAAATACAAAAAAAGGAATAAAACAAAATGCAAAATATTCTAAATATCATTTATATAAAATTTTGATTTCAATACATAAACATACGTATATAATATAAATATTAATTAATCACAATGGTTTCCAGGAGAACCGCGTAGAGGTCGACCTGATAGGTACGGTAGCAATAGAATTGCTAATCTTCATTACGAACAACCCCTTCTCCCCTTTCAGAATATAATTGCACCCTTATTAATAAAATGTAAAACTTCCTACAAACCTATTTTAACTATTACACTGTTTTGTTACTTTCTATCAAATTGGGAATTTAGTGTAAAAGAAAGAGACAAAACAGTTCAATAGTTAAAATAGATTTATGAGACATTTGACGTTATTTATGAACAAGAGGTTTAATCTATCTATACTATTATAAACAGGAACAATTTGATTGTTTATTCGTTTGTTTGTAATGGATAAACTTAAAAACAATCGATTTTAAAAATTCTTTCACTTATAAAAAGCTATATTATGAGCAAGTAACATAGGCTTTTATATTCGTTTCGAATATTCTATGTACCCGTGCGAAGTCGAATCGTATCGCTAGTTTTAAATAAATTTTCACCTGGAATGCCTTGAGCAGTACATCTACTATCCGCTGAGAGGTGAGCACGTTCCCACCGACGACGGCTGCGCCCTCTGAAGGGTCCAGGATGGACCCCGGTGGGACGATCACTTTCACTGGATTTAAGCAACCCTTGGGTCATGAAACAATTTAATGATTAAAGTTAATTCAATTTTGAATAATATCACATTAAAAAAGAAATTTAAAAAAAAATAATGAAATATAAGTGAAATGTATTTTTACAGCTTTTATTATCATGGCATTTATTTTAAACTAAAAAAAAAAATCTAATGAATGAAAGATTGTGTTCCACAAAATAAAACCGACTTCAATTATGGCAAAACCAGTTATTTTCTTCTAAAAATTAAACTACTATAAACCGATTTAATTTCTATGGAATATCCTTCCAGGTAAAAAAAGAATTTTCCTAATCGGTTTAGAACTGACGGAGTTATGAGGTAACAAACATAAAAAAATACAACCGAATAGAGAACCTCCTTTTTTTGAAGTTGGTTAAAAATTTAAATATTAAGAAGTAAAAATATGAAGATTTTTTTTTATTGCGAGCCACTTTAAAAAAGAGAAAAAATGAATCTTCTATTCTTATTGATATAACTTTATAAATTGCAAATACAATTCGTATCACTAGATGATATTGCGTGAAAAAAAAAAATGGGACGAAACTCAGAACAAAATTCTAATTTCAAGGTCGTTTAAAAACATTAACATTGGTAAAATTACCTGGTTGAGAGGCACATCGTGCCCAACCATGCATCGCAGACAGTAAATAAGGGCAGAGAGTGTGATCGCACGAGGAGCGTTCAGGTTACCCCACACTTCCACGCCGGTACCGCTGGAAATAAAATAAAAAATATAAATAAAGCGGCGTCAAATCTCAATAAGTCGTAATACAATCATATTATAGTCCTTCTGGCCGGATTTAAGCAAAGATATAAAAATCAAACAATAAATAGATAATGATATTTCGTACGTTGGTTAAATTATTAAAAAAAAATACAGATACACCAGTATATCCGGAAACATCATTAAGATTCATTCACACTTCGACAGCGCCGTCATAAATAAGTCACCATCAGCGTGTAATAACTCAATAATATCGGGAGGAAGGTATTGTCAATAACGGGTACTAGCGATTCTATACTAACAATATATCTCCTCACCTACATCCACGTCCACGAGGTTTCCCCTGGAAACCATCGTGGTAATAAATTCTTGATGAATTCGTCACAATAAACTATATAACCTGCTTTTCCCTTACTGTGATAGAGCAGGCAAGGTTGCAATTTAATTACGCACAAAATAAAACTAAATACTATTATGATCCTTCGAGCCGGATCAAATAAGCAGAAGGAACGGAGTGACGAAGATAGAATATAAGTATGACGTTTTAACTCTTAAGTATGTATATCAAAATATAAAAAAAGAATATTGTTATTTTGGCATTTAGCGTTTGGGAACATTTGGCAACCAATGGCTTCCCCAAAGAGGACGCCTATGATCAGCAGTGGACAATTAAGGGCTGATATAATAATAATTAATAACATTTGCTTAATTGGTTACTAAGTAAAAGTTGGTTGGTCACGCATAGATGCTCCTAATTATTTCAAACGTACTCAATAGTTTTCTTGACACTATTCAAAACTCTAATAACACTTACGTAAAGTCGCATATCGCACTTCCGTTATCCTTATCTAGAGTGACGGTGAGGACAATGGGTGTGCCGTTATCCATATACTCGGTCGCCTTCAGCACCGTAGATCCAGTTTTGGCTAAGGCATTATTGGCAATTTCCTGTAATAGAAAGATTTTTTATAGTGTGTGTGTAAGGGGACCTTATTCATAAAAACGAATACAAACTAAATACCTAAAAATCTCTTTTAATAACTATTAGAGTGTTTTGTCTCTGTCTTTTAAATTGAGATATTAGCGCAAGAGAAAAAGATAAAACACTTCAATAGCTAAATTAGGTTTTTAAGAGGTTTAACATTACTTTTTTTTTACTTTGACGCTTTTATGAATAAGGAGCGAAGTTCTTAAAAAAAAAAAAAAAGAAAATATAAAAAAAAAAAAAGTTGAAAATGTCCTACTTCCTAATAGCCAACGGCCAAATAGTGTTCTAATCAATTTTCACATTTAAACATAAACAATACATTTGTTCCACGTCGAAATGTCTGAAATAAAATTCAGGTATGTATGTACTATTTACCTTGAGCATGTCCCGCACAGCCAGCTCGGCGTTCTTCTGTATATGAGCCATGTACGCTTGCACCACGTCCAGGCCGTATTGGTCTATGAGTTCGCCGACCAACTGGATACCCTGAAATAAATTATTTTATTGAAATAGGTGTTATTTTGCCAAATTCCATATCAATGGTTATTTTTTTATTTGAATTATTTTGTTTAATTCTGCTACCATTACGCAGTTTTGATGCTGATACTAGGACCCGATGATCTAATAATTTGCCTAAAACTAAGGCCTTGATTAGAGACGAAACACATGCCACAAAACATGCGTAAACTAAATGGCGGTCGGAGATTGATGGCTAACAAGGGAAGCTGTGGAAATTCTGGTAGTCAATCTTCGTGTGTTGGCAATTAGACACATATTAATGGCAGTGGAATTAAACAAAATAACACTAATCAAATAACCCTGAAATGTAAAAAGCATTGACAGAACCTATTGGTAAATACCGCCATCCCTTCCTATCCTGTGAATGTCAGAAGAGACGACTAAGAATGGTCTAGAGATAGGCAGCATTGTCGCTCTTAAAATATCACTAAAGTCTAACTGCGTTTACCAAACCGCCTGCCAAGCGTGGCAACTACCGGCCTATATCCAACAATGGGCCAGTTAACATATGATTTCAAATAAGTATCTCCATAGATTTTACTTTTGTATTATTATTTTTTCTATTTAATTTAATCTACCCTCCAAAAATAAGCATAATATTGTCTTGTATACAAATTGGGAATCTGTAATTGACTAATGTATGGTGTAAACATAATATTTTTAAGATAAGATACAAGCTGTTGATTCCAGATGTAATATTAAAATAAAATGTAAATAAAAAAATCTGATATGATAATGATTATAAATGGTAAATACCTTAAATAATATATATATACATATATATATATATATATATATATATATATATATATATATATATATATATATATACATATATATATATATATATATATATATATATATATATATATATATATATATATATATATATATATATATATATATATACATATATATACATATTATTATAAATACAGTAAAAGTAGATGAATTCATTTGTATATATGAACTAGGTTATAAAACCTGTATTTCAGACATCAGCGCTCAACCCTCATTACATAGTATAATGTTAGTTCAGCTAAATTTTAGTGCTACATATAGAATATTGATTTTATATAAAGTATATATTAAATATATATATATATATACTTTATATAAAATCATATATATTAAATATATATATATATAGTAAATATATATATATATATATATATATATATATATATATATATGCGTTTATATATGTGTGTTTATATATATGGAGCCAAGCCATCTTGCCGGCACGCACGAGACTACTGCACCACCTAACCGCTAAAATGATTTCTTATTCGTTGGTTTAGAATCTCGCTATCATGTTATTTCAACTTCGTGTGTAAAAATGAATTGCGCGCGGTTTAAGAATTTTTTAAAGTCAGGTCTGAAAGGGATATATCAAGTTTCTATTTTTTCTCTTTCTATCTCTCTATATATGTATACTTACTTATTACGTTCGGTTAATAAAGAGGGACGAATAGTAACGACCTCTATACCGTAAACAACTAACTCTAGAATTTCTTTCCTCTATCTTTCCAATACTCATACGACGGGGGGAAAGGGATTGTTAATAATGGGGATACAAAAGTCTCATTGTTAACAATATACCCTAACAGGTCTACATTTAATTTAGTGTAGTAGTTTTTGTGTAATGCTGGAACTAATATACAGACAGACAACTACTTTACCAGAGGGAGACTGTACAAAAGTCATTTGCTTGGGTACCTTGTCCCATTCGTGTTTCAACCGTAAAGCAGCTGTGTTTGCATAGCTGTGTTTCGGTTTAAAGAATGGGATATGGAGTGAATTTACAGGGTACAGAGGAATAACACCCGAGTCCTCAGGAATGGCAACACATGGGGGTATCATGGGCGAAACAGTATACTCTGTTATGTCCATGGTACTGCTCATGTCTATAGGCGGCGGTTACCACTTTCCAACAGGTGGGCCGTCAGTTTGTTTGCCATTCTAAGTAGTATAAATATATAGCTACTATACTTGAATATCTTCCATGTATAGACATTGTCTAGTTATAAATCTTATTAGTGAAATGCTTACTCTTTGGTTGGCAGCCACTTGTGCCTTCAAGTCGGACAGGTTGTCAGCCAGATTCCTGGTGCCGGAGCAGCCAGGCTCTTTGCCAGGATTCATGAGCTCTGAAAATATTAATGGGATTACAATTGTCAGATGTTTATTATTATATACTTACGCACGCAAACGCACACGATCACGCACGTACGCACACACACACACACACACACACACACAGCGTTCTGTTTTTAAATAAAGTGCAATATATTTTTTAAGTTATCCAAATAAATAATTAGTAACATTACTTACATGTAACAATCATCATCATCATCATCACATCAGCGCAATAAGGGGGGATTTGTCTATAGTTGCCACGCTTAGCAGGCGGGTTGGCAACCGCAATTAGGTATTCCGTTAAGTTTTAAGAGGGACGCTACTGTCCATCCCTTGATCATTAAGTTTCCTTAGTCGCCTCTTATAGCACTCACGGGAAAGAAAATGGTGGTCTACTCTATGCCGGGGCCACTTGCAGATTGTTAGTTCTACAATACAGTATACTCTGTTATGTCCATGGTACTGCTCATGTCTATAGGCGACGGTTACCACTTTCCATCAGGTGGGCCGTCAGCTTGTTTGTCATTCTAAGTTGTACAAAAAAAAAAACCTTCCATATTACAAGTACTTGTATGTACAAGAGCGCAAAACTGCAGACAAACTGCAATGCAGTTTCGCGGCACTAAGAATATATATTGTCTAGGTAACTGTTTACTTGAAATAAAAATAAATTAGTCATCAAACTCATTGGGTGTTGCCAGTCACACACATACTAATAGTAGCGAAATGGGCGGGGGAAGGGATTGTTAGTAATGGAGACCGAGAACGCCATTGCTAGCAATATACCCAACCAGGTCGACCTCCTCGCGGTTCCCCCTGGAAACTATCATGGTTAATTCCTGATGAATTCATCATGATGGGCTAACTGGCCTCTTTTCATTCTCATCTATATCACCCTTCACTGGTCCTCCGCCAGCGTATCCCGTTAGCGAAGGCGGAGAATTTAATCTACGTTTAATTTGGGATGTTTGTTTTTTAACATGTCAATCCCATAAAATCTAAACAAGTTATCATCGCCGTTCTGGTTAGTATGGTTAGTAGTAGGCAACCTAACGCGGAAATGCCACAAGTGTCATGGGGACCTTTGGGTCGGGTACGGATCATGAATGGGACTGACCATTAATTTTTTTTCTTTTTTTGTGATTCTGTGAAATGTACTAGTTTTATTAAAATATTTTTAGTTATTAAATTTCCTCTATGTAACTGTTTACTTGAAATAAATAAAAATAAATAAGTTATCTACTATTATAATTATGACTAAACAATACTGCTTACTAATTCACTTAAGCACAAAGCAATTTTGGTAGTAGGAGCATGCATTATGCTCTGAACAATCCCCACATCATATTTATTAATATTAAATGTTTTTAAAAATGTTTCCCTCTCCCTTCGGTTCCTATCACATTCCATCAATGGGTGCTGTACAATCTGTCTTCAAATAAGAGTTTATAAAAATCACAAAATATCATAGATTTTTTTTATAAAAAATAGTCTGCAAAAGTGGGCAAAAGTGCTTAACTTTTGCCCCATTGTTTTCCCATTATTACTGTTCTTATCCATAAGTCATAATTTTGAATTCCAACTTTAAAAAAGTCAAGCGTACGTTCAACAAGCGGTCCCTCGTTGAATCGTCCGCCGTCGACCAGCAGCATGGACTTGAAGGCGGCGCCCTCTTGCGCCAGGCTGACGGAGTGCGGCGGCATCGAGCCGGGCGTGAGGCCGCCGATGTCCGCGTGGTGGCCGCGCGACGCCACGAAGAAGATCGGACGACTGGCAGACCTGGTGGGGGGGGGGGGGGCGAAGTAATAGCTTTCTGAAGGCAAGTACGTTGCGGAAGTCATATAGACTTTTTTTTGTATTTTGATTTGAAGGGTGGAATATGGTAATGGAATTACAAGGTACAGAGGCGTAACCCTTTAGTCCTCAGGAACGGCAACACACGAAGGGTATCATAGGCGACACAGTATACTCTATTACGTCCATGGTACTGTTCGTTTTTATAGGCGACCATTACCAATTTTCATAAGGCGGGTCGTCAACTTGTTTGCCATTCTATGGTGCATAAAAAAATACACAAAACACTGTCAAAGAAACATTTCGATAAACAATCCACCTTGTTAAATCCAATTTTTAAATTATTATTTATTTATTTATTATTTTTGAGGAACCTTACAGTTATAATAACTTGATAATTAAATAAAAATGACAACAGCAAGCTAATTAAAAGCTTATTGTTGTCATTATATATAGTTATTAATAAGATCGATTTTTTAGATAGTAAAAAATCAATCGAAAATTTGAATTGAACAAAATATTTCATATACGTACTTGTGGAACACGGGTGTGATAACGGTAAAGTCGGGGAGGTGAGAGCCACCAGCTTTGGGGTGATTCGCCAGTAACACGTCACCAGGCTTCAGGGAGTCACCGCGGACTTTCATCTGCAATACAAGGAGAATTACCGTATAATCGCGGCGTAGAATGGGCCACCCCTTTCTTTTCCATGCGTGTTGTAAGAGGCGACTAAAGGAAGTTTTTTTTTTTTATACAACTTAGAATGGCAAACAAGCTGACGGCCCACCTGATGGAAAGTGGTAACCGTCGCCTATAGACATGAGCAGTACCATGGACATAACAGAGTATACTGTTTCGCCCATGATACCCCCCATGCGTTGCCATTCCTGAGGACTCAGGTGTTATTCCTCTGTACCCTGTAAATTCACGCCATATCCCACCCTTCAAACCGAAACACAGCCATGCAAACACAACTGCTTCACGGTTGAAACACGAATGGGACAGAGGTACCCAAGCAATCGACTTTTGTACAAAGTCTCCCTCTGGTTAATAGTCAAGGGATGGGCAGCAGCATACCTCTTAAAACATCACCAAAACCTAACTGCACCGTATTTTAATCTGTACTTTAGTTACTTATATTTTACTTGAATCGTTTATATATTTTTGCAATAAAGAGTTAAATATTAATACTAATTCGCGGGTAAACCCGATGGGAGGAGGGGAAGGGATTGTTAGTAATGTAGATTAAGGGCCCTATTGCTAGCAATATACCCAACCAGGTAGCAATAGAAGGTCTATTGCCCCTATTGCTACCTGGTAACCATCCCCTGGAAACCATCGTGCCGAATTCTAAGTGTATTCATCACGATAGGCTAATTGACCTGCTTATTTTCATTCTCATCTATCATCCCTCACTGGTGTATACCGTTAGCGTTGAAGAGCAGCGCGTAATCATTCACTCGGCAAGCATCTAGTATTCATCAGAACATTACCTGATGCTGTCCACAAGTGGCTCGAGACAATGTTGCATGGCGGGGATTGCCGAGTTGATGGAAAATTCTACGTCGATGTGCGGCCTCAAAGCTCGTGTGGCACGAGTTCGTCCAGGCCGCCGTCGGGGCCGATTCTTCACCACGACAATGCCCCTGCCCACACCTCTCTTGTTGTCCGTGAGTTTTTGAGTAAAAAGGTGACCGTCGCCGGATTTGGCCGTGTGACTTCTTCTTGTTCCCTTTATGCATTTCATGAGATAAAAAAAATCGACGTCCGCTGCAGCACAAGTGCATTATGTGACAGGGGATAAAATGTTCTGAATAATTGTAAAATAAAATTTTTAAAAAACTGAATACTTTCCGGACAAACCTCGTATTCATCACGATAGGCTAATTGACCTGCTTATTTTCATTCTCATCTATCATCCCTCACTGGTGTATACCGTTAACGCAGGCCATTCCATTGTCATCCATTAAAAAAATAAATAATGGGAAGCATCTAGTATTCATGAATTACCTGATACTGCACAGTCTCCTGCATGGCGCCGAGGTGGACGGGTATGTGCGGAGCGTTGGAGACCAGGCCGCCGTCGGGGCCGAACAAGGCGCACGAGAAGTCCAGCCGCTCCTTTATGTTCACAGAAATCGACGTCCGCTGCAGCACCCTGACAGAAATGTTCATTTAAAACTGAATACTTGCGGTGTGGTCCCAACATTGAACAAACCATCCCTTCCTATACAGTTAGTATCGCGAGAGGTGACTAGTGAGTCTCTCTTGAAACATCATCAAACCTAACTGTGGTTGCCAGGGGAGAAGGGATTGTTAGTAATGGAGATTAAGAATCCCATTGCTAGCAATATACCTAACCAAGTCAGCGTCCACGCGATTCCCTCTGGAAACTATCACGGTTAATTCCTGATGAATTCATCATGATGGGCAAACTGGCCTGTTTTCATTCTCATCTATCACCCTTCACTGGTACCCCGCCAGCGTATACCGGTAGTGTAGGCAGGGTTACCATTCTATTTTCACTTATAAAAAAAAATGCGGTTGCCAATCCGTCTACACAGCGTGGCACTTACTGGCAACCCTTAGAGGGGAGATTTAGGGGCAGTGGACAGTAAATGGCTGATAATCACTGTACAGAAATTTAAAATAGACAAGAGACAAAACTCTAGCTGTTGGTTGATATTGCAGTAATAAAAAGACCGCGATGTGAAATTAATATTTTACTCCGAGCACGTATCATTACAACGAGATGCGATTACAAAGGAGAGAGCTTTTTTTTATATACGACTTAGAATGGCAAACAAGCTGACGGCCCACCTGGTAGAAAGTGGTAACCGTCGCCTATAGACATGAGCAGTACCATGGACATCACAGAGTATACTGTTACGCCCATGATACCCCCCATACGTTGCCATTCCTGAGGACTCAGGTGTTATTCCTCTGTACCCTGTAAATTCATGCCAGCGGTGTTATTGTGTTGCCATGTACCCTTCCTCTTGTGGTTTTTCTATGCTGGTAACACACATTTATGACACGAATCACTCTTCATTATGGGGTTATAATTCCATTTTCATACATTATAGAAAAGGTCCTACTTAGGGTTCAGAAAAGAGACAAATTATAAAAACTATTGAGTACAGAAGGGAAAAAATGTTGGGACACTTGATACGACACGACCAACTTATGAACATTATAATAGAAGGTAAGATAGAAGAAAGGAGGGGAAGGGGGGGACCAAGGCATAGTTGCATCAGGCAGATCAAGGAAGGAGTTGGTGTCGTGTCGTATCAAAAGGTGAAGAGACTCACTGAAAATCATAGTGAGTGGCAAGAGCTCCACCGACAAGGGCGCAGCTCTTAAATAGGATAGACAGAAAGGGTGTTACATCAAATGCAAATGGCGCAAAAAATGCCTAGCAGTATGTTAGTGTGTACTGAATCGACAGATAGATAAGTAAAATCAGTAAGTACTATGTATTACTCTCATTTCCGTATAATATAATATATTTTATATATGTATAATATAATATATTTTATATATGTGTAAGTATATTTGTTATATGTAATTTTAGTATGTATGTATATTAATTATTACTAGTACTGCATTTGTGTATTCACACTTCCCTATGGTTGACTAGGAAAGAATGCTTCTAGCATTAAGTTCGCCATGTAAACATATATGTACTAATGAATAAATAAATTAATAAAATAGATGTGAAATACATTAAAAGTGTCAATTTACCTGCCCATCTGTTCCGCTATGGACATAAACCGATGTGAGAATATGCTCAACTGTATTGAATCTAGGTCGGTAGTGACCCGCTTTGGTTGTCCCGTGCCCACTGTTATACGGATATCGCCATATTTGGTTATGTCCGCGCGACAATCTGGAAAATAGATATTGATTTATTTCTTACGATGATTATTTATGATGATATTAGTTTTTTTTTTACAGGTGATAATAAAATGGCAACCCCGCCTGCGCTATCGGTATACACTGGCGGGGCACCAGGAGCGATGATAGGTGACAATAAAAGCAGGTTTTTTTTTTAATGAGTGAAGATGGAATGGTAGCCCCGCCTGCGCTATCGGTATACGCTGGCGGGGTACCAATGAAGGGTGACAGGTGAGGATGAAGGAAAGTCAGTTGGCCCATAGTGATCAATTGAACAAGAATTAACCACTATGGTCTCCAGGGAAAACCGCGTGAAGGTCGACCTGATAGGGTGTATTGCTAGCAATGGGGCTGTTAAATCTCATTACTAACAATCCCTTTCCCCCCGATGGAAGCAGGTCAGTTAGCCTATCGTGACGAATGCCATCGGAATAGAGTCCATTAGAATAAACCACGATAGTTTCCAGGGGGAACCGCTTGGAGGTCGACCCGATAGGGTCTATTTGATAGTAATGGGGAAATTAGACTCCATTACTAACAATCCCTTTTCCCCCTGACGATATTAGTTATAAAACTGAAGTAAAGATTATGTAAGTATAGATCCTGCATTAACATGGCACGCGCATACAATTTTTTACTTCAATGTGTGTGAACATATACAGACGTGGTGCTCTGTTTGTGTTAGTAAGGAAACATCTTCAGTTATGGTCCGGCCAGAGAAGTATTACATTCCTTGGTAGAAACCTTGTAAATTTTTTTACTCACACATTTTTAATTCTTTGAACATTGGAGGGGCGTGCCATGTTATCGTAGACAATCTATAGTCTTTTCATTTAAGAGTTTCATCTTGTCGATGCAACTAATTCATGCCTCTTCTTCCAGCCAGTTCTATCCCAGGCCATATCCTTGACCTCCCTATACGACATGACACCTAGTGTTTCTTTTATTTGTCCCATGTAGTTATTCTATCATCATAATTACATTAGTCTTTAACTGAGCACTGTTGAACGTAAGCCTCCCCTTTTGTGACGATTTGTCAATAGTTGCCATATTTGGCAAACGAGTTGGCAATCACAGTTAGGCTTTGGTAATGTTTAAGGAGGGATGCTGCTGCTCTATCGCTCAACAATAGAGTAACATTTGCTGGCAAAACTCCCCTTATTAGGACGGCCTATGTTTAGGAGTAAACACTTAATGGATGATATAACAGGATTTATTATTGCATTACCTGGTTCAATAAGTATTGTGGACAAACTGTCCATGATGATGGCCGGCCCGAAGATCTGCTGCTCGGGACGTAGCTTTTCCAACTGATATATCGCGGTGTCTTGGTAGCCACCCTCGAAGTATACCTTCGTAGTCTGTGGACAGTACATATAATGTTTACAGGGCCCGATTCAGGGGAGTGTAAGCTGGGCAAAAAGAAGAAGGGCAAAATGATGTCATTGCCGGTAGCGTAGCAAAAACACAAAATTAATATACATTTTTAAGACAGTGAACTAGACTAGGACGTGCGGGTTCAAATCCGTTCTGCTTCGAGTTTTTTTTTTTTATATCACACAATAATTATTGGAATATAATTTTGGATTGTTAATAATGTTTCTATATTAATTTGCCAAGTGTCTAATTTACACTAATATAAAGAATTAATAAGAATTCTTTGAACTGAATACACTTATCTCTGGAACTATGATGTATATACTTATTTATAAATATATATATATATATATATATATATATATATATATATATATATATATATATATATATATATATCTGGTTTGAAGAGGAGTAGTTATAATCACTTGTTTATAACTACTCCTCTCCATCCAAAGGTAGCCTGGAAGAGATTGCTTACTGGTTATTCCTTACAGTGTGGTAATACTGTACTGTGATACGCTTACCTTCTCTGGAACCGGCTTGATGCCCTTCCCGCTAGGTGGCGCCACCTCCTCAGGCACTTGACTCACTGCCACAGCCCGTACACGTATATCATCAACAATGACATCACGATCTGACAGTGTGAAACCGAACTCATTCTTGTATCTAGAATGTAAAGAACTCTTTAAAATATCAGTGGGCAATTAATGACTGAAATCATGATGATTATTACCCTTTAAACTGATATATTAGCCATATTTGAAGACCGAAACACAAATGGGACAAAGGTACCCGAGCAGACAACTTGAATTACAATCTCGCTCTAGTAAAACTTTTTATTATTATTTATTACCTGTTGACAAAAGCAGTGTAGAAATCGCCATGGAGGCAGGCCGTTGGCGAATCACCAGGCACTGGGGAGACCATCAGGGCGCAGTCAGTGCCAGCATAGCGCAGATGTAAGTACGGCTCTGTTACTATTTGAGAGTTTGAGAAGCCCTGCAATAAACAAAAACAAAACAAGTAATTACAAATTATTATTATTTCAGCCGTTAACTGTCCACTGCTGGACATAAGCCTTCCCCATAAGGGAAATTTTGCTCATAACGCCTTAACGGCTTAACCAATCACGATGCAATTTAGTATACACGTACTTTATGAGATGGAGAAGGTCATAGATTATACATATCATCATAAATTAATCTCGCCAATCTTTGCCAAAATTAATCTCGTTTTACTAAAGACTGATATTGTATGTATGAATGAATCATGTGTTTACTAACTTAGGATCCAATTCTCCCCTCAACAGAACGTTGTCATCGTATAATAAAGCCGTAAACGTTGACCATGATATCGACATCTTTGGTAATTCTTTAGTGCAGTTTACTAGGCTTATTAATTATATGGATTGGTAGTTAGGTCTTTTCTAATTGTATAATTGTTAGTTAGTGTACATTGACGCTTATCTGTGAGAGCTGTATACACCTTTAATTGATGTGTTCATATGGCCTTAAGCTTGGTAGTGGAGGAGTGAGATTTTTTTGTTCAAACATAGATTTAAGCATTTTTGAATAGTAGTTTTTTTCTTTTACTTACTAATAACATTGTATATTGTCTGCTTAATTATTGTGAGCATATTGTTGGTGTGTCTTTTATAAATAAATAAATAAATGTATTTAACTTTCACTTTAGTACGTCACCACCCGCACTTCTTATCGAACGATACTTCTATGCGCTAGAGTGCAGACTTTCATCGACTTCCTAGTAGCACAATAGAAAAAAAACAATATATATATATACATATCTAGAGTCGGGTTATAGTACATTTATTATAACTTTGTATGTCAGCACGCTAGATTTATAACATTGATTTGGCTTTTGCTGTTATAATGTTATAATTATTTTTAATGAATAAATAAATAATAAATATTTTAATGGACGATAATAGAATAGCATCCTCATCTTCGCTATCGGTATACACCGGCGGGGCACCAGTGAAGGATGATAGGTGAGAATGAAGCAGGTCAGTTAGAACCCACCGTGACGAATTTAACAATAAATCAATCATGATGGTTTCCAGGGAGAACCACGAGGAGGTTGACCTGATATAGTATATTGCTATAAATGGGGCTACTAACCCCCATTATTGGGGGGAAAGGGATTATTAGTAATGGAGACTAAGAATCCCATTGTTAGCAATACATCCAACCAAGTCGACCTTCTCGCGGTTCCCCCTGGAAACTATCATGGTTAATTCCTGATGAATTCATCATGAGGGCTAACTGGCCTGTTTTCATCCTCATTGATCACCCTTCACTGGTGCTCCGTCAACGTATCCCATTAGCACAGGCGGGGTTACCATATCATTTTCATCCAATAAAAAACCCCCCATTATTAACAATAACTTCTCCCCCTATAAAATAATATTGGAGAGGTTGTTTTGTTGAGGTATACCTGGGCGCGCAGCTTGTCCCTTGCGACGGCGGCCAGCAGCGACAGCTGCGAGTCGAGGTGCGGGAACTGGTCGCGGCAGTACGGCGCCGCGCTCGCCTGCTGCTCCTCCTGCACCGCCTGCGCCAGCGCCATGCCGTACGCGGACAGGATGCCTGCACACCACGCACGCTACAATCTACCGGCGCGCAGACAATGTTCATAATGGGATCTAGCAGCCCCATTACCAACAATATACCCTATCAGGTCTACCTCCACGTGGTTCCCCCTGGAAACCATCGTGGTTAATTCTTGTGAAATTCGTCACGATGGGCTAACTGACCTGCTTTCATCCTTACCTATCATCCCTCCCTGGTGCCCCGCCAGCGTATACCGATAACGCAGGCGGGGTTATCATTCCATTATCACCCATATAAAAAAAAAACTGCTGAGGTGAGGTATCTAAGGACCGGCGCCGCATTTGACATATCTTTGATAGCCGAATTTTTTTAATGGATGATAATAGAATGGTAGTCCCGTCTGTGCTAACAGTATACGCTGGCGGGGCACTAGTGAAGAATATAGTGATAAGTGATAATAAAATAGCAGGTCAATAGCAGCTAATTAGGGAGGAAAGGGATTGTTAGTAATGTTGACTGAGAATTCCATTGCTAGCAATATACCCAACCAGGTCGACCTCCACGCGGTTCTCCCTGGAAACTATCATGGTTAATTCCTGATGAATTCACCATGATGGGCTAACTGGCCTGTTTTCATTCTCATCTATCACCCTTCACTGGTGCTCCGCCAGCGTATCCCGTTAGCGCAGGCGGGGTTACCATACCATTTTCACCCATCAAAAAAAAATAGCAGCTAATTGACCTGATTAATCACGATGGTATTGCTAGCAATGTATTGCTAGCAATGGGTCAGTTAGACTACATTACTAACAATCCCTTTCGTCCCCACCTCAGTTACAGTTAGTAATGTAACTCACCGGCGTACTTGTGCACGAGCACGAGCGAGGCGCCGAGCCGCCGTGCGACTGCGCAGGCGTGTTGTCCGCCGGCGCCGCCGAAGCATGCTAACGCGTGCTGCGACGCGTCATGGCCCCGAGCCGTCGTCAGTGCCCTGACACAGGGGCGTCATATCATATCATATCTTTTAATCTATCTACCAGAGGGAGACTTCGTACAAAAGTCGTTTGCTTGGGCACCTGTGTTTCGGTTTGAAGGGTGAGATAAGGCGGTGAATTTACAGGGTACAGAGTAATACCCTCTCATCTATTAAATAGATAATTATTATCGATCCATAACTAATAACGCAACTTCTAAAATATTTGTAGTCTAGTATTATTTATTTCCATATAACTTTATTTTTATACAACTTAGAATGGCAAACAAGCTGACGGTCCACCTGATGGAAAGCGGTAACCGTCGCCTATAGACATGAGCAGTACCATGGACATAACAGAGTATACTGTTTCACCCATAATGCCCCCCATGCGTTGCGATTCCTGAGGACTCAGGTGTTATTCCTCTGTACCCAGTTAATTCACGCCAACTGTTTACTTCATTTCATACTGTATAATTATGTTAAAGCAAATGCTGTGAATACCTTTAGTGGGCATGTGCATTAATATTGTATTGTATTTAATGTTTGTTATATGTATTATAATGCAATATACTGTTGGTGTTCCTTAATTAATAAATAGATATTATAAATAAATTATGAATTCATTTGGGTTTTTTTTTTTGATGGATGATCATGGAATGGTAACCGCGCCTGCGCTATCAGTATACCATACACTGACGGGCCACCAGTGAGAGATGATTGGTGAGAATGAAAAGGCAGGTCAGTTAGCCCATCGTGACGATATCAACGATAAATTACTCACGATGGTTTCCAGGGGGAACCGCGTGGAGGTCGACTTGAAAAGGTATATTGATAGCGATGGGAACTAACCTCCCCATTACTAACAATCCCTTCTCCCCTTAAGATCATTTAGGTTAGGATTTATTACCTGATCGGTCTGCACATGGCCTCGTTAGCAACGTTAATGAAGCCCATCGCCACCTCCTCCATAGTCATCTAGAAAATAACAAAATTCGAAGTGATTCAAAAGTGATCTTTTAGCATGTAAAAAAAAACTTTTTATGCATTATTAATGATTCGACCTTTTTTTTTTTATACAACTTAGAATGGCAAACAAGCTGACGGCCCACCTGATTGAAAGTGGTAACCGTCGCCTATAAACATGAGCAGTACCATGGACATAACAGAGTATACTGTTTCGCCCATGATACCCCCCATGCGTTGCCATGCCTGAGGACTCAGGTGTTATTCCTCTGTACCCAGTAAATTCACGCCATATCCCACCCTTCAAACCGAAACACAGCCATGCAAACACAACTGCTTCACGGTTGAAACAGGAATAGGACAAAAGTACCCAAGCAATCGACTTTTGTACAAAGTCTCCCTCTGGTAGACCTGGCTTTAAACGGTTTTTCGAAAATAAAACATGGCCAATATTACTCTATATATACTATGCCATCAGACGTACCTCTTTTATACCGATTGCGTGGCAGCAGTAACAGCATTCTGAGGGCATTATGTAATAAATACGATAGCCCGATCCTCCCATTGTGGGTCAAAATTATTATAGGGGCCATAAAATGATTTGCTTTGTTTTTTTTCTACTAAGATAGTTTAAATCAATTGTTACTAACAAAAATGGATCCTTGTTATCCGTAATAGAAATTATTATTATTACTCGCTAGATACTCTTTAATGGAATGGCAACGCATGGGGGGGGGGGGGATCATGGGCGAAACAGTATACTCTGTTATGTCCATAGTACTGCTCATGTCTATAGGCGACGGTTACCACTTTCTATTAGGTGGACCGTCAGCTTGTTTGCTATTCTAAGTTGCATAAAAAAAAATATTACAAATCAAAAATTTCTAACTAAAACTATGGAAACCCCCTACAAATAACATTTAGCGACTACGCAGCTACATACCTCTTTGCCGCCATCTTGTCTTAAGAAACTATTAATGTTTTCGGTCATCTTCTTGAAGGCGGTCACAGTGGCTTCCCGGTCCAGTGGCTCGTTCTCAGACGGGCCAAATATTTTGGGGAAGTACTCGGGCAGGAGGCGACCTGATATAATGAATACTGTCTATATATAACCATATAAGTGCTCTTTATTTGCAGCAACTTTTAAGAACATTCTAAAGACACACATGAAGTTAAATTAAAAAAAAAAAGTTATGAATCGAGGGAAAGAAAAGGTAATATCAACTTTTCCTTGAAAGAGGTAATGGAGAGACTCTTGTATGTGGGTAAGCTCACCTAATGTGACAATAGCCTACAATAGCGCTAGCCTAAGCTGACGATAGCCTAACACGGTAGTAGCGGGCGGAAAGGAATTGTTAGTAATGGGACTAGAGGTCCCATTGCTAACAATATGCCTTATCAGGTCGACCTCCACATGGAAAACCTCCTGGAAACCATCTTGATTGTTTTTTTAAGAATTCATCACTATAGGTCAACTGACCTGCTTCCATCCTCACTTTATCATCCCTCGCTGGTGCCCCGTCAGTGTATACCGTGAACGCAGGCGCACGTTACTATTCCATTATCATCCATAAAAAAAAAAACATGGCGGTAGCCTAACATAGTGTGTGCTGGGACTTCGAATATGGATTCGTCAAAGATCCGCTGACATATAAAACCAAAGATGGATACAGGCTACTGATTGCAGACAATCAAAATTGGCCGTACCTACGTTGAATCAACGACTATCAAAACGTTTATTACATCTAGATAGAAAAAACCTCAAAATAATGATAGGGACAATAACGGGCCATTGGGCATTAAACAAACATTTATACAAATAGGAGCCACAGACAGCGCTCTATGTCGAGGCTGTTTCGACGCCGAAGAAACAGGTGCTCACGTAATCCTGGAATGTGAGGCTGTGGCCCATCAACGTTTAGAAATCCTCGGAACGGTGAGGTCGCTCCCTGTGAAGATCCCAGGAAGCTTCTGCGCTTCTGGGCGGAGCTAGGTTGGCTGTACTAGCCACGACTCATACGCACAACGGCCCAAATGAGAGGCTAAGCGCGGAAAATGGAGTCTTTTTCACATTCACATTGACACAGCGTGCACTACACGTACCTAGCAGCAGGTTGGCGTCGGTGAGCGCGAGCGGGCCGCCCTTGCGGTAGCACGCAGGCCCGGGCTGCGCCCCCGCGGACTCGGGCCCCGCCACCAGCAGCCCCGACCGGAACAACAGCATCGACCCGCCGCCCGCCGCCACCGTGTTGATGTCTGCACACCATTCAAATATAATCACTCTTCACCCTTCGGAGGGCACGTAAAACCGTCATCGAGAGGTCATCGTGTATTATGAAATGGCCTGAAATCGTTATACCGACATGCGGGTACTTATATAAATTATTTCTTTCTTCGTCTTTCTTTTTTTATAACATATATATTTATATATAATTATTTCATTATTTATAGTTTATCGAAAGAACAAAATATGTGTTGTGACACGTCTAGTACCCTTTACACGTAAGACGACGACTCGGTCTGTTGGCCACCAAAATGCAAAGCGACCTCCTATTTTTCTAAGATCCACGCATACTGTTACAACGCTAGCATATAGGGAGGAAAGGGATTGTCAGTAATGGAGACTAAAAATCCCATTGCTAGCAATATACCCAACCAGATCGACCTCCTTGCGGTTCTCCCTGGAAACTATCATGGTTAATTCCTGATGAATTCATTATGATGGGCTAACTGGCCTGTTTTCATTCTCATCGATCACCCTTCACTGGTGCTCCGCCAGCGTATACCGGTAGCGCAGGCGGGATTACCATCCCATTTACATCCACCAAAAAAAAACCTTAGCATATAGACATATTATTGCTGACTAGCAATATCATTTATTCCCAATTAAATCAGCAGTATTATGTCTATATAAACTCTAAATCAATCAGTCGTAATTTAGCTAAACAAATTACTGTCCAACTACGGACCTGGGGGCCTACCACGAAATGAAATTCCGAAGTTTCGGACTCAATTTCGTGTTTTTATTCATACCTAAATCGGCCCAGTAAATGGAGCTTAACACTTCGTTCGCCGATAAATCTTATCATAAAAGTCCAAAGGAATAATTAATATATTTTTAATGTTTTTAAACGGTAAGTATAATGTAATTTTAACAACAAATTTGTATTTCGTTCGGCTCGGAAATTTCGGAAACCATTTCATGGTAGGCCCTCCGGTTTCTGCCCGCCGGTCTGGCCAGTAAAACTAACTAGTTAGATTCATCTAGGCGCAATAAAACCCTGAACCAAGGGTCTCGCGCGTCGCAAGTCAAAGTGAACCTTCAAATCAATGAAAGTGTACTATTAGCTGTGTACAAAAAAAAAATTAAATAATATATCATATATAATATTAATAATCATCTGCTCTCGATTATTTAGTTTAGTTTATTGTGGAAACTTTACTGATTTATGTTATGGTTATGTATACTTTTTTATATGTTTTAGATATTGTATGTTTCCCTTTCAAAGTAAAATAAAATAAAATAAAAATAAAAATAAAATAAATAATTTCGGCGTGTGGGAAATAGTTTTTTTTTTTTTTTTTAATTAAACACTAACAGTACAAAATCACGGGCAAAAAGCTAGTAAACAAACTGACAAACCGAGCTGCGGCGCCTGTATGGTGACTCCAGCCGTGGTGGCCTCGTGGACGTGTTCCAATGCGCCCGCATAACGAGACACGTCCGTCGACGTGCCGCCCATGTCGAAACCTGGTAATAAAATATATTAATATATATATATATATATTAATAACATGACCAGAGGGAGACTTTGTACAAAGTCGATATCTGTCCCATTCGTGTTTCAACCGTGAAGCAGTTGTGTTTGCATGGCTGTGTTTCGGTTTGAAGGGTGGGATATGGCGTGAATTTACACGGTACAGAGGAATAACACCTGAGTCCACAGGAATGGCAACGCATGGGGGGTATCATGGGCGAAACAGTATACTCTGTTATGTTCATGCTACTGCTCATGTCTATAGGCGACGGTTACCACTTTCCGTCAGCTTGTTTGCCATTCTAAGTTTATAAAAAAAATTAATATATATATATTAATAACATGACCACCCCCGGCAGAAGCACAGAGACGTATTATTATTTGTTGTTTTAATACTGACTGTTGATACTGAGGTTTTTTAGAACAATGTATTATTTTGAAGCTTGTTCTGTGTCAGATTTTTATAAGACATGTCTTGTATTTTTTCACTAAACTTATTATTTTATATCACAAATACATATATGTTTTATTACTGCATCCTGCTATTTACAACAGGTTATGGGCCAGCTCTGTAAGTAGAAAATTTTCACGATATTTAACAAGAGTAATTCGCCGATCTCCTTTGAAAAACTTAAAGGACGCGTGAACAATGTAGATTGAAAATTTGTTATGCAGAATGCTTTTACTTTTGAAAATATATGAAAATGTATTTGTGAATATAGTGCAAATGATAGCTTGTAACCTAAAATCAGAAAACGACTGGACGACAAGGAAAAATCATTGATTTGTGTTGAAAAAGTTTTTTTTTTTTTCTCATCTCATGAGAGCTAAAACTGCAAATCAAGTTTGGAATGCTCTGGAAGGTGCATATGATGACAAAGGTCTTGGTATGAGATTGAAGACGTTACGTCGTCTTTGTTCAATAAAACTGGAAGACTTTGTTGATATGGAGGCGTGTGTCGATCAAGTTTTGTTGTATGTTCTACAGTTAGCAAGTACGAATAAAACTATCGATGATGAGTTTCTTTGGGCAATTATGCTGCAAGGTTTCCCATTGGAGTACGAATCCATGACCATGGCACGTGAGCACTCGGAAATTGTAATATTAGTTGGTTTAGTGAAGACTAAATTATTACAAGAAAACCGTTGGATAACTCGTGGTGAATCGAATGAATGCTTGTTTTCTTGGAAGAAAAGCACTTCAGCTTCGAGTACATCCGGAACAAGTGACGCGTAAGGAGACAAAGATGAGTTAAGGAATGCGAAGCAGTCTTATTATCATAAGAAGGAACCGTGGTGCTGAAAGTGTAGACAGAAATGGCATCTTAAAAAAAAGTCGCAGTGAAAAGAGTTTTTTACTGTGTTTTGTCGATATACACTGCTTGCGGATACAGAAAATTCGTTGCAAATTAACTCAGGAGCCACAAATTATGTGACTGAACGGCGTGATCTGATGAATAATTTCATATCGCGTGATTGTCGAGTGGTGAAAAAGGCTTCGTTTACCGAGGCGGAGTATATAGTATTATTGGAGGCGGTAAGAGAAGTGGTGTACGTCCGTGTCTTACTCTCCGAGGTGACGGGGCATATTAACGCTATCGTAATATATTGCGGCAATCAGTCAGCGGTCAAACAGTTGCTGGTCAACATCCAGGATTAAGAGGGCGTGTTAAAGTTTTAATACTGGCTGTTGACACTGAGGTTTTTTAGAACAATGTATTATTTTGAAGCTTGTTCTGTGTCAGATTTTTATAAGACATGTCTCGTATTTTTTCACTAAACTTATTATTTTATATCACAAATACATATATGTTTTATTACTGCATCCTGCTATTTACAACATTATTATATTCATTATTCTTCAAATCCATCACAATGGACTAACTGGGGGGGAAAGGGATTGTTAGTAATGGAGATTGAGAATCCCATTGCTAGCAATATACCCAACCAAGTCAACCTCCTCGCGATTCCCCCTGGAAACTATCATGGTTAATTCCTGATATATTATCTAACTGGCCTGTTTTCATTCTCATCTATCACCCTTCACTGGTGCCCCGCCAGCGATAGCGCAGGTGGGGTTACTATTCCATTTTCTACCAATAAAAAAAATGGACTAACTAACTAAATACCAGTAAGTACACTCTGCTATATTATCATACCGATAGCTTAGATACCTACCTACCTTTCCATTCCTATATTAAAAAAAAAAAATAACAACCAGAATCCCTTTTTCAAGCGACTACCAAACGAAGTTTTTTTGTTTGTTTTTATTTATTTTTTTAAAGCATCAAATTACCAATCACTGGAAGGCCCGTCTCCTTTTGATAAGATGTCATGGCGTAGCCTACCACTCCACCGGCGGGGCCCGACAGAATGGCGCGGGATCCATTAAATCTAAAACATAAATATTTCATTACTCTTGAGATATGCCAGAGGGAGACTTAGTACAAAAGTCGATTGCTTGGGTACCTCTGTCCCATACGTGTTTCTACCGTGAAGCAGTTGTGTTTGCATGGCTGTGTTTCGATTTAAAGGGTGGGATATGGCGTGAATTTACTGAGTACAGAGAAATAACACCTGAGTCCTCAGGAATGGCAACGCATGGGAGGTATCATAGGCGAAACAGTATACTCTGTTATGTCCATGGTACTGCTCATGTCTATATGCTCATGTCATAGGATTTAACTACTTTATATAAATAATAAATAAAGGCCCCCTCCTCTACCTTCGGTGTCGTAAGGAGCGCCTAAGAAAACTTAATGGTCGAAAAATGGACAGCAGCGTCCCTAGTAAAACATCAGCAAGGTCCACCTGCGGTTGCCAACCTGCCTGCCAAGCGCGGCAACTACTGGCAAATCAAAAATCCCCCTTAGGGGAGGCCTTGATATGATGAAAAGATGTAGAGACTTACAAATTCATAGGCGTGAGTCCGCCATCGGACTGCATGAACAAGACGTTGGTGTTGGCAAGGTGGTTGGTGAAGCCGCTGGCGAAGCCGCGCACGTAGTCCCTGATGTGAGGCGTGAGGTACGCGTCCGCGCTCGCCGTGAACCCGCGCGGCACCATGCGGACCATCGACGTCACTGCGTGCGACAGCGACACTTGGCTGAACCCTGTTGTTAAATAATACATTTATTTATTAAACTTTGTACAAAAGTCGATTGCTTGGGTACCTCTGTCCCATTCGTGTTTCAACCATGAAGCAGTTGTGTTTGCATGGCTGTGTTTCGGTTTGAAGGGTGGGATATGGCGTGAATTTACTGGGTACAGAGGAATAACATCTGAGTCCTCAGGAATGGCAACGCATGGGGGGTATCGTGAGCGAAATAGAATACTCTGTTATGTCCATGATACTGCTCATGTCTATAGGCGACGGTTACCACTTTCCATCAGGTGGGTCGTCAGTTTGTTTGCCATTCTAAGTTATATAAAAAAAAAAAATCTGTACATACATAACTTACCTAATCCTTTCGCAATTTTCCCTATTCTCACTTCGTGGTCATGATACGTGTAACTATGCGCGAGGACGACAGCTATACTGTCTATCCCTTTCTCTTTCAACGCCTTCAAGTCACGCCGTACCTCCTCCTCATCTACTTCCTTGACAATAAGAATCTTCTCTCCAGTGGTGCCGGTGACTGATGGCCAGGATTTCTTCATTTGACATCTGTCCTCCAATGCTGGAATGACGCGGCAGTCCACTTCTACCACCTCAGTATATAACACGCTGGGGCGCTTTATATCCTGAAAAAAAAAATTAAAGTTGCATATAGTATATTTTTGTTTATATACATGTAAGTAATACCCTTTATTTATTTTTTTCTTTTAATGGATGATAATAGAATGGTAAGCCCGCCTGCGCTAACGGTATACGCTGGTGGGGCACCAGTAAGGGATTATAGGTGACGGTGAAAGCCGGTCAGTTAGTCCATCGTGATGAATTGCACTAGAATTAACCACGATGGTTTCCAGAGGGAACCACGTGGAGGTCGACCTGACCTGACACTTCCCTATGGTTGACTGGAAGAGAATGCTTCTAGCATTAAGTTCGCCTTATACACAAATATGTACTAGTAAATAAATAAATAAATTCTATTCTCCCCTTATTCATAACTAGCGGCCCGTCCCGGCGTCGCACGGGTGGACATTTTTAACATTTCCCTTCACTGCTCTGCTCCTATTGATCGTAGCGTGATGAAAACTATACTATAACCTGCCCAGGAGTATGAAGAATATTTTTTTACATCTTAAAATGACAACAATCGATCACTAATCACCTCCTGATAGTTATTTTGGAAATATATTTCATGTACAGAATTGACCTCTCTACAGATTTATTATAAGTATAGAAGATAGCTTCTAACCTCTAATAAACATATTTTTGGCATTGATTTTTTTTTTGCGCTAAAATAAACATAATAAATTAAAAATATTTTAATTTAGAATACAAAATACATATCTTCCAGTAGATTTTACTTCGCAATAAGAACGATTTTGGAATAAGATTTTTAGTAATGAGGTCTAACAGCTTTATTGCTAGCAATATACCCTATCGGGTCGACCACGACGCGGTTGGAAACCATCGTGGTTAGTTATTGTTAAATCAAATACTGAGTCGAATTTGATCAAATTTCAATGAGACTAATATAAAAGTATATCCTTTCAAATAAAATAAACAATATAAATAATAGATTTATAACTGACAGGGTTATGAAGGAACAAACATAAAAAAAATACCACTGTATTGAGAACTCCCTCCTTTTTCGAAGTCGGTTAATACTTACCAGCTGAAATATGTGTGGTCTCGCTTGATTGCCGATGTACAACAGGTCTTTGAAGCCTTTGTTAATTACAAGCGCCATTTTGGCGCCTTTCCTCTCGAGCAGCGCGTTAGTAGCCACTGTGGTACCCATTCTTATCGACTCTATGAGGGACGTGTTCACTTTACCATCTTCATCCAGAGCATTGCCGGTTTCCTGTGAAATAAATACATTGGATGACATTTATTTATTTATTTACACTTTATTGCACCATTTATAAAATAGTAAATATATTTAACTGTAATAAGAAATTATACAAAAGGTATATCGCCTTATCGCTGAGCAATCTCTTCTTACATTCCCACTTTCGACTTTTTTTTTTATCATTTTATTTTATTTTACCCATAACATAATAAAACTTACACCTACATAGGTTACAATTCAAAACAATCTCTGTGAGAGACTAATGTCGGTACTGGGATTACCTGTCTTACAGATTACCTGGCTGCCAACGCAAGGACATCTATTGTACTTAGTTTGTTAAGGTAATGTAGATTTCCGATAAATAGCGGTGCAAATATATAAATTAATTAGTAGAGTGCGTGCGTGTGTTTGTGTGTATGTGGGTGTGTGTGTGTGTGTTTGTTTTTCTGGAAGAGTATTAGTAGAATTTATAATATATACATAGCTTAACAAATACCTACTACCAGAGCCGGCTCTGACATACCTGTCTCCCTAGTGCGGGGAATAAGATTGTTAGTAACGGGGCCCCATTCCCGCCTATCGTAATATATCGTAAGCAAATTTACCATTCCATTTACACCCATTAAAATAAACCTGTATCCCTAGGGAAAATTTTTGACGACGTACCAAGGTGATAAAACAAAAATAAAGGTCATCAGGGATTTCCGACAGTACTCTTGTCGCCACAATCTCGTTATTTAGTCAAAAATACCAATGACCAATGATAATTTTGTGCGATGAAAGATTGAAAGTTATTGTTTTTTTTTTCAACCCGCAATGATATCACGTCAATGTAAACCAATAAAATAGGCATTCCATTGGGAGGGAAGGAATTGTTAGTAACGCGGACTAGCAATTCCATTGCTGGCAATATACCCTGTCAGGTCGACCTTCACGTGGTCCTCCCTAGAAGCCATCGATAGCCAAGCGAAATAAAATATCAATCATGCAATGCTTATTAAATTCTCAATGAAAATTTTGACATTCATGGCAAAACTGCATTCGAAAAATTCCAAAGTACAATATAAAATAGATGCAATGTATTTTTCATAGTAAGTAGATTTATATGCAACGTATCCTATGATTAACGTTTTAGTTCGGTAGCAGAGCACTTTTTATATTCAATAATTTTTAAAAACTGATGTGGCGTATTACTGGCCATCATAATTCGCCTTTTATATTTTTATACTGATTTTCTATTGTCTTATATTTTACAATTCTGTCATATCTAGCCTTTATGTTTTCCGACTGATGAAGACGAGATAAAGAGAACTACAATATCAAGCATTTTTATTATCAACCTGTTTCTCTTAATAAATAATGTTTAATACCTACATACCGTATTACTCGTAGCATGATCTCTATATAAATAATAAGTCATGGATGACGAGATGGCCTTGGCAGAACTGAGATAATTGTAGATAAATTTATTTATTATTTAAATATTAATATCTGCTTGGGTACTCGTGTCCAACTAGGAATTCTTCCGTTAAACATTAATTGTGCTTGCATGGCTTGGTTCGGTTTGAAGAGTAGTATACGGCAAATACGGAAAAATTACTGGGCATTAACATGTCCATGGCGTTTTCTAAGGATGTCAACTACCATTATTCATAAGATGAACCAGTATTTAATTAGCAATTATATTATATATATATAGTAAAAAGCGCAACATAACTGGCCTTACAAGAACCATTATTAACGAAATTGAACAAAATTATTGTAATCAAATAACCAATTTTAAAGTGTTATAATGGAATTGTAACCACTCCTCAGTATATGCTGGTGGGGTGTCAATAAGGAATCATAGATGAGCATAAAAACTGATTAGTAAGCTTATCGAGATGAACTCCACCACAATGGTTCCAGGTAGAAATGTTTGGATGTAGACCTGATAGGGTGTATTTTTACTGATTCAAGATTTTTATTTGCAAAACTTGAGTATAAGTAAGCGATAGATTTGTTAAACCCTATTCATAACAATCCCTTTCCCCTCTATGTAAGAATGTTGCTTTAAAATAGTAAAGTCTTAAAATTCAAAATGTATGTCAATGGCAAGCAGTGCTGGTATCTCTGATAAACCAATTTGACGAATCTTACATGTCCTGTGAGGTACGAAAACCATGGACAACCTAGTTATACGGAAGCCACAGCGAAAATGAGATTAAAAAATTATACCTCCTGTAAAATCCTCCTGATAGCCTCCCTAGGCGCGTCATCATAGTTCTGTGGGTCTACTGACAGTAACTTCATGACACGAATTTTTCCATTGGGACAGCGTGCAAACACATCAGTGAATGTACCCCCACGGTCAATGGCAAACTGGAAACCTTTTGGTGGACTCATTGTAGCATATAATCTGTTGAACAAGTTAAACTTATATTATAAAGGCAAATGCTATTCTTAATTTATTCACAGTACAAGACACCACATACAAATTATAAAAAAAATTATCATTGCCATATCAGCAATTATCCGTCCACTGCTGAACATAAGCCTCCCTCATAGACTGCAATAAGGAGCAGTCCCAAGCTACCTGCATCCACTGACTCCTTACAACACATTTGAGATCATTACTTCATCTAGTTGGAGAGAGTCATACACTGCATTTACGTGTATGGGGTTGCCACTTAAAAACCTGTCTGCGCTATTGGTTGTCAGTTCTTTGAGCTACATGACCAGCCAACTGCCACTTCAGCAAAAAAAAAAGAATGTAGTTCTAAATAAAAATTATTATAAGAATTTTGTTGACATTTAAAATTGAATTCTTTTCAATTCAAAATAAGATTATAATATGTGAACAGAACTACTAATAAGGAACACTTTTGTCGGGATGTAGGGCCCTTAGCCTAGCCTGGGTAGCCTGGGCAATTGCTCACACTGCTAAATAGATAATGTAGCCCAGATAGTAAGCCTTGCTTAGTTTAGAACTAGATGGTGCCAAGTGGATATGTCGAAGAATATTTATTATAAATAAAAAAATAAAATAAAAAGAATGGTACTCACAATTGAATATGAAAACAACAAAAAACAGTAAGTATATAAGGAACTACAGAATGCTTCTAATTCATTAGGTTTCCTTATCAGCTCCACTCAGACTCCAATGATAACGAAATAATGACAATAGGTTTAAATAAAAGTGATAATAAGTGATAAGAACCATTGAAAAATGTATAACATATAATGGCTCTTATATTAATGGCATAGAGTACATCAACTGATGATATTTGACAACAAACTTGGGTAAACAATTTTCAAAGTGATTTATTATTTAGGAAAATAGTACAAACACTAGATCGCTTGTGGAATAATCATATATATAACACCTATATCATTCATTTTGTTTTATTTATCATATATTTTTTAATAAATAATTGCAGGTTCAATACAAAAATAAACTTACAGAAATACAGAATATTGTTATTATATAGATTTTTTCTGATATAAATAACACATAAAATTCGTCTATTTCAACTTTAATTATGTAACAAATAACACATTATAATAAAAAATATAAATAATAAGAATAATAAACAGTATTTACAAACAATTACAAAATTATATTTTTTTTTAATTCTGTGTTGCCATACTAACAAAACCGGTATCAGTTAGTGTATCTAATTATTAATGAATATCGATTGTAGATTTTGGCCAGCGAGTCGTGTCACTCATCATTTTTGTAAACTTTCATACTGACAACTTTTTTATTTGTCAAACTAAGTATCCCTGATTCTTTCGTCACATATTTGTTTCTTAATTTTGCATTTAAACTTGCTAAATCTATTAAAAGTAGTGTTCGGGCATGTTATTTACCATGATAAAGAATTATGGTTGGATAAAAGTGACATGCAGCAAGTACTTGTGAAAAAACAACGAATTTTCAAGGAAATTGTTCCGTCAACAAATATATTTATATGATTATTGATATATACGTATTCAGATTTTGATATCCGACTGATTTTTTAGCGCTCATAAAAATAATTACATGTAAAATGTAACAGTTTTTAGAAGACTTTTACATGCATTTCATTTATTTGTTATCCAGATGGTTTACACGATGAACCAAAACAAAAGATTAAGGATTTAATTCGAAATCTGAAAAGGATTGACATAAACAATTCTTGTAAAATTCAATATTACAATGTTTTTGTTTTTTGTTTTCCAGAAGTATATGTAACAACTTTAAGAAAATAATCAAAGTGATGGTAGTGATTATAATGATTTAGGCAGTGAATTTCTTAATTCTGTTTTTGATTATTAATCGGTAAAAATATATTATTTTTAAATAATTACATATTTTTATTTCCTTTTTCATTTCATGTAGTTTTAGTTAATAGGATAAAGATAACTATAACAGAGGTCACTTTTACGTCCAAAAAAAGTTTACTTTAAAAGTTATTATTTGGTAAAAGTTTAGTCTTATTACGGAACCCTAAAAAGGTGACAGTATCAATCAAGTTCGAGCTCTTGCTAAAAAAATAAACACATCAAAAAATTCTAAGCAACACATACTATTTCAAATTGTTAATCAAATATAACATTTCTTACCAAGTAGGTAATACCTATGTGAACTTTAATGATCTAGAGGACATACTGGCTAGTTGTAAAAAAAATCAAGGATCAGTTGTTTTTTTTTTTTTTCACAAATTCAAAAACGAATGCATTTGTTCGAATTTTATAGCATTTTCTTTTCTTACTAAGACTTAGTATTCTGTACCAATTTTATGATTTAAACAATAATTTGAAAAAAGTTTTGAACAAATTTGGATTTTCGATATTTTTTACGTCATGGAGCGACGTCATTTGAACGCAGATGGAATGCAAAGAGCTGTAGGGATGTTGCAAGCGTAAAGAAGTCAATCTCAGGTATCTCGGTATTTTGGTGTCAACAGAAGCGTTATTCGCCGTCTTCATCAGCGTTACACTAACACGGGAGATCCTGCTGAGCAGCACCCAGTTCAAGAAAGGTGTACAACCACACGGCAAGATCGATACATACAACTGACTGCAAGACACCAGCTGATGTTAACCGCCCAAGAGATAGGTTTAAGGCTACAAAATTCAAGTGGTGTTGTTGTTAGCTGCCAAACTATGCGACTCGACTGCATGAGTATGGCCTACGAGCACGATGGCCAATTAGGTGCCCACCGATACGTCACGGGAATCGCGCTCGTTGAAATGAATGGCGTAGGAAACACATTACATGGACCTGGGAACAATGGGATAAAATTTTATTTTGCGATAAGTCTCGATTTGGGTTCAAGACTGATACTACAAGGGAAGAGTGTATTGTCATCCTGGAAATACTGTAACACTGAGGTGCGTTTAGGAAGTGCATCCATACAACGGCTCAACATTTATGGTATGGGCGGCTATTACGAAGAACAGACGAACTGAGCTCGTTTTTGTAAATGGTAACATGAACGCTATAAATTACGTTGAGGATGTTCTAAGGCCTTATGTCCGTCCATTCGCACAAACGCTTGGCTCCGATTTTACGTTGATGCATGACAATACGCGTTCGCATACAGCTTTGCACACACGGGAGTACTTGACAAGGGAAAACATCCAAGTATTGTCTTGGCCTGCACAATCGTCAGACCTCAACCCCATCGAGCATACATGGGACATGTTCCAGAGACGTGTTTTAAAGGACTTAAATAGAGTGACAACAACCCAACAACTGATGGCCTTACTAAAATTTCATTGGGAACAATTGCCGCAGGATAACAGTTTCAGATAATAGTTTCATCGATTCTACAAAATCGGTGCCAGCAAGTTCTCCATAACAGAGGAGGCTACATTTTGTAATAATTTATGCAATTTTTATACAACCATTTAATTTTAATTTAAGTTTAGTTGATTAGACACCTTACCTTGTACTACGTACATACAGTACTTACTCGTAGTTATTGTTAATTAAGATTATAAAAAAATAAATAAAAAAATTTTTTTTGTTTAAATTTTTTTTATACAACTTAGAATGACAAACAAACTGACAGTCCACCTGATGGAAAGTGGTAACCGTCGCCTATAGACATGAGCAGTACCATGGACATAATAGAGTATATTGTTTCGCCCATGATACCCCCCATGCGTTGCCATTCCTGAGTCCTCAGGTGTTATTCCTCTGTACCCAGTAAATTCACGCCATATCCCACCCTTCAAACCGAAACACAGCCATACAAACACAATTGCTTCACGGTTGAAACACAAATGGGACAGAGGTACTCAAGCAATCGACTTTTGTACAAAGTCTATGGTTAATAAAAAATTAATAAAAACTACTTACATTGTTAATACAGCACCCATAAAAATTTATAATTATATATCATAAAAAAAAACATAAATATACGCTAAAGATTTTTGGCAAACATTATTATGTTAAGGTTTAGTTAAGGAGGATATGTGCGAGTCAAGCGGAGGCAAGTTAAAAAGAAAAAAAAATACTTCCATATCTGATGAAGAGCCAGATGCTAAGATGAGTATTAAATTTACTCTCTCAAAAAGAGGACTGTTTAAAGATCAAAATTACCTATATTCTGACACTACTAAAAATGAATATTTTATCCTGTTGTCTCCTATTGAGGGCAACAATGTAAATTTATTGCAAGTCAATTCTATTCTGAGAACTGTACCTGGTGTATTCTATATTCGTACTATGGGTCCTACTGCATTCAAAATATGTTTTCGATCAATGAAACAGGCTAACGAATTTTTATTAAATAAAGATTTATTAGAGAAACATAAACTTCAGGCTAGGATACCCAATAATCAGCTGGAATCTCAGGGAGTTATAAGAGCTCCTACTGAAATATCTGAGGAAGATCTTTTAAATAACTTAAAATCTACTGTAGATATCATCGGTGTTAAACGTTTCAAAAAAAAGAAAGAAGATGGAAGTTTTCATCCTCTTCCTACAGTTTTAGTAACTTTCCTCTCTACGCAGCGACCTGATCACGTAACGTATGATCATATTTGGCTGGATGTGCGTGAATTCATTAGACCTCTACTCAAATGCTTCACTTGTTACAAATTTGGTCATGGAAGCAGTTCCTGCAGAAGAAAGCAAGTTTGTTCCATATGTGCCGGTGCCCATGATTATAGATCCTGTATCAACAAAGAGAATCTTAAATGTGTTAATTGTAATGGACAACATGTAGCAGTATCTAATAGCTGTCCCACTAAATCGATGAAATTGTCTCAAATCAAAGATAAAATTCTAGGCGAAACATCTTATGCATCAGTGACTTCAAAATCGGTTAACTCTGTAATTAATTCAAATACCCCTGTGTCTATTAACAGTTCAACGCAAAATAAATCTCCTCAAAAAAGGGCATTAGTTACTGACATCATTAACTCGGACATTGTACTCAACACAATTACTAAGACTGTTATTGAGCTAGTTAAGAAAGCTCAAACTAATTCTGATACAATTTCATCCAAATTAATTAAGGAAATACTCATATCTAATTTTTCAACATGACCATTACATCTTTAAAGGAAATTAATATTGTTCATTGGAACTCAAGAAGCTTTCTGTCTAAAATATTTCAATTTAAAAACTTTATTTACAACTTTACATCACATTTTGATATCATTTTACTAAATGATTACTAAATGATACTTGGTTTGATTCTAACAAAATCTGTAAATTGTCTGGTTACAATATTGGTTTGAAAAATCTAATGTTTTTCTTGGTAGACAATATTATACTACATTAAGTAGATTGCGGATAGGTCATTGTAAATTTCCTGCACATTTGCAACGTATTAATTTATTGGATAATTCTATCTGTAAATACTGCCAAAACATTTTTTCTGATTTGGATCATATTTTTTTGTTTGTCCTAAATTCTCACTTCAACGGTTACTTTTTATTTGTCAATGTCAAGATTTATTAAAATGTCAAAATATTCCTACTTCAGTGCAGGATCTACTAAAACATACCATTTTGTATCAAGAAATTTTTAATTATATTACTTCAACAATTGGTGAAATTTAAATATGTAATAGTAACCTATACTTTTCTACTTAACTTACTTTCTTAGTATATTATAATTAATTTATAACTATAATAATTTTTGTAATTTGTCTTGTAATTTTATATTGTTACCTTGTAATTGTTACTTTTTGGCTGATGGCTTTCGCCAAAGTCACAATAAATGAAAAAAAAAAGTCTATGGTTAATATCAAAAAAGCAATAAAAAATAATATAAATAAAAAAATACTAAGGATTTAATGCGAAAACACATTATAAAATTGAAATTTGTATCTGTTACTTAGACTTTTTTGATGTGTGTATTTATTCGCGGTCTAAATTTATATCATAATACAGAATAAATATTCCATTTTTATTTAATCTCTTAAACTAAATAGTAAATTAAAAATAACATTGACTCAAAGAAATTTAATTAACTGTAATGCTTGGTTTTATTTATTTTTCTTATTATCCTTGGTATTAATAATATTTTCAGCGTAATATAAAATAGTAAGTTTAGTTTTATAAATAGAAAATTGAATGCGGCAATAAAAAAAAAAATTGGGTTTCAATCTAGTGATTGTTAATATTTGTAAATCCTATCTGCATCCCTAAACATAACCTAACTCCGTCTTTCCGTCATCAAACCGAATGTCAAAATAAATGTGTTTAATTGAATGTTTATGTTCATAAATTTATCACAAAAAAGATTACTTTCTCTCGGAGCGTACTTAAAAAGAATGGGTAGAAGAAATCGTAATGTCAATAAATTCGCTCAACGCAAAAGGGAACGTAGGGAACAGGTAAATAAGAATGTATTTTACTTTTTTATTACTTTAATTTAGTCCGATTAGTTAATACATTTTTAAGTGCTTTACAGGAAAAAAATCCTCAAGAAAAGCCTGCTGGTGATACACGTAAACATTATGAAGATATTGTCAGAGAAAATGCGGCGTTCGAGGAATATTACAAGGTAATTTTGTTGTTATTGTTGTTCACTATATATGAGGAGTCGGTCTATTTTCATACATTCCAATGGAATAGTAATCAATTGTGAGAGACAATAAGTGAGGTTGAAGAGTTGGAGTATACACTTAGAAGCGTAATAGGCCTAGATATAATAATTTTGACGATTTTTGTCTGTCACAATAACCCCACCTTTACGAGTCCGTCTATTAGGGTTCCTCACTTTGAGTTATAGCACCCCAAAACATTACCAGGCCTTAGAAAAATTGTTACTCAGGCTTCTGTATTTCAGAAAGGGACAACATACAAAAAACATCACAAATAAAGTGATCCTCCCAAGCAACTCTATCCGATAGAACCCATAAAATTGGCTTTATTATGATATTTATCAAAACCTGTGTTGTAATTCCTTTGTATATATATATATATATATATATATATATATATATATATATATATATATATATATATATATATATATATATATATATATATATATAATATATAATTATGTAAAATGGCTATATCTGTGGGTAAAGGTGTCCCTGATGGACTGACAGACTGACTTTCAGACAATCCATATGAGGATGGCATAGTCTCACAGGTGTACTAAATTCTCCACAAAAATTTTATTAAAAAAAAATTATAGTTTGTTTCTTTGTTACTATTTGACACTAACAAATTATTATAAAATTGGATATGGACATATTTTTTTAAAAATAGAGAATGATATATGCTATGATTTTCCAGTCAATCAAAATGCTGTCAAGCAGACTAAATCATAAATAAACACTTTTAATTAATTAAAAAATATATTTCTATCAATAATAGGTACAAAAAGTGTGCCCTGAAGAAGAATGGTCAATATTTATGAAGACTCTGAAGGAGAACCTACCAACAGCATTCCGCATCACAGGCTCCAAGTGTGAGGCTGATGGTCTATTGAAGATTGTGAAAAGTGAATACTTCTCAGAACTACTGAATGTGAAGTTGAAAGTGGAAGGCACTGATGAAGAGGAGGAGATAAAACCTATAAACTTACCATGGTATGATTTGATTTTTATTTAAGATAATTTGTAGGATAAGAAAAATGTACTTTCTTTCTTGAAGGCATCATTATTATTTTTTAAATCACTTTAATAATTTCTATTTTAAGGCCTTTATTTATTGATAATAAATTATAATTATACTATTAATACACACTGGACAACAGTCACTGGGTCAACTTAACCAAAAGGTTATGTTGACCCAGTGACTGTTGTCCAGTGAAAAAAGACACAAAGGCCTCCTCCAGTGACTTTAATATTTTTTTTTATTTAATTATCGTAGATTTAATAATTTAAGATAAAAAAAAAAAAGAATTTCCACCATGAAACAATTAATGTAAGAGCAAACATGCAATTGCAAAAAAATCCTTAAAATCAACCCAAAATTAATATAGATATCTTGTATCGACTATGATTACATAATAATATTTATTTTTATCATATCACATCATCCTTTTTGTCTGTTGAGTTTACCAGTTTTTCAAACTCATAAATATGAATTGAAAAGTTAATTAAATAAATATGTCTTTACTAATATTACAAATGTGAAAATGAATGCATCAGTTTGTTACCATTTGACACTTAATATAATACACTACTCGCAAAAATTAAGGGAACATAAAAATTTTTGAAATTTTTGGGTGATTTTCAACAGGCTGTATTTCAGTGAAAAATAATCGTACAGGAAATTTAAAAAAAAGGGTTTTGAAGCTTAAAAACTCCAGTTTTCAGATTTTTTGGTAAAAAATTTTTTTGAGCTCCGGTTTCCATGCAATTCTTAAACAAAGCTGAAAATAATTTTTTTCTAAATTTTCTAGGTTATGTTTTTCACTCTATGGGCAAGAACATAATTTTTCGAGCTACTCCATATATATTTATTCAGCTTCAAAAATCGCTTTGGATGGCTAGACCATTTGTCTCCGGATATCGAACTTTGAATGCAAAAGCATCCTTTTCCATTCAACTGCTAATATCTCTGGAACTACTGGTCGCACAGCAAGCGGGCGCCGAGTTTCTTTATCTGCATAAAATTTCCAATTAAGCACAGTCAAGAGTTAGTGAAGAAAAAAATTTTTCCACCTCTAACATTGAATAATATCGCTCATATGGGCGGGAAAGCTAAGGTTTGAGGAAAATTTTACAGTCTATTGTTCCTTAAAGAACCCTCTAAATCCCTGGAGCGATCGGTTCAACGGTTTTTCCCGGACCAATTGATTGAAATTTTGGAAAAAATAAGGGAACAAGGTTTTTGTCCCTTAAACTCACCCTAATCCATTCAAAAATCAATAATTTCATTTGTTTTTCACTTTTTACTCAATTTTTTATTTTTTAAAAATTCATTATCAAAAAAAAATCGAAAAAAATCAAGAAAATTTTTAAGAAAAATTTTTTTTTGAAAAGTCGAAAAAAGTTTACAATAAATTTTTTTTTCGTTTTTAAGGAAATCAAAGTTTTTGACAAAAACTTTGATTGATGATCGATCGATCGACGCTTCTTTTGTGCTTACGCACGTAAATCCGACCGTGCAACCTCCACGTGGTATGCTTTGGGTAACGCTAATGCCGGCGGTAAATCGATCATCAATCAAAGTTTTTGACAAAAACTTTGATTTACTTAAAAACGAAAAAAAAAAATTTTTGTAAACTTTTTTCGACTTTTCAAAAAAAAAATTTCTTAAAAATTTTCTTGATTTTTTTCGATTTTTTTTTTTGATAATGAATTTTTAAAAAATAAAAAATTGAGTAAAAAGTGAAAAACAAATGAAATTATTGATTTTTGAATGGATTAGGGTGAGTTTAAGGGACAAAAACCTTGTTCACTTATTTTTTCCAAAATTTCAATCAATTGGTCCGGGAAAACCGTTGAACCGATCGCTCCAGGGATTTAGGGGTTCTTTCAATAGACTGTAAAATCCTCAAACCTTAGCTTTCCCGCCCATATAACCAAAAAAGGAGAAAAGTCACTTTTTTCCACTTTTTTAATTCAATGTTAGAGGTGGAAAAAATTTTTTCTTCACTAACTCTTGACTGTGCTTAATTGGAAATTGTATGCAGATAAAGAAACTCGGCGCCCGCTTGCTGTGCGACCAGTAGTTCCAGAGATATTAGCAGTTGAATGGAAAAGGATGCTTTTGCATTCAAAGTTCGATATCTCGGAGACAAATGGTCGTAATTGAGCCATCCAAAGTGATTTTTGAAGCTGAATAAACACGCTAAGAGACCTATACAATGGAGTAGCTCGAAAAAATTTTTTCATGCCCATAGAGTGAAAAACGAAACCTAGAAAATTTAGAAAAAAATTATTTTCAGCTTTGTTTAAGAATTGCATGGAAACCGGAGCTCATAAAATTTTTTCACCAAAAAATCTGAAAACTAGAGTTTTCAAGCTTCAAAACCCTTTTTTTAAATTTCCTGTACGATTATTTTTCACTGAAATACAGCCTGTTGAAAATCACCCAAAAATTTCAAAAATTTTTATGTTCCCTTAATTTTTGCGAGGAGTGTAATAACAGGTCATTAAATTGTCATGTATATATGACACGCACAACAGCCCAAATGAGAGGCTAAGCGTGGAAAACAGAGTCTTTCTCACATTTCTCATACCATAGGTATGGGAAACAAGAAGGGTACATAGGCTTAGCTTCACTTGTTATAATATGTCAATGAAGTATTATGATTATTAAGGAATGGGCTGTGCAAGGCAAAAAAACTTGTACAAATGTTACCACTGTGATTTGTTGCGCTCATCCTTTCTTATAGTTTACTACTGATTTCTGTCAGTGACGGGAATTTTATGATGTTGTTGTTGAAGCAATATTTTTTATTTCTTCAAAATATAAGGTGTATTTTCCAAAGGTATATCATTTATGCATAAGTTGGTTGGAACCACAAACTACGTGTCAATGTCAAAATTTAGCTATCCTTCTTAAAACATCATTAAAAGCCAAAATATGGTTGCCAATCCGCCAGCCAAGTGTGGCAACTACTTACAAAATTCCCATTATGGGGCAGGCTATATTCAGCAGTGGACAGGTAACAGCTGATACAATAATGTAGCCGTGCAATGCTACCTTGGGGAGAAATGGATTGTAACAGCCTCATTGCAAGCATTATACATTATTATCTTGACCTACGCATGATTCCTTCTAAAAACAATCATGATTAATTCCTTTTTGTTTTTTTATACAACTTAGAATGGCAAACAAGCTGACGGCCCACCTGATGGAAAGTGATAATCGTCGCCTATAGACATGAGCATAACAGAGTATACTGTTTCACCCATGATACCCTCCATTCAATGCCATTCCTGAAGACTCAGGTTTTATTCCTCTGTACCCAGTAAATTTACGCCATATCCCACCCTTCAAACCGAAACACAGCTATGCAAACACAACTACTTTACGGTTGAAACACGAATGGGACAGAGGTACCTAAGCAATCGACTTTTGTACAAAGTTTCCCTCTGGTAAAGGAGGCAAGTTCCAGGCAAGTTCCTGGCAAGTTCATCACGATAAACCAACTGGCCTGTCCTCATTTTCACTTATCATTATTCACTAGGATCCCACCAGCATATATCGATAGCGCTAGCGGAGTTACACTTCCAATTTTATCCCATTAAAAAAATTGCAGGTACCCTGGCGGCCTGGCGTGGCAACTCCGTCTCTCTCGTACGGACATCCGGCGCAGCGAGCCGCTGTACCGCCTGCACAACTTCCTAGTAGCGGAGACCGCGGCTGGCGGCGTGTCACGTCAGGAGACCGTCTCCATGATACCACCGGTTGTGCTAGATGTGCAACCGCATCATAAGGTGACCAGCCCAAGAGGAATATTAAATAATATCATCAGATTTCTTTATATTAAATAACCTGGCGGAGCACCAGTGAAGACTGATCGATGAGAATGAAAACAGGCCAGTTAGCCCATCATGAAATTATGATGAATTAACGATGATAGTTTCCAGGGGAAACCGCATGGAGGTCGATCTGGTTAGGTATATTGCTAGCAATGGGATTCTCAGTCTCCATTACTAACAATCTTTCCCCCTATCTCAGGTATTAGATATGTGTGCAGCACCTGGCTCGAAGACGGCGCAACTGATTGAGTTTCTTCATGCAGATGAAGACAAAGTGCCCACTGGTGAGTTTGTTAAATTAGTTGTAACATTTTTTTTGCAACTTAGAATGGCAAACAAGCTGACGGCTCCACCTGATGGAAAGCGATTGAATTGATGGAAAGATGATAAGCGGTAACCGTCGCCTATAGACATGAGCAGTACCATGGACATAACAGAGTATACTGTTTCGCCCATGATAGCCTCTTATTCGTTGCCATTCCTGAGGACTCAGGTGTTATTCCTCTGTACCCTGTAAATTTACTGCCATATCCCACTCTTCAAATTGAAACAAGCAAATTAATTGTTTCTTAATTATTTTTATGATGAGATGGTAAAGAAGCATACGGCCCACCTGATGGTAAACGGTTACCGTAGCCTATGAAGACCTGAAATACCAGAGGTATTACGCGCGCGTTGCCGACCCTGAAGAAAACTCTTTACGCCCCTTTTAAAGAACCCCATGCTGTAGTCTCTTGGGAAAACCTCGGCAGGGAGCTCATTCAATAACCTGAGTGTTCGTGTGAGGAAAGATCTTTGAAACCGCGCAGTACGCGACCATTGGCTGTAGGACATGAGGCGAACTCCCTGTCGATGGCGAGCTGTACGATGGTAGAAATTTCAGTATCTATTCTCAATTATGTTGGTGTAACAATAACTTCTCTATGTAACATATAAAAAAAGAGATAGGTAGCTTACAAAAAATGTCTACGACTATTTTGTAAATATTAGTTAGAGGGTATTGGTTTGTTATTCGTCGATAAAAAAAAAAGTTTTAGGGCTTTCACAATGCAATTATAAAATGTTTGCCATCGTAGGTCCTGTCGCCGCGGGCAGAAGCTAGCTAGCTAAAATCCACGCTTGTCTTTTTTTTTCTATTTAATTTAACCTACCCTCCAAAAATAAGTATAAGTATTGTCTGGTATACAAATTGGAAATCTGTAATTGGCTAATGTATAGTGTAAACATAATATTTTTTTATTTATTCTAGATATAAGGTGTTAATTCCAGATATAATATTAAAATAAAAAAATAAAATCCTCACAGGCTTCGTGATGGCGAACGACGTGGACAACAGCCGGTGCTACATGCTGGTGCACCAGGCCAAGCGGCTCAACTCACCTTGCATACTCATCACCAACCACGACTCGGCCGTCATGCCGTCCTTGCTCATCGGTGATGAACAGGTCAGTTTCGTTCCCCGCATATTTGTATTCATGCGTCTGTTTGTACTGGTCTGGGTGTTTTCTATATATAATCTTCTACGTAATAAAAGGTAGAATAGAATGTATTGCTCTTGGACATTAGATCTACTCTAAGCAAATTGACATTCAAGCATAAACTATGTTTATTTTATTTAGAATCCATATAATTGTAAAATGTTTTAGACACATTACTATGTCTGATGCTGATATACACCACATTACTAACAATCCCTCCCCCCACCCTCATCATCATCATCTTCTTACCCTTATCACAATTTTTATTTGGGGTCGGCGTAATATGTTTTTTTTATCTATATTACAAAAAGATTTGGCTTATAGTTCCCCCCCCCCTCATTTATAGTAATATACCTTGTCAATTCCTCTTCTCAATTTCCCTTTAAAACCATTGTGATTAATTTTTTGTGAATTTATTCCAACTAACCTGACTTCAGCCACACCTATCATCACCTACTGGCGCAAGTGGAGTTGCTAGTCATCAAAGTACTGAAGATGTTTCATGTACAACTTTAATACAGAATCCATCATCGACAAAGCAGCTGAAGTTCGACCGTATTTTGGCGGACGTGCCGTGCTCGGGTGACGCCACGCTCCGCAAGAATCCGGACATCTGGCTCAAGTGGTCGACCGGCAACGGGAACAACTTACATGGGTTTGTAGACTATTGTTATAATATCTTTATCAGTGGGTAGAGATTCTTGGACACTTGCGAAGATATGGTGAATGTAGCTTAAAAAGTTAAAAAACGCAATATCGTAATAACTACTCGTCTAAGAGTACTCATAACATTAGCTTATCGAAGTGTGGCAACGTCGCAATTATTAGTCTATTTTGAAAAATAATTTAAGATTTTTTAATTTTTCTGACTCATAATTAATTTTAAACTTTCGTGTTGTTTACACATATTTTAATTACACTATCGTGACTTTTCGCGTTAATAAAATTTTCAGGTAAATAGGACCTACCTACATACCTGCTACTTTATTGCCGACGTTTCGATGCTTATTGCATCATAGCGCAATTTTTCATCGTGTTAAGTCCCGATAATGTATTTAAAATATTTCCGACTGATGATTTTAAATGTGTTCTGCAAACAAACTAAAATGTTAATCATAGAATAGGTTGCATATAAATCTAGGTAGTATTTAAAACTTTGCACCTCCTTCATATATTGCCTCGGAATTTTTCAAACTTATTTTGACAGCTTAATAAAAATAATACAACATTATCAATGTTTTTAGTTCGCTAGCCGAGCATTTTTTAAATAATCTGAAACATTAAAAAATGTTCAGTTTTTAAAAAAATACTGATAATTACGACGTATGACGTACTTTTATTAAAAATATATATATATATTAAGGCCACCTCTGCGATTGTCGCTTGCTATCAGCAGGGTCCATAACGTTCACTGTAAACTATGCTGTAACATTATGAAATTGAAATAAACGCCTTGACCAGATATAATTTTAATTATTCCTCCACATCCTAAGGTTGCCTGGAAGAGATCGCTATTTAGAAGATCGCCCATTGTTGCCTCTATATCTTGCTTTTGTGCAATAAAGTTTATATAATTAAATATTCGTTTTGTTTGTGTCTCTCTCTCTCTTATATCTTGGCAGAGTGGCGTGGTTTTCACAATTGGATCGTGTAGGCTCTCCTTCGCGATTGAGCAATATGTCTCCATTATGTTAATTAAATATTCGTTTTGTTTGTGTACATCATATGATTAATCTTTATGACGACAATCTCTCTGATTTTAGTTCGTTCAGAATGGAAACGTTAGTTCGAAAGGCAGTCAAGGTATTTGCAGCAGTCGTCGCCAGCACCACATCTCTAGAGCATCAATTTTTCGGCGTTCTTGTTGCCTGATCGTCCAAGTTTCTGCACTATACAGAAAAATTGGAAAAACCAAACTCCTCATTATATGCATTTTGGTGTTCTTTGTTTGTGTACATATAAGTAATCTTTATAATCTATATCATTCTTTGAAAGGGAACAATAAAGAGTTTTCATTCATTCATTCATGTGTCCGGCAGCGTGCAGTATCGGGTGGCACGTCGCGGCTGCGAGCTGCTGGCGGTGGGCGGACGGCTGGTGTACTCCACGTGCTCCTTCAACCCCATCGAGAACGAGGCCGTCGTGCACAGGATACTGCAGGAAGCAGGCGACGCGCTGCGGCTCGTCGACGTCGCGGACATGCTGCCTGGACTCAAGTACCGGAAAGGTAGCTCTCAATATGATATTTAGAATTGTAAACACACGCCTCCATTAAGTCACCTAATGAAAGGTGACGTGATAGTAACGGATGATAGGTGATGATGAACTTAAAATGATGATAAACCACGTTCAAGAGGAACCACTAGCAATGTATCCCCCACTCCCTCCCAAGATAATGGTTGTTGCCTATACACATAAACAGCACCGTGGACATCATAGATATTAGAGTTTCTCAACCAGATAAGTTTTGTACGCAATCTTCTTTTTTCAGTTATGAGATAAAAAATAATTACTTATTATTTAATTATGTCATCAAAGGAATGACCCACTGGCGTCCAGCATCAAAAGACATGGTGTTCTACGACAAATATGAGGATGTGCCGGAGAAGTGGCAGACCGTGGTGCGGCCACAGATGTTCCCGCCCAAGCCTGAGGACGTACATAAATATAACTTGGAGAAATGGTGAGAAAATTGTTCTAATATTATTTACCTATATTAAAATTAATAATGTAGTAATTTTTTTAATAATGTAGACTATTGCTAACAATATACCCTGCCAGATCAACCTCCACGCGGCCCTTTATAAAAACTATCGTGCTAAATTCTAGGTGTATTTTTCACAATGGGTTAACTCTTCTTTGCATAATGGTGGAAATTTCCATCATAACATTGAATACCCAATAATTATATAAAAGATCAATTTCACTTTAAGTTGATCGTGTCTGGATACCTCTTTAATGTTCATTGCAGAAAAAAACATAGCTGTCAAATTAATTTTTTTAACCATTTTTCCTTTAATTTTGAACATGAATTATATCACCTTGATTTATTTCACCAATAAAAAAAATCATGCAAAGAAGGGTTAATTGACCTGCCTTTTTATTCTCGGTTGTATTTTTTTTATGTATGTGGTAACATAACTCCGTCAGTTCTAAACTGATTCTAATTTTTTTTCTTTATCTGGAAGGAGATAATTACAGAAAATTTCTACGGGACCTCCATAGAAATTTTATCAAAATCGGTTCAGTAGTTTAGTTTTTAAATATAAAAATAACAGGTTTTGCCAAAATTGAAATCTGGTTTTTTTGTGGAACACAATCCTGTCTTTTAATATAAATTATAAACCAGGAGACTTTGTACAAAAGTCGTTTGCTTGGGCACCTCTGTCACATTCGTGTTTCTACCGTGAAGCAGTCGTGTTTGCATAGCTGTGTTTCGGTTTGAACGGTGGGATATGGCAGTGAATTTACAGGGTATAGAGGAATAACAGCTGAGTCCTCAGGAATGGCAACGCAGGGGGGGGGGGGGGTATCGTGGGCGAAACAGTATACTCTGTTGTGTTCATGATACTGCTCATGTCTATAGGCGATGGTGTTACCATTTTCCATCAGGTAGGCCGTCAGCTTGTTTGCTATTCTAAAAAAAAGTATTCCTTTTCAGTATAAGAATCCTCCCACACCAACAAGACACTGGTGGTTTCTTTGTGGCAGTATTCGAAAAAACAAAACCTTTGCCCTGGGAAAAAGAGGAAACAAGCATAGAGAACAACACAGAAGTCACAGAAGAAAAGAAAGAACCGCCGAAGAAGAAAAGAAGAATGGGCGGTTACAGGGAAGACCCGTTTGTCTTCTTCTCTGGAGACAGTGAAGATGTGTTCCCTTCAATAAAAGAGTATTATGACTTACAAGCAGACTTCGACTCTACCTGCCTGTTAACAAGATGTCATGTGGGGAAGAAGAAGAATATATACTTAGTATCGCCGATAGTGAAAGATGTTGTACAGAGAAATGAGACAAATATAAAAATTATTAATACCGGTGTGAAAACATTTGTGAGGTGTGACAATAAGAATATGGTGTGCCCGTTTAGGTAAGTAAAAATTTGTATGTAATTATTTTTTTTACTTTTCTTTTATAATTGACAACTGATGTGTATTGTTTGTAAAATATGCTGGTTCTTGTTACGTATATATTATTATTTATGATTTATATTAATTGTGAAATAAAAATGCCGTCTGTTGACTTGATGTATTATATGTATATTTTATTCTATTTCAATCGTTTATTTTCTTTTATTTTATAAAAACTATAATATATGTAAAATGGTTAATTTTGAACATGTATGTTAAATACTGGATTAATGATAAAAAAATGTGAAGTACTATATACTAAGCACTAAGTATATGCACATACATACACATTAATACAGTTCTATTTTATTTATTTATGTACTCAATTCTTGCCTGATACTTCATACGCGTGGATTTCAGTAGTAGAAAAACCAACGAAATAGGCTACTTCTAGATACAATATCCAGATACACCAGATTTTAAATTAGATTTTCAAGAACACAACTGTGAAAACCGCATTTAATTTGGTGCAGTAATTTTTACATGATGTTAGAACAAACATACAGACAGACAAACAAAATTTGAAAAATATATTGCTTTGAGTTGATTAGTCTTATTAACGCATATCGATATTGTACGCGGAATTACAACTGCATTTTTAACTAATAAAAAGAAATATGTAACCAGGAATTTAGTAGCCCAATTTCTACCCTATGAAGATTATACTATACACTATCTTCTTGGTAACCATAGTGTTTATTGACAGAAATTCCAATTAATTTCACATAATTAACTTACTGACCTTCATTTATCCTCACCTATGATATGATCATAGTCATTCGCATATAGCATTGAATTTCAATTGCATTGCAGTGTATTTGGGCAGGTTTACACATTCAATTTTATATAAAAAATACTTTCATGCTGGCTGCTTAATAATGCAAATAAATGAGACTTTCCCAAGTGAAAGATTCTATACAAATCTTAATTCTTCTCTTTCCGTATAAACGCAGGTTATCTCAAGAAGGCCTACAGAGTATATCGCCGTCAATAGGTCCCAAACGGCGACTCAGGATATTAAAAGAAGATTTGATATTGGTGCTGCAGAACGACAATCCCAGCAATCCACCAGACATCAAGCTGTTCAGCGAACATACGCAGGCGCTGGTCAAAGATTTCGGTGAGTACTGTAATTTTAGAACTAATAAGGTTTCTTCAGGATCAACAATGAGTACGTGACACGCCTAGTGTTGCAGGCGTCCATAATTTAGTGACCGTTTAGCATCAAAACCATTGCCGTTTAGGTCCCGGCATAAAATAGGCCTTCCTTTCCTATCAGGGGGGAGGGATTGGTAATAATGAAGACTAAGAGCCCTATTGCTAGCAATATACCAAACCAGGTCGACCTCAACGTGGTCCCCCCTGGAAACCATCGTGCTGAATTCCAAGTGTATTCATCACGATGAGCTAACTGACCTTTCTTTTCATCCTCACCTGTCATCCCTCACTGGTGCTCCGCCAGTGTATACCGTTAACACAGGCGGGGTTACCATTCCATCATCATCTATTAAAAAACCAGCTTTTTTGATGGTAAACCATGCCACACCATATCTCCCACAGCAACGGGTATTATTAATGGATGACAATGGAGTTGTAACCTCGCTTGCGCTAACGGTATACGCTAGCGCCAGTGAGAGATGATGAAAAGGCAGGTCAGTTAGCCCATCGTAATGAATACACCAGCAATTCAGCATGATGAATTGCTGGTGTCAATGTGAATTATGTACAATAAAGATTTTACAATACAATACAATGGCTTCTAGATGGAACCGCGAAGAGATCGACCTGATAGAGTATATTGCTAGCAACTGGATTGCTAATTAATGGATTGCCCAATATTAACAACCCCTTCTCCCCCCACAGCAACAGGCAGCTGCGTCCTGGAGTACAGAGACGGCGAGTCGGGCCTGCAGCTGACGCTGGTGGGCTGGCGCGGGGTGCACTCGCTGCGGGCCTACACCGCCACGCCCGACACTGTTCACTATCTGCGGCTGCTGGGAGCCGATCACAGTAAATATGGTATGTGCATAGGATTATTTAAAGGGAAGTCTCCTCTGCTCGACTCCGAAAGCGCTCGACCGATTTCAAAGGAATTTTGTAAATATGTAATAAGTATTATTGGCCGTGTGGTCCCGGCATAGAATAGGCTATCCCCTTCCTTTCCCGTGGATGTCGTAAAAGACGACTAAGGAAAGGCGAGGGATGGGCAACAGCGTTCCTCATAAAACATGTCTAAAGCCTAACTACGGTTGCCAATCTATCTGCCAACCGTGGTAACTACTGGTAACCCCCCCCCCCCCCCCCAGGGAGAGGCTTATGTTCAGCAATGGGCAGTTGAAGGCTGATATGATGAATAAGTATTGTATGTAAATAAAAAGTTTGTGAATATGTTTGTTTTTTCGTACTCAATTACGTTTAAATGGCTGACTGGATTTGAATAAAATTTAGTACATGGGTACGTTATATCCTAATTTAAAATATAAGATACTTTTCGAGTAAATACTGATTTACGCGAGCAAAGCCACGGGCCGTCAGCTTGTTTGCCATTTCTTCTTTAGCTATTCTAGCTCTTAGCAGAAAAAGGAATGAGACAGAGTACTTATTGTATTACTTATATTTTTCACAGATATAAATAAATTTAAAAAGGCATCAGATGTACCCGACGCCGATGTGGCCTCAACAGACGTGTCAGAAATCCCCGAGACCTCAAGTTTGCAGGAGAATGGCGCCAATAATGAGGATATTACAGAAAACGGTGCACAGAGTACAAGTAGTTAGTAAAAATCTAATTCTGATGTAAATGTTTACACGACTTTTTCAATTGTTTCAAAAGATCTTTACAAATAAGACGTACCGTTGTGTATTTATTTTGTTATAATAATATAAATTATATATATTATTATAAACTGATGCCTTTTCTTTTTAAGTCAACACAATCCTTTAATGGCGACCCCATTCAGGTAAACACAGTATAGGACGACATCCCCACTAGATGGAGTGTCAACCTCAAATGCATTGCAGAGTCGGTGGATGCAGGTGGCTCAAAACCGTTCCTTATGGCTGTTTATGGGGGAAGCCTATGTTCAGCAGTGGACAGACAATGGCTGAGATGATGGTGATCATATATACACAAAATAAAATACATAAATGTTTAGAAACCCTTTATTTACCACAATTTCATCACTTCCCTAATCATTCGCAATACTCCAGCGATAACAACCTTCATTTCATTTATTATCAGTTGCCAAAGTGCTATATCAACAAAACAGTGCTGTTACATATTGTTCATTAAATTCATGAATAGTTTTAAAAATCCCGGTCTCAATTTAATCGAAAATCGATCTTCCGAACCGCGTTCATGATTTTTTGGATCAAGTTTTTAAAATTCGATATAATATGACAGATCGTAGACGATCTTTCCCATTCTGCATATGAATTATTCCCTGTGGTTGTCCTACTTTTTTCTTTTCTTTTTTTTCGACATAACACATTTTTTAAAAGATCGAATCGATTTTTGTAATGTCAATTTTCTCATAGATCGATCGAAAACTATTCGATTCGATTCAAAAGATCGATATTGTAATCCAAGATCGGAAATTCTAAATATCTTCGTTTTAAGAGCAAGTCCATTTTAAAATGAAATTGTTCTTAAAATATACTTTTAATATCGCCTTTAACTATTTTAATAATAATGTGAACACCACAAAATAATGTCAAAACGCTTAATAAATAAAAACAACACAAAGTCAACAATTTTAAACCATAACAATATTAAACCATAGAGTAATTATGAGCATAAGAGAAAGCGCGACAAAAAATATCGCGCGAAACCAATAACTGTTAAGTACATATATATAATGTATTTAACATTACAAATTAGTCCTCAGTGAGCAAGGACAGGCGATTTAACATAATGTACAGTGCACACACAAAATGTCTATAATATCAAACCATTATTAAGCAATATTACGAGTAATAATAGGTAATTTTACATATTTTAAAATGAGACATTCCTTTGAAAAATTTTTACTTTATAAATGAATGCACCGATGCATTTTCAACATTTCGCAATCCCATAAATTCCATTTAACATTGGTATTTATTTTTCAGTATATGTATATTAAGGGCCCATCCATATTGTATTAAGGGCATGATGCTTACTGACAGAAAAGAACGGCAAATAAATTTTTCATTATTTATTTTTATATTATATTAGTATTTAGTGTGAAGATATTTCACGTTATGGACTAGAGTTTCTCAAGTTATGGCTCCACGTACCCTTAGGTTTTCTATACCACAGGAAACCCCTTAAAAACTGACTCGATAGAACAGATATGGTTATTTGTTAAAAGAAAAAGTACAAGAGAGCAATAGATAAATGGTATTTCCATTATTAAGTTAATCTAATGTAATGGATGTACTCGCTTTTTAGTGTAAATGCTATTGATCCTCGGGGCAATTTTATTCAATTGATACGTATATTTCATGTTTAACTTAACCAGGTGTGACAACCCACTCTCACATAAGCCATTAAGTAATTTTTGTCACCCACCTGCTACAATTAACTGGTACCCCTTGGGTACGCATAACCTATTCTGAGAAACCCTGTTATAGATCATTCCATTGCTATACAATATCGCGCCATACGGTGCCTTCCTGTCAATGTAAACCAGCCCTAAGGTAGTTTATTGCACGAAGATATTACTAGAAACAATTTATTTACTTTCTAACTACTTATTAACATATACAGAGAAGTCATATCTTGAAGACAGATTGACAAATTACATTTTATACTTATATTAAAATAAATGCTTCATATTTCGATACTGATTGCGCATGAGTCAACTTTTAGCTCGTACAAGTGAATGCTTTACAGCATCGCGACATTTTTAGCATTTCTCCCGTATATAAGTAGCAAACGAATCTGTCGGTAGAAACGTTATCATTACCGAGTTTGAGATAGAATGAGATAGCGATGTCTGGTCTGTTATTCTTTCTTTTTTAAACGTTAATCGAAACTTAACGATAGATTTGTTTGCTTCTTGTCTAGAGTGGTTGGTTACTTAATATAAGGTGAATCGAAATCACATACCAGACTTTGGCTTAAAAGCTTTTGCAAAAATTGATTTAACAAAATAAAATATTATCATTTTCTTATATTCAGTCCAATTAGTTACAATAATACTTTAATTTTTTTTATTCGAATTGGTATATTACTTAAATATGAGTATTGAAACGTTTTAATCGTGCAAAAATGGGGCAAATTTTAATATAGTTAAAAAATACAGTGACTTAGTAGAAATCGTGTTACATTGAACAAGTAAGCATGTTATCATGAATTTGAGAATTATTTATAGATGTAAACGAAATATTAAAAATAATTAATATCTAAAGTATATAATATTCCAAAAAGCATCAGTCAAATGGATTTGTCAATTATAAAAATTCGTAAATAGTTAAAAAAAATTATACTGAAGTTATGGTACAAATTAAAATTTGTCCGATATCCCTGTAGATTGTAGTTTGCATTATTTATATATAATACATTACTAGTTAATTCTAGATCCTAGAATTCAAAAGGTCCAGATTATAGAAATATTATATTTTTTCCGTAGTTTCGTCCGTTGTCTCTGATTAACTCGACTAATACATTTACCATAAATGTTATATACGTATTTATATGTATGCACATACAGGGCAAAATCAAAATCGTTCGAGATAAGTATGTAAATGTAAGAATGTATTCATTCTATAGAACATATTAGGACAGAAAATTCGTGAAAAATTTAAAAACTGCAAAAAATTTTGAGTCTCCCATACTAACTTAACGACTGAAGGCGCCGTGGTCACATGAAGGCGCCGTGTTCACATGAAGGCGCCGTGTTCACATGAAGGCGCCGTGTTCACATGAAGGCGCCGTGTTCATATGAAGGCGCCGTGTTCACATGAAGGCGCCGTGTTCATATGAAGGCGCCCTGTTCACATGAAGGCGCCGTGTTCACATGAAGGCGCCGTGATCATTTGAAGGCGCCGTTTTTTTTTTTATTTTTTTTTTTACAACACAGGGGGCAAACGAGCATGCGGCTCACCTGATGGTAAGTGACTACCGCCGCCCAAAGACAAAGACGCCATGTTCACATGAAGGCGCCGTGGTCACATGAAGGTGCCGTGTTCACATGAAGGCGCCGTGTTCATATATACTCACGTTTCCTTAAAATGTTTAGTTTCGCCGGTAGAACACTACCTTCAATAGATACTAACGATTTTGATTTCAGCCTGTACAAATGTAATCTAGGCTTGCATTATACAATTCATTCATAGGTTAGACATACATTATTACACAAAAGTATAGAGTTGTAAAGTATGTATGGCGTTTGCTGTAGCAATATTTTTGTACTTTGGGTATGAATAGTGTTTATTTGATTTATAAATAGGTCTGTATATAATTATGTGATGAGTATAAGTGATGGAACGGATATAAATGGACAGACAGTGCAAAGGAGAAGTGCCTATTATGATACTTAAAATTTAGCTTTACATTAAGTTTGGCGACATCCATGTGTATATATATCTAAATGTCAGTATTTATATACAGTTTTTTTTTGTTATGGGATGATAATGGAATGGTAACCCCATCTACGCTATCGGTGCTAGCGGGGTACTAGTGACTGATGATAGGTGAGAATGGAAACAAGTCAATTGGCCCATCGTGGCCGATTCCACAAGATTTAACCACGATGGTTTCTAAGGAGAACCGCGTGGAGGACGACCTGACAGGGTAAAATAATCCTATTCTGCTAGTAGTGGGGCCAGCTGTCCCTATTACTAACAATACCTTCTTCTTTCTGTATGTACAGTTGACAAAATGCAGCCGAAATTATAATGTAATATATGTATACATTAGATTAAAACAAAATTGTACTCAGACAGATTTATCCCTTAAAGGGATTTCTTTCAGTAATCTTGAGAACCCGATAAGGGAAAGTATCTTTAGGGTTTGTATATAAAGCATAACAATTATAGTGCAAAAATAATATGATAATTAATTAAATAATTAATTTTATACCTAACATGTATCATTATCATCGAAATGATGGTAAAGTAAAATGTGATTATTTTGTATGATTGTATGTATAATGATTGTATGATGTTTGTATGATATTTTTTATGGATGTAGCCAAACAAGTTATCACCTTATAACTATTTTACTCGCTATACCAACAACAAAAGTGCCACGCTTATATACCTCAGTTCAACGTAATATCTCGACCCAATATCACAGTGGGTGATGTGGTATTTAAATCGAAGCTAAGCTACGTTACAAGCTAATTAATCTAAGCTATAATTAACTCGTGTATTGTTTAGATGAACAACTAACATTGAGGAAATTCTACATTAGTTTTTTTTATATGATGATGACAGACAGATATTTAGAATGGCAAAATAAGCTGACGGCCTGCCTGATGGGAAGTGGTAAACATAAATACGCGGTGTAAACGAAAGCATTCTTTTGATAAATTTTATCATTTATCGATCCATTTTCTGTCGAATGTTTTATTCTAACAGTGAAACTATTTAGACACAACAAAAAAATTGAATTAAATTTTTTAAATTTTATTCAAAGCGACAATTCTGAAGTGTGACTGGGCAGGACATGTGACTCGCATGCCAAAGAACTAGTAGGCCAAAATATGGACATCTTGGCTTAATAAAAAACAAGAAAAGAAGTCGCGGAAGACCGCGTATGCAATGGAGAGAAGATCTCGACAGGTTCCATAATGTCAGATACAGTTTGGCTAGCGATCGTGCAAGATGGTAGCAGTTGAAAGAGGCCTTTGCCCAGCAGTGGGACACCATAGGCTATGACTGATTGATTATTCAATTGGACAATTTTTTTTTTGGATCGATAAACGTTAAAAATTCACTAATAAGTATGCAATTTTTATCGATTTCACCTATATCTATATATAAACTGTAACGATATTATATGAACAAAAAATTTAAATATATTATTCATATATACTAAAGAATTAGTATCTGAACAGTATAACGTCATTATGTAAAGCAAGTTTTTTTTATTAAAAGACGATTATACTAACTACTATAATATTTGCTAAAATTATCTGTAATAGTAAATACCTAAAGGTAGCAATAGTTGTAGGTAGTATAAGAAAATGTAATAAATATGTTCATATAACTGTAATTATCATTTATATACGATTCACATATTCTTAGTAAAAATACGCGATTTTTTATACTACATCCTCAGTCTAAAGACATTTTTGTTTCTTACTCTGTATTTATAGCTTTATAATTATACGCTAAATTATGTTAATCTATACTTATATGTATACATGTATAAATGTATTGAAAGGGCATAAAAATTAAAAGGAAAATAAAACCTAATAACAACCGAATGACTACAATGATAGAATACATTTTTTAATATCATAAAAGCTAAACTGATTACTATGAGCCTGATAATATTTTAATCGAATTGAAATTGTTTGTAAGAACTGTTGTTTAATGTTTAAGATTTTGTATCAGGAGAAAAACCGACCGTTATAAAGCTAGTTATTTATATTTAAAAACTAAACTACTAAACTGATTTTGTTTTAATTTCTATGAGGCTAAGCTAAAAGTCATTTTAGATAAAAAAAAAGAATTTTCCAAATCAGCTAATGAATGACGAAGTTATGAGGTAACAAATATAAAAAATATGACTTTTTTTTATACAACTGAGGTGGTACTAAATAGATAACATAGTTTTTTTTTAAGTCAATTTAAAATATAAATTTGAGATGAACATTTCTTATTAAAAATTAAATAAAATATATACAGTAGATAGTCAAATGCATGACCTGTTCTATAGCTGTCTCTTGTGATGTATGAAGACATTAAATCACAACATCAAGTAATTTAACTGCTACATAAAGGTATCACCTTTTTTTTTTTTTAGCGACCGATTTGACTAAAAGCCTAAATCTTGGGTAATATAACGACCCCAATATTTATATAAATGGGATAAGGTTAGGTAGATTACATCACCTTTTAAACCCGATCCTAGCATGCACATAAATATGTATATTTCTAATTATAGTATTTTTTTTTTAATTAGGGAGGCAAACGAACAGACGGTCCACTTAATGAAAAGCAGCTACCCTCGCCCGTGAACACTTACAACACGAGAGTTGCTTGTACGTTGCCGGCCTTCTAAATGTTTGTAGGCACGTTTTTCGAAATGCCACATATTATATTGTAAGGGAAAACTGAAGACGGGAACTCACAATTTAGATGTACGAGATAGAAATGAATGAAATACGCGAACAGTGGTAGTACGCCATAAAGAAATTAGGATGAGTTCCAGTTCTATGGCGAGAGGTACGATGGCAAAAAGGTGACAATGGTATCAGGTCACATAATTCCGTGGAACAATTCCCATTGTACAGCCGATAGAAAATGGATAAAGAAGTAACGTCCCGCCTCAAATTCAGATAATCCATACCTCTCGTTAGCATGAAAACTTGTACCGCTGGATGCTAAAATCAAGTGACTATGAAGTGACAGAAAAATATTTCTCGTACTTGAATGTTATTACACTTTTCAGGAGTATAAATTAATACCTATGTTTTCAAATCATATGTGAAAAAAAAAATTGCACCTGTTGGGAAAGTCTTGGTCACCCCATTGTCAAGTTTTTGATACCATCGAATATTTTTTTTTATACAACTTAGAATGGCAAACAAGCTAACGGCGCACCTGATGGAAAATGGTAACCGTTGCCTATAAACATGAGCAGTACCATGGACATAACAGAGTATACTGTTTCGCCCATGATACCCCCCATGCGTTGTCATTCCTAAGGACTCAGGTGTTATTCCTCTGTACCCTGTAAATTCACGCCATATCCCACCCTTCAAACCGAAACACAGCCATGCAAACACAACTGCTTCACGGTTGAAACACGAAATATACTATGATATGATGACACATATTGTTAGAGTGTCATATAAACTCGATGGAAAGAGAAGAATTCATGCGCCATTTTCAACTAAATAAATTAAATATTGATCTTATTCAATTTATATTAGCTGAACCCAAATCAGAAATTTTTGAACATCTCTGTAAATTATTGATATCCATTAATTTCTTTCTTTCTGTGAGTAGATCAAAGTACATAAAATCTTTTCTGAAAAACCAGTTCAAGGTACGATAGGATAGCTAAAAGAGGTAAAAACCTTAATAAATAAAAAAACATAGTCATCGATGTCTCTTTTCATAGATAAAAAAAAACTATATGGAGTACCAGCAAATGAATCTATATGATATCTAGTACTAAGTACTAATCCATTTGACAAGCTTTTTGAAATATCTATTCTGTGATATAAAAAAAAAAAATATTTTAAATCTAAAGGTACACTACTTATGATAAATAACAGATTGTAGCCAACTCTGACTTCCTGGTATATTTTTTTTATAATCATAATGATTTTAATCACAAAAAAGAACAGTCTGACTAATTAAATTAGCTCTTAGATGAGATATGGGTGAAAGTATCTCCCTCTTATATGAGATTTTTTGAATCTTGATGTATTTTGTTTCATTTGCGTAATGCAGTTAAATGCGAGGAGAATAGAAAGTTAATGTAAGGTTTTTGGTTCTTTGATTCCTCTTGTAAATATAAGATTTAGAAAGCCCCCCCTTCCCCTCCCCCAACCCTTTATTATAATCTCATATAATTAGTGAATTCCCCTTAAGAGAAATCTGAACAAGCAAGAACGCATTTAGAGCGATTAAGTGACATATGGTACATCGTTGGATCACTTAGATCCTCTTGTGAAAGAAAATTAATGAGATTTGCTTATTCTATAAAAACAAAACACAACAAGAATAAGCTAAGAAAACACTTACTTAAATATCGAATTAAAAACTAATATTTAACATATTCATATTAGTGTAACGTTGACACAAGTAAAAGCAAATAATGAGCATCGACTAAGACGGACTCCATTGTTTGGACGGTAGTAATGGACTAGAAGCTGTGCTTTAGTTCTCTTATCGAATATCTTAAAGAAATTGACTGAAGAAATTACACTGTCATCGCCCAGTGAATCTTACCATGCCTTTATTGATATTACAATAATACATAAAAATGGTTATGACTGTATCCCAAACGGAATAGAGTAATTTTTTTTAGTTACAGCACAGGGTTCGATCTAACTAGAGACAGAAGCCGGGCAATTATGCCCAGAGCGGCAGAAAAGGATGATAAGGGCAGAGCAAACATATTTGCTCAAAATGGCAAAATTGCCGTTTGCTAGTCATATTAGAATTCAACGTGATAGGCGATGACTGAAGGCATTTATTTATACGTTAATAAAATTAGATAGAGACATTAAAAAAAATCGAATTATATCTAATACGTATTTAATGAGTTCCTGCCATACAAAGCACTAAATTATTTTCAGTCTAATGCAAACTACATTTATTTTAATTTTTTCCTACATAACTAAATTAACTAAATTATTTTTTTACTATGATTTTAACAATCACCCTGGACACTTCACACAGCACCTCTAGTTTCAAACTAATCAAAGTTTGTAGACTTCAATTAGTTTTAGTTACTTATTAGACAATTAATAGAAATATTTTACACTTTTTTGTTGTAAATACATAAACAATATAGATAGAAAAATATCCGGACCAATACAAACAGACAGGCTCATGAACATAAATATTTGTATTGTGTGGAAATTGAACTTGCAACCATCAAATTTCTCAAGAAAAATCTTTGCTCCAACACTCATCTCATACACAGACGCCTGAGACTGCTGACTTTTCTAGCGGATTGCATAATGGTCTATAACCATGATTGATCAATCTAAATCTCTTCCGGTATATGCAGCCTTCGCTTTTACTTTTTTTTATATTGGACTATTTAAATAAATAATTTAGTTTAATTTAGTTTTGCAGAATTATAGGCATTTAAAATTTACGAATTTTCGTAACCGTTGATGCAATAATTTTACTACATATTATATGTAATGTAAATTTAAAAAAAGGGAAAATTTATTATTACTCACATAATGCGTATAGCAGGACAATGTTAATAAAAGGGGCTTATTACACTGTCATATTTGTAGGATCACATATACAGGGTGAAAAAAAAATAAGTGACCTTATTTGATTATAACAAAACAATACATTTTTTTTATACAAATAAAGAAAGTGTGTAACTAGGTTAAATAAATTGATAGATTAATCTAGATATGATAATGATGCAATGATAGTGTAATAACCCCTAAGGACTATCTACCACTATGTAAATTAACAAAAATTACACTAAAATGGTGTCTATTCAAGCCACTGGTCTCTATTATTTTTTATTCGTGATTCTTCCGTTTGTGAATTTATCCCACGGGAACATGATCATCTAAATTCGTAAATATGAATTATTATATAATGACGAAATTATAAATTCAATGAGGAACCAGTGGCCCATAAACTGCAGTAGGTTGGTATCACAATTTAAAAATCAATACCTATTAAAATTACAATCACTACTCGATACAAATAGGGTTGCCATCTCTAAAATTTGGCAACCAGGACAAGACACGTGAAAACCCCGGATTTTAGAACCCAGAACATATAAACAGGTTTTTTTTTTCTAAATCAACAGCTTAGCGAGTCGGTTCGTCGGTTGATCACCGCGGCGTGCAGGCACAATACGTGTGTCGCGAGCGGCCCAAGATTTTAAATTACGTCCCACCCAAACGCACCCCGGATGCCCTTTAAACTAGAACAAATCCGGGGAATTCCGGACGGATGGCGACCCTATTTACAATGTAAGAAACTAAATATTACACACGCCCCAGTTTTTGGCTACTCATAAAAGTAAAAACTATTAACTATTTAAACGCAATACTTAAATAGAATTGTGTATAACGTAAATACATTAAACAACAACAATAAAATATACTTTAAGATTTGCGCGCGCCTATATTCTGTCAAAATTTATACATTTTTTTGCATAATTTCAAATAACTTTCTAATTATTACTTTGAAGAATTTCTCTCTATCTCTGTCTATCTATATCCAAACGTAACCGGGTATAACCACACCACAAAATACTGTTGAAAAATTCCTTAACCACTTTTCCTAATAAGTAACTATTTTTCTATTCTATGAAAACTATAATCATAGAATTATGAAATTTGACAGAAAATTCGGTTGCAAATCTTATAATACGTTCTATCAACTAAATAACCCAAGTTTTTTAATTTAATTTACCTGTCGTAAAAATCTATCCAAAATTTCGAAGCCAAACGACGATGGTAGTACAACTTGGTTGGTTTCGACACTTAACGAAAAAGAAGTAACTTTCCATCTCGTTTCAATAAACTAATTACGTCTTACATACGAAATTTAGCTCCGAAACTTCAGAATTACATTTCATAGTAAATCCCAAACCTAATCAAGTTCTTTTTAAGAATACCCTTTGTGTTTACAACAAAGAAAACCAATCTACTCGCACAGAACCCAGTTAATCGAGCACACAATACAAAAGAGGTCAGCCAATAAATTGGGACGCGCGGCGGTTACTTAGGTGGTTTGTGGCGATGCGAGTCGCGGGTTGCGAGGACACTGCATCAGGTGTCGCTGCCAAGGTAGGTCGCGTGCCAGCACGTTGGTCAGGCAGTATGGACACTTCCACTCGTCCATGCCCAGAGCTGGTTTCATATTGTGATCGACAATGATTATTTATTTTGGCAGATTTAGGCTTAAACTAAGAACTTAGAAAGCCAAAGCAATCTCCGTTGCAAGGCTTGTGCTTTGAGTCAGAGATTGCTTACTTGAGCTTGGTGTATAGCATCTTAGTCCTCAAGAATGGCATATGGACAGAATAATGAAGATAGCAATTCTGTAGTGATTGAATCTTCATTGATAAACCGAATTGTCAACCCTGAAGAAAGTTTAATTAGCCCATTTTTGAAGATCCCCGTATCGTATTTTCTAGTTTCTCTGGGCATTCTCTTTTGGTAGATAGCTCATTTTTATTCGCAGAAGGAAACTCCTTTGAAACTACACCATATGCCGAGCAATTCTATGATTTATTATTAACTCTTATTTTTATAGGCATGAGCATACAGTAGCGGCTGAAGTCTTGCTGCGAGTCCTAGCCAAGAGAGCTGGTACAAGGAACATACTACTTAGATGTTGACAAATAACGGTTAACCACTCTTATCAAATGTGTAACTTTTATTGTTCAAAGTTTCATAGGTACACGTTATATTTTAATATAATAACTAACAGTTCAACTTACGTGTAATTAGATCGAAAAAACTCGAAGTTTTGGGATCTAAGTCTGACAATCAATCCTGCGCTTTCATGATAATCGCCCATGACTAAGGATCGCGAATTGATCCCGAAATTAGTCGAGCTTCTTGGATCCAATTACACATAAGTTAAACCGGTAGTTATTACATTAAAATATGTAACTATGGTATGACTGTTATTTTGACTTTCACTCTCTAACTGGCCTTACAAAAATACATGCGTAAGACCCAAAGACAGACAAATTGCTCGGAACCCCAAAAGAGAAACTTGCTATGTACTTACGCACGCAGTTGATGTGATAGTCATTCTCATCGATCCGTAGCGCAGCACCACATTTCTGGCACGCCTTCCACGAGCCTTCGCTCATTGAGCATTCTTCTGCAAAAAAATTTATTTTTTTTTAGAATTGATTTGTCACCCATATTTTTATATCTATAATTCTATATAGCGAAAATAGAGTATCTCATCAACGATCTCATTTACGTATTAAGAAAGTGGTAGCTGTTATATAAGGGTGTTAGCGAGTGTTCATTTATTCGATATAGCTGTGCTCGTGTTTATGATTTAAAGGACGTTATCAAGGCGTGTGCACTCAGCAGGTGCGTGCTCGTGCTAGTTACGTAAGGGATAGTGTGAGTAGGTCGCACTTGGCGTACAATAGCGCTCGTGCTCGTCACGCAAAGTATAGTGTGAGTGGGTCGCACTTAACGTACAATAGCGCTCGTGCTCGTCACGCAAAGGATAGTGTCAGTGCATGCATACCTAGTATTTAAATATTTAGATTAAATATTACTTATTTAACGAGCATATAATTTTTTTTTTTGTCACGGACAATTCCAGTTAGTTTTTGATCATAAAAGAAAATGTGTTTTGCCTTTTTGAGGGTAAAGCAGAAAACTGAGTTGTGACCATTTTATGTTATTGTGGCACACACATGAAAAGAAAAAATAAAATTACTTCCTTCATGTATTTTTTTTTTAATATATTTTTTTCTTTCTTTTTATGCGTGTCTATCTGCGTCTGTTTTATTTTATTTGCTGTAAATGATGCAAATAAATTTATAGTGGATGTGAGTACAGCGACGCTCATGCTCGTTGTACAGAGTCAGTGCTTGGGCATCTAATAAATACGTTGCAGCCTTAGATTATATAGATAGAGTGTCTCCATAGAAATGTTTCGAAAACAGTGCGTCAACTTTTTTATACAATTTTGCATGATAAATACTTACGAGTGATTCCTTTGTAACTTTTACATTTATTTTAATGTATAAATTTTGCATTATTTTAATGTGCTCATTTTTTATCTCATTTGTTTATTAAATAATACGTTACATTTTATGCGATTTGATAATTAGCTAACAAAAAGTTGGCCTGTTTTTAAGGCTCGATGATCTATCTATATATTCTAAGGTTACAGCAGTGTTCCCGCTCATTACGTAAGGGAGTGTATGCGTGTGTGGTGTGGTGGCGTAGTGGCGTGGTATGGTGGCGTAGTGGCGTGGTGTGGCGGCAGCACCCAGCAGGTGAAGGGCAAGGGATCGCTAGTAATGAAGTCTAATAGGCCCACTGCTAGCAATATACTCTCTAAGGTCGACGTCCACGCGGCTCCCCCTGGAAACCATCGTGGTTAATTCTTGTCGAATTCATCATGGTGGGCCGACTGACCTACATTGATTCACCTATCATCCTTCACTGGTGCATTGTCGGTGTATACCGATAGCGCGCGCGGGGTTACCATTCCAGTTTGATCCATTAAAAAAATAGTACCGAGCAGGTGCGCGTGCAGCAAGCGCGCCTCGAGCACCCGGCGGCAGTGCGGGCAGCGCGCCAGCACGACGCAGCGCCGCCAGTAGTGCGCCTCCACGCTCTCCGCGCGCACGCGCCGCCCGCACCACGCGCACGTCGTGCTGCACGCGCGCACCCACGCACGCACGCACGCACGCACGCACGCGCCACACAAGCAAACAAACAACGCGGCATATAGTCTCTTGCTGATTATTCCCAGCGGATAACAACATTCCTAACCCCGTAGTAGAATATTAAAAGAATACCAAACTCAAAGCTAGTATTCGTTTGTTTATTTTCCCCAAACATGCTCGGAAATGTGAGCATTAATTTGACAATCTTCTTCGAGATAAATCAAAATTGCCGTACTGGCCAGATACAAGCGGGCAGCGGCCGGCAAAAGTCGTATGAAAATCCATATCTGTCGTGTTTTGAGGCCAAATAAATCAATATGTAAACTCATATCTGTCCTGTAATTTAAAAATGGAGTGACCTTTTACTTCGAAACATGGCTACCAAGGAGGTAACTAGTAAAATGCTTTATTTAAATTTCAAACTGGCTTGCAAATAGAAAGCTATTTATTGAAAAAAAATAAAGGAACATTATGGCACGTGAAAAATTATTATTATTCGTTATTCGTCATTGAATTTAAAAAGTAAAATTGTTTTTTATTTCCGCGCATTGTTTGAGAAAAGTACTATACAAATCACGTATGTGTGCCTCGGCTACGCCTCGGCCCACATTTGCACATTCGTCCATCAATGCCTCAGTTACTGGCCGCTGCAGTAATGTACTATAATCGAAGTAAACAGATACATACATATACAAGACATAATCACAGTGCCTCGAAACTGTTTTACAATTTGTCTGTAGCACAAAACATGTTTATTTTTGTAAAGATGATTTCTATTCTAACTACTTCTACTGTCGTGACGAACACACACGGCAACTGTGCGTGCACGGCTGTGTTTCACACTCTTCATGCTATTATATGCCAGTGGTATTACCGGGTACAAAGACACAACGTGATGATCTTCATAAGCGTATTTAGAGGGAAGCCAGGTGGGCAGTACCCACCCAAGAATTGTGTAGCGCCAACCCCAATATACGACCAATGTTTCGCAAAGATATATTTAAGAATATCTACGCGCCTGTTTTAAAAGTAAACTTAAATACGACAATGGTACACCAAGTAGCATGGGAGTCAGAGAGTATAATGCTGTCCACATCTGTAGATGACGGTTAGATGCCACTTTCCATCAGGTGAGACAATAATTTGTTTAACTTTGAGTTATAAAAATCCTAGAACCAGAACTACAGAACTACTAGGTTTACTAACGATTGTGCTCTTTATGCAATAGTATACTATATGAACTCTTTATAGCTCATGTTTATATTAAATATTATGTTTACTGAAAAATATATGACATACTGGCAAATTGGTTCCGGTGTGGTGTCACTACCCTCCATAGCACCGCCTTCATAGTTTTCATATTGGTTCTCAGGATTAGTCGGCATATGTCTTCTACCTGCAATAAAAGAATATCCTGACCATTAAATATCTATCAGACGAAATAGAATACTTATAATTACTTATTCTTATAATCCCTTTACTTTCAGTAAACCACTGAAGAAATATTTTCGATGAATAAAATTATTGGATTCATAGTTACGGGCTACAGCTGGCAGGTAATGATTTTCATAGACAACAACCTTCTATTAGATAGGTCGTTAGATTTGCAGTGGATCCTAATAGTATAAGGTGTCGATATTTCTTAGACGGAAGACATAAGTCTGGTAGGAAAAAACTCACCAGGACTATAATATCCACTCTCATCCATCTGGCTGTTCTCGTCAAGATGTAGATTTCTCAACCCAGCCACCAGCTTCGGCGACTCAAGTACGCTCTCTCTAAAATAATCCGCTTTGACTTTTGGAGAGTCCAAACTCCTACAGTCCGAGTCACATCTCAAGTCATTTCTTGGGGAATCCATCGGCAAAGAGTCCATACTTCTTACGTCGTTTTTGGATGTTTTCGGTGATCCTAAACTTGGAGAGTCCCTGTAGTCCAAATGTAAAGGCTCGTAGACGGTGACTGGGCGTTCTTTCAGCTGGGGCTTGGATGGGTCGTGGTCGTAGTGAATCATGGAGTGACGATTTTCTGGGTGACGGTTCGTGCGCCGGTATACCACCTCTTCATTTTGATTTTCTTGGAAATGCACCTATTGTAATATATGAAGATAAATTTGTTATTCCAAAATAAAAATAAAAAATAATAATAATATAACATAACGTCTTTAGTGGGTAGCTTTTGTGTAAATTGGTTGTATAACAGAACAGATTACATCTCTGGTGTAACAAGTCTATAGGAAACGGAAAATACTTCCTATCATAAATCGTATTTGTTTAATTGGAATAAAAAATATATTATCTCTTTCAATAAGTGGACGACCATAAAAGCTACCTAATTTCCTTTATTTAATCACTGATGATTACAAAACCATCTAGTGCAAGACCTTAATATATCAAAAGCTTACTTTCTCAGAAGAAGCTGCAGAAGTTCTAGGCGAATGCTTCGGGCTGACCGCGCTGTCCAATCTTAATTTATTATAACCCGGATAATTTGAGAAGTCTTTCACTACTCTGGTTGGAGTATATCTCTTCGTTGGTGATTTTTTCAAACTGCTTTTTGTCCTTGACGTGGTGTAACTACCACTTAAGCTAGATGGCGCTAGAGTACCGCTGCTTACATTTGAAGTCATAGATTTTAAGCTATATGAAGAAGTGGCACCGATGGATGAGGACATGCCGAAGGATGTGGTCATCCCACTAGTGGTCCCACTTCGGGTCGATGGGGTAACGCTAGCAGTTTCATGCATAGAGTCTGCTGCTGATTGGTCAGCTCCGTTGAGTAACTGTTCTTCAGTTGGTGCTTGATTGAGCATTTTCTGTGGAACACACACGGTAATAATCAAGATACAAAAGTGGAAATATACAGATGGCCTTTAAAAATTGGCAATGAGCATGTGACACTCCTGGCATTACAGGCTGCAAGCCATTTGGCTTATTTGGTACCATTGTATTATAAATAAATCAAACCCTAGAATATGACATAATGCGCCTTCATATATTGGGTCATCCTTTTCTTTTTCATGGGTGTCTTAAGAGGAAATTAAGGAAACAAACATCGCACAAAGCCTAACCGTGGTAGCCAGTCTATCTGCCAACTACTAGCAAAATAGGGTAAGTATAGGGCCTATGATCAGCAGTGGAAAGTTAACGGCTGATAAAATATTGAGGATGAATGAAAAAAATGAAACAAAACAGATATCCAACCTGCATATCAATCCTATCAAACTGCTGGAACAGATGCCGGTATATTAAGTTCCTTCTAGTAACAGCATCATCAGGTGGTAACTGCGCTCTGACGACCCTGGGCGAACGAGCGTACGCAGCTAGTAGGATCCGCTCAGCAGCAGCTCGAACCGACCCTGCCGCATGCTGCGCCCCGGCTGCACCGCACTCCGCCAGGCGACGGACCGTCAGTCCACTATAGAATTTAGAAGGCATTATCTATCTTTAATAAAGATTGACTCCTAATGGTAGTTCATTTCAACTAAGGGTAATAAAAATGGTAACTATTTTCCATCACGTTAGCCAGGCATCAGGCCAGATATAGCAAATTTTTTGCAAAATCTTTCATTGTGAAAAGGGTTTGTTAACAATGAAAACTAGAGTCCACTTTGCTAGCAACATACCCTGGCAGATCGGTTTCCTCTAAAAACCAGTTATTGTCTGATGAATGCGTCATTGATATCATTCACCTGATTTAATCCTCATTTATCACCTTACACTACTGAATAACGCTGGTGGGTAGGTACTATACCCATCAGCATATACCGACCACACAGGTGGGTATACCATTCCACTTTCATCCATACATACATGCGGGTTCATATTATATATATATATATATATGGAGTTAAGAATGTAAGGCGCAAAATGTATAGATTGAAAACTTTTTGGGTTTATGTATATTTTTTATTTATGTTATTTATTCCAAATCCGAAACAAATGAGTTTAGTTTTAAAAGAAACCCTCTATAATATTCAACTTCCTTCCCGACGGGGATATAGCTCAGCGGCAGAGCAATCGACTGCAGATCGATAGGTCCCCGGTTCAAATCCGGGTGTCCCCTAATATCCGATCCTACTTTTTTGCATTTTAGGTTAGGCTCACGATTTTTAGATTGAGAAACTTGCAAACGAGGAGAATATTTCAATTTGTTGTCTTAGTAATTCGTAGCTATTCTAAAATAAAAAGGTAAGCATTTCATTTTCAGCTATTACATTTGCCGTAAAGTTACACGAAGTTTTATTTTTTTGGTCTTAAGATTAAGATATCCACTGTATATCTGACAAAAGATGTAGACTCCATGTTTATAATTCCTGAAAATCACAGTTCCTACTTTCCATCCTACTGTCAGGTTATTTGCCACTCAACCGTAAAGGACTACAAGGAAACCTCGCAATATTTTTATTGCTTTACTCTCATTTTCCAATTTACCGTTCAGTAAAAAAGAACTAGAGAAAATCCCGCGAGTTTTTATTTCGATCTCATATTCCATGCTAATTCATGTGATGATGGTTGAATATTAGTAAGATGCCTTTCATCCCAGTATACGAGAGTCGAACATGCCAATATTTTATAAAAACGTTCCTGGAATATTCTCTTCAAACATAACTTTGGTATATTTTTTACTTCCTAATACCTTACTTTAAGCACTTATGGTTCTCACCTGTTCTTATCAGTAGATATTCCGTGGCTGAGTATGAGCTGCTCAAGCATCTGCAGCCGCGAGAGAGCGAGCCGCGGGTGCATCGATGCGGCAACAGGTCGGACCAGTTGTTGTGGAATTATGTGGAGACTCCTGGAAACGTGTAATAATTTGTAAACTGATTTTGCAGCTGATTTTTTTTTTCATTATGTTCTTCATTCTAAAGAATTTATCTAGTTAAATAACATTATTTGTCGATTATCAAGACCAAAACTAATGATAATAAGTGCCATACTAACAACACGAATCGCTTACATCCTCGAGCTAGCTAGAACATCTGGGGACATAATCTTAACAATAATCAGGGCATTAAAGATATAGATTAATATCTGTGCAATTATTTCTACTGATCCTCTATCTTTGGAGCATGTTTTTCGAAATTCACAAAAAAGAATTTTCTCTTATTATATGACTGGCCAAAAAATAGTACACAATTTTCAGGGTATGTATCTATTTGAGATTCTTTATTCCATCATAGCTTCTTAATGCGTTTACAAATTTAAAGTTGTGTGGTATCGCTTTAATCCTTACATTATCCCGAATGACACCGGCTATAAATATTTTTATAATATAATAGTTCATTTTGGCGGGGCAGTTATGTTTTTTTTTTAATTGCAGAGTAAAATGTACTTGTTTCGCCTTCATAAGAGTGATCTCACCTGACCATCGGGCAATCTGCGACGGTTAGCACGGTGTGCTGGGCCGTGGAGTGGACGCGGGGCGCGGGGTCCCCGCAGGCCCGTAACAATTCTGGAACTAGTTTCTCCAGGCACCGTCCTACCTCCGCAGCGCATACTCTGTCAATCAAATATTTGTTTTATACTACAAAGGTGATAAACAAGCATATAGCCTAACTAGTGGTAAACTGTTACTGTAGCTTATGGACGCCAGTAAAGTCACACTAGAAAAGTCACGTGTGCACTGCCGACTTTGAAGAAACCCTAATATTCCCTTTTCAATCCTTTTTCCCTAGAGGGAAAGCTCAGCAGGGAACTTATTCCACAGCCTAAGCATTCGCGGGTGAAAATTCCTTTGAAACGGCACTGTAGGTCATGTTTGGGTTCAAGCTAGTAAAGATGAATTCCCTGATGATGGTGAGGTGTGACGATGATAAAATGTAGCTGTGGAGATCATTTCAAACAATTACTCCGAACACAATCCGTTATACAAGCAGTAGAATAGCACAATAGGGGGGCAAAATCTCGCCTTGGACTTAAGGGTTCGATACTGCTTGTAATCTTGAGATCATTGACTATTCTCCTAGCTCGACTTTGAAAGGAGTTAAATGGATCAAGCTAGTATCCTGGAGCTTCAGGCCACAGGTTATTAACGTATTATTAATCCAATTTAGTATTACTTAACGTATTTATTGAGCCAACATTAGTTATATTTTTCTCTGAACAATTTAAGGTTTATTTTGATCATGAGGCGGAACTTTTGACAGAATTCATAAAATGTCGTTTCACTCTCTTTATTTTTACTATTAGCCTATTACTCTAATGAAATCTCGGTATCGAGATAGTCTAGAAAACACTATGGTACTTATCACCCGTACTGGACCACTATATACAAAGACTTCATTCGTCAATCCTCTCCACGCGATGGACAAACATAGCGGAAAATGATTAAGCACGGTGAACAGATTTTTAGTATATCGTGTGAAAACCTTGGAATCTCTGAACACAGCGATGCAGCGCGGGTGTAATGCACCGAAACTGCAGTGAAAGTGTAATGTGAGTAGCGACCTGTCGGGCACGAAGTCCTGGAAGAGCGCGCGCACGACCTCGTTGGCCTGGCTGTAGACGGAGAACACCTTGTCCCGCAGCGCGCGCTGCAGCAGCAGCGCGGCGGCGCGCGCCGTCTTGTTGGGCGACGTGCGGCCGCGCGCCGCCGGCGCCGACAGCTCGGCGCGCAGCCGCGCCAGACCCTCCTCCTTGTCCAGGTAGTTCTTCGAGTAGAACTTCTCCACCTGATAAACAGGCCATACAGAACCACTTTAAGTTTCTGAGGCTAACGGCTCGGCGATCTTCGGTCGTGAATCATCGCTTATGAATGCTGATACGTCAAATCGCATACAATTTGCTACTCTGGGTACCAATACGCCGATGATCAATCATTACATCGATGCAGCGCCGTGGAATGTTACTAGCGCTCGTCGTACGTTCGGTCTTTAATATTTTATATGTACGTAATTTCTTGTAAACGTACGTTTTCTTAGATTTTTAAGGAATTCTTTAATAAAATAAAATAGTAATACTAGTGACAGTTACATAAAGGATATATTAAGTCAATTGGTCCATCGTGGTAAGTTCTCCAAAAAAATAACCACGAAATCCACTTTCGTATGAAAATCGTCTAGACATTTCGTTCGATCGCTGTAGTAATATTACAAATATGAAAGTGACCCTGCATGTTTGTTACCACTTAGCGCTTTAACGGACTAACTAATCGCTATGAAATATGTGTATACCAATACACGTACTATGTAAGATAGAGAATGACATATTTTATCCCGGTTGTTTTCATCGGACAATTAACATATTCCGGTTACGCAGACGAGATCGCAGGTAAAAGCTGGTGAATGATTGTTGATGGAACTCACCAGCGGGTATCCAAATATGAGTATGGGCAGCGCGGCCTGCTTCCTCTCGCGCTCGTTGAGCTTGTGCGGCTGCGGCGGGCGCGGCGTGCAGTGCGAGGCGCTGCCGCCGCTGCACTCCTCCTCGCGGCCCTCGCGACCCTCGCGGCCCTCCCGCAGGTACTCGTTCGTATGCGAGCTGCAATTGAACGCTTTGTTCAGAATCCTCTTTAACAGACATACCCTCTATGCTGACAGCTACCTACTTAACTACAGGGAGACTTTAGGAATGGAAACGCCTGAAAGGTGCCGTGGGCTTCACTATATATAACGTAATGTCCATAGACACATATCTGTATGGTATATATGTATGGTATTTTTTAAGCGGTATTTTATTTAAAAAAAAAAACTTTAACCTATTTTGTAAAAATAATTTAAAAAATATCTTTTCATTTTCCTGCCGTGTAGTCCCGGCATAGAGTGAGCCACCCCTCTCTTTTCCGTGGAAGTTGTAAGAGTCGACTAAGGAAATTGAATGGTCGAGGGATGGATTCTTAAAACATCATCAAAGTTCAACAGCGATTGCCAATCTGCCTGCCAACGTGGCAACTATTGGCAAAATTCTCATTATATGGAAAGCCTATGTTCAGCAGTGTGCAGTTACTAAAATAGGTTCTAGAAGTTTTAATATCGACTTACTTGTTCAAGTGGGGGGCATGAAAGGACTATCCAGTAGCAAAAGTTGGAATATATTTAATACTACTCACTGCCTTAAAGCTGGTAGCAATCGCTCCTCGTAGGCTTCGAAGGTGGACCTTGGACCTGCGCTCTTGTTCCTACGTCTTACTAATGTACCTGAAAACAAAAATTTCCAAATCGAATCAGCTAAATAATTAAGGAACTTAATACTCAATTATTAAAAATGCAAATTTCTCGTTATCACAATATATTTTATGGTATTCATAATGCTGTTTATTTCTATAGGAGGCGGATAACACTTTCTATCGGGTGCAATATCATTAAAATTGTGAGTATTAGTAACTCACCATTAGCAGCGTTAGGTGTGATGCTTCTACGTGGACTATCGATCTCCTTCCTCAATTCCTCTTCTTCCAATTTCTTTTGAGCTTCTATTTTATCTTCTTGGACTGGCAGAGAAGTTGGTTCGCTGGGCATTGGTCGGATATCTTCTTGTATTGTTTGGATTGGTGACTAGAATCGTAAAAAAATATAAAAAAATATCATTATAATAATAATATCGTTATATACTATGAAATGTGTCGTAAGAGGCGACCAAAGCAAGGCAAGAAATGAACAGCAGCGTTCCTCTTTAAAACATCTCCAAAAGCCTAACTGCGGTTGCAAACCCGCCTGCCAAGCATGGCAACTACTGGCAACACTCCTCTTATGGGGAAGGCTTATGTCCAGCAGTGGATAATTAATGGCTGAAATAATGACAATAATAATACTATAAAAATGAAACTCAAAGTGCAAGAATTCAATCTAGAAGCTTTGACATATAAAGAAGATGGTTAAGAATTTTTGAAAAGAGCTTTCGTAAATAACTAATTAAAAATCATCGTGGTTAAATTCCACCAGTTTGTTTATCTACTTTACCAATGTTAATCAATAGCGCAGACTAGGTTACCATTCCCATTTAATCCATAAAAATCTATTTACTGTTTAGACATTTAGAAACAATGTAAGCAAAAGTAAACTTATCTCTAAAAGAGATCTCTTCCAGTCAACCTAGCGCAGTGACATAAGAAGTGGTGAGTGGGCAGCAGCAAACTGAAATCTATTCAATATTAATATTTTCGCAACAAAGAACCATTTTTCTCTTTCAGTAGTCGAATACAAAACGATTAACTCACAGTTGATATATTGTTAGCCTCTTCTTCATCTCCTCCATTCACATACTCCGCTTCTTGCTGTACTGGTTCGTGGTCGACATGGTCCATTGGTGGCACTGGACTGGGCATGTCGATGCTGAGGGAGCCGGCTGCTACCGACGGAGATAGGTGGTGCGAGAAGTCGTACTCTTGATGCATTGAAGAGTCGTTACGAGAATCCGGCTAAAAATTCATGGAATAATACTGATTGTACATAGATTTTTTAAGCACTTCGAAAAAGCAAAATAGTTGCCAATCTACTTTTTGAAAAGTGGCCAAAATCACTAATAAACATGGGTAGCAGTTTCGGATGCTATTGTAAAGCGCAGTGCCTTATACTCGTTGCAGTTCCTGAAGAGACGGGCTTCTGTATCAAGTAATTTCGTTGCCATAACTATTCAAACCGAAATACAGCCATGCAAGCACGCATGCTTGATGGTAAAAACAGTAGTGAAATGATCAAATCATCAGGATCTGCTATCAGAAATCGAGCATCGAAGGATGTTACTGAAATTTTAGGGTGCTTTCAATTTAAAAATATTTCTCTTTGTAAAGAAATTAGTAAATCTACATTGTTACTCGTAAATATATGTAAAGATTTATATTTAATCTTTTTCAAAGCAGAAAATTATTAAATCAACAGTAAATCGGCTATCGTCATATCGAAATTCGGATATTAGTAAAGCCTACAGGGCACACCTAAAGGCTTGCATACTCACTCCATCCTCTTCAAACAGTCGACATAACTGTGGATCTTCCTTCACACCCATCAGCGCATCCGCTATCCTGTCCCGCATCCGTCGGGCGAGTTCGAAGTCATCCCTCGCGGCCGCAGTCCGTTTGCGGAGTCTCCAACGGCCAATTCGGATGCCGGCGGCTGCAAGTGCGGATCCCGCGGATTTTAAACGGCGGGCGTATTCAAATCGTTCCTCTGTAAAATTCAAATTTATAAAGAAAAAATATTTTTTGGAAGTTTGAAAGACGTACAAGTGAGAAAGAAGAAGTAATCGTTTGACTTGGCATGAACATGAGATGAACAAGGGTGGCAATTATAATTTATAAAAATAAAAAGTATGGATTTCTGTCATTATAAGGTTAAAAACAGACCTAAAAATAAGATAAATAGATATGGAGATACTGGGTGAAAAAGAATTTCGCTAGAAAGAAGTGAATATTTGAGAGACTATAAAAAAAGATGAATTGGAGAAAACAATATATTATAGGGATACAGACAAGAAATCTTGACAATGGCATTACACCTAACCAATTGAATGGTAGGTTATATCAATTAAGGAAATTAACTTTAGGTCGGTTTGGAGTGTTCTGATCATATCAATGTTTATATCTATTTTAATGTTATGCTAATGGTATAATTTTTGGTGTGAAGGGAAGTGACATAGAAAATGCTAGGGTTTTGAATTAATCATAATTGTAATTAAAGAAGAGAAAAATTGTCCCTAGGGTCGTTATATGGATATTATACTGCAGATAGAGTGGAAGTTAGTGAAGAAAAATTATTCCTAAGATCCTGGGATACGGAGCCAGAGAATGGAACCTAGTGAACTGGAAGATAGTAGAATATTTCAAATAGTAAAAATGAGATCCCACTCACCAGCAACAGCAGTCTTCTTTTTCTCATCCAAACTCCTAACCAAGTCAGCTATCTCGTTGTCCACATACATAACAAATGCCAAGTCATCGTAAGGTGAATAAAATGCCTCAGTTTTGGAGACTGGTGTTGATTTCTCAGGGTCTTCCACTTCTTCGCCAAGGACGTTTACGGCCATTAATGCAACCTAGATTAAGAAATGAGTATAATATAAAAGGGCTTAAACTTTCCAAATACAATGTATTAAGCAATATTAAGCACTAACTTCGAAATAAGAGAGGAAAACCTATCACCTTCTTTATACGAACGGTTAACACTAGGCCCCGGACAGCGATCTATATAATGTGCCTGAAAATTTAGAGGTGAAACACGGGTCGCAAAACGTGAATGAACAAAATGGTAGTCGAAGATTGATGACCAATACGAAAAGTACACAGTAACAGTAGTCACACACATACTAATGGTCGAATTAAACAAAATGATTCTATTCAAATAACCAGTGATATCAGAAATTTTTGAAATCTCTGTGGAACTCTCTTTGGTCAGGTAATAAGTTTTGTTTTGGTAGTCAATCTGATTCTGAAGAAGGTAAAAGCCCTTAAAATATTAAAAAAAACACATACTAATGCTGGCGGAATTAAACAAAATAATTCTATTCAAATAACCAGTGATATCGACTTCCGCAAGATAACACCTAGTTCAGTAAAATTACCTGATCATCTTCGTTAGCCGGTGAATGTGGTCCGGACAGTTTCAACTTAACAAACCGAGCTATTGTTGGTTCTGGAAGGGCAGCTGATCTGTAAAAAGAGTAAATAAGAATAAAAACATTGAAGAATAATTTTTTTTACATATAGTTTGGCTGGTAATAATGTCCATAGATTACGTGTTGATAACATAAATATATTTAGGGGGAGAAAAGAGTGGATGTGTATGTTCGTTCATTCGTATCCACGCTTAATTGAACAGGTTTTAATGAAATTTAGTACACGGGTAGGTAAGTTATATTCTAACTTAACACATAAGACTCTTAATTCTATAATGCACCACCTACCTGTTTCTCTATTTGCCCAATGGTTGACTGGTAGAGATCACCATCTAGTGTTAAATCCGCCAAATATACATATTTTAACCTTGTGCATTTAAGTTTAAATAAATAAATAAATAGGACACTTTATATACTATTACATAGACAAAGCATTGGGAAATAGCTGGTAGTCATACCTGCTATTTTTGACTGTGGAAATAATAATATTTTAAAAAGTATATAAATCGTGCAATATAATAGCACGCAGCATCGTCAAACCTGAGTTCCCTGGTCCTGGCTTGAGGAGCTGGTTTTGCGAGGGTGACTCTGCCCACGCTGGTGTATGTGGCGCCACATGGCGTCGCCGCACCCTCAGACACCAGCCCACCCGATACTAGTACCTCCACGCATGCCGCTGTAAGATATTCATACAATTGTAAACTGTAAGTTTTTGATAACAAATCGGAGCTAGCCAGTGGAGTATTCAAAATTATTTTTCGGCCCGACTACGTACGGGCAGATAGTATTTTCGAAATCAATTATAGCCTGTATAATCATAATTATCATCATCATCATCTTATCAGCCATTAACTGTCCACTGCTGACCATAGACCTCCCCCATAAGGGAGATTTGTCAGTAGTTACCACGCTTGGCAGGCGGTTTGGCAACCAAAGTTAGGATTTGGGGATATATTATATGCCGGGACCATATGGCTGATAATGCAGTTTTCTAAACGTGAGAAAATTTTTAGAATTGGTTGAGTAATGTTTGAGTTAATCCATTACATACAATCAATCATTCTTATATAGAGAATAATTTTATGTAAAATAATATCATAGCCAGGTAATTAGGTCTATCTATCTATCCTATTTAAGAGCTACGCTCTTGTCGGTGGAGCACTTGCTACTTACTACGATTTTCAGCGAGTCTCTTTAGGTCTAGTAACGTTAAATTACCTGGAATGTACTTAAGATGGCTGTTGTCAGGTTAACTAGCTCAAATTGTAATTAGTTAGATATATATATCATGTTTATGTTATGTAAACTGTAAATTCATTCATGGAGTACTCAATATTTCCTGTTCTTGGGGTATTTTAAAAAATCAATTCTTTTTTAAGGCTCTGACTTAATACATTTGAGGTTTGAAAGAAGTAATTTGTAATCTGTTTATATTTCTTTAGCGCAATCGCACTCAGCATAAAATCAATCGCCTAAATCTAATTAAATAAGTAATTTAATCTTTTCAGAATTGGTGAAGACATCTAGTAAAGTATACGAAAAAAAGGCAAATGAAAAATTTCATGAAATAAATCAATTAATTTTCATTCGAATATATATCACCGATTAATGACGAATAACACCTAACTATCACGGAAAAAAATTTACAGGTGTTGAAAAAAAGATCCTAATTATAAAATCACTCCAAATACGATTCGGTAAGATCGAATAAGTAAATTTATTATAAATAATTTATTATTAAAACTTTCATAAGTATACATTATTTTAATGTAATAAATACTTAATTTTAAGGAGCTGTGACCTGAGCGTTCGCATTAGATTGATGGAAGATACATAGATTAGGAATCCCGGATGGTTCCGCAATTAATCGAGCTTTGTCGACCAAATTACAAGTAAGTTTAACAAGTAGTTATTACATTAAAATATTAGTAATTAATTCACAATACAATGATGTAAAAAATATTTACCTATACAACATAGAAAGGTAGGTAATAACTTACCTACCTTTCTATGTTGAAAGGGTGGTACTGTTGATGGTTACTGTTGAAATGTGATTCTAGTTAACTCACGTATAAGCTGATGGTGTGCTAATAGCTGCAGTTTGTGGACACTGGTGACGCAGGTGAGCCGGAGGAGCAGCTCGTGCGGTGGACTGCCAGAGCTGCGCCAGCCGCGGGCAGCCGGACCCTGGGCGTTCAGCTCGCATGCTGGGTACGAGCTGTCCTCACCTGGTACCATCATAATGATAGTCAAAACATTATACTGGATATATCTTTGCTTGCTTTTTTTTAAATGGATGACAATGGAATGGTTACCCCGTTTGCGCTATCGATACACACTGGCGGAGTGCCAGTAAGGGATGATTTTTTCTATAGGCCACAGTTACAATAAAACTGTAACTTTATGCTACACTATACTCCAAACGATATATATGCCATACTAAATTCCAAACAAATTTCTTAACTGCTTTGTTAAGCGGTATGTAATAAGAGTAGTTCGAGATTGTTGCATGTTCTTTTTAGTACAGAATAATACTACTGGTTCGCAGTGGAATTAAAATGTGATCTATCTATATAAATAAAAAGTATTTCGTAAACAAATATTAGATTTATAATCCTTATCTAAGAGTCATCGACCCTTGCTCTAGAACAATGAAACAATTTACAAATATCTCTTATTTAAATACGTTCATTTAAAAAAAAATATTCTTATCTAATCTATCTGATAAAAAAAAAATTCTGAGCACGTTTTCCCTATATCAAAAGGTATTCTTTTAATGGATGATAATGGAATGGTAACCCGCCTGCGCTATCAGTATACACTTGCAGGGCATCAGTGAGGGATAATAGACGAGAATAAAAGCAGGTCAGTTAGCCCATAGTGGCTAATTCCACAAGAATAAACTACGACGGTTTCAGGGGGGAACCGCATGGAGGTCGACCTGATAGGATCTATTTTTAGCAATGGACCTGCTAGACCCTATTATTAACAATCCCTTTCACTCTGACAGAGGATATTAGCTTACTGTTGCACATATTTTTTTATGGATGTAAATGAAATGGTAACCACGCCTGTTCTATCAATATACGCTGGAGGGCACCAATGAGGGACGATATATGATAATAAAAGCAGGTTAAAGTTAGCCTATAGTGGCTAATTCCACAAGAATTAACTACGATTGTTTCCAGGGGGAACCGTGTGGAGGTCGTTCTAATAAGGTATATTGCTAGCAATTGGGTTGTTAGACTCTATTACTAAAAAATATTTTCCCACATTGTTACATTATTAGCTTTGTATTTTGTACTTTTAGACAAGTGACGAACGAACCAGTAGATACATTTTCGTTACCGCACGGTATGAAACAGTATAGCATATGTTGCTGTCTCATTTCTTTTTGAGTTTTGCTAGATATTGTGTGATTTTGACTTTTGGACACGGCACATAATGGGTCACTCCTTCCTTTCCCATGACTGTCGTAAGTGCCTACTAGGGGAACTTAGTGGTCAAGAGATTGGCAGCAGCGTTCCTCTTAAAACATCACCAAGGCCTGACTGTGATCGCCAACTTGCCAAACGTGGTAAGTACTCATAAAATCCTACAAAAGGGGGAGACCTATATTCAGCAGTGAACACTAAACAGCTAATTGGTATGATATTAGGTTGTATAGATAGTGTCTCCATACAAATTCTTCAAGAAAAGTAAGTAAACTTTTTCATACAATTTAGCGTGATAAATATAACAGTTATGAGTGTTTCCTTTATAATTTCTATATTTATTCTGTCTTATAAATTCTGCACATTTAACTCTCGTAAAAACTCCTTTTATTTATTAAATAATTAAATATAGATATGTCAAGATACATTATGTACGTAAGTATATAGAAAACTAACAAAAAAACGAGTCAGCTAATTTGACACAGGAAGATTTTGTACAAAAGTCGATTGCGTGGATACCTCTCTCCCATTCGTGTTTCTACCGTGAAGCAGTTGTGTTTGCATGGCTGTGTTTCTGTTTGAAGGGTGGGATATGGCGTGAATTTACAGGGTACAGAGGAATAATATCTGTGTCCTCAGGAATGGCAACGCATGGGGGGTATCATGGGCGAAACAGTATATTCTGTTATGTCCACGGTACTGCTTATGTCTATAGGCGACGGTTACCACATTCCATCAGGTGGGCCGTCAGCTTGTTTGCCATTCCAAGTTGTATAAAAAAATTAACTGATAAAAAGTTCCCCCGTTTTTGGCTCTATCTATATAATCTAAGAATATATAATATAGCAGGTACGAAAGAACAACACAGCATATGCAGCTGTCAGATTTTCATTTGAGCGTTGCTAGGTATTGTACGACTCTCAATATATGAATATTCCAATACACTCCGACACGAGTATACCCCTACTAATATAACCTGACTGGAAAATACATAATTCAGGTACCGATCAATACGGACTGTCGAAAGAAGGTATTGTAAATATTAAACGACGTGGAATCGACTCGCCGAAACTAATTTGTTGCCTTTTACACACAAATAGAGTAGGGTGGCGTTCTATCAGTCATTATGACACGCTTTTTACGTATATTTATAGTTATTTTTGTTATACTGCTAGTTGACCCTGCCTCTATTGTCACCTAGAGGCTTTATTTTTCTTACCTAAATAATAAAAAATTGCGTACTACAAAAAAAAAAACGATATCAATTGTGACAAAACCATTTATTTTGATCTGAAAACGTAAATCTAATAAATGGATTTTTAAAACATTTCTATGGGACTAATTTGTAAGTACGTATATATTTTCAAATAAAAAAGAATTCTCCAAATCGGTTTGAAACTGTCAGAGTTATAAGGTAACAAACATAAAAGAAAAATACGACTGAACTAAGAACCTGTTTCTTTTTGAAATCGGTTGAAATGAATTATCAAACTAGATTCAAAATTGATGACATAACTATGTGACATAATCATAAAAATACAGATGGATTGAGAAAAATCATTCAAAATAGGATTGAACGATTTATTTAATGAATAATAAAATATATATTTAACGCATTGACCGCCTTGTCAGTCACGGGTGACTGACACTGGAATACTTAGTAATTTTTTTCCGTTGGCGCTTTGTCAGTCACATGTGGCTGACACATAAAAATCCTCATAATTTCCCACAAAAATGCAACAAAGTAAATTAAATAACCATATCTCTACATAATTTATTAAATATAACTTAAAAACAAAGAATTTTTATGTAAAAACTTATTGGCGGAGAATGTGTTAAAAGAGTTAGAGAAAGACCTTAAATGGACTCATACTTAACAACTGAACACGCAGTGTTAGTAGATTTTTTAATAGGTGATAATGGAATGGTAACCCCGCCTGTGCTGTCAGGATAAGTTGACGGTGTACCAGTGAGAGATGATAGATGAGGACGAATCAGGTCTATCTATCTATATATTTTGGTATATATTTTCATTAAATCCTATCAAAACAGATATTATTGATCTCGTCAAAGTAGAAGATACAATTTATACTTTGTTATGTAAACAACATCCGCACTGCGGACGAAACCTTTGGTATTTTAACAATACAGTTAAATAACTCGGGAGAAGGGATTATTAGTATTAGTGCCCTACCAAAGTATACCGAAAACGTAAGCAGGATCACCATTCCATTATCATCCATTTAAAAAAAATAACCGTTATTAATATTTAAAATTAGAAATCACCTCCTTTTCATTACTGAACTAAAATAAGAGAGATAAAAAGATAAGGAGGGAAGGAGCTCCAACAAACTTCATTTTTTCGGAGACACTTCGGAGTCTCGTATTTTGCTGAGACAGTGAACATTTTCATTAAAGAAACAAAAAACGATAAACGAGAAATATTTTTAAAAGTCCCATATCTACTAACGTTTGTAAGCAAGAGGTCTAACAGCCCCATTGCTAGCAATATACCCCCATCAGGTCGACCTCCACGCGGTTCCATCTCGAAATCGTCGTAGTTATTTCTTATAGAATTCATCACGAAAGGCTAATTGATCTGTTTTTGTCCTCACCTATCGTCTCTTACCGGTATCCCACCAGAGTATACTGATAGCGCTGGCGGGGTTACCATTCCATTTTCATATATTAAAAAAAAACTGTGAGTAATTGATTAAATGTTTCAATTTGTTACTGAAGTCATTTATAGAAGTGTTACCATGATAATTTCAAAATTTTGTCACCACTAAGTAGCAGGTTTTCAATTCGATTGTATTTTTTTATGTTTCTTACCTCATAACTCCGTCAGTTTTAAACCGATTTTGGAAAATTCTTCTTTTATCTGAACGAATATATTTACAGATTGTTTTTATAGAAATTTTATCAAATGCGATTCAGTAGACATATTTTTAAAACAATATACGTGATTTCGTCACAATTTATGTTGATTTTTTTTATGGGACACAATCTGGCGGGGTTATAAACATAAAAAAACTAACATAAAAAAATGCAACCAAATTGAGAACCTCTTTTTTTTAAATCGGTTAAAAATTATATTAATGTTTTTTTTAGAGTTCGTTAGACAAACGAGGTCTACATTATTATGAAGTCCAATAAAAAAATTGTGGATGTTTTCTTCCTACTGGAACTTCACAGATCTTACTTAACAGATAATTGCAAAATATTTAATTTAATTGTACGTATTTACCCGGTTATGCGGACAGAGTCGTGAGATTTCTTTCATCTTTTTATTTTTATACTTTCTCAAGGTTCACACATCCTAAAAATGTCTCAGCTGACACGTAATGACTACGTAATATGGTCCTGGGATCAATTCTAAGTTGAACCAATTTAGAAGTTTTTTTAGTTAATGTTCGGAGTTTCTCCTATATTTACTATAAAATTGTTATTTCTTAAGTTATAATTCGTTCAATATATTAGACGTGCATTATTTTATTGAATATTTAGAAAAAATAAATACTTAAATATGAAAATATGTTTTTTTTAGCTCGTGGTGCCTTAACGGCTCTATCAGTCATGATAAAATTTGATACACGTATAGTACTTATGATGGAGAAGGATATAGGCAATATCTTATACCGGTCACACAGACGAAGCCGCGGGTTAAAACTAGTGTTAATTTAAAAATAGATTAGATGCTAATGTTATTAATACTTACTTGTTGCGTAAACAACGTGGAATGGTATACGTTTTGGCATTTTTCTAATTGCATCACTACCTCTTTATCAACGTTTCTAAATTCACTTCCATTGTTATCAATTTTTATCTAAACATAACAGAATTCCACCATTCACTGCTTCGCAAGATTAAAAATATTTTTGACATAATTTTCGAAAATATATCGTAACTACATTGCATTTAAATAAACGGGGAATAAAAAATAATATCCCTATTGGTTAAATGATCTCTAATAATGTAAAAATTTAACTGTGATAAGGCGAAGTTAGCGGGAAATGGTCGCCGACAAAATCAATAGTTTCGCGCCTAAATTCGCGGCCATCTTTATAACATGCGCATAGAAAGTGGCGCTATCTGGTAGTCAATAAAGAAAATTTATACATGATTTTTCTGGTTTCCGCAACATTTAAAACTTAGAATATAGTGGTTCTGAATAAGTTTCTTATAAGTATTTAAGGTTTTTTTTTATACAAAAACCTCTATGTATCACGCTGACCAGGCGGTATATTACCGATTTTTTGGAGGTATATATATATATATATATATATATATATATATAATAATATATATATATATATATATATATATATATATATATATATATATATATATATATATATATATATGCTGTCCAGCATAAATCTCCCTAGAGTTCGCCACTGAATGCGATTCTGCGCTTGTCTTTTCCATAGGTGTGTCCCGCTATTTTTTTGATATCGTCTTCCCATCTACGACGCTGTCTCCCTTTTTTCTCTTATATTGTCTCGGAAAAAAAAAAAACTCTGTAATATCCTTAGACCATTTTTCTTTATTTATTCTAACTATATGTCCTGCCCACCTCCATTTTAGTTTCTTGATACAGTAAGTAACATCCGTGAATTCAGTTTTCTTCCTTATAGTGTCCAGTTTTACTTTATCTTTTAATTTGATGTTCAGTATACTTCGTTCCATACTGTGTTGGCAAGTTTCTAACTTATGTATGTTATGACATATATATATATATATATATATATATATATATATATATATATATATATCCTACAAAAAATCTCTATAAGCTACTAGTCTTTTCCCGCGATTTCGTCCACATAACTAGGATAAATTAAATGTTTGCTCTTGCTCATCTCAAATATGATCGTACAAGTTTGACAAACATACAAACAAAAAAAAAAAAAAAACAGGAAAACATTAATTTAGGTCGATTTAGTTCGAATAAAATTCGCATCAGTTATACTCGTATCAAGCAAGTGCGGGTTCGTTATGATATAAATAAACCTTGAACTGGCTACCCGCATACATGTTACAATTTTGGCGAGTTATGCGAATATCTGTAACCACATATATTGCTGTCATTGTTGTTTTCCGTAATTTATATTTCAATTTTTTACTCTTAAATGATTTAGATGGAGTGTACCCATACAAATGTTTCGCCAAAAACTAGTATACTTTTTTATCATTGTGTGCGTAAATTAGTTAATGTTGAATATGTGTAAGAAATTTATAAGGTTAAACTGAAAAATAAAAATTCTCAGTCTCCATTACTAACAATCCTTTCCCCCCCCCCCCCATTACCATGGTACGGCTCGTCATCGACAGGAAGTTCACCCTCATACCCTACAGCCTAGATGGTCGCGTACAACGGGGTTTCAGAGATGTTTTCTCTCACGAACACTCAGGTTATGGAATGAGCTCTCTACCGAGTTTTTCCCAAGAGACTACGGCATGAGGTTCTTCAATAGGGAGGTAAAGAGGTTTCTTTAGGGTCGGCAACGCACATTAACATGCGTTTGCATTTCTGTTATTCGGGTAATATATGTATACATATTGTAACTTCAATATATATATACATTGCTATTACTCTCCGTTACATAACACTCATTACTCCCTTTCTTGTCAAAAGAGGATTAGTCTACTGTTACCAAGTAAATAATTAAATGGTCCCATTTCGAATTTACTTTCTTTATTTACTGATGAATTCTGTTTCTCACTTGTGAGTGACACACTTCATGTATGTGTGCATACATAAACAAAATAATTTAAGATGTATGTCTACGTAATATTGGAATTCCTCTCCTCTCTGATCTGATGATTACCACTTTCCATCGGGTGGGCCGTCAGCTTGTTTGTCATTCTAAGTCGAATAAAAAAAATCTACTCAGAAGAGACAATAACCGAGAGGTAGGAGATCTATCAATTAAGCATTCGACAGAAGTGGATATAAGAGGTGCCTTGGATAGTGGAATATTCTTATATGAAGTCCATGGTGTGTTCATATCTATACTTAGCTGTGTTTATAATTATGATTATTTGTATATATGATCCAGTTTAGGTTTCAGACTGTTTGTTTGTTATTTGTTAGTAATTTGATAGTCAACTTATATTATTTAAAAGTATATCTATTGATCACAAAGATATAATCTGCTTACAACGTATCGTAATGCAAAATAAAAATCACTGATTATTTATTCATTTATTTTCTACAATAATTAGCTCCTGGTGTATTATTCAATATCCAAGTTAAATACGCCGATACCCGAGTGTTTATACCGGGTTCTCCTTGAGACGCACAGAACCGACCATAACTGACTATACCAATGTTGAAAAGAAGTCCTGTCGCCGGGTCTGTGTACAGAAGAGGTCCTCCGGAATCATCCTGTAATTGTTACATGCTAGTTAAATCCACGTCCAATAAACTTCGATCAATAAACTTACATAGACAATGAGGATAAAAATTAAGCATATGATTCTTTTGATAAGAAGCCATCTCAGTTTTTGAACACTTGCCTTGATGCAAGATGATGAAATAATACTCGCGCAATCATAAAATTGTGCTATCGACTTTTGCAAAAATTTTGAGGGGTAAGCATCCACCCAATAATTTCTCTACCCATCTCAAGTTTTCAAATCGGAACACCGCTTGCAAGCAAACTACTTGAAGGCAAATGCTAATGCAGACAACTTTGTACAAGTCTCTTTCTGGTAAACTGTAAAACTAATAACGTAGAAGATATCTCTTCTTAACCCCAAAATCTGCGATGTATCCCGTAAGCAATGCACATAAGGCTCCAAGTTAAAGGAACTTAAGTTTCCTTTAAAAAGAAAATCCAAAATCTGGGATCTAGTAGATATATTACTTATATAGTAATAGTAGCGAAACATATCTTAATAATTCGTGAAGACGTTAACACTCCATTTAATATTCAGAATACCATAACAGGTGAACATTGCATCACACTACAATACGAGTATATCAATGCAAGACATTTTTGAAGCAAAACTCTGCTGTACTTCTCATAGAAGAAAAATTAGCCTACTTTGTTCTGCATCGTTCTTTGATTACGTTTTGATTCACTACAACCTGAAGATATAAAGGAGAGGTAACAAGCACAAGATGTCCCAGCAATAATATATATTATGGGTTATTAAGTTAAATATATGACAGTACATTAAACTCAGTTAAAGAAAATTAATACCTGACACGCGTCTTTCCCTGGCGTGTAAGTGCAAATCTGTTGTGGAGTAAGCAATGGTACTTTAGCCTGGCATTGATTTTGACTCATTACATCTAAGTCCACTTTCCGTAGGACATTAGATACTGGACCACCGGGGAAAAGAGTTCCCCAACCTGGAAACATGAATAATTATTATTACCCACTACACCCGTGAGGAGAAGGAAGGGATTGTTAGTAATAAAGTGGAACAGTCCCATTGCTAGCAATATACCCTATTAGGTCGATCTTCACGTGATTCCTACTGGAAGCCATCGTGGTTCATTCTTTTGGAATTCGTTACGATGAGCTAACTGATCTGCTTTAATCCGCACCTATTCGCACTCACTTGTATCCTGCCAGCGTATACTGAAGGCGTAGGAAGAATTACTATTTAATTTTTAATAATTAAAAACAAAACTATGTCCACATTTTTATTGATTTTATAAGGTAAGAAATTTGAAAGAGCTTTTGTCCCGTAAAGAAGCCCAAATATTGAGTACCATAAACAATATTTAATGATCTTTTAACATCCATAATTTAAGGTGCTATAGTGCAAATAAAAGGTAAATTTTCATAATCTAAAACATAACTAAAGAAAACAATTAAACTCAAGACCAAGTATCCTAAATGATCACGAAACTGGTCGAGCTTTCTCGACCAAATTGCACGTAAGTTAAACCGGTAGTTATTATATATAAAATAACGGTTTGATTTCTTTATAATCTGTGACTTAGTATGTACTGCTTGTCATTTTATAATAGCAATAAGTACATACTAAGAAGTCTTAGATTATTAATATTATTGAGAGATGATTTTTTTTAAACAGAAAACCCTGTGACACTTCGACCTTTCCATGATCTTTTGTGTTCGCCCTTTTTTTAAATTCGCTACTAATTCCTTCTAATGATAGGAATTTTAAGATGTTTTTTGTAACGATGTTTTTTTATAAGAATATATAGTGAATTTTCAAAAAAAGATATATCGGTTATGTATGAGTGGTCAACAGCCACAAATTAAGAGCATTTAACTTTGCAGTGTTTGTAGTCTTAAATTATATTAGATATTATATTAGTCTTCATACAAATGTTTCGTCAAAAACAGGTCAGCGTCTTCATCTATGTGTACGTGCATAATATACAGTTGTTACTCAATATAAGGAATTAGTGTGTGAAATTTTGTTATAGATACCTAGAACAGTGAGCCTAGTTCCGGTCATGTCGGTACTGACGAATTTAAACGGCAAGCATGCAGGTCCGACCAGCGGCCCGAACTGGATGTCCTCCTGCGTGGTCAGGATCGCAATGTCGTTGCTGTATCTAGCCCTGGAATAGGTATCACCGATTTTATAATAAGCATATATTCTCTATCATAGGTGATGCAGGATTTATGTTTTGTTATCGTACTAAAAACTATACCTACTAAGTTGGAACAAACAAACTCTATTTTTATCTATTTAGTTAGGTACATATATGTATGGTATGTATTGTCCCGACTTATAATGGGCTACCCTTCCTTTCCCATGGGTGTCGTAAGAGGCGACTAAGAGAGGTTATGATGGAGGGATGGACAGCAGCGTCCCTCTTAAAACATCACCAGAAGTCAAATTGCTGTAGCCAACCCGCTTGTTAAGTGTGGCAATTACTGGTAAAACCCCACTTATGGGGGAGGCCTACGTTCAACAGTGTATAGTTGACGGTTGAAATTACAATGAAGTTAGACTCACTATACTAAGGTGATCATTAGATTTTACTACCAGGATATCATAAAAGACGACAATAAGAAGAGGGATACTTGTGATCCTGTACACTGCTAGTGAGACACCCCAACTTTGATGTTAGATACAGATAAAATAGGAGCACGCACTTGGATGCCTGCGATAATAGACGAGTATTGGGGGGAAAAGGATTGTTAGCAATGGAGTTTGGCAGCCCCATTGCTAGCAATATACCTTATTAGGTTGACCTCCACGTGGTTCCCCCTGGAAACCATCGTGAACAATTCTTATTGAATTCGTTACGATGGCTAACTGACCTACTTCATCCTCACCTATCATTCTTCACTGGTGCCCCGCCGGTGTATACCGATAGCGCGGGTGGGGTTACCATTCCATTATCATCCAATTAAAAAAAAAATAGACGAGTATTGTTGTGGTATTAGGAGAGCATGAAGAGGCAATTACTGGATTAAACTACAATAACACCATTGCAAAAAATGTGAAATCGTTTAACTCTAAACAAGTCGACAGCTTATATTGTCGAAAAAGAAAATTAAGTTTTGGCGGGAAGTTTTATCATAGATTTTTTTTTATTTCAGCGTGTATATTGTGGATAAAGAAACTGCTATCAAGAGTATTATATCCACTACGATCAGATATGGCTGTATTATGACGGTGTTCCGATATAAAGATGCAACGAATGATAGGCCGATAATAAAGTAGACAACAAAAAAAAATATATACTTACGAACTGTAACCAGGGTGAATGTTGATACGGGTAACTCTGAACGCTTTCGTGGCAGGAGACACGTCTACGAATCAAACAAGACATAGCTAAGACTTGAATATATTAGTTTTTACCTGCTTCTTTGTAAAGGTGGGTAATAATATCTATCTATATATTGTAATTACAATCTATACATATATTGGTCCAGTAACAAATATATTACATATCGGTTATCCAATATAGTATAAAACCGAAAATAAGAAACCGCTTCTAATGAATATATGTATATGTAGATATCCGACTGTTATGGGTGGTATCGCAATGATTGATCATCAATATCCAAAACTCAATATATAAATATCGCATCCAGAGGGAGACTTTGTACAATAGTCGATTGCTTGGGCACCTCTGTCCCATTCGTGTTTCAACCGTAAAGCAGTTGTGTTTGCATGGCTGTGTTTCGGTTTGAAGATCAGTGGGATATGGCGTGAATTTACAGGGTACAGAGGAATAACACCCGAGTCCTCAGGAATGGCAACGCATGCGGGGTATCGTGGGCGGAACAGTATACTTTGTTATGTCCATGGTACTGTTCATGTCTATAGGCGACGGTTACCACTTTCCATCAGGTGGGCCGTCAGCTTATTTGCCATTCTAAGTTGTATAAAATAAAAATTAGCCATCTCTATCGACTTCATCCTCGTTATCGGGGGTAAAAAGTAGCTTATGTCTTTCTCCATTCCATATAGTACGTGTATACATAATTTCATAGTGATTGGTTAAGCCGTTAAGGAGCTATTGGAGGTAACTTACAAATAAACTCCATTTCACATTTATATTATTAGTAAGAATAAAAATTTTAATATAAAATTTTGTCGTAGATACATTTGAAAATTTTGTCAACTTCAGAAAGGAGAGCCTATCAGTTAGGCTAGTTAGCGAGGTTTTCCCAAGAGACTACAGCATGGGGTTCTTCAAAAGGGGGGTAAAGAGGTTTCTTCAGGGTCGGCAACGCGCGCGTAATGTCTCTGGTATTGCAGGCGTTCATAGATTACGGTAACCGCTTACCATCAGGTGGGCCGTATGCTTGTTTGCCACCTCAGTGCTATAATCCTTTTTTATAATCGTAACGTAATTCCATAATAATTTTGAAAAGGTTTATTGAGGAAAAAATTGTAAAAAAAACCTACTAACTTACTTATGTAGAATATTTGAAAAAATGATTGCATAAACAATAACGAGAAATGCACTCTACCCGAATAACAGAAAGATGCGGGTATGAAATTTGTCAGTTCGAGTTACTGGGAGGTAAATATTTTTCATTGTAATCAATTATTTTTAATAAATTATAAAAAGAGTTAAAAAAATAATATCGATACCAAATAAGAATTTTTTTTATACCACTGAGGTGGCAAAGCATATGACCCATCTGATTGTAAGTGGTTACCATAGCCTATGAACACCTGCAATACCAGAGATATTACGCGTGCGTTGCCGACCCTGAAAAAACCTCTTTACCTCCCTTTAGAAGAACCCCATGCTGTAGTAGTAGTGTAACTCTTGGGAAAACCTCGGCAGGGAGCTCATTCCATAACCTGAGTGTTCGTGGGAGAAAACATCTTCGAAACCACGCTATACGTGACCATTTAGGCTGTAGGACAACATAGGAGGATGAACTCCCTGTCGCTGGCGAGCATTGTGATGTTACTAAGAATATGAGGGAAATGGCCAAAAAAGAAACGAAAATCTTGTACTTCTCTACAGACTACAGGGATTTATCAAAGAGGGCGTAACAAGATCAGGTAACGTGTACGTGACATCCCTGGAGTTACAGACGTCTATATGCTACGTTAACCCCGTTTACCATCAGACAGGCCGTATACTTGTTTACCACCATAATCCATCCATCCATCCTATTAAAAGGGGCGCTCTTGACGGTGGACCTCTTGCTACTCACTACGATTTTCTGCGATTCTACCTCTTGATACGACACGACACCAACCTTTTTCTTGATCTGCCTGGTGTAACTATGCCTTGGTCTCCTATACTTCTTGGTCTTACTTTCTACTATAATGTTTATAAGTTCGTCGTATCGTATCTAGTTTCCTAACATTTTTTCCCTTTTAATTATCATAATAGTATTAACAATAACTTACTACTGTCAACATCGTGTAATCCAACCACGACAGCTAGATCTGCTACGTTCTGGTTCTCGATGCAGTGTGCTGCGGTCAACACGTATCGCTTGTCGATGATTACGGCACCACAGTGGATCTGCCCAACGTTTCTGTCTACCAGGCCCACCATCATTGGGAATTCATTGACATCTGTCTCCACTCCGCCGACTATCCTCATCTGGAGAATTATTACTTTTTGTTTAAATTAACAGACTACAAAGCGCCTTCTGAACTCAAACTAAGCAGGACTTGTAATACCTACGTAAGTACAAAAGTAAAACAGTCACATAGTAATTAAAAAAAAAATTAACAGGGTTCGTACACAAAAGTAACGGTTTACAATTATAACATTTGCTCGACTTCAAAAAGGAGGTTGTCGTTCGATTCAATAATTAATTTTATGTTGTACGGCATCTTTGACCAATGATTATAATTAACCTACTTCAAAATCAAGGAGGTTCTTAATTATTTTTTATTTTAAATAAGAAATTATTTAGTTACTAGTATCACGTACGTAATATAATATCGTCAGAAATTGTTTTTTTTTTTTGTTATTATAAACTTATTTAATTGCACACCTAATCTTGTCAGTTGTACTTCAATAGTCAAAAAGTTCGGAACTTGTTTTATATCTTTGCTATTATTTGCAAATATTGTTGCGTTTGCTGAAGATTATTTATTCTCTTTGTGTATTTATTTAATTACTATTAAATTTATGTGAACAAACTTTGTTGAATACCGTTATTCTTAATTTTCAACCGACTACAAAAGACGAGAAGATTCGCAATTCGTAAAACCAACCAGATTGGAATTTTTTTTTTTATCTGTAACGGTATTTTATTCTTTCAGATTGTTCCTATAGTAATTTTATCAATCTCTTTACTAGTTTAGTTTCAAAATCAAAACAACTGATTTTCATTACTGTTTCTTCTGTGGAACAAAATCTTAAATTATTTAATTTCCTTAAGTTATCATGCTAAATCAATTTAAAAAAAAAATCTAAATCTATTTGTTTGCCCTAAATAAATAACCTGTTTTTTATAACCACAGCTGCATTGATCAGGCGGTGACCCTGGTTGAGCGGTCAGTTCGCACATAAACCTCCCGCCGGGACTCGTGTACGATGATATTAAACCTAGAACAACAAAAAAAAATTAAAACTACAGGTATTGAAACATGTATGTTCTAATACTCTCTTGCAGGTGAGAAGTGATTGTTAGTAATGGAGACTGAGAATCCCATTACTAGCAATATACCCAACCAGGTAGACCCCCTCCAGGTTCTCCTGGAAACTATCATGGTTGATTCCTGATGAATTCATCATGATGGGCTAACTGGCCTGTTTTCATTCTCATCTATCACCCTTCACTGGTGCTCCGCCAGCGTATCCCGTTAGCGCAGGCGGAGTTGCCATTCCATTTTCACCCATCAAAAAAAAAAAAAAAACTAAAGGAAACTCAAAAATTCTTAGAACTATCATACATGTTTATGAAATAAATAACGTAAAAAAAATAAAACATACCGACACTAATCCTTTGTCCCGTTGATAAAGCTGTTACTGTTCCACGTCCACAGTAGTAATCGGCTTCTATAAGCTGTGGGTCCCCACTCCTGGAGATCAGTAGTCGATCCATGGTGCAAGATGGGGTCTAAAGTGTGGAAAAAATGCAAGCCTTTTTTTGGCAGTTTTCTTATGATATTTAAAATTTAAAACTAGCTATATCCCGTGATTTGTGCCCGCGTGAATTAATATACGATTATAAAGTGGAAAATGTTACGTTAGGACTCAATATATAAATATCGCACCAGAGTGAGACTTTGTACAAAAGTCGATTGCTTGGGTACCTCTGTCCCATTCCTGTTTCAACCGTGAAGCAGTTGTGTTTGCATGGCTGTGATATTTGAAGGGTGGGATATGGCGTGAATTTACTGGGTACAGAGGAATAACACCTGAGTTCTCAGGAATGGCAACGCATGGGGGGTATCATGGGTGAAACGGTATACTCTGTTATGTCCATGGTACTGCTCATGTCTATAGGCGATGGTTACCACTTTACATCAGGGGGACCATCAGCTTGTTTGCCATTCTAAGTTGTATAAAAAAAAAAGGATAGACAAGATTAATAATGTGGCAAACCAATTGAAGGACCACCTGATGGAAAATGATAACCATCGCCCATAGACGTGACCAACACCATGAATATCACAGAATCACTCCTATAATTCTCCTCTTGCACTGTCATTATTTAGAACTATGATGTTATTTCTCTGTACCCTGTAATTTTACTGCCATATCCTTCTCTTTAAATCGAAACATAGCCTTGCAAACACAGTTTGTGGCAAACACTAATGGGATAGAAGTTCTCATGCAGACGACTTTTCTACAGAATCTTCCTGTGATGGTGGAGGTGGAAACCCTACGACCTGTTTGATGGTAAGCGGACATTACAACCTACGAATATCTGCAACACTAGAAATGTCCTACCCCTGGACTATTATGGCGTGAAAATCTTGAGAGTCAGAATACACCCAGTAATTCCACTGCCTTATATCACCCTACATCTCTGCAAGCATCATTGTTCGGCTGCCTACATAGTATCATAGAAGTCACAGAATACACTGCGATGGCGTGAATTTACTGGGTACAGAGGAATAACACCTGAGTCCTTAGGAATGGCAACGCATGGGGGGTATCATGGGCGAAACAGTATACTCTGTTATGTCCATGGTACTGCTGCCTCATGTCTATAGGCGACGGTTACCACTTTCCATCAGGTGGGCTGTCAGCTTGTTTGCCATTCTCAGTTGTATAAAAAAAAGATATCTATGTCAATCCTCGTATTTTATCTTTCTTGCCGGAGAAGGAATTAAGCTTTCGCACTCTGTCATTCTGTAGTCCCATATGGCATAGAATAAGCCATTCCTTCCTTTCCCGTGGATGTCATAAGAAGCGACTAAGAGAACTTAATGTTCGAGGCATGGACAGCAGCGGACAAGGCTAACAGTTATGGGAGAGGCCAATGTATATAATGTAAGATGACGATGATCCTGTCATTCCCCCATAATATCCTACATATCAAACAAGTTATGTTTTGTTATTAATATGACTACTTACCTGTGGTATTGACACATCTGAACAGTACAGCCTGCATCTGTATCCATTTGGGCATATACCTATCCACCTGCACTGCACACCGGGTGGATAGTTGGATGGGTACCGCGGACTGTAAACGTAGTACGTTTGCCCTGGCTGTACCTGGTAAATCATGGAGGAAATGGATTGTAAGCAGTGGGAATTAGTAGGCACGTTTTTGTCTATCTACCCTGCTAATTTACCTCGATTTGGTCTCCCCTGGAAATTATCATGATTAATTGCTAGTGAATTCATCACATTTACAATCGTTTTGTGCGGCAATAGAACTGGCAGCTACCAGAAATTGAAGCATACATTGTTTAAAACACAACTAACGTCGTCAGTTTGGTATAATTTCTTATGATTATCCTATAGAGTATAATATTTTTTTGTTGTCACACATGTTATTTATTTCTATTCTAGTTAGATAAAGGATTTGATCTCAACAATATTTGTAGTGCATTGATAGGGTAATTATACGTGTAAATTTACCCATGTACCAAATTTCATTCAAATCTATTCAGCCGGGTAACAAACATTTAAACACCTTTATAAATTCTCTCATTTATGTTATTAGTTTACAGAAACGAATCCTTGAATTCAAAAATACAAATATTATTTACTTACGTTTTGTGTAAAATCACAATTTGGGTCTTGAGCCAAAGATTCGAGTAGAAAAAATAAAAACATGAACATACTTTTTTTAATATACATTTTTGAAATAAGAACTTTATTGAATTTCGAACACTATTTAATAAACAATTATAATAATAATATATAAACAATTGACCCCACTGCGGCATTCAACAGTGAATGCTTGTTCACAATACTACCGACACAGGGAAAAATTCACTTCGCATTTATCAGTGAATGTATGTTATCAATTAGGCAATTAAAAATAAAAATCTGTATAATATTCAATCACGTATCAAAGTAAATTCGTCCGCCATACAAGGCGCTCGCGTACATCACTTGTTTTTCAGTGAAATTTTGTATGATATCTATTTTCAATGCATGTTATCTGTACAATGGCACTTATATTCATATTTTACAACCTTAGAGATAATAAAGCATTGTTTAAATTACCTATGTAGGGTATATTATGCAATTTAAAACGTTATAATTAATGTATCAACAAAATATAACCGAAATTATCTTTATCAGTAACTAGCTGTATCACGTGGCTTCCTTCGCATAATCATTATATAAAGTATTCTATATATGGTACATGTTTTAAATTAGGATGTAACCTACCCATGTACAAAATTTTATTTAAATCTGTTCAGTAGTTTTTGCGTGATAGAGTAACAGTGACAGTCAAACATTCATTAACATATCCTCTCGAACTTTTGCATTTATAATATTATATTAATAGTATACGTAAGTAGTATAAAAGTATTATAGAATATTATAAGTAAGAATTATTGCCTAAAAGACAACTTCTTAAAAAAATCCTTTTTCCTCGCCAGTGTATACCGATAGGGATGATTGGTGAGGATAAAAAGCAGATCAATAGGCCCATCGTGACGAATTCAACTAAAAACCGCGAGAAGATCGATCTAATAGGGTACAGAGGAATAACACCTGAATCCTCAGGAATGGCCACGCATAAGAGGTATCATAGGCGAAACAGTATACTCTGTATAGTATTATATTATCTGTGACTCTGTTATGTCCATGGTACTGCTCATGTCTATAGGCGACGGTTAGCATTTTCCATCAGGTGGGCCGTCAACTTGTTTACCATTCTAAGTTGTATAAAAAAACAAAAAGGGTACCTATATTGATAACGATGGGGACTAACTTCTCCATTACTAACAATCCCTTCCCCATAACATCTGTATAGTTAAAATTGGTTACAATAAATAAAATTATAAAAAAAAAGAAACAAAACAAAACATTTTATTGTCTGCAATAATCCGCTTCCGGCGTGTTGTTTATTATCCAGGACAAGTACTCCGTCACCCGGGTGTTAACACCCGGTTCCCCTCTGGAAGCACAGAACCGCCCTTGACTGACCACACCCACGTTGAAGAGGAGACCGGTCGCAGGATCTGTGTATAGCAAAGGACCTCCGGAATCGAGCTGCAAAGTTATATATAAATGAAGTTAGAAAATTCATTAGAATATAGAATATTCTGAACTTGGTACCTTAAAGAGAGAGAGAGGAAAAATAAATAAATCTTTTATATTATAAATATAGCAATAGAATATATATCAAGGACTAACCTATCTGTGATGTGCATAATACCATTCATCTTTAAAGGTTGTTGCTATCTTCATTAGATGGGTCGTCAGCTTCTTCACCATTTCGAAATTGCATTGCAATTAAAAATGTCCACTGCTGAACATAGGCCTCCCCCATATAGGAGGGTTTTACCCTTAGTTACCTTACTTGGCAGGCGAATTGGCAATCACAGTTAGGCTTTGGTGATATTTTAAGAGCAACGCTGTTGCCCAGCTTCGCCCATGAAGTTCCTTTAACAGCCTCTTACGACACCCACGTGAAAGGAAGAGGTGATCCAATCTATTTCGGAACCATACATATGGCATATGGCAAATAAGCTGACGGTCCACCTGATGGAAAGTGGTAACCATCGCCTATAAACATGAGCAGTATCATGGACATAACAGAGTATACTGTTTCGCCCATGATACCCCCCATGCGTTGCCACTCCTGAGGACTCAGGTGTTATTCCTCTGTACCCAGTAAATTTACGCCATATCCCACCCTTCAAACCGAAACACAGCCATGCAAACACAACTGCTTCACGGTAGAAACACGAATGGGACAGAGGAGATATTAAGATGATTCTTATTTATCAGAAAGAGTTACTGCAGTATTAGTCTCGTACTTATTTTATAAATATTGAAGTTGGTTTTTATCTCTGTACAATAAAAGCTTAAATTATCGATGTATTTAGCATGTTTGCCATTAGTATTTATCAGAGGGAGACTTTGTACAAAAATCGATTGCTTGGGTACCTCTGTCCAATTCGTGTTTCAACCTTGAAGCAGTTGTGTTTGCATGGCTGTGTTTCGGTTTAAGGGTGGGATATGGCGTGAATTTACTGGGTACAAAGGAATAACATCTGAGTCCTCAGGAATGGCAACGCATGGGGGGTATTATGGGTGAAACAGTATACTCTGTTATGTCTATGGTACTGTTCATGGCAATAAGCGACGGTTACCACTTTGCATCAGGTGGGCCGTCAGCTTGTTTGCCATTCTAAGTTGTATAAAAAAAATATTTCTAATCTGAAATAAGAACAATCAACATAATTCACTTGCAATCTGGCGATGGAGATATATCAGAGAGATATATAGATTACCTGACAAGCATCCTTTCCAGGCGTATAGGTACAAATTTGACTTGAATTAAGCGCTTGATATTTGGCTTGGCATTGTTCTTGACTTATTACATCCAAGTCCGCCTGTCTCAGCACTTTGGATATTGGTCCACCTATGAATAGTGTGCCCCATCCTAGAAACAAAAATTACCAAATCTGTATTAAACTTTTCGTAATTTGATATAATTTAATGGTAAATAGGTACATTTGAAAGGTTCAATGGTAACATTTAGAAAGCTGTGTGCATGAATACCTCAATCGCAGTTATGTTCCTGGCGTTAAAAAACTATGTTTATAAGTTACAAGATTGTGATTCGATTTGAAGGGTAATGATCTGGTAGTAAAATTATAGAGTGCAAAGGCATAATACCTTAATCTACAGGAATCGCATGATATAAGAAGTACCATGGGTGTTACAGCGATGACCTGTGATATTCATATCAATCGACGGTTTCCATTTTTCATCACATGGGTTGTCAACTTGTTTCCAGTATCATACAGAAAAATCACTTCTGTCCCATCCATATTTCTATCATGAAGCAGCTGTGCTTCGATTTGAAGGATGAGATATGTCGGTAATATACATAGGTACAGAAGCATAGTCTCTGTTCAGGAGTAGCTGATGCCTAAAGAGTACCAGTACATTGCAGTGACGATCTGCGCTGTTCATGGTGCTATTTATTGACGATTAGCATTTTCTATCGACGTTTTTTTGCCAGTTGAATAAAAAATGGTGATACTTCCATCTACGTACACAATTTGATAGAAAAAGCACCTTAGTCCTTAAAAATTGCAACAATATTCTACATAATATACAGGTAAATAGTGGCTATTATTCCTCATATACTATAAAATATGCCACGTTTATGTCTCATTAGGGTAGGCAGAAACCATGAAACTTCAAATGCTTTGATTCAAGCAAACCTCCTGTAAAATATATATCTTCAAATCTTGAAAGACAAGTTGGAAAATTCAAAAAACAACTTCATATACCAAGAACAGTGACTGTGTCTCCAGCCATGTCATCATCAGCGAATTTAAATGGTAAGCAGACGGGTCCGACCAGCGGGCCGAACTCGATGTCCTGGTCCAATACCACAATCGCGATGTCGTTGGTGTAACTAGAACTGAACATCATAAACCATAATTAAATTTTCTCCCAAGAACGCTCAGGCTGTGGAATTAATTCCCTGCCAAGATTTTCCCTAGTACAACTATATGGGATTCTTCAAAAATGATATATTAAGGTTTTTTTCTGGGTCAGCAACGCGCACGAGACACCCCTGGTTTTGCAAACGTCCATAAGATACAGTGATCGTTTGTCATTAGACAGGCTGTATGTTTGTTGGCCACCTTTGTGGTATAAAACAATTAACCTCAAGTTATTCGATTTCAATGTGAGAGAATGAATTGATACACAATGAAACGGCCAGTTACACTTGTCTCTACCAACTTTCCCCCTTGAGAGGATAAGAGTGAATTTTTCACTTGTCTCTGTCATTGACCAGTAAGGATAAATGGAATAAATATGCCACTTTTTCCAATCGATATTTTAAAGTACAGTCTTTTAGACAAATAATAATACATACATTTATTACATAACATTTATTTCTATTAATAGAGACATCCCTATCGGTTCGACACACACTCAGTGTGTGTATCGGTTGCGAAATGGCGTTTTTGTTGCAGGGTTGCCACATTTATTTCTAACCAATTTCAAAAATAGGTTATTCAAATTTATTTAAAATTTTCTATTGCCGAGACGGAATATCCTATTAATAGATACATATATACCTATCAAATCAATACTACAGTGTAAAGGGTAACAGTAATACGTCATTTTTAGGTCTTGCGAAATGCCATTATTGTTATCAGATTGTCACATTTATTTTTAACCGACTTCAGAAATAAATTATTCTAAAATTTACTAGTCCCGAAATGAGGTATCTTACAGAAGTTAGGACATGTGGAAAGAACTCTAAATGGATAAATTACAAAAGAGAGCTGACTCTAAAGTCTATTTATTATATATGCAACAACGAAACAACAAATATGGCGAACAAACAACTACTTTCAACAGTAGAAAATGTATACAGACTGCTTAGTTTGAATTGAAAATGCAACTTACGAGCTGTACTGCGGATGAATAATCACATCCATAATTCTATAGCCTCTTGTAGCTGGCGAATCACCTGAAATAAATTAACACTTTTGTAGATTCCCGTATAGGTAAGAATTCCTTGTTACTTACATTACTTAGCTATTTTGTGTGTGTGACCGGCATACGAGTATTAAGTAGACTATATCCTCGATTCTAAGTAGGTGCCTATTACATGAATGTCAAGATTCGTGATGATCAATTGCGTCAGGAAAGCGCGAAGGGGTAACAAAAAAAATTACATTCCTGCACATATAGAGAACATTTGGTAGAGAACACCGTCCGGTCTTAAGTCCGCTATATGTAAACAGTTTCACTGTGCATTAAAGTTAAAATAAATAAATAATAAATAAATATATCTTATCTTACACTGTACTTATTTCCCGGATAAGATTTTATTTACTTTGCCTTTGAATGTACAGAGTAAACTAACTTCTGATTTAGGTTCAGCTACAACCGTGGTTAATTCCTGGACAATAGACAATGGACCAACTGACCTGCCTTCATCTTCACCTATCATCCTGGACTGACACTCCGCCAGAGTATATCGATAACCAGGTCAAGGTTTCCATTGCTGAACATAGACCTCCCCTACAAGGGAGATTTTACTAATAGTTGCCACGCTTGGTAGACAGATTAGTAACCACAGCTAAGCTTTTGGCAATGAATTAAGGAGGGCATTGTTGCCCATCCCTCGACCATGAAGTTCCCTTAGTCGCCTTTTACGACAATCACGGGAAATAAAAAATAAATAGATAAATAAATAACTTACCGGTATCAACATTGTGCTCTCCGACCACAACCGCTAGATTGGATATCTGCTGCCTGTCCAAGCAATGGGCCGCCGTCAGAACGTACCGCTTATCAATAATGACACCTCCACACTCCATCTCGGCCGTTCGGCTGTGTACCAGCGCGACCATCATCGGGTACTCGTTGACGGCGGTCTCCTCACCACCTACGATTCGCGTCTAAACGGAATGAAGATGAATTATTATACAGATACTAACTGCATACCGTGGCTTTATCCGCGTGTATAAGTACATAGAACATCCTGCGCCAAACTAAAAAAGAAACTACCCGTATACCAAATTTCATTCCAATACGAATGTAATAATAATAAATAATAGTATTTGTAATTACTAGCTTTTACCCGCGACTTCGTCCGCGTAACTGAAAATGTGTTTACAAATAGGGATAAAAAGTAGCGTATATCGTTCTCCGTTCCATATAATATCTACGTGTACACCAATATAGTGTTTGGTTAAGACGCTATAATGTAACAAACAAACAAACTGTACTCTATAGTTCCATTGCCGTGTGCCATTCCCTTAAAACCGAAAAGCACGTTGAAAATTTAACCATAAGAAAATAAATTAATATTTCTCGCCAAATATGTACAAAAACTGTGCACAATGCAAATTTTTACCGTGATGTAATTAGAAATACACTCAGCCCCGATAGCAGAGAGACGTGGGTTCGAATCGATTTATCAAAAGGTAAATTGTACCTTTTATTCATGACCTTCGTAATACCCTATATTTTAAAATAATAAATTCACCTGTTTCTTATAACCACATCGACATGTTCGGGTGTTCGGCGATGTTCCTGCCCTTTCAGCGGTAAGTTCGCAAAGGAATTTCCCACCTGGACTGTTATTTGATGTTATTAAACCTTAAAGATGAAAATACATTATGTGTTTTTCCCTTTAAATAAAAAGAATTCTGTGGAATGCACAATTTTAATAAATATTTGTAAAATATGTCACACTAGAAGAATTATTTTTAGAATAATAAAAATTCCCCACTCTTTTGTAATTTTGTAATCTCAGAGGGAGACTTTGTACAAAAGTCGATTGCTTGGGTACCTGTTTCAGTTTGAGAGTGGGATATGGCGTGAATTTACTAGGTACAGAGGAATAACACCTGAGTCCTCAGGAATGGCAACGCATGGGGGTATCATGAGCGAAACAGTGTACTCTGTTATGTCCATGGTACTGCTCATGTCTATAGGCGACGGTTACCACTTTACATCAGGTAGGCCGTCAGCTTGTTTGCCATTCTAAGTTGTATAAAAAAAATTAAATTAGTTGTTATTTTTTTTACATATCTCAATAATGAAATATCTCGTTCGTGACTCACTGTTCATCCCAAAGGTTAATTGCTAGAGAATACTACTAGCTACTAGCACTAAGTTCGCTTTTTATACCATATCTTTTGGTCAATAAAAATATTTAAATAAACAATCTAATTAAAAAAAATTAAGAGTATAGATTTAAATCGTGCATTAAGGATTATACTAATTGTTTTAATTCAACTAAAGATTTGTACATACCTACACTGATTGTCTGGCCAGTCGATACAACTGTCATAAAACCACGTCCACAGTAATGCTCCGCGGCAGACAACTGAGGATCTCCGCTCTTGGAGATCAACAAACGATCCAAGGAGCACGACGGACTCTAACAAAAAAAAAATACGATAAATTCTCTCTCTACAGGCTGATAACAAAATCACTGAGACCTTTTTAAGAGGGTGTTTTTTATCGGTGATAAAAGAATGGTATCGGTATGCACTCATAACAGCGTCCCTCTTAAAACATCATTAAAGCCTAACTGCAGTTGCCAATCCGCCTGCCAAGCGTGACAACTACTGGCAAAACCTTCCAAGGGCTCAGCAATGAACAGTTAAAGGCTGATATGATATGATATGCTTTCCTGGGTCAGCGTATTGGAAGACTGTAAGGCTTACCTAGAGGATGTAATAAATAAATAAATAAATAATGCTTAATCTTGTCGACTGTTTGTAATAAATATTATTTATAGTACAAAAATTAATTATATTTTGTTCAAAATTAAAATACTCACCTCAGGTAATGATACTTCGGAACAGTACAGTTTACACCTGTACCCATCTGGACAACGTCCTATCCACCTGCACTGTACACCTGGTTCATAATTACTTGAATATCCTGGATTATACACATAGTACGTTTGACCTACTTCTACCTGTTGGAATATAAAAAAAACATTACCACAGCTGGATATAGTAAATCTCTTGACAGAATTTATTACGGCAAAGAGGAAATTATTAAATTAAAAAAAAGTGGCAAGCAAGCTGACGAGTTATTTAATGGAAAATTACAATTGTTCGCATCACAGAGTAAGAAACGTTAAGTTTAAAGCTAGTGCTATTATACTAGCTTTTACTGTAACGTTGCTAGTGCTATTATAATTCAGATTTCAGAGACGTTTTCTCCCGCAAACGATCATGCTGTAGAATGAGCTCTCTGCCAAGGTTTTCCCTAAAGACATACATACACGTAAAGTATCTACCAGAGGGAGACTTTGTACAAAAGTCGATTGCTTGGGTACCTCTGTCCCACTCGTGTTTCAACCGTGAAGCAGTTGTGTTTGCATGGCTGTGTTTCGGTTTGAAGAGTGGGATATGGCGTGAATTTACTGGGTACAGAGGAATAACACCTGAGTCCTCAGGAATGGCAACACATGGGGAGTATCATGAGCGAAACAGTATACTCTGTTATGTCTCATGTCTATAGGCGACGGTTACCACTTTCCATCAGGTGGGCCGTCAGCTTGTTTGCCATTCTAAGTTGTATAGGTTCTGTTATAGGTTCTGTTACGATGCCGTGTATAAATTTTTTCTTAAATGCTCGTATATCCTATGAACAAACATCGTCTATTTACAATTTTATTATATAAGTAAGATGTTTGTTACTGTTGTTAAATTGTACCTATCATATCTTTTTATTTGCATATGGGGTCAGCGAAACTATTGCACGTCGACCCATTGGAATCTATTTAGTTTCCCCATACCTTACACTTTCATTTTATAGATCCTATGTGTTACCTTTGTGATATCCCGCGGTTTAAGATATCTGTAGTTCCCTGGTTCATAATAAGCCGTTCCCAGGAGACTCATTCGCATACTTGCCAACGAATCGCAGTTGTACATCAAGTGTTTTATGGATTCCGATTCCGCACTGAATAATATGCATAGTGTATTTTTATATGCAACTTAGAATAGCAAACTAGTTGACGGCCCACTTCATAGAAAACGTCTGATAACCGTCGCCTATAGACATTAACAGTACCATGGACCATTCCCCCCCTCCATGTGTTGCCATTCTTGAGGATTCAGGTGTTATTCCTCTGTATCCCGTAAATTCACTGCCATATCCCACCCTTCAATCCTAAACACAGTCATGCGAACACAACTGCTTCATCGTAGAAATGCGAATGGAACAGAGGTACCCAAGCAAACGACTTTTGTACAAAGTCTCCCTCTGGTGTGTCCAAAGATAGACCCATCTTGTACAGTATATGACTTACTGCCATATATCCAATTAAAACACTCATTATCTGAGTCTGCTACCATTGTAGATGAGTTTATCCCATCCCCCAGCCTTGTACCTATTACGAATCTTCTAAATAATTGTACTTACATCTTGTCTGAAATCGCAGTTTGCATCTTGTGTCTTTGCATATTCGAAAACAAAAAACAACAATACTAAAAGTTTACTAAACATATCTGAAAAAAAAAAAGCAAAATATAACATATGTGAGAAAATAATTTAACTTGTGTTTCACAAAAAGAAAAACAGATCTCAATTATTACAAAATCTAAAAAAAAAAGTTATTTTGATATCAAAACCAAACTATTGAAACGATTTTAATGATTTTTCTATTGGACTAATCTATAAGTATATCCTTTCGGACAATAGCAACAATTTTACAAATTATTGCTATTTTTCGAAACTAACAAACATAAAAAATATTATACAACCAATTTGTAACCTCTTTCTTTTTGAAATCAGTTAAAAAATAAATTTAAAAAAAGGCTTCACTATTAACGCCTAGTAGCATAACACATACGTATTTTTAAATATCTTGATTGCTAAAATTTTAACAGTGATTTATCAATAAATGTATTATATGTAATTTATCAATTAGTCGCAAAAATATTTTCCATATAAAATATATGCATGTACTTTTAATAGACTAAGTATCTACAGATAAAATATATATCTAATCAATATTTATCTATTATTGATTTAATTATCTTAATTGTTTTTTTGCTATCAATAATATTAGAAAACAAAACATTAACTCACGAACTTCGTAGTGTAGTGGTTTAAGAAAATGCCACCAAATACAATTGGTCGCAAGTTCGATTCTCGCGGAAAACCAACATTTGTGTTTATGAGTAAAACGTATGTCTGTTTGTATTGTAAACCTTTTTTTTTAATATAGATAATAAACTAAAAGATTAAATAAGCACTACTTTCGTATGACTGGTAAAGAGGCATATGGTATTAAATCCGCCATTTGTACCGTATTTTCTTGGTTAATAAATTATTTAAGTCATTTAAAATCTTATTATTATTGTAATTGTGAAAATTTATAAAGATATTTGGATATCTGTTACTCAATTACTGCTGTACGGTTTTGCAAAACAAAATTATACAGGAGTAAACATATAAAGTAACTTTTACCCGCGACTTTGCGACTGAGCTATGTTTACTGAGCTAGATTAAAAGTAGTTAAGGGGCTATGAAATAACAATAAAAAATAAATAAACAAACACTCACTCACATTTTTTTTTATACAACTTAGAATGGCAAACATGCTGACGGCCCACCTGATGGAAAGTGGCAACCGTCGCCTATAGACATGAACAGTACCATGGACATAACAAAGTATACTGTTTCGCCCATGATACCCCTCATGCGTTGCCATTCCTAAGGACTCAGGTGTTATTCCTCTGTACTCAGTAATACTTATTAAGTAGGAATTCATGAGGGAAACATTTAATGAATAATATTTTCCTCTTACTCTATTATCTCTTATTTCGTGCATTTACTACACGTTAAAACCCTTTCCATAGTACCGTAAAAATTTGGGGCTTGATTCCTAATTGAAAAAGAATAATTAAAAAAAAAATGTATTATTGGAGTACTCACCAGATATCAAGATCGACTATTATAAACATTATGAGGCATGTGAGAGGCTATTTAGGTATGTTCATCAATATGTATTAACATTATAATGACTTCAAAGACACCTGTACATACTGATACACTAGTGATAATAACTTTATTGTATTCATAATATGTTCATTCGACTCTTGTATTGTCTTGGAATTTTATAGACATAGGCTACAACATTTTGGAAATATTGAAATCCCAATACGACCCCGGAATAGAATGACCTCCCATTTACTTCCCTGTGAGTGTCATAAGAAGCGATTAAGGGAACTTAATTTAAATATATTATTGAACTATGGCCGTGTATCGTTTATGATATACTCATATACCTTTCTTTCTAACCTCTACCTCTTTCATAGAATACCGGGACCTTTCTTCCCTAAGAGGCGGCTAAGGAAACTCTTGGCAACTCGACACAAATAAATTCATTATAATGCCAATAGTGTCCTCGCTCTCTCTCCTAATAAAAAATCTAAATAAGATTCAAGTGTCTTGTAATTATTACGTTCAAATTTATTATACTTAAAATCAGTGTAGTTGTGAAATCACTTTGTATTCGGTTTCATAAGAGAAATACTTAATGGTCGAGTGATGAGCAACAGTGTACATCTTAAAACATCAGCAAAGTCCAACTGCGGATGTCAGTCCGCCTGTCAGGCGTGGCAGCAACTGACAAAACTCCCCGTCCTTATAGGAGAAGCCTATGTATAACAGTGGACAATTAACGGCAGATATGGTGGTGATGAATTATAGTGATGAATAATGGGTATTAATAGCTTGAAATTTTGAACATATATTAATACTACCTAAGGCAGCATGGTCTCCGACCTTAGCCTGTTCCACAACGAAACAAACATACTAAAAAAAATACTACCATTTACTTTGTTACCAGTGACTTTGTCCGCGTGACCGGGATATGTTTACTGACCGGGATAAAACGTAACCTTCCTTGCTTCTTTATCTGAACAATACTTGTAAACCAAATTTCATAACGATTAAGATAACAAACAAACAAACTTACTGTTTTTTTATACAACTTAGAATGGCAAACAAGCTGATCGTCCACCTGATGGAAAGTGGTAACAGTCGTCTATAGACATAAGCAGTACCATGGACATAACAGACTATACTGTTTCGCCCATGATACCCCCCAAGCGTTGCCATTCCTAAGGACTCAGGTGTTATTCCTCTGTACCCTGTAAATTCACGCCATATCCTACCCTTCAAACCCAAACACAGCCATGCAAACACAACTGCTTCACGGTAGAAACACGAATGGGACAGAGGTGTCCAAGCAATCGACTTTTGTACAAAGTCTTTGACATATATAATATTAGTAAGGACATAAAGAAGTATTTTATTTATTATATATTGTACTATTATACAACATAGTAATGGTGATTCCACAACTCTATTGATAACAATAGACAGGTCGGTCTCCACGCGGTACCCCGTGGAAACTATAGTACTTAATTCTTTATTTTTTTTATAACATAGAAAGCAAATGAGCATGGTGGAGCCTGATGGTAAGTAACTACCGCCGTCCATGATTACCCGTAACATCAAAGGCATTGCAGATGTGCTGCCGACCTTTTCAAAAGGACTATGCTCTTTTCTTGAAGGTTGTGATGTTTTTTTATGAATTTGTCATTATAGCCCAATTGACCGGCATCATCCTTATCTATCATCTCTCACTGGTGCCCCACCAACGTATGCTGATAACTTTAACGGGGTTACCATTCGAAAATCGCCCATTAAAAATAACCGATATACCTACATATCAAAACAAAGTCTTACGTCTGACTTTATTTGAAAAACATTAACATATTATATGACAATTGAAATTGTCACAAATTATTGTATGAAAACTATGTTTACACATACATACATACTACCCATGCGTGAAAACAAAACCATTTTCAGACCTATTGATATATGTACATTCAAATTTATGCTTTATATACTAGAAAGAAAACTAGTTTAACCCCGCTAAGGCACAAGCTTGCGCGTTCACCGCTAAGAAAACCCCATTTGCTGTGGCTCCACAGTTTCAAGGCACGTCTCTTAACATCTCTAAAAGCATTGGGATCCTTGGTTTTGACATCTCTAGTAATGTACAGTTCCGTGGCCACCTCAAAGACAAGGTGAAGCTGGCATCTAAGAACTCGGTGTGCTCAATAGAGCGAAGCATTACTTCACGCCGGTTCAGTTATTAATGCTATACAAATCGCAAATACGGCCCCACATGGAGTATTGCTGTCACTTATGGGCCCGAGCACCTAAATACCAGCTTGAACCTTTCGACTCGTTGCAACGACGAGCTATGAGAATTGTCGATGATCCCAGGCTCACAGGGGGTATCAAACCCTTAAATCTTAGGAGAGATTTGGCCTCGTTCTGTGTGTTCTATCGCCTGTACAATGGATTACGCTCAGAGGAATTGTTTAATATGATGCCCACAGCCACTTTCTACCATCGTACGGCTCACCATCGACAGGGAGTTCATCCTCATGTCCTACAGCCTCAACGGTCACGTACTGCGCGGTTTCAGAGATGTTTCCTCCCACGAACACTCAGGTTGTGGAATGAGCTCCTTGCTGAGGTTTTCCCAAGAGACTACAGCATGGGGTTCTTAAAAAAGGGGGGTAAAGACGTTTCTTCAGGGTCGGCAACGCACGCGTAATACCTCTGGTATTGCAGGTGTTTATAGGCTACGGTAACCACTTACCATCAGGTGGGCCGTATGCTAGTTTGCCACCTGTGGTATAAAAAAAAGAAAAGATTTGTTTGTTTGTTTATAAACTCAAAACTACTCAACTGATTTTAAAAACTCTTTCATCTATAGAAAACAACATTATCAGCAAGTAATACAGTTTATTATTTTCAAAAACTATCTACCCGTGCGAAGCCGGGCCGGATTCCTAGTTATTTTATAAACGGTAATCACCTTCAGCTGTTTCAATAAGTGATTGTATAAACAAGGCCTTTCCAAGGGTTCCCTTATCTGAATTCATACAGTATTATTTGTTAATGAATATATTGCATCTCAAAATAAATCACCTTAATATCAATATTGTATTCAAATTATGACTGTATTAGCATATACTTAAGGTTGCTTTTGGAATAATATTAAAATGTTTGTGATAACCCTACAGATGTACAGTATTGTACAGGTACCATAAATATTCTTGGCCTACATTTTTTTTATAGTGATATAGGATTTGGAACGGCAAACAAACTGACGGCCTACCTTATAAAAGGTAGTTTGGTGACTTCCGTTAAAGAAAGTATTAATTATTCGTAACGAAGACTAAGGGTCCACTACTAGCAATATAGGGTAGGGTCAGGTTGAGCTTCACGTGGTTTTCCTGGAAACCTTAGTGAACTCCTGGTGAATCCTCATAATGGTGGCCTTATTATAAGCTGACTTCATTTGTACTTATTTTTTTTTTTATGAATGACAATGGAATGGCACCCCAACCTATGATAACGGTATAAAACGGCGGAGCACCAGTGGAGGGTGAAATGATGAAAACGAAGTCAGGTTAGTTGGCTCACCGTGGCGAATACAATAGGAATAATCATGATGGTTTCCAAGGGAGAGCGTATGGAGGTGGAATTAAACGGGATCTAGCGTACCCATTACTACTAGTATAGTATTATATTATCGGTGCCATTACTAACAAATCCTATTCCTCCCCCATCCTCACCAATCATTTTTAGCAATGTGGGAAGGTAACTATTTATCTTTAATAATGCAAAATTTGAAGGCAATCGATAGGGACGGGGGGAGGGGGGTCGTATCCAGACATTGAAACCTTAATTTCAGAATAATTAAATTCAGAATACCAAAAAAATGACGACCCACCTAATGGAAAGTGGTGACCATCGCCATGAAGTAGGCACCCAAGCAGACGACTTCTGTACAAAGACTCCATGACGGCACACCTAACCAAACACCGAAAGTGGTAACCGTCGCCATGAAGTAGGCACCCAAGCAGACGACTTCTGTACAAAGACTCTCTTTGGTAATGAGTTGTTCAGGTGACCTTTTAAATAAATTGACATCAAATTGTTTATTACTTTTTTATTTTGAATCATCACTTTTTCATATCATTACATATCTTCAGATATTGAAGAGATCTCTGTCAGAGATCTCTTCAGATATTGAAGAGATCTCTGTCAGAGATAAGTCCACCCTTGCTCACAATATTTATAAATGCATTAACAATGTAATTTACAAGTGCAATAAAGAATATATATATATCTTTACCTCATACATAATTACTAAATAACAAATTACAAAATACATGTAACCTATAGAACCATTATAGTTCAGTGGCTGTGAAAGAATTGGCGGTTCGATGCTGACTAGACCTTAATTATGAACACTTAGTACTTACTTGTAATAATATATAAACATTATAATATTATCATATTTTTTTCATTTAAAAGTTTCCTCTCGTAGGGGCAACCGATTCATACATTTTCCAGCCAGCTCTATTCTTTAACCTCCGTATACGAGATGACACCTAGTGTTTCTTTTATCTGTCCCATGTAGTTATTTCTCTGTCTATAATCATAAAAATAAAATGTATAGAATAGGCCACCTAATAGAGAAACGTTGGTAGGGCCAAGTGGAACTGGCCAATTTTTAGTGGTACATTTATATGTACGTCTCTACATATGATTAACATTTTAGTTCACTATCAGAGCACTTTTTAAATAATCAATCAGAAAAATTTAAATATGAATGAATGAATTTTATATGAAACAGTTTTTGAAAACTGACACATAAATGCGACGTTGCCACACCTCGTCAAGCTAAAGTTATGAGCTCTCTTAACACTGACCATACTCCACCAAATTATCCAAATATCTATTTTGTACTATAGACCTTACGCTCTTTAGAATAAGGTACAAAATTATACGAAAATCGCATATAATAATTAAGTCTTGTAAATAATATCAAATGGCTCCTATAACCTCTTTCTTCTTCCCTCTTTCTCCTGAAAATAGCCTCCGGCCCCTGGCACCAGCTTGACGGACGGTTTCGTATCTTTTTTCTCTTCAGGAGACGACGAGTGGTCTGACACGTCGGACACTATACCTTGGAGTCGACTCGTGTTAGTTTGGCTGAGTCTGGAAAAAAGGGTGTAAGTCGTCCTATTTGAGATCATTTTTAATCACAATATATTAGAAAAAAAGGGAGAAAAACATTGACTGAGAATCCCATTGCTAGCAATATACCCAACCAGGCCACCTCCTCGTGGTTCCCCTTGGAAACTATCATGGTTAATTCCTGATGAATTCATCATGATGGGCTAACTGGCCTGTTTTCATTTTCATCGATCAGTCTTCACTGGTGCTCCACCAGCGTATATCGGCAGCGCAGGTGGAGCTGCCATTCCATTTTCATCCATCAAAAAAAAAACTGAAGGAGTTATGTGGGAGCAAACAAAAAAATACAATCAAATTGAGAACCTCTTTCTTTTTGAAGTTGGTTGAAAATCAAAATTAATTCTCTTTATGATATTGGTTTAGAGGTATTATCAAGCGCAGACAATAGGCTAATAGGTGCTAACCTGACCTCCTCGACGTCGGCCACCTTATCGATGAGGCTCCTGATGATGCCCTCCTTGTGCTGCAGCGCCAGGGCGGCCCTGTCCAGCTCGCGGCGGTGCTCGGCGTGCGCGAGCGCAGCGCGCCGCTCCTGCTGCACGATGCGCCTCTCCAGCTCCTCCAGCGACGAGTACGCGCGGGACTTCACTACCTACCAGATCAATACTGTGTTACAAATGTGAAAGTTTGTATATTTAAAAAAAAGACATAATAGTACATTACTGCAGCGGCCAGCAACTGAGGCATTGATGGACGAACGTGCAAATGTGGGCCGAGGCGTAGCCGAGACACACATACGTGAGTCCATCAATGCCTAGTTGTGCCCAAGGCTTGTATAGTACTTTTCTCAAACAATGCGCGGAAATCAAAAACACAATTTTACTTTTTAAGTTCAATGACGAATAACAAACAATAATAATTTTTCACACGCCATAATGTCCCTTTGTTTTTTTTTTTCAATAAACAGCTTTCTATTTGCAAGGCAGTTCGAAATTTAAATAAAACCTTTTATTAGTTACCTCCTTGTTAGCTTTAATTCGAAGTAAAAAGGTCATTCCATTTTTAAATTGCAGGACAGATATGAATTTATATAGTAATCTCTAAGAAGATTGTCAAAATAATGCTCACATTTCCAAGCATGTTTGAGAAATATATATTTTTTTAAATAATAGATCTACCCTCCAAAAATAAGCATAATATTGTCTGGTATCCTAAATGGGGATCTGTAATTGGCTAATGGCTATGGTGTAAATATAATATTTTTTATTATTCTAGATATAAGCTGTTGATTGCAGATGTAATCTATACTTATAATAAATCTGTAGAGAGATCAATTCTGTACATGAAATATATTTCCAAAATAACTATCAGGGGGCGATTAGTGATCGATACCGATGCCAAAAATGCAATCAGTAATATTTTTGTCTGTCTGTCTGTATGTTCGTTATAGAAACAAAAACTACTCGATGGGTTTTAACGAAACTTGGTACAAATATTCTTCATACTCCTGGGCGGGTTATAGTATACTTTTCATCACGCTACGATCAATAGGAGTACAGCAGTGAAGGGAAATGTTAAAAATGTCCACCCATGCGACGCCGGGAGGGGCTGCTAGTATTAAAAAAAAAAAAAAAAAAACAGAAGAAGGTGTTTACGGAGGGAGGAGAGAATGCCCACGCCTAGATGTAAAGTAAAACTTTGAATGAATGAGTATACTTTATTTGCATTATACAATATAGGGAATAAGCAAGACAATAAATGTAACGATACAGTTGTATAAGTACAGTAAGGCGGTCTTATTGCTGAAAGTAAACTTTTCAAGACAATCTGAGGATCAGCTTTTAGTTATATTTACAAAGACATATCTGAGAATACTTTCTATTTAAAAGATCAAAGAGTTCAAAGGCATATCACCTTAGTTCTCAGCAACGTATGATGGGTACCAGGGACGACACGGTATACTCTGTTATATCTATGGTACTGCTCATGTCTATAAGCGACGGTTAGCTTGTTTGCCAAAACACTTCAATAGCTAATCTAGGTTTATGAGAGGAGACAAGGTACAGAGGAATAACAATCTGAGTCCTCGGGGATGGCAACGCATGGGAGGTATCATGGGCGAAACAGTATTGTCTGTTATGTCCATGGTACTGCTCATGTCTATAGGCGATGGTTACCACTTTCCATTATCAGATGGGCCGTCACCTTGTTTGCCATTCTAAGTTGCATAAAAAAATTTACTGCTCTAATATATTATATGCCTTTTATTTAGTGAACGCGGACATTCCTCCCCTACCCTCCCCAATAACTCTATAGAGATACCTTAATTTCCCGTTTGATTCTTTCAAGCGCTTCCAGCGCTAACCGCAGCGGCTCGTTAGCGGTGCGTGCCTTCCGTACACTGCGGCGGACGCGCGTCGCTCTAGCGGTCGCCGCTTTTACGCGCTGACGAAATATTACCGCTGCTTTACGATATAACCTAAGAAAAAAAAGAGATATATATAAATAAGGTTTTAAAATTGACATTCTTGCGATTAATAATAGAATGGAAGACAATTAAATAAAATATATTTGTATTAAAAGGAAGTGACGTAGAGAACTATTGAAAAAAGTAACTACTCAGGACGCTCAGGATATTGAACGACGTCCCTGTCGTAGTTTTCCCAAAAGACCACAGTATAGGGTGCTTCAGGGTAGGCAATGAGCTCACAGTTCCCCTCATCGCTGGCGTTTATTCATAGGCTTCTTCTTCTTATTGTTACCAACAGGTGAACCGTATGCTTATATACCAGCACCTCAGCGGTACAAAAATAAAAATATTCTTAGAAGTTACCTATTCTCAAGAAATGAGCTATCAAATATAAAGATGACCGATTGGGTTGGGTGGATTGGGTTATGGGTAGGAAAATGATGATGATGATGATAGCGGTGATGATAATGGTGGTAATGGTGGTGGTACAGGTGGTAGTGGTGCTAATGTGGTTTTATTTCATCAACATGTCATTTGGTTTACATAAAATTATACATTAGGTTATAATAAAGCCATATTTGCTATTTACAAGAATATCTAATCATAAAAGCACTATAAAATCTATCTATTCGGTACCTCCGTCCCATTCCTGAGGGTATACCGTAAAAAGAAATTCTGAATTTTTGGTTTCAATTTCATTTTTTTTTTTTACAACTTAGAATGGCAAACAAGCTGACTGCCAAGCTGAAGCCCACCTGATGGAAAGTGGTAACCGTCGCCTACAGACATGAGCAGTATCATGGACATAAAACAGTATACTGTTTCATTCATGATACCCCCCCCCCCATGCGTTGCCATTCCTGAGGACCCAAGTGTTCCTCTGTACCCTGTAAATTCACTGCCATATCCCACCCTTCAAAACGAAACACAGCCATGCAAACACAACTACTTCACCATAGAAACACGAATGGGAAAGAAATGGCCAAGCAAACGGCTTTTATATAGTCTCCCTCTGATAATCAGGTGGGCCGTCAGCTTGTCAGCCGTCAGCTAATAATAGTGGTGGTGGTAATGATGACGATAAAATGACGACAACCTCACCTAACATTCTTCAAAGCAGCTGTCAATTCCTCTTTGACCGCCTCGTGCTCCTGGCACACCTTGCTGTGCTTCTCTTCTAGCAGTTTCAGTTGCTCCTGAAGCTTGGCGGCTTGTTCTGTCTTGCGTTCAGTTTCCATGCTGTACTGGTGTTTCAATTCTTCTAGCAGTCTGTATGTGAGCAAAAATGCAATAGTTTTAATTGTGTCTAATCTGATATTATATAAAATTGTGTTTCACAAAAAAAAAAAAAAATTTCAATTGTAACAAAACCAGTAGTTTTTATTTAAAATCTACTGAAATGATTTTAATACAATTTCTATTACACTAATCTAATGCAATTTTAGTAAAAAAGAAAAAAAAAAAAACAAGAAATTTATTAATTATGAATTTGTGTGAATACAAACTACTTGCTTGCTTGCACAGACAGTGGGATGGGTGACGTATAAACATCAACGCCAAAGGATTGTGGTCCAACGACTACCGGAAAACCTATGAACAAAGGAATTAGGAGCTCCACTAAGAAATAAATAGAACTGACAGGAAATGAAGTATAAACGGAATGAAAGAATGGATGGAAAGGAAGAAACTAGCTGAATAGTTAAAAGTAATAGATGCATAACCTGGAACTTAATATCCGGGAAAAAGCGTGCTCCTATAGGGGGAGCCACAATAAAAAAAAAAAAACTACTAAGCAGTACCGGATTCGGTATTTCGGTACGTAACCACTCTACCTCCTTTCTGGATATTGTATGAGATTGACCGAAACGAGACTGGATTGAAGTTTTTTTTAGATAGATAGATAGATAGATACTCTTTATTGTTTCCTCCAAAAGATTACAATAGTAAATTTATTATAAATATAAACAATTACAAGAAATAATCTTTAATGGGTGAAGATGGAATAGTAACCCCGCACTGAGCAATCGGTATACGCTGACAGGGTACCAATAAAGCGTGACAGGTAAGGATGAAGGCAAATCAGTTGGCCTATAGTAACCAATTGAACAAGAATTAATCATTGGTTTTTAGAAGGAACCACGTGGAGGTCGACCTGATAGGGTATATGGGTAGCAATAGGGCTGTTAAATCTCATTAATAACAATCCTTTTCCCCTCACTGGATTGTATTTTTTTTTAATGCATGATAATGGAATGATGACTCCACCTGCGCTATCGGTATACACTGGCGGAGTACCAGTGAGGGATGACAGGTGAGAATAAAAAAACAGGTCAGTTAGCCCATCGTGACAAATTAAACGATAATTTAATCACGATGGTTTCCAGGGGCAACCGTGTGGAGGTCGACCTGATAAGGTATATTGATAGCAATGGGGACTAACCTCCTCATTACAAACCCTTTCCCCCACTGGATTGTAGTGTGAATACACATGTTGTTTCGTACGTAATAAGACCGGCACTATAGTCTGGTCTAAAAACTACCTCTTGCAGTGGTCAAGTCGCCGCTCGTGAAGGTCAGCGGGCACGGTCCTCGCCCGCAGCGCGGCGAAGGCTGCGAGGCGGCCGTCGGCTGCTTCTAAAGCACCGCGGGTCGCGAAGTACTCACGGTGTACCGTCTCGTAGTCACGCATCATGGCTGCCACTGTACACGGGATTTTCTTTCTTTACTTTTCACTCACTGAGCGGGATATAAAATAGCCTAACCTTCTCCGTTCCAGATAGTACGTGTATACCAAATTTCATATTTATTGGTTAAGCCGTAAGGGCGTTATAAGGTAACAAACAAACTCATTTTTTCATTTAGTAAATTGTTTATACAAATGTAGTGATAAATGCATATAATTTGAAAGGTAATATACAAAGACGAGCTGGTCTCTAATAAGAGATTTCTTCCATCAACCCAGTTATCTAAAAAAGAAAAAAATATATACATATACATATATATTTTTTCATTACATTGAAAACATTCATAAATACTTATTTGTAACTTATTTATTTCACTATTTCTATCATTTCAGACTTGATTCAGCCTTAGTAATTTATACTAATATTATAAATACGAAAGTAACTCTGTTTTTTTTTCCTATTCACACTTAAACCACTGAACCAATTTTGATGAGTTTTCATACAAAAATAGATTAAACCTTGGAGACCACATTCAAAGTCCTGCCGCGATAGAGCAGTTAATCGAATTAGGGAGTAGCCTAACTCGATTAACTGCTCTATCGCGCTCGTAAGCGACTTCCAAGAAAAGATTCTTAATTCATCTGAATTCTCTTGTGAATGAGTTGCACCATTACGTCAACGATTCTGAACTGATTTTGGTAATTATTTTTGAAATCGATACAATTTAATTCCGAATTGGCACCTTTTTATCTTTGTAACACTTGGCACTTAAAAAAAACACGTATGTATATACTTTCAGACATATCTTTGTTCATAGCTAAATGCAGGGATGGAAATCGGATAGTTCAGGGATGTACACCAGGTAATGCAGGGCTGAACACCAGGTAATGCAGGGGTGGACACCAGGTAATGCAGAGGTGGACACCAGGTAATGCAGAGGTGGACACCAGGTAATGAAGGGGTGGACACCAGGCAATGAAGGGGTGGACACCAGGCAATGAACGGGTGGACACCAAGTAATGAAGGGGTGGACAACCGGGTAATTCAAAGACGGATACCAGGTAAATAAGGAGTGCTCCCCCCGCACCGCCACTTAAATTCGCTTATATGTAAGCTAACTAAAAAAGAAGTTATATCAGATATATTCTACACGAGAAACAGTTGCGTTTCCATGACTGTGTTTCGGTTTGAAGGGTGGGATATGGCGTAAATTTACTAGGTACAGAGGAATAACATCCGAGTCCTCAGGAATGGCAACGCATGGGGGGTATCATGGGCGAAACAGTATACTCTGTTATGTCCATGGTACTGCTCATGTCTATAGGCGACGGTTACCACTTTCCATCAGGTGGGCCGTCAGCTTGTTTGCCATTCTAAGTTGTATAAAGAAAACGAGAAAAAAAGTGGTAACACTTACTCTTATCTTCATATAGTTCGTACACTTCCTTCAGCTTTGACTCTGCGCGTTCCGCTCGCTCGGCCAGCGTAGCCTTCTCTATATCAGCCGTCTCTCTCTCGACCACCATCTTTTTATAGTTCTGTCTCGTTTGCGCCAGCTCCTCTTCTAGCGTTCGGACCTTTTCGTTCAACGATTTATTCTCGGTGACAATTTGTTTTGATTTCTTATTTATATTTTCAAATTGTTTCTCGTAGTCCAGTATGAGGCTGTCTTTTTCTTGTAAATTTTCTTGATAAGCGTCGAAGAGGGGCGCTGGGGAAAGATGACAGAATTGATAAAAAAATTATAATAACGTAGTATAATTGCTTGTTGTTTTGCTTGTTTGCTATTCTAAGTTGTTTAAAAAAAAACCCAACCCCATGTTGAGGCCCATATTCAGAAGTGCACAATTAACGACTAATATAATAAATAAAAAAAAATACAAACCCAGCGCCTGCGCACTTAGTAGTCCAGACAAGTCTACCACTCGTCCGTGGGTTTGCTCTTCAGGACCGGTTTTATTGGACTGTGCTTCGTCGGTGGCCGATTCTATAAAAGAGCATGCAGTTTACATGATTACTGAGTAAACTATTGGTGTGACAGTCTTGCAATGTGACATAGTGTAAGAAATAACCAGTGGTCCAACGTATTTTTTTCTGAGCGAACACAGAGACGACTTGGTCCATATATGGGTAATATCTATATATATATATATATCTTGGAGCGGAGCAATGGAGTTTGACAGTCCCATTGCTAGCAATATGCCCTATTAAGTCGCCCTCCACGTAGTTCCCCCTGTAAACCATTGTGAACAATTCTTGTTGAATTCGTCATGATGGGCTAATTGACATGCTTCATCATTACCTATCATCCTTCACTAGTGACCCGCCGGTGTATACCGATAGCGCGGGTGGGGTTACCCTTTCATTATCATCCATAAAAAAAAAAAAAACTGCCGTGACTTGCCATTTTCATCTATCATTACACACTAGTACCCCGCCAGTAAATAGTGTTAACATCGGCAAGACTATCATTGCATTATCATCCCTTAAAAAAAAGAGCTATCATACCTTGTTTATAGCCAAGACTAGCGGTGATCAGTGAATCGAACCCATCAATTTTTTCTCCTGGTTTATATATACTGTCCTTCCCGTCAGCACTTAACCCTTGTACGTTGGCGCGTAGTTTCTCTTGATATCGAGATAGTTGGACGTTTAACCTGTAAAATAATAAAATACATTTAACATGTGAAATTGGGAGGAAAGGGATTGTTAGTAATGGAGACTGAGAATCCCATTGCTAGCAATATACCCAACCAGGTCGACCTTCTCGCGGTTCCCCCTGGAAACTATCATGGTTAATTCCTGATGAATTCATCATGATGGGCTAACTGGCCTGTTTTCATTTTCATCGATCACCCTTCACTGGTGCTCCGCCAGCGTATACCGGTAGCGCAGGTGGAGTTGCCATTCCATTTTCATCCATCAAAAAAAAATGTGAAATTAAATTATATAGATAAAATATCACCATACAAATGTTTGGTTAAAAACATGTCATCTTGTTTATCCTTGCTGCGTGAAATAAGGTTTCTTTTAGTAGATGCCAATGAAATGGTATCCCAGCCCGCATAATCGGTATACGCAGGCGGGTCACCGCCATCATGATAGATCAGCATGAAAGCAGGTCAGTTAGCCCATCGTTACGCTTTCACCAGGAATTTCCATGGGTTCAAGAGGGAACCGCGTGGAGATACGTGGTCTTAGAAAGGTATTTTTTATACCACTGAGATGACAAACAAGCATACGGCCCACATGATGGTAAGTGGCTACCGTAGCCTATGAACACCTGCTATACCAGAGGTATTACGTGCGCGTTGCCGACTCTGAATAAACCTCTTTGTTACTAGCATTATGTGCTTCCATTATTAGCCTCTTTCTCCAAACCCTTGATAATTATAAACCCCTATAACGGACAGTACCTATACAAAACATCTTTCAACGCCTGCATGTCCTTCTGAAGCCTGGTGTTCTGCTCGCGCGCCTGATTCAGTATGATCTGGCGACTGCTGCAGCTCATGCACACTTCTACCAGGGGAATGGCCGTTGTAGGAGCATTATCTGAAAATAACGTATTCAGTTACAATCGATCTTGAAAATACTATAAAAATAATCAGAACAAGTATACATTATTTTTTTTTTTATACAACTTAGAATGGCAAACAAGCTGACGGCCCACCTGATGGAAAGTGGTAACCGTCGCCTATAGACATGAGCAGTAACATGGACATAACAGAGTATATTTTACATAAATTAAATAAATAAATAAGTATACATTTTTACTGTGCTTATAATTACAAAGAAAAACGACAGCTTTAATCGCCACAAAATTAATAAGAGATTAACACCAGAGGGAGACTTTGTACAAAAGTCGATTGCTTGGGTACCTTTTTTTTTTTTTACAACACTGGGGGACAAACGAGCATGCGGCTCACCTGATGGTAAGTGACTACCGCCGCCCATGGTCACCCACAACACCTACGGCATTGCAGATGTGCTGCCGTACCTCTGTCCATTCGTGTTTCAACCGTGAAGCAGCTGTGTTTGCATGGCTGTGTTTCGGTTTGAAGGGTGGGATATGGCGTGAATTTACTGGGTACAGAGGAATAACACCTGAGTCCTCTAGAGTGGCAACATATGGGAGGTATCATGGGCGAAACAGTATACTCTGTGATGTCCACGGCTCACGTCTATAGGCGACGGTTACCACTTTCCATCAGGTGGACCGTCAGCTTGTTTGCCATTCTAAGTTGTATAAAAAATAAAACACTATTAATTACAAAAAGAATCATGAATATAGGTTTAGAATTGGCGATGTGATCGCGTAACATAGTCGCAAGTAAAATTCATATGCAGTGATAATTACTTTTTTTTTTATTGTCCCTTAATAATATTATAGCAAACAATATAACAAGTTCTATAAATATTAAGGATTGTGTTTCACATAAAGACCTACTTCTATTGTAGCAAAACCAGTTATTTTAATTTAAAAACTAAACTACTAGACCGATTTTGATAAAACTTCTGTGGGATTAATCTGTAACAGTATTTTCTTTTTTCATTTAAGAGTTTCCTCTTGTCGGTGCAACTAATTCACGCATCTTCTTCCAGCCAGCTCTATCCCAGACCATATCCTTGATCTCCCTATACGACATGACACCTAGTGTTTCCTTTATCTGTCCCATGTAGTTATTCCTTGTATTCAGTATATCGTTTCAAATTAAAAAAAAAAAGTATTATTCCAAATAGGTTTATAACTGACGGAGTTCTAAGAGAACAAACGTAAAAGAATACAACCGAATTGACAACATCCTATTTTTTTTAAGTTGGTTGAAAAAATAATTTCTATTTTTATAATACCTCTATCAGGAACTTCGTACTGTTTCACTTTATTCTCTAACTCTTTCTTCTTCTCCTCTAAAGTTGTATTTCTTTCTCTCTCTTCTTTTATAACTGCTTTACACTCTTCTACATATTTAACTAGTGTCTCGTATTGTGATTTTAATTGATCATTCTCTTCTGCAAACAGTCTGTTGTATTCTAGCACGATTTTGAGTTTTTCTTTTAATTTATTTATTTGTGAATCCCTTTCTGATAACTGTAATATAAAACAATTGTTACTTGTATAAATTTTACTAATATAAAATACATGGAAAATATTTAAAAACAAATGATAAGGTCTTAACACTTTGCTGACCGGTGATGAGTTAATTCGTCATTCCACTAGCGTGTAGGTACCACGACAAGCAAAACCGCTTGGATTACAAAGCGATCATGACCAAAAAATTACTTCTCTTTATAATTAAGCTTTTATCACAATTTTAGTTTAATTCCAAAGATTTTAACCATGACATTAGAAGAGCATTAGAAGACAAAACAATAATTTGTAGACATTTTATTAATCTGTTTGTTCGGGCATCACACAATAACTACTGAAGCAAATTGGATGCGGTTTTCACAGTTGTGTTCCAGTAGGTCTAACTTGTCTAATAGTCAGTAGGTCTAATTTGTAATGTTTTATCTTATAACAAAAAAAAAATAAGAAAAAACTAATTGTAATGTACAAATAGTCACAGATTTTGTAGTCTTTTTTAATGGTTAAAGATGGATTGATGCACTCGTCTACGGTATACAATGGCTGGGCACTCGAGCAGGATGTAAAGATGAGGATGAAGTTGACCGATCCTGACAAATTTATACAAATTAACTACGATGGTTTCCAGAGAGGATTTCCCGTGAAGGTTGACATGGCAGAATGCTATCGCTATATCTCTAGTCCCTATTACCAATTCCTTCCTTCCCCAAATTTCGTGCTCAGCTCAAGAAATCTGACTAGATATTGTGACTAAAGAAACACGAACCTTTTCTACTTTTGTTTCCCTTCATTGCTAAAATAGAGTAGACTGGAGAAGACTCTGGTTCAAACAATCTTATCTTTTATTTGCATATGGGGTCAGCGAAGCCGTTGCACATCGACCAATTGCGATATTTTGTGCTTCCCATTGACTTATACCATCATTTTATAGATCCTATGTATTAATTTTGCGATATCCCGCGGTTTAAGATATCTGTAGTCTCCTGGCTCTGAATAAGCCGTTCCCAGTAGAGTAATACGCATACTTGCCAAGGAATTACAATTGCACATCAGGTGTTCCATGGATTCCGATTCCTTACTATACAATCTGCACAGTGTGTCCAATGATAAGCCCATATACAATATGCCTTACTGGCATATGTCCAGTTAAGGCACCCATTATGAGTCTGCTATCACTGTAGATGAGTTTATCCCATCCTTGTCAATGTGGATCAAATAAAACAAAGATGAGATACAAATCTAAAATGATACAAACCTGAGTGACATTTTCCTCACATCTTTCCATTAGTGATGTAATAAGGCTCTCATATTTTTTGGTAAGCTTCTTCTTCTGTTCCCTTAATAGTGTCCTACTTTCCTTGCTCGTCTTTGGTGAGGAAACTGCTACCGCTTGAATGTTACGCTTTCTGGGTGGTTTCGCTGGTTTATCTCCTGAAATATAAAGTATATATATATATATATATATATATATATATATATATATATATATATATATATATATATATATATATATGGTATTATACCAGTATATATTAATGCCAGAGCTGAGTTTACTATTCCATTATCATCCATTAAAAAAAAATATCGCAACAGTGAATCAATAATGAGTCTTAATCATATATTTTAAATTATAATTTTGTCCCCAGTTGTGTAGTGCTTCAGGTTTGTTTGTGGTAGCACATACAAGACGGTATTCTCGCTATAATGAGAAGAACTTCCTTGTGGTGTAGGAACCCTGGAAGTGCCAACGGCATACTAAAATAATTGCAGAGAATCCAAACTGTCCACTTCAGAATCACTGGAACGCTATGCATTGGTACGAGTCCAGAGCAGCTGAAGGTGGATAGCAGTATTGGAATTCAATGTTGGCTTTTAGCAATAAAGATTTCTAAGTCTTGTACTAACACAAAATGGAATGTGATCCAAATAAAGAAATTATCATCATATTGTTATTATAATGTTATATACCAATAACATCCCTCGGATCCTCGTACATTGGATTGTCATCGTGGAAGACTCTAGGTTCCTCTTGTTCCAACCTCGACTCTGTCCTTTTCATGACCGCACTGAGTATATCTCGCCGCATGCTGGCTCGCCTTTCTGGGGAGTTTATGTCAAATAACCTCTGACTTTGGGTGAAATTTCCAGAAAATGTCAATTTCTTTGGAGTTTGTACATCTTTATAAACTTGCCCACAGTAATGACGCTAGAAGAAAAGTAGTATGTATTATTTCCTATATAGTACTGGGTGATTCCGGCATAGAACAGGCCACCCTTTCGTTTCCTGTGGAGGTGACTAAGGGCGGGTGACGGATGGGCAGCAGTGTACTACTTAAAATACCTTCAAAGCCTAACTGCGGTTGCCAGTCTGTCTGTCAAGCATACTATATAAGCATATATAAGCAACTACTGTCAAAATCCCCCAACAGTGGACAGTTAAATGCTAATATGATGATTTCCTATTTAACATACTTGAAATTACATAATTCACTTATACATGTAGATACTACATTCAAGAATCTCTAGTATATATAGTAAATTTTGCTTTTTTATGTGATGGCAAATAAACTGATAATCCACTTGATGCAAAATGGTAACCATCACCTATAGACATGAACGGCACATTAAGCAACACAGAATATACTGTGACGCCCATGATATGCTTCATGTTGATTTGTGTTATTTTTAAAAGATATTTTATGGGCAGGGTGTTGGATGATTCATTGTCACCGTTATCCTGATAGGACGGTACTCATGTACCAGTAAGCCAATTGACCCATCATGACAATTCAGCAAGAATGAATCAAAATAAATGAATTCCACTTCCATCAAATTAAAACTAAACATTAAAAATGTATTAATGTACACCCAAACTTTGCCTTGTTGCTAAGATAGTCTCTTCCAGACTACCTTAGGATAAACAGTACTTACATACAAATAATAGAAAATAAGTAGTAAAAAATTAAAACAAATTTAAAGTCAATATAATAATTAATAATGACAAAATTGATATTTTGTACATTACTGTATAAATAATTATCTAATACATATACGAGGTCTGTCCGGAAAGTTCGTATAAAAGTGTTCTGGAATGCGAGAAAGAGGAGTGGGGAGGCCAGGTAAGCGCAGGACCCCTTCCTTATGTCCCTAACAATGCTTCAGTTCTGGTCTGACCGCCGTGCGGTGCGAACTGGCTTGTCACGCCATCTGTGAAGTTACCTCTTAACGAAACCCCGTCGGCATGGAGCCCGCTTCCGTTGAAGAGCAGCGCGTCGTAATCAAGTTTCTCTCGAAACTCGGCAAGAGAAATGGCCGTGAAATTTTTGCCGATCTCAGAACAGTTTATGGGGATGATGCTGTGAAGGAACCAACCGTCCACAAGTGGCTAAAAAGATTCAGAGAGGGCCGAGACAATGTTGATTGTTTTTTTCGATGTTCGGGGGATTGTCCATCAAGAATTCGTCCCTCCAGGCCAGACAGTTGATGGAAAATTCTACGTCGATGTGCTCAGACGCCTCAAAGCTCGTGTGGCACGAGTTCGTCCAGAATTGGCGCGAGAGGGGCGTTGGATTCTTCACCACGACAATGCCCCTGCCCACACCTCTCTTGTTGTCCGTGAGTTTTTGAGTAAAAATTCCATTACGGTGACCGAACACCCCCCTATTCGCCGGATTTGGCCCCGTGTGACTTCTTCTTGTTCCCAAAAACCAAATTGGTACTTCGGGGGCGGCATTTGGGGGACATAAATGAGATAAAAAAAGCTACGACGGGGCAGCTGAGAAACCTACAACCAGAGGACTTTCAAGGAGCCTTCTCACAGTGGAAACGGCGTTGGCACAAGTGCATTATGTCACAGGGGGAGTACTTTGAAGGGGATAAAATTGATTTACCTGAATAATTGTAAAATAAAATTTTTAAAAAACTTTTATACGTACTTTCCGGACAAACCTCGTACAAATATATACAATGATGAAAAATAGTATATTTAGTAGGTTTTAATTTTTAATTTAAGTGACTAGGCAAATATAAAAATTGTTATTTCAATATACATCCTTTAACATTAATTCTCAATGATAATAATATTGTAAGTAAGTATAATTATTAAAATAAATCATTGTAGTTGATAAATTACATTGAATAATTTTAATCAAGGCTACTTGCATATTTAATAATTCAATAGGTTTTTTTTCTTATAATAATTAATTATAACACCTTTGAACCTCGTATATCGTAGTCTTCACTCATTATTCGCTGAGACTCATTATTACAGCTCAATTAATACATTATCTTCACGTACATTTTTATTTAGAAAACGTACAAGAGCAATGTTATTGCAAGTAAAGTATTCATAACTGCTATTAATTAGGCCACAAAACAAAGGGAAGACACAAACTAGGTCAGTATGTAACCGTTCAATAAATATTAACACAAATTCCTTAGTAAAACTATTGACAAAACTTTTAAATATAAAAAAAATATCTAGTCCGTAACAAAGCCGACATTTTAATTTATTCTTCACAGACTTTCGTATTGTAAGTACTAGAAAAAAAACTTGTATGTTGTAATAAATTTAAATTAAATAACTTTTGACATATTTTTTTGAACTAAATCTTAAATATCGCAATGAGAATGGATAAAAAGTAACCATGGTAAACATTTTGGTTTGACAGTTCCGTTGTCATAGTAACCAGTGATAGTGATACCAGTATTAAAAATTAAAAATAAATTATGCTCACGATTATGATTTGTAATTGGGTACCAGAGGCAATAATATAGTATAAAACTTTAAATATGACACAAATATTTTTTTTTTATTAAAAATATTGTCGTTTGATTATAAATAACAACAATTCGGCTACAAATTAAAATACAAAGAATTCGTCGTCTATAGACATAAACAGGACCATGGTCATAACAGAGTATACTGTGTCGCCCATGATACCCCTCATGCGTTGCCATTTCAAGGTTTAAGTTTGGATTATAAAGATAGAGCATGGAGTCTCAAAAACGAGTTCAGTTTTTGTTAGTTTATTGTCAAATTAGCTGACCCGTTTTTTTATCAGTGTCCTATATACTTACACACATAATGTATCTTAATGTATCTATATTTAAATATTTAATAAATAAAATTACTTTTTACGCATTAAAAAATTTAAAAATTATAACACAAAATAAAGATAAAACTTATAAAGGAAATATTCATAACTATTTATCACCCAAAATTGTATGAAAAAGTTGACTCGCTTTTCTTGAAGCATTTCTATGGAGACTCTATCTATATAATCTAATGGTCTAAGGTGTTTTGTTTCTGTATTCTATAATTTAATTACCATACCCCATCCTCCATACAAAGAAAAATGTACTCATTCTAACCCTTGAAATGTTTAATGTATTTATTTTTATAGCAAGTTTATTTATAGACAATATTAGAGGAGTATGAAATTGTCGAATATTTATTCATTCAGTCAAATTCATTGAAAATATATTCAGGCTGATGTCAAAAATAAAACTCATATTTGTGAATGTTATCAACTATCACTATTTTTAATCTCAAAATATTTGTATTAATTCGATGCTGGAATAAAAATCAATGTTTTCAAATTCACACTTTTGCATTTAACTCAATATTGTTTCGGTATGGTTTTTATTACTTAACCACCACGTAGACTTTTACTAAATAAAAGGTTAAAAATACTACTTTGAGGCATTGCTCTACATTTTCTTTAAAACCATATTGGCTAAATAAGATTGGAGTTTTACGAGGGAGTTGACAACAAATTGTGGGTGACCATTGATAAATACCATGTAAATATAATTTTTAGGCTAAAACCCAATTTACTGACTTGGCAATATTTTGTTTTACCCATGTGACCTTTTATCACACTCATGATAACACTGCAGAATATTATATCTTTATTTGCATATCTAGATGGCGGTACCTGTCTCAAAACATAGTATTATACGCCTTAGGTATGGTAGAATGAAATACAATGGAATTTGTACAGAAATAGTGGCATTTTGAAGCGGTCAGATTATGTCATTACGAGCATGCGCTAAAACAGCTGAGCGATGATAGCGGCATATTGCGGTTCATTTCTGAACTAAACAGTCGCATCATGTCTGCCCGCCGGTACGGTGTATGACGCTCGGTATTTATAAATAACCTAAAACACTTTGTTGTCGGCCTGTCCTTTTGATCTGAGATTCCTATTTAATATAATTTGTGATTGGTTTACTTATTGTTTAATTATTAACACAAAATCGATATAAGTTAACAGTGATAAAACCTTTTGTGTGGGATACGCACTTGCTGTTGTTCTATAGTGTATCGATTTTCATTTTACAATGAGTGTAACGTTTTGTTTACTTTTTAATAGTAACATTATCTAAGATTATTTATATGATGTGTTGTATTTATTAGTGCTGTGCAGTGAGATTGATTGATTCAAGTATGTACGAAGGTACGCGCGAGACTTCGCGTTTTGGATGACAGAAACATGGAATTTGAAAACGATTTCAGCTTGAAAGAATGGGCAAAGCACAAACCTTTGTCCATTCTGCAACTGGATCCGGCCGATCGTGCCGTCTTGAGAATAGCAGGTTAGTATTTCAATAAAAACATATGCTACAAGAAAATATGGATTTATCTACCTACATACAAAGTGTCTAGTTACCTACTTAATTTTTTTAATCATGTCACGTTATCACTATGATAGCGACACTGGTTAGCCCATATTTATAATAAAGATAAATATTTATAAAGAGCACTATCAAATGTATTGTTTATACGTTTTAAGCAAAGCAGAAGCAGAATTATTTTTTCGCGTGATTGCGGCCTTGCTTAGATTTTCACTTTCGTTCAGTGTAAACTGTAATGTGTTCGAAATACAAAATAAATACGATACGCTAACTAGCCTATCTTTTCCTCAATTATTTTTTTAATGTAGGCAAAACGATATTTTATAGAATGCCAATGCACTCCATAATGTTGCCCATAATTGCCAGCTGTGTTATATTCCCCTCTTTCTGTGGAACTTTCCCATAGCGTCACACACTTAGGTAATATCTACCTAGATTTTTATTTCATCTACGTAGGTATTTCATATTTAATAAACTACATAATGATGTTTTTATCATGTTAGTATGTAACCATTCCTTTATAAAACAAAAAACATTAGGTAGGTAGTAGGTAACCTGCTTACCTACCACTGTAACTATCACACAATCAAAATTTAATTTATAGCAATATAAATACTAATTATGTATTTACGTTATCTTTTATTTCTAAATAATATAATAAAAATTGCTTCTTCAATATTGATGAAGCTGAAGTCTGTTTTTTTTTTCATTACAAGCAACATTTTGCTTTGTAATCGAAAACTGGTTATTTAACCGTCTAAAAATTATATGGGACCAACAATAGAGTACTCCCTATCGATTGTAAAAGTTACATCAAAATCGGTTCAAAATTGGCGACGTAATCATGAAACAAATCGCAAATAAATATTGAATTGACAATCTTTTTCTAAGCTAAAAATCTATGAAAAGGCGTTTAAAATTGACCACGCAATCGCGTTACGAGTACATTAAACAAATCAAACGAATTCGGAACATCGTTCTTTTGGAAGTAAGAGTAGGTAACATATAGCAATATCTATTATAGGGGGGTAAGGGATTGTTAGTAATGGAGACTAAGAATCCCATTGCTAGCAATATACCCAACCAGGTCGACCTCCTCGCGGTTCTCCCTGGAAACTATCACGGTTAATTTCTTATGAATTCATCATGATGGGCTAACTGGCCTGTTTTCATTCTCATCTATCACCTTTCACTGGTGCTCCGCCAGCGTATCCCGTTAGCGCAGGGTTACCATTTCATTTTCACCCATAAAAAAAAAAAAATCTATTATATTGTACAATATCCATACGAACCCATTCATATCGAATATAGATATCCGATTGATATAGGCGATATCGTAATGGGTGGCCATCAATTTCCATAACAGCTTAATATATAGATATCGGACATTACCCGTCTCTATTTGAATGGAGCTAAAAAAAAACCACCTTCTTTAATTAATGGCGTCCCCTTGCTTAATTTGAAATGAAATCAATCCATATCTGTTTGAAATCGTTTCACGCCTCGGCATGCATGAATATTGCACGAGCGATGAAAAAACATTGAACACTTTTTTTACCATATTATCGTTGCCACAGTCATACTATATTATGAAGAGAAAGGGTTTGTGTGCGTTTCGTTTTCACGCTAAAACATGCGAAGCGTATATCTGTATTGGCTATTTCTAGCTGCTTTTATATGAATTAAAATAAACAGCAAAATACTAAAAAAATCATACAACAACAGTATTTGTGATTTCTTTCATATGTTAATTCTCTGTAATGTGTACCTATTGAAATAAAATAAAATAAAAATAAAAAAAAAACATAGCATAGATTCGCAAGAAAAAAAAACAGTCACCATAAATAAGACACGTTTATCATTGAACCAAATAAGTAATTCAGGAATTAGAGAGAACGTATCTCTTCAAAATATATACGAGATTACCGTCGATCGAGTGTGACGGATTTCCACAACCATCTCCATGATCGATATATTAATATTTGATAGGTACATATCATCAGTAAATTCCTATTCTCCGTGTAGTGACAGAAAAACCATATTGTCCTACGTCACTGCACCAGATTGACTTTTGACGGAATCGAGTTGGAATCGTATTGGAATAACATCGAATAAATTTCGAGTATAAGGTCAGCGGTTTGACTTTTGACGCAAGAGTATTGGAATCTAATCACATTCTCATAGAACGTCAAATTGGACGTTCGGATTGATACCTATGTTTGTTCGTTTGCCCCCTGTCTTGTAAAAACAAAAAAAATGGACTTCGCCTTACTTTATATTTGACGTCTATTCAAAATGGTATGAATCTTTTTGAAGGAGTATATTATAAAAAGGAAAGATTTGATTGTTTGTTTGTAATGGATAAACTTAATAACTAAAGGGAGACTTTGTACGATCGTCGTTTGCTTGAGCACCTCTGTCCCATTCGATTTTCTACCGTTAAACAGTTGTGTTTGCACAACTGTGTTTCGTTTTGTTTTCGTTTTCAACCGTGAAGCAGTTGTGTTTTCATGGCTGTGTTTCGGTTTGAAGGGTGGGATATGGCGTGAATTTACAGGGTACAGAGAAATAACATTTGAGTCCTCAGCAATGGCAAAGCATGGGGGGTATCATGGGTGAAACAGTATACTCTGTTATATCCATGGTACTGCTTATGTTATAGCGACGGTTACCACTTTCCATCAGGTGGGTTGTCAGCTTGTTGCTTAGATGTTCAAAAAATAAACTACTCAACCGATTTTGAAAATTCTTTCATGTGTATAACAACTAATAGTAACATAGAGTAAGAATACCATTATGAAAAATTCTCTAGTAAAAAATATGAAAGCAAAATGTATGCAGTACTTAGGAATTTTTAATTTCCATGACGATCTTACGTATGACGTAATACCTGTATCGTCGTTACGTTTGACGTGTACCATTTAAAATCGTCTCCAAACAGTTGCATACATTTTGCTCTACTAATATGCCGAGACGATACATTCGAGCGATATTTAATCGTGCTACGGAAAATTATAAAAACGCTCAATATATTTGCTATTTTTATTTGTAGATATTTATGTCGCAACTCGTCCAGACCTTGCGTAATCGAGCTAAATTTGCCCCAATGAGTGGCCATTCCATCCACCTACTTACTTAGTTAATTTTTTCCAACAAAATTATTGTTTCATTCAATTCACGCTCGATGAAGGCTTAACAAAAAAGTTCATTAACATTGGGTTGCCAGTGTTTTGTAATTGGTTTTTTTTTATTATATATTTGGAACCAACCAGTGCTTGCTTTCACCATTGACGTCGGTTTCATTAGAATGTATACAATCAATTCCAACAAGGTCCAATGAGTGACACGGTTTCAGTTAGGAGGTTACTACACTGCCATTACGCGTAGGAGGTGTGAAGCGATATTTAGTCGCTGTCAAATAGGCATTTCTGGCCATATTTTTAACCGACTAAATAAAAAAAGGAGTTCAATTCTGTTTTTTTTTTTATGTTCGTGTCAGATCTCAACCGATTTGGAATTTATGTTCACTACAATTGCCCATCCTCCACCCTCATTTATACGCAACTTGACAGCTAGAGGCAACAGTATTCAAAACTTGTCGTTTTCCGCCATCTAGACTGTTTTAGGCTGAATCTTTATTGCAGTCTCTGAAGGAAATGTGTTTTCAATATCGTACAATTGACGGCTGAGATTCGATTGGCTGATTTGGTTAGTGCAAAAACCCCCTTATACCTTTGTCCCACGGCAATATTGCGATGCGACAATGGCTTATTCATGTTTATAAAATGTTGATTAACCTCACTTGTTTTTTTTTTATTAACTGATGATGGATGTGGAACGTCATTATTTTTTCCTCCTATATACTGGAAACGGACTTATTTGCTCTTTGTTATGGTAATTAGCGAATCGTGAGATATATTCCAAGTTAGTATCTTTTTGTTCCGCGTCAACAAACGAGGCAGCAACCAGACTAGAATATGAAATAACAGCATAATATGTATAAAAGCAAATACTATTGAAATAATTCAATCGCATATGTTATATTGGAGGTTATTCTCCGTCACGACTAAGTGAAATAATATTGATTCGTGTCACGATAGCTATATCAGTTTTCGAGCAAAAGTATCGATTCTTTTCAATCGATCCAAATCAGAAATTCTCAGTAAATATCCTAGAATATGTGAGCCATCGCTTCCTTTTCCGTGGGTATAGTAAGAGGAGACTAAGGGAACTTAATGATCGAGAAATGGGCAGCAGCGTTTCTTTTAAAAAAATCACCAAAGCCCAAGTGCGGTTGCCAAACCGCCTGCCAAGCGTGGCAACTACTGGCAGGCCCTCCTTTATATTCAACAGTGGGGAGTTAACGGCTGATATGCATGAACCCTAGAACATACTCGAAATATTTAAAGTCTAAGAGTATCGTTTCTAGGCATGGGTAATATCGATAGCGCTTCGATATCTAGTTATTAGGTTCCGCTGAACAGTAACGACCAAAAAAAGATCATTACCCATTTTGATATCACCCATATTAGTTAGATATTTGTATTTATTTCAGTCGGGTGTCTAATTTCGATATTATATATATTTACAAGTGAAATAAAGAATATATATATTGGATATTTCATGTTTTTTTTTTATATCGGACAATATACATATATTGCAACTACAATATATAGATATTGTGGTATATTACCTATTCTTAACCGCTACATTTAATCATAACAATGATAATCTATAATATATCACTTGAAAACCTCTCATTACTTGTCTAATATGGCAGAATCTAATGTTACGTTTACCACAACGATAATCGGTTTGAGATTATCAGATTGAGGAGAAAGTGAAATTACTAACTGCAGAGACAGGGGGAATACTCTATACCACGTAAATTGACTGCCATATCCTTCAAACCGAAACAGCCACGCAAACATAACTGCTTCATGATAGAAACACGAACGGGACAGAGGTGCCCCGAGCAATCGACTTTTGTACAAAGTCTGGTATTTTAGTCATGTATCCGGTGACATCCAACACTTTGTATTAGAAGGGCTGTCAGGTTATTTCTCAATCCAGTATAATATACAACAAATACAATCCACGAATAACCCTTTATTTTATCACTAGCATTTACGCGGGATGTCCACGTGACCTACATGTTTTAATTAACATCCTCTATCTCAAGCCATTCAACCACCAAGACTCCAAAAGGTAACAAACAAACAAACTCACACTCAAAATGTTAGTAGGGAAGTAAGGGCAGTGGTCACTTTATTTTTATAATGAATATAAATTTGTTGTCAAAGCAAGCTTCCATGAAATACGAGTGCGAACGAATCAAAGATTGAATTTCCGCATGAATGATGCGATAAATCGCTTACCCACGCTCTCGTTTTACTACGATGTTACATCAGATGTTACAAATCTTTGTCGCCACAGCTCCAGATATTGACGAGACAATTCGCCATCACAGTATTTTTTTTTAATGAGACAAAATTGCAATATTTACCTTGCTCTACCGGTATAGATAGATAGATAGATAGAAAATTTATTTACATTACTTACAGCACACAAATTACAATAAAAAAACATACACATAATACACAGTAAAAGAGATAAAAGGATGAAAATAAAAAAGCAACAAAACAAAATATATAAACTAACGCTAGATGTCATGTGGATGGAAGTCACTAGTCATGAACTACGTGAGTTGACCTGTCAAAGTATCTTGTTTATAGCAGTAGAGTCTGTTGGAGCTCTGCTCTGCTTTTTATAAAACTTAAAATGGCAAATAAGCTAATAGCCCACCTGATGGAAAGTGGTAACCGTCGTCTATAAACATGTACAGTATCGTGGACATAACAGAGTGTATCGTTTCGCCCCATGCGTTGCCATTCCTGAGCTCTGTACACTGTAAATCAGCGTCATGTTCAGAAGGACTTGGCATATACTTGAGTGACACCATTTTAGTGTTTTTCTTTTCCTTTTTTGTTAATTTTTAAATATTTTATGTAATTAAGTGTAAAATTAAGCATTACATAAATATTTCTGTGTTTCAATTTAACGTATCTATAGATAATAATTTTTACCTATACGAACTGATAACCTTTAACTGCTGATAAGATACAGTCGATAGACTAAATACTTATACATTTTTTTTTATTCAACTTAGAATAGCTAACAAGCTGACGGCCCACCTGATGGAAATAACAGAGTATATTGTTTCGCCCATGAAATCCCCCATGCGTTGCCATTCCTGAGGACTCAGGTGTTATTCCTCCGTACCCAGTAAATTCACGCCAGTTACAAGTTGTGTAATTAGAAATTACAGTAATTAAATTGGTCACTTGTTCAATTAATAAACTCTGGGAGAAAGAGATTTAGTAATGGGAAAGTTAGCCTTTATTGCTATCGGTATACCCTATCAGGTCGACTCCACGTGGTTCCTTCTGGAAACTATTGTGACTAATGTATCGTTGAATTCGTCACGATGGGTTAACTGACCAGCCTTTTCATTTTCACCGATCATCCCTCACTGGTGCCCTGCCTATGTATACCGATACCACGGGTAGGGTTACCATTTCATTATCATCCATTAAAAACAGTGCTACAAAACATAAAGACGGTTACCTCATACAAATTTATTGATTCGAATATCACAAAACGATGAGTGTAGACTGCAAACATACCCGCTCGTAGCTTCCTCAGTACCCAGGGTGTAGGATGATGATGCTGGGGCCGTAGAAATTGAAATCCGATCTCCTTTTTAATTATTTATATATTTTAAACCAATTTTTTCCTGATACGTGTGGATTTGTGTGACGTGATATATCAAGATCAAAAACAACACCAGTTTTAAAGTTAAACCTTCAGGAATACAACTGTGAAAATCGAATTCCATTTGGTACAGTAGTTTTTGCGAGATGCCAGAACAAACAGACAGACAAAACTTATTTAATTTCGAATTATTTTTATTATTTCAACCCTTAACTGTCCGCTGCTGAATATAGGCCTTACTCATAAGAGAAGTTTTGACAGGGGTTGCCACGCTTGACAGGCGGGTTAGCAACCGCAGTTAGGCTTTTACAGATATTTTAAGAGAGACGCTGCTGCCCATCCTTCCGCCATAAGCTCCACCATAAATTCCGAAATTTTAATTAAATTTAATTCATGTATCAGCACTGTAGACACATTAATTTCAATAAACTAGTTCCATAAATAATTACAAACTCGTCTTATTTGGCAAGAATTCGAATTATTAAAATGAACGTCGAACTCGTTTCGAACAGTTTTTTTTATCACCGCGGATGACTAATAAAATTAGTTTAAAAAATCGTTATCGCTACAAAACACGTAGTACCATTCACTACCTACTTTATTTGCGTGTTCCCCAGTAACGCCTCGTTAGTTTAGGCATTAGATTAAAATGTTTATTATTGCTGTTGGACTAGACTATGTCGCTATATTACAATTAGTACTAGTACAGGGCCTTCCCCTCTGTACCAATACTACTGTTAGTACTGGAGACTAAGGACTTTGTTGCTAGCAATATACCCAACCAGGTCGACCTCCACGTGGTTCCCCTTGAAAATCATCGTGCTAGTTTACAAGTGTATAACTCATCACGATGGGCTAACTGATCTGTCTTTTTCATTCTCATCTATCATTCGTCACTGGTGCCCCATCAGCGTATACTGCTAGCGTAGGCGGGGTTACCATTCCATTATCTTTCATTAAAAAAAGTGCCGATACAACAACTAGGGAAAGAGGATTGTTAGTAATTGGGACCGGGGGTCCCATTCCCAGCAATGTACCCTACCAGATTGACCTTCACCCGGTTTTCTCTGGAAATTATTGTAATTTATTTTATACTAACTTTTACCCGCGGTTTAGTCCGCGGGACCGAGATATGTTTACTGACCGGGATAAAAAGTAGCCTTCTTCTCTATACCAAATAATACGTTTAAAGCAAATTTCATTGTGATTGGTTAAGCCGTTACCGTGCTATGTGGTAACAAACAGACAAACAAACTCATTTTCACTTTTATATTAGTAAGGAAGGATTTATGGATTTATATATTTATTATATATGATTAAATATATAAATCTACATCCCAAAGAGGGTTGACGTCAGGCAGGCGACCGGTCGTAAAACTAAAAGCCAAATCACATATTACGCCCACTCCAAATAATAATTAGGATAAGGATAGGAAGATGATGATGATGATGATGATTATGTATGCCAACTGACCTGCTATTTCATCGTCATCTATCATTCGGCACTAGTGTCTCCCCAGCGTATACCGATAGCGCAGGCAGGGTTACCATTCCATTATCATCCTTTGAAAAAAGAAAAAATAGCATAGGCAAGGTTACCATACCATATTCGTTCCCTTAAAAAAAAATCTACCTGTATGTCGCGAAATTTTATACTATTGCAAATTATTATAGTAATAAGGGGTTTCTGATGTAAATGCGTACACAGGAATGCTTAGTGCTTTATATTTTTCTCAGTTTCGTGTATAATATAGTATATGTCATTTATGTGTAAGTATATTTGTTATTTGTATATATTTATTCGTTTATATATGTAATTTTAGTATGTATGTATATCAATAATTAGTAGTACCGCATTCGAGTATTCTGACACTTCCCTATGGTTGACTGGGAGAGAATGCTTTTAGCATTAAGTCCGCCATGTACACATATTTGTACTAATGAATAAATAAATAAATAAATGCTCGATATTTGTATAGTGCATATTAGATATGCTATCAGCCTCGTGCCAACCTCGACCAGGTGCATTCAATGCCCATGGTGGCCGGTTTAGTCGGGGGAAGAGGTATTTGCAAGGTGTTCATTAAGAATGCTGCATTAATGAAATAAACTACATACCATATATTTTACTTTTGAAATGGCTTTCATACTGTAAAGGTCGAGGTCGGTTATTATTCCTTTATCTATGCCAGCGGTTGTATGAAGCTCCCAGGTAAATTCAGACCATAGACAAATTAGACCAGAAAAGATGAATACGACACAATTATAGATGATAAAAAATAAGGAATACAGATAATAAATATGTGATATTATTATATATTATATGCAATAGTAAATGTCGTCAACAGTTATGTACCGATTTTAATGATTTTTTTAGTCTTAAACGAGTAAAATTTTATTTTTCTCAAGATTGAAAATTAGTTTGTTTTTTAATGCGTTATTTTGGTGATTCAAAAGTTACTAGGGCAACATAACATACTAGATGTCAATTCGCTCAAAGTTTTAAGTAACGAGGATGTTCGTAATTGTAAGGTCAATGAACTTGCAAACGTATTTGTCGTCAAGTCGTAAACTATAGTGGCGCTCTATTAAAATGATAAACCCTACATATTCCTGTAGTCGTGTTGTACTGTGTTCCGTAACACAATTAAATTTAATAAGATAATTAAGCATATTTATATTCTTAATTCTACGTTTCTAGTTATTACTTGTGTATTTTAATATTAAATTTGCAATCCTATGAGATACATAGATAGGCTATAGGTACAAATTCATCTATGTTTTATTTAGTAGATAGATAGATATATAAACTCTTTATTTGAGTCATTTATGACACATGTAAATTAATAATAAAATTCATACAATCAAATTAATTACATTTTTTAAATATATAAAACAAAAGGTAAAAACACAAAAATATGTTTTCGCCATGTGTGTCGCATTGACCCAAATAGGCTACAGCTCAGCAATAGTTTTGCTTAAAAGCAATGCATTGTTTTTCAGCTGCAGCCTGAAATTAGGCTATAAGAACGCGTGCAATGAATCCATAGTGTCTTTGTATAACCCAATTTACACTCATTTAGTGTGGTATTTCCCCATTTGCGTTCCACACTGAGCTACACAGCCAGGGTTACCTGCCCGCTGGTAAGTACAAATTATATACCATTTCAATTATACCGCAGAACATAAATTTATAAACTAGATCCAGTAAAAGGGCATTAACATAATATTATACGAAATAACGAAAACGTATCATGTAAACAATTGTATCGTTTAAGGAAATATAGTTTTTCTACATCCACCCATTCATTTGTTATTTGCGACATGAACATCAACAAAAACTGTAATATATGTATAGATGTATACATAAAAATAAATGTATATTTTGTATAGTTTAATGGGTGATCATAGAACCCCGTCAACGCTATCGGTATACGCTGGCGGGGCACCAGTGACGGATGATACGTGAAGATAAAAGCAGGCCAGTTAGCGAATCGTGATGAACCATAAGAATTAATCAAGATAGTTTCTAGAGGCATCCGAGTGTGGCAGTCGAGTTGATAGGGCATATTCCTAGCAATGGAGCTGTTAGATCCCAATTACTAACAATCCCTTCTCCCCATTCTGTATAGTAGCTCAATATAGTATGGTAAAATACTGCAAGTACATAAAAAGATCATAGTTAAATAGGCAAAGAGCAATATACTAAGAAAATATAAGTAGTTGCAAAATACATCAATAATATATTCATTTTCTTTTAATTTCCAGAAAATCCTATCCGAATCCTGTTCCTGCATTCATCTGGAAACCCTGGAACCCTGAATCCCGCCCTGTTTCAAGAAAACATTACTTCCAATAATCATTCGTTCAAGTTTATAAAAATTGCAACATTAATAAAATCTTAATATTAAAAGTTCATTGTTCTTTTTGTTCATTCGAATTGAAATTTCGAATTGTTGATTCATGTGTGAACGAGTGGTAAAATCTTCTTTCTCCTTTTCTCTTTATAATCAACAAGAAGCGCTTTGTGTTAAACAAACACAAACACGAGTGCTATTGTTTGAAACACATGTTGGGTGACTAACAATGCCAACAAGTTTCTTGCACTTTGAAGACATTAAATTGTATGCATATTCGGGGTCATATTTAAGTAATAAACATTTTTTTTATAGTTATTTCATTAGAATTATTATATTTTAATTTCCTTACCATTACGATGTGTGGTACTGCCAACACTCGAAGATTGCAATTTGAGTGCTGAATGGTTAACATTAGGTTGTGACCAGTAATTTATTAATTTGCTTGAAGATGCCTCGTTTAGAGATGCAATATGCGTCGTAAATGTACGTGAACCAGTTTCATTAATAGAACACTCCTTAGATGCTTAATTTCTATTCTGATTTCACCCTACAGTATAAAACTGCCTACAGGTAGTTATACTCGTGTGTAGTAAGCGTGTGTAATTTATATCATCATCATCATCATCATAATAGCCGTTAACTGTTCACTGCTGAATATAGGCCTTGCCCGTTAGCGGGAGGGGTTGCCAGCAGTTGCCACGTTTGGCAGGCGGGTTGACAACTGCAGTTAGGTTTTAGTGATGTTTTAATAGGGATACTGTTGCCCATCCCTCGATCATTCCTTAGTCGCCTCTTACGACACCCACGGAAAAGGACGTGCCACGTTGTATGCCGGGACCACATGGCAACGGCAAAAGAGTAATTTATATAATAGCAACTAATTAATAAATATCAGACAAAAAATAAATTCTATTGATTTTTAAAAAATATCAAAATCGGTTCATAATTTACGAAGATGTTAACGACACGTTATTAAAAAAAAAAACACAAATCGAGAAACATCAGCGTTTAGAAATTGCTTAAAGAGCCGCAAACCGACTTGAGACATGAGTAGGTACGCAATCTAAACAATTTCTAACTGGAAAGATTCCGTAGTCTGCCGTCATAGGTTACAGATATTGATCCATTTAAGTCTGGCTCCACTGAGGTTGCTATCGTTTCTGTAGGTATTCTCATTTTATGTAAGTATAAATTTATATGATAGTGACTGTTTTTGGCGCCTCGACATTAACTCGAACTTGGTACAAGTTCAAACAGTCGTTATGTAAATTAGTTTAGGTAAAATATTTAGTATGAAAGCAAAGCTAAATAACGATAAAAAAACAATTCTTTTTTTTTATTTCGTCTATATTTTTTTATGTACGATTAGCTGCTACTCTGCAGCTTCAACCGCGTGATATAAGTATTCTAAGTGCTACGTTAGGTTATAACCTACCCGTATACCAAATTTTCATCATATCATTTAGTAGGTTTTGTTTAAACATCCATCTATTATTACAAACTTTCGCATTTATAATATTAGTAGGATAGTGAAGTGTTTTTAATGAGTTTTTTTTTTTTACTAAAAGGATTTATTTTTAGTCAGTTTCGTATTTTATTTTATTTTTCTTAGACCTTTTTGTTCTCTTTGGTATGGAGTCGAAAATTAGTTCTCAAGACTGGCAACACATGAAAACTATGGGAGGCACAGTCTCAGTTAATATTTTAATCTTTTATTGTTTTCCCATCAGTCAATAAATGGAGAAATTTTATTATCACTCAGTTCTGTTTTGTCATCATGCTGAGTTGTTATCTGTTTATTATTTGATAATAACATGATAATGGTATCTCATTCTCTGACCAGAGTATTAGGCTTTAAATATATTATCTAAAGTTTCGACGTGGATTGCACCACATCGTGGTCACGACAGGACGTCAATAAAGAAGCGGATATGTATGTACTATTTACCTGTAAACATTTTTCATCGCATTAAGTCCCGATAGTGTACTTAAAATATGTGTAAACAACACGAAAGTTTAATGAAAGTTGCATGAAATATATTAGTAGTATGTAGTCTTATTGATTTTATATCTGGAACTCGGGCGACCTCTATAATTGATCTAGATCAAAGATCATTTATGCTAATTGAATATAAGTTGGCTCGTTCCATTTATATGTTATTTGTGATTATGATTTTAATGTCTCACCTTCACCTCTGTCCTCGCTTTTCTATCGCCAAGCAATTGTGCTGGTATGGTTGGAGGTTTTGAAATGAGGGATACGTTAATAGAATTACTGGATATGCCTTCAAATAAACGAAAAGTCGATGTCAATTATATTTCAGGGAATCTGTAGATTCAGCTAACTTAAAATTGTCCTTTGTGGCCATCTATACACATCATCATCATTAACTTCTCAGTCATTATCCGTTCACTGCTGAACATAGACCTCCCCGAAAGACTGCCTTAAAGAACGGTACTGAGCCACCTGCATCCACTGACTTCCTGTATGCACTTGAGGTTGTCGCTCATTCTGAGGGGTCGTCCTACACTGAGTTAGCCCGTACGGGATCATCACTCAAGAACCTTTCTTCATTAATTTATTCTTTATTGATCACATTACAAAAAAAAATGATTGATACAAGAGACAGACTTGATGCTATATAAGCTTGATATGGATAATCTATAGGCATACTATAACTTATACTGAGCTATAGTAGAGGCCTAAGTTGATAGTCCATTGCTGAAGTTATTCATTTGATCATGAGACATAATGCCTTAGAAATAACAACCCATGAGGGGTACCATGGTCGTCACACTGTGTTCTCTATGTCTATAGGGTTGTTCATGTCTATAACAGTTACCAGTTTCTATCAGGTAGGCCATCAACTTGTTTAAAACTAAATAAAAGATGTCGAGTATATCTTCTTGTCTATCGCAAATTATAAGTAGTTTAGAAAAGGATCGTTTACGAATGTTCTTGCGCTTCATAAACGATCTCTGTATTGTTGTTTTTGACATATCTTGTCTTACACTTTTTGCAGTTGACATAAGTTGATTTATTGAAAGATCCGCATTAAGTACTCGACGTCTTTTAATATTAAATTGAAACCCAAGTGGGGAGTCAAGAAAATACGTAACATAGTCTTTATGTCAGCCTGAATGAACTATAGCACTGAGGTATTTTCGTGAAAACAGTATTTGTTATTTAGCACTTATAGTTGTGTAAGCAGAGGGCTGAGTCAGAAGCAAACGATTCGGAGGTCGCAGGTTCAAGGTCAGCTGTGAACACTACTTCAGCGTTTATACGTAAAATATACGAGTAGATATATTTCATTTTTATTTGTAATTGAAATGTACTTAAATCACGGTTCTCTCTTCACAATATTTAGATTAAAAATTTTGCTGACCGGGAATTCCGTCATAGTTATATCATATCTTTGGAATTAAACCAAAAATTGTGATAAAAAAATATTTTTTTGGTCATGAACATTTTGTAATCCAAACGGTGTTGCCCGTCGTGGTAGGAGGACGTAACTACACGCTAGTGCAATGACGAGTTAACTCATTACCGGGCAGCAACGTTTGGTTATGAAAAGACAAGTTAACTCGTCACCTGTCAGCAAAGTGTTAACATATTTCCAATAGACTTAAAAAAGTATGGGAAACTTAGAGAATATTGTTGAACTCGTAATTCATCGAATCGAGGCAGTGGTATATCGAAGTTTAGTTAAACAATATTAGAGTTAAACATTACAAATATACCTTTGTGCAGATCTGTTGAATTGTAAAAAGTTAACGTTCATAGTTAAATAGATACTCCATAAGATTACAACAGTAAACTTATAAATACAAACAATTACAAGAAAATTAAACATACGTATCGTGCTGTCATCGTATTAATAAGTGATCGTACCACTTACCATAAGCTGATCCGCTAGCTTGTTTGTCATTCTAGAACATATCTGGCCTTTTCATTTTTTTTTCTTATATTTCTATGGTGGCAAACAAGCATACGTATGCTTCAATATTATTTAGGACTAGCGACATGGCTTCGCACGGATAGATTTCTTTTTTTAATTAAAATACAGTCTATGTTTCTCACTAATAATATAGCTGTCTATAGGTGAAAAGACTTCAAAGATTGCTTAAGTATTTTTTCATTTTGTCCATTACAAATAAAAACAGAATCTTTCTCTATCAACAGATTAGATTGACGGTTGGTTTCTTGTTTTTGTTAAAAACAGATAAAAAATATTAATTATAAATGCCAAATTAATAATTACATTGTAGCAATAAAATGATCAGTGGTTGCTATGTGTATGATGGTAACGCCACTTGTCCATAAATAAAATATGATTGTTTTTAAGAAAAACCTGTTTTCAATTTGGTAAAACCAGTCATTCTTTTTTATACTACGAAATTGGCAAAGAAGCAAACAGCCTGTCTGATGGTAAACTTTTACTGTAGCCTATGGACGCCTGCTCACTAGGGTTGGTGGTAATGAAATAGTAACCCCGCTTGCGCTATCGGTATACGCGGGCGAAGACTAATGAAGGATGACAGGTGAGGATGAAGTAGGTAAATTGGCCCATTGTGATGAATTCCACAAGAATTAACCACGATAGTTTCCAAGGGGAACCGCGTGGAGGTCGATCTGATAGGCTGTATTGCTAGTAAAGCGGAAATTATATCCCATTACTAAATATTCCCCCCACACTGTCACATGTGCATTGCCGACCCTGAAGAAACCTTAATATACCTTTTTTGAAGAACTCTATACTGTAGTCTCTAGGAAAACATCAGCAGGGAGCTCATTCCACAGTCTGAGCGTTTACGGGTGAAAATCTCTTTTAAACCGCAATGTACTCGTATGTGACCATTTAGGTTCAAGCGTGTGAGGATAAATTCCGTATCGATGGCGAGCAGTGTAATGATAAAGAGTGGCATTTTGATTTAAAAACTAATATTTTTATACGATTAATAAATTAAAATTTCTTTGGAACCAATTTGTGAGTATTTATATCCTTTCACGTAAAAAGAATCCCAAATCGATTCACGATTGACGGAGTTATGAGGTAACAAACACAAAAGACATATAACCGAATTGAGACCTCTTTTTTTAAATCAGTTAAAAAGTGCGTAAATTCCTTTCCTTTAAATGCAACTGAAATAATAGTATTGATATCTAAAGTACGGGTTTTCCCAATAAAATGATTATTATACGACCTTCAGTCTTTGTGTCTCGACCGCTCAGATATTCATTGTTATACGAATGTTCTGAAACGCGGCCAAGTTTCAGAAGGCATTCAGTTACTGCGCAGTTAGGCTTTGTGTCACGGACAGGACTTCTTTCTGTAACATTTTTTTTTAATGCGTAGTGGTATATTAATGCGTCTTAAAGGGTCTTAAATGTCGTCTTAATGCTTTTTAAATGCATCACAAACAACTCCTCTACGCATCCCTTATTTATTTTTTATGGGTTGAAGCTGGAATGGTGCTTTCTACTATGCTAACGGTATACAGTGACAGGGTAATGGAGGATGAAACGATGAGAACAAAGTCAAATCATTTGGCTCATCGTGGCGAATTTAGCAAGTATTAACCATGATGGTTTCCAGGGGAGGACCGCACGGAAGTCGACTTGATACTCCCTTCCCCTTGCAACCCAATATTACTATGCTCAATAAAAACAAACAATTCAGAATTGCTACGAATGATCATCTCGTCATCCGTATTAAATACATTCTCAAGAATGGCAACGCGTGGGGAGTATCATGGGCGAAACAGTACACTCTGTTAAGTCCATGGTACTGCTCATGCCTATAGGCGACGGCTACCACTTTCCATCCGGTGGGCCGTCAGCTTGTTTGCCATTCTAAGTTGTATAAAAAAAACATAGCGAAGACGGGGCGGGGGGGGGGGGATTGTTACTAATGCTCTGTGGTCTAGCAACCTTATTACTAGAAATATACCCTATCAAATCGACCTCCACGTAGTTTGTGGAATTCATCACGACGTCCCAACTGATCCACTTCCATCCTCACCCTCACCATTATATCATTCCATTTTCATTCATTAAAAAATATATCGTGTTCTGTCTATTTATCATTTACAAGATAAATACGTAATAGTCTTATTTTTCACTAACAAAACTATATTTCCCCGGCGTGGCGGGTCAACAGGCGCCAGGCGAGCGGCCGCCCGTCTCCATATATAGGCCAAACTTAAACGTGGCAATGTTTTATCCTTTTCTACTGGCATTTGGGGCGGCTTTGACTTTTGATGCATTGCAAAGAGCCTACTTTAACTACTAGAATATATTGCGCGTAAAACCTATTTCGTAATCGTGGCAAAATTAATATTTTTCTCGTGTAAATAACCGGTTTGATTGGGGAGAAAGGGATTGTTAGTAATGGAGACTGAGAATCCCATTGCTAGCAATATACCCAACCAGGTCGACCTCCTCGCGGTTCTCCCTGGAAACTATCATGGTTAATTCCTGATGAATTCATCATGATGGGCTAACTGGCCTGTTTTCATTCTCATCTATCACCCTTCACTGGTGCTCCGCCAGCGTATCCCGTTAGCGTAGGCGGGGTTACCATACCATTTTCAGCCATAAAAAAAAAACGGTTTGATTTACGTGTATGTGTTTCTCTTGAGAATTTTATTTGTACTAAACTTTTGCCCGCGAGTTCGAATGCATGGATCTTGAAATAATTAAATAGATTATTTCTGGATGGCGATGGCAAGATAAATCGTACACCAGATTTTGAGTTCACCTGAAGGTTAACTTAAAGTTACTGAAGTAACAAGAACTGTAAAATTTGTGTGATTCCATTCTAGTGAATTTTTACGTGATGGATTATGCTGTCACGCAAAAATCTCAAAATTATTGTTTTGGATTTATAACGTCATTTTTCTTTAATATCTCATATGTGTATCATACATACATACATACATACATATCTGTCACGCCTGTCTCCCATTAGGGTAGGCAGAAACAATGGAACGCCAAATGCTTCGATTCAAACAAACCTCTTTCGCTTCTTCCACATTCATCAATCTTTTCATACACGCTCGCCGGTTACGGGTACTTTTAATTTGGCCCTTCTTCAGCACGTCGCCTATTTGGTCGACATACGTCCGTCTAGGGCGGCCCCTACCAACATCTCCATTCATTCTTGCTCGAAATGTGTATCACTGTAAATAAGTTATGATTGTTATATGTCATATCACACATTCCAGAGGGAGATTGTACAAATGTCGCCTGTGGTCGAGTACCTCTGTTCCATTCGTATTTCTGCTGTGAAGCAGTTGTTTGCGTGGCTGTTTCGGTTCGAAGGGTGGGATATGCCAATGAAATTACAGGGTACAAACCCATAATACCTTAATCCTCAGGAATTGCCACGGATGAAGGGTATCATCCTCTATTATGTTCATGGTATTGTTCATGTCTATAAGCGACAGTTTCCACTGTCCATCAATTGTACAGTCAGTTTGTTTGCCAGTCTAATATGCATAAAAAAACTGCCGTCTTACCGTGATAGACACTTGTAATCGCCTATTATGTTAAGTCCTAATTTTTAGGATTCTGTACCTCAAAACTAGAAACCCTTACAACATCGCTTTCTTGTCCGTCTGCCAAGACTTTTTCTCCGAAACGCGTGGAGGTATCAAGCTGAAATTAATATCAGATACTTAAGTCTACAATCTCTTAAAGCTGTGAAAAAATCAAACTTCTAAATTAACGCAATCATAACATACGGCCGTTTATAATAATAGTATACATTTTAACATTTGATATTTCTCTTTGATCTACATTCATGAAATTTGGCAAGAAGCAATGTTACACAGCACAAGTAAAGGTAAAAATCAGATCACCATAAATATGTTGTTATATCACAAAATAAAATTTACAAGATATTTTTTCAATAGTAACTTGTACGGAATCCTTGGTAAGCGAGTCCGACTCACACTTGGCCAGTTTTTTTAGACCTCTGCCATTACAAATAGCGTTGATTGTTTATTTGCGAATAGCTAAGCAAGCGCAATACACTTCAACGCTTTGAACACTCGAACAGGCGTTTTTGTCCTATCATCCGGTGAATCACAGTAACTGGGATGCGATAACACAGTGGTTGGTTTTATTGAGTGTAACATTTTATTTCGATGCCTAAATTTTATATATGTTTATTTTAATTTAAATATAATTTGTTTGTGACACTTGACAACAAATAAAAATAGATTAGAAAAGGAAAACTAGAGATTTTTTTTGACTTCCAGAAGTAGGAACTTCATACGTGTCTGTTTTTTTGTTTTTGGAATTTTTAATTTGTGATTGTGATTATGTCACCAATTCTGAATCTATTTTGGTAAATTTCATATTAAATTAATAATGGAAACAATTTTTTTTCTTTGCAAAAAGCTGCTCGTTGCGAAGGGAACTATACTCGTAGACACACGATTTCGCATTGTAAATTCAAATATTTTAAAATAATAAGTCTATGAAATATTATTATCGTTAATCAGTGTGAGGCCCACATCATTTTGAATAAAAAGTTTGTATGAATTCTATGCATTTAAAATTTAAAATAAAAAGGTACCTAGGGCTTTTTTAATATTTATTGACATCGATATTTTAAACAAAGGTATACTGTAAATAGGAACACTATCACTTCTTTTACTTTATTATGTTTACCGACTCCTTGTTTAGTTTCTTTAATATAAGAGAAGTAATAGCTTATAAAATAAGGTAAAAAAGATATAAAATAACACAGACTCAGAATGGAATAATTTAAATTGAGTATCATCGAGATAGAAATATGTGGATTGGAAATCTGGAAGTTGAAGTTGTAGAAAAAAAACTATAATTTTTATACTTAAATTTGAAATCGACATAATTGAAACTTAATTATAATAGTAAATAACGAGACGATACAAGTGCGAGACCTAACAATGTTCGTGGGGCAATTAGAAAGTATCACGCTCTATGGGTCCTCGTTAATTTGTGGCAGTGAACAATCATAGACTAATAATATCTGGATAGAACACATGCACTATAAAACAGGCAATTTTTTCAAATAGGGCACTATTCCAATTTCACGATTGTATTGCTCTTCTGTGATTTTAATAATTGGTAATTTTTTTTTTATCGATAGGGCATTATTCCCTATTAATATGCGACGATGGATCCCGCTGTTTTTATTTGTGGAGAATTGAAGTGTATTGTAAAGCAAAATCTACTTGTAGATATAAAATATCTCGCTATTCATCGATGTGTGTGTTCACGTATGGTGTTTTTTTTGCAAAGCTTTATTAGCTGATTATTTATTTGTATATTAATATTACACTTTTAGACTCGAGTAAACCTTAATGAGAGATTGAATATTTGAATACTTCGTATGAAAAAATAACGCGTTATCCCATAGTTGGCTTAACGTTTTTTAGAACATTTTTGACAATCGAATCCCATCTAAATGTACATAATCTATGAATAGTCATAAAGACCGCATGCCCGCATGTAAACAACCGTATTCTTGCGTCCGTACCTGCAAACCTGTAATTTGTTAATTTTTATTTACATCTTTTTCTTTATAGTTGAACAAAAAGAAAGTGTTCTAGTTTCCACCGCGGTCATGGTTGAGTCGGTCTCACGTGATACGTAACACGATATTTTCTATGTCGACCGTAATTATATGGGAAATAAAGGTTGTTAGTTCAAGCGTTTTACGATAAAATAATATGGTGTAGAAGAATAGCAGTTTTAAGTCACTTATTTTATTAAAGGGAGATTGTACAAAAGTCGTCTGTTTAGGTACATTTGTCCAATATCAATATTTTGAACAGAAATATACGTAATTGAACAATACTATGAAATGAATATAATATGCATTTGTTTTACTGTGTTGATGCTTCTGAATGGTTGCATAATTTCATATTCCTGTTTCGTTAATTTAAAGGAGATGCCGACTCTTAGCTAGCGTAACTATTACTTGCTCAGTGTCAATGACATGTTCAGAAAAGACAAACTAAAATTGTTCCTTTTAAACAGTTGGCGCCAACGTGAGTGACATGACTTATTTTCTTATTCAAAGCATGGTGTCATCGTCATACGTATTCAAGGTGATCCTTACCCGATGCCTGTTTTACATGAGAATTCAATTTAAATTCGTACTGCGACTTAAATTTACCTGAATAATTTCTTTTTGATATTCTGTGGGAATTTATTTCGCAGGTCATATAAGTTCTTACACGTATCGTCTTAGACGAAAGCAATTTTTTTCCTTTAGCGTTATCGTGGCAAATATTTCCGTGTACGTTGTTGTACTTGTAATATCATTGAATAAGAATTTGGACGGTTTTTAAGGGAGAAAAGAAAGCAGGGATAGGATACTTACGGTAAAGTGAAATGTGAGTCAACATTAAACTTTAGATGAGGAAGGGAGAAATGAATTGTTAGTAATGGAGACTAAGGGTTCTATTGCTAGCAATGTACTCAACCATATCGACCTCCCCGTGGTCCCCCCTGGAAACCATCGTGCTGAATTCCAAGTGTATTGGATATCAGCACGATGCTGCCTTTTTTATTCTCATCTATTATCCATCCCTCACTTGTGTCCCGCTACTATATACCGTTAACGCAGGTGGGGTTACCACTCCTTTATCACCCATTAAAACTAGACTACATAAATTTTTTTTCTGATGTTGGCAAACAAGCATGCGTTTCACTTGATAGTAAGTGATCACTGCAGTCCAAAGACACTGCCAACACGAGAAGAGTCGCCTGTACGTCGCTGGCGTATTAAAAAGGTATAGATTTATAGGTATAGAACATGAATGATAATAAGACTATAATAGCTATTAGTGATTCTGTGAGAGAATGCTTTTGGCCGTCTTTTTTATATGAAGCCATTTGACGTGGTATACCGGATAATTAAAGACTGTGTCCCACAAGAAAAACTAACTTCAATTGTGACAACACCAGATTTATTTTGATCTAAAAATTAAACTACTCAACCGATTTTGATAAAATATCTGTGGAACTAGTCTGTAAGTTTCAGTTCATTTCCTTTCCTTTCATTTCCTTTCAGATACAAATGAATTTTGTAAATCGTTTTAGAATTGACGTAGTTATGAGGTAACAAAAAGTGCAAATTCACAAAAGTTTTTTTTTATACAACTTAGAATGGCAAACCACAAATGATGGCCCACCTGATGCAAAGTGGTAACCGTCGCCAATAGACATGAGCAGTACCAGGGACGTAACAGAGTATACCGTTTCGTCCATGATACTCCCCATGCGTTGCCATTCCTGAGGACTCAGGTGTTATTCCTCTGTACCCTGTAAATTTACGCCATATCCCACCCTTCAAACCGAAACACAGCCATGCAAACACAACTGTTTCATGGTAGAAACACGAATGGGACAGAGGTACCCAAGCAATCGACTTTTGTACAAAGTCTCTCTCCAAAGATCATAGAAAGGTCGCTGTGCACAGATTTTTCAGCTTGAAAAACCTATCTCTCAGTAATAAATAAATATAAAGAAAACAAACATAAAAAATAGAACCAAATCGAGAATCTCCTTCTTTTTTAATGTCGTTTGATAAGCAGACGACTGTAGATATTAACATCTAAGATACGTAATACATGACAATAACTTATCGTAATTATGATTATGATTAATAAAACAGGCAATAACAGGGGGGAAGAGATTGTTAGTAATGGGGAGTTTAGTCCCCATTGCTATCAATATACCCTATCAGGTCGACCTCCACGCGGCTCTCTCGGGAAACTATCGTGATCAATTTATCATTGAATTCGTCACAATAGGCTAACTGACCTGCCTTTTCATCCTCACCTATCACCTCTCACTGGTACCCCGCTAGTGTATACCGATAGCGCAGGTGGGGTAGCCATGCCATTTTCACGCATAAAAAAAAGAGGCAATAACAGTCGTAAAAAAATCATCGACATCTCTGAGTAAACCTTATCGATTAAAAAATATATATCAAAGGTTAACAATTGACAAAGGTATCGAGATTAATGTGAGACCAATACGAATGTTAATGCATACAAAGATACGGCATGTTAAGGCATACATAGATAGTGGTAGATTGTATTAATAATTATGAAAATCTATTCATAATTGATGTTAACGTATACTTACAAATGGAGAACAGTGTAAACTCAAAAGTGATGCAAAAAAAAAAAAATGGAAAGCCATAGACAATTATGACGTACTTTTTTTTTGATGGGTGAAAATGGAATGGTAACTCCGCCTGCGCTAACGGGATACGCTGGCGGAGCACCAGTGAAGGGTGATAGATGAGACTGAAAACAGACCAGTTAGCCCATCATAATGAATTCATCAAGAATTAACAATGATAGTTTCCAGGGGGAATCGCGAGGAGGTCGACCTGGTTGGGTATATTGCTAGCAATGGGATTCTCAGTCTTCATTACTAACAATCCCTTTCCCCCATTATGATGTACTTGCGTACTAACGTTATCTGAGGGAAAATCAAATTGAAATTCGAATTTAATTCTGGCAATTTTTATCGATTTCCGAGAAAAGGGCAAGGTTATAATAATTGATACTCATTTTTATTGCTGAGTCTTATCAATTAGATTAAGTCATTATAATACCGGACACGGATAAGCCAACACTAAACTTGTTATCAGAATTTACTCTCTCAATTATTTCACTTTATAATGAGCCAAGTCTCGGTGCTTTGTAAACGTTTTACAGGAGTCAGCACTATCATCGATATTTGTGAATTTTTTTACGAAAGTTCTCATTAGTCTGTTGTTATTTTCTATGTTTAATTACTAAATTTACAATGGTCCCATCGTCGCAAAATTTTTATAGGATTGGAACCAACAAGAAACAGAATCTACTTACAAATTCCTACACAATCCAGCGTTATAAATTTTAAATATTTAAAACCTTGACTTCATAAATTAATGTATGATAAGAAGTTTTAGGATCCATTTTCTATGATAGAACTCTCTTTTTCTACAGTTTTTTATGTGCCAAAAACCCATAATAAGGAAAGTAGGTGCTTTCTCTTTCTATGGTTTTTTGTTTGAAATAATATAGATTAAGAATAATACGTTGTCGTGATTTGAGTCGTTGTTTTTTTTTTCGCGGCGTATAATATACTTGTAAATTAATAAATTGAATCAATAATAAATAGCCTTGCTGTTATTGTATGTCTGTTTTTGCTATTCTTATTAACTTGCAATTAATACTTTATCGACATTAAATTCTTTAAAGCAGGCTTCGTCTCATTGACTTTACGACCGTCCTCTCATAAAATGTAATTGATTCATGGATAAACAATTGCGCAATGATTATAACACAATTATTTATAGCCTTGTTATGATTACATGGCATCACCAATCAAGTCAATATTAATATTTTTTTTTAATTTTGTCTGTTGAAACGATAGCGGTTGCAAAGGGGAAATATTGTTCATTGAGGAAGTAATCATTACATTATTTAAAAGTCAGCACTGCTCTTTATTGACACAACTAAGAAATGAAATTATGCAACCATCTTAAATCAACAATGCAGTAAAAAAATTTACATTTCTTTGTCTACGTTGTCGATATCGACAGGTATTATAATAGAGCTAGCTTTATAGTGTAAAATTTTCAGATTAGATTAAACCTGGTTGCATAGATTATATACAAAACCTTTGTTTCTGTTCGCACTGATGCCCCTGGTTTGTAATATATATATATATATGATATATTCATGCATTGCCATTCCTGAATATTATGGTGTCTCCTCCGTACCCTGTAATTTTATTGAATACGAAAACACAGCTATGTAAAAATATCTACTTTACGTTGCATATAAATATATTATTATACATACATAAATACTTAGCGCCTATTTCATATTTTACTTCGGAACTTTTGAAATGTTTGTCAGCAAAATCCAAATTTTCAGTGACAACTTAATTAGAATATATTCTTTATTTATAAAGAAGTATACGTAAGGTATGTAAATACAGATTTTAATCGGTTATCATATTAAATGTTTTTAAAGGATCTTTTGATTATATTTCAATTTTATTAAAATAAAAATATGGAATTAAATTTAAACTGATTAAAGTCTTATATATTTATTATATTATTTATTAAGTAAGTTACCAATGTAGTTACCAGTACAAAAAAGAATAGAGAAAAAGAATGTGCAATTTTGTGTCATACACTGTTAGGGTTGAATTCATAACCAGTAATTAGGGCGACAATTATATCGATTAAAAAATCGTCCAACCCTTGTAACATTTCATAATATGAGGAACGAGCAATGTCAGGACCCTGACCGGACATTGGTCACTTGGCCTGTGGCGGTCAGTCACCCACGATTACAAACTCAAGATTGGTGGATTACGCGCATGCGCTGAGTCACGCGGGAAAGCATGTTTTGAATTTCAACTTCGAACGTGACGGTTAGTAGCGGAACTAAAGTTTATTGATTTATTGAGCTGTAGAGCGAATGAAGATGAATATCTTTATGAATGTTTGGCGGCACATTCATAAAGATGTATGCTCCATAAATTATAACTCGGTGCTCAGTAGCATTGCTTTGTATAGTGTAAAAAATAAATTGTGGAGCACAGTTCTCTATATAAACTTTGGACAGCGAACTAGATGAATGATTGGATAAAATAGTACATTACTGCAGCGGCCAGCAACTGAGGCATTGATGGACGAACGTGCAAATTTGGGCCGAGGCGTAGCCGAGGCACACATACGTGAGTCCATCAATGCCTAGTTGTGGTCAAGGCTTGTATAGTACTTTTCTTAAATAATGCGTGGAAATCAAAAACACAATTTTACTTTTTAAGTTCAATGATGAATAACGAACAATAATAATTTTTCAAGCGCCATAATGTTCCTTTGTTTTTTTTTTTCAATAAACAGCTTTCTATTTGCAAGCCAGTTCGAAATTTAAATAAAGCCTTTTATTAGTTACCTCCTTGGTAGCCATGTTTCGAAGTAAAAGGTCATTGCATTTTTTAATTACAGGACAAATATGAGTTTACATAGTAATTTATCTGGCCTCAAAACACGACAGATATGGATTTTCAAACAACTTTTGCCGGCCGCTGCCCGCATGTATCTGGCCAGTACTGCAATTTTGATTTATCTCGAAGAAGATTGTCAAAATAATGCTCACATTTCCAAGCATGTTTGAGAAAATGATATTATTAAAACAGAAGAGTGTGTTAAAAACTCTCATATGAGTAGTGATATTCAAAGACGTGGGGATTTATATACTACGAAATTTCAAATCTAAATGTTGAACTGAATAATCGAAACTTCGAATGTTACTCGATTGAACTTCAAACTCAAACAATTTGACCAATCAAATTTGTTTGAAGTAGACATCAAATATAATCCGAATCGAACTCTGGAAGTCTGGCCATACAGAATGTGAAGTTTGAAGTAGGAAAGTTTTTAAACTTTTGGCCCAAACATTGTATTTGTCATTTCCTAACACGCCTTAGATGCTCGTGCTTGTCGAAGTTTGTTAAATGAGGTCAAATCAAACGCTAGCAAAGTAATAGACGATCACCATCGTCACAATCGAATTGGAATCAAATCGAATTCATATCGATTACATGTCAAACATAAGGTCTAGTGTGTTAATAGATTTAAATTTTTTTTTTATACAACTTCAAATGGCAAACAAGCTGACGGCCCACCTGATGGAAAGTGGTAACCGTCGCTTATAGACATGAGCAGTACCATGGACACAACAGAGTATACTGTTTCGCCTATGATACCCCCATGCGTTGCCATTCCTGAGGACTCAGGTGTTATTCCTCTGTACCCAGTAAATTCACGCCATATCCCACCCTTCAAACCGAAACACAGCTATGCAAACACCAGTTGTGTTTCACGGTTCACGGTTGAAACACGAATGGGACAGAGGTACCCAAGCAATCGACTTTTGTACAAAGTCTCCCTCTGGTAAAAAAATAATATAAATGTAGCTACGTTTTGTTAAAATTAACACAGAAATACTCTCTAAATGATATAACAAATTGAATCTATCAATTAACCTATTTTCTTTTTATTCATTGTCAAGAAACTGTCTTATAGTTGGGTCGATTATAATCGAATATTTATTCGTTCGTATACATCTTCATTAATTCTTTTCGTCATCATTCATTCATATCAACCGTTAACTGTCCACTGCTGAACATAGGCCTTCCCGTGTTGGGAGGCTTTGTCAGTAGTTGTCACGCTTGGCAGGCGAGTTGGCAACCGTAGTTAAAGCTATATATTTTTTTTAGTTTATTGTAGTTATATGTTATTGTACTGATTTCCTGGGTGAGCGTATTGGAAGACTGTAAAGCTCATCCAGCAGATGTAATGTAATAAATTAATATTTTATTAGTTTTAGTTTTAGTGAAGTTTTAAGAGGGACGCTGCTGCCTATCCATCGACTATTAAGTTCCCTTAGTCGCCTCTTACGACACCTACGTGAAAGGAAGGGGTGGCCCATTCTATGCCACGACCATACGGCGATTTTATACGTTCCATCGAAACATACTATAACGTTCTTTCGATAAATATTCGATGTAATATCGATTTGATTCCGATCCGATTGCGTGACAGGTCTCGCCTTCTGGTTTGCTTCTAGTATTTGGTAATCATCTAAGGCAGATACAATCTTAAATACACTGCATTTCCTTAATATAAAAGAAACATATTATTTTAATGTTGTTTTTCAAAAATAATTTATGATTATTTTTTGAACCATTTTTAATCACGTAATACATTGTGTAAAATAATTAAAAAACGGAAATTCTATTTAATTACTTCCTTAAAAAGTATTCTGGTTAATTAATAAAACTAAAAATGGGTTTAATTTAATAATAGGCTAAGTCTGCGCCCGCGAAGGACATGTTTATCTGGTTTCTAGGAATTATCAACAATTAATTAGACATAGATAACTCAACTATTTTTTTTTGCGTCAACTAAGTAACTCAAGCGCACTATATGTGTAAGTACATTTGTTATTTATACATATTTATTCGTTTATATATGTAATTTTAGTATGTATATCAATTGCTAGTACCGCATTCGAGTATTCTGACACTTCCCTATGGTTGACTGGGAGAGAATGCTTCTAGCATTAAGTACGCCATGTACACATATCTGTAGTAATGAATAAATAAATAAATAATATACTAGATAACAGGTTTTTATGTCCTACTTAACATTTCGTTTCATAACTTCTTAGATTTTCACGTGTAAACATGGCCATAATTGCGTGTAATTAAAATCGTTCGGTCACGAACATTGTAAAGTGCCTATGCTGAAACGTAGATATAAATTATTTTGTATTTTTTTTATACCACTAAGGTGGCAAACAAGCATACGGCTCGCCAGATGGTAAGTGGTTACCGTAGCCTATAAACGCATGTAATACCAGGGGCATTTTGTAAGTGATAATAAATTAAGTATATGCTAGTGACAATTTAGTTGCACAAAATAAGAGGGCACAGGTGTAAAACCTAGTTTAGGTATACAGGGCCCTCACTTTTGATTACCCTTTCTTCTTACCAACAAGATACTTTATTTATTGTACTTTTAGAAAAACTTGCTCAAAATTACCCATTTGCCTTTTTTTTTATACAACTTAGAATGGCAAACAAGCTGACGGCCCACCATCGCCTATAGACATGAGCAGTACCATGGACATAACAGAGTATACTGTTTCCCCAATGATACCCCCATGCCATTCCTGAGGACTCAGGTGTTATTCCTCTGTACCCAGTAAATTCACGCCATATCCCACCCTTCAAACCGAAACACAGTCATGCAAACACAACTGCTTCACGGTAGAAGCACGAAATATGATCCCATTATTATATTTAACAGTAATCTCGCACTTAAATCTTTTATGTCTACTTGTTTAGGTAGCCATTTTATAACGACAAGTACTTTAAAATTGTTTTGCAGTAGGTTTTTACAATTTTAAATTTTTGGCGGCCTGGATTGCGCAATCAGTTCTGAATAATCTCTTTATCTATGTCAGTGTATCAAAGGAAATAAGATCACATAGGTTAGCATAATTTTACCGCGACTGCTACTATCTTTTTGTACTTTTTTTGCTAGTGAACACCGTTCCCTAAATATTGAGAGCCACTTACACTTCGCTATTGGGATACCAAGTGTAGGAAATGCTAGTTTCCTTAAAATAGCATTTTAACAAATAAAATAAATTACAGAAACTACAAATTCTGTTCATCTTAAATATATGTGTGCATTATAATGGCTGAATTATCGCAAGCGCATGTGTCTTAAGGCTTGATAGAAGAATATTATTTGTTCTATTGTTTAATGTCATATTTATAAGCAAAAAAGGAGGTTTTAACTCGCCTTTCTGTTTTTTATACCACTTAGTTGGCAAACAAGTATACGGCCCATCTGATAGTAAGCGGTTATCGTAGCCTGTAAACGCCTGCAATACCAGGAGCATTAATAATAACATGATCATTAAGATAAAACTATAACTAAAAGACCATATTGAGTATAGATATAATGTCGAAATAACTCAGGTAAATTATTATAGTTTATCGAAATGATCGTATTAATTCCTATCTCTTATAAACCATAAAAATAATGTAAGATCAATACTCTAGAAAGTCCTTTTGATTGCAAAAATAATTATTAAAATCATATCTGAATTGAGATGTATGTAAGAATGCATGTGTTTGGCACTCGATTCTCTCTGCCTACGCTTGAAGGAACTTTATGAAAAAGACATATAAAAAGTTGGTAGGTATTATGCGATATAAGTGCAAACCATATATCTTGCATCGCGAAAGTCTATAAATATAGTATATAATATATAGTTTAAAATGCTCATATTAATTTTATCACGATTGTAACACATGTTGTGATGTGTTAAAAAAAAAATATAATAACGTCTCGTGCACGGCCGATATTTTCTCCCGTATGTTTTCACTTTAAACTTGCCTCACGATCAACCTTCAAAGTAAGTACACATTATCATAATGGCGCTTGAATATTTAGTAGCACTAGTTCTTTTGCTACTAGTGTTGGGTAATCGTTGGTTATGTGTGTTGTGGTCAGTGTTTTGTCATGTTCTTACCAGCTGTTTACCATGGCTTTTTCCCCAAAATTAGGAAAAATTTCCATGTTTAGCACATAGGGTTTTTATTGCTATATAGATGTCATCATCATATCAGTCGTTCACTGTCCACTGCTGAATAAAGACCTCCTCCATTTTTTTTTTGATGGATGAAAATGGTATGGTAACCCCGCCCGCGCTAACGGAATACGCTGGCGGAGCACCAGTGAAGGGTGATCGATGAGAATGAAAACAGGCCAGTTAGCCCATCATGATGAATTCATCAGGAATTAACCATCACAGTTTCCAGGGGGAACCACGAGTAGGTCGACCTGATTCAATATATTGCTGGCAATGGAATTCTCAGTCTCCATTACTAACAATCTCTTTCCCCCCGGCCTCCTCCATTTAGGAGGGGTTTGCCAGTAGTTGCTACGCTTGGCAGGCGGGTTGGCAACTGCAGTTACGTTTTGATGGTGTTTTAAGAAGGGCGCTACTGCCTATCCCTCGACTATTAAGTTCTCTTATACGCCCCTTACGACACCCACGGGAAAGGAAGGGGTAGTCCATTCTATACTGGGACCACACGCCTACCATATAGGGAGGAAACAGATTGTTAGTAATGGGGTCAAATAGCCCCATTACTAGCAATATACTCTGTCAGGTCGACCTCCTCGTGGTTCCCCCTGGAAACCATCGTGGCTAATTCTAGTTGAATTTGTCATGGTGGGCCAACTGACCTGCATTCATTCTCACCTATCATCTTTCACTGGTGCCCCGTCGGTGTAAACCAATAGCGCGGACGGGGTTACCATTCCATTTTCATCCATTAAAAAAAAGCTACCATATAGATACATATCTAAGATATTATAAGCTATCTGTGTGTGAGCTACTAAATTTACAAGTTACAAGCTGTTTGCGTCATCTATTAAAAACATATCTATGTGTGAAACAAATTCGTTCACTTTCGCTTTAGATAAGGATAATAAGTAAGGAATTATCAGATTTTCGTACACAGGCCGGTCATTTGACTTCCGTTTTAAATCCTTGATTAATTAATCGAAGGATTAATACTATGAATGAGATCTGTCAGATTATTTAACGTAAAAAGATAAGGCAATAAGCGACGCCTCTGTGTAATATGTTAACACAGATATATATATTTTTTCTCTTCATGTCGTCTGCAATTGGCTCTCTATGTTATCACATTTTTTGTTTTTATTTAGAGAATAGAATAGAAAAACAATAATTGGACATTCGCATTCCATCTACTTGAGTGAATAACGAATGGGACTCCAACTCAGCATATGCCATTTTATTTGACAATTTGACAAGACTACAGAGCTGATTTTCAATGGGGCCACCGAACATGAGATAGATCTCCGAAAATGACACAATTGTGACACAACCAGTTTTTTTATCAGAGGGAGACTTTGTAAAAAGGTCGATTGCTTGGGCACCTCTGTCCCATTCGTGTTTCTACCGTGAAGCAGCTGTGTTTGCATGGCTGTGTTTCGGTTTGAAGGGTGGGTTATGGCGTGTATTTACAGGGTACAGAGGAATAACACCTGAGTCCTCAGGAATGGCAACGCATGGGGGGTATCATGGGCGAAACAGTATACTCTGTTATGTCCATGGTACTGCTCATGGCTCTAGGTGACGGTTACCACTTTCCATCAGGTGGGCCGTCAGTTTATTTATCATTCTAAGTTGTATAAAAAAAATTTTGATCTAAAAACTACACTATTGAATTGATTTTTATAAAATTCTTATGGGACTAGTCTGTAAGTTCATCCATTCAGATAAAAAAATAATTTTTCAAATCGGTTTACAAATAACGGAGTCATGAAGTAGCAAACATAAAAAAATTGAGAACGTCGTTCTTTTTGAAGTTGGTTGATATAATAAAGAGCAATTATACATTCGAATGTTACGTACAAATAGTTGCAATGAACGTTGCTTAGAACAAGCGAGCGGTGTCACACACACACACACACACTCACACACACGCACGCACGCACGCACGCACGCACGCACGCACGCACTCACGCACGCATCCACGCACACACGCACGCACGCACGCACGCACGCACGCACGCACGCACGCACGCACGCACGGACGCACGGACGCACGGACGCAAGCACACGCACGCACGCACGCACGCACGCACGCACGCACGCACGCACGCACGCACGCACGCACGCACGCACGCACGCTCGCACGCACGCACGCACGCACGCACGCACGCACGCACGCACGCACGCACGCACGCACGCACGCACGCACGCACGCACGCACGCACGCACGCACACACACACACACACACACACACACACACAGAGCTATGAAGCATAAAAATAATATATATGTAGTAATATATATGTGTATGCATATTTGCATACTTTCTTTTTTCCAAAGGTGTGTGTGTGGTCTTTATTTTTACATCCATTTCTGCCAGCGTTAGTGAAAATAAAATTAAAATAATTTTAGTTTCATTTTTCAGAATATCGTCAAGTTTAACGTTTCCCGTCTTTTTCAATCACCTGGTTATATGTGCATTTAACGATCACTATGTTAAATCAACGAAAATCTTTTTAACCAACGTCAATCACTCAGTCAGAGTACTCCTGTTTTGCTCATAAAAAAGAAATTAATAAAATCGGTATAGAATTGTCGGTATAATCGTGCAACACAGCTATAAAGGAATAAGAATGAAGAACTTCGTTTCGGTCGTCGTTTAAAAAAATGTGTCACCTGTCGCTGACCTATTGCTAGCTAAACAATCGATATTACAGGTGGCACCTGTCTTGTACTATATATCGCGGTTCATCGAGCACCTCCGTTTAGTCACAACACTATAATGATGTCACCGGGCGCGGTCCACTTGTCGAGAGCCAGTCGTTTCATTAACGAATATTAGGTGAGGTCGGTCTCGGTAGACGTGCGATTAGTCGTAGCGATTTGTCTTAGCTTATTATTATTTAGATTTGTAATTTAAATCCCCAAATAACATGACGTCCACGAGTCTAATAGATGTCATTCTTTAGATATTTTATAACTGTATATTCTATAAAGTTACTAAATAAAGTCGACTAACTAATTGCAACCCGTTCTTACTAATTTAATAAATGTGTGTAGTTTGTTTATTGTTTGTTATATAAAGCTTAAAAGTTTTTCCTATACGTAATATTTAACGTGGAGAATGGCTTCCAGTCACTACGAAGAAGTTATATTAAATATAATTGCTGATGAACTGAATAAATTTTAGTGTGTCGCTTATAAATGGGATGCTACAAGTTTGTATCTGTTCATGTCATCACAGTTTCCAATCTATCGAAACTTAAATCAAAACATTAAAAGTAAGAATAAAAAATAATTATTCCAAGATAAAAATTATTTTCGATTCATTATAAGTACCTAATTATCGTTCATAATTGAATATCAGGAGCTAGCTATTTGATAAAATCGTTAGTCTGTGTATATTGTGTAATTTACTACTTCAGTGGTAAAATCAATAAGTCGTACAATTGGTCACAACTGAATTAAACTTAAATTAACCCAATGCTTAATTTACATAATATTACATGTATATAATATTAATAAATACGCGTGTATATGTAACGAGAGTCCCGGCATAGAATGGACCACCATTTCCACCCGGTATCGTTAGAGGCGACTAAGGAAACTTAATGGTCTAACGATGGGCAGTAGCGTCCCTCTTTAAAATTTCGCCAAAGTCTAACTGCGATTGCTAACCCTCCTGTCAAGCGTGGCAACTACTGGCAAAACCCCCCAAAAGGGGGAGGCTTATATTCAGCTGGGGACAGTTAACGACTGATATAAATGAATGTAAATTCGCATTAACGCAGTTTTGGATGAGTTAGTTGGCTCAGGTAAGGTTAGTCTTTTATTTATTTAATTCTTATTGCATTCCATAATATAATTAGTAGATAACGTTTCAATTATGGACCGTGTTGGGCACAGCAAGTAGGAGAGAGGAGGACAACACTTTTTTCACTTTAGAAATAGTCTAAGGATCTGTTACAATATTATCCAGTCATTGAAATTGTATCACGATAGGTACGTATTTTCTTACTATTATTATTATTCATTATTTAACTATTAGTGTGTATCTATTGTAATAGTTATTAGTATTATATAGTTATTTAATATATTCTGTAGTTTATAATTATTTATATTCATATTGTACAATTAATTGATAAATCGTTTAATAATAAAATTTCAGCAATGTCAGTTTTAGCTATGTCTTAAATCATTATCAATTCATAATTAATTATTTTTTTATAAATTACATTATGATTTATTCTCCAGTTAGGAATAAATGTATTGAAATATTTGATAAAATCGCTGGTCTATATAGATTGTGTAATTTGCTAGTGTAATGCCAGTAAGTTTTATACAATTTATTTCAATCAAATTAGTTAAATTTGCGCAATAATGTTAATTTACGTAATATAATTTATATTAAGTTTATTTCATGGCATTGTTTGAATTTTTCGAAATTGGAAATACGTACGTGCTATCCTAGATGAATGAAATAATTGCTTCTTTATGCAACTGAAAAGATTTAACCTCCATATTGGAGTCATCATTTTCTTGACAATTGAAGACATTTTTTTGTGGTATTTAATCTAAAACTATTCCACTATCTTTTTACTAAACGCTTCTCGTATAAACTGCAATTACATTCTGTAGATTTGTAGATAACATCGGCACTTAATTAACTATTACTTCCCAACTAAGGGGTTAGACTAATTGCGTAGGCTTGTACACTTAAATTATCCGCTGTCTTCTTTAATTTATGCGATCCTGGTATCTGATACAACGATTGTTAACAATATTTTACTTAAATGGGTTATCTCCTAAATCTAAATGGTTAACTTCGAAAGAATCTGCGAGGGGCTCATTGTGTTTATATATATGTCAATTTAAAACAATGACTTGACTGTCATGGTACAGTAAAAACTAAATGCTATAAGTAATCCGTAAAACAAATATACTAAACGGAGATTTTTTTAAAAAAATTTATGGATGAAAATGCAAACGGTAACCTTGCCTGCGCGGGGGGAGAGGGATTATTAGTAATGAAGTCTAAGACCCATTGCTAGCAATACACCCTATCAGATCGACCTCCATTCGGTTCCCCCTGGAAACTATCGTAGTTAATTCTTGTGAAATTCATCACTATAGGCCGACTGACCTGATTTCATCCTCACCTATCTGTCATTAGTGCCCTGCCAGCATATACTAGTGCAGGCGGGGTTACCATTTCATTTTAATCCATAAAAATGCCATGTCTCTAATTGATAGTTGCCATTTTCTATCAACTAGACCGTCACTTTGTTTGTCATTCCAAATAGCATAAGTATTTTATCATCATTACCATTTCAGCCATTATTCGTCCACTGCTGGACATAAGCCTCCCCCATAGACTGCCATAAAGAACGGTCCCGAGCCACCAGCATCCACTGACTCCCTGTAATGCATTCCATCTAGTGGGAATCCTCCTATAATGCGATTTCCCGTACGCGGTCGCCACTCTAAAACCTTTCCTCCCCATCGATTACTGGTTCTTCGAGCTATATGACCAGCCCATTATCACTTTAGCTTGCTTATCTTTCGGGTTATGTAGTTATTTTGGTTCTTTTGCGAATATGTTTTTTTTATTTGTTTCTTTTTTTTATACAACTTAGAATAGCAAACAAACTAACGGCCCACCTGATGGAAAGTGGTAACCGTCGCCTATAGGCATGAGCAGTACCATGGACATAACAGAGTATACTGTTTCGCCGATGATACCTCCCATGTGTTGCCATTCCTGAGGACTCAGGTGTTATTCCTCTGTACCCAGTAAATTCACGCCATATCCCACCCTTCTGAATCCACCGAAACACAGCCATGCAAACATAACTGCTTCACGGTAGAAACACGAATGGGACAGAGGTACCTAAGCAATCGACTTTTGTACAAAGTCTCCCTCTGGTAAAATATCCTCGTTTCGGATTCTATCACGCAAAGAGACTCTAAGTATTCATAATTACTTAGACTTAATTAATTGTAATAGACCGATATCTAATAGTACTTTATTATAAAGAATATATTTTAGGGTTGAACAAATATGGAATATGTTTATGTAACAGGCACGGTATTGCACAGCTGCGGGTCGTATCCGAGAACTGAATCACGCTGGTGTCAAATGACGCCCCTTGTTTATGTACTAAACTCGTCGAGCTTATACAATAGCTTTTACGTGCCTTATACAAGAACCTCGACAGTTTATTTTCTTTAATATTTTTTTTTCAACCGACTTAAAAAAAGAGGTTCTTGATTCGGTTTTATTTATTTTTTATGTTTGTTACCACATACCTCTATTAGTTGTGAAGCGATTAGGATTTTTTTTTATCTGAAAGGATATATGTATTTACAAATTGATCCCATAGAGATTTTATCAAAATCGGTTTTATAGTTTAGTTTTAAAAATAAAATAACTGGGTTTGCTGTAATTGGAGTTTGTTTTTTTGTGAAGCGCAATTTAAATATATATCACTGAGATTATAAACAAACATACGTCTCGCCTGATGGTAAGCGGTCACCTGTCGATGCTTGCGACGCTAGTGGCAGTCGATAGAGTACTCGAATGTGAATGAAGCGTTTTTTTTTCTCAAATACGAATGAATTCAATCTAATGTGTCTACGAAACATTTTGTCAGTCATCATTGATTCGTTTTGATTATTAGTTTTTTGTAGAGCAAAACATACTTGAAAATATGTAAGTAGATAGATAAATACCCGTTATTTTTCCCTCCCAAAGATTACAGCAGTAAAAGTAAATTACAAAAAAAAAAAGAAATAGAAGTTTACACATTAGAAAAATCTAGTAACTTTTTATTATTCGTATTATTGTTTATGTCATTTCTTAACTGATAGTTTTGATTCTATTTATAAACGAAATTTATTATATATTTTTTATCTTTAAGTAATTTTTTAAGGACTTGTTTTTGATATTCATAGCACGTAGATGTAAGGTGTATATAATAGATAGATTATATTTTTTACATATTTCTATTTAATATACATTATATATAAAATTTTGTATATAATTAATATATATCAATGATTAATTAACTATATTCAAATGTCAAAAAGTAAATAATGTATTTCTTGACGTTTAGAAATGATATGATATCTGCTGAGCCTTTTTTTCCGTTTATCTATACTTATAATAAATCTGTAGAGAGGTCAATTCTGTACATGTAATATATTTCCAAAATAACTATCAGGGGGTGATTAGTAATCGATACTGATGCCAAAAATGCAATCAGTTAAATTTTTGTCTCTCTGTCTGTATGTTCGTTATAGAAACAATAACTACTCGACGGATTTTAACGAAACTTGGTACAATTATTCTTCATACTTCTGGGCAAGTTATAGTATACTTATCATCACGTTACGATCAATAGAAGCAGAGCAGTGAAGGGAAATGTTGGGAAAGCGGGAGAAGTTACTGTATTTTTAAGCTTCCGTCGCGTGTGCAACCTTAATGACCACTTTTTAAAATGTAAAAATATCCACCCGTGCGAAGCCGGGGCGGGTCGCTAGTATTTTGTGGGAAAAAACTAAATTAATCTTTTTCAAAATTTACCACCTAGAACTTGGAGTAAATAGGCTCGTTGTGGAAGCAACTAGAGTTCGTTATCTTAACACCTTTTATCTGTACATGATCTTTCCATTATGTGAATGCAGGTGCCATTTGCAAAGTTTACTATAAATAATTCTTTCCTTTATTTGTTCCTATTTCTCCTCTCTTATGTGCTCGTATGTCCTTTAAATACAAATAATGAATTCGAAGGCACTTTTAAATATTGTTATTTGTTTTAAATGATTTTTAATTATGCTATATTATAATTTCCCAAAAAAATATTATTAAAAGCTATTCAACATTGGCGACGAAGTCGTATAACGTTTCCACAAAAAAATAACTATAGAATAGAATAGAAACATTTATTGCCATACAATTACAATACAAAATACAAATAACATATACAAAAAGTGTCCCACACCCGGCAAAAGGAACCGGCTCAGCTGATGCTGTGAGTGTCCCAGCGCAATGTGAACAGCTGCACAGCGCTGGTTTTCAGCCAGTCCCTCTCTTAACAAAACAACCAAAGTGCAGGGTACCACTGTACATTACTTCTTACAAGAATTATTTCTCAATACGATGATTTTTTAAAACATTTTTCTTTTCATACGATGCTTAAATAATATTTTTTATATTTAACATTTTATTGCACAAATATTATACGAATTGTTACACTCATTGCTGAGCAATCTTTTCCAGACAACCTTTGGGTAGAAGGAATAAAAAATAAATTGGTAGCTGGCGCGTTAAAATATATAATAATTAATATACATGCAAAAATCTAAGAATCAGTGTCGCGTAACAAAAAAAAATAGTTGAATTAATAAAATTCCTCGGTTTGAAAATACTGTTTGAAAGTGTGAATAAATCAATGCATATTTGAACTTGAGATCACTTTGTATATCCACACGCATGAAATACAATCCGGAGCGGACGGATCAAATGTATTGAAGAAAACGAAAGCTAGAAGCAAATCACTTTTACCTATAGAATTACCTGTGAGGCCACACTTTGTTTTAATAATATTGTTATTTCATTCATACAGTTTGAACGACTTTCTAAAGGAAACAATTCTCAATTCATCTGTATTTTTTTTTTCAAATATGTTAAGCGATATCTTTGCTAAATCTCAACCGATTTTGATTATTCTGTTTACAATAGATAGATTTTTTTTATGCATGATAATGGTATGGTAACCCCGCATGGGCTATCGGTATACACTAGTGGAGCACCAGTGAGGGATGATAGGTGAAGATGAAAGCAGGCCAGTTAGCCCATCGTGGCGAATTAACGCGTGGAGGTCGACCTGATAGGGTGTATTTCTGACAATGGGAGAGTTCGACCCCATTACAAACAATCCCTTTCCACCCACACTGGTAGGTTGCTGAAAATGAAAACAGGCCTGTTGGCCCATCGTGATGGGCCCATCAAAAACTAACCACTATGGTTTCCAGCGGTAATCGCATGGAGGTCGACCTGTTAAGGTATATTGCTAGTAGTAGGCCTGTTAGATCTAATTACTAACAATCCCATTCCTCTCAAATCATAGAACTTAGTATGTAAAAGTACCAAACTACTATGCGAGTATCATTCTCTTTGGATAAACTGTGGATGCAATACAATTCCAACGCCGGCGCATTGTGCATGCATGACTGCATAGAAACAATAAATCGGTTTGAAAGACAGGTGACTTGTGAAAGGCCCCTGTTTACGGGTAGGGTTGTCGATTATAGTATTTCAATTAATTTTATTTTATATATTTAACACTTTATTGCAGCAACATAACAGGATTTGTTGAACAATATATATCTTTTATATTTTATTAATCGTGATTGTCGGAATTTGACGGAAATTTAAATGCATGTTTAAATAATTTTTAAAACTTATTTATTTATTTTTATTTGTAGTATTTCGATTAATATTTATCTTTTATATTTTACTTATCATAATTATTCGAATTTGACAGAACGCGTTGATTGCGTGTTTAAATTATTTTTATAATTTTTTAATGCACGGTGAAACTGTGTACATATGGCGGATTTAACACCGCACGGTATTCTCTACCAGTCAACCATTGGGCAAACCGAGAAATGTTATGTTAATTTTTTAATAATGTCACCAGGTCTAACCTAGTTGGGGGGGGGGGAGGGATTGTTAGTAATGGAGACTGAGAATCCTATTGCTAGCAATATACCCAACCAGATCGACCTCCTCGCGGTTTCCCTTGGAAACTATCATGGTTAATTCCTGATAAATTCATCATGATTGGCTAACTGGCCTGTTTTCTTTCTCATCTATCACCCTTCACTGGTGCTCCGCTAGCGTATCCCGTTAGCGCAGGTGGAGTTACCATTCAGTTTTCACCCATCAAAAAAAACTTAGTTGGGGGGAGGGGGTAAAGTATGCTAGAAATGGGGTCAAATAGCCACATTACTAGCAATATACCCTGTCAGGTTGACCTCCTCGTGGTTCCACCTGGAAACCATCGTGGTTAATTCTAGTGAATTCGTCAGGATGGGCTAACTGAGCTGCTTTCATCCTCACCTGTCATCTTTCACTGGTGCCCCGCCAGTGTATATCGATAGCACAGGCAAGGTTACCATTCCATTATCGTCCAACAAGGCATACAGGATCCTTTGTGTACTAATTTATGCGAGTGGGGCCGCGGAATACAGTTAGTACATAAATAAAGCTATAAATCATTCTGGTGAAAGGTTCTTCTATATGAATTATATATTTTTATTTCTATTTTATTATTTTAAAATACACATAATTATATCAAATTATATGTATATTAGTGTAATTAGGCCTATATATTGGAATGGATTTGTAATACTATATATATATATATATATATATATATATATATATATATATATATATATATATATATATATATATATATATATATATACATATATATATATATTATATTATTTTTTTGTTAAGGTCAACCCTGAAATTTAACTTACTTAAGTAACAGGTTAAAGACGTTTTTGCTGGACGTTGAACTTAAGTGATGTCGTGTTGTGAGTTATAGGGTTGTTTACTTATGAAAATATCTATTCGGAGTTATTGAGTAGCGTACTTAAATTGGTAATGCATGTGGCAACCCTGCGCTGGAAGAAGCGATGAGTTTAAAAACAAAAAGGTTACAGGAAGAATACGGGTTTAGTGTACTGTGCAGAATACAGTTATATTGACGAAGAAGGAATTGTTAGGTATGGGGACTAGCGGCCACAATACTAGCAACACACAATGTCAGGTCGACTTCCACGCAATTCTCCCTGGAAACAATCGTCGTCAGCCATGGATAATATGAATACTGATCCAATATCTATAGATTGGGTTCTTTGGGTATTTTTTTTAATGGGTGAAAAGGGAGGAATGGGATTGTTAGCAATGGAGTTTGACAGCCCCATTGTTAGCAATATGCCCTATTACGTCGACCTCCACGTGGTTTCCCCTGAAAACCATCGTGATCAATTCTTATTGATTTCGTCACGATGGGCTAACTGACCTACTTCATCCTCACCTATCATCCTTCACTGGTGCCCCGCCGGTGTATACCGATAGCGCGGGTGGGGTTACTATTCCATTTTCATCCATATAAAAAAAATTAGTGAAAATGGATTGGTCTAATAGCCCCATTACTAACAATCCCTTTCCCCCTCTTTGGGTATTGACGGCGGAAAAAAGGTCATCACCTATTTCTATGTCGCCAATATAGGTCGGATGTCTATTTTCAAATATATTTCAAGACTTTGTACAAAAGTCGATTGCTTGAGTACCTCTGTCTCATTCGTGTTTCAACCGTGAAGCAGTTGTGTTTGCATGGCTGTGTTTCGGTTTGAAGGGTAGGATATGGCGTGAATTTACTGGGTACAGAGGAATAACATCTGAGTCCTCAGGAATGGCAACGCATCGGGGGTATCATGGGCGAAACAGTATACTCTGTTATGTCCATGATACTGCTCATGTTTATAGGCGACGGTTACCACTTTCCATCAGGTGGACCGTCAGCTTATTTGCCATTCTAAGTTGTATAAAAAAAAATGTTAAAAGTTTGTTAGCCAATAATATTTTTTGGATAACAGATTTTTAACATATTCGGACTAGTATATATTGTAACTGAAATATATAGATATTATTATATATTACTCATCCCTAGTTATGAGTGATCAGACGGCGAACATTTGGGTGCACATCCAGAACAACTAAAGGGATCTACCATGAAATGAAATACCGAATTTTCGGACTCAATTACGTGTTTTCGTTGATACTAAAATCGGCCCAGTTAAAGGAGCTTAACATTTGTTTCATCATAAATCCTACCGTCAAAGTCCAAAGAATGATATTTTAATATTTTTAAACAATAAATATTACGTTATTTTAACATTGTTTTAAGTTGTTTTTCGTTTGGCCCCGAAATTTCAGAAAACATTTGACCTCTGACCCGAGCAAATTTAGGAAAGTCCATTTCCTAGACTGATGCAACCGGGAATCGAACTCAGGACCATTACTAATTACGCAGAGTAACGTATTACAGAGATTGTCAATCTCGGTCAGTCTGGCACTGATGTATTGTATCACTTCTTAGATATTGGGAATTAGAAGGAATAGTGACTCATATTTCTTTTACATTGTCATAGTATATAATTAATTAACAATTAATTACTTCCTTTTTAACAGTGAAACAAATCTGAAATCGTCATTATATCCGTCTGTGTTTAGTATTCATGGTATAACCCAACTAGTTCAGTGGTTAACGGGTTCCAATCTCGCGCACGTGAGTTGAATTCCCGCGACGCTACTTAAGCCTACTACACACGACATACCTTCAGATTATACACTCCGTGTGTTGTTCTCTATATTATTTATTATTTATAATCACGTTTCATACAAAATATCACGCAGTCCAATCTATCTATCCTATTTAAGAGCTGCGCTCTTGTCGGTGAAGCTCTTGCCCCTCACTACGATTTTCAGCAAGTCTCTTCACCTCTTGATACGACACGACACCAACTCCTTCCTTGATCTGCCTGATGTAACTATGTCTCGGTCTCCCTCTTCCCCTCCTTCCTTTTACCTTACCTTCTATTATAATGTTTATAAGTTCGTCGTGTCGTATCAAGTGTCCCAACATTTTTCAACCTTCTGTCCAATATGAAACATAAAAAGTATTTTTTGAGCAACTTGTAATATATAATTTAAATTAAGGGGGAGGGGGGTGCCAAAAGTTGACATGCTTGGCAGGCGAGTCAGCAATTGCAGTAAGTATTTTCAGTGATGTTTTAAGAGGGACTCTGCTACCCATTCCTCGACCGTAAAGTTCCCTCAGTTGCCTCTTAATACTCCCACGGGAAACCCTACAGATAAATTTTGTCGATGAGATTGTTAGCATTAAACGAAATTTAAAATTGTTAATTTATATTCTTCTTTATCTGATAGGATATACTTACAGGGTGGTCCCACAGAAATTTTATCGACCACAAAATCTACAAAATCGGTTCATTAGTCTCGTTTTTAAATCAAAATAACTGGTTTTGTCGAAATTAAAGTCTTTTTTGTTGAACACAATTTTATTACTGATAAAAAATAATATATGAATTATTAAAGTCGTCTAAATGTGTTAAGCAATACAATTCAACTGGTCGTACACTAATTTAAAAATTATTTTTATTTAATTTAATTGTTTAACGGTTAATTATAATGAAAAATATATCTGAAACATGAAAAAGTGGACTAGAAATTACCTCTATCAGTGGTAATGCAAAAACGTGTATAATACAACTAAACTTGGGAAGTTTTATCTTAAGATATGTCAGATAATAAAAAAATAAATTATAAATGCTCATTTTTCATTCCATGCTCTTCTTTTTATCTGTAGAATTAAATCTTATAGTAAAACTGAAAGTGTGTAACTGGCTTTACAATGTTTATAATTCAAGTTTTTTTTGCAGGTAACATGAATGGGTATACGGTTGGATTGCTTAAACGAGTAAGTTAACATCGTTTATAAGTAATTTATATTAATTGGTTCAGTGAAAACGTGCACGGTTGTGAATGGGCCAAGTTCAAGAACGTTATGGAGTTTTGTTGTGAAATTTAAATAATATATTTAAAACTTAATTATGCTCATTTTTTAACGATGCCAATATATTTGTAGGAAATAAACGGGAACGACAAAAACCATAAATTTTAACATAATAAAATATATCGTCATTAAATGATATTATACTAAGAGCCTTTTTAATGTACTTTAAATATTATTGAATCTATAGTAGCTTGAATTTTAATGAACCTACTCCCTGGAACGAATGGACCTACTCCCTAATTTTCTAAAAAAAATATTTCGAAGATATATTTACTACTGTTTCCCATGGCTGAATTAAATTAAATGAAATGAATCTGTATATTAATACCTTATGTGTTAGGATATGACTTACCTGTGCACCAAATTTCATTTAAATCCGTTCAGCCGTTTAGGCGGACCTGGACTTGCTCAATGCAGGTCAACTGGTTCACCATGACGAATTCGACAAAAATTAACCAACGGTTTCAAGGGAAAACCATAGAAACCTTTATCGCATGGAAGTCGACTTAATTAATGACTATCGAACCGAATTTGATAAAATTTCTATAGTACATCATTTCATATAAAAAAGATGTTTCCAAATCATTTTACAGCTGACAAAGTTCATAACTTTGTAACAAACATACAAAAAATAAAACAAAAGTGAGAACCTTCTTTTTGTAAAGTAATAGGGTCAGAATGTCGGCTGCTTTACGCTACACCGCACGGATTATAGTCCTTTTGTACACTTGTAAGCTCGCTTGAAAGCCATCTAAGACAAACAAACGAACAGATTGTTTCTTATCAATAAACAAGGGATTAAGCATCTGCTATCGGTCATCGCCTCGAGAACCGCCGTGTTTTTACAAGCAAAAAGCGATTTCTCGCCCACACCCACCCAGACCGTGTCACTGACCTATCTCAATGTGATTAGTTAATTGACCAGAATCGACAGCCTATTGATATCAATTTTCGGTGTTCACTTTTTTATGCTAGTTAGAATGCCAAACAAGCTGACTGCCCACCTGATAGAAAGTGGTAACCGTCGCCTATAGACTAGAGCAGTAACATGGACGTAACAGAGTGTACTATTTCGTCCACGATACCCCCATGTGTTGCAATTCCTGAGGACTCGGGTGTTATTCCTCTGTATTCTGTAAATTCACTGCCATATCCCACCCTTCAAACCGAAACACAGCCATGCAAACACAACTAATTCAAGGTAGGAACACGAATGGGACAGAGGTGCGAAGCAAACGACTTTTGTACGAAGTCTTCCTCTGGGAAACTTACTTATGTAATAATAAATATTATATTAGTTTTTACAAGCGACTTGGCGAAATCGGGATGTGCTCACTAATCGGGATAAAACGTACCCTATGCCTTTTTCCATCTTATAGAGTTTAGCAAATTTCATAGTTAATTGGTTAATATGTTAAAGCGCTAAGAGGTATTATACAAACAAATTCATTTTCAGATTTACTATTTATTCATAAAACTACAAACCTATTTTAGCTGTGGAACTGTTCTGTCATTTATATTTAAATTGAGAATTTAACACATAAGAAAGAGACAAAACAGTCCAATAGCGAAAATAGGTTTGTGAGAGGTTTGACGTCGTGAATAAGGGGGTTATATTATTAGTAAGATTTAGTAAGAATATATCTAAATATATATATATATATATATATATATATATATATATATATATATATATATATATTTAATCTAAAATAGGCAATAGTCACTAGCGTAGTCCGTTATCACTTGACTCTTGAATTACTTTCTTAGTTACGTTTCAAGTTTTTTTTTATTTTTATTGGATGAAAATGGAGTGGTGACCCCGCCTGCGCTAATGGGATACGCTGGAGGGGCACCGGTGAAGGGTGATCGATGAGAATGAAAACAGGCTAGTTAGCCCATCATGATGAATTCATCGGGAATTAATCATGATAGTTTCCAGGGGGAACTGCGAGGAGGTCGACCTGGTTGGATATATTGCTAGCAATGGGATTCTTAGTCTCCATTACTAACAATCCCTTTTCCCCCCCGTTTCAAAAGTTACGTATGTTCAAAATTTTAAGTTTTTAACTTTAGCGGTTTTGTATTTAGTTTGTATTTTGATAGTGAGACTATCAGTAAAGGCATATCTTTTTATACATGTAGATGAAAGGTTTTTTAATTTTCATAACAGAATTTATTAATGTAAGATCATCCATAAAAAAAAAAAAACTGACTGCCGTTGTGTGACAAAACCAGTTATTTTGATTTAAAAAGTATATTATTTAACAGATTTAAAAAAAAATCTATTTCATATATATAAAGTCCATTGAAAAAGGTTAGATTCTAAATTTGTTTATATTTTGTGTATGTTAAAATATATCACTAATTTAGAACAAATTTTTTTTTTATCCTTTGAGTTTATTCTTAGTGTTGGTCGCATATTCTTTTTGTTATATCTGAAATCTCTTTTTTCAAAACGAAATGTGCTTAGTTTTTGTGTACATATAAAACGCTGTTCGATGAAAATTCTTTTTGCAGTATTTTTACATTCGAACTTATGTTATATTAATTTTGCCACAATTTTGAATCATATTTTGCAAAAAAAAAAAACCTTAAATGGTTGAATTTTCCCCGTCGCGTTTATTTATAATTGATCTTTGGCCGCTTGTCGTAGGTCGACGATATAAATAATAAAGCGGTCGTGATTGATGTGTGCAGTTAATGTTATGCGTACATTGACGTGCCGTTTATAATTTGTTACGTACGGGTATGCCATTCACAAACAGTTCGTACTGTATAATAAAGATCCATAAAGATCAAGACTTGATTGGGTGTTTTTATATTTTTCGTAGCACGGTACTTTTTTTTTAATGGGTGAAAATAAAATAGTGACCCCGCCTGCACTATAGGTATACGCTGGCGGGGCACCACTGTGGTGTGGGTGTAGGTGGAGGAAGCAGGTCATTTAGCCCATCGTGACAAGTCCATAAGAATTAACCACGATGGTTTCCAGGGGGAACCGCGTGGAGGTCGACCTGATAGGGTATATTGCTAGAAAGGGGGTTGTTAGACTCCATTATTAACAGTCGCTTCCCCCCAACACGGTACTTATTTTTATTGAATACAGAAGGGAAAAAATTTTGGGACACTTGATACGACACGACGAACTTATGAACATTATAATAGAAGGTAAGATAGAAGGAAGGAGGGGAAGAGGGAGACCAAGGCATTATTACATCAGGCAGATCAAGGAAGGAGTTGGTATCGTGTCGTATAAAGAGGGGAAGAGATTCGCTGTAAATCGTAGTGAGTGGCAAGAGCTCCACCGACAAAAGTGTAGCTCTTAAATAGGATAGATAGATAGATAGGTACTTATTTATTTCACCACGTAAATAATAATAAAATCCAACTGTAAGTCGTCGCCGTCATCAACCGGAACCTTCGAGACGCGATTCCTACTCACACTTGACTGTTTTATTTTGGGTGCTCGTGTAAAAAGAAATGATGAGACACGGTGTATATTCTGTCTGGCGGCATTTCTCAGTAACTACTTTTAGCTCAGGTGTATATTCTCAGTATGAAATTTAAAACTTCCGGCAAAGCAGGTTTCGAGAGTAGAACGAGAACTTTTTAAGTAGCGTGATAAAAAAAGCGATAGTGCTTTTTTTTATATTCTTTGACAAAATTTCTATTAACTATGAGCATTCTCCCACGAACGCACAGGAACGAGCTCCCTGCCGAGGGTTTTTCAAGAGACTACAGTATGGGGTTCTTCAAAAAGGCTATATTAAGGTTTCTTCAGGGTCGGCAACGCTCACGTGACACTCCTAGTGTTGCAGTGATCGTTTACCATCGGACGGGCTATATGCTCGTTTGCCACCTTTGTGGTATAAAAAAAACACTATTCTTATTTAAAAACGGACTGTTACAACCCTAGCATACACGCATAATATCACATCAGCCGTTAACTGTCCACTGCTGAACATAAGCCTTCCTCATAATGGAAGGTTTGCCAGCAGTTGCCACGCTTGGCAGGCGGGTTAGCAACCGTAGTTAGGTTCTTAGTGATGTTTTAAGTTGGACGCTGTTGCCCATCCCTCGAACATTAAGTTCCGTTAGTCGCCTTATAAGATACCCACGAGAAAGGGAGGAGTGGCTTATTCTACGCCGGGATCATACGGTGGCTTATAGGCATATTATTGCCGGATCGTAATATCTATAAATCAGCTATTCTTCTAGCTTAATTGCTGCCCAGCTACGCACCTGGTTTCTGCCGGTTTGGCTAGAAAGATTAACTATTTGAATTTATTATCCGGGCTCAGTAAAACCCTGAAGCAAGGGTTTCGTGTGTCGACACGCGTGCAGGTGTGCTGCTGGTTTTTTAAAAAGGAATATGCTTTTTTCTTGAAGTTGACGATGTCGTATCGATTCGAAAATACTGTTGCTGGAAGTTGATTCCATAGAGTTGTGGAAAAATGTGTCTTGAAAAACGCAAACCTTTGTTTTTTTTTTAATATCAAGCAAGTAAACCATACTTACAAAACGCACCGGCAGACATTGAGATATTTTATTGATATTGGCCCACTTGATAGAAAGTGGTAACTGTCGCCTATAGACATGAGCAGTACCCCCCATGCGTTGCTATTCCTGAAAACTAAGGTGTTATTACTCTGTACCCTGTGAATTCATTGCCATTTCCCACCCTTCAAACCGAAACACAGCCATGCAAACACAACTGCTTCACGGTTGAAACACGAATGCGACAGAGGTGTCCAAGCAAACGACTTTTGTACAAAGTCTCTCTCTGGTATATTGCACATAAATTTAATATAAACAATTTTACAACTCCTTAATTTCTTTCTTTCATTTTGCTTTTAAAATTTTCAAATATATTTCATCGACATAAAAATATAAATTATCAGTGATAGCTTAATGATTAACATATTAGCTTGCTTTTAGAGCACTTTTTAAATAAATCAATTTGAAATATTGATAATATTTTAAGAAAAATTTTGTTCCCAGAAAAAAAAACAGCTTTAATCGTAGTAAAACTAGTTCTTGTGATTTAAAAACTAAACTGAAACGATTTTAATAAAATTTTTTAAAGGACCAATTCAAAAGTACGTCCATTCAGATGCACTTTGCGAATTTATAAATAACGGAGTTATGAGTTACACATAAAAAAAAAAACAACCAGGCAAATTGTAAACCTTTTTCCTTATTTTACAGTCGATTAATTATTGTTCAAATTAAAAATTTACATACGTATATAAATAATTAGTAAGCTTCGATACGAACACTCATCTCCTACTCCTTTCATTTTCCTAAATCCACAATCTTTGCGAATCTGTACTGGCTTACGTGTCGCTGTATGCATTGGCGCGTTCAATTCAAATGAGCCTAGTTATAAATATTAATGCTAATTTATCCGTCCAGTCATTCAACGCGTTACTTTTATGACTTGTAATTGTGATTATTATAAATGAACAACTTCTACCTTCTGTGCATCTTCTACCGAATTTATCATGGGGAGTGTTCTGAAGAATTGTTCGGATTGATACCTGCTGCAAATTTTCACCATCGTACAACCCGCCATAAACTAAAATTTCATCCCAACCATCTGGACGAGTGGCGGTCCTCCACCGTGCGTTTTTCAAGGCACTTTCTTCCTCGCACAACCACTCTTTGGAATCAACTTCCAGCAGCAGTATTTCCGAACCGATACGACAACATAACCTTCAAGAAAAGAGCATATTCCTTTTTAAAAGGCCGGCAGCACACCTGCAATGCCGTAGGTGTTGTGGGTGACCATGGGCGGCGGTAGTCACTTACCATCAGGTGAGCCGCATGCTCGTTTGCCCCCTGTGTTGTAAAAAAAAAAAACAACACTAATTACGGCGCTACGTACAAGTAGTACGCAACGTTTCGCTGAGAAAGTGCTTGGTTACGGTGCGATGCGCCACGAGCGTTTTTTACGCAATATTTGCGAGTGGCGGTCCAAGTGACAGGCATTGGCGGTAGCGATTTTATATGGAAGTTTCGTGAGATGAACAGCAGCGTCCCTCTTTAAACATCATTAAAAACTAAATGTGGTTGTCAGTCTGCCTGCCAAACGTGGCAACTACTGACAAGATTTCTCTATTGGGAAAAGCCCGTGTTCAGCAGTGGACAGTTAACGACTGATATCAGAAACTAAAGTCATGTTCTGCAAGATTTTAAAAAAAATGAGGCAAATAGCGTATTATTATTAAATATCCGCTTATAACTTAAGCCACATTCACCACTATCGTGACATCAAGAAAAATCAACATTTTATCTAATATTGCGAGCGATCTGATGAATAATTAAATATAATTAACGCATTATTTACGATCTATTGGCGCCCCTGACTTTTTACGATCTTGAATAACTATTACGTAAAATTTCTATGAATGATTCGTTTCTTTATGAATAGAAATAAAGATCATGGTTTATGGTCTAAATTTATTGCGTAGAATCAGCTTTGCCCAGTTCGTGGAACGTGGTCTTAGGCGTTCTGACGCCATGTTTATAATTTATTTTTGTAATGGGGTTGCGGATCAGTATTCGAGATTGTTGTCGTGAGCATATTCGTTAGCTTTCACTCGTTATTTTGTTGTTTTTTTTTTTTTTGGTGAATTTTTGTCTATAGACCTGAGCAGCACCGTGGACATTACAGAATATACAGACACTTCCCATTGTTGTTATTACTAAATTTCTAATGTATTACGCAACCGTTCCCTGTAATTTCACTGTCATATCTCATATATTTTTTATTCTTATATTAGGAAATTTGATTACATATAAATTTATGGACATTTATAAAATCGTGTGTCCTAAGTAGTTTTGACTAAACACACAGCCTAAACAACTAACTACTTCTAGAAAGCTAAATTTGGAACATGATGCTTATAATTAAACTTATAAGATAAATGTGTTACGTACGTTTTCAAAACGTTAAAAAAGAAAAAGAATGTGTTCTCGCATTTTGGAAGTCTCGCTATCCCTATCCAATTGCGAAAACGAGGCTCCCAGATTTCAAAATTACTTTAAAAAAAAAGTAAAAAAATAACAAGGATGTTTGAATAAAAGTGGGAATACGACACCGCGTGTGTAAAGCTGCAGACAAGAGCTAGTAGAATATAAGTTATAACACATACTAATGTATTTTCAACATGGCCTCGACTTGACCTTTTATATGATAAATAATGTACATAATGCATTGTTTTCATCTGCGCGAATTATTAATCGTGTCGTGTCATATTGTCAAATGATATTATGCAAATCAAAATTCCTTGGAATGAATGACATCATTGAAAAATTTTCAAGTATAGAAAACTTATAACTTACGTGCATGTAAATATATAACTAGCGAACCGCCTCGGCTCCAGTACATTTTGTTTATATTCCACTGAAGTGACAATCTCCATCCATCTATGGTTAGGAACATTCGTATATAGTATATTATAAAAATAATAACAATAGGATCGGATTTTATAATTATAATCCCTAGTGAGATACTTGGAGGCATATGCCAACTGTTGCCATTACGGTAAACATCGCATCTATCAATATTTATTTATTTATTTATAAAAGACACACCAACAATATGCTCACAATAATTAAGCAGACAATATACAATGTTATTAGTAAGTAAAAGAGAAAAACTACTATTCAAAAATGCTTAAATCTAAGTTATCGTCATATCAGCCTTGAACTGTCCGCTGCTGAAGATAAGCTTCCCACTTGGGGATTTTGCCAGTAGTTGCCACCCTTGGCAGGCGGATTGGCAACCGCAGTGAGGCTTGGAGATATTTTAGTCGCCACTTACGACATCCACAACGAAAGTGGTGGCTATTCTGTACCTGGACCCAGTATGTTCACATTTCGCCGAGCATATTGGATTGATTTGGATATAATGTTATTTTGCATTAAATCCCATCAGGAGCCCATAAAATTAATAGATAAATAAACACCATGTGCACCCATATCAGGTTTGCAGCCACCTCTCTGGGTATACAAGTTTTTCTTTCCATACCACGCTCGAATATTACCGAGAAGCAATAACTTACTTCTTCAACACTCAACCGTTTTCTACAGCCGGCCAGCATTCCATAGTCATGTTTTGTATCTATTAAGGGTGGGTAATATATATTTATATATATAAATAATATATAGGTAATATATATATATATATATATATATATATATACAATATCTATATATATTTTAGTTACAATATCTATATACTGGCTCAATAACGAATATGGGCAATGTCTTTTATCCAATATTTTATGTCGAAAGGAAGAATCCGCTTGAAATTAATGTAGATATCTGACCAGTATGGGCGATACCGAAATCGGTATGACCTTTTTTCTGCCATCAATATTCAAAATAACCCAATATATAGATATTAATGCGGTTTTTGGAGGAAACAATAAAGAGTATCTATCTATCTGTACCTATAGCTATATGAACAGATATAAAGCACTTAATTAAAAATAAAAAGTGAAAATAATAATAAAAAAAAATTAAATAAATAGGCGAGAGTTTAAAATGAACAATATAATATTTTTTATATGCCAATATATAGATATTGATGCGGTATCGATATTAACCATGCCCTGTACCTATATGAACAGATATAAATTACTGAATTAAAAATAAAAAGTGAAAATAATAAATAAATATATATATCCCATATGAATTTTATCAAAATCGGTACAGTAGTTTAGTTTCCAGATCAAAAAAGCTTATTTTGTCACACAGTTAAAGTCGGTTTTTGCGAGACAATATTATCATTAAATATATTAGGGCGTTATAAATAATATGAACGCTTTATTTTCTTAGTCCTAGATATTTATGATGTCAAGTAGACCAAGGTAATCAAGTTTAACAACATCCTTGGTACAAGAGCTATGTTTCCTAATAGATAAGACCTTCATGGTTAGATAAGACGATATTAAAGGGTCGTGTAAACAGGTGACATCAGCTAAACGGAAAAAAATCCGGTTTAGAGCACGGCGTGCGTTAATTTCATTGAATTAGTTGTTGATGTCTCTGGAAATTGTGTCAGTAATTATAATACGAACAAATTTAGAAGTCTTTCCACTTCACGATTCTGCATAGTAAATTTGACTATTTTATTTTGTGTGTGTGAATCCGTGTGGAAAAAGTTGCGAATAGTAGAATGTATATTTGGCGTTATATATTAATAAAAATACTAAATAATGCCAGAGACCTTTAGATACACAACACTGAAAATCGCATTCAATTCGGTGCAGTAGTTTTTGTGTGATGCCGGAACAAACGTAGACAGAAATACAAAATCTCTTATATTGTTTTTACCTCATTTTTTTTTTTATTAAAAACCGTGTTTTGTTATTAAAAAATGTGAAATTGAGTTTATTTCTTTGTTGTCACTCGGCACCTTAACGTCATGGAATTGGCTTAGTCGTTGTTTTTTAGATGGAAAAGGCAGAGAGTAAAATTTCCGTTAAGCATACACACACACACACACACACACACACACACACACACACACACACACATATATATATTCGTGTCTTTATTTCCGTGCCGATATATGTATAATGCAGTTATAACGTTCCTAATATCAATAAACTCGACAATACTGATTGCTGATTGTCAATAACCGCCGCCCACGCAGTCGTTTTTAAGACTGTGATCGTTTGTGGTATAAATTATAAGATGTAGCGTATTTTAATAGTGACATTAATAAGCTACACTTTCTTAATTAAAGTGTATGTGTATATTTTATTATTATAATTAATTTGCTAAATAAAAATGGGGAAAACAAATTCAGAATCAATGAAATAAAAATGCGGTTCTCTTTGGTTTATTAATCAAATTGATGACACGTACTTTCTTGGTGACTGTTAAATTTATGATGACTAGTTGAATAGTTATTTTGACGTATAAATATCATACCAATTGCTTGATCCTTTGATTAGGATACCCTGTGTTCTGAGGAACTAGGTGCCAAATATGCTCCTTAAGCATTTAAGTCTCCTGAGCTTTGGACGTTAAAAGAGATCGCAAGAGTAACGTAATCGGATATGGACGATAAAATATTTTTGTTGGAGGAGAGGGGGAGAAGGGATTGTTAGTATAGAGGTTCAACAGACTCATTGCTAACAATATACTCTATCAGGTTGACTTCCACTTGGATCCTTCTGGAAATTATCGTGGATAATTTTGGAATTCGTAGCGATGGTGGGTTTCATCATTTCTCACTGGTGTCCCGCCAGCATTTACCGATAGCGCAGGCGGGACTATTATTTCATTATTATCCATTAAAAATACCTTCTTCGAGGAGTGTTTATACAGTTATCAAGATGTAATTAATAAGGACAAACAAACGGAACGCCAATGATGATATTATTCGTGAAATTGGACAACTTTGATAAGTCCATAACGTGACCGTACAGTTTGTAATTGTATTTTGCTTTTACCTAAATCGCTAATAGTTTATAACTTAAACACAAATACTAAACACTTAATCTGAATCACTGGCTCAATTGTTGTATTTAAGAGTCGATCATTTGCATTATGACTTTATTCGGAGTAGGAGGTCGTTGAACCTGTATGCGATTCGTGGCCTGCATGTTACATTTCAACGCTATGGGAGACATCGATCTAATAAGTTTTTACTTAAGGAAAACATAGTACAGCCTTCATAGCAACAAGTTTTCATAGAATATTCTCAGAAAATAACTGAATAAATGTTCCAAAGTCATGGACGTCTTGACGACGGAGATAAACACGGCTCCACAAGAATTTATTTATTTATTTATTCATTTTACCATAATTTTTCCAATTATAATAAAGTTGTAACTAGACAATGTCTGTATATGGAAGATATTTAAGAAAAATTTTAATGTGGGATTTTAATAAGATTAATAGATGCCAAAAACGATATTTTATAAAATTTTTGTCTGTTTGTTGCGGCATTTCAGGCTCTGAGATATTTAAGAGAGACACTACTGCCCATTCCTCGCCTTTCACGACACCCGCAGGAAAGGAAGGGGTGGCCTATTCTATGACGGGAAAGTTTCATCCCAATCATCTGGACGAGCGGTGGTCTTCCACCGTGCGTTTATCAAGGCACTTTCTTCCACGCACAATTATTCTTTAAAATCAACTTCCAGCAGCAGTATTTCCGAACCGATACGACAACATAACCTTCAAGAAAAGAGTATATTCCTTTTTAAAAGGCTGGCAGCACACCTGCAATGCCCCTGGTGTTGTGGGTGATCATGGGCGGCGGTAGTCACTTACCATCAGGTGAGCCGCATGCTCGTTTGCCCCCTGTGTTGTAAAAAAAAACCACACGGCCAATGTTAAAAGTAATTCGCTTAGCACTGAATGTTAATTAAATAGTTACGGTAACATCAAACAAACGCGATAAAGTTTATCAGCGACAAAGTAATAGTTTTTATTAGATTTTATAAAAATAATCTAATCTTGACCACAGTAAATACCATTGCTGTTATCCTCTATTTGTCAGTTCTATATAAATACTTGTAAAAACCTATGACTGGATAAGTCACAAAAAAATAGGGAAAATGTTATTTATGTCTCATAGATACGAGATTATATATACATAGATTAAATATATATATTTTTTATACAACTTAGAATGGCAAACAAGCTGACGGCCCACCTGATGGAAAGTGGTAACCGTCGCCTATAGACATGAGCAGTGCCATGAACATAACAGAGTATACTGTTTCGCCCATGAACCCCCCATGCGTTGCCATTCCTGAGGACTCAGGTGTTATTCCTCTGTACCCAGTAAATTCACGCCATATCCCACCCTTTAAACCGAAACACAGCCATACAAATACAACTGCTTCACGGTTGAAACACGAATGGGACAGAGGTACCCAAGCAATCGACTTTTGTACAAAGTCTCTCTCTGGTATATATATCTTATATATAGTATATTGTAATAAAGTTATACGTATATATATGACCGTGTGGTCGTAGCATAGAATGGGCCCTCCTTTCCTTCCCCGTGGATGTCGTAAGAGGCGACAAAGGGAACTTATGGTCGAGGGATGGGCAGCAGTGTGCTTCTCAAAATATCACCAAATCCTACTACTGCTATATATATATTATCGTATTATTCTAATGTTGGTCGCAGACAGTCATCATAGCGTCACTAAATGAAGTGTTCTTTTTTTGAGAAAGCTTGATGGCTTTGGATATTTCCTTTTAGCTCATCTTGCCAAGTGTGGCAATTACTGGCAAAGCTCTTCATAGGAGAAGACCTGTGTTTAGCAGTGGACAGTTAACAAGTGATAATAATAAGTGATAATGAGGGGCAAGTGAGAATCTGACGAAATCTGAGAAAAGAAGTGACTCTAGTGGTCTCACGTGCACATTGCTGACCTTTTTTTTTATACAACTTAGAATGGCAAACAAGCTGACGGCCCACCTGATGGAAAGTGGTGACCGTCGCCTATAGACATGAGCAGTACCATGGACATAACAGAGTATACTGTTTCACCCATAATACCCCCCATGCGTTACCATTCCTGAGGACTCAGGTGTTATTCCTCTGTACCCTGTAGATTTACGCCATATCCCACCCTTCAAACCGAAACACAGCCATGCAAATACAACTGCATCACGGTTGAAACACGAATGGGACAGAGGTACCCAAGCAATCGACTTATGTACAAAGTCTCCCTCTGGTGAAGAAACTCATATACTTTTATTTTATTGTAGTTACAATATCTATATATTAATAAATACTGGCCCAAAAATAGAAAAATTATGGGTTATTCAATATATTATATACGAAATTTAAATTATTTCAAATCTCTCCGAAAGAAAACGGCATGGTAACCCTATCTGCAACAATAATGTGAAGGGTGGGATATGACAGTGTAATTATAAAGTACAGAGGCAGCTGACATATGTGAGAACGAAACACAATGGGGCCGATTCTGAGATGCCATTCCTTTAAACCTATCTCTAACGTAATATTTCAATTTGATAATTTCGAGAAATTACTATTTTATAGACAATCATAAACTAAAGTTATAGCAATTTATACTTTAATCTTTTAGAAAACTAGTTCATATTGGTCCTTACAATTAAGATTTTGCTGTGATATTAAATGTAAAATTTTAATTTTAGACGTAGGTAGAGAGAAATAACGCCTCAGAATTGATCTAAGCGCTGACCGCAACGACTATCCTTTATCTATGTGCAATTTGTATACATGTATTAAAAAAGTTAAATATTATATTCTGGTTTCTAACAAAACTATTCCCAAATCAGTAAGTACATATTACTAACTTAATTAGTACTATTATTATCTAAGTACTATAATTTATACTGTGGTATTTTTTTAATGTGTAAAAATGGATTGGTAGCCCCGCCTGTGCTATCGGTATATATTGGCGGGGCACCATTGAGGGGTGATAAGTGAGGATGAAAGGGTAGGACAGTTAGCCCATCGTGATGAATACACCTTGAATTCAGCACGATGGTTTCCAGGGGTGACCACGTGGAGGTCGACCTGATAGGGTATATTGCTAGAAATGGGACTTATAGTCCGCATTATTAATATTCTCTTCCCCCCCCCCCCCAACCGTAATGAGGCTATTAGAACCAATTACTAATAATTACTTTCCCTGTTATACTGTGGTACTTCACACATCAGTGCATCGGTGCAGGTGGCTCAGGACCGTTTTTTATGGCAGTCTATGGGGGAGGCAGTTAAGTTTATTGGTGAACAGATAATGGCTGAGATGATGATGATGATGATTACATACATTATTTTACTGTTAATTACTTAGAGTCAGTAGTTGACTGTAGGAATTTTTTATTTCACTGTAACTAATTGAACGGAATAATAGTAATTACATATTGATTGCGACCTTTCGTAATCTTGTCATTAAATGACGATTGAGTGATGTCATTCATATCTCAATGTTACGGATTACGGAGGTCAAGTCTATTCAGTTATATAAAATAAATACATATTTAAAATTAAATACATATTTACAAATTTAAATACATATGTAAATATATTTTTTATTAATATATATATATATATATATATATATATATATATATATGTTTTTTTTAATGGATGATAATGGAATGGTAGCCCCACCCGCGCTATCGGTATACACCGGCGGGGCACCAGTTAAGGATGATAGATGAGTATGAAGCAGGTCAGTAAGCCCATCGTGACGAATTCAAAAAGAATTGTTCACGATGGTTTCCAGGGGGAACTACGTGGAGGTCGACCTAATAATGCATATTGCTAGCAATGGGGCTGTCAAAGTCCATTGCTAACAATCCCTTTCCCCCCTTTATATATATGTAACTAAATACGTATGTGTCCCGGCGTAGAATAGGCCACTCCTTCCTTACCAGTGGGTGTCGTAAGAGGCGATTGAGGGAGGGCAAAGAATAAGCAGCAGCGGCCCTCTTAAAACATCTCTAAAAGCCTAACTGCGGTTGCCAACCCGCCTGACAAGCGTGGCAAATACTAGCAAAGCTCTTCTTATGGGGAAGGCTTATGTCCAACAGAGGACAGTTAAAGGCTGAAATAATAATAATAATAAATATGTATGTAGACTAGTGTATCAGGTAAACATAATTTTGCCTCTTGCCTTTTATTTTATCGGAATAATAATTATCCTATCTCTCAAGTTGGAGTATGCAATACATATTTAAATTTTTTTATTAAAATCGGTTGAACAGTTTCGGAGATTAACGTGAACCAACGAAATTTTTATATAAAATATTAAGATACTTAGACATATAAGTAACAAATACAAGTTGTGTTTATTTTGAGAGTTCTTTTTGGAATCTGTAAGGTTTGTTCTGTTGTTGGTCTCATATTAATTTTATATATGATTGAAGCCGTCGTTTTTCTTTGTGGAGCAAAAAACTATTTATTACGAAGTAATATCTACGCATAGACTTGATTGTTCTTTTCCAAATAAAGTATTTAAAAATCTTGTGTTTACGAGACATCTGGTCGTCTGTCGTTATGTTTTATTTGATTTGAAATAAAAATAATAGCCTTACTATCTATTATTAACATAATTTTTTTTTACGCCTGAACTTTGTGCCTTGAAGGGCAAAATCTATTTTTTATTTATGTGATTATTACCCAAGTTCGGCCATACAGAGAATATAGCTCTCAGACTGACCTGTGCAGCGTACATATGTATTTTAGTTTCAAAATTAAGTGACTTTATTTTGTTTTAATTTTTTTTTATAATAATTTTAGTAATAATTCTTCTATAATTTATGGTCACTATGATTATTGCTCACTTCTCATCGTCAGTTCCGCCTTGAAGTCATTACATAATGACGTGATTTATGGCGACAAACGAAACGAAGTTAAATTAACACAATTTAAACTGATGACTGTTGGTGTGGATTTTGTTTTTTTATTGTTCCGTTCACAAATTGTTAATTTACACTATTATCTTTTAGTACAGTAATTGACCTTTTATGTGTAAGGGCCTGCATAGACTAGATACTAACTTTTTAAATTGTAAATTGAGTAAACACATTTGAGTTCGTAGCTCCATCTACTGGAGGAATGGAACAGGAGTATTTATCATCATCATCATCATCATTTCAGCCATTATCCGTAGGGAGGTCGACCTGACAATATGCCCTATATTGTTAGAAAAGGGACTGGTATTTCGCATTACTATCTCTTCCCCCCCCCAGCCTTTCCATATTAACTGCGTGTTAATCTACCAAGTTAGTAAGAGATGCTCCATGTTTAAAGTTCAACTATCCGTCTTATCACAATTATAGGAGGCAATGTAATGACTCAATAATGATTACACAGTCATTCAAGTTATTTATTAATAGAGCTGATGGCACGGTTTCATTTCTGCATGGCACATTTTTATTAAGATAAAAAAGTCTTATGTTATCGACACTGAGTTTGCTCTTAATTTTATTATCATTTCCTTTACGACCCCAATTATAATATTAACTCTACATTATCAATACGATACCTACGAGAAATATTAATTTTTATAATTTTTACCGCATAATTATATTTTTGTCTTTACAAAAGTTGATTGGGACAGAATATTTTACTGAACTAGATGTTATTTTGTGGGAGTTAATTTTACTGGTTAGTACATTAGAATTATTTCGTTTAATTCCGCTATAATTAATGTGCACACGATTGCTAACATTTGAGGATTGAGTACTATTTTTATTAATAGAAGTTCTACGACTTTCTATATTAGTCATCAATCACCGACCGTTATTGAGTCGTCGCATATATTGCGGCACGTGTTTTAACCTCTAAAAACCATGTGAAGCCGTCCAATGTTTTTTTTTTTGAAATCGAATGCAACTCGTATTAATCTCTAATACTGTAGCTTCCCATTAGTGGAAAGCGTTTTAAAATTGTTGTTTTTTTTAATTTATCCATTACAAACAGATAGTCAATTCTTTCTTAATATTAAGAAAGGATGAAATTAATTTAAATTTATCTTAATATAAGCAGAGAAAACCAGGTACTAAAAATATCTGTGCTTTACTATTTTGAAGGCGAAGCAATAAACTGACTTGTGACCATTTTGTATTGTTATGGTACACGCACAAAAGGAAAAATTTTACTTGGCTTTATGTATTTTTTTTAATAATTTCTCTTATCTCGCTTTTTAAGTATACCTGTACCTTTTATAATTTGTGTGCTGTAAGTAATGCAAATAAATTATCTATCTATCTACTAAAGGCACCTATCCTTAACATAATGTGTCGGGGGGAAAGGGGTTGTTAGTAATGGGGTCAAATAGCCCCATTACTAGCAATATACCCTGTCAGGTCGACCTCCACGTGGTTCCCCCTGGAAAACATCGTGGCTAATTCTAGTTGAATTCGTCAGGATGGGCTAACTGACCTGCTTTCATCCTCATTAGTCATCTATCACTGGTGCCCCGCCAGTGTATACCGATAGCGCGGACGGAATTACCACACCATTATCATCCATTAAATATATATATATATCTTATATATAAAATTCTCGTGTCGCGGTGTTTGTTACTAAACTCCTCCGAAACGGCTATACCGATTTTTATGAAATTTTGTGTGCATATTGGGTAGGTCTGAGAATCGGTCAACATCTATTTTTCATACCCGTCAATGATGAGGGTGACCCACCCCAAAAAATTTTTTTTTATTTTTTTGACAATTTTTTTTTTTCTTTTATTTTATTATAATTTAGCATTGAAATATACGTACAACTTTAAATTTTCATCGTTTTACGATCAATCCATGTATTTTAATCGCGATTTTTATATTTCGCAATAAGTGGTAAAACAACGTTTACGGGGTCAGCTAGTATATACCTATATAATGTAATGTGTCATGTATGCACGCAAACGCCGGTTTCGAAAATACACCTCCTATTTGATCATAGTAATATTTTTTTTTATTAATAACTTTTCATTCAACATCCCCTTTTAATATTACGCACTGGGAACATACAGTTTATGATTTTAATGTAAGTGTAGTAGAACGAGCCACGTAATAAAAGCGAGGTACGGACGCGTCGACGCCGACACGAGGTGGTACTGAAATAGAGCACTTCCCGGTTTGTCGAACTTGACAGCGGCCGAGACGGCGAGTGTTTATGGTGCGTTTATGGTTGTGTGTGTACGTAGCCTTATGTAACCCCAGTACGCATTTTTTTTTTTAATTTTTCTTCTTTTATTCTAATTTTAAAATAAAATAATGATGCTATTATGTAATTGTGTAACCTTAATTTTTATGTTCTTTTGTCATATGTAACATGTATAATTTTATTTTATTTTTTTTTTTTCTTAAAAAGACAGTGTATCTGATGGTTGATATTATTTAAGTGAATAGTTTTTTCAGTGTATATGTGAATAAATAAATAAATAATCTATAAAGGGTTGGTCATAAAGGGCACACCAAGCTGAAACTCAGCGATATTATTCATAAAACTGAAAGAACTTTCGTCAAAAAACTAATTCAAAAAGGAGTTTCGCAATTCGGTGGTATTTTTTTTTTTATATTTGTTACGTCATAATACCGTCAGTTTTAAACCGGTTTGGGAAATTATTTTTTTAATCTGAAAGGACATACTTATACATTGGTTCCATAAATATTTAAATAAAATCAGTTCATAGTTTTTTAATTTGTAATGGGGCCAATAAATAAATTACGTTTAAATAATAGACAACCACTTACCATCAGGTGGGCCATATGCTTGTTTGCCACCTCAGTGGTATAAAGACAGAACAAGGAAGAGGCTTATGTTCAGAAGTGAACGGTTAAGAGCTAATATGATGGTGATGATGACCCTATTTAACCCATAAGGTACTTTATATACTGCAAATTTACCATAACAGTAATTTGTCTTTTAATGTATTTAATACCGGTTTAACTTACTTGTAATTAGAGCAAGGAAGCTCCACTAGTTTTAGAACCAATTGGGGGCCCTTCGACATAAGCGGCTTTTTTTTTAATTGATGATAGTGGAATTGTAATCCCGCTTGCATTAACGGCATACGCTGGCGGCACACCAGTGAGGAATGGTAGGCGAGAATGAAAATGCAGGTCAATTAGCTCATCGTGATTAATACACCTGGAGTTTAGCACGATAGTTTCCAGGGGGGACCACGTGAAGGTCGACTTGACAGGATATATTTTTAGCAATGGGACCAGTAGTCCGCATGAATAATAATCCCTTCCACATAGGCTGTGACGCGTGTACAATTCTGACACAGCCGTTCGTGATTAAGGGTCCTGAATTGGTCCCGAAACTAGTCGAGCTTTTTCAACATAATTACACGTAAGTTAAACCAGCTAGTTATTATAATAAAATAAAATATATGTTTACGAAATTTTTAACAATAATTTATCCAGTAGTTTTTAAATATCTATCAACATACAATTAATAATATTTAAATACATTTTATCAGTTACATTATTCATACAGGATATGCTTGTAGTAGATATATTGTAAGTTTGTACACGATAAGCTATATCTGTATGTTATTTAACCAACAAGGTCGGGTCTAGGTCGATTAAAATAATTATAATATTTACTAATCTAATTGAATGAATAGCTAATATCATTGTTAAATATATGACGTGACTCATTTTCTTCTTTTCAACAAACTTTAAAGAGGTTTAAATCTTAGTTTATATAATATATAGATAGAGCGTCAAGTGTAAAAAACGGGACAACATTCGGTTAGCCAAACATCAAATTACCTGACACATTTTTACTGGTTATTTGAACAGAATTATTTTGTTTAATTCCGCTACGGTTAGTATGTGTGCGACTGCCAACACTCTCTCAATCAATTTCCGACTGTCATTTTGTTCACACACGCAGTTTGAGATTTATGACTAATATGAAAGATTGTTGAAATTCTGGTAATAATAGTAGTGGTGGTGAATCTTCGAGTGTTGGCAGTCGCACACATACTAATGGAAGCGGATTTAAACAAAATATTTCTAAATAAATAATTAGTAATATTGACTTCTACAAGCTAACACATAATTCAGTAAATTTTTTTTGTTTTAAATAAAATCAGACACCCCTTTTATGTGTTGCAAGTAATTAGATTAAAAATTCCCCAAATCGGGTTAATTTCTGGATTAGGATTTGAAACTATTTTTCGGATATAATATCAATATACACATGTACGTATTGTTAACAAATTTGTATATTAAGTAAAATGGCCGCCATTTTTAATCATTTACACAAATATAAGTATTCAGTAAAGATAAACGTTATTACGAATCGTTATGAACTGTTTATCCGGTTCTTTCAAATATAATAATTTTATTTTTCAAATGAATTATACAATACACTTTATCCCATATACTTAGTCTTCTTTTCATTTAAGAGGTTCCTCTTGTCGGTGCAACTTAGTAACAAATGTTATAGGAACTTTATTCACGCAGCATTAATAAAAAAATTACCTGTTTTCTTTATCCTTCTACCCTTACTTTATATAATTATTTATTTGGAGTCATGTAATTCTGTTGTTCTCCATCTTTTAATCCTTAGGCGGCGGTTACCACTTTCCATTAAGTGGGTCGTCAGCTTGTTTGCCACTCTAGGTTACAAAAAATGCAATGGTTTGTTAACTAAACATTATGATTTTTTATGTACATTTAATAGTATGCAGGAGGACTTTACTTTTTTTTTTATTAGGACTGGCTGAATACATAATTTTGAGTATGAACAAGTAGCGGTAATTATTGTACGCATATAACTCAAAATATTCGACAGCTATTTTTAATGTTAGTGTTTACTATTTTTGGACTAGTTATGTACTTTGACGCAAGTGATGTTTTTAGATCTTGGCATCATAAAAGGAAGTGTCAGTAATGACTTTAACTTTTGTGTAGGAGGAAATGTTTATTAGTAATAAATAGATAGATAGATACTTATTAATATACAGATTATATATAAAAAAAAATATATAAATAATTACAAGAAAATGTTTCACTAAGAAAACAATAGGCCTTATCACTAAGAGTGATTTCTTCCAAGCAACCTTTGGATGGAGAAGGATAAATTTACAATAAAGTCACCAGTTTGAAACACGAAACTCCGTTTTTTTTTTTTCACTATAAGACAAGATAGTATGATGAATCTTATATAAAATGAGTAATGAGTAGGCTTTTTTGGATAACAAGTAGCCTATAGCCTAAATAAGGTAACAAACAAATAACCTCATTTTCACGTGTATAATATTAGTAAGGATAATAGAATGGGCACCAGCGAGAGATGATAGGTGAGGATTAAACCAGGTCAGTTGACCCATGAATGGAATACAGTAAATAAGGTTTTTCCAAGACTACAGCATGGGGTTCTTCAAAAAGAGAGTAAAGAGGTTTCTTTAGGGTTTTCAACGCGCGCGTCATACCTCTGGTATTGCAGGCGTTCATAGGCTACGATAACCGTTTACCATTAGGTGGACCGTATGTTTGTTTACCATCTTATTGGTATAAAAAACAACAATAATAATAAAGATTTGTTTATTGGATCAACTTAACCTCCACAGCCTCCAACTAGTCATTGTTATTGACTTATTAAGTCAAAATAATACCGCTTTTAATGCTGAACACTACAGCTTAAAATCAAATAAATAAACAAAATAATTTAATTGCCAATTGAATCAAATTTTAAAATTGACATGATTTGATCCTGACCAATAATAACGTGCTAAAATTACATAAGAATCGCGCGTATATATATTTTGATTCGTCAATTAATGTGTCAAACTCGCGTGATCAATTCAAACCGTTTATTGTCTCCTAGCATGTTATGTGTATATATGTAACTACTTTTTATGATATCATAGTTTTTTTAATGTGTGATAATGTAATGGTCAATATAGTATGAAACAGAAGTGGAGATGGGCAGGTCATATAGTGAGGTACAAAGATAAAAGGTGGACTCTCCAAACAACAAAATGGCGAGGTCCAGCAAGAAAAATAAATGTTGGAAGGCAAAGAAAGAGATGGACAGATGACATAATAAAGACAGCAGGAAAAAACTGGACAAGTATTGCTATAGATAAGGAGAAGTGGAAAAAAATGGAGGAGACTTTTACCCTTGGGGACCACTGAAGTGGATAAAAAGCTATAATAATAATAAAAAAATGGAATGGTAACCCCGCCTGCGCTATCGGTATACGCTGGCGGGACAACAGTGAGGGATAGTAGATGAGGAAGAAAAGGCAGGTCAGTTAGCCCATCGTAATGAATTCAACGATAAATTAATCACGATAGTTTTCAGGGGGAACTGAGTGGAGGTCGATCTGATAGGATGTATTGATAGCAATAAGGACTAATCTGCCCATTACCAACAATCTCTTCCCGCCAAATGATATCATAGTGTTACCAACGTCCTGTAGTCCCAGCATATAATAGGCCACACCTTTCTTTCCCGAGGGTCTGGTAAGAGGCGATTAAGGGAGGGCGAGGGATGGGCAGTAGCGTCTCTATTAAAACATCTCCACAGCCTAACTGCAATTGTCAATCCGCCTGCCAAGCGTAGCAACTACTGGGAATAATCAGTAAATAAAGATTGTCGAGGATGAAGTCATGATGACTACGCGGTGATCGGTATCGGAGTTTATTACTAACGTTACTAACAGCCCCCCCCCCCCCCATACGCACACTTCTCGCTGCCACACACACATAATGTGTTAATTTCTATTTTGAACCGATTTGAAATGAAGACTTTTAGCTTTAATTTAGTTATTACAGAATTAGCTATTCTGATATTGATTTAGAACCTTATATCGATTAACCTTACTGCCAAATGTGATATGTATAATTTATGAGTTGACAAATGAACGGTTTCATTTTAACTGGAAGATAACAGTTTATTACGCGAGGAAGTTAAACTGACGGGCACAAAGTGCGAGCTTCCTATGGTCACTGTCGAGTACGTCCTGTCCACCACCGGATTACACAACTCACTTTGTCTTACGAATTATTCACCGACTTTAAACAAGAAGTACGCATGGAAATTATTGCTACATTGATATTATCATTTAGCCAAATTATTATTTTTATTCACAGTGACGTTATTGTACCCAAATTTCACATGCCATTGTTTTTGGCAAAACACGCTAGTTCGTGACATTACTAGCATGTGTATACCTGGTTTTTTAAACAAATAAATTATTATTATTTTTAACACTTATGACAAATGATATAAGTGATTTTCGCTCGCTGTGATTTAATATGGACATAGACCTTCCCCATAAAGGGGTTTTGCCAGTAGTTGCCACACTTGGTAGGCGGACTGGCAGCCGCAGTTAGACTGGTGACGTTTTAAGAGGGATGCTGCTGCCCGTTCCTCGACTATTACGTTCCCTTAGTTGCCTTTTTACGATACCTAAGAGAAATGAAGGGATGACCCATTCTATGTCGAGGCAAAAGGACGAACGGGCCATCTATAAAGTAGTATAAATAATAATATATACAAAATAATTTTAATCAACTAACCAGTGATGTGGACATCCGCAAGTTATATACGTCTTAAGGAGATCACACATATGGGGATAGAATTGCCTGCATTGCACAACCATGTGCCTTTATTAATTCCAATAGTTCATCTGATTCGTTGCGGATAAGTTTGCGAAACATACAATGGATACTAAAGTATGTTTCATTCATTGCCGAGTGTGTGTACAAGTGTGTGTAATCCTTTAAAATCCATTGAATAATTTACAAAGCCCTAGCAGTGTAGTAAAAAATCTTATAGCTATAAAATTGTGGGCCAGCATTACCATTTGTTATTAACTTGTCGAGAGTACATAGACATTCGCACGGATACGCTAATTGCCAAAACAGCGTGTGAATGTGTGTTTGTATGTACGTACTTTGTTCCTGATGTTCTAAACATAGTTATCGTATGATAATGTGGAAGATTAGCATGACGGCAGGTGTGTAATTTTGAATCGACTTCAAAAAAGGTTCTCTTTTTTTATCGTATATAATTTTTTTTAGTGACAAGAATTTGTTTTTATTGTTAGCTTTTATGTCTATGTATGTCACAAAATAAATTATTTTTCTTTCTTTAAATTAGACTTGCTTTTTTGTCTGTATGTTTTATGCGATAATTTTACGATTCGGGATAGATATTGATGATTTTTCTACACTAATATTATAAACAGGATTTTTTTTTATTTTTGTGTGTATGCATGTTTGTAATGAATAAACTCAAAAACTACTTTGCCGATTTCATAAATTCTTTCACAATTAGAAAGCTACATTCACCCTGAGTGACATAGGCTATATTTATTGCTAGAAAAGATTAGGGAACCTTATTAAAACTTTAGTAACGTAACTTAAGGTGTAAAAAAATGTTATAAAATATCTTTCGTCGCGTGCGCTGCGGAAACTATTGGTGATAGAACAAAAGTATGTTCCACAATATTGAAGAAAATATTAATAACTGTAAATAACTTCGCGATTCTATATGTCCAACTATTATCGTTATGTCACAATAACCACTTTTTAAAATGTTGTAAAAATGTCCACCCGTGCGAAGCCGGGATGGGCTGCTAATTTTCAATAAAAAGAAGATTCTTTTTATTGAAAATTAGCGGCCCGTCCCTTTGGGACTGTTAGCAATAGATTTTGACAGTCCCATTGCTAGCAATATGAAACCATCGTGAACAATTCTTGTTGAATTCGTCACGATGGGCCAACTGACCTGCTTCATCCTCACCTATCATTCTTCACTGGTGCTCCGCCAGCGTAACCCGATAGCGCAGGCGGGGTTACCATTCCATTATCACTCATTAAAAAAAATAACCTACTCCCATTTTCGTTCCATATGAGTTCTTATACTCATGATTTTTGGCGCGCTTATAAAATATTTAGAATTAATTATCGATCGACTTCAGAAAGATGGAGAATAATCTTATACAGGTAGCATTCTAAAGGTGTTCTGCGATACACCAAGATACATTTTTTTATACAATCTAGAATGGTAAATAAGCTGACGGCCCACCCGATGGAAAGTGGTAACCGTCGCCTATGGACATGAGCAGTACCATAGACATAACAGAGTATACTGTTTCGCCCATGATACCCCCCATGCGTTGCCATTCCTGACGACTCAGGTGTTATTCCTCTGTACCCAGTAAATTCACGCCATATCCCACCCTTCAAACCGAAACACAGCCATGCAAACACAATTGCTTCTCGGTTGAAACACGAATGGGACAGAGGTACTCAAGCAATCGACTTGTCATACCTCTGGTCATACACATTGATGTGTTCATTATGATGATTAAATTGCTTGCAATCTTAAATATCTCATAGAATTACGCTGGAATGACTAGTTCTTTGCGTGTAATTTATCATGTATGCTTTTATCAATGAGGATGATCTGCCGGTAACATTACAGTGGCATACCGATGTTATCGATAATGCAATGATGGTGAACTTGAGTACCCTGCACACTAGGGTTACCATGCATTTGTTTTTCCAGAACATATCCTGCTTCTTTCCTGTCTTGGTTTTTATTTATTTTTGATTTACTTTCTAAGGTCCTTTTTTTAAACGGATGATAATGTAATAGTTACCACGTCTGCACTAACGATATATGCCGCTAAGGCACCAGTGAGAGGTGATAGGTGAGGATGAAAAGGCAGATTAGCAGTTATAAGGCATTATAAGGCAGTTAGCGCATCCTTCTTCATTCCATACAGTATGTATATACCAAATTACAAAGTGATTAGTTAAGCCGTTAAGGTGCTATGCGATGACAAACCAACACACTCACTTACTAATTTATAATTGAAGACACTTCCATAAATTGTATCTAATTTCTTTCACACAAGTTGTCACCCTTCACTGGTGCTCCGCCAGCGTATCCCGTTAGCGCAAGCGGGGTTACCATACTATTTTCACCCATAAAAAAAAACATTTACTATATTTACATTTATCCTGTTTCATCGTCTACATTACGTTCTGTTTGTGTACATTACGTCCTGGCAATACAGCTTTCAAGTCTTGTTCTTAAAATTTAAGAATGGCAACCCTACAGTACGTAGAACCGGTTTTGACGCCTCCAGCCCGGAACAGGCGGGTTTACGGCCATTATTTGATTCGAGTTGAAGGTCCATAATATGAACTTGCAGTTTGCTAAATAAATAATAAGGACCTTCGATATAGAACATACTGTAAGTTTTCTTCATGAATGATAATGGAATGGTAACTCTGCCTGCGCTTGATAGTATACACTGGCGGGGCACCAGTGAGGGATTATTGGTGAGGATGAAAAGGCAGGACAATTTGTTGAAGTTTTAATACTGGCTGTTGACACTGAGGTTTTTTTAGAACAATGTATTATTTTTATATTTGTTCTGTGTCAGATTTTTATAAGACATGTCTTGTATTTTTTTCCCTAAACTTATTATTTTATATCTCAAATATGTTTTATTACTGCATCCTGCTATTTACAACACAATTAACCATTGTTGAGAGGTTGTGAGTTCTTAATGGATGCATCCTTTCTCTCTAGTTATTGTACCGGTATTTTTTTTGTAATAAACTATAATAGAATGGTAACCCCACCTGCTCTACCGGTATACGTTAACGGGGCACCAGTGAATGATGATAAGTGAGGATGAAAGCAGGCCAGTTAACCCATTGTGATGAATTCAACAATAATTAATCGTGGTATATATTGCTATTGGTACTGCCATAGATATATTGCTAGCAATGAAGATTAACGTCCTATGCTGGTGTTTCCCAACGTAGGGCCCACGCCCCACAGGGGGGCAATTTGATAGTTATGGGGTGGCAGTTAAAAAATGAACTCGAAGCGATTTTAACCTTCTTGTTCCGGGCCATTTAAATGCAATGCTACGAGTAGATATCGGTGCCAAATTTAACAACAAAATAAATTTTAAAAAATACTGTAAATATGGGAAACACTGTCCTATACTCTGCGAAAGATCCTTCCCAAAATTTCATATTTTTACATAAAAATAAAACAAATATTCTTATAATAAAAGATCTCCGATTATAACAACTGGATTAACCTTATGCAAGTGTTTATTTTAGCTAATAATTGCTTTACAATCTTATAGCTGACGAGTCTTGATGCCGAGAACAAAAGAACAAGCGTTTATTGTCATTTCTTACTTGTAATTATGTGTTGACAGATTTTAATCGACTAATTGCAACACTTTAGTGAATTGTATCTTGTCTTATTGATTGCTACTGGTCATATTTATTTATTTACCATACCATATCAGCTATTAACTGTCCAATTGAACTTAAATATAAAAGTTATAAAGGAAATATTCATAACTATTTATCACGCAAAATTGTATAAAAAAGTTGACCCGCTTTTTTCGAAGCATTTGTATGGACATACTCTGTCTATACAATCTATGAAGGACTCAACTAATCGTCGTGTGTAATTTAAGATCATATTAAATATTTATTTTTCTTCTTCTATTTAGTTGGGATGGAGAAGGACAATCTGTTTTTGGTCCTGATCCAGTTTTTTTTGTCAATTGATTGATTGCGATAAAAAGTAGCTTGACATCTTTATCCCAAATACTAGATGTATGCCAAATTTGATAATGTATGTTTGAGTCGTTAAGGCGCCAAGTATCAAAAAAGCTGGTCAAGTGTGAGTCGGACTCTCGCAATGAGGGTTCCGTACAAAATCATCAAGTTAAAGTTATTATTTTTTGTGAAATAAATGTGCAAATTTACGGTTTACGAATTTATTCCTTTTCTTGTGGTACTTGACATTTCTTCTTGCCAATTTTCATGATTCTAGGTCAACGAGAAGAATCCTATAGATTTTGATTCCCTTTACGAATGTCAAAATATGCGATATAAGTGGAACATAAACGGCCGTATCTTTTGATTACATCGATTTAGAAGCTTGATTTTTTTACTGCTTTAAGAGATTGCGAACCTGAGTATATGATATATTAATTTTTATTTGATACCTCCACGCGTTCCTAAGAAAAAATGTCTTGACAGACGGACGGACGGACAATGAAGTGATCTTATAAGGGTTCCCTTTTTTCCTTTGGAGGTACGGAACCCAAAAAAATGAATAACATTACTGCTCGTATTTTAGTAATAATCTGTGACATAAAAACTTGGCAAAAACCATTTACCTTGACCTGTGTAATAAATAATATTATAGTTTATATTCCAACAACGCGCCATAGCGTGTGAAATGCATAAAAAGATTTAGCTTGACCACAGAGTAAGTCTTAATCATTACGGAGTTGACCACAGAGCAAGTAATCACTACGTTATAATGTTGACTGCAATCTGACATTCTCATCACGTACTTACATTGCTGGCCAAGGAAATAGTCGATAGTGCTTATTTTTTTTTTATACAACTTGAAATGGCAAACAAGCTGACTATTCACCTGATGGAAAGTGATAGCCGTCACCTTTAGACTGTGCACATCAAAATGCATTTTGCTATTTCTGAGCGGTAAGATAATTTAAATATACTACAAGGACTCAATACGAACTTACATACCTGATTTTCAATCGACTTAAAAAAAGAGCTTCTAAATTTGGCTGTATTTTTTTATATTTTTGACCTAATAACATAATGAATAAATCTGGTAGAAATCCCTTTAAGAGATAAGTTTGTCTGTGTACATTTTTATTATAACCTAACCTATATTAAAAGTGTATTTACAAAAGCATAAATAAATAACTCCGTAAATTGTAAACCAATTTGGATTTTCTTTTATCTGAATATACTCACAGATTGTTAGAATGGTTTCCTTTAAGTTTTCGTAATCACTAGAATAAAGACTGGAAAAATTGAAAAGGTAACTGTTTTTTTTATTTTTTTTATTACTGATGCGCTACAAACACTGATCACTCTAATAATACTACAATTGATCAAAATACAAATAATAAAAAAAAAAAACATTAAGTAATCTAAGACCTCAAATTATAAAAGTAATATATCAAATAATTGCCTGAGGCAAAATCGATGAACGCCGGAAACTGTATATCGGAACAAATCAATTCATATTAATAAACCTACCTATTATTTTTTTTTTCGACCATAGACACCAGCGTTACTTTTTTTTTGTAAACAACCATAGAGTAATTGGTCGTTAAACGATTCGACGAGCATTCTTCTTTTCTAATTGTTTTGTAACTAAACAGTCGTATTGTGATGGATAGATTCTGATATCTTTGAATCACTTTAGTTTGTGATTTGCAGTTTTTCGTTTTCACGGAATTACTTTATCTAACTTTATAAAACGACACTCCAAGAAAAAGAAGAATTTTGAAAATCATTTCAAAATCATTTGCGATGATTTGCAACCTAATCTTTTTGAAAATACATACATACATACATATCTGTCACGCCTGTCTCCCATTAGGGTAGGCAGAAACAATGGAACGCCAAATGCTTCGATTCAAACAAACCTCTTTCGCTTCTTCCACATTCATCAATCTTGTCATACACGCTCGTCGGTTACGGGTACTTTTAATTTGGCCCTTCTTCAGCACGTCGCCTATTTGGTCGACATACGTCCGTCTAGGGCGGCCCCTACCGACATCTCCATTCATTCTTGCTCGATAAATCTCTTTCGTAATTCTTCTTTCATCCATCCTCTCCAAATGACCAAACCAACGCAACATTCCTTTTTCAATTTTTGTCACTACATCGTCTTTCAGTCCACACTTCTCTCTAACCACACTGTTTCTTACTCTATCTTTTAAAGTAATACCACACATACTTCTCAAAGCTCTCATCTGTACAGCATTTATCTTACTTTCATGCTTCTTCTGCCATACCCACGATTCGCTTCCATACATGAGTGTTGGTGTCAGTACTCCTTGAATTATAGCAAGGCGAGCTTTGCTCGATACATTTTTACTTGACATAATCGAGAGCAGTGCACCGTTAACACTGTTTCCCGCTTTTACTCTCCTCTCAATATCTCTGTCACACTTCCCATCCCTCGTAAACAGAGAACCTAAATATAGAAACTCACTCACTTGCTCTACTTTTTCATCTCCTATCATAATCTGGCATGCCGTTAAACTTTCATTCCTCTCAAAAACCATTACCTTCGTCTTCTTCGCATTTATTTTCATACCTTTTCTTGCATACGCTTCATTCATTATAGTCACCATTTGTTGTAATTCATACTCCGACGATGCAAAAAGTACTTGGTCGTCGGCGTATAAAAGAGTCTTAAACAGAGACTCATTCATCCTGAATCCACAATTAGATCCTTTCAAATCGGTCAAGCAACTGTCCATAAATAGGTTGAACAGCCAAGGAGACGCTACACAGCCCTGTCTAACACCGCGTTCAATGCCAAACCAGTCTGTATAGACTCCATTTATTCTGACACAGGCATTTGAATCCTTATATAAAGATTTGAATGCCCATATCAAATGGCTGCTCACCCCATACATTGCCAGTGTTGACCACAGTTCATTCCTCTCCACTCTATCATAAGCCTTTTCAAGGTCAATGAAGGCGCAGAAAACCTTCTGATGTTGAGCTAAGGTTTTCTCTGTTATGCACCTTAAGGAAAAGACTTGATCCGTACATCCCATACCCTTTCGAAACCCTGCTTGCACATTCCAAATTTTACTTTCCGTCTCATTCATCATTCCTTTGCCCTCTTTTTGCCATTTGGGGAAAAAAGAGGGCAAAGGAAAATTTTTGAAAATTAATTGTCTTTTTGAAAGTTGTTTCAAAAAGTATTTCCATTTCTGTATTTGTGTCATAGCATTATATAAATGCCTATATACTTAAGCAATATTATATTAATAAACTTATTTTCATCGAAGTATCATCGATTCAATCATATGTTAGTTGTGAATTACATTATAATGTAATTCTTAGAATTAAGATCAATAAAATGTCAAGCCTTTTATTTATTTTGAAATGTCGCTCACATTTATTACGACTTTTTAATTTTGTGCACGACGCACCATTTTAGTTTCTTTTTTAATTTTATTAAAATCTTTTTAATAAAATTAGTTTTGTTTGTAATTTGAAATTTGTGTCAGTTCAGTTTTGTGTCCTTCGTTTTTTTTGCTCCTTTGGTTTGTATTGTATATATTTTTAAATCTTTCTAAAAATACTGTGTTTCCATAATAAGCATACAGTCCTTTCGCCCACAAATTTAATAGCACAATTATGTTGTAACAAAGTTAACCATCTTTGGAAATAAATCCTTCCGGAATTTATATAATAATAATATTTACTCAAATAAATATATAACATTTAGTTATTTCATAAATATATGGTGATTTAAGAGAATGCTATGATTTTTTTTTAAATCAACATATTTATGTTCTTGAGATAACTCCGAAGTACATAAAGCAAATATACTAACCTAATACACACCCCTTCTATTTTAAAATTGATTAAAAGTATGACTTATTTTGCAATAAGACTTATTTTACAATATCGTAAAATACAGTAGAATAAATAGGACATGAACGTTTTCATTATGTATAAAGATAATTATGTTATAAAAAGTGTTTAGGTTATATTATAAAAAATCATTATTTAGGTTGCCTAGTTATAATTAAATGAGATAAAATGCGCACTAAAACTTATGTAGATTTTAGACTAGTGTCGCACTCTGTCGGTTGATAGAAGCAAAGTGTAATTTCACACTTGCCGATCTACGAGAATCGTTCCGATCACCTCTACATAGTTCACGTGAAAAATAATAGATGTCGCTACTTGTACTTGGAATTTATATATTTTTTTCTTTTCAGGTAATTAATAATTTTCATTGAAGTAAAGAGAACACAAATACAACTTTTAGATGTGGATTCTAATGTCGTTTAAAAAGGTATGTTTTTTTATTTAATACTTAATATTATTTTGATATAAAAATAATATAAACGCGTAATTAGTTATTAAACTATAAAGCATCAGTGTTAGATTTTTATTCAGTGGGAAATATTAAAATCTAAATTTGAGTACTCGCAATAAGTAATTTTTATCGAAATATAGAGATATATATGTTACATAATATTGGAGATAATACTGTTAAGATAAAAAAATAATCTCAAAAATCAATTCATAACTGGCAAATATTGTCGAAATCATAAAAAAAACTAGAGTTTTTTAAGTAGCTTTAGATGTCGTTAAGTTTGTTAATTGTGTTTTTGTCTGTAACTAAAATACTACATCATATTTATTACTTGTCTACAACGGTTTACACGACTAAATTTCAGTTGGTATTCTTTGGTAATGCAAATTAAAGCTAGTGATGCCTACGTGACATCTAGTGACTAGATACTACGATGTATATATATAATATAAGAAATTAATTGATAATTACTATATCTAAATAGGTGATAATATTATATCAATGATTTTATTATTATTATTTTTTTATCTGCGCCAAGTAAATAGTCTGCGTAAAAAATAAATACCTATCTATTGAAACTTCTTTAGAATATGTGTATAGGTGAATTTACATCGAGTACGTTCCTTGCATAATAAGTAAATAGGCGCCAATAATAATGAAGTAGCTGGGAGGAGAGATTTTTACTAATACGGATGTCAGTGCCCATTGCTAGCAATATACACTGCCAGGTTGACCTCCACGCGATCCCAGGAAACCATGATCTTCCTACCCTAACACCACTATTTATTTGGGGTTGGCGTAATATGTTTTTCTCTTCTGTCATTCTCTATTCTCAGTCATTTCCACAATCACTGTCATTCTGGCCATATACTCGTAATTTTTCACACAGTCCTCCCATGTCTTTTTAGGCTTTCCTCTGCCCTTGTTCCTTATCCACATTCTTACTTAATACCTTTTTTCAAAACATGTTCCTTGTGCCTGCGCGTCAAGTAATCTCTTGTTCGTGATCAATTACCTAGTAGTTTCCCATAATGGGCCAATTGATCTGATTTCATCCCTCACTTGTCGTTACTCACTGGTGCCTCGCCGACCGTATTCGTGCTGGTGGAAAGGGATTGTTAGCAATGGTGTTTGACAGCCCCATTGCTAGCAATATGCCCTATTAGGTTGACTTCCACGTGGTTCCCCCTGAAAACCATCGTGAACAATTCTTGTTGAATTCCTCACGATGGGCTAACTGACCTACTTCATCCTCACCTATATCATCCCTCACTGGTGCCCCGCCGGTGTATACCGATAGCGCGGGTAGGGTTACCATTCCATTATCATCCATTAAAAAAAACCGTACTCGTGCGTATTCCAATAGCGCAGGCGGAGTTGCCATTCTATAATTATTTTATAAAAAAAACCTTTATAGTTAATTCTTGATGAATTCTACATGATCCTCCAATTAAATGTATTCGATTAGAAGCTTATCATTCCCTAATAGTTTGCGTGAACTAATAGAACAGATGGCTTTTTTTTAATGGATAATAATGAAATGGTAACCCCGCCATCGCTAACGGTACGGCTGGGGCACAAGTGAGGGATGATAGGTAATAATGAAAAGGCTGGTCAGTTAGCTCATCGTGATGAATACACTTGGCATTCAGCACGATAGTTTCCAGGGAGGATCACGTAGAGGTCAACTTGACAGAGTATATTAATAGCAATAAGACTGGTAGTTCGCATTACCTAACAATAACAAAACAGATGGTTTTGACATTCCAGTTTCATCAATAAAAAAAACTTTTTTATCATCAGAATATTATTATATAATAGGACAGATAAACTATCTCTACTAGGGGGAGAAGGATTGTTAGTAATGGAAACGTGAACTCCCATAGTTATCAATATACTCTGTCAAGTCGACCATTTGAAACCATTGTAATCAGAATTGTTGCTGAATCCGTCGCAATAGACTAACTGACCTGCTTTCACCCTTTGACCTATCATCCCTCACTAGCGCAAACGAGGTGGCCATTCCATTATCATCCATTAAAAAAAAAAAAAACTGTCTCTACCATTTGCTGCATTATAAAAATATCTAGATAGAGAATATCTGTACTCATCTCTATTTATGGACATATCTATATATATAGAGAAGAGTTATTATAAAATTGTAAATTCCAATATCTTAAACCTGTTTTGAATTACACAATCAAAACAAATAATTTTGTTCGTAGAAAAAAATATAATTAGATGTTGGTTATTAAGGTGAGCAATATCAATAGAGCAAAAACAAACATACTAATAATATGTATGTAGTAAAAAAAGGAATTATTGAAAGTAATCAACGTACTGCTTCCTGTTCGTATGTTTGTGGGTTCCGTATTTATTATTTTATTACTGGGCTATTTAAAAATAGAACTGTAAAGTTTTTTTTTTATTTATTTCTGGTGCACCAAGCAATGATGGTATTTATTACCCAACCAAATTAAAAAGTTTATATTATCCATAAACTTAGTATAACGTACTTACATTTTATAATCTAAGATATTATCTTAAGGTTAAATTGCTTTTTTTAACTTCAAAAGGAGTACCCCGACTTGATAAGATGCTTAGTAGATAGTTTTTTAACAAACTTCAAATAAAGAGAAGATTTAATTTAGTTTTACTTTTAATGTTTACTAACTCAGAATTTATAATCCATCATATATAATCTGATTTGGAAAATTCCTTTTTTATCTTAAAGAATATATTTTCTTATTGTTACTATAGAAATTTTACCAAAATCGATTTAGTCGTTTAGTTCTAAAATCAAAGTAAATAGTTTTGTTACTATTCAAGTTGCTATTTTTTTCTTTTGTGAAAGTAAACCTCCAATTCAAAGTAATGGAAGATTTTGATTAACAAGATTAATGATATACAATAAAAATATATATTTTTCCTTTTTTTTTTATAATAATATTTTGACTTACCTTCTTTCGTCGTATACGGAATCTTTTTCTATAATTAGACAACACACACTTCACTGGATTTTTTTAACAGGCCAGCACATGCCTATTATCTATCCACTAGGGTTTAATTAATCATGCTTCTAATTAATAACTTAGACGTTAATTTAATATCACGCTATATACTCGTGAAAGGAGTGGAGCTTTATAAAAATAATGTGTATGGTTTATGGATGGAATGGATGAAAAATAATGGAATTATTATAATATCATGCATAATTTACCAGTTTTATCGCCTTCAAAAGGGCACATGTACTCTCAGCCGTGTGATCCCGGCATAGAATGGCCCATCCCTTCCTGTCGCGTAAGAGGCGACTGAAGGAATTTTATGGTTGAGAGATGGCCAGCAGTGTCCCTCTTAAAGCATTATCAAAGCCTAACTGCTGTTACCAATCCGTCGAAAAGCGTGGCAACTACTGGCAAACCCTCTCTTATGGGCGCAACCTGTTTTTTTTATGGGTGAAAATGATATGGTAATCCCGCCTGCGCTAACGGAATACGCTGGCGGAGCACCAGTGAAGGATGATCGATGAGAATGAAAACAGGCCAGTTAGCCCATCATGATAAATTCATCAGGAATTAACCATGATAGTTTCAGGGGGAACCGCGAGGAGGTCGACCTGACTGGGTATATTGCTAGCAATGGAATTCTCAGTCTCCATTACTAACAATCCCTTTCCCCCACGACCTATGTTTTGCTGTGGGCAGTTAATGGCTGATATGTACTTTCAGACACTTCTTTGCACGTAGCTGATATTCTGAAAAATTCTGGGACGGGAGCTTTCATCATAATCATCATCATTATCCAACCATATTTGTACCAGCTACTTAAAGGCAACGATGAATGATGAAATAGATTTCTTCACTCAGAAACTTTTAAGAGGCAACTATGGGATAAGAATATGGTAGAGTGATACCCAGATTGGTGAAATATTTAGTTAGCCATGAAAATTCAGCAAAAAGACAATATACATACCTTCAGCAAGAAGATATACCTTATTTTTTTTTTTACTACATTACTATAGATAATGGCTTATCTAGATTGGTTTTTACGATTCCGTTATTCCCCTTGTTGACTTTGATATTATACTTTGATAGTACGTGTGTGTTCTACCAAAAAAAAAAAAAAACACCTACTTCAATTGTGGCCAAAGCTGTTATTTTGATTTAAGAACTAAACTACTGAACTGTTTATGATGAAATTTTTATGGAACCTATCTGAGAGTATATCCTTTTAGATTAAAAAGTGGTAATCGATTTTTGACTGGCCGAATTGTGATGTAACATAAAAAACACAAGCAAAATTAGAACCTCTTTTTTTGAGGTCGGTTCAAAACCAGCCTTTAGTAGATAAGTAACTGAGTATCGTAAATCTCGTGATAATGAAAGAGAAGGAGGTGATCGATGTAAGTCCTCTATAAGGAAAAGAGGGTATAACCAAATCTTTCTGAAGGGACTATGGGACTTTGATTATCCCTTATAAAGATTTGATTATAGTTTTGATAATATTAAATAATAATTGAAGCAATACTTATGAAACTTTATAATTATTATTTTTTTATATATAGTAACATTTTTATCAGTAGAAAATTAAATTAAATTAAAAAATCACCATCATCTATTTTTGTTACTGTTTCTCCGCATCTTCTCTTTCTTCCTCTATTTCTTGGGTGATAGAATTGATAATTTCTTGCTCCAACATATTTACTGGCTGGTTTCTTTTTATAACGGCCACCTATAATAATATTTTGAAAAAAATATATTATATTTCTTTTTATATTTTTTTCAAAGACTTAATCGAACGATTTCTATTCTAAAAAAAAAACATAGATTTATATTTGGAATTCATTCAAAATTGCCAAAAAGAGATTTAGTGAAATCTAAATCTTTAAAAAATATCACAATTTCTTGCGCAATAAAATAATATCCTACGAAAAATTAGTGTTCAAATGTCTTCTTTGCCAATTTTGAATTATCTACAGAAAGATTACAGCATGGAGTTCTTCAAAAAAAGGGGTAAAGTGGTTTCTTCGGCAATGCGCGCGTAATGTCCCTGGTATTACAGGCGTTCATAGGCTATGGTAACTGCTTACCATGAGATGGATCGTTTGCTTGTTTGCCACCTGAATGGTATAAAAAAAACCTAGTTCTGTTCTTTTTATGAAGAGTGGAACATTTTGATGTTTGGACCTCCAAAAAAAATAAATACTCACATCTATATTTCTTTGCCCCGACCGCACCACTTCAAGTAAACATCTGATGGCCAGTTTAATTGCTCCTTTGTCGGTAGCCACAACTCCTGGTGTGTAGTTTTGTTCTAGAAACTCCCTGGTCGTCTTGTCACATCTTCCTGTAGAACAAGCCTGACAGATAGAATGGAAAACTGTTAAATTCAAATATCAGCGGTAGACACATTGCTTTGGGTAATAAGGACCCATATTTGATTCTGTGTCGGGTCAATTTAGGAAAGAAGAAATTGTACTCTGTTATGTCCATTATATTGCCCTTGTCTACAGGCGACGGTTACCGTTTACCATCAGGTTGGCCGTCAGCTTATTTGCCATTTATATATATATATATATATATATATATATATATATATATATATATATATATATATATATATATATATATATATATATATATATATATATATATATATATATATATATATATAATGATAGCATCCATTGAATATTGAATATAAGCCTCTCGTAGACTAATGAAATGGTTAAAGTAGATAAAAAATCTTTCATATAACTAAGAAACACCCATTCTTTTATAAACTTGAATAGCACCATGGACCTCATAGACGAAGCTACGAATTTAACCTTTGACCTTACTGACTTTTGTTACGAAATACAAAATATTTAAAGTACTAACTATTGCTTTTGATAACCACTTTGAAATGGCGTATTAAGATTGTATTTCACAAAAAAAAAACCGACTACAGTTATGGTAAAACTAGTTATTATGATTTAAAAACTATATTAGTAAACTTATTTTACTAAAATTTGTTTAAACCCATCCGTAAATATATTCTTTCAGATAAAAAAAAAATTATAACTGACGGAGTTATGAGATAACAAAAATAAAAAAAAAATACAATCGAATTAAGAACCTCCTTTTTTTTATGGTAAATAGGTTGATAAAAAATACTAGATTCAAAATATGACCTTTAGGAAACCAATTATAAAAATCACATCTATTTTTGATACAATAGTTTTTGTATGGTTTCGGATCAGACAGACAATTTTAAAAATTGTAATTTCGCCTTTTGTTGTTCTTATTTAGACCAACAGAATAGACCTCATTCGATTTTTTCTTAAATATTCTTTATGTACAAACATTGACAAGTTATAAATTTATTATGTTAATATAATTTTAAATAAATTCATTAAATTGTTTACCTTCCACTCATAGTAGATTCCAGAAGGTTCTGTCTGGAATAGATGTGGATTGCCGTCATAATCGAACCCTCCAATAAGGCAGGATAATCCAAAAGGTCTCCTTCCATTGCTCTGCGTGTGTTGCTGTTTCATCTCAGCTATATATCTGGTTATATATTCGATAGTAACAGGATCTTCGACGGTCAGCCGATGGGACTGGCATTCTATTTGAGCTCTACAATTTCAGATGGTATTATTAATTAATTTCTCATATACATAGGTACTGATCGGAATAGACCAGGACTAGAATGTTTACTATATTTTTTTTTTATACAACTTAGAATGGCAAACAAGCTGACGGCCCACCTGATCGAAAGTGGTAACCGTCGCCTATAGACATGAGCAGTACCATGGACATAACAGAGTACACCTATCCCCCGATTTACACGGTAGATACGTTCCTGAGAAAAACGTGTAAATCGAAAATTAAAAATTTTCAAGTCAAAACCGTGTAAATCGAAAAGCTTGCAGAAAATGCATAATTTTGCTATTTAAAAGTTGTGATTTTATTCAATATTTTTAGGTGTACACAGAAATAAAAATAAAATGCATTGACAGGTTAAAATATGTAATATATTACGAAAACACTGTTTTTTTATTTAATTACAATACATTAAACAGAAGAACAAAAAATAAAACCAAAGGTGTTTTATTATCCTTCATCACTATTAGAAATTACTCTCATTCTTTTTTTTGGAATCGAAGGTTGGAATTCACTTTCATCACTCGAAGTTATTTGTGCCGATTCAATGTTTGAAGCAGAAATATTTACATTCTGAGAGGTGGTAATAAAATCGGTTATTATATACCCATACTAATAGTATTGCCAGCTGCAACACTCTTTCTAATTGTGTTTTCATTTGTTCTAATAGTTCTTATTGTAACTTCGTTCATGTTATACGATTTTGCAACATCTACTACTCTATCTCCCTTTCGTAAGCAATCCAAAATTTCGATTTTAGTTTCTAAAGAAATAACTTTTCTTTTAACTTCTTTCGACATTATAAGCCTATTTTTTTTTTATTTATGTTAATTTATAAAAATCTTAATTATGCACTCACTTGTAATTTACGAATATGAAAAATTAAATCTTTCTGACACTGTGATACTTTTACTGAAATACAATTTTCCGTAGATAAAACTTTAATTTTATGCGAAGAAATACAGACACAGTGTGCATGTGCAGCAAGTCAGCACATAAGCTCGGGATTCCCCGTGAGATGTGTACAGAGCGCACGTGTTCAAACACAGTAGCATTTAGTAGAGTGCGATAAAACAAAAAAAAACTTATTTGGAAAACCGTGTAAAAGCGAAAACGTGTAAAACAAGTACCGTGTAAATCGGGGGATAGGTGTATACTGTTTCGCCCATGATACCCCCCATGCGTTGCCATTCCTGAGGACTCAGGTGTTATTCCTCTGTACCCTGTAGATTCACGCCATATCCCACCATTCAAACCGAAACACAGCCATGCATACACAACTGCTTCACGGTTGAAACACGAATGGGACAGAGGTACCCAAGCAATCAACTTTTGTACAAAGTCTCCCTCTGGTAAAAGTCTATTGTAAAATCTAAACCAATTTTGTTTCTGTCGTATCATATTGAATTGGGATATATCCTGTAAAGACATGTTGACCAAAAAATAAAATAAATGTTTAATCCTGTCGAAAATATCCAGAAAAAAAAAATTAAAAAGAAGTGAAAAGGAGTAACAACTCTTCTTGCATAATGGTGCAAATTTTCATCATAACATTGAATGGCCAAAAATTATATAAAAGACCAAGTTCACTTTAAGTTGATCATGTGTGGATACCTTTTTAATGTCCATTGCATAAAACAAAACATAGCTGTCAAATTTATTTTTTTAACCAATTTTCCTTTAATTTTTAACAGGAATTATATCACTATGATTTATTTAACCAATAAAAAAAAATCATTCAAAGAAGGGTTAATCTATGCCAAGCCTATAAATAGTATCTAGGGGACGGAGAAAAGGGATTGTTAGTAATAGGGTTTAACAGCCTCATTGCTAGCAATATATTCTATCAGAGCGAACTTCACCCCCTGAAATTCTTGTGGAATCGTCACGATGGGCTAACTGACCTGTTTTCATCCTCACGTATCATCTCTCACTGGTACTCCGCCAGTGTATACCGGTAGCGCCGCCTGCACTATTATGGCTGTATTATATTATCTATTATAATGGATTACCATCATTTATTATCCATTAAATACAGTATCTAAGGGCTAATACAAAAATTCACTACGTTGTCGCAAACTTAGCTACTTAGTAATCAAATATATATTTCTCAGTAACATAAAATACACGACTTTAACAAGAATTATAGCCTGTATCATTTAAGATGATTAAGGATTCTAACAATACCCCATACATTTATATCTAATTAGGGATTTAGAAGTTATCTTCATTACATAGTATAAAACAAAGTCGCTGTCGCTGTCTGTCCGTCCCTATGTATGGTTAAATCTTTAAAACTACGCAACGGATTTTGAAGAGGTTTTTTTTAATAGATAAAATGATTCAAGAGGAAGGTTTACATGTATAATACATGCATAATACAGTAGAGGAACACTGATAATTTTAGAGGTTTCTAATGTGATGTGATGTAATGTGCACCCGTGCGAAACCGGGGCGGGTCTCTAGTAACTAATAAAGAGGAAAAATTTAATGTTTTTTTTTTTTTGTATTGGATGATCTCAAAACTACTCGTACTTAAACGATTTTAAAAATTGTTTCGACTATAGAAAGCTACATTATCTTATAGGAGGCTGTAATTTCAAAATAATTAAAGATTGTGTCCCACAAAAAATCGACTTCATCTGTGATAAAACCAGTTATTTTGATCTAAAAACTAAACTACCGAAACGATTTTGTTAAAATTCCTATTGGACCAATCTCTAAGTAGCCTTTCAGATAAAATAAATCCAAATCGCTTTACAGCTGACAGAGTTATAAAGTAACAAACTTAAAAAAAATACAATTTAATTGAAATCCTTCTTCTTTTGGAAGTAGTTACAAAAAATAATTATATTTAAATACCCGTGCGAAGCCGGGACACGTTAGTTGTGCAATATACAAACTTACGCACACGAAGCCTGAAAACTTAGCTTTTTGACAATTGTGTAAATAACTAACCTAGATATTAGCACTCTAGCATCAGCCCTCAATCCAGCAAACACCAACGTAACATGCTCGTCCAACAAAACAATCTTCTTCTCGGTTCGTTCTTCCTGAAGTTTTGCAACGGACTTTTTCTCCACAGCCAGAACTATCACATTGTCTCCCCTTATACCCACGGCTGCAGAACCTCGCCTGGTTGCTTCCTGAGCGTATTGCACTTGCAGCAATTGTCCATCTGGTGAGAATACTGTGATCGCTCGATCGTAAGTGTTCATTGTAAGTTATCGAATAAAAAATAATAGAATTTTGACAATTGTTTATGGTACTCAAAATCTGCTTTTTTACAACTTAGAATAGCAAACAAGCTAACGACCCTCCATCAGATTAATTACTATTGTTATTCAATATCTCTGGGCCCATATTATGAAAAAAAAATTAGATTCTAGTTCTCTAATCTATGATAATTTTTTAAAGCATTGACTCTGAATCTAAGAACTAAAATGTTTTTGTACTGAATTTATATATAGACACATGGCAGCGTGTCAAGCCAAGTCATTCCAAAAACTCGCAACACACCAGCCGTGTGTAATATTACACGCACACGAACGGGATATTTATTATGTTTTTCATGATCTATTTCATTGTTCATCGTGTATTATCTTGACAAAATTAGTGTACACGAGAAAACCTTTTCGATTAAAAACAATATCGGTCCAAATATAACAAAGATATCGTGTAATGTAAAACATATATTCTGTTGAGAATCTTCACCTTTTGAAGTCGCATTAAAAATGTCTCGAAACTTAAGCTTGTCTGTTACAATATATAATTTCTGTGATATAAGTAATAATTTTTGAATAAGATTTTAGAATTATCAGTCGTCAAATTCAATCACCAAGTGATTATTTCATTCTTGTGTATATTTCACGTCTTCGTAGTGGTCCAAGATCCTCCTGTAATTCTGCTCCATTTAAACTTTCTGTCATAGAGTTAGATCTTTTAAAATTCAAACTGTTAGATAAATCAACAACAAGAAACTGGAATTCGTTAACGAATCAGCTACCTGGAAACAGTTTTGATATGAGAATAAATATTCTTGTATTTTCTGATCTGTTGTATGTAATATACTTATTTTATTATTAAAAAATCATAAAGCCTCAATCAAAAATTTTATTATAACTAATAATAGGAAGTATATTTGTATCGATTTCGTCAGTATTTCGCACCTAATGTATAAATACATATATCGGCCGTGTTACGTGCTTGTTGTCATTGTAAATATTACGTAATTGTTTATTGAGTGTGTACTCTGTATACCCACGTAGAACTTGTATAATTTGCTTCTGTATTCATAATTACTAGCTATCTTCACATTTGATCCTTTACATAGTAGGTAGAGAGAAAGGGGTATTAAAAAGCACGTTTTGTTTCACAAAAATGCGAATTTAACCGTAAATACACCGATGTCTAACAACTGTAATTAATATGTAGATACATATAATTATTTTATTTTATATTTTTAAACTATCATTTCGAACATTTAATTATACATTATCATCATACCTAGTTGTACGACAATTAGTCCGTTCACAATTCTTGAAAAAATTGCTCTCAGCAATAAGATCTCCTTACTGTGCTTAAAAAATTGTATCCTTACATTTATTGTCTTGCTTATTTCCCTATACTCTGTAATGTAAATAATGTAAACTCATTAAACAGTAGCAAATGTTTCGTAGACACGAGTAAATATTTGAATTTAGAACTCGAAATCGCTGACAGTCCACTTGATGAAAGTGGTAACTGTCAACTTAATATCAACTACCACCATTAACATCAAAGAAACTAGTGTGGCGCCTACGCTATCTCTCATTCGTAGCATTTCTGAAATCTAAGTTTTTTTTATGTAATTTTACTATTAAATCCCATACTTTAAGCCAAAATAGGCACCTAAATACACCTACTTAGTGGTAGGAACATATCTATATGAGTGACTGTAGAATCTCGACTAGTAGCTTCAGAAATAGAGAATAGACCTTCAGCTTCTACACCACTGCTTGTTCGTTTGCTGTGGAGGAGGGGATTATTAGTTCTTAATGGGGTCTAGTAGCCTGGTTACTAGCAATATACCCGATCAGGTCAACCTCCAAGCGGTAATCTCTCGAAACTATGATAGTTAATTCTTAGTGACATTCACAGTCTACAATGGGCTTACTGACCATGGCCGTTTATCATCAGACGGGCTGTCTGCTTGTTTGTTACTTTTGTAGTATAAAAAAAAAAACCGATCTAAATTTATTATCACCTATAATAGAACAGTTAGGGTTACCATTCATATATCAACAATAAAGAATCATCAATGATGATATCCTTTTGGAATTACAAATTTGACATGTTTCCAACCAGTTATGACCGAATAAACACTCATCTCAGCACATTTGAGCAAAGTCTAGAATGTCAATGTCCTGATGATTTTATTGTTTCTCAAACAATTCTGAGATGTATACATTACAATGTTAAATATGTTCTTACTAATACCATAAATGCAAAAGTAACTGTCTGTCTATTTGCTGTCTTTTCGTGAATTTTATTATGAAAATGAATTGGACCTTGGAGAAGGACATAGGATACTTTTGTTGAGAAATAAAACTTAAGGGTGGGGGGGTGAAGTAGAAGATGAAAGTTTGTATGGGAAACCAATCATTTCTTAAGTAGTAAGGGATACAAAACTCATCATTATCATACTTTTGGTTCAAATTAAAGAGTGTTTCTACGTTTTTGAAGTACTAATTCTACGTATATTAAGTTAGTAGGGTCATATGTATACTGTAGTGTCATATAAAATGTGTTGGTTGATGTCGAAAAGCGACTTTACTAGAATCCACTAAATGGTTCCTAAACTACGCAGTGGTGGTATTAAAATTATATAACTAGCTTATAATTAATTTATGGTAAAATTGAAACCACTAGAATCCTTTTAAGATAGTGTTTCATCAGGAAACAGAACTTTGTCTCTAAGAATCATAGAACAAAAACGACAAAGATTATCTATTCTATAAATTAGTATTTATTTGCGATTTAGTCATAGTAAAGTCTCGCCTATATCTTTCTCCATTCCAATAAAGTGTGGTACAAAAGGCAGACTTAATACTGTAAGCATTTTCTACGAGTCAACCTTTGAGATGTGCAGAAATACTCGATGGCGGTTTAAAAAATAAAATTATTTATATTTTAGTATAAGGTGGTCATTACGTATTTTTTGTGTATATATGTTGTAATTTGTGTGCTGTAAATAATGCAAATAAAATTATCTATCTACGTATATATGTAATTTGTATATACAAATATTCATAAAATAAACATAGTATTTATATATTAATACCATAAGTGCAAAACTCATTTTAAAATTTATACTTTTGGTAAGATACAAGAATATGACAATACCATGAGATAATATAAAAAAAGAAAATAAGCAGTATTATTTTTATTATTATGGCAATACCTACTATTCGACCGTCTCAAAGTTTGCCTTGCATGTACACGGAACATAAATACAGAATATGCGGCAGTGGATGGAGCCAAGTTTGCAAATTATATTTACGATCATGCGAAAACTACGGCAATATAGTATCATAATGGATTAAGTAGACTAATTTTGAAAATAATTACACTAATTTATTTGCAAATTCACTGTTATAGTAGGCAATGTTTATAATTTACCTACCATTTCATTTATGGTATATATATATATATATATATATATACTCTTGATAAATTGTAATTTGTCTCACTTTTTCGTAGTAACATTTTTATTGTCGTAATTTATTTGCAAACTACAAACCGATTCTGTCCAAAACGGTGTGCGGTCATTTTGTCTAAATTCGTAGAAATGGAGGCGGTTGGGGTCATTCACATTTCTGATGGTAGCTGTTATTTTTCAAGCGACTTCAAAGAGAGAATCTTGGTCACATCTGAAACAAATTTGGTATTTATTTTACAATGTGCAGGTTTCATTTGCATTTAAATCCCTTTTTTGTGGAGTGAAATTATACTTCTGAAACTTGCTTATCGCGTTGATAATTCTTTTTAAGATATTTAACAACAATATAGTAGTTTTTGTTGCAATTTAGAATGGGATCCAAACTGACGGCCCACCTGATCACCTGATGGAAAGTGGTAACTATCGCCTATACCAGGATTCTCCAAACTTTGACGCCTTAGTACATAATAATTTTTCCAGTATATTCCTGTTATATTTCTGTCTGAATGCTTCTTTAACGCTTCACAGTAATAGTAAAAACAATAAGACATTGGCTATCGCGGATCGGACTGATGGCATTAGTCTTAAGCTGTCACGAGTCGTATTGATGGCACTGGCGGACCGGATTTGGTCCGCGGGCTGCAGTTTGGAGATCCCTGTTCTACAGTACTAAAATATTGTAATAGTAGTGACTTATTTTTATCTTAACTATTAATTGTAATTATTACTAAAGAGGAAAAGATTAGATTTTTTTGCTTGGAATAAAAAAACACTAAAAATACTTGACCAATTTTAAAAATTACCAGAGGGAGACTTTGTACAAAAGTCGATTGCTTGGATACCTCTGTCCCATTCGTGTTTCAACCGTGAAGCAGTTGTGTTTGCATGGCTGTGTTTATTATGAGAATTTACTGGGTACAGAGGAATAACACCTGAGTCCTCAGGAATGGCAACGCATGGGGGGTATCATGGGCGAAACAGTATACTCTGTTATGTCCATGGTACTGCTCATGTGTATAGGCGACGGTTACCACTTTCCATCAGATGGACCGTCAGCTTTTTTGCCATTCAAAGTTGTATATAAAAAAAATCTCTTATCTATAGAAACCTACGTTATCAGTGAGTAACAAGGGTTGAATTTTATAATGTATTTAAAAAAAAATCAGGAATTGCGTTTTTAATATGAGACTATAGTAGTGTTATACGTTCTATGTTATAAAATAAATAATGGCGGTTACAAAATACGAAAAAATGCTAAACTTATTTATCATTAGTAATTCAATACTCTTTTTGTGCCTCTAATACGATATTATTAAAATATATATATAAACACGTAAATTTATGTTCGCGTTCCTTAAAATGTCTATCTAAACGCTTGTATCCAATTCATCTATCTCTAATAATTCCTTATTGACATGCAAATAGTAATTTTAATAGAGATATTCCGCCATCTTGTTTTGGACAGCTTTTTTAACGTTGTAGTGTAGGTATTATAAATTTAGAGAGGAAATGTTGTCAGAATTTTTTAAATCCATTTGATGTTTTTGACCTTTTCGTAAATTTTATTTGGCATACTGATTTACGAGTGTAAATTCTAATCTGGATTATTTATTAACATTTTTAAAGTATTGGAAATAAAATTTAATAGTTGTAAGATTATGTCAATAAAAACAGTAAATTTTGCATAAAATCAATACCGCAATTTTTTCATGAATGGTAATGGAATGGTAACCCATTCTGTGCTATCAGTATACCCTGGCGGAGTACCAGTGAGGAATGATAGATGAGAATGAGACCAGGTCAGTTGGCCTATCGGGGCGATTTTATCAAGAATTAACCACGCTGGTTTCCTGAGGAGACCGCGTGGAGGTCGACTTGATAGGGTATATTGCTAGCAATGCGGCCGCTAGTCCTAGTTACTAACAATCCCTATGGTAGAAAACTTATCTGTTGCAAGAAGAGTCCTTAGAATGAGTACAGAATGGAGATTTCCTTCTTTTAACTTTGATAGCTTACGAGAATATTCACCAAAGAACTAAAGTGACCGATATTTTTTATACTATTATTGTGGTAAACAAGCATACGACCCGTCTGATGGTAAACGGGGTTATCATAGTATATGGACACCTGTAACACCTGTAACACGCGTGCGTTATCATACCTCAAGAAACCTTAATACACCCTTATTGAAAAACTCCATGCTGTAGTTCCAAGTGCATCATTCGAGGTGTCTGCATCATTGCCTGCCTACAAATAATTTGACTCGTGACTTCATTTGTTTCTCATTAACAAATAAAGTGAATACTTATATCTTTTGTCGTAAACGGTGTGTAGGCGGGCAATAAGCCCATTGATATGTACAAATATAACACGTGACATACATACGAAGTAACAAGGTCACATCCGAATTTCCAAAGACAAATTTCCAAATTTTTAATTCACGACTAATGTTTAACGCGACGCGATTACGTGTAAATCAGTAAAGAGAATTGGTGGTCTACCATGAAATGGTTTCCGAATTTTCGGGCTAAATTCGTGTTTTTGTTCATACCGAAATCGACCCAGTAAATGGAGCTTAACATTTCGTTCATCATAAATCCTATCCTAATAGTCCCGTGGAACGATATTATAATATTTTTAATAATTTTAAATGTATTATGTTATGTTATTTTAACATCAAATGGTATTATGTTATTTTAACATCAAATTTCTGTTTCGTTCGTCCCCGAAATTTCGGAAAATATTTCATGGTAGGCCCTCAGGTAAAGTCCCGAACGTGAAATTAAAATACATATGTATGTGCAACAAACAATGCAATATTTTTTTTACTCTGGAAATTGTATAAACTGATGGTTAACGACCTTCTTAATATTTTTTTTTATGTTGTCCAACAAAAGTAATGTCCGCCAGTTTTAATTTCTTAAATACTAAGGGCTATAAGAATAATAAAATATATTTAGAGAATATAGAATAAAACAGTCATACGAAAATTAATTAAAAGTGCTTACGGACAAACATACTTAATAAAGTTAATTTTCATATAAGAATAATGTTTTTCTTATGAGACAGAATGGCAAACACGCCCACCTGATGGACAGTGGTAACCGTCGTCTATACCAATGATTAGCACCATGCCTACAGAGATTATTATAGCACAGCTTTCGACTTATGGGGGAAAAACTGATAGCCCCATCACCTGCTCCCCCTGGAAACTATCGCAGTTAATTCTTGGTGAATTCATCGTATCATGGCAAAATTAATTATTATGATTTCAAAACTAAACTGCTAAACCGATTTTCATAAAAATTTCTATGAGACCAATCTGTAAGTTTATCCTTTCAAATAAAAAAGAATTTTCCAAATCGATTTATAACAGACGGAGTTATAAGGTAAGAAACATTAAGAGAAATACAAACAAATTGAAAGTCTCCTTTTTGAAGTCAGTTAAAAGGAGACCCCCCCCCATTTGACATTGGCAAGTTGAGAGCTCTTTGAGGAAGAGGGGCCTCAAAGAGCTCTCAACTTGCCAATGTGAAACGACGTGACGTCACCAATTCTTGCGTAGGCGCCTAGGGGCGGACAAAGCCTATTGCCTATTCTGTACAGTGATGTCATCCACTGACATATTGAACGATTGTTCATACATACGAGTATTTAGTGAATCGAACTGATAGTTTTTGACAGGTACTATCTCTGAGTGTCAATTAAACTTGCATCTTGCCCTTTATATCTGTGACATCTACATAACTAGACACTATTATCACTTAATTAGCTATTTCCCATGACTTCGCCCACGTGAATCGCTTTATAAAGTACTAGTTTTCACCTGCGACTTTGTCCGCGTGACCGGGATATGTTTACTGAACGGGATAAAAAATATTCTAGGTATATCCTTCTCTATCCCATATAGTAAGTGTAAACTAAATTTTATAGTAATTGATTTAGCCATTAGGTCGCTATTGGGTAATAAACAAACAAACAAACTTTTACATTTATAATATTAGTAAAGAATCATCATCTTCCCACCCTTATCCTAATTATTATTTGGGGTTGCCGTAATGATTTTTATCCATATCGTCATAGTCGTAGAATACTGACGGATCTGACAAAGATTACATATATAGATCCGTCAGTATTCTACGAGTATGACGATATTACAAAAAGATTTGGCTTATAGTTTTACGACCGGCCGCCTGTCTGACGTCGTATTAGTAAAGAGTAATTAATATACGAAAAATACATCCGAGGCGTGCATTCAGGCTCTCGCGTTACAGCCGCTCAAGACTAATGCTCCCGAATGGTTCCGAAACTAGTAGAGCTTTCTCGACCAAATTACACGATCAAATCAAACTGGTAGTTATTATATTGAAACATAATTATGCATTTACAAAACTTTTAACAGTAAAAAAAAAAACAGAAATATAATCCAGCCTCCTCCTTCAAGTAGTCGGATAATAAATGTAAATCTTATCTCATTTAAATAATGATGAATGGAATGTTCATAATAAAAAAAAAAAAACATTTTAACGAACGCAGTGCTTCGATATCTTTAAACTTTCGACAAATGGCGGCGGTCATAAATACAATTTACAAGCAATAATAGCAGCGATACCTCGAGGCGCCGGCGACGTTCAGTGATAATCAATATACATACGTACACAATGATATTATACTTACCTACTTATGCCCACAGCGATCTGATTGACATCAATTTTAGACCCATTAATAGTAGATACAACTTGTTGAAGGAAATTTTAGAAAGAAGCTCTTAAATTGTTTATTGTTGGGATTCTTGTCATTCTTAGTGTATTTTTGGTGTTCGCTTGTAAAATAATTTTACATTTATCATCAGCATCATCATACATACATACATACATACATATCTGTCACGCCTGTCTCCCATTAGGGTAGGCAGAAACAATGGAACGCCAAATGCTTCGATTCAAACAAACCTCTTTCGCGTCTTCCACATTCATCAATCTTTTCATACACGCTTGCCGGTTACGGGTACTTTTAATTTGGCCCTTCTTCAGCACGTCGCCTATTTGGTCAACATACGTCCGTCTAGGGCGGCCCCTACCGACATCTCCATTCATTCTTGCTCGATAAATCTCTTTCGTAATTCTTCTTTCATCCATCCTCTCCAACATCATCATATCAGTCTTTAACATACACCTCTCATAAAAGTGAGAGTTTTCCCAATAGTTGTTACTCTTAGTAAGCGGGTTAGCAACCGCAGTTAGGTTGTTGGTGATGTTTAACCCTCAGACCGGGCATCTCGCGATTTCCGCGTGCCGTATCTACTAGTTTAATTTTACGCATCTCGTGATCTCGACGTGCTCGCATTTTTTTATGTTTACTGACGTTGTTATCCCGCGATTTTTGTTTTGGTAATTTTTTTTTGATGTGTGAAAATGGTATTGTAACCCCGCCTGTGCTAACAGGATACGCTGGCGGAGCACCAGTGAAGGGTGATAGATGAGAATGAAAACAGGTCAGTTAGCCCATCATGATGAATTCGTCAAGAATTAACCATGATAGTTTCCAGGGAGAACCACGAGGAGGTCGACCTGTTTGGGTATATTGCTAGCAATGGGATTCTCAGTCTCCATTACTAACAATCCCTTTCCCCCCTGTTTTGGTAAATTGATATTGTTTCTCAGAATCCCGCTAGATGGGTCAAGTACTCAAGTCAAGTCAAGTACTCGTACTGCTGTTTATTGTCAAAGCAAAGTGCGAAAAAAAAAATACGCGGTCAGACAGTTAAGAGGGATGCTGCTTCCCATCTCTCTATCATTAAGTTCCCTTAGTCCCTCTTAGGACACTAACAGGAAAGGAAAGGGTGACCGACCGATGTGACACTGTCTGACATAAAATCGGAAGATATAAGTACCTACTTATTTTGGAAGTCGTTTAAAAAACAAGAACAAATATGAAACGTCATCATATTTAATCCGCTTAAAATCACATCCATTGAATAGGACGGATGTAATGGTAGCGTTGAACAAATCAATAAAAGCCGTAAGTAGACATGAACCCAAATACCCACATAAACGAACCGTTACACCGTTCAGCAGACCAGTTCACTAATGTTTTTTGGACGGTCTGTCCATCCGTTTAAAGCTGCAAGTAATTCGTTGAACATATAATATGCATACGCATGGAGGGTATCATGAGTGAAACAGTATACTCTGTTATGGCTATGGTACTGCTCATGTCTATAGGCGACGGTTACCACTTTCCATCAGGTGGGCCGTCAGCTTTTTTGCCATTCTAAATTGAATTATATATATATATATATATATATATATATATATATATATATATTTTTTTTTTTTTTTTTTTTGTTTTTTTTTCATGGTCTCGCATAGTAAAATTGGTGCTTAAAACGTTTTTCCTAGAAAGTATGGGGTATGGGGTTTTTCAAAAAAGGTATATTAAAGTTTCTTCAGGATCGGCAACGCGCACGTGACACCCTTAATGTTGCAGGCGTCCATAGGCCTACAGTAACCGTTTACCATCAGATGGGTTGTATGCTTATTTGCAATCTTTGTGGTAAAAAAAAACAGGTGGAAAGTTTTATATGTACTCGTATATATAAACTATATACATAATTACATAGCATACGGTCCGCCTGATGTTAAAAAAGTGCTACAGCCTATGCTAACATGTAACTTACTAAAAACAGTACCAGAGGCGGGTAAAGTCGTTGTTAAAAACTAGTTAGTGAATATTTAAATGAAATATTAATTAAGCTGAACTCGATTTGATTATCGACTAATTGAATTCAAATGATTTATTGAAAATAAGTAAAAGAATTTTTAAAATCGGTCGTTATTGAGTTTATCTATTTTTATTTTATTTTATTTATTTGGCGCACAAAGTTAAGAAGTTACTTCACACCGAAGTTTACAAATATATAAACTTAAACTATACATATATACATGCAAGTACATTAATACTCGTATATTTTTCAGGTAAACTTGCCACAACATGTGCACACAGCGTGATCCAATAATAAATGCGACTGCAACAAAGCCAAAAGTTACAAGTGAATAACCAAAAAAATAAAATCTTTCCTATTTATAATATTAGTTTATTAGACTACCTGTTTCCCTCGGTTTTGCTAGTAGTCGTATCGTGATATTGATTTGCCTATACTCGTAATTTTTCTCAAGAAATGAGCTATTAGATACAAAAAGAATTTTACAAATCCAACTATTAGCTACAGGGATTAACACGTTCAAACAAACAAACCTTTCTGTTTTATTATATTAATGTAGATTAAGCAAAAACAGATTTTTCAACCGACTTCGAAAAGAAGGATATTCCCAATTACTTACAGATTGGTTCCATAGAAATTTTATTAAAATCTGTTTAGGAGTTTAATTTTTAAATTAAAATAACTGGTTTTTTTTTTTATGGGATACAATATTATTTATTACTAGTAGTTTTACTCAGACACCGGATGGAGACTATCGGAGCCGCGTTTGAAATCAAAGCAACTGGTTTTAACACAGTTGATTTTTTTTTGTTTTACACTACCCCTCCCCCCTACTCAAATGCACGTGTATTTTTTTGGTACAAAATATTTAAAAAATATTCAAAGTATTATCTTTAAATATAGATAATTCCAGGTATATTAATAACAATGGACTAACTGACCTGCGTTCATTCACACCTATCATCTTCCGCTGGTGCCTCGTCGGTGTATACCGAAAGCGCGGGCGGAGTTACTATTCCATTTTCATCCATTAAAAAAAATACTATTTATAATTACTCCTCTCCATCCAAAGGTTGCTTGGAAGAGATCGCTCTTAGCGATAAGGTCGCCCATTGTCTTCTCATTTTAATTTTCTCTTGTAATTGTTTATATTTATAATAAGTTTACTATTGTAATCTTTTGGAGGAAATACTAAAGAGAATCTATCTGTCTGTCTACGACGACGAGAACTAGATATTTAGATAACAAATTGTCACGGCTCACGGCGAACGTGTCATTTGCGCAGGCCTTTGTACTGTTCAAGTTTGACATGTTTAATCCTAACCGTGTGGGATGATTATCTGTTATTACCTGGATTGATTGCTTGAAACGTAATTGTATCGTATCTTGTTTACTAACTCGTTTAACTAGCACTGATATTGCACAAGTTTTGAATTGAATATACATGGTTACTTCGAATGTAAAACTTGGTAACCTATTGCTTGTTTTTAATATATGATAATGGAATGGTAACCCCGCCTGCATTAACGATGTACGATGGCAAGGCACCAGTGAGGGATGATAAGTGAAAATTAAAGGGCAGATTAGTTAGTCCATTGTGATTATTATACCTGGAATTCACCATGATGGTTTCCAAGGAGGGGCTGAGTGGCCACTTGGAGATCGATCTGACAGAGTATACTATTAGCAATGGGAGTGGCAGTTCATATTACTTACAACTGCTACGGTTTCCAGGGAGACCACGTGGAAACCGACTTGATAGGGTATATGACTAGCAATGGACCTGTTTAGTCTCATTACTAACAATTCCTTTCTCCCCTTAACACAAGGGTCCTTGACAACGTTTTAAGAATAGAATATATTTTTTTAATTTTACTATTATAAAAACTGTTAAGTTAAAATATTTTGGAGAGTTAAAATCCGATTTCTTCTTTTTTGGAAAAATTTTTGAAGCTCAAAAAATATTTTGGCCTTGTATGTGAATTAATGTTTGTTTTTGAAATGTTTTAAAACACGAAATTAATACGGATCCATCATGAGAGTGATTGTATCGTTAATGATATATTTATATTTTTTTATTTTTTATTTTATTATCACAAAAAATACAGATTTACAGAAATTATGTTACATTAGCATTCAGAAACTACGTAGATTTATATTAATACTATATATATGTAATGTACTCTACGATTAAAGTTTTATTTTGCTTACAAATCACTTTTTAAACTAAACCGCTAAAAACGTTGAAAAATGATAAATTGTTTTTGCCTTAGTTCACTGAGCAAAAGTTATGAACTCTCTTCAAACGTAGTACATTATACTACGTTTATAATTAAAATTATTTCATATTTAGCGTAAATTAGCGATATTTTCGTACTGTACGTAAAAAAATACAGAATTGAGAACCTCCCACATTTGAAGCCGCTTAAAAAATTGATAAAACAAGAGAGAACAAAGCTTAGATTCTTATATTACATAATGATGAATGTATCAAAGAGATTAATTGAATGAAAAGAACATGTAGGTGGATATGAATTAGTAGGCTGTTATCGCTAAGGCATCGTGTACAATCTTTGAGCTTGTATTTTATACCAAGACTTGTTAGTTAATAAAGTTATGTAAATAAATCAAGGCAGACACACACTTGACGTGAGAATGCACCACCATCTGAGGCGCCACTCTTACTCGATTACTAATTATATTATTTACGAATAGAATAGAAAATATTTATTGCCAGAAAAAAAATTACAATAGAAAATATCTCATATTAGGCAAAATAAACTGACCCAGCTGATGCTGTGAGTGTTCCAGTGCAGTGTGTACAGTTGTACAACGCTGGTTTTCAGCCAGTCACTCTCTTAATATAATGTATATAAGCCGTCTTCCCCAATTGGGGAGTTTTGCCAGTAGTTGCCATGCTTGGCAGGCGGGTTAGCAAACGCAGTTAGGCTTTGGTGATGTTTTAAAAAGGACGTTGCTATCTATCCCTTGACAATTAAGTTTCCTTAGTCGCCTCTTATGACACCCACATCATCATGAAGCGATAGCCCATTCTATACTGGGACCACACGGCGAAGTATCATGTTACAGACACATAAAAAATATCAATTATAAATGAAGATATTGTTTCATAAACAGTTCAAAATTATCGTTAAAAGATTAATATGATACCGACACGAAAAATCCTATTGCTTGTAAAATGAATCATCGCAATCGATCCAGAATTGGCGGAAATACTGCATACATATTAAAGTAAAAAATACGCAATATAATCGAGGAGAAGCAGTTTCTTTTTTGTTATATGTTTATAGTACACCTGTTCAAATACGAATTCTCAAGTACTTCAGCCATATCATCCGAAATGAAAACTGTATGGAACGTCTTATTGTCCAAGGGTCGGTACAAGGCAAAGGTTCTCGGGTTAGATCACCAACGCGACGAACTGACTTCACTAAACGGCCACACAGCAGTCTGTTGTGGAATGCTCTCGCCCGGCTGTGAGCAGAAGTAGATGGAGACGCGTTGCGAAGACCTCAATCGCGAAGGAGGACCTCATCGACGATCCACTATCTTCATAAAAACCACGACCACTCTGTCTAGAGCAGACCTGGGCAAATGGCGGCCCGCGGGTTTCGGTAGAATGGGAAATTCGGTAGAATTTTGTCTGGCCCCTAAAGAATTGTATATATTATTATTAAAAACACAAATATTAGTTTTTGTCTAACATAAATTGGTGCATAAAAAATTTTAGATAAAATATTAAGCAATACTTATACACATTATCAGGGCCGGTGGGAGCCAAAATTTAATAAGACATTCTGTCAAATTAATAGTTTATGTAAATCACCACAGTGTTGCCAGCATTTGTTTTTCATGTGTTTTGTGTGAGCATAGATGATAGTGGTAATACTTTTAATAACACCTTTGTATGATAATTGTACAGTTTGATAGTTATCTGATAATAATGCTTAAAAAATTTCTTTTCAATTTTTTTATTCAAATGACTTGATAAATAAATATTTTGATTCAAAAATGTTGGTTATAAAATTCATTACTTGACATCCATAGCAACAATTAAAATTAAAATTAGAAAAAAAAACCTGTTTGGCCCGGGGTCAAATTTTCATCTACAACATGGCCCGACTATCAAAATATTTGCCCACCCCTGGTCTAGAGTGTACGATTGAAGAGAGATAGTACCACATTTTATTTCGGACATTAAATGTCGTTTGCTGACCATAAACCTTCCCCATAAGGGAAGTTTTGTCAGTAGTTGCCACGCTCGACAGGGGAGCACCACATTTCGTCATTGCCGTAGAATACTGACGGATCTATATATGTAATCTTTGTCATATCCGTCAGTATTCTACGACTATGACGATTTATTTGCCAATAAATTTCATTTAATTTTAAATGATTGGGGAAATATCACCAATCCTGACAATGTCAAAACGTAGGTCTTCAACAGTTAAACTGTCATAATAAATCATCAGGCTATAGCCTATTTTCAATCGAACAACATCAATACCCCTCATACCAAATAAGCGTATTGTTTTTGATAAGCTCGTCACAGTATATTAGATCATTGATACTTGGGTGCCGCCTACGAGCAAACCCACGCGGCCGCACTATATTTAGTGATTCTGTTGACATTCCTGTGTCACAATACATATGACTGGACTGTGCCGTTTTATTGTGGCCATATATGGGTATACCGTTGCGAAGAGTACTTTCATAGCTACTACAACATACGTACATACATACATACGTACGGGCAGGACAATTTTATGAAGAGTAAAAATGATGAAGTGATGACGGTAATTATAATTAATTTTTTTTTATTTAAAGTATTATTTTTACACCTTACCTATATGTTATGCTTTATATATTAATATTAATTAATATTAATATTTCTTTATTTATGGATTACTAAGATCCATTTTTGTTAGTAACAATTGACTTAAACTATGTTAGTAGAGAAAAAAATACAAAATTCATTTTATAGCCCCTATAATAATTTTGACCCACAATGAGAGGATCGGGCTATCGTATTTATTACATAATGCCCTCAGAATGCCGCTACTGCTGCCACGCAATCGGTATAAAAGAGATGCAATCCGTTTGCGTCTGATGGCATAGAAGTCATCTGTCCATGCCGCTGCAAACATTGTGGATGCACTACAAAAACGTGGCAGCCGCAACAACACCCTGAAAACATTATTGTATTGAACACGCAGAGCGCTGTATGCCCGCTGTGTATAGTCAACCCACAGGCTGCTCGTGTAAAAAGATTGGCAATATGCCTTGAACAATATTATTTTGACTTCAGTCGAGCAACGAGCAAACCTGCGAGCCAACATATTACCCCTTACAGCCAGCGCCCTGCGTTCACGTTCAATGTCAGCGTTATCTTTCAAGTCATCGGTAATAATATGTCCTAGATATTTAAACTGAGTCACTCTGTTAAGAGGAACACCGTTTAGAAGAATTGGCGGGATTTGTGGATTCTTACTACCTAGACCGAAATACATAAATTCACTTTTTTGTGTATTATATTTCAGACCATGTTTTTCATGTTTTTCATATACAAACCCTATAAATACTTTCTCCTTTCGGGTTCTTGAGGTTGACTGGAAGTAATCCCTTTAAGGAATAAATCGGACTGTGTACATTTTGGTATAACCTAATATCTATAAGGGAAAGGGATTGTTAGTAATGGATGACTTTTGATGCATTGCAAAGAGCCTACTTTAACTACTAGATTATGCTGCGCAAAAAACCTATTTCGTAGTCGTGGCAAAATTAATATATTTCTCGTGTAAATAACCGGTTTGATTGGGGGGAAAGGGATTGTTAGTATTGGAGACTGAGAATCCCATTGCTAGCAATATACCCAACCAGGACGACCTCCTCGCGGTTCCTCTTGGAAACTATCATGGTTAATTCCTGATGAATTCATCATGGTGGGCTAACTGGCCTGTTTTCATTCTCATCTATCACCCTTCACTGGTGCTCCGCCAGCGTATCCCGTTAGCGCAGGCGGGGCTACCATACCATTTTCATCCATCAAATATCTATAAGTGGATGTACAAAAGCATATAAATAAATAAATAATTTTTAAAATATCGATTTTTTACAATACCAAACTGTTACGGAATTGTCTATGCAATGACCGCTGTGGTGTGGTAGTTTAACGTGGTCTCATCCTCCGATGATTATAGATTCGATTTTCGTACAGTACATATATTTTAATATATGTATATGTTACTGCAAAAGCCCGCACATTGGTAAATCTTAAGTTTTACCAATAAATCTTAGGCTTTAACGATGTGAATTGGTAAATGTGAGAATTTTATGAAAACAAGATCATTTTTGTATCTTTCATCAAACCATAAAGCATATTATTAGCAATGGAGGGGGAGGGCAAGGGATTGTTAGTAATGGGATCAAATTGCCCTATTGCTAACAATATACCCCATCAGGTCGACCTCCACACCGTTCCCCCTGAAAACTCTTGATTAATTTGTTTATAAATTCATCATTATGGGCCAACTGACTTAATTCATTCTCATCTATGTATTCCCTCACTGGTGCCCCGCTAGCTAAGCGAGGTTACCATTCCATTTTCACTCAATATAACTAGCAATGGGATATTAGTACCCGTTACTAACAATTGCTTTCCCCTCTATTACAATTATTAGATTTTTATGACACCTTCAATACTAAGCAAATCATGTCAAACTTTCACAACAAGGCAAATAAAAAAAAATCATCTCAGACAACTAATTACCGATGATAAAAAGCTAAGTCCATTCACCTCTGATAAGGTACAGCGATCGTGTCGATTGTTATCTATCTGGGTGGCACAATTACGTCTTTAAATTGGGAGGCCCAGTATAGTAGTGATATATATTGTACAGTGAATTAACTCTCTATAGTACATTGAAATTAAATGAAATTAATTTTTAATTTGTTTTGCAAGAATGGTCGCGTACAATGCGGTTTCAGAGATGTTTTCTCCCACGAACGCTCAGGTTATAGAATGAGCTCCCTGCCGAGGTTTTCCCAAGAGACTATAGCTTGGGGTTCTTCAAAAGTGTGGTAAAGCGGTTACTTCAAGGTCGGCAACGCGCGCGTAATGCCCCTGGTAATGCCCCTTGCAGGCGTTCATAGGCTACGGTAACCGCTTACCAATCAAGTGGGCCGTATGCTTGTTTGCCACCTTAGTGGTATAAAAAAAATGCAGGTGATTTTCAGATAGAAGGAATAAACATTGCTTTTATACATTATGCCTTTGAAAAGGCGTACCAATTTATGATCTTTTTTGAAATTAGATGAATGCATTCTTTTAATTTTAAATATAAATATTATTCAGCTTTTCAAACAGAAAAAAAAAGAGTCAAGATGCACAATCGGAGTTTAAAAACGTCATTTAAAATTGGATTGATCTTTATAATACATTGTTACCAATAAATAATCATTCGAAAACATTATTATAAAACAAAATCTCAAGAACCGCAATACAGTATTATTTTAGATATTTGTCTGTCTGTCTGTCTGCCTGTATGTTTCTAGTATTACGCAATAACTATTACACCAAATTGGATGCGGTTTTTACAGTTGTTTTCCTGAAGATATAAATTAAAAACTGGTGTTTTTTATTACGATACGCCATCTAGAGGCGGTCTATGCCATTAGTTTTTCTACTTCTGAAATCCACGTGTATGAAGTAACGGACAAAAATTTAGTTTAGGTATATATTATTGAATACTGCAAACATGCTGTTTGAACCGGTCCACGTAAGGTTCATTCCCACTAATCTATTTGCGAAATACAGGAACGCACCTCCGCACTTATTTTACGATTCGCTAGAATGCAACTTGAGAAGTTACCGCTTTAATACCTTGGCGTTAATCGATTTTCAACCTTATGTACAGGGTATAGGATTCAACGTATACGTTAAGGAAATAGGTTTTGTTGTTTGAAGTTTTATTACCTAGGAAGTTTAGGTTTTCCGAAATAGTACGATATAATAATATTTGTATCTTGGGACCAGGATAGAGCGAAATACAAAGAGTTCACTGTTTAACCATATTTAAATGTAATTATTACTGGCCGAAAAGAAAAGTAAAACCAATTTTTCGTAGATATATTGGATTGAAAACATTTGAATTTCGAACACGGAATCGTGTTCGTGAAATAAGCAATTTATTGCTTCGCCTTAGATTATATAGATGGAGCAGTCGAGAATAAAAAATGAATCAGCATTTACGAGTAGTTAGCTAAACTGACAACTGGCTGACTAATAATAGTACAGAAAATACGTATCTATAGTGAAAGAATTTTAATCATCATCATCATCATCTCAGCCATTAGTTAGCAATGGACAAACTGCTGAACATAGGTCTCCCCTATAGTTTGCCATAAGGAACGGTCCTGAGCCACCTGCATCCTTGATCCCCTGCAATTCATTTGAGATCGTCACTCTATCTAGTAGTGGGTAGTCCTATACTGCGTTTTCCACTCAACAATACAGGGTCGCCATTCAAGAACCTTCCCCATTTAATAAAATTATAATGATTGAACAATATTGTATTAAATTCATTTATCTATTTTTATAAAGTTTAAAAAGGTTGCTCTCGTCTCTCCAACTCGCTGTGCCTGACAGGGTTCGGTTAGAAAATAGAGCTGTTTTCTATATTTCATAACCACATTATGGAATGCAATAAGGAAAAATATATAAATAAATAAATTTATATGTGACCAACACATATATAAAACCTGTCGATTACAAAAAGAATAATACAAAAAGAATAATCGAAATCGGTACACAATTAGCGACTTAATTGCGTCACATAGCATTTTCTTTTGGATTTTACTTAAAAAAAAGTAACCACAAATTACCCAGTAATTTGCACTACATTGCAATATTATAAATTGTAGGATATTGCAAAATGAACAGTGGCTTGATTTTGTGAAAGTGCTAGGCCGTAGGTTCGATGCCCGTTATGCAAATATTTGCAACGCAGTACTGATTTCTAATCAACTTGTAAGTAATAAGATTTATTACAGTTAACGCATAGTATTTGAATGAAAGTTAATTATATTAACTCCGTTTGTTACACACGGATTGTTCTTTTAAAAAAAATATCAAAATCGTTTTAGTATTTTTGTTTTTAAATTAAAACAATTGAGATTGTGTGCCATAGAAAAAAAAGACGTCAATTGTGGCAATACAAAAGTATTGTGATTTAAAACTAAACTACCGAGACATTTATAGATAGCTTGTTGTTGTAATTTTTAGTGTACAATAAATAAAAATAAATAGAATAAATAAATAAATAAATGATAGATATCACTTCCTCATGAAATTAGAAATAGCCTAAGCATTGGGATTTTCAAATCACGTCTGAGGAATTATTACCTCTCACAATGCTTATGTACGTACTTATTATATTTGTGTATTATATATAATATATATCTATCTATTTATATGTATTTACTTATATTTTTATTTATTTATTTATACCTATTGGTCTTTTCATTTGTAAAGACATTTTATTTGTTTACTTATTACTTACTATAACATTTATGTCTATTGGTACACATGTGTGACTGTAACTACTAATGAACTGTCAGTTTTCACATATTGGGTTTGCTGGAAGAAATCTCTATTGGAGATAAGCTCGCCTTTGTGCACTATTATGTTTGTTTTTACATTTTAATAACCTTTTGTGTACAATAAAGAATAAAGAAAGAAAGAATATAAATCTACGAGACCAATCTATAAGTATATCCTTTCGTATAAAAAAAAGAATTTCTGTCAAATCGGAGTTATGAAATAAAAAAAACATAAAAATAAATACAATCGAATTGATAACCTTATTCTTTTTGAAGTCGGTTGATAAAAAATCCTTATTACCAGAAGAAGACTTTGTACAAAAGTCGTTTGCTTGGGTACCTCTGTCCCATTCGTGTTTCAACCGTGAAGCAGTCGTGTTTGCACGGCTGTGTTTCGGTTTGAAGGGTGGGATATGGCGTAAATTTACAGGGTACAGAGGAATAACACCTGAGTCCTCAGGAGTGGCAACGCATGGAAAGTATCATATGCGAAAAAGTATACTCTGTTATGTCTATGGTACTGCTCATATCTATAGGCGACGGTTACCACTTTCCATCAGGTGGGCCGTCAGCTTGTTTGCCATTCTAAGTTGTATAAAAAAAACAGCAAAAGCCCAAATCAATGTTATAAATCTAGTGTGCTAACATACAAAGTTATAATAAATGTACTATAACCCGACTCTAGATATGTCTGAGCCGCTTCCAATATCTTTGGCAGGCCGCTACTAAATATATCAATGATGTTTATAATATTATTTACCATAGACAATAAATGATAATATTTATTGATTACATTACACTTAATGTCAACTACTGAGTGGAAGCAGTTCTCCTCGGCCGCTGTCGATCGCGCCTCGCCGATAAGATTGCCGATTCTTACCTACTTGCATATCTTAAAAAAAAGTTTTAGGGTTCCGCGGACTTCACCGCGGACTCTGAAGATTGACATAATCAACAGACGCAAAAGAAAAAACAATGCTGTCCATTTTAAAATTTTAAATGTGAAAGTGGATTTGTTTGTTACATTTACCAGAGGGAGACTTTGTACAAAAGTCGTTTGCTTGGGTATTTCTGTCCCATTCGTGTTTCAACCGTAAAGCAGTTGTGTTTGCATGGCTGTCTTTCAGTTTGAAGGGTAGGATATGGCGTGAATTTATAGGGTACAGAGGAATAACACCTGAGTCCTCAGGAATGGCAACACATGGGGGGTATATGGGCGAAACAGTATACTCTGTTATGTCCATGGTACTGCTCATGTCTATAGGCGACGGTTACCACTTTCCATCAGGTGGGCTATCAGCCATTCCTTATGGCAGTTTACGGGGGAGGTCTATGTTCAGCAGTGGACGGATAATGGTTGAGATGATGATGATTGAGATGGAGAATGATATAGTTGACTTAAAAAGTCACAAAGATGCGGGTAAAAGCTAGTAAGTAATAAGTAATAATAGAACGACTGGCTAAATCTCATACGTTTTAATAATAATAAATATAGTTCAATTTCGATTTTTGAAAATAGTATCCGTCATCAAGCATCGGTAAACACAGATACATTAGATTTCAAAATGTTTAAAAACTTTATTGTGAAAAGACAATCGATTCAAAATTATTTACCTACATAATCGCGTAATAAACAAGTAATAAAAAAAAAATGCAGACGAATAGAGAATCTCCGCCTTTGGGAAGTCTCTTGACAAATTAAATACGTATGTACGGAACCGTAACATGTTAATGCGATTTACATTTAGTATTTCGCAATCGGGTCAGACCATTGAGTGTATTTTCGGCGATGACTGTACTCGCTTTTACGAACTTTATATAGTTAAATGTTCTCAAATCTTAGGTATTTTATTTATTTATTTAATCGTATACATATAGTCAGCTCCTGGACTGGACCATTATATGCCATTCGGTCCCGGCATAGAATGGGCCACAAGAGGTGGCCTGACTACATTTTTACTTATTATTATATCATAGGCTGAACATAGGCCTTCCCTATAAGAGCAGTTTTGTTTGTAGTTGCCACGTCTGGCGTGCGGGTTGGCAACGCCAGCTAGGTTTTGGTGGTGTTTTAAGAGGAACGCTGCTGCCACTCCTCAACCATTAAAATACCCTTAGTCGTCTCTTGCGACAAAATTAATTTTTAATTTATTGTTTATTAATAATATTATTTTTTAATTTTATTTAATTAATTAATTTTTATTTTATTCGTATTTGAGTAAGTCTATAAGTATTTGAGTTTGCCTTCTGAGTTATAATCAAAAAGAATGTTACATATCTACTGATGCATGCGAACAAAGCCGTGGAACACCCAATTTCTATTAATATTATAAAGAGGAAAGATTTTTTTTTATACTACTTAGAATGGCAAACAAGCTGATGGCCCACCTGATGGAAAGTGGTAACCGTCGCCTATAGACATGAGCAGTACCATGGACATAACAGGGTTACTGTTTCGCTCATGATACCACCCTTGCGTTGCCATTCCTGAGGACTCACGTGTTATTCCTCTGTACCCTGTAAATTTGATTGTTTGTTTGTAATTGATATACCTAAAAACTATTCAACTGATTTTGAAAAATTTTTCATCTATAGAAAACTACATTATCAGCCAGTAACATAAGCTACATGTTATTTTCAAAAAAATATACCTACCCTTGCAATGCCGGGCCTAATAGCTAGTAATTCATAAATAATAATATTCATAGTATTTAGTAATTAGTCGGTTTACTAATCACCCGTCACCGGCGACTGAGTAATCGAATCGACTCCCACGTTCGCTAATTGTAAGTTCAATCCGTTAGCCTGAGCAGGGTTGCCAAATGCAAATTTATATTTTTACCCAAACGTCAAAAAATTTTTCTCTAAATTAATGTGATTTCCAGGATTTTGTCCCTATAACACAGTTGTATCGTTTTTAACTACCTTTTGTCCTGTACCACAAAATGAACGACGAAAAAAACAGGTCATTTCCTCTGTATCCACTTTATTTTACCCTTTCCTTCTCATATCCCATTCTCTGTATTGAGGTATATATACTGAGGTAGCCTCTATATATATTTTACAAGTACTAAAACTGACTAATAAAAAATTCCCCACATTTTTCCACACACATTTCACTTTTCTCTAAAAATCTCGTCAAGAATATTTTTTGCTATAATATATCGCAAGCAAAAATTTTTCCCCAAAAAGGTGAAAACAATACCTTATCTGGCAACACTGATTTAAAGTGTCGTAAGCGGCGAAATTAAATTGACATTGGTTGCATTAATATGACTTGATCAAATATGTTAATCGTAACTTAACCACTCGATTTTACTTCGCTTTATTTACTAACTAAACTTTTTATTTATGATTAGATACTTGACAATTAATTACATAATAATGAATTAATATATAAATATTATGGAAATATGAAACACATTTTCCATTGATTTATTAAGTGATTAAAAATTACCGAAATCGCTGATGGGGTCTTTTTTATTGGGTGAGAATGGAATGGAAATCCAGTCAGTGCTATCGATATACGCTAACGAGGCACCAGTAAAAGATGATAGGTGAGGATGAAACCAGGTAAGTTGGCCCATCGCGAAGAATTCCGCGATAGTTTCCAGTGGGAACCGCATAGGCGTCGACCTGATAGGGTACATTGCTAGCAATGGGACTGTTAGATCCCATTACTAACAATCCCTTTCGCCCCGCTGATGGGATCGAGTCACAATCTATTATATTTCTATTCAACGAGGTTTTTCTGCATATAATACGACCGAGTTTAAACCTTCTTCTTTTTAGGAAGTCGGTCAAATGACTTTGCATTATTCAATTACACGGTATGTTATAATGAAGTGATTATCTACAAATTAATACAAATGTACATACTCCGGGTTTCCTTGTCGACCTTATACGGCCGCGTCTCTGACCCAGAATTTGTATTCCATATGGAAATACATATACAGTTCATGATAGAAATTGAAAAAATATTCTGTTCTCAGAATTAACCTATGATTCGAGTCTCGATTGGGTCAAATCATCGTAATGGAGTACTAACGAGACAACATGATCAAACAGCCCCTGTTTGAATGGGTTGTTAGTAATGCGGACTACCAGTCCTATTGCAAGCAATATACGTTGTCAGGTCAACCTCCACGTAGAAACAATTGTGCTGATTTTTAAGTGTATTCATCATGATAGGCTAATAGGAAGGTTTTTTTTTTGATGGGTAAAAATGATATGGTAACCCCGCCCGCGCTAACGGGATACGCTGGCGGAGCTCCAGTGAAGGATGATTGATGAGAATGAAAACAGGCCAGTTAGCCCATCATGATGAATTCATCAAGAATTAACCATGATAGTTTCCAGGGAGAACCGCGAGGAGGTCGACCTGGCTGGGTATATTGCTAGCAATGGGATTCTTAGGGTAGGTTTTGGTGATGTTTTAAGAGAGGCGCTGCTGCCTATCCTTCAACCATTAAGTTTCCTTTGTCTCTCATAACGGGAAAAGAAGGGGGTAATAAACATTGTGTGTGGTCCCGGCATAGAATGTAGGTATTTATTTGGAACTTTTAAACATTTGATAATACTCACAAAATACCCAAATATTATTATAATTTTATAAAAATATTCACTTTAAAACTTGACGACCACATCTAACATACAAACACATGAAAAATCATCGGCCGAAACCGAAAGCCCTTCGAACCGAAACACAGCCATGCAAACACAACTGCTTCACGGTTGAAACACGAATGGGACAGAGGTACCTAAGTAAACGACTTTTGACTTTATGCTACTGTGAAGAGTCTATTAGTATTATAGTACTTATTTAGTAATTAATATTTTATTTTACGGCAAATACTCGTATAATTGGTAATCTTATTAAATAGCGTAAAATTATGACAAATTGATTGATTAATTACTAATACAGCTAATAATAAAATAATATTACGTAACTCTGTAATTTTATGAACAATAAGTATTTTTTTTTAATTTGTTTTAAACATATTATATCTTTAAATTTAAGTATTTAATACTCTATAAAAATGATAAAGTGCATATCTCCAAATTAAATACGAATGTACGGATTCGTGAGCTGTTATTACGACTTTTGATATTTCGCAACCGGGTATCAACCGTTGAGATTATTCGGCAATGACTGTACTCGCTTTTACGCTGTACTTTTACGCTCTTTTAAATCTTTATAAAAACAATTTCCAACCGACTTCAAAAAGAAGTAGGTATTCAATTTGGTTGTTTTTTTTTTATGTTTGTCACCTCATAACTCCGTTAATTCTAAACCGGTTTGTATTTTTTTTATCGCAAAGCATACACTTACGGATTGGTCCCATAGACATTTGTCAAAATCGGTTTTAGTATAATAATTATTTTAATTTTTAGACCAAAATAGTTAATTTTAACACAAGTGAAGTCAGTTCTTTTTTGAAGGGTCTTTAATATATATATATATATATATATATATATATATATATATATATATATATATATATATATATATATATATATATATATATTTTAATATACTTTCGGTTACTATAAAAGTATGTATGTTTATATGGAAAAACGATATTGTTAAAGGAAAAACGCGATCGTACGGTCCCATTGTAGTACCTTGAGTGAGACCAAATTAGTACATGTTGTTTTTAACTTTTATAGTACAACAATTTCATTCGCTCAATCCGTAATCGGTGTCAGGGTCTAACTAAAGGAAAATTAATTAATTAATTACATTGTTTTTAATTTATTCTTAGTAATTTGTGATTATTTAATCATTATTTACGCGTTTGAAGTTTAAGGAATCCGCATAAAGTAATTCTTTAGTTAATTTATTAGTACAGCAATATTTTTTTTTTCCAAAAAAATGAAATGGTATTTTAAAAAAAGCAACTTAAATTGTAATTAAGTTAATATGCAACTGTTCTGTATATATGAGTATATATTTATTTATTTAAATAACTTTATTGATCAAAAATATGGTACAAGAGGCGGACTTAATGTTAGTAGCATTCTCTACTAGTCAACCTCTGGGATGGACAGTGAATCAGGGTCGCGATACTTCATTATTGGGATAAGTAAAAATTAAACAAATAACAAAATAATAGATATATAATAAAATTCTAACGAGACGTTGTCTATACGTGTGACATATTTGAAAACAATTTATGTGAGAAATTTTCATAAGTGCAATAGAATCCAAAATAATAATTTCTGAAAATTTCTATCAATCTGTCTGTACACATTTTTTATTTAAATTTTTGTTGAGGAACTGTTTATTGTAAGTCTGTCTATTATGATATTATGACATCATGAAAATACTACTGCATCTAATAGAAAGGGATTTTGACAGTTATGTTCCAAACGGCCTAATATAAAATAGTGTGTTTAATTATTTATAATTATAAAATAGTTTTTAGTAGATCTAGTTTTATCTTGATACGTAGATTTAATTAGTTTTCCTACTACCAAAAAAAACAAAACTGGTTTTAAAAAAGTGTCAGTCGTTTAATAAATATTTATTATATTTGACAAATTAGCCGTGTGGTCCCGGCATAAAATAAGCCACACCTTTCTTCACCCGTGGATGTCGTAAGACTCGACTAAGGGAGGGCGAAGGATGTACAGCAGGGTCCCTCTCAAAACATCTCCAAAAGCGAAATTGCGGTTGCCAACCCGACTGCCAAGCGTGGCAACTACTGGAAAAACGCCCAAAGGGGAGGCTTATGTTCAACAGTGGACAGTTAAAGGCTGTTATGATAATTGGCAAAAATTATACAACATACAAAATAAGTAGAATACCCAACATACAAAAATACAAGAGAATTCCCATAAAGTTGCATAAATTTTATTGGTACAGGTCCTTAGGCGTACAGGATATTATTTGTTCTACTGCCTTACAAATATTTCTTAGTAATATGGCGCCAAAATCGTGCTTTGAATTGACTAACAGATTAATTTCATATTCCTGACTCAATACTCAGTTGACATCTGTATTTCTATGGAAATTATGACATCATTTCTAACCTATATAATAATGCTCTCTAGAATTGTAATAAACATCTGAGAATAAACTAATAAATAATTTAACAGGAAAATATATGCCACAAAGCACTAAATGATAGATAATTTGAGCTTTCTGTTATTAGAAATATGATTGGAATTGAATTGTATTTGTTAGGTGTATATTGCATTAGATATATTCTGATTGAATAGCTATATTGTGGCATTGTATCCTGAACATGTTTGTACATTAATTAGATAATAATATAGATCGTAAGTGTGGTCCCGGCATAGGATAGGCCAACCTTCCTTTCCTGTGTATGTGTAACTCTCCATTGCTGGGGGAAATGGATTGTTAGTAACGAGATTTAATTAAATCTCGTTACCCATTGCTAGCCTTAATCTAATGCTAATATACCCTATCAGGTCGACTTCCACGCGGTTATCCTTGGAAATCATAGTGGTTAATTCTTGTTCAATTGGTCACTATGGGCCAACTGACCTGTCTTCATCCTCACTTATGATCTCTCACTGATACCTCGTCAGCGTTTACCGATAGCGTAGGCAAGGTTACCATTCCATCTACACCCATTAAAAAAACTATCCATTACTGAATATAGGCCTCCCCCTTAGGAGGTGGGTGAGTACCATGATACCACCCAACGCATGGGTGGTATCATGGGCGAAACAGAATACTCTGTTATGTCCATGGTACTGCTCATGTCTATAAGCGACGGTTACCACTTTCCATCAGGTGGGTCGTCAGCTTGTTTACCATTCTAAGTTGTATAAAAAAAAAAGGTTTTGCCAGTAGTTACTACGCTTGGCTGGCGGATTGGCAACCGCAGTTAGGCTTTGGTAATGTTTTAAGAAAAACGCTGCTACCCATCCCTCGATCATTAGGTTCCCTTAGTCGGCTCTTACAACACCCACTGGAATGAAAGGGGTGGCCCATTCTATGCCAGGACCTACACGGGACTAGCATTTGTTTACTATAACATCTTAGTTTGTTCCACTAATTTGTTTTATCTTTTGTTACAGGTACTAATTAGAAGAGACATGGAAGTAAACGAAACTCCTTTATGAAGATGTATTTAAACACTAACCAGTACAATAGCTAGTTACAGGGTGGAAGGGATTGTTAGTAAAGGGGAGGTTAGTCTCCTGTCAATATACCCTATCAATTCGACCTCCACGGGGTTCCCCCTGGAAACTATCATCGTGTCTAATTTATCGTTGAATTCATCACGATGGGCTAATTGACCTGCTTTTTCATCCTCACCTATCATATCTTACTGGTACCCCGCTGTCTATACCGATAGCGCAGGCGGGATACCATTCCATTATAACCTATTAAAAAATAGCTGTAACTTCTAGCGCCAAAACCGTCTTTTTTCTTTTCACCTTTACCCGAAGGTTGTCTGGAGGAGATTGCTTTAGCGATAAGACCGCCTTTTGTACTTCATAAGTGTAATCAATATATTTGTCTTTGCACTTTTTTTTAAGTGATGTAATAAGGTAAGGTAAGGTAAGTGAGTAAATAAATACAATAGGTTTATGTGAGATTTGTCGTTTTTATGAATAAGGGATTTGAAATTTAGCCGTTATTATCGTAAAAAAAAAAACACCAAACGCTCTGTTTGTAAAATATGCTGGTCCTTGTATGTATATATTATTATTTATATTAATTGTAAATAAAATTGCCGTCTGTTGACTTGATGTATTTTTTGTTCTATTTCAATTGTTTACAAATTTTCTTTTTTATAAAAAAACTACAATTGTCAAAGTATATAAAAAGGTTAATTTTGAACACGCTCCATAAATCTATTTTAGCTATTGATGAGTTTTGTCTTTTTTTTTTACACTAAATTCTTAATTTGAAAGAAAGTGACAAAACTGTTTAAAAGTAAAAACAAGGCTGTAGGAGGTTTTAGTTTTTATGAATAAGAGAGAAATAGTACTGGGTAATACTTTTACTTTATTAATTTTATTTTATAACATAATAAAATTGTAATTGCTCTCACTTATGGGTGCACCTAGGAAACACCTAGATACCAGTTCGAACTCTTCTACTCAATGCAACGACGAATAAGAGAATGAGAAATGTTGATGATCCCAGGCTTACAAGCGGTATCAAAGTCTTAAGTCTTAGGAGAGATTTTTCCTCACTCTGCGTATTCTACCGCTTGTATAACGGACTGTGCTCAGGGGACTTGTTCTATATGATGCCCACGGCCACGGCCCCTGATAATGCAGGCGTTTATAGGTCACGGTAAACCTTTACCATCAGGTGGGCCGTATGTTTGTTTGCCATCGCAGTGGTATATAAATTAGACTCGTAGCTGACGAAAGCTAATGAAAAATAAAACATTCTAAATGTAGTAAATTTTATTGTAATATTTATAAATTTACAAATAAACAATCATACTGATAAAATAATATTTAAACAAATGTTTATTAAAATTTGTTTAAATAAACAGTGTTTTAAATTAATTTTGTTGTAAAAAAGTTTACGTTTTTTATTTGTTTAATAACGAACATATATAACATATATTTGTTTTGTGTCATTACTCCCTTGCACTAATGATGCCCACTCAAGTCTTTCTGTGCCACTGCGTTGGGATGAGTGGAAGAGATCTCTTCTAGAGATAAGTTCACCTTTGCTTATATTATTTGTAATAACTGATATTATCTACTGTATTTCTAAGTGCATTAAAAATATATTAAATATTCAAACATCTAAATATCTTGACAAACTTTCTCATTTATAAATATTAGTGGATTTAGGAGAGTTGTCGACCAACAAACTAGTTATGTAAAGACCCTTCAAGAAAACGCGTCATCATACCAAAATAGCGTAAGTCAAATAATGCAATATTTGTCCAACCACAAATATAACAGTCATCGCTAATTTAAGCTGTTATTATTAAATGAGGTAATTCAACGTAAGTCGCTAAGCCAATAAGTCAAAATAGGTCAGTAAGGCAGTGTAACAGCGTTGAAACTGTAGTTTTTTTATACAACTTAGAATGGCAAACAAGCTGAGCCCACCTGATGGAAAGTGGTAGCCGTTGCCTTTAGACAGGAACAGCACTATGGACATAACAGAGTATACTGTTTCGCCCATGATACCTCCCATGTGTTGCCATTCCTGAGGACTCAGGTTTTATTTCTCAAAGGATTGTTAGCAATGGAGTTTGACAGCCTCATTGCTAGCAATATGCATTATTAGGTGGACCTCCACGTGGTTCCACCTGGAAACCATCGTGAACAATTCTTGTTGAATTCGTCACGATGGGCTAACTAACCTACTTCATCCTCACCTATCATTCTTCACTGGTGCCCCGCCGGTATATACCGACAGCGCGGGTGGGGTTACCATTCCATTATCATTGATTAAAAAAAACCCTTCAAACCGAAACACAGCCATGTCTCTGGTTACTTCAACGTCATGGTATCATTAATTGGACCAGTATTTACCATGAACTTGTTTGCCCCATTTTGCCCTATTAAGGATTGGTTTAACCTTTCTTAGTTTAGTAAATGTTAACGTTACCTTTAAGCGGTTTAACTGCTTAATAAATCACTATGAAATTTGATATTCACGGACAATATGGAATGGAGAAAGAATAGGCTACTTTTATCCTGTTTACGTGGTCGAAGTCGTATGTAAAAGCTAGTTAGTATTATTATAAACGGAAAAGCGTGTTTGTTTGTTACCTCTTGACGCTTTAATGGGTCAACCTTAGATTATATAGATAGAGTATCGACTCTCAAAAACGGCTCAAGTTTTTGTCAAAGAAAACGAGTCAGCTAATTTGACATTTGATTAGCTGACTCGTATTTTTATCAGTGTTCTGTATACTTACGGATAAAATGTATCTTGACGTACTATTTAATAAATAAAATGAGTGTTTACGCATAAAAAAAAGTGCAGAAATTATAAAACAAAATAAATATAGAAGTTACAAAGGAATTACTCATAACTATTTATCACATAAAATTGTATGAAAACTGGACCTGTTTTTCTCGAAACATTTGTATGGAGATACTCTATCTATATACTCTAAGGGGTTAACCAATAATTATGAAATTTGGCATTACATGTATATGTATTATTATTATTACATACATATTACATGTATATGTCCTTGAGATGGAGAAGAACATAAGCTAGTTTTTAATCAGTTAATCAATATGTCCTGGTCAGTATGTCTTGAACCGTATTGGACGTGTGGTCCCGGCAAAGAATAGGCCACCCCTTCCTTTCCTATGAGTCTCGTAAGAAGCGACTAAAGGAACTTAATGGTAAAAAATAAACAGGAGCGTCCTTCTTAAAACAGCTCTAAAAAGCGCTTACCAAGCGTGGCAACTACTAGCAAAACTCGCTGTATGTCGGTCTATGTTCAGTGATAAGCTAACAACTGATTTGATGATGATGATAGTGATGATGTCATGAGTAATGACTAGTAAGAAACATCTAGGGTTTTTCTTCATAGTATGAAGTATCCCATACCAAATTTCTTCAAAACCGGTATTGCTGTAAAAAAAACAAGCAAACAAAAAGTATTATTTTGTTCACATGAATAGGATAAAGTGTATATGTTGCAGTCAAAACTCTTAACCAGTCAAAACTACTATTGACTAGCAAAATCAGTGAAAAGTACTTTTGACTGAACAGGATGGTCAAAAGTGGTTTTGACTGAAAATTATTAGTTATTAGTACTTTTGACTGCAAATTCGCGGTTTTTTTTTAATGGTTGATAATGGTATGGTAACCCCGTCTGCGCTATCGATATACACTGGCGGAGCACCAGTGAGAGATGACAGATGAAGATGAAAGTACGTCAGTTAGCCCATCCTGACGAATTAAACTAGAATTAGTCACGATGGTTTCCAGGGGGAACCGCGTGGAGGTCGACCTGACAGGGTATATTGCTAGTAATAGGACTATTTGACCCCATCACTAACAATCCCTTTCCTCCCGCAAATTCGCAGTTAGGTTAGTTTAGGTACTTTTAACTGTTATTTTAGTCACAGTTATTATTGACTGATTTTGCTAGTCAATAGTACTTTTGACTGGTTAAGAGTTTTGACTGCTACATATATATTTATCCAGGACACTGTCTAATTATATACCAAATAGAATTTAAATTCCATTCGATTGTTTAAGCGTGATTGGAATTGAATTGAATAGAAATTGTTTTAATTTAAATATACTTATTTATAAACTGTTTTAATTCGTAAATTTTTTATATATGTATATTGTATGGTATTTTCTTATCTATTGAGAAAAATTTACAAGAAACTTTTTTTTTTATACAACTTAGAATGGCAAACAAATTGACGGCTCATCTAATGTAAAATGGTAACCGTCGCTTATTGACATGAGCAGTACCATGGACATAACAGAGTATACCGTTTCGCCTATGATACACCACCATGTGTTGCCATTCCTGAGGACTCAGGTGTTGATCCTTAAAAGTTATTATTTTAAAGACAGTTTTTTTAAACAACATCATTGTTTTCCCATACAATGCCAGTTGTAGTTTTATCGTGCTTTCTTTTAAGGAAATGAAATGAAATAATATAAGATTACATAAAAAAAACTGACTTCACTTGTGGCAAAACCAGTTATTTTGATTTAGAAACTAAACTTTTTGATTAATTTAATTAATTTGATTTAATTGATTTGGATACAAATGTCTATGAGACCAATTTGTAAATATATCCTTTTAGATAAAAAAAAAAGTTTCCAAATCGGTTTATAACTGACGGAGTTATTAGGCAACAAATATATATATATATATATATATATATATATATATATATATATATATAAAATTACCACCGAATTGAGAATATTCTCTTTGAATAGTTTGCCGACTCATGTTTCTATATGTCAAATGTTTGCAAGCATAGCATTTTTGTAAGTGTTCTATGTCCGTGGCAGAAAATTATTAAAAAGACACTAATGATTTCGATTACACCCTGTATTTATATACCATAAAAATATGACAGCAATCGTAAAATGTCAACAGAGTAAAAATGTAAACAGTCCCAGACCTGCCCACGCTATATTGCATTTAAATAAATTGTAATAAAATGCCTATAGTTTTTGTTTTCTTTAATAAATTAATATTTGACCAAGTATTTTGTTCTGTTGCTATAATTTAATATATATTATTATTTATGAAGCAAGTTTCAAGGTCATATTGTTTTTAATAACGTTTGTAACGTTAACACATATTCCTATATTTTTTGCCAGTCACAACATACCCATTATTATCTTAGTTAATAAATACCCATCTGTCAGCTGTCTTGTTTCCCTTTCATTAGGACAATAAAGGTGATCTAACCTTCCAACACCCAATTAAAAACGGGTTTAAATATACAATTTTCCCCTTTACGTGTCGGCGTTTCGACCTTGGTCTAAAGATTAGAAATGTCCGATCTGAAACTGGCACTGTAAATTTGAATAATAATTATTTTTTCCATCCCACTCTGTGCTGACTCAGAAGTCAACAGTGGGACGAAGCCACCACAACACCTATCCATTCAAGCCTTCGTTAACCATACGCACACAAACGAGCGTGACGTGTAATCAACACTCACACGTGCCCACTGTTTCAAGCCAGTTTGACAGTTCTCGCTAGTCGCTACACGATCAGTTGGCCGATGCTCGGCGTCGCGGTACGATTGCACATCGCCGCCATTTTGTATCTACGAATTTCTCGGTCAGTTTATTAAAAATAACCGTACGTGTCCACTTTTGTGTTCAGTGTATTATGTGTGCTAACAAAAAAGTTCTTTATGAGGTTTGATTTTCAAATTTGGAATCACCATTTTGTGTTATCAACGCAAACTGCAATAAGACGAGGATTTCGGTATTTTCAAAGCGGTTACCGTAACGTTTTTTGAGGTTATAAAATGTATTCGCGGCTATTATTGAGATGTTTTTATTAGCTGTGCCGATGGTGTGAGTCTACGTCACGTCTGTGATGTAAATTGCAAAATAATTATCGGGTATTTACATTGCTCTTACTAATAAGTCGTCAAGGTGCCAATTTAGGTGTTTTGTCTATGGTGTTTTTTAGTATGTTTATTTTAATTTTTTACCTACATTAAATACTTTTCTAATGCTTTTCACGGCCGATTAGATTACAATGAACCCATCTCTGAAATGTTTTTCGTAAATTTCTCTCTATAATTTACTAATAAAAATATTTTACAAAAACCATTAATGATTCCATCCAATCACACTCCGAATATCTGTGTCTTTGCCATTGAATTTATTGATTTTTGAGATAATAAAGTACAGTAAAATGACTTTCAGAATTAGGCCCATTGGGCAAAAGACTTCAACGCAAGAGTATCATTAGTTATATTTTAACGGCATTACCTTTTTAAATTTTAATTAACGATTAAATCATCATTTGAACAGCTTGTTGCTTGCAGTATTTATTTAATACAGCAATTAATTCAGTAAATAAAGAATTAGTCAGAATAAAATGACGTACCTAGCCGGCAATGAAGTCATTTATTTTGTTGTATGATTTCACATTGCGGTTATGTCAGAGTATTTCACTTTTTTCTTCAATTAGAATAAACTGTGATGCCAATTCGTTTTGCACACAAATTTCCTTTAGGTATTCAGATTAGCAAAACCTGTCGTCATTGTTAATTTTATAAATAAACAGGATGATTTCACAAAACGCAATAAAATTGCCTGCAATTGCCTTTCATGTAATGAATATAATATTTATGCCCTTCTTAAAATATTAAAACGTAAATACCAAAAGTGTTAAGTAATAAAGCGAAAATCACTCTTTTAGGTATTAAATACAGCGTCATAATTTCTTTGAAGCCGTTTGACAGCGTCTAACTGTTAATAATAATATATTTCAGATTTCTAACATGTGTTAACAACATTCAATATGTTTTTGCAATTTGTTATTGTAAATTAAGTATTTACAATCAATTTATTAAAACAGGAAAATGCTCTTATTATTCCCTAACTGCTAATATGATTAACAAATTGACGTGCAAGAGGATAGATTTTATTAATTAATATAAATAATACATTTACGTATTTTGAAGTAGCTATACATAAATTTAAAAAGCTGAACATTAACATTCAGTTGATGCAACAATAATATTTAACAGATATTATATTACTTATATGTCATGAACAAAATAAAAATGTATTTTTGACTTATCTCACTTTGCTATAACGTCATACTTAAGTCACTGCTGCACTCCAGCTACTGCTATAACGAAACTCGACCTTATAGTGAGAGTAATAAAATTCACGATTGAATTACCTATATGTAAAATCAGTTTGTTGTGGTTTTTGACGTTAAATCTATGTGTAAACAGGTTGATCATAATCTAACGGCTCGTTGAGAGAAGTGGTCAAACGAATAAATAGGAATATATTGAAAAACTAGCTTTTACCGTAACTTTCCGTGGATTTCCATTAAATATTGTCCCAAAAGAATGTTTCGCCTGCTTTCCATCTAAGTCCAGTAATTCGTATTTACAAAAAATGTATAAAGCTTCCTTTTGAGACGTCCAAATATTTTTACTAACATACATTAAATGCAATTCTTATATAAAATATAGCAATGCCTTGTTATAAATGATATCAGTTAACACGGAACCAGCATGACGTCATCTAAGATATATCGATATCAAAATATAAGATTGGAAGATTATCTTGCCAGTGTGTGTATTTTTTAATGTAGTTGTGACTCGTAGAAAAAAAAAATAACAAAGTTTATATTGTTTCGTTTCTTATTATTAATGTTGTATGGGAGCGTTCGATAAGAAAAATATTTGCACCAATAAGGGAGTTACAAGAAAGGCAATATTATGATAAAACATTTGTTAAATATAAAATATAACAAACTTTTGCAATTCCTACTCCCGTGTATTGATTAATGTTTTAAAAATCGTTTTAAAAGTAAATGAATGTGCCCTATAATATTTTTAACACATTATGATAGAATTTACATCAAAATATGATAGACATTTTGTCCTATTTCGTTTTAATGACTTAAGGGGACATTAGAAAAGGAAATACGCTGCATCGACCCCAATAAGGGAGTGAAAGGTTAGACAATATTAAAATAGAACAATGGTTTAATTATAATGGTTACATTTTTGCTTCTAAAAGGATGTTCCTAATTCATTTATATTTTTTTTTATTGCCGTGTGTTATGAGTCTCCTAACGATATGTGTACGCTTATTAAACATGGGGGGGGGGGGCAAAATTGGCTATAATTATCTCATTAATTTTAAATGTAATCTTAATGTAGTTTACTCACTTCCCTTAATATTATTTACTTTTTCCAAATATTTGTTAATAGTGTTTATTTTAATAATGACCTCTTTAAATAACCAAATATTGTGGCCATTTCTTTAAATATTATTTGTACTTTTATTTGATAATTTGGCAAAATTGCTGTTTTATGAGCTATCATAAATTAAATTACAATAATTTAATTATAAATTAATTCTCTTAGAAAAGTGTTCACATTGATTTTTATTTTTTTTTTTTTTGTACCACGAAGGTGGTTAACAAGCATACAGTCCGTCTGATGGTGAACGGTCATTGTAGGTTATGGAACAATTTGAAATTTTAATTTTAGAGTATAGATTTAGATAAATGGCGTCCAGAAGCGACCCCTTTTTCAAAAACTTTAATTAAATTACTTTTGATCTATAATGTCTACGAATATGTTATTCTTCTTGTTGTTTTTTCTTTCTTGCAACTTCGGCGAATAAGTTGACAGACCACCTGGTAGTAAGTGGTAATCGTTGCCTATAGACATGAACAGCACCGCGGACGTCACAGAATATACTGTGACGCCCATTATTTATATGCACCGTGCTGATCTTGAATCCGACCAAGTCGGTGAGTTTTCGGTGTTTTGACGTTGTTATGTTTATCTGTTAGGGCATTATCTCTTTTCGTGTTTCGATTCACACTTTTCCGCTGTTAACGTTATCGCGAATGTAAATATTGTCATGCATATCTGTGAAGCCTTCCAACAACAGTACGTAGAACCGCGGCACTAATAGCTAGGGTTGCCTATTTAAAGAAAAATCAAACTTTAAAACCTTTGGATGTGAGAGTAAAAAGCCAGTATTTATTCTAATCCTGCGTATACGTGGCGTCCTCTGTTTTATCGTAATTTCCTAGAACGCCTTCGTTGCATGTGAAGAAAGATCTAATAATATTATAAACTCGAATGTTCGTAACGATTGATGGATGCATGTTTGTTACTCTTTCACGCAAATATTACTAAACGGTTTTTAATGAAATTTGGTATACGGGTAGGTTATATCCTAACTGAGCACACAGGAGGGGAGGGGAGGGATTGTTAGTAATGGGGAGGTTAGTATTTATTGCTATCAATATATCCTATCAGGTCGACCTCCACGTGGTTCCCCTTGGAAACTATTGTAATTAAATTTATCGTTGAAAACGTCACGATGGGCTAACTGACATGTCTTTTCATCCTCACCTATCATCTCTCACTGGTGCTCCGCCAGTGTATACCGATAGCGCAGGCGGAGTTTTCATGCCATTTTCACCCATTAAAAAAACTTAGCACATGGAATATTGTATATATTGATTCACGCGGACAAAGACGCAGGATACGTTAAGTCTCGTATGTTTGTATCTCAAACTTATATAGAAGGAATAGAAGGTAAAATGTGGACGAAATGATAGGTATTTATGTAAATAACAATATTTGGATTTTTTATGTTTAAACCTAATATTATAATTAAGCTAATATTATTATCTTGATTTCTCTGTTGTCCGAGTGAACGAAATAAAAAGTAGCGTGCGTCCTTCTCTTTGCTAAATAATACGTGTAAATTTCATAATAATTGGTTGAGACTGAGACAAACAGAGTAATTTATAATAGTTTAGGAAGCACTAGTGTACATTCGTTAATTTACTGCCTATCATACTCTTTGTTTCCTATTAGTTAGCCGTTAAATTAGCCATAATCATGTTTGTATTGTCCATAATATTCCTGTTCAATAATTTGTTTAATTCTTCAACGATTCTTAATTACATATCGAAATTTGTGTCTTTATTTATATGAAATATACCTTATGAATTCAGCTTAAGATTTGGTTTCGAAAAATATATATATATATACAAATTTCAATTGTCACAAGATATTCAGTTATAACTATGTTAGGTAGCAGCCCTAGCAATGGTCAAAGCCCTCTCGAAGGAAGTTGTTCACTTTTTATAATTTATTCTATTGTCGCAAAGGCACTGCAGGAACATAGCGAATTTTATATTATTATTTATATGTGTAACTAATTTTTCTTATGGCAACTACTCGTTTCTACAGTATTTACCGATATTTTTTTCTGTTTCTACAAAGCGTTTTTCCGTTACGCCGAATAATAGTAATTTAAATGTCCATTCAAAGGTATATTGTTGCCATACTTAATACAATAAGTAAAGTCTATTTTAAGGACAATAAAATGGTAACACTAACGAATGAGTAACTGTAGTATGATTTGTTTTTGCAACCGATATAAAAAAGAAAGAGCTTTGTACAAACAAACTTTGTACAAAAGTCGTTTGCTTGAGTACCTCTGTCCCATTCGTGTTTCTACCGTGAAGCAGTTGTGTTTGCATGGCTGTGTTGTCAGTTTGAAGGGTGAGATATGGCATTGAATTTATTGGGTACAGAGGAATAACATCTGAGTCCTCAGGAATAGCAACGCATGGAGGGATATCATGGGCGAAACAGAATACTCTGTTATGTCCATGCTACTAATGTCTATAGGCACTGGTTACCACTTTCCATCAGGTGGGCCGTCAGCTTGATTGCTATTCTAAGTTGCATAAAAAAAAGGAATTTTTTAATCGAAAATATTTAATGTACATACATACATATCTGTCACGCCTGTCTCCCATTAGGGTAGGCAGAAACAATGGAACGCCAAATGCTTCGATTCAAACAAACCTCTTTCGCTTCTTCCACATTCATCAATCTTTTCATACACGCTCGCCGGTAACGGGCACTTTTAATTTGGCCCTAATATAATTTTTAATGTATTTATTACTGTATTCAATTCAATTTATTCATAAACAATATAACAATTGTATTGAATACGATAGTGATAAATGTTAAGATTGGATAGCGTTCAAGTCAAGAACATATAATTTAACAAAATTACATATAAATAAGACATAACAATAATTAATGTGAATTAATATAAATTGCAATAAAATTAATGAATAAATGTGTATACTTTACTTGCATTATACAATATTCCCTATATAATATAAGCAAGACAATAAATGTAACGATACAGTTGTATAAGTACAGTAAGGCGGTCTGGGGGGACAGGGATTGTTAGTAATGGAGACTAAAAATCCTATTGCTAGCAATATACCCAACCAGGTCGACCTCCTCGTGGTTCCCCCTGGAAACTATCATGGTTAATTCCTGATGAGTTCATCATGATGGGCTAACTGGCCTGTTTTCATTCTCATTGATCACCCTTCACTGGTGCCCTGCCAGCGTATCCCTTTAGTGCATACCTTTAGTTACCATTCCATTTTCACTCATTAAAAAAAAATAGTAAGGCGGTCTTATAGCTGAGAGCAATCTATTCATGATAAACTTAGGGTAATAGACTAATTGTTGTACAAGTACGTATGATAATATTGTGGTAACTAAGAAAGTAAAACATTAAGGAAAATCATTACAAGTGCCTATTAATAAATTTTGAATATGTACATAATACATTATTATGAGAAGTTTGACTTTTTTATGAAATAGGGTGTTAGTATTTGTGTTTGTTCAAAACCTATTTTTTACACAACTTAGAATGGCAAACAAAGTAGAAAGTGGTAATCGTCGCCTACAGACATGAGCAGTACCATGGACATAACAGGGTATACTGTTTCGCCCATAATACTCCCCCTTACGTTGCCATTCCTAAGGACTCAGGTGTTATGCCTCTGTACTTTGTAAATTCACTGCCATATCCCACCCTTCAAACTGAAACACAGCCATACAAACACAACTGCTTCTCGGTAGAAACAGGAATGGGACAGAGGTACCTCTGGTTTATTAGTAGTTATTGAGGTTTACAGGTTATTTTATTGTTTCATAAGCAGTAAATACCTGCATCACATTTAACTCTCTGTTTTTACTAAACCTAATAAAATCGTGAGAAGCTTTTCTCTTGTACTTTCCTTTGTACGCTATTATTTCTAAAGTAGCCACACAGTTTTAGATTGGATCTTATAGCTATATCCCATAGAGATCATTATTGTATTTTATATATATGCTAATAAAGATTTAAGATTTATTCATCATCATCATCACCGTATCATCCGTTAACTGTTCACTACTGAACATAGACGGGCAAAACTCGTCTTTATTGAGGAGCAATAAAGATAGGTTTTGCCAATAGTTGCCATGCTTGGCAAACGTAGTTAGGCTTTGAAGACGTTTTAAGAGAAACGCTGCTTTTCATCCTTCGGCAATTAAGTTCTCTTAGTCGCCTATTCAGTTACACATGGAAAAGCAAGGGGTAGCATATTCTATGCCAGGATTACACGTCGCTTAAATTTTTTTTTACACGACTTAGAATGGCAAACAAGCTGACGACCCACCTGATGGAAAGTGGTAACCGTCGCCTATAGACATGAGCAGTACCATGGACATAAAAGAGTATACTGTTTCGCCCATGATACCCCCCCATGCTTGGCCATTCCTGAAGACTCGGGTATTATACCTCTGTACCCTGTAAATTCACGCTATATCCCACCGTTCAAACTGAAACACAGCCATGCAAAGACAACTGCTTCACGGTAGAAATACGAATGGGAAGATGTATTGTTAATGGAAAAATAAACGTGAAAAATCACAGGATTAAGGCGTGTTTGATCTTAACCGACTTAAAAAGTTTTCTTAATATGTAATTTGTAATTGTTTCACCGCTGTTGGTAAAAAATAGTTAATCTATTTATAGCTAGGCTGCTAAATTTGAAATGACTAAACCTCTGTATTTTCAAATTTATAACTGGATCATTTATAAGGTGATATTGCATTCCGAACTGGGCGGCAGATTCATAAAATACTATTATAATAATAAATGATTTTGTTCCACGAAAAGACATACTAACATTAATTGTAGCAAAACAGAGTATTTTGATTTAAAAACTAACCTACTGAACCGATTTTGATAATATTTTTATGTGATCAATCTGAAAGTATACTTTGAGAGATAAAAAATAATTTTGCAAATCCTTTTATAAATGACACAGGTCTGTGGTAATTAAAAAAACTAATTTACAACAAAACTTACCACAGAGGTAAATGAACGGCAGAAAAAATCTCAAACGAATTGACAACCTCCTCCTTTTTTGAAGTCGGTTGATTACATTAATTAGAACTGTTTCAGTTTCAACTATTAGAATAAAACAAACCAAGACAAGCAATTGTTCACCGCAATCAAATGGCGTTCCGCCTCTCACCTTTGCATCTAGTTTTCGATCACCGTTCGATGGTTAACCACTACAACCTCCTAACTGACATTTAAAAAATAGTTGTAGATATTTTTTCTAATTTACATATCTCTTTTTCTATGTTACATTCGTAGTAATATTACAAATTTGAAAGTGTGTTTTTTTGTTACATCTTAGCTCCTTAATAGCTCAGCTAATTGCTATTTTTGGATGGAGAAGGATATAGGCTCTTTTTATTCCGGCCAATGAACATATCTCGATTCCGTGAACAAAATCGCTTTAGTTAATTGAAAATTTATTTTAAAACAAATTACTTTTTGGGTTCTATCATTTTGGAATCGTATTGGAATAAATTCAGTATTAGAATATTTTCTTTTGTAAAATTGTGCTATGTGGTCCGAACGTAGAATGGGGCATTCCTTCCTTTACCGTGGGTGTCGTAAGAAGTGACTAAAGGAAAATAATGGTCGAGGGTAGGCAGCAGCGTCACTCTTAAAACATCACCAACGATTATTTGCGGTTACCCACACCTGCCAAGTGTAGCAACTATTGGCATAACTCACCAATATGGGTAGGCCTAAGTTCAGCAGTGGACAGTAACGGCTGATATTTATTTATTTATTCTTTATTGCACAATAAAACTTTGTACGAATGGCGAGCTTGACATTATGATGATATCACCTTCGTTATCAATTTTGTTAATGTTAGTTAGGTGATGTTGGCGGTTAACCGTCGCATTGCTGTCTCAATAGCTTCAGGCTATGAAAGTACCAACACTGACAGCGTCATTGACTATGTGTTATCAGTATTATCGAATCATCCATCTCGTTTCATTTCACTCTTGACATTGAGACTTATTGTTATCTGTGCTTAGTATGTATTTATTTTAAACAAACATAATTGGGTTTTATTTATTTACAATCTGTCATATTTTATAATTTAAAATTAGAAATTAGTACAAGAAAGAAAACATTTCAATAGCTATTATTAAGATTAAGTTAAAAAAAACGACATCAGTCGTGACAAAATCAGTTATTTTATTTTATAAACTAAACTGCTGAATCGATTTTGATGAAATGTCTATGGATCCAATCTATACGTATATGCTTTCAGGTAAGAAAAATAATTTTTCAAATCAGTTTACAACTGACGGAGTTATGAAGTAGCAGACTTAAAAAAAGATACAACCTAATGGAAACATTTTTTTGTAACAACGAGGAGTTTATAAAATCGTGAAACCTCTTATTTAAAATCTATTTTTAAAAATTAAATGTTCTAAATTCAAATGTCTTTCAATTTACTCGCAGAACCACATTCCGGAATGGCAAAATCTTTAATTACTATATTTTTGTATCAATAATTCCCTTTATGAAATAGACTACTAAGATATTATGTGTTATTTATTTATGTATCAATGTTTTAAGTATGTGAAGTATTTTATAAAATTAGGGTATGATGAGGCTGACATATCCTTATAGGATAAAAACCTCTACATAAAAAAGATAAAAAAAAAATGTCTTTCAATTAATTCATTGCGTCTACGGAACATCGTTGTTAGTCGATTTACACAATTATTTTTATTATCAAACAACTTATTTTTAAAATCAAATGTTCTAAATTCAAATGTCTTTCAATTCATTGCGTCTACGTAATATCTTCGTTAGTCGCAAAAATTAATTCAAATGTTGTTTTTATAATCAAACTTCATATGACGGACCTGTATATTTTTAAAATAATCATTTGATCTCAACATCGAAACCTTTTTGAAGTCGGTTAAAATGAGATTACACGCAACAGCACCAAAAGTCTATAAATAAACAAAATTCATCTCGACACGAAACAATGCGTGGAACGCGAACCGTCGCTTACCGGTTCCGTACATAACGGGATAACTAAGCTCTGTACTTGAGACTCCACACGATTCGATGCAGCTTAGGGCTACCGTAATGCATCATAGCTCTTCAAATACATAAGATACTATCGATCCACATTGCTTCGTACGGGTATAATATAGAAATATAAATTAGTATTTCAATTCAGCTTTGATAGGTAAATTTTTTAAACTTAAGGTTACATTATTATAATTTTCGTAGGGATCTCTAATGTTTTTTATTAGTATGTAGCTTATATTACTCGTTGCTATAATCTGGCTTTTTGCATGTGAAAGAATTTTTGAAATTTATTCAGTACTTTTTGAATTTATCGTTTACAAACAAACAAACATACATACATAAGAATCAAACTTTTGTCTTTGTAATATTACTACAGATATTACTGTGTTCAAAGAAATATTTTTTTATTTTTTGCTCGGAAAAAATAATCTACTATTAGCTAATAATTAATCTCATTATTTATATTTTATTTATATTTAATAATTCTTAGTGTTTCTTGCTTGTTCTTCTTAGCTGAAATTACATTCCGATTGGGCGGTAGAATAAAAGAAAATACTATTAATTAATTGTAGTAATTCTTAAATTTAAATTTATGTAATAATAATTTAAGACATTGTTCTGCAAGAAAGAAAAACATCTACTTCAAACTTGGCAATACCACTTATTTTGTTTTCAAACTTAACTACCGAACTAATTATGTTTAAATTTCTATGGGTCCAGATGAGTACAGAGTACGATAAGGTTAATGTATCTAAAGACGGTAAAAGCCAAAAAAAAATATTATTAATACCAATACAATCTCAATACCGAACAAGATTTTTAATATATATTTAAAATAAGAATGCGGAATCGTTATTTACTCGACATGATCCCAGTATCAAACCAGATTTTAAATATATTCAAATTTAGAACATGAATTAATTTCATGCGATACGCTTCCAATATCAAACCAGCTACATTTCAATTAAAACCCGCCATTATCGTTGTACGACACATCAAAAATTATCAACGACCTTGAATATCGTAAATAAACTACAATCAATGATAAACTATTCAAAATTTTTGATATAGAAATTCTTGTTGTCAATGATAAATTTGTGAAATTAATAAATAAATGTTATTGACTTAAAAAAATCTCAAATTAAAAATTAAATTAACAGATAGGTAAGTAATAGAGATTACTATGTCTCAAGGGGTTTTTTTTATGGGTGATAATGGAATGGTAACCCTACCTGCGCTATCGGTATACACTGACGAAAAGTGAAAAATGAAGTTACAAGCAAGTTTTTAATATAATAACTACCGGTTTAACTTACTCGTATTTTAATTGAAAAAGCTTGACTAGTTTCGGGACCATCCGGGACCCTTAGTCATGAGCGACATGTGTTTATTTTATTTTATTGCACGAAATTTTTTTTATACAACTTAGAATGGCAAACAAGCTGACGGCCCACCTGATGAAAAGTAGTAACCGTCGCCTATAGACATGAGCAGTACCATGAACATAACAGAGTTTACTGTTTCGCCCATGAGATCCCCCGTGCGTTGCCATTCTTGAGGACTCAGATGTTATTTCTCTGTACCCTGTAAATTCACGCCATATCCCACCCTTCAAACCGAAACACAGCCATGTAAACACAACTGCTTCACGCTAGAAACACGAATGGGACAGAGGTACCCAAGCAATCGACTTTTGTACAGTCTCCCTCTGGTAATTCATATACTGTCTTATAATGTTGTTATCTTATAAGGTTAGTGATAAGATTTATATTTGTATGTATGCTAGTTTTTTTTTTTATTTGTGTGTGTTTACCAATAATAATGACGAAGAAAATTAATACAATTTCTACTATGCTTTTAAGATAATGACTTCCGGTTTAATTTACTTATATTTTTTAACCAGTAGTTATTAAATTAAAATATAATTTGTACTTACGAAACCTCTATTACGCTGCTCAGTCAAATTGCATAGTACATAATTTATTCAGTCTTTTAACACATTTCTAATACAATCATCATTCAGTCAGTTTGAATAGCTATTGTATGGACAAGAAGGCCACATTTTAATCAAATACTTGTAATTAATTTTTACTTTGTATTTTATTAATAATTGTTTTTTGTTTTCATTCTTGTTTGTTCATTTTTTTTTACAAGCTTTTATTTAATTTCACTTTTTTTTGTTAACTCCTATTATTGTATCTTTGTGTACAGCGCCTTGTATCTATATTGTTGCTACTTGTGAAACCTATTAGTGGCTTATTTTATAAACCTAAACTGTATTTATTTGCTCTAGTTTAGCCCTGGTTTTCCTATGAATAAATAAATAAATAACCATTGTCTACTGTTGAACAGAAGCCTCCCCTATAGGGTATGGGGGGGGGGGGTGCACAGTAGTTGCCATGCTTAGTAAGCGGGTTGGCAACTGCAGTTAGACTAATGATGTTTTAAGAAGGACGCTGCTGCTTATCCCACGACGATTTAGTTCCCTTAGTCGCCTCTTACGACACCCACGGAAAAGACAGGGGTGGCTCACTCACATGGCTAATATTCACTTCGGTAGTAAAAAATTCATGTCCAGTATCAAATTCCACAGATATTAGTGATTTCACGGCGCTGTCACGTAACGGTGCCCCCGGTCAACGGTCAGACAAATTGGATCGTTCAAAAATTGCTTTTCTTCATCACTTTTTTTTTTAATTTTTAACACCACTGGCACGCACAATGGGCGGTTCACCTTGTGAAATTTAATTTGTTCGCACGATATTTGGGAGTCCGTTTGAATAATCTTAATTCGTTTAATTGTTAAAAGAAATATGCATACGATTGTGGCATCCCTAATAGATTTTTTTTAATATGCTTTTTTTTATTCGGCATTACCATTTCATCGTTACACATTACCAGAGGAAGACTTTGTACAGAAGTCGTTTGCTTGGGCACCTCTGTCCTATTCGTGTATCTATCGTGAAGCAATTGTGTTTGCATAGCTATGTTTCGGTTTGAAAGGTGGGATATGAAAGTGAATTTACAGGGTACAGAGGTATAATACCCGAGTCTTCAGGAATGGCCAAGCATGGGGGGGTATCATGGGCGAAACAGTATACTCTGTTATGTCCATCATGCTGTTCATGTCAATAGGAGATGGTTATCATTTTCCATCAGGTGGGCCGCCAGCTCGTTTGCCATTCTAAGTTGCATGGAAAAAAAAAACAAGATACTCGTATATTCGCTGTGAGGCAGTAGTGCAAGCGCAGTTAACGTTCCCTTTTTAATCTGTTATTAAAAACCAAACATGTTTACGAATTTCTACATTTCTATTAATGGTAAGATTCGTTCCAACGTTATATACACAAACGGTTTCATTATAATTGATATTATTTATCGATTAACTACGGAACCCAATTAAGGAGATGCTCACTCTCCTTTACTGTATCAGTCCAAATACATATTATGGCTTTTAGCCATTTTCAAATTTTAATCCACCGTTACGCTAAACTGCCTGTGAACTGCGCAATGTGATACTGTTAAGAATTAGCCGGCGAAGTTTTTGATCCTGCCATAATGGCTCGTTCTTCATGTAAAGGTGGCGCCCTCTGGTAATAAAAGTTTTTCTTCGGGTCTCTGTCTGTGATTAGATTGTATCGGAAATACGAAGCGAGTGACAATTATTTTTAAATTAACCTAAATATGAGTTTAAATATTTAGAAGTTTTTACTGGGATAGAGTCTTGGGACTTCGGATCGCAGTTGATGGAGTTGTCACCCTTCATTCGTAATAATACTTGCTGTAATACTATACCACGATAACAATCCCCAAAGCGAATGGGAATCTACGGAAAATCTGGGTTTATTTTTTTTTTTATAACTTTAAAATTAAAATTTTTTTGACAAAAAAAAATTGTAATTAATATGATTGTGAGCTAGGCTACTGGCGCCAAATAAGAAAATCCGCCATCAATTAAATTCTTCGTCATCATCATGATGACGAAGAATTTAATTGATGGCGGATGGGTTATGTGATGGCGTTTAATAGGATCGTGAACGAGGGTATCAAATTATTGAGCTTGGTAGATGCATTGAAATTTGAATGGCCTACTGCCGACAAACATGTAATTCTGCCATCGACTGAAGTATTGTATTATAAAGACTTGTTATTCTTATTCTTGTCTATGCGTTAAGTGATGGCATTTAAAATGATTATGAACAAGGGTATCGAATTATAGAGGTCGGTAGTGGCGCTAAAATTTGAATAGCCTACTATCTCCAAACGTGTAAATCCGCCATCGACAGAAGTTTAATTAAGATTTTTTTCTTATTCTCGTCTATGATTTGTGTGATGGTTCCGGAGTATTGACCGCGGAATTAGTCGCCAATTCTCTTACGGCGTCGAACACAATTTTTCAATTTAGAACGTTCGTCGACAGTTTGTGACAGTATAGCCTAATTAGCCGACCATTTTAAATTTACCATCGCGCTTGTAAAGGTGCACATTAACCACTCTTATTAGCACAACAATAAGGTGTTGTTTCCTATGTGTTTACTTTGACAGTTGTAATCTATAATTTGTTCATATTTGCTATGACGTAATGACGTGCTGGTAGTTGGCCGATAGTAGGCGACATTTTTCTGAGCATTGGTCGCGAAATTATTTACATAGCTATGTAAGGTAGTGTTTAGTTTACCAACGTTATTACGATGTCATTGATTCAAGAATGTCGACCTCTATGGAGCAGTATTTAGAGGGGGCCGGATGGGACGTGCTCACCTCAGAATCGTCTGGTTTCCTCCCTAGGATGTTTCGCAGATATGTCAAATATGTACTCTCTGTACGTATATTTTTCTTAAGGGGTCTTTTTAGTAATAGGGTCTAACAGACCCATCGATAGCGTAAACAGGCTTACCATTTCATTTTCACCCTTTAAAAAAAATAATAAAGCTAGCTGCTTGTCACGCGTTTCATGAATACCCCTAGATTATAAGTGGATATATATAGGTATAGATTAGTATACATAGGTATGGATTATAAGTGGATATAAAGAGGTTTCTTCAGGGTCGGCAACGCACGCGTAATAGCTCTGGTATTGCAGGTGTTTATAGGCTACGGTAACCACTTACCATCAGATGGGCCGTACGCTTGTTTGCCACCTCAGTGGTATAAAAAAAAAATAGGAAGCAGGTCCATCCAAATTTTAATGATATGGCTTACGAGTTATTAAATTTAGTAGTACCGGGGGGGGGGGGGGGAGAATTATTAGTATTGGAGTCGAATAGCCCTATTACTAATTACTAGCGATATATTGACCTAATCTCCACGCGATTTCTCCTTAAAAAACATAGTGGTTTTTGTGGAATTCTTCACGACGGAACAACTGATCTACTTTCATTCTCACCTATCATCTCTTACTATTACGCCATCAGCGTATATCGACAGCTCGGTAGGAACTCCATTCTAATTTCAGCCATCAAAAAAACTCAGCCGTACTGGAATAATAAAGATCTTTTGGTAATTAAGATAAGAGTAACAAAGATTAGAGTGTGTGTGACACCTCATATATTAAACTCTTTGTAGAATGTCTGTCTTTAAGGTGAATGTTTTAACTCAGGTCTATATACTTCAGAAATAAACCGGAGTTATTTAATTTGTATTTCAATTTATTGTATATTTAATCAAAACAGGTAATTATGTAAAAAGTAATAATTATTTTAAACAACGTAGAAAAACAAAGTTATCAACTCACCTTTTTATTTTAAATAAAAAACGGTGAAATTTCTTCCTGTTTAAAAAAACCACTACTCTGATTAACAAAATAAATGTTTCTTCTAAAACTAGGGAAATAACAGTTATTGGGTTTCTTGACAGATTTACTATATTATAAATTATATATATTATAAACAGCGTAAACGAGATATGATTATAGCAAACTACGGATGTGACGAGATGCGATTATGACAAACACAGTATATGACGAGATACGATTATCACAAACAGCGTATATGACGAGATGCGATTATCACAAACAGCATATATGACGAGATGCTATTATCACAAACAGCGTATATGACGAGATGCTATTATCACAAACAGCGTATATGACGAGATGCTATTATCACAAACAGCGTATATGACGAGATGCGATTATCACAAACAGCGTATATGTCGAGATTATGATATATCACGTAGCTCTTTCCACCAGTAATGTAATGCGTACAAAACCATATATATATGTATGTGTGACATAGGGTGTATAATTTATCCCATTAATAAAGCCATGTAAACAATTGCAAACCCATATGTAATTCTCCAACCACAAAATGCAATTGCTAGGTATGTGAATTTTATTGAAACAAATGGAGTGCGGTCATGTCATAATGTAGGAATGTCCATTGTTCGTCGTTTGTTTTCATTAATATACATACATGTTATTAAGTTATGAATATCTTTAAATGACTTACGATTATGACCTGTTCATGTCTACATCATACATACCCACTTATTTATCAATAACATGTAACTTATTCCCCTATAAGGGGGTTTTGCCATAGTTTCCACGCTTAGCAAGCAGGTCGGCAACCTAACTGATGATGTTTAAGGAGGAACGTCGCTGCCAATCCCTCGACTATTAAGTTCCTTCAGTCGCCTTTTACAGCACCCATGGGAAAGGAAGGGGTGGCCCATTCTATGCCAGGACTGGGACTAGTAAATTTTACATGTAAAATTCAAATGTTATTTTACGCATCGTGAAATTGGTGACTGACGATTCATTCTTATTCATGATTACTCTTGAAATCACCCAGTCTTTGGAGTATGGGATTAAAGTGCCTATACGGACGACTTTCTACAGGATCTCCATCTGGTAATTCAAATATCCAATTAACATCGACAATAATCAATATAAATTTATTTATTCTTTAGTATAGAACATGTGTAGACGCAGTTAAGATGGTTGGTCCCTAAATAAAATTAGACATACTAGATGGCGTTGGAATCGAGACTAATGTTTTTTTGTTGATTGTTTGAATATTAAATATAAATTGAAGTAAAATTTCTAAAATGGCAAGTACGTAGGAGTCAATCTTACTGCAATGTTGATTACCAAAATATGTAGGAGTGTAGTGGGAAATTATCTCATTATACTGAAGTCTCTGGTAGGAATACTTTAAAACAAAAGCGAATGCCATAATAATTACACATGACTACATACATATATCTTATTACTCGCGACCACACAGGTTTTCTCAGTAATATAGGTTTGCGCAACACTTACAAAACACAAATATGTCTCACAATGAATATACTCAATTCGTGGATACGAATCAAAAACGAACAATGCAGCGAAATCCGGAGCCTACCGTGTTATTGTGTGACCTTTATGTTGGGTCCGTTTCCAAACGGTTTTATAAGCGGAGCGACAAAACAACAGACTTCATTGCGCATTAAATAGAAGTATATGTAGATTGGTTACAGTACATATATGTATTTACGTGAGTGTATTTTGTTACGCAAAAAATTTTAATGTAAAGCGTGAAGACACCGATAAATAATGAGATAATTCTTTGAAAATATTTGAATTCAGAACGCGAAATTGGGTTTACGATTATTTTTTGCATTGCAACTAGAAGAATTTCTTACGTAAAGAAACGCGATACCTTATAACACAATAAATAAGGAGCCAACACGGTCATAAACTGTATTCGCTGTAAAAATAATAGGCTATGTAATCGCGAATAATAGTCATAAAATACGGACGAGTTGCGTCCCTCGCGGAGACTCTTTTTAACTCTCCAATACATATGTAATTAATATAAATTTCAGGTTAAAATAATAAAACCTTAATATACCCTTTTTGAAGAACCCCATATTGAAGTTTCTAGGGAAAACCTCGGCAGGGAGCTCACGGCTTGAACATACGCGGGAGAAAATCTTTTTGAAACTAGACGGTACTTTATTAAATTTATGTAATTCACAATCCAAGTGAATTAATTTTACAAAAACACAGATTGTAATTTAAGGATCGAATTTTAATATAACAATAACGTCTGAAAAATGACTTTAGATGAGATAATGCAACCTTAACGAAACATTTTTTTCGTGAAAATATAATAACGCGATCTCCATCTCTTACAATGTGACCCCACCGTGATAATTGTTCCCCTGTTCCCACGGCCGCATTGGGCGTTTTAAGGTCGTTCGGCCTTGGATTCGCCTGACCACTCGGGATGTGACACACTGCGATTTTGGGTTACACTTACACGCGAACATTTCGTATTGTTATCGTACCGGTTTATAAAATGGCAATAACGATGCGATCCCTCTTCTTTTTTTTTTCTTTTTTAAACTCGAATATTTTTTTTTTACAACAGACAAGTGAGAAATGATAGGTGACCATGAAATCAAATTAGTTGGCCTATCATGGCAGAATAATTTTTTTTTTTTAAGAAATTGTATGGCTATTTTTTTACGGGATGATAACGGTATATTAATTTCGCCTGCGTTATCCATATATTCAAAAAATTCAAAATCAATTGACTAGGAATTAACCATGGTGGTTTCCATGACTCTGTCTCAGAAGATCTTTAGTCCATGTTACCGACGTACCTCTTTGTAATTTTATTATAACTATATTAGAGTATGAGTTAAGCTACTGTAACCTTCGTTTACACTGTGGAACAACGTCGGCCGTTAACCCACCAGACGCTGTCATAGACAGGAATGCCCGCAAAAACGACCCGAGTTAAAAAAATCAAGGTTACATAATATGTAATAACCTTGAGATTTTTACTATTGTATGTACTCAGTTTAAAGTGTAAATAAATATAAATCCCCGCAAATGTACTTACGAGTACAGCACAATCTGTCTGTTAAGACAGCAACTTTGTAATGATGCTTCAATGTTTTATACTCTCTTATACGGAATAGCTGATTAGATTTAAATGAGCTTTGGTACACAGATGCACCATATCCAATTACATGTAGGATAGAGATAGGTAATATACAGCAATATCTTTTTTATATATATTTTATCTATCAGGTGGGCCGTCAGCTTGTTTGCCGTTCTAAGTTGTATAAAAAAATATGGAAAGGAAGGAGTAGCCCTATGTATAACGGGAATATATATATATATATATATATATATATATATATATATATATATATATATATATATATATATATATATATATATATATTTTATGTTTGTCGTTTTCGATAATTGGTTCAGCTTCATCCGGAAGTCTTCTTCAGTGGGAGCACGACGATTTGCGTCACACCGTCTCATCGCACACTGTCGCTGTATATACATACATATATACACATAGACAGTATTTTTTTCCTGCTGCTTTATATTCGTGGATTTTTAAAGAAAGTAAACAAATTAAATAGACCACTTGTAAATGGTTTATTAAGATAAAAAAATTCACATTTAAAATTGGAACCTGTAGGAATACAACTGTGAAACTGCATTTAATTTGATGAAGTAGCTTGGCGTGATGCCGTGTATGTGTAATATACACAATACAGGCTTACAGACAAAATTTCAAAAAAATATTGGTTTCACTTCTATATCTCTTATTAAGACCCCGTATCGATTTTTCTCAAATATTGCTGATGTACAGACATCATCTAGTTACAATTTTTACGGACATCATCTAGTTACAATTTTTACAGACATCATCTAGTTACAATTTTATTATAAACATTTTACTAAACTGAGTATTGGCTAATATAACTCAAATAACCAATTTTATTATATTTGATAAAATCGTCGATCATACTTGTAAAGGAGTAACGTCATGCAGACAAGCCGCCTTTTGGTCATCGATGCCATGGTCATTAAATAGTAATTAAAATACAAAATGAAACAGCTGGATGCTGTTGTCTGTACGTTGTTACATAACAATAACAATGATATGGTGTGTGATGTCATTAAGGAGAATATTTGGAATGTATTTATTAATCTTACGTCTTCGATAAAGAAGGTGATTCTTTATCTGAGAGATATTTTTTTTTCTTTTTTTTTATACAACTTAGAATGGCAAACAAGCTGACGGCCCTCCTGATGGAAAGTGGTAACTATCGCTTATAGACATGAGCAGTACCATGTACATAACAGAGTATACTGTTTCGCCCATGATACCCCCCATGCGTTGTCATTCGTGAGGACTCAGGTGTTATTCCTCTGTACCCAGTAAATTCACGCCATATCCCACCCTTCAAACCGAAACACAGCCATGCAAACACAACTGCTTCACGGTGGAAACACGAATGGGACAGAGGTGCCCAAGCAATCGACTTTTGTACAAAGTTTCCCTCTGGTAAATGAATGATGATTATATTATGAATATTTAAACATAATCATAAGAACTAAAACTGTCATATGTGGTATTTAAACTTTAATTTGGTTATGTGGTCCCGGCATAGAATAGGCCACCCCTTCCTTTCCCATGGGTGTCGTAAGGATCGACTAAGGGAGGGCAAGGAATCTTCTTAACGGCATAACCAATCGCTATGAATTTTTTTATTGATTAATTCATTTATTTATTTATTTCAAAACAATATACATTATGTCGGTAACATTATTATTGCTAGTTCTAAAAATATTCCGCAAACTAATAATTATTATTTCATTTATTTATTTATACTTTTGCACACATTAAAAAATGTCTACAGGGCGGACTTAATGCCTGATGGCATTCTCTACCAGTCAACCGCCACGCCAAACAGAGAGAGCAAATGGCGGTGCACAGATTTAAAAAAATAGTAAATTAAATTAATATTTTAAGAGATAACAATTTGTAATAAATAAACATACAAACATATAGAAATCATTTATAAATTCATATTATAATAATTCGAATCATTAAGAAACTTAATTACTGCCTCAAAATTTTTTTTATAAAGAACTAACACTATAATATGTAATATAATATAGTATATATCATATATGTGTAAGTATATTTGTTATTCATATATATTTATTCGTTTATATATGTAATTTTAGTATGTATGTATATCAATAATTAGTAGTACCGCATTCGAGTATTCTGACACTTCCCTATGGTTGACTGGGAGAGAATGCTTTTAGCATTAAGTCCGCCATGTACACATATTTGTACTAATGAATAAATAAATAAATAAATAAAATAGGTGAATATTCAACAATACTACTCATACTTGGGATGAAAAAGGATATAGACTACTTTTATCCCGGTAATTGAACGTATTCCGGTCACGCGGACGAAGTCGCGGTATAAAAGCTAGTATAAAATGCCTAAATGAAATAAAACAGTTTGGTAAAAATACTAAACTGGCCAAACCCGGTCGACCACTACCTGGGTTGAAGCTCTTGGACATTATTAATGAGAAATGCTTAAACAAGGTTATGCCCGTCCTCACTTCGTAACGTAATAAAAAAAAAGTAACAGACAGATAAAATGTTTAATTAATAATTAGATTTAGGCAAACTTTACTATACCATATCAGCCATAAATTGTTCACTGTTGAACATAGACCTTAATAAGGGTTTTTTTTTTAATGTATGATAATGGTATGGTATGGTATGGTAAAAAGAAACACGAATAGGACAGAGGTATCCAACCTCTGTCCTATTCGTGTTTCTACCGTTAAGCAGATGTGTTTTGGTTTGAAGGGTGCGATATGGCCGTGAATTTACAGGGTACGGAGGAATAACACCTGAGTCTTCAGGAATGTCAACGTACAGAGGGTATCATGGGCGAAACTGTATACTTTATTAAGTCTTCGGTGCTATATGCGACATGTTTATTAGGCGACGGTTATCGCTTTCTGTCAGGCGGGCCGTCAGAGTGTTTGCCATTCTAAATTGCATAAAAAAATAAACTATTTAGTAGATAATCGCATAACATTGCCATAAATTCTTTTGTAGTTTTTTGAATTGAGAAATTCGTCCTTATGTATGATGCCTAATAAATATTTGAAGTATTGTGAATGTAAACAATTCGTGTAACAATTGTATAATATAATAATAAAACTTGGACGCACAGTGTGATGATTAGTTCCACTATTTCTATATAATAAGGCCAGGGTTACGGAAACTATGCTACAAATAAAAAACAAGATGTCGCTCGCGTTTGTGTACGAATATTTTGATGATATCATTTCATCATACAAATCTTTGTAATATAATAAAATTCTAACCGAACGACGTCTGTACATATGAGATCGTTCATTCATGTCAACCATTGACTGTCCACTGCTGGATATAGGCTTCCCCTATTAGGGGGTTTTGCCTGTAGTTGCCATACTTGGCAGACAGGTTGGCAAATGCAGTTAGGCTTTGGTGGTGTTTTAACTAAGACACTGCTGTCCATCCCTCGACCATTAAGTTTTCTTAGTCGCTTCTTACAACACCCACGGAAAAGGGATTATCCTCTTCCCTTCGTATTCTACTCTATTACTCAACAATATATTAAAGGGGGGAAAGGGACTGTTAGTAATGGAGACTGAGAATTCCATTGCTTGCAATATACCCAACCAGGTCGACCTCCTCGCGGTTCCCCCTGGAAACTATCATGGTTAATTCCTGATGAATTCATCATGATGGACTAACTGTGCTGTTTTCATTCTCATCTATCACCCTTCACTGGTGCTCCGCCAGCGTATTATTAAAAGCGTATTATTATCAAATGAAATTCCGAAGTTTCGGACTTAATTTCGTGCAAGCTTACAGTCCTTTTGATGGTTATCAGCTACTGCAGCCTATGGACGCCTGCAACACGATGGATGTCAAGTACGCGTTATCGACCCTGAACGAACCTTAGTAGACTTTTTTTTGAAAAACCCCAAACTGTAGTCTGTCTGAAATATCTCAACAGGGAGCTTATTCCACGGCCTGAAATACTCGTCAACAAATAGTGTTTAATAAGAATAAGATAAACATCTTTGGGTACGAATTAACCGGTTTTGGTACCTTTATTGCATTGTGCGCACTCTTACTTTTGATGTCGCCTTGGTACTGTATTCTTCACAGACGATTTTTTCATCCGAAACTTTATGCTAATCGTGACGGTTTAAGTACCGATTTTAATTGACCGTCTTTCGTTTATATCACTTGTTATAAACCGGTTATTAGATTCTACCGGCGCTTAAAATAGTTTATTCTAAAACTGAATTAAGTGAGCAATCACAGTCATGAACCAGTTATTTTTATAAATAACTGAGTTCTGAGATAATGAACATAAAAAAAAATACTGCCAAACCATAGACCGTCTTCTTATTTTTGGATTTAAAAAAAGTAGTATCTATGTCTAATATTTAGAAACTTAAAAAATATATTATTTAGTACTCCATCTACGTTGATGGTATATCCAAGTTACTGACTTTTTCGTTTTATAATTTAACTATAGGTCGTTATGTAATCGTTGTTGTCTTATATTGCATGTCAATGTATGCACACACAATACATTTAACTATAAGTATCTATAAGTATGTATGTATCACTTCATTTATCCCTGTTACTTATCAGCCCCCTATCCTGAGATATATATATATATATATATATATATATATATAGTACTAATTTTAATAATGTAATAATTTTTAATAAGTGCAGAGAAAACAGAAAAAAATTACAAATATATATATATATATATACTTTAACAGAGTATTTTAATGTAGGTGTAGGTATATAATAGGTAATTATTAATTGAACATTTGTATATAGTTGCGTTATTGGTACATAAAATACGTAATAAGTTTTGACATTTTGCGTTTATGAATTTATACGAGTTTGTCACATTGCGTTTATAATGCAATGCATAAATGCTCGTATGTTTATTGACCTCTTACGTCTAGTATCATTGGAATTTTTATTTTACAGTTTAACGTATTTTTATAGCGTGCGTCCACTTTAAAATGGACTCGTAAATGTAATGCAATCGTAACCAGTTACTTGTTGTGTATCTTCTTTACTTTTTTTTATATCTCTTTAAAAACTAATATATTATACTAATATATATTAGTTATAAATTTTTTAAATATATCATGTTACATAACACATGTAACTTTACAAGTTAAATATATTACTTACTTTTTTTCTTTTAACAAACTAGTAACATAACGGCTTCGTACGCGTGGATTTTGAAAATTTTTATCTCCTTCAGGGTATGAATTTTCAAAATTTTTTATTGTTCACCTTCGTTATATAAAGAACTTATCTACAAAATTTCATGATTCTGGATTTAACATTAATGGTTTCAGTTGTCCGTAAATATATGGGGCAGTTAGTCAAACACACAGCATCCTCTTCTATATATATATACATTAAAAAAAAAGCTTTGTAAATAAACCATATAAATAAAAACGTTATGAGTATTTCCTTGTAAACAATAAGCAGTGTAGATTATTTGTAAACTTAAATTATAGTGTACGTTAACCTCTAAATCTGTTGTATTGAGCATAGACAAAAATTATCGTTTTAAAAACAAGGCCGCCAACAAAATTACCGAAATCCTCGTTCTCATGACCAACAACATTTTACCTACAGTCATTACTTACTCATAAAGATCTTGTTGTTAACATGAATCATTTAGTATGAGGCAATTTAGACCTCGAAATGCGATATTTAAACAATTTCTTTGTCTCCACAGGTCGTGTTTCCACCGTTTCGTTATTTACACAAATGTCTACGAAACTCCGTGTGAAAACCCAAAGACAACCGAGTGTATAATATAGTTGAAGTGTCGAGCTCGAACCGAAATTGAAAATTTTAAATCGAATATTAAAAAATTAAGAAGTAATCCATGCATTCCAAATTCAAAAACTAACGCTTATATATTAGATCGTTGCCATATTAACATTAACAAGCTTTTAAGTAAATCGATATTAAGTGAGTAATTGCAAATGAATAATTGTATAGTGAATAAAAAATTGTGTCAAGAGCATTAAGTGTGTGTCAAGGGGTTTACAGCAACTTTCCTTTTGTAGAACTGTGACATCGATCGCGATAAAATAGTGGTGAATCGTTTTAAAGTGACCTTCGTGCCGCGGGTGAATTGTGGAAGGATTTTGGCGGATCCCTTCACAATTGTTCGCGAGTTACGCGTGAAACGGAACGTGTTTTTTTAATTGTAAAAGCCCTGCCCGAATTTTGAAATGATAAGTGTGTGTGTGTAAACATGTCTACACAAGCGTACTACAAGGAACGCCTAGGGTTTGACCCACAAGAGGACGGTGTGAACGGGAACGCTTACTATGAGCACCCGTCTCACTCACACCAGCCGAAGAGACACCGCAGCGAAAGGAATGGCGGCGAAAAGCATGATCAGGTCTACGAGGAAAATTTAACAAAATTCAAAGGTACAACTTGTTGGGAGTTCTTTATACAACAGTCAGGTTCGTGGTGATGGGTTATAGAGAATGCGTGTGTTTTCGTTGTTGTGGCAACCCTGTTTAACCAAGTGTTCGGTTACACGCATCAAAATACTACAATAGATTTCTAATTCAACTAATTTGATATTTGCTAGTGTGTCATAGGCATGTATTATATATCGTATCCTTAGTAAAATATTGATTTAAACTTAAAATTGACAAAATGATATAATAATTAAAAATACCGACAAAAAAAAAACAAGTTTCATAGCTTAGTCAAGAAAAAACGCCTATTTTCATTAGGACTTAAATTTCCTTAGAGAAAGATGTGTCTCTTTAAGTCGGTATTTCATAAAATACATTTTGCCAATTTCGAGTTTATATTTTACTAAAAGGGCGATATGTTCAACAAAAAAATGCTATCTTTTAACAGTAAACCAAGTTCAATTTACTGTTTTTCTAACACTGTCTCATCTAACTATATTAAAAACACACTGAAATCCGGTTGTGTGAGAATAGTGTTTTTGTATGACTAATTAATCTCATATTTAAAATATGAACACACCACATTTTCCCATGCATCGTCATCAGCAGCCCACATCAATTATGCAATATAACGGATACCACTTTATCGAGATTTGCTTGGTTAACTAAATGTTAAACTGAATGCAAGTAAGGGAGTACAAGTTGTAGAATCTTTTCTCTATACAAGAAGAATGCCAGTTTGATTCTTTTTTCAACTAATTTGGATAAAGGAGGAGGTTCTAATTTTGTTTTTGTATGTTGCCTCATATTTCTTTTGAGAGAGTTAAGAGAGGGATTGGCGGAAAACCAGCGCTGTGTAGTTGTACACATTGCACTAGGACACTTACAGCATCAGCTGAGTCAGTTCCTTTTGCCTAATACTCATATATAAAAATTTAGGAAGTGTCCAACACTTCCTATATTTTTAATATATTTGTATTTTCTTTTGTAATTGTGTTTTTCTGGCAGTAAATATTTTCTATTCTATTCTATCTGAAAGAATATAATGTGAGATTGGTCCCGTAATTTTATCTAAATCAATTTATTAGTTTTTGTTCTCAAATCAAAATATCTGGTTTAGCCATGACTAATATTGGTGGTGCTTTATAGAACAAAATCTTTTTTTTGTTTTTGTGTTAAGCTGTATTTTTTTTATTCTCATTTTGATAATTCTTTTGTCAGTCGGTAAGATTTAGTTCCTAATAGTTCTATATTAATTTGGATCGTGAAATGATCGCAAAATCGCAATTTTTTTTGCGTATCAAAATTATGAAATACTAGCTGTATCCCGCGACTTCATGCTTGGTTGTAATATGATATTGAATAACTTATAATCTTTCTCAAGAAATCAGTTATTAAAAGTAAAAAGAATTTTTCAAATACGACTGGTAGTTACAGAGATCAGCGCGTTAAAACAAACAAACTTACGATTCATAAATTGGTGTGGATGAGTCCCATAGCATTGCTCACTTAAATTAATCATTAAAATAACTACATTTCTAATCATTACTAAATCCAGCAATGGGATAATAAACGAGCTTTTTGCTGTAATGAGATTAAATGCAGTAGCTGCATGTAAACGGGTCTTTAACTTGTTTTTTTTTTCTATTCATATTCTTGACATAATAAATAGCGGTAATCACTCAAGTGCAAACAAAAAATGTAATATAAGAAGCTAAATGAGGATATTATTGCATAATATGTGATTATGTGCGAAGTTATTAACGTAAAGTTCAGAGTTCATGTTAATACATGTTAAATTATTTAGAAGTACAGTCAGCGTCAAAAGTTGATGGACACATTTAGATTTTTAAAACCACTGTGCACATTTACCTAGGCATGGATAATGTGGATATCGATCTGGTATTTTTTTTTTATACAACTTAGAATGGCAAACAAGCTAACAGCCCACCTGATGGAAAGTGGTAACCGTCGCCTATAGACATGAGCAGTACCATGGATATAATAGAGTATACTGTTTCGCCCATGATACCTCCCATGCGTTGCCATTCCTGAGGAGTCAGGTGTTATTCCTCCGTACCCAGTAAATTCACGCCATATTTCACCCTTCAAACCGAAACACAGCCATGCAAACACAACTGCTTCACGGTTGAAACACGAATGGGACAGAGGTATCCAAGCATTCGACTTTTGTACAAAGACCCCTCTGGTAATCTATCAAGCACAAAAAGAATTTTGCAATACCCATTGGTAATTTCATACATTACTACGTTCAAACAAACAGTCTTCCTCCTTAATATATTAGTATAGATTGACCTTGAATTAATTGCGTTGATTTCACTCGGCGAGAAGTCGGGGGCGAGATGTATGTATATATGTATGTAATACACAGTACACCACTGCCCACACCTGTACTCGATGAACAGACAGAAAGTGAATAAAGTTTCCTTTTCAATGGACTTAAAAATAATGAACGCAAGAACTCTGTGGGTGGGTATGGTATAAATCGAAAAAAAATTCGCAAAAACTATATCTCTTAATACATTACGTCATGGGATGACACCAGTTATATTTTTGTACTTTATCTAGTAAGAGGTATATTACACTATTAAATATTTGTTTTTATTCAAATCAGAATGGCAAACAAGCTGACGGCCCACCTGATGGAAAGTAGTAACTGTCGCCTATAGACGTGAGCAGTATCATGGAAATAACAGAGTATACTATTTCGCCCAAGATATCATCCATGTGTTGCTATTCCTGAGGGCTCAGGTGTTGTTCCTCTGTACCCAGTAAATTCACGCCATATCTAATATATATATATATATATATATATATATATATATATATATATATATATATATATATATATATATATATATATATATATATATATATATATATATATATATATATATATATATATATATATATATATATAACGCGGGATCGGCTTTCCTTATCATACGAAGCTATTTGGCTTTCTAATTGGTGTCACTAGCAGCTAGGCTTAGCTGCTTCATAATCCTCTATCCATCTGGACATTTGATAACGAGGTAGTAGCGGCCTACCTCGTCCTCTTTTTATTACAACCATGAAAAGGCATTTCTTCAATACATGGCAATCGGGTCGCTTCGTTGCATGCATACCACTTCAGCCTGGACTCTACAATTTTATCTGCGATAGGCCCAACCTTAAATCTACCCCGTATGTACTCATTACGCATTTAATTCTTAAAAGTAAATCCATCAGCACAATACTTGCTGCATTTAAATTTTTGATCATGCGTTTTTTTAAGTTATCGTTTCGCTACCACAGCCTGGTCATGAACTGGTCTCACAGCAGTTTTGTAGGCCTTGCCTTAACTTTTAATAGGCATTTTTGGATCACAGAGAACTCCGCCATTTATGACACTTAGACTTCGTTCTATGGTTAATATCAGCAGTTATCGATCCATCTTCTGCTATGACCACAAGTTTCAAATATTTTAATTTCTTTATTCTAGGTAGGGTTTTAACATGTAACTTAACTTCGTTCCGGATGGTCCTGAAACTAGTTAAGATGTCTCGACTAAAACTCATTTAAGTTAATATGGCTGTTATTACAAAATATATTTTTTACTCTAAAAAAATATAGATGGATACACTATTAATCTCACTGTTTTTATTTTAAAACTTCAAAATTCGCGAAGATGTCTAACATAAGATATACATATAAAAATAGAATTTACTTTTTTTTTAAATTATTTGTAAGATATAGTTTGATTCTTTCCGTTCTATTTTATGCGCGTTCTTTCGTCACATTTGCTGCCTACTTAGTAAATTAGTGCACTGTGCCTGTTAATACCTTATCATTGTTTTGTACATAGATAACTGATTTTGATAATAACTTTATCTACTGATATGCAATCTATGGTTTTGGGTTGCGACAAAGTCTATTTATTTACTTTTCAATTATTCTCTGGGGCACAAAACACTATTGTAATAAACATACATACGTATATATTCGTGTTTCCTTCATGCAGAATAAATATAAAAAAAAAGAAACAACGTATTAAATCGTGAACAGACATACATGTTTAAACGATAAGTTTCATTGAAATATTAGATTGAAAATATTTGTATTTAGAATATAGAATTATATGTACAAGTAGAGGAAGGAAACTTTGCTTCGTTCTGTAGACTTAGCTTCGTTTCGTAGACTTAACTTTATTATGTAAACTTTGCTTCGTTTTGTAGACTTTGCTTCGTTCTGTAAACATTGCTTCATTTTGCTCTGCAATGAAAATTACGTCTTCTATTGTTCCCAAATTAATATGGTACTAAAACAAAAGTAAAACTAATCGATTGCTAAATAAAATTATATCAGAATTAACGACAGCACATAGCAACAAAAATATTGACAAATTACGAATCTACTTCATTTGAAAATCTTTTAAAAAAATGATATTTCGAGAATTAGTGAAGCAGGTATTTTTATTATGCACTAAGGAATTTGAATTTTATGAGTCATCATATTAAGTCCTATGTTGCTTTACATCTCAAACAAAGAGCATGATGCAGCAAGTGACACTGGACCAAATGACCTCAAGAGACCGCCGCTTGATCATATTGACCCCAGACATTGGAACAAATCGGTTAATTAGTGAAATCGACCGCGAATTGGTATTACAGTCAATAATTCTCATATTGCGAGGAGCGACATCTATATAGTTATTTCAGTAAACTGATAGGAGTCAAGCCACACAAAGAGAGAGATAGAGTTCTATCTATCTTCGGGTAGGCAGAAAGAACCGAGTGTCCTTAGACACATCTCTTGCTTCCCGCATTTTTTGTTTTATATCACGAAGGTGACAAACAAGCATATACCCAATCGGATGGTAAACGGTTACTGTAGCCTATGGACGCCTGCAACACTAGGAGTGTCACGTGAGCGTTTACGACCCTGAAAAAACCTTTATATACACTTTTTGAAGAATTCTTAACTCATCCCTCGCACAAGCATTTATTTTTTATGGGTGAAAACGGAATAGTAACCCCGCCTGCGCTAACGGGCTACGCTAGTGGAGCACTAGTGAAGGGCGATAGATGAGAATGAAAACAGGCCAGTTAGTTCATCATGATGAATTCATCAGGAATTAACCATGATAGTTTTCAGGGGGAACCGCGAGGAGGTTGACCTGGTTGGGTATATTGCTAGCAATGGGATTCTTAGTCTCCATTACTAACAATCCCTTTCCTTCCTCGCGCAAGCTGTTTTCAGCCATAAATTGTCCACTGTTGAACATAGACCTTAATAAGGGGTTTTTTTAATGGGTGATAATGGTATGGTAACCTCGCCTGTGCTATCGGTATATAATGGCGGGGCACCAGTGAGAGATGACAGATGAGGATGAAAGCAGGTCAATTAGCCCATCGTGATGAATTCAACTAGAATTAAACACGTTGGTTTCCAGGGGAACAACGTGGGGGTCGACCTGACGGTATATTGCTAGTAATGTGGTTATTTCCCCCCCTCGCGCAAGGCTTAGGTATATCTAAGAACTTCTAAACCCCGATAGACATAGGACTTGCATTTCAGCGGATATGAAACTAGATAACGAAACTAGGTCAATGCAGGTGAGCGCTGCAACTGTCAAGGTCGAACGATTTATTGTTCGCATTCTAAGATTAATAAAAACCTGGCGGATATGCAATCACCTCTTTTGTACTGACCTTTTCAATTTAAATGTATCGCTGTAAATTTAAAAGTCTAAATCACGCTCTAAACTTTTTCCAACACGTAAAATATAACGATAGAAAATTATATTTCGAAAATATTTATTATTAATTAGCTGACGGAAACTTTTATGTGAAATTTTACTCATCATCATTATCATCATCATCATCATGTCAGCCATTATCTGTCGATTGCTGAACATAGGCCTTCCCATGGACTGGCCATAAAGAACGGTCCTGAGCCACTTGTATCCACTGGCTTCTTGCAATACATTTGAAGTCGTCACTCCATCTAGTGGATAGGTCATTCTACATTTCTAAATTTTGATTATTATTATAATAAAATTGTAACTCGACAAAGTCTTTACATGGGAGATATTTAAGAAAAAATAATATGAAAGGTCTTAGTAAGACCAACAGATGCTAAATTAATAATTTATGAAAAAAAATGATTATCTGTTTGTTTGTTTGTTTGTTTTGGCATCATGCGAAATCTAATAGGTGCATTATGTTGCGGTTTTCACAGTTGTATTTCTGGAGCTCTGACTTAAAATGTGGTGCATGTTTTATTTTGACACATCATCTAAAAGTGGAACATTTCATTGGTTTTCCTACTTCTGAAATTGACGTGAAAAAAATAGCGAACAAAGAGCTTGTTAATTATAAACTTACATACAAACAAAGATTAAATATAAAAGTGAAATGGTACGTAACTGAACATTTTCAAGCAAATTTTATAATTATGTAATTTAAATAAATACTACTATTTTGTATTTTGTTATTCTTATTGAAAACTAAGGTTATAAGTAAACATCGATTTTATCTAATAGAATTTAATGATATAAATAAATGGTAAATTTGATAAATATATTTTTTCTAGATGCTCGTGGAAAATTACATCGTTAAAAATTACTAAGCAGGCTGTGTAAATAAATGATGACAACAGCTTCTTTAGTGTACTTTTATTTTTGTAAAACAGTGCTCCTCCTTGGTCTTTTTTTTTTTGTGCAAATTCTTATACATTTAGAAGTGTGTTGATTCTATACATCTGTAGTTCATTTACTTTGCATATACAGATTATCATCATCTTCCTACTCTTATCCCAATTGTTTGTTTGGGGTCAGTTTAATTTTTTTTTCTCTTCCATTCTCCTCTTAGCAGTCATTTACGCATTCACTCCCATTCTGCCCATATATCTTTCACATCATTCATTCATTTCTTTTTAGGCCTTCCTCTTGCCCTTATCGCCATTCACATACATACTTAATACTATTCTTAAAACATGCTCCTCATAACTGCGCATCATGTGTCTATACTGGAACAGACAGTTACTTTTCTATTACTGGCACTACTTTCATACTTCCTCTGATATACTATCTCTATATCTATCTTCACGCCAAGTCCTTTGCGGTGAAGGCAGAGGGAACCACTCATTCTTAATTTTCAACCGACTTAAAAAAGAAGGAGATTCTCAAATCGGTTGTATTTTTTATGTTTGTTACTTTACAGCTCTGACGGTTATAAACCGATTTGTAAAATTCTTTTTTTATCTGAAAGGATATACGTAAAGATTGGTCCTATAGAAATTTTAACAAAATCGGTTTAGTAATTTAAGTTTTAAATCAAAATAACTGGTTTTGCCATAATTGAGGTCTGTTGTTTTTTTCTGGAACGCAAATTTATTATGCCCATTTTTGGCTCACCACACATCCGTCTCAACATTCGCATCTCAGCTACATGCAGTCTTTCAATCAGTACAGATAAGATAATTATTATAATTGTACATACTTAAAATAGACATCAAGTTAGATGCCTATTAGTAATTGACAAGATCGTTCGATGCAATTAATTGTAACCAGCTCGTTGAATGAGACACACTTGATGATTGATCATTTACGTTGTAGGTCAACAATGAATAATGAACATTGAATATTGACGTTGAAAGTTTGAAACGGAGTGAATCATGAAACTAGCGGAGCTCACGTAATCACGTAAATTAATGTTTAAAATTAACATTGTAATCACATTGTAGTAATAGCAGTAAAGAAATAGAAGCAAAAATTATTTACGGTTTTGGAAAAAGCTTTGATGACTTCTATCTCACTAATCTAATATTGTACTAAACTAGTACTGAACTAAAGATTTTTAAAATCTTATCTAAATTCGTACATATTTGGCTCCGTAAAGACGTAAGGTAGCTTCAAAAGAAGAGTCAAAAACAAGTAGAATTCATTCCATAAAAAAATCAATTTCAACTAATTAATTACATTGTTAATGCATTTATAAATATTATGAGCAAGTGTGGACTTATCTCTGACAGAGATCTCTTCCAGTCAACCCAATGCACTTAGAGAGCATGTTTGTTAGCGGGCAGCTGAAGTATATATATGTGTGTATATATATATATATGTTTTAAAATAAAAAATAAATTTCTAAATCAGTTACAAGTGATAGAGTCCTGGGACCTTAAAAATGTCTCCATTTTTTAACTTTGTAAAAATAGCAATGAACTAGATGAACTGAAAACCACCTTTATTTGAATGTCGCTTAAAAATAAAGGTAAACTCCTATAGACCACCTCAATACATAAGTTCTGCCCACACTGTTGCGGTTGCCAATCTGACTGTTATTGCACGGAGAATTATTCATACATTTGTTGCACCAAGATACAATATTGCTTAATCAAGCGAAAGTGTGGGTGTAGATAAGGCAGACTGGTATAATTCCTTGGCATCAAGTCTGCAAAAATCTTTGACACAAATTGTTGCTTAGAAAGGATACTTACTATATCTATGGTTTCCAAACAGGAATTTTAAAAGACAGAAACTAAATGTTTGTATCGAAATTACATTTGAGATGTTTGAATTTAGAACTTGGAATAGACTTTAGATATGTCTTTTATTTTAAGTCGCAAGGCTGGACCACACAGCGAAAAACAAACACAGATAAGATGAATTCAAAATTCCACCAAGTGCTACCAATCTTAAGCATACTTGTAGGAGCAATCACAAATATTCCAAACAGCCGTAAATTATCTTTGGAGCGATCTCCCGAAGTGTTAATTCGCATTTGTGTGATCAATTCAGTCGCCACCGGCCGCCAATTGGTGCATTCACACTCGCAACAGGGCTGCCAACTTATGGAAATAATCCTTAAAATAACTACAAATTTATTAAAAATTTTTAAATTTTAAAACCTATAAAAAGAGCTGATGACTTTGAAACTTATTATAAATTGTATCCATCTCGTTCACGTCAGTTTTTAAATAAAAACCGCATCATAACTGGTTTATTCATTTAGAAGCTACGATGCCGCAGATAGACACGTTAAACTTATAACACATCTCTTTATGTTATTGGGGTTCAAAACATATCCTTTAATGGGTCGAACCCGTTGTTGACAATTGCCGTTGTGGTGTACGTAAATACTTGTTTATCCAAGCATAAATGATCCAGCGTGAAATAACGAGTTAGTTAAGGCATAACATCCTAATCCTCAGGAATAGCAACGCATGAGGGGTACCATAGACTTGATAGTGCATTCTGTAATACCGATGATGTTGTTTATAGGCGACAGTTACTACTTTTCATCAGGTGGACCGTTAGCTTGTTTGACATTTTACGAGCAGATATCTTGAAAAAGAACGTAACTGAGTAAAATCCTACATCTATCTTTCGGATAAACTTGATATATTATTAAAAACAGTAATTTAATTATATAATTATTCTACAACCCACTGGAACAACGTTTGACAGCTGTCCTGAAGTCTAAGATTGGATCCCAGCCTAAAATATATATTTTCCAAATTTATATTAGAGTCGTTTAAAATGATCGTGATTTAGAAAATTTTAGCACGTAAAATTGTTTGGTTAGCTATGCTAAAAGCTTTCATGTAATGCGTACAGAGACTCTTGATATCAGAGGGCGCTACCCGCTCTACTGTAGTAGTTGGACAGATATTATGAATCGTATATGCAGAAATTATGCTATACTCATGTTTTCAATCCGGGGAAGACTAATTTCGAACTCAATTGGAGCCCTTTAGGAGAATTCGGGAGCGCAGTTTAAGACTGTCTCGAGCATTTATTATTTAACAATATGCAGTAATGTGTCTATATTTGTGAATTATTAAATCGCACCTTAACAGCTGATTCACAAACATTTTTATATGAATATTCTTTGTTCCAAAATTTTTAGTTGGCATTAAAAACATGTGCTGAAAAGTGTAATGGAAAAGTATCGATTTCAACGTCGATATGTTTGTACATATGTCCATAGACTGTTGACATAAAAGAGTCGTAAAATCAGTCTAGACTCTTTGCGTCTGGTTTGTTTCAAGGATAAATCAATTGCTTATTTATCCTAAATTTAAGAACTGGATAATAAAAATTGAGTAATCTAACTGCGACCAGTTAGAACTGCGTCATCAATACTCATTGACGACGTGTTTTGATTCTTTTCAGTTGAGTTCAGTCTTTTCTCGATTTTTAGCTCGAATTTTAGCTTATGAGGATAAATTCCCTGTCCATTTCTAATAATTCCTCAGTTTATAATCCATTATATAAGCTGTATAACTTACAAAGGGAGGCAAAGTCTCACCTTTGATTTAAGGGCTCAATACCACTTGTGACCTTGGGATCGTCGATTGTTCTCATAGCCTGCTTTAATCGAATCAAGAAAACCAAACTAGTATCCAGGTGCTCCAACCCAGAGATAGAACAGTACTTTAGGGCTGGTGGCAATTTTCTCAGTTTTTTTTTTGTCGCTGTATTACAATTACATTGCGAATTCTGCCTTGAGTTTGAAATTTTTCATGGTTATTTTGGAATGTAGGATTAGAAATTAGATTTACACAAGTTTTCGAAATCTTTCACAATCTCAAGCTTTCTCACTACAATACAGAAATATTTTAAAACATTTGACAACCCTGATTGCATTATGCGTGCACTGTTTATTGCGAACGCAAACGCAACAGATTGCTGCTTGTATGATGTTTTTATTAACATCTGCGAATATATTGCTGGAATATGCAAGTACAAATCTCGGTGGTCCTCGGTATTTTCTTTTTTTTTTTAAACAATTTGAGGCGTTCGTGGATCATAAGTAGTACTCAACAGATGTAATTTTTTTTAAATTCCGGGTAAATTAAAATATATATAATAAATTGATCTCAGATCACTGAGTTCTGAGATTGATTTATTAAAAAATCTACGTACAATATATTAGCCTCACAAAAAACAATCTCGTTCTTTTGATCATTCAAATATCAACATTTTTTTTTTGCATGTTGATATTTCAATAAATAAATTATTATTTCTCAGAAAACCAAGTTGAATCGCAGAAAAACAAGTTAGTTATCTGTATTTAAAATCTAAAGTTCTGAACCGGTTTTGATAAAACGCTATGGGATCAATCTGAAAATGTATCCTTTCAGATGAGGGAGACTTTGTACAAAAGTCGATTGCTAGGGTACCTCTACCCCATTCGTGTTTCAACCATGAAGCAGTTGTGTTTGCATGGCTGTGTTTCGGTTTGAAGGGTGAGATATGGCGTGAATTTACTGGGTACAGAGCAATGACATTTGAGTCCTCAGGAATGGCAACGCATGGGGGGTATCATGGGCGAAACAGTATACTCTGTTATGTCCATGGTACTGCTCATGTCTATAGGCGACGGTTACCACTTTTCATCAGGTGGGCCGTCAGCTTGTTTGCCATTCTAAGTTGTATAAAAAAAAAGATGAATAAACATTTTCCAGATCAGTTTATAAGTGACAGAACTATAAAGTTAATTATGGAGTTACAGACAAAAAAATACAACCGAATAGACGTGGATACATACCTCCTCCTTTTTTAAAGTTGGACTAGAATTGTATCTAAATACAGTCCTGTCTATATTTCACACTAATCTTCTTGTAACACATGCCAGGAACTCGGGTCAATTTATCTAACATACCGCGCCAGAGAGAGATAGAAGAGACCTTAGTTCGCAATTCATCTTGATTAAGCGAAGATGGCTAATTAAAATATCCGAGTACCAGGCATTCATGATTCGATAAGAGATATGATCTCAATTGCGAAATTCCAATAGGATGTCTTCAACACAGAAGTTTTTTAAGATAATGCCACTTCAGATAAAGTGACTTAAAACGATTTATATAATTGCGTTTACTAAGGAATAAATCAACAAAACTCTGATGCGTATTAATCTGATTGGATAGTACAAATCGGCAAACAATAGGTATTTTCTTTACATGATTTTTTTTATTGCTGAAATAAATCAAGGTGTTATAATTCATGTTCAAAATTAAAGGAAAAATGGTTAAGAAAATAAATTTGACAGCTATGTTTTTTTTCTACAATGGACATTAAAAACGTGTCCAGACACGATCAACTTAAAGTGAAATTGTTCTTTTATATATTTTTAGGCATTCAATGTTATGATGGAAATTTCTACCATTATGCAAAGAAGAGTTAAAGATTCTCACAAAAATACCGATTTTAATTGTGACAAAACCAGTTATTTTGATCTGAAAACTAAACTACTAAACTAATTTTGATAAAATTTCTATAGAACCAATCTGTAAGTATATACTTTTAGATAAAAAAAATAATTTTCCGTATCGGTTTAGAACTGATGGAGATATGAGGTAATAAACATATAAAAATACAGCTATATTGAGAATCTTCTTCTTTTTAAAGTCGATTGAATACCGTTTTTTTTTTTACATAATAATGACAATGATTCTGTAGTTTTGTTAATGACGATAATAAATATTGACTCGTAATTGGCATTTACTCGCAACTTTGCCTATTTTTTTTTTACTTCCGAAAAGTTCTTAATTCACCTTTTGCATCTTACACGATATTTTTTTTATACAACTTAGAATAGCAAAAAAGCTGACGGTCCACCTGATGGTAAGTGGTAACCGTCGCCTATAGACATGAGCAGTACTATGGACATAACAGAGTATACTGTTTCGCCCATGATACCCCCCATGCGTTGCCATTTATAAGGACTCAGGTATCTTCGCCAATTCGAAGTTTATTTCTGTATTGATCCCATATTATTTTATAACAATTGAAATTTGAAATAATATTTGTTTAAATTGAATGTGATACATAAAGGCATGGAATTAAGCCACTGTTTTAGTAAATGATAGTTGTGTTAGTAAAACTATTGGGTTAATCGTAATTACGTTTTCTACAACGCTAATTGTCGATTTATATCTATCCACAACTTCAATTCGAGTCGTAAACATAACGTATACATTAACCCTTTCATTTATAAAATATTAAACATACAAACATATTTTAATATTATTTTGTCACTTTCTTTCAAATTAAAAATTTTGTGCTTATAAAAAGAAAAACCAGTTCAATAGCTAAAATAGATTTATGAGATTTTTGACGTTTTTACAAATAAGAAGAAAATGTGAAATTTTCAAATCTTTCTGAACTAATAAAAAGTAGTGACTACATCTCTACTTCCGATTCGCAACTATTTGGCAACGTTCAATGTTTGCATGCTAAAATAGTAGAGTATTAATAGACCGGATTAGAACGTTATCGATCAACACCGGAGTTCGTTCACCCGGCTCGACTATTTAATTTCGTCGTATATTACGTACTTCGTTGTTGTAAAAAGTAATTCAAGTATTATTGTTTTATCTATGGTTCCGTTGACACGTGCTACGTGTGTCTAACAATAAATGTTATTAGAACGCAGATATGTTTGTTGTGTCGCAATTAATTTGTTGACCGTTGTTTTTTCTTTACCTAACGCAATTGCTAAACAATGGCTGCATATTTCTCAACCGACTTCAAAAAAGAGTGAAGTTTTGAAGTGATTTTCAAAAGATGATACTCATCAATTGTTTTGAATTGTCTATAATCATGTTACGCGATTACGCGCGCTTTTCAACCGACTTTAAAAAAGGAAGGTTTCTGGTTTCGATTGTATATTAATATTTTTATTACTTCATAACTCTGTTATAAACTGACTTTTTTTTTATTTTAAGGGATTATACTTTCGGATTGGTATCATTGAAATTATAACGAAATCGGTTTTAATAGTTTGATTTTGAAATTAAAATTAATACTAGGGTTGTCAGGTGCACATTACCGATCCTGAAGAACTTTAAATACGTTTTTGAAATATCCCATAAATATGGATAGACTAAATTCGCCAATAATTTAAGGTTTTCGTAACTATTTTTGTCGATATTTTTTTATGTCTTTATACAACAGGTATTAATAAATAAAGCCTAACTTTTCTCCATAAAAAAGCAACTTCATACATCACAAACATGTTTCGTAGATTCATTACATTAAAAATACTTTAATAACTACATATTAGGCGTCTATTTCCTATGAGAAATGCAATAAAGTTCATTTTATCGCGATACCAATATGAACTAGTGAACTAGTTCTTAAAATCGCCACTTATGATTAAATAACATACTATAATAATAAATATTACCAATTTATTTCTAAAACCACTCGAGACACATAGTATTGGCCATAAAATATGTACTTTAAATTCGAACATGTCATAACAACGATAGCTGTCAGTCGTATTAGAGAAGGCAAGTGTAGAGAGAACGGTATAACATTGTTTTAGTTCCCAAATGGATCCTAATCTTTTAAGGGTATCATCATCATCATCATCATCGTTAATATATCAGCCATTAACTCTCCACTGCTGAACATAGACCTCTTCCCTTGTTGACCTCCCCCCTTCTTGGGGGATTTTGCCAATAGTTGCAACGTTTGGTAAGTGGATTGGCAAACGCAGTTAGGCTTTTGGTGATGTTTCAAGAAGGGCGTCGCTGCCCATCCCTTGACGATTAAGTTCCCTTAGTCGCTTTTTATGATACCCACGGAAAAGGAAGGGGTATCCAATTCCATGCCGAGACCACATGGCGCCACATTTATAACATTAATGTAACATTAATGATAGTTTTTTTTTTCTAATTCTCGTAAACAAAGCGACGAGTATAATTTAAAGAAACCACTCTCGAATCACAATGTAAGTTTTAATGTAAAATACGACCTTTTTTATGCAACTTTAAATGGCAAACAAGCTGATGGTCCACCTGATGGAAAGTGTGATGGATGGAAGATGTACCATGACATAACAGAGTATATTATTTCGCCCATGATACCCCCATGTGTCGCTATTCCTGAGCACTAAGGTGTTATGCCTCTGTATCTTGCAAATACATTGCCATTACATACCCTTCAAACCGAAACACACCCATTAAATGGATGTATTTTGGTCACAAATGCTTCACGATTGAAACACGAATGGAATAAAAGTACCCAAGCAAACGACTTTTGTACAAAGTTTCACTCTAGTAAATGACTTAGATATTTAAAGCGGACTGCTTGACACGCTCATAAGGAAGTTTATAGTATGCTTTTAAATGTGTCTGTAATAGAAATGTCATTAATTCGAAGAACTGCTTTAATTTTTCCACGGAGACCACTCCAGGAATCGCTGCACTAGTTCGTTCAAATTTAAATTGACAATTCGCTCTTGCAATAAAGTGTGTACTTAAATTTAAATACGTCTAACAGTATTGCAGTGTGGTTCGAGTATGTAGGCCGATCGTCTTGAGCCAAGTGGTACGGTGAATCGGCTGAATGATAAATGTTCCAACTCTCTATCCTGAAATGAGATCTAGGCAGATCTAGTTCTTCTAATGAAGCGGTTTCCCCGCTAAATGATTATAATTTGATACCCTTTTAAGATAGTAGACAGTAATATTTTGTGTATTAATTAATTCTTCTAAATGTTTCGAACAATAATTTTCCACAAGAAATATCAAAAAGAAAGAGATTCTAAATTCGGTTGTATTTTTTCAATGTTTGTTACCTCATAACTCCATTAGTTTTAAATTTGGAATTTTTTTTTTTTTATTGGTTGGTTCCATAGAAATATCAAAATCGGATCAGAAGTATAGATTTTAGATCGAAATAACTAGTTTTTGTCATAATTTAAATCGATTTTTTTGTAGGACACGATGTTTAATTATAATTGACTGCTAGTGTTGTGATTTTTTGACGAAACTTCGTTATATCGACAATTTTTACGAATATTGTATAAATGTATAAATGTAGTTGTAAAGTTTTTTTATTTGTTACCTTATAGTGCATTAACGGTTTAATCAATCACTATTAGATTTGATATACACGTAGGGGAGCACGGGGGAATCAGAGCCACAGGGTAATGGGAGTTACTCTAGTTTACATGCTTCTTGACAATTTAGACCCTGTTTTGTTTTAACGTATTACAAAAGGACGCAGGAGGGGTGCATATGCCTCGTTGTGTCACCGTTTAGTTGACTTTTAGTACACAAATAAATAGCACGTCAGTTTTTTAAGCTATTCATCTAATTTTTGACAACATTCAAGGACAAATTGTGAGTTTTTAATTTATTTTATTATTAGTATTGCTTCTTTTATCTTATAGATTTATCATTAGAGTGTCGTATAAAAAAGTTAATTTATGTAAATAAGCAATTGTATTTTGACAATTATATGAAAACCTAAAAATGAGTATTTGGGGAAATGGGAGTCGAATGGCTCTCATTACCCACTTCATTTCTTGTAGTTTTATTTCAGATGCCTTGAAAACAAGATAGGATTACGGATAAATATCAGTGGAATCTGGTTACTATACCGTGCTATCAAGAGAGTCAATGAAGATGGAATATCTCTGCATAAGGCTGCCCAAGGGTTTAATATTCCATATAGTACTTTGCAAAAAAGGTATCGCAGAGCAGTACAAACCAATCCTCGTCTCGGAAGGAAACCAATATTTTCTCCAACTCAAAAACAAATTTTGGCTGATCATCTCATTCACATGTCGAATCTTTTTTACGGCTTAGACTCCATGAAATTTAGAAAATTAGCATACGAGTGTGCTGAACAGTTGAAGATATCTCATAATTTTAATAAGGAACTTAAATGTGCGGGACCAGACTGGCTTAAAGGATTTTTGAAAAGAAATACTAATATCAGTGTTCGCAAACCTGAGTCAACTAGTATTAACAGAATTGAGGGATTTAACAGAGTAGAAGTAGAATTATTTTCCAAAAATCTTGAGGAACTAATGATAAAAAATAATGATGCAGCGCACCAAATATTTAATGTAGATGAGACGGGAGTGTCTACAGTGCAGAAACCAGGAACAATTTTAGCAAAAACAGGTCAAAAACGAGTTGGTACTGTCACTTCTTGGGAGAGAGGAAAGACAGTCACTGTTGTTTGTGCAATGAGTGCTTCTGGCGTTTATGTGCCTCCTATGTTTATATATCCGAGACAACGTCATTCTCCTCTTTTAGAGAAAGATGGTCCTCCGGGTGTAATTTACGATTGTTCAAAAAATGGATGGACAAATGAAAATCTATTTTTTAAATGGTTGCAACATTTCAAAATGTTTGTAAAACCGAGTAAGGAAAACAAAATATTGCTTATTCTAGATAATAATAACAGCCACTCCACTTTAGAAGCATATGAATTTTGCAAAGCTAACTACATCAACATGTTGTCTACACCACCACACTCCTCGCATCGTTTGCAGCCTCTAGATATAACATTTTTTGGTCCTCTAAAAAAAGCATACAATCGCGAATGTGACCTATATCTCAAATCAAAAAATATGATTAAAATCACAATGTATGATATACACATGCCCAATATTCAGGTAGTGATTCTGCCAAAAATTATGTTTGTGATTTTTGTATGAGGCGATAATTGTTTTTAATTACATATAATTATCTATAATTTTGCATGTTCCTAAAGATAATATAATTGTATTTTGAATGAGAATAAGTTTAGTTTATAAACACATGAGGAAAATGTTTAATTATACAATATTTTGTTACATATTGTTAATGTGGTTACCATTACCCCGATGGATCTTATTGCCCCTATTTCTGGTTCTAATTACCCCGTACTCTTGGCAATGGGAGCCAATGTTACTTTTTTTTTAAGTAAGAATTATTTTCATTTTAAGTAGGTTTTTTTTAATTTCTATATTAACAGGATAAGCCTGATTAGTTACATTATAATTAAAAGAAAAAATTAAAATAAAAAGTGATTTATACAAAAAGTTATTTAAGTTTTAGCTTAAGTGGCGCCAATTCCCCCGTGCTCCCCTACTATAAGGGATGAAGAAAGCTTAAGGTTATATTATTTTATCCCGGTTAGTGAACATAATCCGGTTGGGGGGAAAGGGATTGTTAGTAATGGAAACTGAGAATCCTATTGCTAGCAATATACCCAACCAGGTCGACCTCCTCGCGATTCCCCCTGGAAACTATCATGGTTAATTCCTGATGAATTCATCATGATGGGCTAACTGGCCTGTTTTCATTCTCATCTATCACCCTTCACTGGTGCTCCGCCAGCGTATCCCGTTAGCGTAGGCGGGGTTACCATACCATTTTCACACATAAGAAAAAAAAACATAATCCGGTCATGCGGACTTAACTCTTGACTCCAAATACTTGTACTTTTTTGCTTTGTTTTTATTAAAACGTAAAATTAACAATCATTCTAGTCATCGTCGGTATTTTCAACCTACTTCTGAAAGAACGAGGTTTCCGAATCGATTGCATTGTTGGTTACACGATACCTTAGCCCATTCTCCTACGGTTTGAATAGCAGTTTTTTTTTTTTAATTATTCTTAGCAGTTAACGGCGACGGCTCGATTACATCGTATTTGCCTGTTTGGTACCACGTTTATGGATAAGTAACCGAAGAAATAAAGATTAGCTTCATTATTTTATATTTCTCACGACTTAACCGCGTAGATCTATTGTCCTATTTTATTGTGTTACCGACATTTTTATGAGAAATCTAGTTTAAGCTATCAGTGTCCCGTGACTTCACCACTGTAAAATAACACATAAAATATCCTGTGTACTAAGTTACTGGGTACCTCTGTCCCATTCGTGTTTCTACCGTGAAGCAGTTGTGTTTGCATGGCTGTGTTTCGGTATAAAGGGTGGGATATGGCGTGAATTTATAGGGTACAGAGGAATAACACCTGAGTCCTCAGGAATGGCAACGCATGGGGGGTATCATGGGCGAAACAGTATACTCTGTTATCTCCATGTTACTGCTCATGTCTATAGGCGACGGTTACCACTTTCCATCAGGTGGGTCGTCAGCTTGTTTGCCATTCTAAGTTGTATAAAAAAAATTACCCACCCCTAATTCAAGTCCGTTCAGTACTTTTTGCGTAGAAGAGTAACAAACACCACCACCAGGTGGGCCGTCAGCTTGTTTGCCATTCTATGTTGTATAAAAAAAAAAAAACACCCATCCATCCTTAAAATTTTCTGCATTTATAATATTATACAGGATTAACTATGAAATGATGTTTGATAGATAGATAGATAGATACTCTTTAGTACCAATAAATATTTAAAAAAAATATTGATAGAGTTGATATTAGTGTAAAAATTTTTAAAACCAGTTTAATAGTTCCAGATATTACATTTATTTTTTTTTATTTAATTTTATTGGCACATAAAACAGATCACAACCATAAAAAACTTAAGCAATAGTTACATTTGTGATTCGGCTAGGTTATAATCCAATCACATCATGTGCACAGCTTGAGTAATTCATTAAAAGCAAACACATAAAATAAAAAGAAATACTTAAAATGTTATATAAATATATAAAATATAAAACTATAAAAAAAAAACATATTTTCGATCATATTCTACAAAATAGAAAACGAGTATATATTCAAACACACAAACATGTTTTATCTTGTGGATTTAATATTTATCGACCATTTATTTAATCTTTCACCTAACAATTTATAGAATCATCCTAATGCATTAAAATGTCAAATAATGTTATAAATTATGTTAACCTATTCAGAATTGAAGTGTGTTCAATTAATATATAAATTTAAAAACCTATGTTTTAATGTTTTATTTTTATAATTTAATTTATTTGACTAAGCTACTGCTTCGGTATTGGAACTGGTTCTATTGAGTTATAGCCTTTCCTTGTTATAGTAGTCGTAATTAATATTATGAATGTGAGTATGTTTGTTTGTTACCGTATGGTGCCTTAGCGGCTTAAACAATCACTATACAAATTTGTATGGGAAGATTATAAACTACTTTTTATCCCGGTCAGTGAAATTTTTTTTTTTTATTTAAAGCCAGTATAGAATATTACTATTTATTACTTATTAAGTATATAGTACTACTTATTAAATATATTTAATACTATTATAGTGCAGTTCTCTGATTTTGTTATCGTTAGATGATATAAACATTTCTTAATTACTATTTTAAAAGAGTATGTATTCAAGTTTGTATTGATTTTTCGATAGATTTTCTTTTAAAGACCAAATAAAAAAAAAATATTAAAAATATTTACAATTCTTACTCAAGTTCTTCTGATTAAGTTTATTTAAATACATATCAATGTATTATATATTAAGATAAAGGTCTTTATCAATCAGTTATCTCTGCCTACATCACAAAGTACTTGGCGTAAAGATAAGTAGATAAATAATATTAAGTTTCAAGTTTTAATAATAATTCTTTATTACACCACAAACATAAAAATGTTAATTAGACAATACAAGTGACATACAGTTGCATAAAGTACAATTATCAATTTTTACAATTTTTATTGAAAAAGGAAAAATTCTGCATTAACATAGTTTGGATCTTAGAGAAAATTTCTCAGTTTTATGAATATTTACTATCGCTTTTTCGGTTTATTATACTTCTACGTACTGGACTTACTGTTACTGGAGTTATTCTTCTTGACGACTATTAAGGCATCAGATGTTACCATGTCGTCCGTTAACTGTCCAATGCTGAACATAGGCCTCTCTTCATTGGAAGAATTTGTCAGTAGGTGCCACGCGTGACAGGCGGATTAGCAACCGCAGTTACGCTGTGAGGATGTTTAAAAAGGAACGCTACTACCCATTTTTTTACCAATAAGTTCCCTTAGTCGCCTCTTACGACACCTATGGGAAAGGAAGGGGTGGTTCATTCTATACCGAAACCATATGGTGTATATCGTCAGTTATTATTAAATCAAAATTTCACCACATTGATAGAGATATCATTGACCTCAAACAACTATAATTTTTGAATATTAATATTATTATTTATCTCTTTTTTTTTTTGCAGATGAAAGAGATGCCATACAGAAGAAGACGTTCACAAAGTGGGTCAACAAACACCTGGTTAAGGTATTGTGTCTTTTTAATACTTATGTTTAATAGTATATTAGTCATAATCTCATAATAAGCTGTCACAAGTTGCTTTGAGATTAAAATGGATTTAAACTATACGTTACTATTCGATTCTCTTCTGGAGTCTATTCGATTCACAGTTAGTGTATGCAATTTATCGTAAATGAAACCTTTAGAACAACTTCATATTATTTTCGAAAGGTTTTGCGCTGAAGGGTGTAAGTTTTTGACGGTTTAAAATGAAACGGTTCCTTGATATTTCATAATAGCGCGTAGATTTTAGAAGTAGAAAAACCAATTAAATAGATAAATTTATTTAATTGTCATTATTTACATTAGTAATAACAGATATTTTATTAAAACACATAACTCGATAAAAATAGATATTCAACTCCCATTTTTTCGACCGACTTCAAAAAAGAGAACGTTATACATTGTACGTATTTGTATTATTTCAATTTATTATTTATACGATATTAATACTAGTTTAGTATTTATATTATCTATTATATTGCCTTCACAATTATATAAAATGATAAATTTTTTTAAAATCCTTGTTATATCGGTAAACATTTTTATTTTTTACTAGCTGTATCTCACGGTTTGTTTATTTGTGAATTGGCACATAAAGTATCTTAGTACTTAGGATATAACCTACTCGTGTACTAAATTTCATTCAAATTCGCTTAGTAGTTTTTACGTTAAAGAGTTACATTGTTACAAACTTTCTCATTTATCATAGGATATTAATAGAATTGAATAAAATCTTAAATTGTCATCTCTTTTTTATATTTATTTTATAACTAATGAAAATACATATAAGTAGGTATTCATGTTTCATTCGATAAAATGACGCCAGTACTTACTCGCAGACCGAAGCAATTTTAACTCATGCCCATCATTGGAATCAATCAATTAAATTAAAGTGATGTAGAAATAAAAGCCAATTGTGGTGACCTAGAAATGGTCAAATGTGTGAGAACGCCAGTGGTAACCCGCTTTTGACATTCTTGGACAAGAGATAACAAAAATCACATAATATCGTCACTTACTATTTAAATATCCCTACTTTTTTTATACCACGATAGTGACAAAATAAAAAATTACATATATATATATATATATATATATATATATATATATATATATATATATATATATATATATATATATATATATATATAATTAGGCGACCTGGCTTTTTTATACCATGATAATAATCATATCGGCCATTGCAATCCACTGCTGAATATTGACTTCTCCCTATTAGAGGGTTTTGCCAGTAGTTGCCATGTTTAGCAGGTGGTTTGGCAACCGCAGTTAGGTTGAGACTCGACTATTATGTTCTCTTAGTTGCCTCTTAAGATATCCACAGGGAAGGAAGGGCTGACCCATTTCGGGTCCACGCGGCAACTTTTTATATCATGATGGTAGCAAACCAGAGGCAAATTTTGTACATAAGTCCTCTGCTTAGGTACTTCTTTTCCATTCGTATTTCTGCCATGAAACAGTTGTGTTTATATATCTGTGTCTCTGTCTATAATCTGTTTATATATATGTGTGTATTTTAAAGGGTGGGATATGGCATTGAATTTACAGGGTACAGAGACATAACATCTTAGTTCTCAAGAATGGCAACACATGGGGGGTATCATGAGCGACACGGTATACTTTGTTATACCCTCGGTACTCTCTATAAGTGACAGTTAACACTTTTCACCAGGAAGTCAGTCAGCTTGTTTGCCATTCTACGTTGCATAAAAGAAAAACAAACATACCACTTACGGCACGTCTGATAAACGGTTCTCATATCGTATGGACGCCAAGAGTATCACGTGTACATTGCCGACACTTAAGAAAACTTCTTGCACTACTCACCCTATCTTTTTTATTCTTTTGTATTTTTTTTTACTTATATTTTTTAATGGATGATAATGGAATGACAATTCCTCCTGCCGTGTGCCCTGCATAGATTGGACCACCCATCCTTTTTGATAACATCCCCAAGCCCAACCACGGTTGGCAATCCGCCTCCGAAACGTGGCATCTACTAGCAAAACTCCCTTTATGGGGAAGGCAGTGGACAGGCTGATATGATGCGGACAATGTTGCGATTGAGAATTAGTTCTACATTAGACCTAAGTTGATTTGTAACAGGATCGTGTACAATAAATCTTCAATATTGACACTGCTCATCAAATAAACGTGAATGATGGACAGTCGTGACATCTCCATAAAATGTATAGGCGTATTGAATAATGATAAGTGTTTATGAATCGTGATACAAAGTGCAAGCTTATAAAGTCTTGGTTGCATCTTTGTATGCATTACCTGAGGGACGAAAGAATAAAGTTCTACCTCTCCTTCACTCGTGGTTCTGCAGTGAATTTAACATGTTTGCATGGTGTGTTTGAAGGGTGAAATATGACAGTGAAAGTACGGTAACATAAAACCTTAAGACTTAGGAATGGCAATGCATGATTGTTACAATCTGGGTTGTCCATGGTGCTGTTCATTCTTTAAGCGATGGATACTACTTCCATTATGTAGACCGTTAGCTTATTTGCCATTTTAAGTTGTATAAAAAATCCAGTATTTCCTTAAAGATAGATTTCACCAGACCAATGTAATTATGGATTCTTCATAATTTTTCTCAGATGTCTATTTTCCATGCATTTAATTTATTTTTTTAAAAGGTCCTATTTAGATTAAATATCTGAATTTATCTTATTTATTTATGGATTTTATTTAATTACCATCCATATACCTATACAAAAATTTAAGAATGTCACAAATTTAATATGTGACTATTACAGGAGATATTTATACTATTTTACTGTATGTCCAGAGAAATCGAAATAAAAATGCAAGGTTACCATTACTAGTTTACTGGTCGGTTACACTGTCTGACATTTTATATTTAGTTACCTCCAATAGTGTATTATTTGTAACTTGATACCCTCCAATACTACAACTATTCTTTGCAAAAAGAATCGTAAAAATCGGTTCAGGATCATGTAATAGCCACAAAAAAGAGTCAAAGCCAAAATAAACAAATCATGAGTACATAATATGTACTGTGCAGTTATCGAACCCACAGTATGTTAAACTGCCACACCATTAAGATTGTGGTGATAAAATAATGGAAGGTTCTACATTTTAAAACGATTCATAAACAAACAGAGGCACAAAGGATATGTAGGCACGCGAATATCAAATATACATTAGTCCGTCTGTCTGTACAAACATAAATAACCGCGGATGTGTTAACATTCCGCAAATTTCCTTTGTCTGCTTGCCTGTTATCAAACAAAACATTATTTTGTTAGTCTTTACGGTAGGATGAGAATTTTAAGTAAGAGGTATAATCAAGTGAGTTTAGTCACTTTGAAATATTACATGGTTTTTTATGCAACTTAGAATGACATATCAATTGACGGCTTACCTAATAAAAATAATAAAACCACCTGATGAAAGTAGTAATGCTCGCCTATAGACATGAACAGAAATGTACTGCGACACGCATTATACGTCATGCTACTAAGCCCTGTAATGCGGTGGGGGGGGGAGGGATTGTCAGTAATGCAGCCTACCAGTCCCAATGCTAGCAATATATTCTGTTAAATCGACCTTCACGTGGTTTCCCCTGGAAACCATCGTGCTGAATTTTAGATGGGCTATCATCATGATGGGCTAACTAACCTGCTTTCATTGTTACCTATCATCACCTATCATCCTTCACTGGTGACCTGCCAGCGTATACCGATAGCGCGAACTATTTATTGTCATATCCCACTATCTACGCTATCGATATACGCTGGCGGGGCACCAGTGAAGGTGACGATAAAACAGGTCAATTGGTCCGTCGTGACGAATTCATTAATAATTAACCACGATGGTTTCCAGTGGGAACCGCGTGGAGTTCGACCGGTAGGGTATTTTGCTAGCAATGGGGCCTCTTAGGCCTCATTACTAACAATCCCTTTTCCCCCAACTATTTCTATTCTAGATATAGTTACATAGAGACTGAGTATGGGAGTATTAACAAAGGGCGTAGTAATCAATTCTATAGATATATATGTTTTTAGTAATGAGGATTATTAGCCCATTGTTAGCAATATACCCTGTCAGGTCGACCTCCTCGTGGTTCTCCCTGGAAATCATCGTGGTTGATTTATTGTTAGATTCGTCACGGTGGGCTGACTTGCTTCATCCTCACCTATCATCAGTGTAAACCAATAGCGCAGGCGGAGTTACCATTCCATTATTATCCATTAAAAAAAAACCTAAGCATATCTTCAAAGTCGACAAAACACTCAAATACAACTCTAGTGTTACAGGTGTCCATAGTCCACATAATGGTTTACAATAAGGCAGATTATTTGAATATAACCATTCAGCTTACATTTTATTAATTAAAAAAAACTAATCATTAACCATAACTGTACTTAAACTAAGTATGTATTTAACTAGAGGGAGACTTTGTACAAAAGTCGATTGCTTGGGTACCTCTGTCCCATTCGTGTTTCTACCGTGAAGCAGTTGTGTTTGCATAGCTGTGTTTCGGTTTGACGGGTGGGATATGGCGTGAAATTACTGGGTACGGAGGAATAACACCTGAGTCCTCAGGAATGGCAACGCATGGGGGGTATAATGGACGAAATAGTATACCTACTCGGTAATGTCCATGGTATTGCCCATATCTATAGGCGACGGTTACCACTTTCCATCAGGTGGGCCGTCAGCTTGTTTGCCATTCTAAATTGTATAAAAAAAAATTAATGACCGCGATGACGGAATATCTTGAACTTTCGGAATATCTTGAAATTACAATGACTCCTTTACATTAAGCGATACAATATTATCTGCTACAGGGGCTATCGGCTTATACTCGTAAAGTGTATGTAACACAACAACACAAAGATCAAAAGGCGGTGACTCACAGACAGACAGAAACCCCTTTGTATATAAAAGTGTTACAGGCATATGCGAAAAAGATACGAGCGTATTGTGGTATCAGATAGCGAGATATTTAAATGAAAGTAACTCTTGTTTTCGCCCAAAACGTGTGGGTGATTTTATGTTTTTGCTATACGATTAATTGTTATATAATTGAGTCATTGAAAATATTTTAAATTTTTTATTGCATTTAATATTTAATAAATATTGTATTTATTTATTTATAGGATCACCATAAAATACAGGGAAACATTATAATACAATACACTAGTGGTTTTTTTAATGAATTTCAATGGTATGGTAACCCCGCCTGCGCTAACGGTATACACTGGCGGGGCACCAGTGATATATTAGGTGACAGTGGAAAGGGAGGTCAGTTAGCCTATTGTGATGAATTCGTCAAAAACGATAGTTTCCAGGGGGAACCGCGTGGAGGTCGACCTGTTAGGAGGGTATATTGCTAGTAATGGGCCTGTTAGGTCTTATTACTAATAATCCCTTTCCCCCCACACTAGTGGGCTAACTGTTCTTACATTTAGAGGCAACCACAGCATGCTTTGTGTATGAGAAACATCGAAATAGAAATAAATTATTAAATGTTATATTAAAATATTATTATTTCTACCGTGAAAAAGTTGTGTTTGCATGGCTGTGTTTCGGTTTGAAGGGATATAGCAGTGAATTTACAGGGTACAGAGGAATAACATCTGAATTCTCAGGAATTGCAACGCATGAGGGGTATCATGGGCGAAACAGTATACTCTGTAATGTCCATGGTACTGCTCATGTCTATAGGCGACGGTTACCACTTTCCATCAGGTGGGCCGTCAGCTTGTTTGCCATTCTAAGTCGTATAAAAAAATATAATTAATTTAATATACTTTATATCCTGAGGAAATAAAAACATCGCTACAAAGAGCATCTTTGAATTCTTTTCACTAATAGGAATTAGCAGCGAACTTTAAAAAAAGGGCGAGCACGAACGATCATGGAGTGGTCGCAATGTCACAGGTTTTTCTGCCTGAAAAGACCCGCATGTTAATTGTAATAATAATAATATGATACTAGTTTTAACCTTGACTTTGTCCGTGTAACCGAAATATATTGATCTTAACTGACTGACATAAAAGCAGATTCTTCGCCATCCCAAATATTTATTTTCATTAGTACAAATATGTGTACATGGCGGACTTAATGCTAAAAGCATTCTCTCCCAGTCAACCATAGGGAAGTGTCAGAATACTCGAATGCGGTACTACTAATTATTGATATACATACATACTAAAATTACATATATAAACGAATAAATATATATGAATAACAAATATACTTACACATATATGATATATACTATATTATACACGAATTTGGGAATAATATAAAGCACTTACTGCTCGGATAAAGATAAAAAGTGACAGTGAACGCTTTTTTTGAAAGACGGTTTAGTCGGTAGTCTCTTAATGGCATCAAGAAGCGCGTTCCAGAGTCGTGAAGAATGTAGGAGAAAAGAGTTTGAAGCGTAACCAGTACGGTGAGAGGGGAAAGATAATTGGAGAGTATTATTGGAACGAAGGTTACGTTCGTACGTATTAAATATTACGTGCATACCAAATTTACTGACAAGTGGTAAAGCTGTTGTGTCGCTAAGACATAATGAATAGGGATAGGTAATATATGTCTATGTACTTTAGTTACAATATCTTATATACTGGTCCAATAATGAATATGTTAAAAGTATGTTATCCAAAAAATAATATTGGATAACAAACTTAACATATTCGAAAATAGATTACCGACCGATATGGGCGATATCGAAATGACCTTATTTCCATCATTAATGCCCAAAGGAATCCAATATATAGATATCGCATCGGTATCCTTATCACCCATGCCTAGTAATAAACTTTTAAACATTTATAACACTACCTGTGATCCGCGGTTTCACCCGCGTATAAATAAAACCTTTTATTAATATTATATATGTGAAAAATATGAGTTTTTTGTTTGTTATGTTTCTTTGAGAGGTATTAACTGCTGAAACAATCATTATAAAATTTCGTATGGAATGAAAAAGGACACGGGCTTTTTCCCGATCACTCAGACGAAGTCGCGGATAAAGCCTAGTATATTATAATTATAAATTTTCTCTGCAATAGTTTACAACTTCCCATGTGTTATGCAAATATCATTTTATACATCCTATAGTCCTACCACACCATGGAACAAAGCCTGTTATCGTCGCGTGACTCATAATGTAAACATTCGATGCGTTTTATGCCAGGGCTACTTAGTCATCAGAGATAAACGCTGAGCTGATGAAATGCTACTGAGGAGGTATTTGCATACATGTACAGGCGCCTAGTAGGTGGTGCATAGCGATAAGTCAGAAATAAATCTTATTTACTCAATATAATATTGATCAATACCTTATATTTTTTATCAATATTTTGTTTTTTGAAGTCAGTTTGTAAATCACATCCATACGTAATGTGTCATTGGGGTATAGGATACATATGTTATATATATATATATATATATATATATATATATATATATATATATATATATATATATATATATATATATATATATATATATATATATATATATATATATATATATGGGATATAGGGATTTTTAACCGGCTTCATAAAATGGAGAGGTTCTTAAATTATTGGTTATGGTTTTCAAATGCTTTATATTTGTATAACTCCATCCATTTATAAATCGACCCGGAAAATTCTTTTTTATCTGAAAGGATTTATTGTTAGATTTGTACCATATAACTGTTTATTTACAACACATTTAAATTTTATAATGCATAATTACATTTCTGTTATGCCAAACGTTTACTGGGAGAGAATGCTATATATGCTATAGCTTTGAATCCGCCTTTTGTACTATTTTTTGTAATGTGGTTATTAAAGAATAAATAAATAAAAAGAAATTTGATCAAAATCGATTCACTCACTTTTGCTTTTAAGTCAATATCATTTTTCCGTGATTGCAGTTAGTTTTATTTTTGTAGAATGCAAATTTATATTATAAACTTTTTAACCGTTCAGTGATGTTGATCGTACTAAAACTACAGTATTATTATTCATTTACCACTAGTATGACATAATCGGTTAAGTTCGGTTCACGGTGGGCGGAAAATTTTGTTTATGGCCGTCGCCTGTGCGTGGCGCCATATGAGGTTGTATATCCCGAGATGACACCCGCCCACGTGTGGGTCATTGTGGAGTTCTTCGTCATCTATACACGATATCGTCATACTTTTTTTTTTAAATTTTACTACAAAGGTTTTTTTTTTTATACGACTTAGAATGACAAACAACCTGACGGCCCACCTGATGGAAAGTGCTAACCGTCGCCTATAGACATGAGCAGTACCATGGACATAACAGAGTATACTGTTTCGCCCATGATACCCCCCATACGTTGCCATTCCTGAGGACTCAGGTGTTATTCCTCTGTACCCAGTAAATTCACGCCATATCCCAACCTTTAAATCGAAACACAACCATGCAAACACAGCTGCTTCACGATTGAAACACGAATGGAACAGAGGTACCCAAGCAATCGACTTTTATACAAAGTCTCCCTCTGGGTTTCTGAATGCTAATGTAATATAACATAATTTCTGTAACTCTGTATTTTTGTGATAATAAATTAAAAAAAAGTACAATCTGTCTCTAAACAGTCACTATAGTCTATGGACACCTGCAACACTAGGGATGTCACTTGTACATTGTCGACCCTGAAGTAACTTGTAAGCAGTGGCAAGCTAAACTCGTGAGAGGTACGGGACAGCAAAGCTGAACGAGCTTGTTTAGGTAGTTTATATAATTTTACAAACTCATTTCAATTCACATTTATTTACAAATACAAACAGCCTTATTTTGTTTAAAACGTGCTATAAAGGATGGTACATAATATTTAAATATTGTTCACACTTTTCACCAGAATCTGGAATACAAAATTTATTTAATTGTGCTACCTACTATGCTATTTATTGCTATGTGTTATTTGTAAGTGTATTTAGTTAAAATCTTAAAAATATATAAAATACATAGAATATGGGTGAGGAAAATGGAGTTGTTTGATGCGAGCCTTCCGTTATTACCACTGATAAAAAGCTTCACTTTTTACTAGTTATTTCCCGCGGCGTTGCTCATGTGTACATAAAGGATCAGTATATAAGTGTGCACTAAATTTAGGACATAACTTACCGGTGTACAAAATTTAATTTAAATCACTTTAGTAATATTTGCATGAAAGAGTAACAAACATCCATTCATTCATATATTCATCCAATTTTTCAGACTTTCGCGTTTATAGTATTAACTAGCGCTCCAACCCGGTTTCACACGGGTAGATAGAATTTTCGAAAATATAATAATATACAAGTATAGCATATGTTACTCGCTGATCGCGTTCTGTCCGTGCAAAGTCGGGCCGGAACGCTAGTTTAAAATAAATTAAAAGATTACTCTAATGGGAATTGAATTCAGTACAATCGAACCTTGAACTCGGCCTACTATACCGACGTGGAGTTATTTATATGGCAAGTGTATTATAAATTTTACGGTAATAGTGCATTGACCACCGAATACTGTTTTAGAACTAAACAGTTTTATTTTTAGAAGACAAATTTAGAATTTTCTACCATTTGCATTGAAGCAATTTTGTTTTTTTCTTAACAAAAAAACAATTACATTAGTTATATTAATAAACTACTACTACTAGTGTTATTTAATTCATTATAATTGTTACTTCATTTTCTCGCACTGTATAACTATGTTAAAGTGAATGCTGTGAATACCTATAATAGGCGTGTGCATTAATATTGTATTGTATTTAATGTTTGTTATACCTATATGTTATAATGCAATATGCTGTTGGTGTTCCTTTAAATAAATAAATAAATACATACATGATGGAGAAAGTACAGGTTACTTTTATTCGGATTAGTAAACATATCCCGGTTATACGAAGGAAGTCGCAGGTCAAAACTAGTAGGATTATAAATATAAAAGGATTTGAACTCAAAAAATCCCATAGGTCGTTGAACAATTGATGTGAGTATTTGAGTAACATACTTTGTCGCCTCAGATCGTCCAGACGTCTAATCTTTCGCGTATCTAATTGGAAATTATTCTTAGAAATTAATTAATCACCAACCGCATGTAACATATCTTTAAAAGGGGGCCAGAAGGTGATTGCAACAGCATATTAATGTTTGTTAGTAATCATATCCAGTGAGATGAGTCAGCGGACTCCTGTCGAGGAGCATTTGTGATGCGTTTGTTCTTCATATTGGAAGCTTCAATCTTATAAACATTGCCTTATTGCTTAGTAAAATAATTTAACATTTTATCCCACAAAGGAAACAACGTACATAGACCGCAAAGGTGCCACGTAGTTGGACTACGTAATTACATGGACTTTATGTAGTTTTATGTTCATCGACAAAAAAGCATTTTAAGTTAGGGATTGTGTAAATGACAGGTAAATAGTGACTTGTGACAGCTTAATAATTGATACTTATATTTAAAAAATTATACAGGTTTTTTTTTTAATTAATAACAACAACATAAAATTCACTTTAACTAAATTTATTTAATTTTATAAAAGGTATAAAAAATTAATAAATATATATAATAATATTATAATATATAATATATATAATAATAATATTAATATTAATTAAATAATATTATTATATATAATATATATAATAATAATATTTATTTATTTATTTAAGAGTGGCAACATTAGTTACTATCATATTTTAGTAAAGTGTAAAAACAACTTTACTGCAATAAAGAGAATAAATAAAAATAAAGATAATCAGCAAAGAATAATATATTTTATCTAATAATCAACAATTATATCGTCATAGTCGTAGAATACTGACGGATCTTTATATGTAATCTTTGTCAGATCCGTCAGTATTCTACGACTATGACGATTTATGAACATCTAGTTACCATAGCAACCTAAACACAGATGTAAAACTACACTGAATTAAGATCACTAGACGTGCCACATACTGGAAGTGTTTCTATAACAATAAACATTGCACTGATAAGTATGGGTCATCACCGCATGTGTAAAGGAAAAGTAATAGGTAATATTACGAATACCAATGTGATGATATCTATAGATATCAAATTTGACAATAATGCTACTTTGTGCTACCTGTTCAGATAAGTCTTGATAATCGCATTTAATTTATCAGATTTATTTCATTGAAACTTAAAATATGTTAATATTATAATATTAAATTATCTAATTCGAAATAATACCGACTTTTTAATTTGCTATCATTTATCTAGATTGTGTTCCACAAAAATTAAAAACGATTGCAATTGTGTCAATACAAGGTATTTCTATTTTAAAACTAAACTACTGAATCGAATTTACTGAAAGAATTTTCAAAATTGATTTACAACTGATGGAGTTATGAGGTTACAAACATAAAAAAATATAACCGAATTGAAAACCTCTTTTTTGAAGTCGGTTGAAAATACGATAATACATTTATTACTAATCCACATATTATAGTAATGCTGTCATTTGAGGAGTATTTTTTTATTATTATTATGTTGGTGTTCTATAGTATTTTTTTTATATAAGTTTAAAAAAACTTATTCAATATTTTTTCTCAAATATATTATTGTGAAAAAAATATTGAATTAATCTTTTGATATCTTAAATAAAATATTATGTATTATACAATATCTATATATGGTTGGGAGAGAATGCTTTTAGCATTAAATCCGCCTTGTACACATACATGTACTAATGAATAAATAAATAAATAATAATAAATAAATAACATTTGAATTGAAATATCTGTATAAAATTTATTGTACACTCTTTATTAAACCAATCACCAATTGTTATAAATTTGTCTTTTTCATCGCTTTTCTTTGGATTTGGAGCAGCACTGGAAATATGTTAAGGTTTGTACTATACACGGCAATTTTATTAATTTAATTCCCTTTTTTTACTTTCGTCCTTCATTCATTCTTTCATTCATGGAGTATTTTTTTTTAATCACACTCGATATCAATCTATTGTTATAAGTTTACGAATTCAGAATGAGTACCACTAGTTGGCGCCACCGACGCTAAAACTGTATGAGAAATGTTTAGCAATTTATTTTAATTTTTAGGAAATAACTTTCAGATTGTCACAATCTGAAAGTTATTTCCTTAGATTATATAGATCCATATCGAGCCTCAAAAACGGGTCTAATTTTTGTCAGCCCATTGTCAAATTAGCTGACTAACTGAATATCTTGACTATTATTTAATAAATAAAATGAGTGTTTATTCATTAAAGGGATGCAGAATTTACAAAACAAAATAAATATAGAAGTTGTAAAGGAATCACTTATAACTATTTTTCACGCAAAATTGTATGAAATTGTTGACCCGTTTTTCTCGAAGCATTTCTGTGGAGACACTCATATATATAATCTAATGTTATTTCATATAAATGAAGAGTAGGTACTATCCAATCTATGTTAATAGGATACATTTACATTTTATTACATTTTGTTTATAAATATCTCGGCTCAAATTCTTAAATTTGAAGTTTACTGTATGTGCTTCTGTTAGTTTCTTTTCAGTATTGATGTCATATTCATGAAATTCATCTTTGCATATTCATCAATATTACATTCCTTCTAAATGATGGACTTTTGGAATCTTTCCTTAGCAGATCATAGTCATAGCATGTTTATCATTTCCGATCTTCTCTTCTATTCTATCTTGCTTCAAATAGGATGTTACATACTTATATATACACCAAACATAGTGACTAGTGTCAGGACCATGAATTCATAGGAAAATATTACATAAACGTAACTTGTCTCCTAAATTCAAAAACGAACCCAGCTTAGGAATTTTTGACACCAGAGGCGTCCAACATCACACAATAAAAATGAATAAAAATGTAAACAAAGGAATAATTGACCAGATCATAAAACAGTAGATTGTTTTATTAAATATTTCAATCCGTTACTAATTTCATTTAGAAAGTATTTTTGTGTCAATTTCAACAAAACTTGGTTACATTTTCATAAAGAATTATCAAAACAGACTATATTTAGTAGTAGTATGTAACAAAACATTTCATTATGAAAAAGTATCGGTGATGTTTACTAGATTAACTTCGATCCCCAAAGTTATATACTGTTATTGAATTATATACTTTTATCCTTATATCACAGTTTATCTAGAGCCCAAAGTTTGAGATCTTCTTGACATTGTTAGTAATGTTGGCGGATTCTTACCCAGGTGTTATTGTATTTTCTCCCCACGCTGCTCGGACAGACTTATACGAGGTTGCACGTCTGTGAGATCGTGAACAACCAGCCGTGTTGTCCACCGCAACAAGTAAGTTTTGATGTGGAATAAACCAGACCTAGAAATCGTCATAGTCGTAGAATACTGACGGATCTTTATATGTAATCTTTGTCAGATCCGTCAGTATTCTACGTCTATGACGAAATAATGACATTTATCTGCAATCCAGAAATACTCGGAAATCAGTTTTGGTATTTTCGAAAATTTTGCAAAAGTTGCAAAAATCGCAACCTATTTATGACTTGAGAAGTCTTAAGAAGAGTTTATGCTTCGTAACAAAAAAGAAAATGGCAATTTCAATAAACGACTGAATATTTTTGTTATATTAAATCTATAATAAAATTATGATATGATATTGTAAATGAACGTTTGTTGTAAAAAATCTTTAATGTAATCCTCAATGTTCAATTAATTTTATACACTTGCAATATTATTAATAAATATTTATAAAATCATTTAACATACACATATTTCGAAAATCTTATCATGATTCTACAAATAGACATTGCTTCGGAAGAAACAAGATTATGGTTTAAAAAAAAAAATAGTAGTTTCAATCGTCACAAAAATAAAATAGAACCAACACGAAACTAATAACTACCAAAACGTTCTTGTGTCAAAAGTTTTCTCGAATATCATTTAGAATTCCGAGTGACGTGATAAATTATGCATAGAAATCATTAATTTAATCATTTAGATATACCATTTTCTCTGTAAATAATCTGTAAAGTAATAAATTTTTTATTTTTATCGTCGATAACAAATACGTTATATTAATAATAATGAATAATAATACTATCGTAAGGTACTGGTTTATTCTACGTTCTGTCAGTTGTCGTTATTGGCTTATACTCGTATTTCTGCAAACAAGAATCCACAGACTGGAATTTGTTTTAGTTTCTCATTAATTCGCTTGAAGAAATTTTCTTTGCATTTTTTTTTAGTTTTCTACTTTATTCTTTTTGTTGATTGATTTTTTTTTTATATTTGCGCCTTCCTTAGGTATATTTTTTTATTTTGTTTCTATCAAGGAAACAATTTTCATAGAGTCGTTGATGTGTCGGAAATTCTAATGATTTTTTATTCGTTTATTTAATTCGATTTGCTATGGCTTTAACAGTAATGGCTTCGTTTTACTCATCGATTTATGTTTTATTACTTTTTGCTTCGTTTTTCTTTGTTTTGTAATTGTAGTCATTTAATATTTTAAATTTTTTGTAATTATGCGATTTTATGATAAAATAAGTAATATCTCTGAATCATGATGCAATACGTGTATTGATTCTATTTTAATTTTCTATAATACTATCTGTTAAGTCCAGGTTTGTAGATATAATGGTGGAATTGAAATGATCAGCGTATCAAATATAAACGAATTTCATACTTTCCAGTAATAAATCTGACCATATCCCCTAAAAAATATGCATCGAAAAATACAGAATGCTCTCTTATAAGAATGTTAATCATTCATTTTTGTGTAATTAGATACCTTTGGTCCGCAATGGTTAGATACTAATAGTTTTTTTTTTAATACTTAAAACGACAACGAAATATGCTGACTGTCCACCTATTGAAAAGTGGTAATCGTTGCCTAGACGTGAACAACTACGTACATCACAGAATGCGTTTCCATTCCTGAGGACTATGGTATTATGCCTCTGTACCCAGTAATTTCATTAATTATTTCGATTATTACTGACAATCAGAGTATATATAAATTAACGAAATGGTCATATTTTGTTAGAAATCGCCTTTAAAAACATTTCTAACAAAATATCTTCAGTCAGTTGTTATTTTAGCACGGAATAATATTTTTTCTTTATTTTATTACATTTTGATTTAGCGGACATGTATGAGCAAAATAGAACATAGCAGATAGGAATTAGCAGCTGAACTTTAAAAAAAGAGGCGGATATAAAAGAAATATAAAAGGAAAGGACGCAGTGTCACAGGCTTTTATGGCTAAAAAACCCTTTCAATAATAATAATATATCATAGTTATTGAATTGTAAGACCGTTGAAGTGTAAAATATTTTATTGGAGTATTAATGTGCTAATATTGTGCGCAGGTGAACCGACTTGTGAACGACCTTTTCGAAGACCTTCGTGATGGACTCAGTCTCATCTCCCTGCTGGAGGTGCTTTCTGGCGAACACCTCGTAAGTATTACTTTTTTTTTAATTAATTTTTTTTTATACAACGTAGAATGGCAAACAATCTGACGGCCCACCTGATGGAAAGTAGTAACCGTCGCCTATAGACATGAGCAGTACCATGGACATAACAGAGTGTACTGTTTCGCCCATGATACCCCATGATACCCATGATACATGATACAGGTGTACCTCCTCTGTACATATATTATATATTATTATATAAGGGGAAATATTAGATTTGTTTATAATAAATGAACTCAAGTACTCAACACATTTTAAAAATATTTTTACCTATAAAAGCTTATATTATCAGCGAATAACATAAGTTGTATTTTATTTAAAAAAAAAAAGAAATAGAATTCCGGTACCTGAGCGAAGCCTCGATGATCGATATTTTCCACCCGACTAAATCTCCAATCATCCAGACTTGAACCGCGATCTTCGACATTACGACGTTTTGTTGACAAAAACATAAATCATGGTCAGGCCTTATAAATTAATCATAACGTTGGAAAATTAATTAATTAATTAAATGAATTTAAACAACACATAAATTGTAACTTATTGCCGAATATTCTATGTTATTCAAAATATTTGTGGTGACCTTTTGATGGACATTTTGGCATTAATGATTGAGGAAACGTGTATATTATTTATCGACTTGTAACATTATATCATAACAATTATTCTCGTGGTTATAGATATCTTTTTATCCGACTTAAAAAAAGTAGGAAGTACTTAATTGGGCTGTATTTTTTGTGTATACTCGTATATGTTAAATTAAGGTTAAACTATATCTCTATCAATGCAGAATCGATATTGATGATACTTTTTGTTTAATGCTTCTTTTTGAATCGATGCGAACTTGTCAACTTGTTGCAGATTAAATATACAGGGTTTTTTTTTATACAATTTAAAATGGGAAACAAGCTGACGGCCCACCTAATGGAAAGTGGTAACCGTCGCCTATAGACATTAGCCGTACCATGCACATAACAGAATATACTGTTTCGCCCATGATACCCCCCATGCGTTGCCATTCGTGAGGACTCGAATGTTATTCCTCTGTACCCTGTAAATTCACGCCATATCCCACCCTTCAAACCAAAACACAGCCATGCAAACATAACAGCAGTATATTAATAGCAATGGAAATTAAAATCCCCATAACTACCAATCCTCTCCCCAATAATTAACGAAACATTTATTTCTTAGTGTTTACCCCTAACTTAGAATTTTTTTTAACTATTAGAGTATTATGACCACTGTCTTTCAAATTTATAAATTAGTTAAAAATACTAAACAGTTAAATAACTAAAATAAATAAAAAAAAAACTGAAATAGTTCTTTTTTTATACCACGAAGGTGGCAAACTAGCACTCACCCCAACTGATGGTAAACGGTCACTGTAGCCTATGGACTACACTACTACAACATTAAGGGTGTCATGTGCGCGTTACCGACCCTGAAGAAATCTTAATACACCATTTTTGAAGAACCTCGTTCTGTAGTCTCTAGGGAAAACCTCTGCAGGGAGCTCATTCCATAGCCCGAGGTTAATAAGAGGTTTAATGTTTTTTCATAAAAACGTCCAATAAAATAAGAAAGTCAGTGTATTGTTATTTGCGCAATTTGATAATAATTGGATAAGCCGTTATGGCGCCAAGAGGTAAGAAACAAACATACTATTACATTTAGAATACTAGTAAGGATTTAAACCCATTTAATCCAGTTCAATCGTGCTGATACGAGATAGGTGCGGCGTCGCCGGAAATGAACCTAAATACCGCGCCCTGAGTATTTGGGTCAACATAGGTCAAAGATGCCGTATAGGGGGTAGGTCTTTTGTAACGGCTCGAATACATGAAAGGATTAATAGGTAAAGTTCGTTAATTAAGTAATTTGTTCAATGGAAAGCAGCTTATGGGGAATTTCAATATCTACAGAGTGAGATCGAAACATAGAAAGTACAGTATGGGGTTTTTCAAAAAGAGTGTATTAAAGTTTCTTCAGGATCGCCAACACGCACGTGACAACCCTAGAGTTGCAGGCGTTCATAATAGTTGGACATATAGTATCGAGTTTTTATAGTTATTGATATTTTCTTCAATATTGTAGTACATATTTTTGTTCTATCACCAATAGTTTCCGCAGCGCACGCGACGAAAGATATTTTATAGCATTTTTTTTACACCTTAAGTTACGTTACTAAAGTTTTAGTAAAGATCCCTAATGTTTTCTAGCAATAAATATAGTCTATGTTACTCAGGGTGAATGTAGCTTTCTAATGGTGAAGGAATTTTTGAAATCGGCAAAGTAGTTTTTGAGTTCATTTATTACAAACATATATATACACACAAAAATACAAATCTTTCCTCTTTATAATATTAGTGTAGACAAACAAACAAAAAAAAAACAAATCTTTCCTTTTCATAATATTATTTTAATAATATTTATATAGAATGATGAACAAGCAGATGGCTCGCCTGATGGAAAATTGTAACCTTCGTCTATAGGCGGGAACAGCAACGTGGGCATCACAAAACATATCCATTTAATCTCATGTATTGCTCACCGATTTCAATGATTCTTTTTGTGACCAACACGGTTTACCTCATGTACTCCTAAACAGATTTCATCGCTAGCGAGGTCTGGTTTTTTTAAGAAAAATTCTAAAACGATCTTTCGTATCTTTTTTAAATTGTGAAAAATATTATGTATGTATGTCTTTATGTCATAATCTTGCTGATAACGATGACTTTTATTTTTTCCTGACATGATGAAAAGTGATTTATTATTAATTCTTGCTGCGTAACCCATTACTTGCTAAATAATGAGGTGTACTCTATTTATATTCACATAGTTAATATTGAAATTATAAACTGCACGTTTATGGTAATCTGTAACCACATAGCGCCCGCCCATTGAATAAATAACAAGAAAGTTTTGCTTAGCAAAAAAACCTTAAACTGAACTATTATATTAATTACATTTGCTTTTAACAACCATCAGGTGAGCCGTATGCTTTATTGCCAATTAATTGTAATTAATTATAATATTATATATATATATATATATATATATATATATATATATATATATATATATCATGTCTATCGGCGACTGTTACCACTTTCCATCAGGTGGGCCGTCAGCTTGTTTGCCATTCTAAGTTCTGTGTTGTTGATTTTTCGATCGCGTAAATTTAAAACCACAAGAAGCATACTTTATAGTTTAGAAAATGTCATTTTACCTCGTTATACAGAGGTTTTTGATGCAAACAACGTGTAAAATTATTAATGAATTACAAGTCTTTGGTTTTTTTTTAATGGGTGATAATGGAATGGTAGCCCCGCTTGTGTTATCAATATGCGCTGGCAGGGCAATGAGGGATTATAGGTTAGAATGAAAGAAGGTCAGGTTTGATAGATGGATAGATACTTTTTATAATATTTTGATCTCTTTGGGCACATTTATCCCCTTGTCGTCCATATAATGGGGATGAAATTCACACGGAGTCTTTTTATTCCACGAGACCAATCAAAGCCCCTACTAAACATTACCTTAATTCTATTTCCAGCCGCGGGAACGAGGTCGTATGCGCTTCCACATGCTGCAGAATGTCCAGATGGCATTGGACTTCCTCCGGTACAAGAAGATCAAGCTGGTCAACATCAGAGCGGAGGACATCGTCGACGGCAACCCCAAGCTGACCCTCGGGCTTATATGGACCATCATCTTGCACTTCCAGGTCAGTGGGCACATTATTCCCCTTCCCTGCTTTATGCTGCGATTGAAAGAAAGAAATTTTTTATTGCCATCATTATAAAATAATATTATATTTATTAAAAATAAAAAAAACTTCACGTTTGTTGTTGCCAGCGTAGCCGCTACTCAGCATGCGTTGCAGCAAATTATGCGTTGCAGCATCGCTGATATTCTGTAGTAACCATATTGATATTTTTTTTTATATTTACTTTGGTAAATGTTCTTTAAATTGTGAACTGGGTCGTTGAGCTCTCAAAGATGTAGTCCTGTCAAACGCATGAAGTTGAAATAGTCGATGTTTTTTGAAATTTTCCAATTTTCTGTATAACGTTCTTAATTTTTCTTTTCATCAGAACCTTCCACAAAGTGTTATATAAAATCTAAAACAACTCGTTTAAGTCTTTGTCAAGTTATATAGGAATACACCTGCAATTCGGATTTACCCCCTTCGTTATAACAGTGTTTAACATTAAAATACTATTTTTATTGACATATTAGTAAAAAAAAAATCCTTCAATATTTTATTAAAAAATAACTGCTTGTAATGGAATTACATTTTCTTGACAGGTATATATAAGTTAACATTGAACCTTGAAATAGGTTCAACTTTAACTTATAAATACCTAATAATAATATTTTAATATTCTACTGTTCTTAAACAACATCGACCTCTCATTGATTTTTTTTTGTAACCTAAGGTCGTCAAAGGTAATTTCAGTCCAATTTTCTGTCTAGATTTTATGATTAGTACTTGAATAGTTTATAAAGAGCAAAGACTAGGGGTGTTTGGACTCTATGAACCCCATGACTTTGTCCTTCAATCAATAGGACAACACTTAGTAACCCAACACTAAGTGCTGTAACTTGACTTGTTTTTTTATTGTTTGGCATAAGTTTACATCTGTTCCTAACAGATCCATGGTATTATTAGTAAAGCGGTTAAGTCTTTGACAAATCTTTGAATTGATTTTATGTTTGTGACCTCATAACTCTGTCAAGTATAAACCGATTTGGAAAATTATTTTTTTTTTATCGCTAAGGATCTTTTCAGATTTGTTCCAGAGCAATTTTACCAAAAGCGTTTCGGTAGTTTAGTTTTTTAATAAAAATAATTGATTTTGCCACCATGGAAATCAGTTTTTTTAAAAATCTTATCTCGTAAATAAATATATTTTATGTAAAAAAAATTATATATTATTAATAAGTTTAGATAGGTAGCAGTCAAACTAGGTCTAAAAATAATTTCTTAATATCTAATGTCTAAATTATTCATCGAACAATGGCTTAGGATATTTAAATTTAAAATATATTAGAGGTAACTGTCCGAGGTTTACCTGTTAAGGATAAAGGTTAGTTACATCTTAAATTAATAATTTTAACTATTTGAAGTTGATTCTTTTTTTTTTTTGTATTTGTTACTTTTATTAGATATAAATAAAAATGACATTTGATCCCGGCATAGAATGAGCCAACGGTTAACTGTCCATTGTTAAGCATAGACCTCTTCCTTATGGTGGGTTTTGTAAGTAGCTGCCACGCTTGGCAGGCGGGTTGATAACTGCAGTTAGACATTGGTGATTTTTTTTAAGATAATATTTATTATTATTATTTGGAACAAAAACATTGGTTACAATATTATTAAAAAACGATGATATCCGCAGAAGTATAAAACTGTGTCGCGAATATCAACGCCCTCCTCCTCATTGCAGGATTCCAAAACAGACCAATTAAAACGTATAACGTAATAGTAGTTAGTTACATCAACGAAGAAAATTTTTTGTATCTATCAACTAACTAACTATAATACTAATAAACTGCAATAATTTAAAAAATTGAAAATTTAAAAGCAGTAGCTTACATGTTAATTTAAAAAAAAATTGTGTGTGTGCGTGTATGTGTGTGTGTGTGTTTAAGAGAGACACTGCTGCCCATCCCTCGACCATGATGTAATTATATATAGTATTGCAGCCAAATTATATAGATATTTCTATTTTTTTTTTTTGATGGGTGAAAATGGTACGGTAACCCCGCCTGCGCTAACGGGATACGCTGGCGAAGCACCAGTGAAGGGTGATAGATGAGAATGAAAACAGGCCAGTTAGCCCGTCATGATGAATTTATCAGGAATTAACCATGATAGTTTCCAGGGGGAACCGCGAGGAGGTCGACCTGGTTGGGTATATTGCTAGCAATGGGATTCTCACTCTCCATAACTAACAATCCCTTTCCCCCCTACATTTTATTATTGACTGGTTTAATCTGATTAGATAGAATACTGATTTTAGTTGTTTCCTTCAGTTGTGAGAATAACAACAGTTTTGTTGCGTCCATAATACCTTATTTGGTCGCATCGTTGAATTTAAAATGTGACAAGAAAGTTCAATAGCAAATACGCGTGTGTCGTCGCCATGACATGGATATCTAGCATTCAGATCACTCAGTATTACGTTATTTGTTTTTGTTACCGCGCACAGTGATATATATAGGGTTGACACAAATTGTTTTATTGTGAAAGTAATGTAAATTGTTTTCGACAGCAATTTCACTTTTATGCAAAATTATATAATATTTTTGTTTAAATCTGAATTATGCAACCATTCGATGATTAAGACGTTCTATTACAAATATAGAATGTGTCCTGGTCACATAGCTCGAAGAACGGACAACCGATCGGCCGAAAGATTCTTGAGTGGCGATCCTCTACGAACCAGTATATACCAAACGCAGAGGGTTCCCTTCCCCTCCTACTAGATAGAGTGACGACCTCAAATGCATTGCAGGGTGTTAGTAGATGCAGTTGGCACAGGATCGTTCCTTATGACGATCTCTGGGGGAGGCCTATGTTCAGCAGTGGACAGATAATGGCTGAAACGGTGATGATGAAGACAACAAATATCATTTGACTCTGTAAACATTTCTCCTGTGTTCACTGCAGCTAGTATTTGAACTACGCAAACACTTATTTAATTACGTCGCAGTAATAACATCCATACTCCACTGTTATTCAAGTGTGAATTTTTTCCACCTATCTCCGCCATGAAGCTTTTAGTAGTATAGCTAGCTACCCCGTGTTTTCTTCTTCTTTTCTTTTATTCCTATTTTATTTTAATATAATTAAAATTGTGTTCCACAAAAAGACCGACTTCATTTATGGCAAAACCAGTTATGATTTTAAATCTAAACTACTGAAACGATTTTGATAAAATTTCTATGTTACCAATCTGTTATATCCTTCGGATAAAAATATCCACGATTTAAAAATGGCGAAGTTATGAGTTAACAAATACAATTAGAAAACTATAACCGAATTGAGAACCTCCTTCTTGAAGTCTATTAAAAATATACAGAAGTCAGTGTTTTGTATTAAAATAAAATAAAAAATCCCTAACTTCAAGTGGGATATTGTTGTATTACTATCTAGATCTTGTAGTACTGTTTTTTTTTTTTTTCATGCATATTTTTATATGTATTCACTAATATTTTACTGAATTATTTACAAATATTTCTCAATCACATAACCGTCAGCGTTCTATCCTAAAATTTTTTTTTAACAATTTTAATATTTACTAATTCGGAGGTGACAACCCTAGAGGCGTTTTCTAGATGCTGCCTATAAACAGCCTTGTACATTTGCCCTTTCCGCTAATAATATACGGAGCGTCATAGTGTTTACGTGATTAATCGACGCATTTAAGGACAGCTTAATCAAGATTGAATGAATCCAACGAGAATTTGCCTACAAAAAATCTACTATTGGATTTAGATACAGAAATTTGCTGAAGTAACATTGTATGTATGATCTAGGCATCCATTGAGAACATATTTAGTATAGTTATTAGGTAGGTACTAGCCTTTACCCGCGACTTTTTTATTATACAACTTAGAATGGCAAGCAAGCTGACGACTCACCTGATGAAAAGTGGTCGCCTATAGACATGAGCAGTACCATGGACATAACAGACTACTGTTTCGTCCATGATACCCCCCATACGTTGCCATTCCTGAGGACTCAGGTGTTATTCCTCTGTACCCAATAAATTCACGCCATATCCCACCCTTCAAACCGAAACACAGCTATGCAAACACAACTGCTTCACGGTTGAAACACGAATGGAATGGACTTCGTCCGATCGATATTGAAATCGTTACTGGATCAATATATAGTTTATTATATTATTATTATATCAGCCTTTAAGTGTCCACTGCTGAACATAAGCCTCTCTCTAGGGGGGTTTTGCCAATAGTTGCTACGCTTGGCAGGCGGATTGGCAATCGCAGTTAGGCTTTGGAGATGTTTTAAAAGGGACGCTGCTGCCAATCCCTCGTCCTCCCTTAGTCGTCTCTGTTTACGACACCCACGAAAAAGGAAGGGGTGGTCTATTCTATGTTGGAACCAGAAGGAAATAATGCATTTTACAGTAACAATTGAGTATTCACGCCCTGGCACTATTTTTCTATATTAAAATTGTTTACCAATCTATACCCTTATAACAATGTGTTGAGAGTTTGATTTTAAAATCAACTATTTTTTAACCGACTTCGAAAAAGGAGGAATTTTGACTGTTTCTTTTTTAGGTATGTCTACCAGTCTTTAGATTCTTTGTAGTTTAAATTATAAATTAAAATTGCACTAAAATCTATTACAAACATAAACTTGAATATTTTCTGTGTGTAATTGATTTGTTATTTGTAATAGATCAACCTAAAAATATTTAAACGATTTCTAAAATTCTTTCACCTATAGAAAGCTACATTATCAGCCAGTAACGTGGAATGGATTTTATTTTCAAAAACAAACGTCCGTGACTGAGCAGGGTCGTTTTTGGGATAAACCCAGAATTAAGATACTTTCAACCGGGTTCAAAAAGAAGGTAGTTCTCAATTCGGTTGTAATTTTTTTTGATGGGTGAAAATGGTATGGTAACCCTGCCTGCGCTAACGGGATATGCTGGCGGAGCACCAGTGAAGGGTGATAGATAAGAATGAAAACAGGCCAGTTAGCCCATCATGATGAATTCATCAGGAATCAACTATGATAGTTTCCAGGGGGAACCGCGAGGAGGTCGACCTGGTTGGGTATATTGCTAACAATGAAATTCTCAGTCTCCATTACTAACAATCCCTTTCCCCCCTATTCGGTTGTATTTATTTATTTATTATCCCCTTGAAACCTAGAGATATAGTGTTACATAGACATGTAAAAGTATTTTTTTTTATGTTTGTTACTTTATAACTCCGTCAGTTATAGGAACTGTGAAACGTTGGAATTATTTTTATCTAAAAGGAAGCAAAAGTACGAGCTAAAAAAAGCTATTAAAGCTTGGTCTTATAGAAATTTTATCAATTGTTAAGTTTTTAAATCAAAATAACTGGTTTTGCTACAATTGATGTCAAGTGTTTTTTTTTTTTTTGGAAAACAATCTTAAAATATCGGTGTCTTTTATAAAAATGTATCCGTGTTATTTAAAATCAATTAGCGGATAAACGTCAATATGAATAAGCATTCTTGTGCACACCAAATACGGTCGCATATCGATAAATGTCACGTCACTTCACTGTTATATAAAGAGCAAGGGGAATGTCGGCTCACATCAAAAGCTCGTCAGTAAAGCTCATCGCTTTCTCTTTCGTTTGTATTGCGCAATAACAATCCTTATATCGCTGTCTCGCTCACACAACGAAAGGAAAATCATCAGGTTTTTTGCAGCTCAATTTTGGAATGCATTTTTTACTTGTACTTTCGTTTTGAGTTTCGAGGGAACTTTTGTGGAAAGAATTGTAAATAACATGTTTGCGTTTACCCTTCTTTGCATGAATTTATTAATCAAATAATAAATTAATGAATCAAAGTGATATTATTCATGTTTAAAATTAATGGAAAAATGGTAAAAAAAAAAAAAATTTAATAGCTGTTTTTTTTTTCTGCTATCGACATTAAAAAGGTATCCAGACACGATCAACTTAAGGTGAACTTGGTCTTTTATATAAGTTTTAGGCATTCAGTGTTATGATGGGAATTTCCACCATTTTGCAAAGAAGGGTTAAATATTTTTTCTTATTTTTGTTCTATATATTACTTTACCTAATTCGTCTTATTTCGAGTTTTGCTTCTCGTGCGCAGTTTTATTTAATTCTGTAGTTTATTACTTTCAAAATTCAAAATTCAAAAATCATTTATTCATGTAGGACATTTTAGCCGCTTATGAATGTCAAATTTTTACATTATAATTTTATATTTACCCTACCATCCAGTTCGGTATATAGATCCAATTGAGAAGAACTGGCAAGAAACTCAATTGAATTACTTTTTTTTTTAAAGCCAGTTTATTTACAATGTATATTTATATAGGTGTCTATGTCTAACATTAAATGAAAATTCAGTGCATGAACAACTATTGCCATGCACACTCGTCATTCAAGTAATCGTTTAGTGAGTAATAGGCTTTGCTCAGTAAATATGATTTAACAGATGTTTTGAATTTATTTAAGGGTAATTCCAACATATCCTTTGGTATCTTATTGTAAATTTTTATACCTATTCCCATAAAAGACCTATTAACTTTTTCTAAACGATACTTGGGGACAGCAAGTTTGTCTTTAAATCTAGTATTAATATTATGAATATTGCTGTTTTTTGGAAATAAGTCAAGATTTTTATGAACATATAGAATATTTGAATATATAAATTGAGAAGCAACGGTGAGAATATTTGCCTCTTTGAATTTCTCTCTTAATGAGTCACGACTCTTCATACAGTAGATCGCTCGAACGGCACGTTTTTGTAATATGAATATATTCTTAATATCTGCCGCTTTTCCCCATAGTAATATTCCATAAGAGAGTAAACTATGAAAATAACTAAAATAGACTAATCTAGCAGTATCAGTATCAGTGTACTGTCTAACTTTACGCACGGCAAAAGCTGCTGAACTTAGTTTCGCTGCAAGGCTTTGAATTTGTGCACCCCATTGTGTTTTATTATCTAGTGTGATTCCTAGAAAGACAGTAGATTCTATAAATTCGAGAGATTCGTCATTTAATTTAATATTGCAATTAGTATTAAAACTTTTAGATAGAGAGAAATTAACACATTTTGTTTTTTTAGCGTTTAACATAAGATTGTTAGTTGTAAACCAGTGCAGGAGACGCCGCAAAGCACTATTTACATCGTCATAATTATTAGTCATTCTATTAACTTTAAAAATCAATGAAGTATCGTCTGCAAACAATACTATGCCGCATCTATCCTGCATGGCATATGGGAGATCATTAATGTAAACTAGGAATAAAAATGGACCGAGAATAGATCCTTGAGGTACACCCATTTGCACAAGTGACCCGTCAGACGTAGCGTTGTTAATCTTCACTTTCTGTATTCTATCAGATAGATAAGATTTTATTAAATTTAAAGCATTGTCTTTGACGCCATAAAAAGCAAGTTTTTTTAGCAATGTATTATGATCAACGCAATCAAAAGCCTTAGAAAGGTCACAAAAAACACCTATCACATCCATTTTAGTTTCCCATGCAGCAAATACGTGTCTAAGCAACTCTGCACCTGCGTCTGTAGTTGAACGACCTTTGGAAAAACCGAATTGACTATTGTGGATTAAATTATTTAAATTGAAATAACTGACAAGTTGCATAAGGATTTTTTTTTTCAAAAATTTTACTGAGTGCTGGGAGTATGGATATAGGTCTATAATTTATTGGGTCACTCCTATCTCCAGATTTAAAAAGCGGTATGATTTTACTAATTTTCATTATGTTAGGAAATTTACCTTCATCTATACATTTATTGAAAATAAAAGCAAGAGAGGGCGCAATAATTTCCATTATACTATCCAGTATTTTAACAGATATACCCCATAGATCCTCTGTTTTTTTATTATTAAGCTGTTTGAATATTTTCATTATTTCTACTGATGATGTATGTCTAAAGTTAAATACAGCTGATGACTTGCTAACATTGTCTGTTAGTAAAGTTTCAGCAGCAGACGGGGAAGATTTTAGAGCCTGTGTCGTAATTAATGGAATATTAGTAAAATAAGATTCGAATGTATGCGCGACCTCTGTGTCGGAATTTACCAATTTGTTATTAATATTTAAAGCTATTTTGCTATTTTGAAAATTAACTTTTCCAGTTTCGCTATTTATTACTTTCCAAGTGGCTTTTATTTTATCTTTAGATTTAGTTATTATTTTACCTAAATAGAGAGACTTAGCTGTATGACAAACCTTTTTAAATATTTTCGAATAAGATTTTACATGTTCATGAAATAAGGGATCGGATATATAGCTTCGTTTTTCGTAAAGTTCGTAAAGATTAGCCCTAGACTTATAAATACCAAACGTGGCCCAGTCACAAAACTTTGATTTTACACTAGTTGAAAATGTTTTTGTTTTAAATTCACTGCTAGCTTCATGTTCAATTAAATTAAAAATATGACATACAATGTCCGGGTCATATTGAGGTACTATGACACTAGATATTTTATGTTCAATTTTATTTTTAAAACGTGCCAAATTCTTTTGTGTTATTTGTCTGCATGTAATTGTTTGAGTCCCTTTGGATCCCTTAGTTTCAATTATAACTTTTTGTCCGTAATGATCAGATCCAACTTACCTTACCATCAGGTGGGCCGTGTGCTTGTTTGCCACCTCAGTAGTATAAAACATTTACAATTTTATTATATTACTATTAATTAAAATGTAATAATTTTAACCTATAAACTATTTTATATAAATTTAACATTAATACAAGCCAGTCCAGTATCTTAATGACAAAAAATGACGTACAGTAATACAAACACAAGGACTCACTTTCGCATTTACAATATTAGTGAATGATTAAGCAATAACTTGTTCAATAATAATTTCATGTACAGTCACCAGTTAGGTTGAGGCGTGGGCGTTTGAACCTATCGTACGGTGGCACACTTACCGGGATTCGAACCTTGTACGGTGCACTTTTATTGTCGGCCGCAAACTTCTATAATTCTGTTATAATCTCTCTGTATTTGGATACATAGCTGTCCAATTTGTTTTGGCATTTATATTTTGTATCTTGTTGCATCAGCTATTAACTGTCCACTGCTGAACATAGCCTCCCTCATAATTGGGTTGCTAGTAGTTGCCACGCTTGGCAGGCGGGTTGGCAACCGCAGTTAGGCTTTAAATGATGTTTAAGAGAGACGCTGCTTCCCATCCCTCGACCATATGCTATACGTATCATATATATTATATATCATATAAGTTCGCTGTGTGGTTTTGGCGTAGAATAGGCTACTCCCTCTCCTGTAGCTGTCGTAAAAGGCAACTAAGGGAATTTAATAGTCGAGCGATGGGCCCCTTTTCAATATCACCAAAGCCTAACTGCTGTTACCAGAGGGGGGGGGGGGGGGTTGTTAGTAATGCAAACTACCAGTCACATTGCTAGCAATGTCAAGTCGACCTTCATGTGATCCCCCATGGAAACTGTCGTGCTGAATTCCAAGTTTAATATGGGCTAACTCACCTATCGTCCCTCGCTGGTGCCTCGCCAGTGTATAATACCATTAGCGCAGATGGGATTACCATTCCATTATCGTTCATAAAAAATATTGCGGTTGCAAACCCGTTTACCGAGCATGCAAACTATTGGCAAAATCCTCCAGTAAGGAGAAGCTTATGTTTAGCATTGGACGGTGACAGCTGATATTTTTTTATTCATTAGTACATATATGTGTACATGGCGGACTTAATGCTAAAAGCATTCTCTCCCAGTCAACCATAGGGAAGTGTCAGAATACTCGAATGCGGTACCAGTAATTATTGATATAAATACATACTTAAATTACTAACTACTAGTTAATTATATATATTTATTCGTTAATATATATAAACGAATAAATATATATAATTAACAAATATATTTACACATATATTACACTATAATATACACGAAATTGAGAATAATATAAAGCACTTACTGCTCGGATAAAGTAAAAAAGTGAGCGTGAACTTTTTTTTTTATAGACTTTTAGTCGGTAGTCTCTAAATGGTATCAGGAAGCGCATTCCAGTCGTGAAGAATATGAGAAAAAAGAATTTGAAGCGAAACCAGTACGGTGAGAGGGGATAGATAGTTGGAGAGTAGATAGATAGATAGATAGATACTCTCTTTATTGTTTCCTCCAAAAGATTACAATAGTAAACTTATTATAAATATAAATAATTACAAGAAATAATTACAAGAAATAATCACAATGAGAAAACAATGGGCGACCTTATCGCTAAGAGCGATCTCTTCCAGGCAACCTTTGGATGGAGAGGAGTAATTATAAGAGAGTATTACTGGAACGAAGGTTATACCATCATATGTGTGGAATATACTTTGATTATTATATTATAGTCGTTACATATAGCGCCAATATTATCTGTATCATATTTTACGATATCGCTTCGTACAAATCAGTAGACTAAAGGTCGTATTAAACGCTCAAGAAAATCCGCTGCTCGCTTATCCATGATAACCAGAATCCATTCTCCACAAATGTTTGTATTGATATATTTTATTTATTTATACTTCATTGTACACACTAATTATATATAAAGAAATATAACATTTAAAAATATATGAAAAAATTAAAAATGAAATAATTTATTTTTTTATACTAGCCATTCGGCCAGGCTTCGCACGTGTAGGTAAAATATAATATATAACCTGTGTTACTCTCTAATAATGTGTATTTTTTATACTACAAATGTGGCAAATTATCATACAGCCCGTTCTGATTGTAAACGTTCACTGTAGCCTATGGACGCCTGCAACACTAGGGGTGTCACGTACGCGGTACCGACCTTGAAAAAACTTTAATATACCGTTTTTTATACCCCATACTGTAGTCTCTAGGAAAAACCTTTGCAGGGAGCTCATTCCACAGCTTGAGTGTTTGTGGTAGAAAATTTTAATTATAGGCGAAACAATTTTTAAAATCTTTTAAGTGGTTTTTGAATTTGTATACTACAAATAAACAATCAAATCTTTCCTCTTTATAATAATTATTACTATAGGTGAATGCTGACCCTACTAAAATCGACGCTATGGTATTACCAATTATTACTATGCTGAGTGGGCGTCCCATTCGGTATTCACTCAAGTAGATATAAATGTGAAATGTCGAATAAATGTTTTTCTATTCTGTTCTTTTTATTAACTTTTGCTGCTAACCGTACTGTTAAGGATGGGAACTGGTTTCAATTAAAGTATTAGCCACGCCCTCTGTTGCAGCAAACTTGAAATGTTAGAGAAACTCATAACTCCAGAGATTATATTTTATGGCTTTGATAACACTAGTAGCTGCGTATAATTTTTGTGGTTATTTCAATTTATGTATTTACTAGTTTTTAACCGCGACTTCGTCCGCATTATCAGTATGTATTCACTGATCGAGTATATCCCTATCACGCGTATATCAAGTTTCATAGTTATTGGTTAAACTAGTTAAGGCGCTGAAAGGTTATTAAAAACAGGATTAATTTTTGCTGCCGACTGTAACGTTTAGGATTTGAACTGGCCTCATTGAAAGTGTCTGCCACGCCCTCTATTGCAGCAGTCTTGAAACTATCGTAAGTTGACAGAAAAACCCGACTCACAGATTGAATAATAGCTCCCCGAGGCGTAGTTTTATGACTTTCATAACGCCATTAGCTGCATATAAAGTGTTTCTTCTTATGCATTTTAATTTGATAATACCTCTCTATTACCTAGTATTAAATTAGTCTTTTTGTACAATTATCGCAGTCAACAAGCACACGGCCCGTCTGATGTTCGTCAATAAACTGCTAAGTTTTCTTCCAAATTTCTGTAATGTTAACTACGTAATTTTGGTTATTAAATACATACTAATAAAGTGCAAAGATTTGAATGTTTGTTCATTTGTTTGTAATGAATATACACAATATCTTAATTGTGTTCCACGTAAAATAACCGACTTCAATTCTGGCGAAATCAGTTATTTTTATTGTAAAAGTAAACTATTTTGATAAAACTTTTTAGAACGATTTTGATAAAACTTCTATAGGACTAATTTGTAAACATGCCCTTTGGGATATTTTTCAAATCCAAATCCGTTTTACAAGAAAAATATAGTCGAATAGTATAACCTCCTTATTTTCAATCGACTTCAAGAACAAGAAGGTACTAAATTCGGTTTTGTATATTTTTTGTTTGTTACCTCGTAACTCTGTTGTTTATAAACAGATTTGGAAAATTCTTTTTTATCTGAAAGGATATACTTACAAAGTGGTCTCATAGGAATTTTATCTAAATGGATACAGTAGTTTAGTTTTTAAATCCAAAAACGGGTTAACCAAATTAAAGTCGGTTGTTTTTTGTGGAAGACAATCTTATATAAATGGCCTCAAAGCCATAAATCTTTTCAAAGAGATTTCACGCCGGCTGGTGAAAACCTCTGGTGATCAGAAGGCCGGCTTATACTTTGGTCAACGCATTTCCATTGCTATTCAGCGTGGAAATGCAGCAATCAAGCCTAGGCACCCTACCAGCTGGCAGTAATCTCAAATAAATTTTTTATCTTTAAATATTTTTTTATTTTTTTAATTACTTGTTCATTTATGTATATTATTAAGTTAAAATATTATTATATAAATGTAATATAATATGTTAAATATTTAATTAACCTGTTTTATATATTAATTTCAAATATCTTTAATAATAAATTATGTTAATTATCATTATTGCAACAAACGTGACGTTTGTAAAATAAAAAAAAATATGTTCTCGTGTAAGCGGCCATCGTTATGACGTCATAAAGCGTCATAACTCTTTTTAAAACATTACTCAGACAGGAAAAAGTTTGTGATAGTGACTAACCAAGCCGGACCAGTGTGTATCATGCGTCAAAAATTTAAAAAGAACATCTCATTCGAAATCTTTTTCGTCTTAAAGGAACCATCTGGGTTTATTTGCACTCCGCAGTTGTCGTGAACATATGTTTATAATATTTTTATTTTTTTTTTCTCCTTCAGCTGGCAACTTCATTCGCGTGTCAATTTTTACGTACTTTTATTTTTTGTACCATCTATATTCAAAGTGAATCAGTACTTTAAAGGGATTTGAGGAAATAGCAATTTACCTACTTTAGAAAGCAATATTTTTAATTGTTCTATAACCTATATGTTGATATTTAGTTTTATATACTGTGTAAAGTTTTGTCAAAATCAGATTAGCAATTTTTAGGTGGAACACTCATAGACAAACTTTGCAACTCACTGACTGTAGTCTGGATGTTATAGATGTTGCAGGAATTAGGAAGGTAGCGGTAGTGGTAGTTTTAGGAGAGAGGAGATACTGTTGCCATTATAAAAAAGTATATATAAATCAATTGTCAACACACTCAAAAAATAATTTAAAAAACCCCGTCGCTTTTGATTTAGTAATGCATATTGTATAATACATATATCCATAAATTACGTTTTTTAATATATAAACAACAGCCGTTAAAGCACTATAAAGTAACAAACAAACAAACTCAGTTTCATATTTATAATATTAGTAAGATTTTAATTGATGTTGCATATTGCGAAATACATTTTTTTTAATATATTTATAGTGTATTACGAGTATATATGAATCAATTATAACAACATAAAAAAAGAAATTAAAATCATTTGTTTTTATTATTATATGAAAAAAAAACCAGTACTTAGATTCTTGTTGCAATAAGTTTAGAACCCGGAACAGAATGGAGCTAAGTTTAAGTAAGAGAGTGGAAGCTGAGCGTACAGTTACGCAGGTCGCGGGTCAACGAACGACCGCTATTGTGCGCACGCGTCGCCAACATACAATTTGGGAATACGACTGAAAAATAGCTTTGGGGACAACGATATATAATACCTCCAAGATTCCCACTCCAATACAAAACGTACACCAGAAGTGTCAACAATTAAAATAATTAAAAAAATATTTTTACAGAGAATGCAACTAAAACATAACTGTGGAGTCAGCGATAAAAACCCATAAATGTATTATACAGTATGTGTAGCGTCAACATTTAAAATTAAAGTAATCAAATTGTTTGTTCAACAAAAAAGAGATCGAAATCTGTCATAATAAAATCAATATGAGACCAACGCGGAAGTAAACTCTGTTGATCGCAAGAAACTATATCTATTCAAAATTGGCGATGATAACATACACACAAAAAAAGTATTATTACCTCGAAAACCTCCTTCTTTTGAAGTTGCGTAAAAATAAATAGATCATGCAAGGCATGAGTACTTTCGAAAGTATAAAATTCTATGTCTAAATTTTAAATATTTACTAATTTTAAATTTGAAGTATTTATGTTTGACAACAAATAACACCAACTAGTTAGATTTGAATGCGTTATTTGGTTAAATGACCAACGGGTCATTTATTGAAATCAACAAGAGATGCTGATAAAGATCTCAGCATTGCTTTTTACTTACTGATTGTATATCTTGGATTTTATGTACATCTATGTTTAGATCCCTTAATTTGCTTTCCTAAAATAAAGAAGGCGCTTTTTTATGACTAACGCTAAAAGAGGTTTTAAGTCTAATAAAGCCTTCTTTGTCTTTGTCTGTAACACCGTAGCACCTAAACGCACCTCCTCGCTGTTTCTCTTGGAAACCATTGTGCTTACTTCCTGGTGAATACGTCACATTAGCCTAACTTCATTCTCACATAACCCTTATTAGTACCCCGCTAACACAGGCAAATTTATTATTTTAGTCAATTAACAAGAAAATTATAAGGAAACGGGTAAGTACCTACTCGTCTTCAAGGTACATACTTCTACTGTTACTATTTTATGGACCATTTGAATTATATTACTTACAACGCCATCTATTGACTACACTGCACAACCTTTTTGTATCCTTTTCTTTGACAATAAATTATTATTTTATTGCAGAAATTTAATTTATATTTCTTTTACAGTAAAATATTAATAAAATTCACACAGAATTCACGTTATTACAAAAAAATATTATAATGGGCTGGTAAATCATGAACTTTCCATTAAGAAATGACAACAGCGCCCTCGTTATCCAAAAAAGGATCCAGGGCTGCGCTTGAGCAACTGTGACGTCATCGATTTATATTAAAACAAGCTATATAGACCATAGGGCCGATGTAGGTCGACACGAAGGTTACAGACCAGATGTCTGAGCCTACGCGACGCCCCCGCACCCTCTTTGGAAATGACATAGTTCTATAATTTTTAATAATTGTGAAGTTATCTTATTTCACGCTAAATACGGATGATATAATGTGTTTTCTAAATTGAGGGATTATACATATAAATATTTTTTTAAATTTATGAACCTATTAAAGAAAATTTTACAGGAATATTTTACAAGCTCTAACTTTCGGAATACAAGTTCTTTTGAGCTCGACATTTTAAAAGAGTTTACTTGTTACTTACAGTCTTTAGTATAAAAAAGCAATTAATCTAGATAACTATCAAACCGTCTAGATATTTTTTATTATGTAAACTCCAGTTATTATGTAAAATGTAAAAAGAATTGTATTTTTTTCATTAATATATATTTTAAACTTTCATAAGATGAATTATCGTAATAACAAATCTTAATATTAATCTTTGTTAGCAAACTCACATTCACATTTAGAAAGGACCTCCTACCACATTTATCTTTGAAATTACGTCAACGTCTACCGGAATGAACGAATTTGCATACAATAAAATTTAATGTCTCATTTCAATTAGAACGCAATAGTGTTTGGATGTCTGTACCTAATAATTAAAAAAATACCTTGTTAGTTTTAGTAACAAGTATTCTATTCCAGAAAAAAAATCGACCTTGTACATATAGTTTTTTTATGATACTTAGTAATAGTAAATCGCCATTAGTTTAAAAACTAACTTGATGGAAAATAGTAATCGTCACCTATAGACATGATCAGCATCATGGATATATTATCGCGTTGCTATTCTGGAGGAGGCAAAATATTTAAAATGTTTGTATTTAGAAAGCAGAAATGTAAGTTGTTATTATGAACTATTTGGATCCTGTTGCTTCATCCGCTTGAATTAGTATTTTTTTTTTATACAACTTAGAATGGCAAACAAGCTGACGGTCCAACTGATGGAAAGTGGTAACTGTCGCCTATAGACATGAGCAGTACCATAAACAACAGATTATACTGTTTCGCCAATGATACCCCCCATGTGTTGCCATTCCTGAGGACTCAGGTGTTATTCCTCTGTACCCAGTAAATTCACGCCATATCCCACCCTTCAAACCGAAACACAGCCATGTAGACAACTGTTACACGGTTGAAACACGAATGGGACAGAGGTACCCAAGTATTAGTATATAAAGTACCCTATATAAACTACTTGTGTGCCAAATTTTATTCGAATCCGTTTAGCAGTTTTTGCGTGAAAGAGTAATAAACATCCATCCGTCGTTACGATCTTTCGCATTTATAATAATAAAAGGATGTATGCAAGTAAATCTCGATTCGTAACGTGTAAATTTTTGCTCAACAAAAACAACGGCAGCTTTTTTAATTGTCGCAAATAAAACAAAATAGATACCTATTTTGTTTTATTTGCGACAATTAAATTAAAAATAATAATAATCGATTATAAAAATAAATCAGTAAGTCTACTACTTTTTATGATGTCTTATCAAATACAAATACAAATAACTTTATTTTGTTTGAAAAATGGTATAAAAGATGGAATTTATATATTTAATTATTGATCACATTTTTCACCAGAATCTGGCATACAAAATTTATTTAATTGTTCCACTATACTATGCTAATACTATTTTACTAAAATCGTCATATTAAATAAATGTCAATATATTATATGTCTAATGAGACAAGTAATAAGTAATGACTTATGTAGGTATCAACTTGGATTATTAAAATGTAATAAAAAGTATTCTAAGCTCGTGACATCGTGAGTATTATCCGTGGAGAATTCTTAAATATGGCATAATGTAGGTTGGGTATCTATTATTTTTTGCAATCATAGACTATTTTAGTTATCGTTGTCAAAATATAGCATAACTATAGTTACGTAATCGCTTTATATTAATATATATTTACACTGTTAAAGTACCTATGTTTTTCAATTTAAAGAATAAGTTATACACAAATATCTAAATCTTATACATATTAATTGATTAATTCAATTAAATATGCTCATATTTTTATACATAAGTAATTAATAACTTAAATATAATTTAATAACGAAATATGTTTTTTATACCCTTATTTGTTTTTTAAAAATCATTTGAGGATATTTTTGCTCTTTTCCGAACGTTAAGAGTCTAGGTATTTAATGATGAAATTTGTAATGCCCAATTTAATAAATCAATGTAGCTTTAATAAAAACTATATTTCCAACTAGGTGCGAAAATATATAATGTGTTAATATTGAAGTGTTTGTGATAGTTTGTTAGAAATTATGTCTAAAAATAAGACTTTTCAATCGAATTGAATTAGGTGCCTAAATATATAAAAAAAATGAAGTGCTGAACCAACGTACATAAAATTATTACGTAGTATTTACAATTTGCATAAAACTACGTAATTATGATAATTATTATGATCTATGTTTAGAAATATTTTGTACTCACTTACTTTATTTGTACATGCAAACCTCTGGCAGACCATTATGGTAAGTGTCAGAGCGTAAAAATGTTGAGCAAATTCAAGCTTGCTTGCTTAACGCTTCATTGAGACGCTAGGTGGCGCTGCTTCGTATTAGCAGCTGTTTATAACCGAGTAGCAGCATATGCAATGCTTTACGGCAACGTTAAAGAGATGTCGCTACTGGTATCTTAAAAATCGATGTTTTGAATGGTGCCTCCTCGTTTCAAATACTTTATTATTGGAAAAAGAAAACAAAAAAAGTTTTTTATATTTAATACGTCCTGTTTACTATTGTACTTATTTTTATGAGTTGTAATTCATTTATTGACCGACATTAATGAGAAGGAGGTCTTTAATTCGATTTTATTTTTTGCGTCTTTTATTTCATCTCGAAAAGGTGATCATCATAATTTTAAGGAATTCTTCGTCTATTCCTAACCGTTTGTGATGATTGCTAATACTTTAAAACTATGAAATGAAACAAAGGGATTTTCTCTTATTGTCTCATACTACAGTCGGTTCTTTCTTAATTTTCCAATTTCAAAGATAGAAGTAGAATTTTTATACAATAATGTATAAAACTGTTTGCTGATTGTATTCTACCTATAAGACGGCCTATTTTTTTTTTACGTATTCTGTGGGTACAACAAATTTGCATACAGGAAAAAACAGACGGACAGGTGTGACAAACATACCTATCCACCTACACATAGGTACATGACAAGTTCATTAAGTACTACATTTAAGCTATTTAATCAATGAATCGAGACGAGTGGGTGGTACATACTTAGTTTAATGGAATGGTCGATGGAATCCACTTCCGCAGAAATACGAAACTCCGTAACAAAGGCTCATACCTAGTTCTATAGTAAAAAAAATATAAAAAGACGTAATCATTTTTTAAACCAAGCTTATTGTGCAATTACAAAAATTACATTAAGTTTCCACAATATAATAGTGAATAAAGAATCCAAAATTGTAAGAACTCACCATGGAATTAATAAATTTAAATAAAAAAAAGTGGATATTCGTTTACAGTTGGCATTGATAAAGATATCATATAAATAGACAAATGGCACGAAATTTGTCATATAGATTGTAGATGGAGAAGGACACAGATTACTTTCTGTCCCGTTCATGCAGACAAAGTCTAGGTTTAAGACTAGTCGCGAAATATGAATTTGTTTATCATTTTACTACATCTAAGTAATATTGGAGAGAGTATTGGAAAGCTGCTATTAATGTATCTTCACGTCGTGCAAGCAGTTTATTGCAGCATAACTTAAAGGACAAAATCGTGTAAAATATTCCCATTAAATGACTCGTGAGAGTTAGTCGATTCTCGTTTTAATATTAGCAATGCTACTTTAAAATAATTAATAACAAATTATGATCCCACGTACAAAATACTTAGTTTATTTTTTTTATTGCACGCCGTCATGGGCAGATTGACATCTGCGCCGGCGCACACAGTCACCTGCAAGCGCTCGCAGAAGCAGCACGCGCAGCCCGCGTTCTTTTTTTCAAATATCGAACAACGAAACGACATAAACACTAACACGACTAATCAACTAATAGTGTTTCGCAAAACGAAACGGTGTGTTGTGTTTTTTTTTTTATTTATTATCTGTGCCCTATATAGTGATGTGACCTATTACAGATTCGTTGCGCGATTTTTACCGATAATCACCGGTGACAATAACGGTCTTCTAACATTGTTATTTAGGTGGGAAATTATCGAGCCTAGCTGAAAAATAATACCTACATGCGCTAATTGCAGTTAATTTTCATTACACAACACTACGAACTGTTTTGTATTGCGATGTTCTAAAATAACAAACTTTATGGCACTTCTAAACTTGTATAGGATTACAACAACTTATATGTTTACCTATATTCATAGAAACTGTATTGTTGACTAGATTAATCAAGGATGGTATATATATATATATATATATATATATAGGTCTAGGGTCTATCGTACTAGTTTTCAAATGTCAAATGAGGGAAAGAGATTGAAATTTTAATCCATTTTTATTATAGATATTTAAAAACATTTAATTTTGTCATTTATAACAAAAGTACTTAAAACTTAATATTATTATTTTGACGAATTATCGACTTTATATGAGAAATTAATATTTACAATGACATCTGTTTTTGGATCAACAATTAGACACAGCAATTTTTCGGTTCAACTGTGTAACGGTCATCATTAAACCAAGGCCATCCATAATATAATATTATATTTGTTCAATAAATGCAACTGTACTCCAAAGAAAAAAAATTAGAAATATCAATAATTAATGAAAAATTCATTAAGACCTCAACAGAATCTAATTATTCCCTTTTGCAAATAGTTTTGCAGTATACAAATTAAAAAAAATCGCATAAATAAAGGCATACAACATGCTCGCAGCATAGAATGTAATATACGAGTATATTATTTAGATACAAGTGTTATAAAAAACGTTATCGCATAAAAAAATAATAATAATGTGACACCACAAATAACCCTTTATGTCTCTATGATATCATAGATTTCTTCATGGTGGCCAAAGTGCACGTGACACCCCTAGTATTGCAGGCGTCCATAAGCTACAGTCACCGTATATTGTCAGACGGGCTGTATGCTGATCTGCTACTTTTGTGGTATAAAAAAATCATAAGGGGTGAATAAGACAATAAAGTACTTACTGTATACGATTGCAAAAAAGTGAGAATCCGAATTAAAGCAATATATCATACCGCCTGAGGAATGTAATGTAGGCTAAATCTTCTTTTAACCAGTAGAAACTAAACCAATAGTGAAATTAAAGGATTGATATAGAATAAACAAGTTTAATAAATAGCGTTATTCCGCAATCCAAGATGGCGATTAAAACTGAGCCGACAATTAAGAATGTCCTGCCCATATAAGTCGTCGCAAGGTTCACTGTAGGCGACCACCATTGACTACACAGCCAACGCAAAAAATCGACCAACTTATGTTATCACCCACACTGGGTTTCATAACTAATAATTATGATTAAAGGTCGCATAAAAAAAAAAAACACCGTACATCTCGTCTACGGATCTGCGAAGACAGGTTGTTTTTATTAAGACGCTGAGATGCCATCAAAATCATAGGCAATAATAGAGGTCGTAAACTAAAATATTTAAAAAAAGAAATTCAGATACGTCCACCACAAAAGATGCTTTAAATTTATTTAAATAAAAAAAAATCGTTAAACGGATAAATATTTAAATTAAAATAAACCTTTAGAATCGGACAACGATATCGTGTAACTTACATGTAAACAAAACAAATGTAGTTGAAATAAAAATTTGAATCTTTTTAAAATGGGTTAAAAATCATAGGTTAAAAAGATAGTAACGCTCTTTCTACGTTAAAAATACATAAATTTTCTGTCATTATTGTATGGATAAATTTCATAGACAATTATTCTAAAAAGTGGGCGTTCATTGTGAAATAATTGTATCATAACCTTCAGATATGTCTGCCTACACTCGTAAGGTATGAAGGCGTGATAAGGAAGAAATACATGTAATGTGATCCTTATTACATTGCAAAAAAACTTATAGCTGCATAGTTAATTAGTTAAAACCTTCGAAACTTAGAAACAAGTAACGTTTCGAACAAACATACTTACACAGACGCTCTTAATGGAATTGTTACATGCACTTCGGCTAAAGAATTCTTAATTTAAATTCTTAACTAAGGATAATTAGATAGAAGATCTAAGAAGTCTACTAAGAAAAACATATACCGATAAACAACAATGCATACATGTTTTTATGTTAGTATATTTAAGTAGTTTAGACCTATTTTAAATGTAGTTAATACTGATCCATAAAATAGTATTTAATAGTGTTAGATTTGAAGCTCATAAAAAAAATACTTTAAATGTTATGACAATTTCTTTTGTCTATCCTATGTGTTATTCTTTTTCTATGATTCGATAACAAACGTTGCCTTACTATATACCTCTTGTCTTTTTCCTACAAGACTCCATCAATTATTACTATCTGATGTAATTTTTAAATGGATGTTAATGGTATGGTAAACCCGCTTGCGCTAAAGGTATACGTTGGCGGGGCACCAGTGAGAGATGATAGGTGAGAATGAAAAGGTAGGTCAGTTAGCCTGTCATGACGAATTCACTTTGAATTGAACACGATAGTTTCCAGGGAGAACCGCGAGGAGGTCGAACTGACAGGGTGTATTGCTAGCATTGGGGATACTAATCCCCATTATTAGCAATCCCTTCTCCCCAGCCGATGTCATTGTAATATCAAATTTAAATTATAACTTTAAAGAATGGCGCTATAGATTCGCTACGCTAGAATCGACCCCATTGTTGCAGATTATTTTAATATCACGGTATTCTTGTGGTGAAATGTCGAACGTAACAATAGAACAAAATATTTCATTTCCTCTAAATCAACGTTGTAATAATGTTATTAGATATGAAGCATAATTCTCATCCGTTAACATTGTGATTAAAAGGTGCCCTTAATATTTTTTCTCTTCACATGAGAACTTCATTAACACTACATTACGTAATCTTTTCCAACTGCAAACCTTTTTTGGCATAGACAATTGCAATTAACATATATATATGAGTCTATTCCTTAAATATTTATGTTAGTCATCGGTACGCCCTTAGCATACTTATTGGTTACAAAGAATTTCAAAATAAGTAGGAGTTTCGGTTGTTTCGGTTTAAATGGTAGGATAAGGCACAGAATTTACTAGATTGCCTGCACTTACCAAAGGGAGACTTTGTACAAACGTCGTTTGCTTGGGCACCTCTGTCTTAATTGTGTTTCTACCGTGAAGCAGTTGTGTTTGCATGGCTGTGTTTCGGTTTGAAGGGTAGGATTTGACAGTGAATTTACAGGGTGTAGAGGAATAACACCTGAATCCTTAGGAATAGCAACGCATGGGGGGTATCATGGGAGAAACAGGCTACTCTGTTACTCCATGGTACTGCTCATGTCTATAGGCGACGGTTTCCACTTTCCATCAGGTGGGCCGTCAGCTTGTTTGCCATTCTAAGTTGCTTAAAAAAAAGTTCAACAATTATTTACTTAATACAATGTTGGACATAAAAATAAAAATTCTGTAATGGCATCGTTAAACAATAATATTCTGTTATTTAAGGGAGAGATAGAAAAGGATAAAAACAGTGCGAGTTTTTTGTTCTAAACTATCATACATAATAACTAACTAACACCCTTCACACATTAAGCTTCTTTTTAAATTTAATTTTCAACATATTTATGGATGTAAAAAAAGTTAAATTTAAATACATTTGAATAGAAATATTAGTGTTTGTGTTATGTCCAAAACATCATTCTATCTACTATATTAATGTTAGTAAATTACTAAATTTTACGTCTCATAAAGTACACGCTCATATATATACCGCTATCTAATTCTGCAAATAGAAAGATTGTTTTAATTACACTTTAAATGAGGTAAACAATGAAAGCTATATTTAATACACCTACAATTATTATACTGTATCACCTACACTATAAACTTGATCCTACTGTGAATATGCCATTTAGCATGTACCTACATATTGTTTACTCAAGTATTACGGTCAAGGCTCACCACATTTTGTTAGCATCTCTATTACATTTCTTTGTAGCGTTCAATTCATTGATTTATGTCACATCTATATCCACATCGTCTAATTTAATACGCATAACAATAGTTTCATGGGATTTTAAAACGGGTCCCTCCCGTCCTTTAAACGTTTCCGAACATATTGTTGTGACGTCCGCCGGAAGGGTCCGACCATATTCGACGCCTGTGCGTCCAAATAAGGCGACAAGTACGCACCTAATCCGTGACCGGTTTAGCATACCGACAACTTTTAGTTTCAGTCAAGAGAAAAAAAACTTTTGATTCACTTTCAAAACTTCTACGTGATAATTTCCCACATATTGTTTATTTTACTGTTAGAAAGCTTCCTAAGTTTTGAATTGTCGTCAACACGGTGACGGTATCGTACGGAATGCGCGTCGAATCTGTAATAAGAGCCGTGATAATGTAGTTGCAGTGTGTCTTCGAACCGCGCGAACATTATTATGCTACCACGGCCCCGAGAGGCCTGAACACGAATCACTATGTCAATGTACCGATTCGTGAAAGAAGGTAATAGCAAGCGTCTCTTCGTTCAGGGTACGCTTGAGAGCGATGACTCGAAACCATTGAAATCGAGTTTGAAAAAGTCCTCCCAGTCTCCCGTTGGATCGCCGATTACGACAAGTTTAAATCTGGCTTCCGTCCCGAAAAGTTTACGAGAAGGATTGACACGGCATGAGACCGTACACGACGGGAACTACCCAGGAATGGAGAGGACTTCGAGTTACCGCTCAGGAACTTATCGAGAAGAGAGCTACAACGGTAGAATAGTGCACGATGGCAATCAAACTCATTTTGAGTACGACGCGGGCGAAAGTGCGTTAGCCGTACCAACTTCAGCCGGTGGTAGAGGCATATCAGAACTGCAGGCGATTCACACGAACAAACGGCTGTCGACCGAGGTCCTCGGCTCTTCACTAGAGTCGACGAAGATCTCGAAGAAAGATGACAGCGGTCAGAGACGCATCACAACTAGGATTGTGAGAAAAGTGACCACATTGACGCGTGGCGAGGAGAAAGCGTCCGCGGAAGATTTAGCCAGAGGTGGACGCGAAGTTCACAGATCTGCAGAGCATTATCGTCATGTGGAAATGGAAGCAACGCATCCTAGAAAAGTAAAGGTACCCTTATTAAGCGCTCTAACAAGACGTGCTTTTAATTTTTTAACACTTTTGTTTAGATTTACAAATTATATCATCTAACATTTACGTGTATGTAATCAGACAGTTTTCATTATTAATATTAAATACTCGAGAGTTTTATTTACAAGCAGAAACTTGACCATATCCAAAAGTTTAGTTAACGACGTACTGTCAGTTTTATTAATGCTTTCGAGTAACGATTAAATTACAACGTATCACACGTATTATTTCACTAATTGCTTCAGACATTTGGCTAATAGTCATTGTCTCTTTGCCTGTCAAATAGGATCTCTTGCAATTTGTCTAACGTAGTCCTCTATTATTATTATACACGTGCTGTCATTAGATACCTTTTTCCATTAGAAATTGATGCTCACTTATATTATTTTTATCTGATGGAAAATAAAACTTGCAATTCTATTAAGATTATAAGATTATTAGTAATTTTCATTTAAAATATAGTTTGACATTAATTTACACCCCAATATCAGTAAAAGATTTTCGGTACAATACTGTTAATATAAATGTAAAATCTTCAGAAAACATAACTTTGAGTATTTTGTCAAGATTACCGGGATCTAAACATAATATTGTAATAATACATTTTTATTCTTAACATTAAACGAGGTTAACAATAGTATGGTCCTTAAGATTGTCAATTGATTTTATCTATACATTATGCAAAGTACGACCTTCTAAGAGTCCAGTCAGATAGACTCCATTACTTTAAACTCTGTCATTGGTATTACTACACCTCATACATTGAAAGATTAATAGACTGTGCCAAATGATACTCGTGTTCAGTTAAAAGGTTTCGATTAGCCAACTACATATGGTCGTGAAAGGACACCCAATATGGTGTGGTTCGATTTATCTAAAGCTTTCAAGAGATTTGAATACGATCCGAATGCTTTGTCTCGCTGATTTGTATTGTAGATTACGGATTACATTTTATTTTCCATATGGCAGATTTATTTTTTGTAGGTGGTTAATTTTTATTATTTCGTATAATTTATTATCTAATCTCACATAACAGGTCCGGTGTTCTGAACTAAATTTTACCCAGAACTTCGTCCATGTGACCGGGATAATGTTTATTGACCGGGATAGAAAGTAGCCTATCTCCTTCTCTATCTCATGTAGTACGTGTATACCAAATTTTATACTTATCAGTTAAGCCATTAAGGTGCTAAGAGGTGACAAACATAATTAACAAGATGACAAAACTAATTTTCACATTTATAATATTAGTAAGGATATGTCACGATCTGGAGACTTTAAGCTTATGACGTATTTTCTCATTCAATGTACCATGTTTTCTGCTCACCCTAACTGAAACAAAAACTATACAACACTAAATGATCCGAAACGGACGTCTTACGCTACTTCCGTCATTATCATTCTGTCCATACACACTCACCGGTACAAATACTGTTTACTTGATCCTGTTAGGTAAAAATTTAAATATTTATTAGTTATAGCATTTATAACATTTCCCCATTGCAGTATACTGAAATAGAAATTATAAAAAACGTTTTTAAGAGAGTATTTTATTAATTTATGTCCGTGTAGTCCTAGCATAGAACTGGTCACCTTTCCTTTCCTGTGGATGTCGTAAGAGCCGACTAAAGGAACTTAATGGTAGAAGGATGTACACCAGCGTCCCTCTTAAAAACATCTCTAAAAGCGTAACTGCAGTTGCCAACTCGCCTGCCAAGCGTGGCAATTATTGGCAAAACCCCTCTTATGGGGAAGGCTTATGTTCAGCAGTGGACAGTTAACGGCTGAAATGATGATTCTATTAGTTAAATTTTCACAATAAAACATAAGACAAAGAGTGTCAAAAATTAAGAATTCTGCAAAAATAAACCTTTAAAATCCGCGTCCGGCTGTTTAAATGTTCCATAGTAAAGTTCTGTGATTATTCAGGGGGAAATTATATTCTTTGGCAGTGCACCGTGTTTAAAGTCTCTAGTACTTACAATTTCACCGTATTTATAGGAAAATGACGACTCGTATTCGCAGAATAACTGAGAAATTACATCACTGTATGATGATTTGAATACCCGTACGTCCACGATGCTCTCGAAGAATTCTAACGCGTCAGAATCCGGTTACTTAATGGTGTTAGTGACAACCTAATAAGCGGTGATTGCTGTTATTACATGTTTCTTACTTTTTTCTGTTCCGTCATTTATTTTCGTAATGAAGCAACAAGTAGCCTGCAACGGTTTTCTGGACTTTACTAATTATCCTAAGGCTTAAGAAGTAAAACAACATGAAGATGTTGTTTTACTTCAAAGTTTAATATGACTTAGGGAAGACTAAGTCATATTAAACTTTTTCTGCAGCCGGAAGACTACATATATCTCAAATCAGGGCACCATGAGGCTAATGTATAAAATCTGCATGATAATAAAGTAAGGTAGGGGTAGTAGGCGTAAGTAAAAAGATCCCAATGGATCTGCTAATCAGACTATGATCTGACCAGCGATGAAACTGAATTTTTCATTACATTTTTCCTTTCAATTTTATGAGCAGTAGAGCCTTAGAGACAACAGAGTTGCAGTACAATACAATACGGGTACTGTAACTTAAAATTATCAAATCTCGTACATTTTCAATACGCCAATGTTAGGTGTCTTTACTGTTGCAGGCATAGACTTCGATATCCGCTTTACTATCACATAAACCATATAGTTGAGTACAATTCTTGTCGTATAAAAAAGTGAGGTAATGGACGTTGCGTATTTTTTATGTCTAAATGTTTGCCTCTTTGCTATCTCAATTTTGATAAAGTATATTTGCTTGTCTCAACGTATAAAACGTTTTGGGTTTCGCGTTAAGTATCAACGCAATAATTGATTTACTCTTTTTACTCATTATTTAGTATTTCCGTACTTTTTATTAAAATCTTGATTACTTATTAAACGAATGCAACGATAATCTCAAATAGAGAATTAGGTACTTAGTTTTCAGTAAGACTTTTATGTCCTTTAATTTTATATAATGAACCCTATTTATATTAACGAATACTGTCTTGTCTGTATACTAATTCATAAACAAATGTTATCATAGACTTTTTTTTTTATCTAGAATGTGTCTTCTTTGTTTATAAAATTGTGTAATTTGATAATAGCTTAAGTTGTTGTTTAATGTTACTCAGCAAAAACTAGCAACAATATTCGTGACAAAATTTACGTAGGATACGAAAGTGAACTTTAGCGACAAGAAATAAATATCAAAATTGGTTTAGAAGATGTTACACAAAAAAAAAATACGAATTAACTGATAATTCTTTTAAGGAACTTCAAGGCTCGTTTTAAATGAAAGTGGAATTTGTATTTTTAGTTTATGGTAGCGGTATAAGCAAGGATAGAGGGGAAGATGAAGTCAGGTTAGTTAGCCCATCGTAGTGAATTCACTAATAAGAAAGATGATGGTGACATTATCGCTTAAATGTCAAATAATATAACAAAATCTAATTCATCATCATTTCAGCCATTATCTGTCTACTGCTGGACATAAGCCTCCCCCATAGACTGCTATAAGGAAGGGTCGTCTGCATACACTGACTCCCTGCAATGCATTTGAAGTCGTCACTCTGTCTAGTGGGGGGTCATGCTACACTACATTTGCCCTTACGGAATTGTTATTTGAGACCCTTTCTTCCCCATTGTTTGGCGAACTATGTGGCCAGCCCATTGCAACTTCAATCTCAAACTCTAATTCACAAAGTCTGATTGTCACTTTCTAAAAGTGTACAAGTTTTATACCAGTTAGCTAGCCATAGTCGATGTGTATAGTTTAGACAAATATTTACTTGACTGCAACATTACTATGCAAATTGTGAACCATCTGCGCACGAGTGTATGACCCGCGCAGCCTTGGTGACGTCACCGCTCGTTTTATTGATAACTTTACATAATATGTGGATACGAATTGTAGAACTTCAAATACGGTGTGTGATGCAAATGACTCGACTCGTGACGCATTTTTTTTTATGGAATAGAAGCACGATCGTACAAACATGATTTTAGATATATATTGTATAGAGATCTAAAGATATTGTGTACGAGGTCTGTCCGGAAAGTTCGTATAAAAGTGTTCTGGAATGCGAGAAAGAGGAGTGGGGAGGCCAGGTAAGCGCAGGACCCCTTCCTTATGTCCCTAACAATGCTTCAGTTCTGGTCTGACCGCCGTGCGGTGCGAACTGGCTTGTCACGCCATCTGTGAAGTTACCTCTTAACGAAACCCCGTCGGCATGGAGCCCGCTTCCGTTGAAGAGCAGCGCGTCGTAATCAAGTTTCTCTCGAAACTCGGCAAGAATGGCCGTGAAATTTTTGCCGATCTCAGAACAGTTTATGGGGATGATGCTGTGAAGGAACCAACCGTCCACAAGTGGCTAAAAAGATTCAGAGAGGGCCGAGAAAGAGTTCGATGTTCGGGGGATTGTCCATCAAGAATTCGTCCCTCCAGGCCAGACAGTTGATGGAAAATTCTACGTCGATGTGCTCAGACGCCTCAAAGCTCGTGTGGCACGAGTTCGTCCAGAATTGGCGCGAGAGGGGCGTTGGATTCTTCACCACGACAATGCCCCTGCCCACACCTCTCTTGTTGTCCGTGAGTTTTTGAGTAAAAATTCCATTACGGTGACCGAACACCCCCCCTATTCGCCGGATTTGGCCCCGTGTGACTTCTTCTTGTTCCCAAAAACCAAATTGGTACTTCGGGGGCGGCATTTGGGGGACATAAATGAGATAAAAAAAGCTACGACGGGGCAGCTGAGAAACCTACAACCAGAGGACTTTCAAGGAGCCTTCTCACAGTGGAAACGGCGTTGGCACAAGTGCATTATGTCACAGGGGAGTACTTTGAAGGGGATAAAATTGATTTACCTGAATAATTGTAAAATAAACTTTTTAAAAAACTTTTATACGTACTTTCCGGACAAACCTCGTATACCAAATCAGTATTTCGTGAAATTTTATTATTTTATTCAACGAGAAGTTTAGCGTTTTTTTTTGTTACACGATACTTTCTTCAGTTCTGAAATCATACTCGGGAATACGTTATTTTTTTTTCATTCGCAGTTGAAGGAATTTCTTTGTAAAGAATTTCTTCTAGGTAATGATATGTTATCTCTAAATGCGTATTTCTTTTGTGTGTGGTTATATATTCATCTTATAAATTCTCTCTATAATGTTCCTGTGTTTCACGATATTATTAATAACTATAATTTTAAAATTTGCACGAACTCTTTCGCGTCTGTAGTTGATGTTAGTAAATACTGATGGTCACGCAAGGTCAGTAGAAAATATTTGAGGCATTATGTTTTCAATTTAAAGTATTTTATACACACATTCGTGTTTCAATTCTATAATATACTTTTTTTTTCATATTTTAGAAAATTTTGAAAATTATCTTTATTGTATATACGTTAGAACTCAACCAATCGCAGTTATTATGAGGAACATGCAGGTAACATTTTGCGTAGAGAAGGACCTAGGCCATTTTTCATTGCAATATATTCCTTGAAGTTTATTTAAACATTTAATTATAATAATATTAATATTTATAACAAATAAATCATAAAATTTGGTATTCTGTTTAACTATTCTGTGTGATTGAAAGACTAGTGTCTTGTGCCGGCTTCGTACAGACAGAAAATAAAATATAGCCCATGTTACTCGTTAGTATATCTTTATATAGGTAAAAGAGTTTTTAATATCGGTTAACTCTTCATTTGAGTTTATCCATTACAATAAAAATGAAACATTTTCTCTTTGTTATGTTAGTTTAGAAATACAAATACAATTTGCATGAACAAGAGTGAAGATAGAAAATTGAAAGGCGCAGACGGTGTGAACTTTCGTGACATTCCCGAGTTATTTCTGCAGTTGAACTTTAACTGAAGCATGTCCATGATCTATTGTTGTAATATCTCTGCTTTCAATCTGTTGTGCTTTAAATTTAACAGCATCTGACTATAAAGTTATTTATTAAACATAAAACTTGCTCTCAATTTGTCTTCATTTTGTTGTTATTGTTAAGTGCATCATCAATCATTATCTAAAGACTTTTATTTTTAATTATACAACAAATTCAATTTTTAAAATTCCAAATTATCACCAGTTAACCAGCCGACCAACCACCAGACAACATATCACCAGTTTTTTATTTATTGTGTAATGTTTTTGTCGATAAAACTTTTTTTACAATTACTAGCTTATAATTAATCATAATTAATTATTTTACAAACTCGTCAACTGCCAGTATCTCTTAATTAACTATAGCATCAGGGAAAGCTTCGATAAACGGCACTGTAGCTGTTTAATCTGTTAATGATATTTCATAAACATTGGATCACGTAAGTTTTCACCTAATTGGAGTAGTGGGCAGGTGGGCGTGGGGTCTTCTAATCATCCAATCGGAACGTAAATGTCTAATTATCCGTGAGATATGCGCATGCGCTATTTTCTTGTATGCAAATACTTGCACAATCAGTTTCAATCAAATTATTTAGTGCAAGTCTATGGAATCTCCTCATTAGCTGCAAATCAAGAGATTTGAGTAGTATTTTAAAAAGTTTATAGTGTAGAAACATGAGTGGGACAATAATACTTAAACTGACGACTTTTGTACAAACTCTCTTTCTGGTAAAATATTCAGTGGTAATTTTAAATGTCTTCTAATTAAAGGGCACCTAATAAAATTTTAGTTATATAAAAAAAGGCGAGAGGTTATTTTCTTTACAAAATATATAAATGAAATATTTAATATATGTATACATATATTACATATTTCAGTTATACATTTCATATAATAATGTTAAATATCATAAAAATTATTGTTTTTATACATATAATCATCTTTAACATACAAAAGAAAGTCAATATCTGTATTTTACCATTTCATTTGTATTTCGCAATTCTTAAGTACTATAAAAACAAAAAGTTATAATACTTTATATGTAGTACTAAAATTCAATATGTTCTACATGCTACATATTGCACATATTTCGCGCCCTATATTGTGCAATATTGCAAGGCTAAAGAACTTCGCTTTAATTCTGACAAATTTCCTTTGCTAAACATAAGTGTATATATTCTACTGTCTCATTAAAATAGCTGTTATATTATTTTGAACAAATGTAACTGCGTTCTTTTTTACACTTATAATTATAGCTCGTTTAGTTTACTTATGATTACCACAAGGCATAATTTTAGGTCCGTCTTTATAAAGAGGTGTATTATTCAAAGTCTTGTGATGTACACTTTCTTGCTTGCATATGATGAAGCATATGCAAATTAATAAAACAGTGTTTTATGTGAATAACTAAGTGGAATATTTTCGTTTTAACGAGCTCTCTTCTATGTCTTTTTATTACCTACTCTCGTTTCAGTTGTTAATTAAAAATACATCGCGTATACAAGAATATTCTCATAGCTCTTATGTCTAAACCTAAACGAGAACAATATAGAAACTGATAAACCTAGGAAACTACACAATGTTAGAGTACACTGCAAAGATTAAAATATCTTAGATTGTTCACGTTTTAGTCCATTCATTGTGTGGCATTAACTAGGGCTGGCATTTTTGATTAAGTGTTAAATAGTTTGAAAAGTTGTGAAAAATTTCGTTAGCATTCCAAACAAAATATAAAGAAAGAATCAAAAGGACACATATGTATATCTAATATATCTATATATGCCAACGTCCATACAACGTTGATACACCGGTTATATCTATATATAATATTTCTTTTTATTTTCTTGTGATATCCAATAAGTGGCCAATTGTCACTAAAACCTAGATCTAAACTCTACACAGATTCTATATTTTTCTCATTTCAGCTCTATCTTCCTTTTCAGGCAACATTTAATATTTCGTTCTCAAATAAAATATATATTCTCAGTTGTGTCCTTGATGGAATAGTCGGATACATTTGCCGATTATTACAGTTTCATTTTCTAACGAAATAAAACTTAATTTTCTAACTTTTAAGTGCTCAGATATAAAATGCAGTAGCATATCTTGCGTACAATATTGATTATAAAGTTGCGACAGCCCTATCACGATCGTAAATCACGAGACGCGGAGATTCGCGCCGCTGCGTGTGATTGTCGAAACCTCCATATTGTTGGGTTAATATACATCTGAGAATTTACTCGACAGGTCTTCTCAATTCTTCGTGATACCTTTTAATGAACCTGAATTAATAAAATTTTCTTTTTTTTTATTGACTCACGATTGAAATTAAAAATTCAAATATAAATCTTTACTAATATTTTGTGAAAATAAGTTTTGATGTTACTTTTTGCTCATTCAGTTAATTGTCATGGAATGTGATGTACATAAAGGACACTTTTAATCCCAGTAAATCAACAAATCCAATTCATGTGGACACAGTCACGGGTATAAACTATTACCATTGTATTTCTATAGTTTAACTATTAGCTTTTTACTTTATGAATTACTTTACTCCTGATTACGGCATTATAACGAAATGCAATATTAAGTCATTAGGAAGACGCAACAATGTAGAATGAAGCCTTACAGTACATGTTTGAAAATAATCTAATCTGTATTGGCTGGAAAACAAAAGAACTCTGTCCTAATAAGGTTTCTGTATAAAAATTCTAAAATTGGAAGAGTAATTTCAAACGTGGAACACTGAGCCAAGATGGCGACAGACAGGAAACGCATACAGGTGCGCCGGCACATGACAGTGGCGCGTGAGCAGCGGTGCGTTAACGCTCGTAGACTTACTAGTCTATGCTATATGGTTCTAAGTTTTTTTTTTTGTTTTTAAGAATAATGTCTTTGTTGAATTGTAATTTATTTTTTTCTTAGAATTTTTCGTTACTGCATAAATTTCTTCACTATTCCATATAATTTGTTTTGGGCATAAATATGTGTTGTTCGCATTATATTCTTAATACTATAATGCTCATTAAAAAAAAAATCCTTTCCTATAGAATCATCGGCAATTTTTGCAAACATAAACTTTTTTATCACCGTCATTTTTAGCATTAATAAAGGTTAATTCATTATGTAAAGATTACTGTCATCGCCTTTAGCTGTTCTCTCTTTATGGTTATACATATTTATAGGTGTTTAATAACATTAATTGTTGTGGCATTGTGTTTATATTAACCTTGAATTATATATCTTTATGGTTTAAGCAAGGTTTCTATGTTTATTTTTTTTTTATTTATACGAGTAGATATATCATCAGTTATAAATAAAGTTAATAATGATTACCAATTTTATAATAAGTCAAAAATATGTGCGCATGATCTTCACGAAAAAATACTATCTTGGGTCTGAATTGATATGATCATAGGTTTTTTAAGTGTCTATAACTTTTTGACTAATTTCTCATTATATTATTAGTCGAAATATCAAAATGGTATACAGTAGCGAGGCACCTGTGAGATGATAGGTTAGGACAAAAGCGGTCAAAGTCAATTAGCCTATCGTAATGAATACACTTGGAATTGAAAAATACGGGGAGGTTGACCTGACATAGTATATTGCTAGCAATGGGGCCCCATTACTAACAATCCCTTTCTCTCTTAAACGTCTTAGTTACTTATTATGAATTCGTCACTATGAGCCAACTAACCAGCTTTCATGCTCACCTATCATTCCTCAATCCAGCATATGCTGATTGCACAGGCGGAGTTACAATTCCATTATCACTCATTAAAAAAAATATAACCTAACATGACATAAACAGCTGAAATGTTGATGATGTTTTTCATCTTGATTATAATTGGTAACAAGGTGATAATGCTTATAATTATGGTATAACTGGTGCATAGGAAGTAGAAACAATTATTGCATGACATTAGTATTTCGTGTAATGACGCAGTTAAATCTAATTGATGCATTACATTGTATCCATAAAATTTCTTTTCCACTTTTTTCTTTTCTTTTATTTACAAAATTAAACCCTTTATTAATATTGCAAATGTGATAGTATATTTATTTATTTACTGCTCCGGTACCTAGAAGAGCACCGGCTGATCTGTGATCGCCAGTATGGCTTTCGACAGGGACGTTCGGCCGGTGATCTTTTAGCTTACTTAACACACCGATGGGCAGTGGCAATCGAGAGTAAGGGAGAGGCCTTAGCAGTTAGTCTGGATATTGCGAAGGCCTTTGATCGGGTGTGGCATAGAGCGCTGCTTTCAAAGCTACCTTCATTTGGGTTGCCTGCGAGACTGTGCATTTGGGTCGCCAGTTTTCTCAAGGAACGTAGCATTAAGGTCGTAGTCGACGGTGCATGCTCTGATTTAAAACCTTTGAATGCTGGTGTCCCGCAAGGCTGTGTACTATCTCCGACTCTGTTTCTTCTGCATATCAATGATATGTTACAGATAAGTAATATTCATTGCTATGCGGACGACAGTACAGGAGATACATTATATACCGGTCATGCAAAGATCTCGCGGGCACATACCGATGAGTGCCGGAATAGACTTGTGTCTGAAATCGAAACTTCACTCCATCAAGTTTCGATCTGGGGTGAACAAAATCTTGTCCAATTTAACCCCAAAAAGACACAAGTCTGCGCGTTTACCGCAAAAAAGACGCCGTTTGTCGTATCTCCTCACTTTCAGGGCACTTCCCTTGATAAAAAGTCAAGTCTAGGAATTCTGGGCGTTGATATATCTTGCGACGTCCAGTTTTGCGGTCATCTGGAGGAGAAGGCTAAGATAGCTTCCAAAAAGTTAGGAGTGCTCAATAGGGTGAGACGATATTTCATGCCAGAACACCGCCTGAAATTATATAAAGCCCAAGTCAGGCCGCATATGGAATACTGTTCTCACCTGTGGGCAGGAGCGCCACAGTACCAACTCCTTCCGTTAGACCGCATTCAAAGTCGGGCGGCTCGAATTATCGATAGTCAACGCCTTACTGTCCGACTTGACCCATTGAAACTGCGCAGAGATGTTGCGTCTCTGTGCATCTTCTACCGAATTTATCATGGGGAGTGTTCTGAGGAATTGTTCGGATTGATACCTGCTGCTGATTTTCACCACCGTACAACCCGCCACAAACTAAAGTTTCATCCCAATCATCTGGACGAGTGGCGGTCTTCCACCGTGCGTTTTTCAAGGCACTTTCTTCCACGCACAACCATTCTTTGGAATCAACTTCCAGCAGCAGTATTTCCGAACCGATACGACAACATAACCTTCAAGAAAAGAGTATATTCCTTTTTAAAAGGCCGGCAGCACACCTGCAATGCCGCTGGTGTTGTGGGTGATCATGGGCGGCGGTAGTCACTTACCATCAGGTGAGCCGCATGCTCGTTTGCCCCCTGTGTTGTAAAAAAAAAAAAAAAAATTTGTTTATTACTTCTTAACTAACACTTTAACCGATCACTGTAGAATATAGTGTACGTATTTTATGGCATTGAGAAAGACATAGGTTTAGGACATATTTTTTTTATACTACTGTAGTGGAATAATATCTCTAATAGAGATGTTACTTTATAAAATGTTTCTAAATTTTATTTATTAAAGATTTATTTCTCTAGATTAGACTGTTGAAATTAATCTAGGGAACTACTTTTCAAAATCAATCCTACAAGTATATTTTTTTGTCTATACTCTATATACTTGTTATTTATCATCAGGTCGATGCCGTATGTTGGTTTGCCTATATATACATACTCAGAAATATAGTTTTATGTCAATTTCCAAACAGCTTTATTTTTTATTTAAAAAGAATAATCGGAATCAATACAAAAATAGCAGTAGGTATCGTCTGATGTATACACAAAAAAGCAGTGGAATTAAGGAGTAAATTACTTGAAATAATTAGAAAATTGCGCACGAACTTTTGTTCCGATACCATCATTAAGGATCGAATTATCTTCGTATTGAGTGTAAGATCTAGAATTACACAAGGTATTTATTTAGTCACGGAGAGGGCAGCACAATCGAAAGTGTCAGTTCCGCGCTGATAATCGTGCGCCGGCGCCGCGCAAGGAGAAAGCAAAAGGGCTAATCAGGAAAGTGCGACAGGCGATACACGATAGCTGCGAAATTAACTAATGAACTTGGATTTTAATTATAATAACTCTAATCTTCTCTTCATTATATTGGCCGTTAACTGTCCACTGCTGTCCTCCAATATAAGGCTTCCCCAAAAGGAAGCTTTTACCAGTAGTTGCCACGCTTGGGTTGGTAACCGCAATTCGCCTTGATGATATTTTAGGACGAGCCCTGCTGCCTATTCCTCGACCTTTAAATTACCTTACTTGCCTTTTAAGATATTTATTTATTTTTAGGAAAACATACAGCCTCATTCAATCAATACATACTCAAATTACATCTATGTGTAGCCATAAATAGTTTTCCCATTTGCGTAAACAATACAATAGATCAGTTTTTATATATGCGAAAAAAAATTATTAAGACATTTTTTCTTGCTTAATCTGTAATAATGAAATAACAACAATATTAAAAATCTAATTCTAACAAGTTCCAATTGTGAAAATCGATTCAGATTTGGCGTCGCAAAAACATTGTGAAATATTAAGAACCGCTTTTAATAATAATAATAATAAATTCTTTATTGCGCACAGTAGAGATGTATACAAGGAGAATTTATACAGAATGTGCATATACAAAAAGCGGCCTTATCGCTAAAAGCAATCTTTTACAGACAACCTGGGATTTAGGATGTCGCTTGAAAATGAATAAAATCAATATCGACAAATTGCTGGCTGATAAGATCGTCTTCGCTCATGAATAAATATAACTAAGAAAAGAAATTAATAACCACAGAGAGACTGTACAAAAATCGTTTGCTTGGGCACCTCTATCCCATTCGTATTTCTACCGTGAAGCAGTTGTGTTTGCATGGCTGTGTTTCGGTTTCAAGAGTGGGATATGGCGTGAATTTACAGAGTACAGAGGAATAACACCTGAGTCCTCAGGAATAGCAACGCATGGGGGTATCATGGGCGAAACAGTATACTCTGTTATGTCCATGGTACTGCTCATATCTTTAGGCGATGGTTACTACTTTCCATCAGGTAGGCCGTCAATCATTCTAAGTTGCATATGAAAAAAATATGTAAATAATATGATGTTGAAATTTCTAAAATTTCGAATCTGTAATCCGTATATGGTCCATACCATACGCCATCTTTACGCCTCATTATCGAGTGAGCCATTGAACTTGTTCATTCTCTTTTTAAAAAAAAAAAAAAAAATAACGCCAGATGGCGCGCCTGTATATGGCTCATTTCGATTAACTTTCCAGTTCGAAAATTGAAGTGTACAAAATGATGTTATCTTTACTTTTATCCGTTATTGGCTATTGTTAGGAAATTTAAACCGTCAAAATTTTAAACTATATAATTTACGTATACATACATATACATGATTTATAGAACGATCAGAAAAAAGTTTACTATAATTTTATCACAATTCCCCATCTATTTTTCTTACAACATTCATATTTCGTGGTAAAGTCATTATTAGCTAAATATGAAATTTAAAATAAATTACTTAAACATCTTAAACAAATTTGATATTTTTTTTTAAATAAGATATAGATAAGTTTTTTTGTAAATATGAATTAGAGGTCAAATAAATTTATATGAAAAAATAAAATGTCGCTCACAAATTAAGTCAATATAAAATGTAAGGAATTTTTCCAAATCAGTTTACAACTGACGGACTTATGCGGTAACAATTAAAAAAAAACATATTTTTTGGTATGGTAACCCCGCCTGCGCTAACGGGATACGCTGGCGGAGCACCAGTGAAGGGTAATAGATGAGGTCAGTTAGCCCATCATGAAGAATTCATCAGGAATTAACCATGATAGTTTCCAGGCGGAACCGCGAGGAGGTAGACCTGATAGGGCAAATTGCTAGCAACGCGGCTGTCAAACTCCATTGCTTACAATCTCTTTCCCCCCTTAAAAAAAAAAGAAAAACATATTCCCGAATTGAAAACCTTTACTAAGTCGGTTGAAAAGTTGCGACTGTCCCTTATACACACAAAAAGCACTGTAGACGTCACTGAATATACTGTGATGCTCTTTGACAAAATTTCAATAGACAACAGAAAAGGACTGCTTTCGGTTTACACTCTCTTTTATGTAAAGAAGGCATGAAGGTGTTCCGATATTGTCCAGTACTAGACATACATTGGTAGGCATCTTTCGGACTTCAATTTTCAGCTAAATTTGTTCAAGCGTACATTTTTACGTTCTGTTTCACATAAAAAAAATGAATTATATGATCAACTAGCCAATTAAAAAATATTCTGGTACTGGATAGAATGGAATAAAATAAAAATAATTTATTACTACACCCATCACATTATAAAACACTATAAGAAGAGATTACATTATATACTAGCTATATCCCGCGCTTTCGCTCACATAAAACGGTATATAAAGTATCCTATGTGCTAAGTTAGTATATAACCTACCCGTGTACCAAATTTCATTTAAATCTGTTCAGTAGTTTTTGCGTGAAAGAGTAACAAACATTCATCTATCCGTCCTTATAAATTTTCGCGTTTATAATATTAATAGAATTGACATAGGTACATATAATATTTTTTTATTTAATAAGTAGAAACTTTACAATTATATATTTTTCTTAAGAAATTTAAAAAAAAATACAAACATAGGTTTTTTTAATGTTAGTTCCTATAAATAGTGAATTCTCAAAAACTAGTTAGAGCAATAGAATCCGAATATTTATATATGTCTTTAATCTTGTTATGGTTTCGGCTGGATTCGAACCTACGATCTTGGCGATCCATAATTCGAGATAGTTAACCTTTGCAAAGCTTTGCAATAATTATACTAAGGCTTTCTGTAAACCTCTTCATGTTTGATTAAATTAATTACTTGTATGTTTCTTAAAAATTTGCATTTTTCATTTAAAACAACCTTCGCTTTTGACCTTCAATTAATAACTCGTAAACAATCAATCAAATTATAAAATTCAAATTAATGTATAGGAATAAAGGATTTTAATATAATCATTCGGTGCGTGTCGTAATTGTTTTTTTGGCTCAGTAAAATGTACGTATATATTACTGTTTATTGGTAATACTAGCTGCCCATCCCGGCATCGTACAGGTATTCCGACATTAATAGAGAAAACGGGACCCAATCTTTTCTTAAAACAAATATTTCCTTTTTTACAAACCTTGTTCTAAAAATTACAATCTCGTTTTTTAACCTGTAATAATGTAATAATATTTCCATTTTATTAAAACCTTGTCCTGGCAAACAACATAAAAAAAAATTTGCTAAATACTCTGAAGTATTTCGCTTTCATGCATTCGATATTTAATTTTGTATTTATATAGATTGCCTGCACCAGAGGGAGACTTTATACAAACGTCGTTTGCTTGGGTACCTCTGTCCCATTCGTGTTTCTACCGTGAAGCAGTTGTGTTTGCATGGCTGTGTTTCGGTTTGAAAGGTGGGATGTGGTAGTGAATTTACAGGGTACATAGAAATAACACCTGAGTCCTCAGAAATGGCAACGCATAGGGGGTATTATGGGCGAAACAGTATACTCTGTTATGTCCACGGTACTACTCATGTCTATAGGCGAGGGTTATCATTTTCCATCTGGTGGACCATCAGCTTGTTTGCCATTCTAAGTTACAAAAAGAAACTTACATCAAGAAATCTGTTACAGTGTCTACTATGACTTCATTCGTTAAACAGCCTCAAAGTCGTAATCGGAAATTTAGACGAATGGCGCATAACGTACTAAAAATATCAATACTAAAAATATTCAGTTACGCATTTAAGATTTGCCAAATTTCTTCTGCATTTAAAATGTAGGCTAAACTGGAATCGAATCGGTTTACCATCTTATTTAAATGGAATTTTATAGTCGCGGTTACCAGGGCGGCATGAACGTACGGAGCTGTAAATCGTCTTCCCACTCAGTCGGACCGTTAATCCGCCGGGCCTGTTTAAGGCTAACATACCGGGGCTACTTCCTCAGATTTTGCATTCAGCCTGAATAAGTGACGTCATTCTTCGGAGGTATTAACGTACCTTCATTATACATTGGTATTTAATTCTCATTAAATGAATTTGTAGAAATCCTTTTAAGGAATCGATGGTGCAGGAACTCATCTTACTCGGAACATTTCATTGATTGTTATCATCTAGAAGAGGATCCGAAGATCAGCAATGAACAATAAATGTTTCAGACATTTAATAAACATTTGTTTGAAATTATGAAATACAATGAAATTAGCTGTGTGGTCCCGGCATAGAATAGGCTAGCCTTAGGTAGGTTTTTAATTTTGTACACAGCACAGCTATTTTTCAAAAATTAGTACTCCTAAAATAATAGTATTAATAAGTGCCACAATTCGAAAAAATATTTTACTTTTTTTTGCTGTGAAAAAGATTTTTTTGAGTGACTTCGATCTAACCTGATGGAAAGCGATAATAAAGTTTAAAATGAAGTTCAAAGATCCAAAAATCTCATTCGATCAAACTTTTTAATCTTTGCCAATATTTTGTTTTAAAGCCAGTTACTTCCGCTCTACTGTATTACGCGATAAATTGCCCGTTATTGCTTTTTTAATAACATAACAAGACCGAAGAACAAAATCTTGTTATGCTATAGATTTATTTGAAGAATAAAAAAGGATGCAAAAGATAACGAAGGAGCAGTTAACGGTCGGTTTAATTAATATGTTCCGACATTAATACGCTAACTCTTCAAGCTCTTGACAGTTTATTGTCAACCATTTGTCAGGTTGAGTGATATTTAGCGACGGATATCCTTTCATAACTTTAATTATATTCAGCCAAGTTTGGTTTCTGTTGACGTATGAGTTTCAATTTATTTCTCAACAACAAATATCATAATATAAATGTTATAGTATTAATTTATGACTTTGTTTATGTAACGGCGTAAACATAGAATTTCCTTTTAAAGTGTCTATAAAATTATAGAACAGCTACAGATCTATAGCTAAGTTTACAAAATTATGACGTACAATTTATGCGCGTAGGATTTAATTTAAAAGAGGTAGCCATACGCCAATAATAGTAGTTGTCGTTGTATTTTGTTTCTTTCTTAGGTTATAGTCTCCTGTTACTTGAAATTACATTAGTTCTGAGGAATGGCAATGTTTATGTCTGTAGACTACGTTTACCATTTCAGATAGGCCGTTTATTTGATATTCTCAGTATAATAAAAAAATACTTGGATTTATGTTTGAGTAGGCTCTGTTTTTAGAATCTCGTGAGTTTTGCTCCGTTCAGTGGACTCAGTGCGTATTGATGAATTTTCATTGACAGTCAAACTTTTGTTAAATTATTCAATAAAAAATTGAAATATTATTCAAAAAACGTGATCCCGAGTGTGCCATAGCTTCACAAACAAAAAACAATAATGTTAATATGCTACTTTACCGTTACCCAAATAAATAACGCCCACATTTAATAATGCTTATTCTATATTACAAGTAAAACAATGTTAAAAAAATTTGAAGCAAGAAGCATTGCTAAAGCCTAATTAGCATAAGTTTCATAAGTTAAAAGCTCCACACCATTAATTTCTCATCCATATCAGCTTCACATATACGTTCAGCCTACGTACTGTTGTTTCTTAAACTATGATCATAAGTTATGGCGCCAAAAACAATTATGTTTTTTTGTTTATCTCTCGGCTTATGATCAATGATCCGATCTACATCTCGCTATTGATCACTGATGACTATATAAGGTAATGATGTCAACAAAACCTGATGTCATCGCCATGCTGTTTATATTGTTGATCTTATATTAATACCTATATTTATTTATACTTGCATACTTAACATATTTGCTAAATATGATTTTGTGGTGTTTGATTTAATTAGATAAATTGACATATGAATTAACACTTCCGGCATCTTATAAGTACTAATATTAAAGAAAACAAATAAATATGAACTGTCAGTTTGTTTGTTAATAAAATAAGTACTCGTCGTAAAAGTAAAATATTTACCGGTTGTTAAAAATGCCTTTGAATGACTGAATTTTATAGATAAAAATATAATAAAAACTTTGAATAATAATAAGAAACAAGTGTTGGACAGTCGCGTTAGTTGACTGGCTCTTTTCGAAGCTTCTAAGAGCATAACCCGGAATACGCAGACCCTAATTCGTTTCCTTAATTGGTCCGACGACAAAGAATTGAACCTAATTATGTTTACAAAAATATGCTTCACCATTACTGTACATATACGGTCTGCAGCAATATTGAGTGGCCTAATAATTATGCCTTGTAAGTTGTTCTAAAATATTTTTGTATTTTACATAATTAGAAACCAATTTGGTCAAATGTATTAAAATATTCCTGTTTGCGAGCAAAATTAGTTATTTACATAAATTAACTTCATTAGTAAAAATTATTTGAGTTAGTATTCTAATCAAAAGCTTTTCTCTGTTCAAAAACCTTTTTGTACCAAGATGAAGAAAATAAACTTTGTAAACAAGTGGATATATTTTAAGAAAAATTGTTATAGAAATCGATTCGGAATTGGCGAAAAGGCATCATGTATAAAACAGATTGATTTTAACGTTATCTGTCCTTTTATAAGAATATAACATTAATAATTTACATATCATTTTCACAGCTATTATAACATTGAAAACAATCGACCAATTTGCAGTATCACTTGTGAGTTACAGACTAAAACGTCAGATCGCAGACAGATAGACTGCGAACTGGAATTGTTGCGTTAAGAATCGCTTTATTGTTTTCACTATCTGACATCAGTATGAGCACGGCATTTTTAAGTAACTCCCCAATTTCAAAGAAGGAGGTTCTCAATTCATCTGATTTTTTGTGGTTCTATTTGGCTATTACATCACCAATTCTGAATCAATTTTGCAAATGTTTTGCAAATTAGTTTACATGCGTGTTGATTCCATGTTAATATTGTATTCTATTAAATCTGCTGTTTTTCTTTGTTGATTCGCAATGTTTATTTGCGAACACGCGATTCCATTTTTGAAATTAAATATTTTTAGTGTATCTACCAATATATCTGCAAAACATCTTGTTATTCATTGAAATACGCATACAAATAAAGTCACTTTTTGCAAAGCAAAATATATTTTTCACAACTTCCGCTAAATTGTTTTTAAAACGTGTTACTCCACTATCAACTTCGCCTACTTTCGTTTTATCTCTATTCTTTCTAAAACCGTTATATTTACAAAGGGTGAAGTCAGTGACGTGCTCATTAAATCGTGGTCTGGTTGTTATCAGATGATCACGAGTGTTCCTCACGAATACACCACACGATTCTAATATTTCTTGAACCAGGCTTTAAGATTCGGTCCAAGTGGGCTTCGGTAGCTTTATTCGCAAGTAGCAAATTTATGCAACTTCAAATACACACAATTTTTTTCTATTTGGAGATACGAGTATGTCATTGTTGTTTAGTTGCTTCAGTTTGTTCTACTAATCTGTTGTATTGGTGTTGATGTTTTCCTAAATATACTATTTGCCGTATGGTCCCGGCATAGAATGGGTCACCCGTGGGTGTCGTAAGAGACGACCAAGGGAGCATATTGAACGATGTATGGGCAGCATCATCGGCGTCCTTCTTTAAACTATAGATATACCTCCCCCTTATAAGGAAGCTTATATTCAACAGCGGATACTTAACAGTTGATATGATGATAATGATTATAATATTTTATAAATTAGTATAATAGTAGATGCAATAAGTGATGTCTAAAGTGAATAGAATGAGCTTGCTTATTATACTTCATGACGACCTTAGATCACATCATCACTTATTATCAAATGAAATTATTATTAAACACGCTCAAATTTTATATAACAAATCATAATGAATGTCCAAATTACTAAATGCAAATATTCTCCCAAAATCTCCTATTTCAGTTGAAATTTTAATAAAAAGGTGTATCTAGGTATCAAATGCAATATACTCGTGCTAAAGTGTGATTTGTTTTCATGTCATTTATAACTATATTCTTATCTGAAATTTAATATTTGTATTTGAAGATACATTTAGTAAGTTTTATATATAGTGCTGGGTAATAAAAAATACATATTTTAAATATACTGGTACATGAAAACATACTGTGTTAAATTCTTTTATGTAAATTTTATTTAAATATCTCACATTGAATAACAAATCTCGAGGAGAGTGCATGTCATAAAATATGCATTTGATGAAATTGCAAATGCATATTGCATTGTTTTGCCAATAAACCTGATTTTTTTTTTTGGAATCGGGTCATCTAAAACGATTCTTTTGTTGAAAATGTTTAATATTGAAACAAAATTTTATAAAAGACAATAAACAAATTTCCAAAAATAGTTTATCAGTTTTTCTGTATTTCTGTTTGTATGACTGTAGTTTTTTTTAGAATTAAAATTTGTTTCCTTTTTTTTGATAAAATTGTATTTGGAATTTAAAATTATGATTAAAATCTGAAAATTTAAATCACAATTCGTTGCATAATTTATTTAATCAGCTGTTTTGCCTTTTGTACCTCTTATTTTGCAGGCTACAAGACCATAAAGATGTTAAGTAGAATTCCTCGAAGTCTAGCTATTAATTTAACGTGTTTAAACAATTTTTTTTTTATTTGTACTTCACGTAATAAAAAGAACACGTTTACCAAATTTCAAGCTTTTACATACCAGAGAGCCATTTAAGCTGTACATTGATCTGAATTTAGTCATACAATGAGTCAGGATTTCTCTTTTGAACAAGTGTTATGTGTGCACATATATGTTTCGAGTTTTTGTGGGATTATAATTAAATTTAGTGTATAGAGGTATTAATGGTCAATGTGAATACGTTATGTATTTCTCCGTGCATTGGTTGCAAACAACAGACCATGTTTTGATTATAGGCAACTTTTAGATGCAACATGTGTTGCAATGTTGCACGATACCGCACGGTGTTACCAGATAACTCTCAAAGCTATCTAATGCAAGTCTTGCATTATGGTTCATTTAAGAGGAGTTCTTCAGAAATATTTTGGATTAAAGATACTTGTATTTAGAACTCGGATACGTGTTACGTGTTTTTTTACTCCGTAAAAAATAATAAGTAACTTCAATCATTATAAAATTAAAATGGTACCCACGAGTAAAGCTGATTGATTGCAAAAAAGGTCGTCAAAATCGATTAAGAATTAGTAACGTAATTTTGTAACATAACTACAAAAGATACAACCATAGAAATGTAGAATTAAGTATCTCTTTCATTTGGAAATTGTTAAAAAAGATACGAGTCGTAGTTCATCATGTTTCATTACTTGTTGGCTAAAACGTTTTGCTACATGCTACTCTGTATGTTGCGCGTTAATTTTTACCTGACGAATACATAATTGCATTTTAAATAATTATTTAGCTACTACTGAGCCAGATAACAGATCATATGAAATCTGCCGATGAATCACTCGGTGTACAATCTCCTCAATATAATTTCATACATATGTTTTTGAACTAAAAATAATTCAAGATGATTGATTAACAGATATATTTAGTCCAGCATTGAACTTCAAGTGTATCGAGGTTAGTGAACTTAGTATTCAATCTTATGGGAACAGTACTTAGTGAATTCTTTTGTTTCATTCAATCAAAGAGCTTAATTGAATAAGATCTTTTTTTTTAATTATTCTTAGCTCGGGGAGCTTCAGACTATGTATATTTATATTATATAAATAATTATTTTTATTACGTGTATATTTTATTTCGATTTGGAATGGAAATATTGTTTACATTGAAAGGTTGTTCCTATTTATTTTCGATATTTTATAATAAATAATATTAGTCTAAATATAGATATATTGTTAGCAAGGTGATGTGAATAATCCTATAAGATCACAGGTCAAAATCCTCAAAAATCGATAGAACTTACGTACACTTGTAAGTAACTTCACAGGAGCACAACTTATAAGCTACGGTGATCCCGTTTAGAATCAGACGGATAGTATCTTGTATGATATATATATATATATATATATATATATATTCCGGTAAATCAATGATCGAAACTTATAAACTTGAAAACACCTCCGTAACATGAAATGCTTTAATATTTGATATAACTATGTCAGTATCAATATATTATTGCTCTTCGTATTTTAACGATCTTGTTCAGAATTCTAAAATAAAATTTAACATTGTGAATGGCCATTTCTGCATAAGTTAATAACTTTTAGGTTATCTGATATCATTGCTATTTCTATTGAGGTTAACGTTTATCTTTTAATAAATAAATATGCAAAACTATTGGTATGAGACGTATAGAATTCGGACTAAACATACTTTTTTTGTGACTAGTTATTACCCGCAAATTTACTCGCGTAACCGAAATATGTTAATTGACGGGACCGGGATAAAAATTATCATTTCAAATATTATGCGTGTACTAAAATTTCATGATAATTTATTAACCGATTAATGACATCAAAGGATTATTAACGAAGAAGTAAATTCCTTTTTACTGTTATAATATTAATAAAAACACGATATTTCTGCCAGTTTATTAAGGTTTAGTCTCGTGTTGCTATTATTATTGTTATTGATTTATTTGTTTCTTACCTCATAACTCCGTCAGTTATAAATCGATTTGGAAAATTATTTTTTTTTATCTGAAAGGATGTGATTTCAGATTGGTCCCATGGAAATTTTATCAAAATCGGCTCAGTAGTTTAGGTTTTAGTTTAAAATAACTGGTTTTGTCACTTTTGAAGTCGGTTAATTTGTGGGTCACACAATATTTAATTATTATTTTAGTGTTAACCTGATTCAAAGAACTATTTTTCTACAGAAGAATAACTGAAGTTATTACTTTTTATTTATTAAAATTATTTTCCAGAAATATTGCAACATAAACATAAAATTGCTATATATACATTTCTGTAATGAATTCATAATGCTACTACAATGATCTTGCATTGAAAATCTTTTTTTTTTTTCAATTTTAGATACATATTGAGCGCAATTTGAACGAGTTAAAAAACAGCCGTAATCTCACGGACAATTAAAAAAAAAGCGTCAATCGAAGCGATAGTCCGAATAAATACCGCTCCAAATATGTTTAAACTAGACGATAGTTATCTAACGAAGCGCCGGGGCCTTTTGTTGGTTGGCGTTGGTCACGATTTGATTGACATTTTGAGCTCATTCTTTATAAACAGATACGTCTTTTTAATAGAAAGGTAATTTTGAATTAAATGGCGCTATGTCCAATTTAAAGATTAATTGGAGCTAAAATTTATGAATATTTATCAGTTCAGGCGTTTCTGGTGTTATTTATAATTTTTTTTTTTATACAACTTAGAATGGCAATCAAGCTGACGGCCCACCTGATGGAAAGTGGTTACCGTCGCCTATAGACATGAGCAGCACCATGAACATTACAGAGTATACTATTTCGCCCATGATATCCCCCCCCCCATGCTTTACCATTCCTGAGAACTCAGGTATTATTCCTCTGTACCCTGTAAATTCACGCAATATCCCACCCTTGAAACCGAAATACAGCCATTCAAACACAACTGCTTCACGGTACGAGTAGAAATACGAATGGGACAGAGATACTCAAGTAAACGACTTTTGTACAAAGTCTCCCTCTGGTTATTATATTTATTATATTTGTTTTGGTTGAACATTATTTCTTTAAACTGACTTCATTGTAAACCTGTTTAGAGAAATGGCTTACTAATATATTCGAATTTTAGGATCTAATACATTATTTACCAATAAAATTATAATAATTTAAACACAAACTGAATTTCTTACGAGGTTAGTCACTGTAGTAACCGTATTAAATAGTATACCTACTTCTAGCATTTTATCGCCCACATAATTGCATTAATATTGCCCATTTAAAGCTTAAAGTTGCACGCAAGATTTCTGTCACTTCCAAAAACCACTACAATGTACAATTAAGGTCAACGAATTATAAATTTATAAATATTTCGCCAAAAATAGTCGATCCATATTTCACTGACGTGAATACGATGCTTTATTTTTTATCATTCAAACCGCAAATAGCGTCTACCATCTCATTGAGGGGATACAATGGAAAATGAGCCCTATTACCTGTATGTTCTTGATTAAAAAAGCTTGTAGTTGACCGATTCAAATTTGCCAGTGCTCAGACCATGACCATAACATTTCATTATGATTGACGGCCAATGAGCGGTGGCTTTGGATCTTGGAATGTTTTAACCATTGATACCATGTTCACTGATGATCCAATTACAATTTTTTTTTTATTATCAGTAATACTCGATTAAAATAAGGCCAAGCAAGTCTTCTGGTTTAGTAGTAGCACAAGATTTAAGGTTGTGGACACAGAAATGTTTTACGAAAAAAAGGCTGTATCTAATGTGACTGATATCTAATATTATGATCTTCATCATTTCAACTACCTATACACAAGTAATAGAATAATATTTATTTTTTATTAATGTATACCTAATGACATTTACAGAAATAAATTCATTTGTATCGATTTCAGAGACAATTTTATAACATTCTCTTATTAAGTGGTTGTCAGGTCAGCATTTTAGTGTTTTATGTAACGTTATAGCAAAATCATCAATAATAAATAAACCAATAAATAGAATAGAAAATATTTATTGCCATAAAAATACAATTATAACAGAAAATACAAAAAAATTACACATATAAGAAAGTGCCTCATTTTAGGCAAAAGGAACTGACTCAGCTGATGCTGTGAGTGTACAAGTGCAATGTGTACAGCTGCACAACGCTGGTTTCTAGCCAGTCCTTCTCTTAACTAAATATCACAAAAATACATACAAATGCCATTGCATGTTACAAGATTAATACTATTTATGAAAATAAACAAGTTTCCGTAAGAAATACACTTGATTGATCACTTAATCGCTTTAATAGGAAAGAAATGTTATATTTTCTTACTATATTTTCATATTTCGCGAAAGTTGTTTCAACCTTTCCCGTTAAACTCTTAAAGCTTACAATTAAGTTCGTAAAGCAGTTGTGTTTGCATGGCTGTGCTTCTGTTTGAAGGGTGGGATATGGCGTGAATTTACAGGGTACAGAGGAATAACATCTGAGTCCTCAGGAATAGCAACGCATGAAAGGTATCATAGGAGAAACAGTGTACTCTGTTATGTCCATGGTACTGCTCACGCCTATAAGCGACGGTTACCACATTCCATCAGGTGGACCCTCAGCTTGTTTGTCATTCTAAGTTGTATTTAAAAAAAAATATTTTTAATTCCCTCGATGCCCTAACTAATTCACGTGGAATATAGGTGTCGTATGCTATAGAACTGTAATACCCACATTCCTCTACAATACTTACATGCAACTTCAATTCCAGTTGATTATACCGTGATTGGACAACATTCCTCGCGCCAACGATTCAATTTTCCACCAACTAATAAACTTTAAAACTGACATACAGCCGTGTGAAATCTCATAATATGATTCCCTCTCAACTTGGAGATACGAGGGGGAGGGGATTGTTAGTAATGCGGACTTGCCGGACTTATGCGGGAAACACCCGGCCAGAAGGACCATTTTGGGCGGTCTGCCATCCTATTGTTAAGCCTCTGCTGTCACCTAACATACAAATCCAAAAGGTTTATTTTTGGTTTGTCAGTTAATTAACTATACTGTTGCAATTGATTGAGCTGCTAAATTCTTCGATTTAGACTTCTGTAGGCTTACTTAAGTGCAAGCCTACAGTTAGGTAATACACTAGAACTTTCCAAGCAGCGTAAGTATCAACGGATGTGACCTCTGGTTTTTGCAAACGTAATTGGATTACGACTACTGCTTTCCATCATCACTGCCACCAGTTTTATATGAATCTTATATTATATTATAATAAAATTGGTACTAGACGATATCTGTACATGGGAGGTATTTGAGAAAAATTAACATCAGGGATCTTATTTAGATCAATGGATGCCAAAACAATAATTTTTAAAAATCTTCTGTCTTTCTTTACGTTTATTCTTGTATAACGCTAAAATCAAGTCTTGAAGGTTATGATGTCGTATCGGTTCGGAAATACTGCTGCTGGAAGTTGATTTCAAAGAGTGGTTGTGCGTGGAAGAAAGTGCCTTGAAAAACGTACGGTGGAAGACCGCCACTCGTCCAGGTGATTGTGATGAAACTTTAGTTTATGGCGGGTTGTACGGTGGTGAAAATCAGCAGCAGGTATCAATCCGAACAATTCCTCAGAACACTATCCATGATAAAATTCGGTAGAAGATGCACAGAGATGCAACATCTCTCCGCATGTTTTTTTTTTTAAATTTGGTTTTTTTTTTAAACGTTTCATAATCATCTAATTCCACCAGTCTGTCTGACCACTTATTTTTATCTGATATGGTAACCGTAGTTACAATTTTTCAAATATAAATTTCTTGTATTGCACGAATAAATTGTTAATTAAATTTACCGTAAGAAATCCTGTGATGTCTTGTTTTCTTTTAATTGTTCCAACCGAAACGATTAATTGTGCTACAGTTTTTTTTTTTTTTTTTTTTTTTTTTCAATATAACATCCTTTGTTCTGAGTGGATCAAGTTAAGCAAACCTCAGAAGTGATTCATGAGATAAAATCGTTCCCTCACACCGAACCTTTGTTCGATTGCGTCATTTCGAAAAAAAGTTGCGGTGCTTAAACTGGAATTTATCGTATTATTATACGAAATGGACTGATTTATTTATAACGTTATATACTGCATTAGCTTTTGCCCGTTAATTCATACGCGTGAGTTTTGGAAGTAGGTAACCATTCTCAAATAGTTTATCAAAATACATACTTAAGATTTAAGTTAAATCTTTAGAAACAACTGTGAAAACTACATCCAGTTTCGTGTAGTAGTTTCTGTATAATGCTGGTACAAATATACATACGGATTGAGAAAACTATTGTTGTGCCTTCTATTATATTTTATTAAAACCTTTCCGGTCAATTTTTCTTAAATATCTCCAATGTACAGACGTCGTTTATTTACAATTGTAATACATTATTTACATCCCTAGTGCTGCAGGCGTCCATAGGTTACAGTAACCGTTTACTATCAGACGTGCTGTATGCTTATTAGCCACCTTTGTGGTATCTAAAAAAAAAGATTAATAGTAACTAAGAACCGTTGTTGGTAAATTCTTCAATATGTATAGTTGCCGTGCTACATTTTGATATTAATTCGTAAGTCTATTACTGTTTATCGTATTCTAACGTATTTGGCGCGATAGTCTATTAATTTGAATGCTATTATTATTCATGATCGAGAAATTTAAAATCGATCCAAGTTTTAGTTCAGCTTTCATTGCATTCTTAACGTTAATACTGGCTAAGTGATTAATCGACGTGCTTTTGTTCGTTACTTAATATATTTTATTGGCTTAGGTATCATTTTACTGGTTTTCAGTAGATTAAAAAAAGGTACTTCTCAATTTGGTCGTATTTCTTTTTTATGTTTATTGCCTCATAACTCAGTCATTTGTAAACTGATTTGAAAAGTTTTTTTATTTATTTATTAAATAAATAAATATTAATAATATATAGTAATATAATAAAAATAATTTCTTTATTAAATAAATAAATAAAAAAAATTACACGTTACAAAAAATGTCCTATATAAAAGGCGGACTTAATACTATATAGTATTCTCTCCCAGTCAACCTTTGGCGAAACAGAAATGCAGGAACATTTCTTAATATTTCTGCATAGACGCAACTTGCACTACGAAATATATAAATCCTATAAATAATAAAAGAGAACAAAAATATGTTATATTAAATTGACTACTTAATATAATTAAACCGACCCAAATTCAAATTCTTAATCCTGTATTTCGAAGGTTACCATAATATAATCCACTATCCTTATAAGTACATAAATAACATATGATTGAAAACAAACCACTGATTTGACTGTCGTAACAAAATATAACTACTAAATGGGCAATAAAAAAATCAACATTCAAGTGCTGACTAAGTAAAGGCCCTGACATCGTGCGTATGACATCATTGTAACAGCCTCGGATCCCAACGCCCACGGTTTAGCAACGTTACAACTAAAACATATTTTATCCTAATTCTAACAGTTTGCTGACCAAAAAAGGTTTAAACTACTTTTTTTATAGTATTAGGAAATGCTGTGATAGTATTGGTAAATCATTAAATATGGTTAGAAACAATTTGGTAATTTGTATTCATACAAATTCACAATTTGTATAATTTAACTTTTAGAAAAAAAACAACTGAGTTTCCGTCTTTCTTAGCTAAATTTACATTCCGAATAGACCATAAAACAAGGACTATTCAATAATACTTGCCGTGTGGTCCCGGCATAGAATAAGCCACTCCTTACTTTCCCGTTGGTGTCGTAAGAGGCGACTAAGGGAGGGCGAGGGATAGGTAGCAGCGTCACTCTTGAAACATCATTAACCCTTAAAAGCCTGATTTTTTAAATCAAATTAAAAAATATATAAGTGTATCCTTTACTGCGTTTACTAATGGGGAAAAATAGTAAAAAAATCAAGACCATATTTTTCTATTAAATATATAAAATTAGAAAAAAACATTTGGTATCTTTTTTGATACTTTAGACATTACGGTAATATTTAAATTTATTTAACAATGAAACAGTGCAAACCCCGGTATCAAATTTGAAACTTTAGGCATTTAAGGGTTAAAGACTAACTGCGGTTTTCTTTTTTTTAATGGGTGAAAATGGTATGGTAACCCCGCCTGTGCTAACGGGATACGCTTGCAGAGCACCAGTGAAGGGTGATAGATGAGAATGAAAACAGGCCAGTTAGCCCATCATGATGAATTCATCAGGAATTAACCATGATAGTTTCCAGGGAGAACCGCGAGGAGGTCGACCTGGTTGGGTATATTGCTAGCAATGGGATTCTCAGTCTCCATTACTAACAATCTCTTTGCATATTATATATGTATAAATATTAAAAATGCATCTCTGCGTAACAAATTACGCAGAAATGCAATTTTAATATTTATTTTGTATAACGTAATTAGATTTTTATTATTCTTATTATTTCAGTATTGTATTATTATAATGTTTGATTTTTTAATTTTGAGTGCATTGGTAAAAACTGTCTCACCAAAAATATGTATATAAATAAATAAATAATATCATAACCCGACATCAAGCAAAAGTAGATACATATTGCGTCGATTAATACTGATATGGTGAACGTTAAACAATTCTTGCTCATAAATTTAAGTTAATTTAACTACGATATTGTTTACTTCTAATACTCCAACAAATTAAGTAAGTATACATATTAATTAATTTTTTTTTTTGATAATTTTATATACAAAATTATATCATCTGAAGCAGTATGTATTATTATACTTAATATATTTTTTATCGTAACAATATTAATACATATATCACAAGCTTAGATTATATAGATCATTGTGCCTCAAAAACGGGTCAACATTTTGTCAGCTAATTGTCAAATTAGTTCTATATACTTACGCACATTATGTGTCTTGACGTATCTATATTTAATTATTTAATAAATGATATGTGTTTTTACGCATTAAAAAGATGCAAAAATTATAAAACAAACTAAATATAAAAGTTATAAAGGAAACACTCATAACTATTTATCACGCAAAATTGTATGAAAATGTTGACCCGCTTTGCTCGAAGCATTTGTATGGAGGCACTCTATCTATATAATCTAAGATCCCAAGCTACTTTTGGCAAAACATGATCGTTTCTTGTAATCTGTAATCTTCGATATAAATAGCCATGTCTTAATGTCTCTCGTTTATAGGATGATCTCACAGTAATAATAGGTTTGCAAGCCATTATCGTTTCAAATTAAGTATCGCGTACCAATAAACCACCTACTAAACGTTGACTTAAAAAAAAAGTAATATTGAAATTTCGCAGTTAGGCGTTTGTTTTACAATTTTTTTTTTTATTCTACTAATATTGGCAAGTAAGATAACGGCCTACCTAATTTTAAATGGTAACAGCCGCTTAAGCATATTCTATTTACTACACATCAGCTATATTATTGCTTAGCTGCAGCTAGGTTATCTGCTGCAGTAAAAAATATTATATCCTATAAAAAAAAATTCTAAATCGGTTCGTAAGTTTAGTTTTTAAATCAAAATAACTAATTTGGCCATAATTTGAAATTAGCTTTTTTTGTGGAGCACAATCTAATACAATTCCACGTTCTAAATTCAAATATTTGAAATCGACAATCTACGAAACATCGCGGCGTCCATCGATGCGTTCATTTCATTTAAAAATAAAATAGTTCACTAATCAATATTAATTTTATCACGATTGAACTAGTTATTACCATTCAGTATCTGCTTATAATGATCAAGGTGTTATTTCTCATCTGTACAAGTAACAACAGCGAAAGTGGCAGAAGAACAAACAAGCTATGACTATGCATGATGTCTTTCATGGCCTGATTCCGTACCTCGGACCGTGACATTAGCTACTACTTTCATTCGGGTGCGTTCGTATATCGTTTCCACGTTTTAATCGACTTCGTTAATGGGTTATGTTTGTTTGAATCATTTAACCACTAAATAACATTTTTACAATAAGAACCGTATATTTTCAACAGACTTTAAAAAGATGGAGATTCTCAATTCGGTTGTATTTTGATTAAGTCCGTCACATCTAAACCGATTTGGAAAATTCTTTGTTTATCTGACAAAATGTACTTACTTTATATTTCCTCAATTCAATAATACACCGCCTACTTATTTCTCGGTTTGCCCAATGATTTGCCGGCCAAATGTACATAGAATTTTACTATGCGTTTAAATACATAAATATACTTACAGATTGGTCCTATAGAAATTTTATCGAAATCTGATCAGCAGTTTAATTTTTAAATTACAATATCTATTTTGTCAGTTTTGTGGGACATAATCTTTGGGGAAAAATCACTGTATTCCTATGCTAATGTTTGATATGGCTCGGCTAATTTGAATGAATTTTGTGAATTTATAATTGAAATATAAGATAATTTTCGATCTGATAAACCAGTGATGACTCTATCAAATGCTTTGAGCTAGACTAAAAGCCTAAAATTATGGTTAGTAGTTTCTTAAATATTATTTAAAATTCCTGTGAGAATTTTGGGAAATTTGTGCTTTATTTTTGTGATAACTGATTTTTAGCGGCTACTCTAGTTCATGTGACTATTTTGGGAATATAACATTGTCTGGTTCTCGAGCTAGCATCCTCTGTTCAATGAAAAACCACTCAGACACGAAACAATCTAGAAAAAAATCATTTCCTAAATTATTCTGACCGGAAATGGTACCCGGGACCTGATTACGTAAAGAAATGTGCCTACCGCTATGTCACTGAGGTCCGAAATCTTTTTTATTGATCATTGTAAATTTAAAATAATGTAAACACACACTATATGCCTAAATGGGTACTTTTTGCATTTCTGTATTTACTGATCAACGGTATGTCATACTGTAGGTAATTCTGTCACGTACACCGAAAGAATGCTTTTGTGTTTTACATAATAGACAAAACCCATCTTGTTTTCATTGTTTGTACTATTTGATCTATTTTTTGCGCGGTGAATGAAGTTTCGTGTTATACTTACAACTATTTGTTATTCTGTAATCTAACACGCAGTTGCGAAAATGGTAGTTTTTCCTTTAACGTTTGTTGTGTTAAGTAAATTTATTTTAACATAATATTGATTTGATATTGTAACTGTAAATTACAGTAGTCTAATCACATTCAATTTGATTTTTTGATCTAACGTAGCTTTCACTAATAAAGAATGAAGACAAATAATTTAAGATATGGTTAAAAAGCTACTTTAATTTTGGCATAATTAAGATATATACGCATTAATGATTGCAGAAAAATATCCATGGGTCAGAATTAGCGAATCTCACGCAGAACCTCCACTTTATTGAATTCCCTTAAATGTCATTCGACTAAGAACCTTCTGTTTTAATTATCATTATCATTTCCGCCATTATCCGTCTACTGCTTGACGTAGCCCTCGTCCTGTTTTTAATGCTGGTTAAAAATGGATAAGGCTTTTATAACATAAAAAATTAAACAACACCATTTTTTCTTCGTTCAACCTTCTACTTCTATCCATTAGATTTTTGTAGACACTATTTAGACTCGCAGTAAGACTTACAAGAATTCTTAACAGCTACCAACTGATTTCAGTTCAGGCGTTCTAACAATGAAAAGCTTGGTCTGAGCCGAGCGAATCGATTTGATTGACATTTTCGGTGTTTTTCGGTCGTCAACCCGAACTGTTACCAATTTTGTTTTCATATTGTACCATTTTGTTGCAAGTAACTGTCCACTCCAACTAACGGCTATGTGACTAGATTAGTCTTTTTATTCTATTGTTACTAACGTTTTTGTCTTAAAGCCTTAGATTTACCTAATTTAAATCACCGTTTTTATTAAAGGCACACAATGATCTGTTTACTGCGCTTTGTATTTACATATACTTACTTTCTTTCTGAATTTGTTTCCCATTCTCAAGATTGTAACTACGTTTGCTTTTTTTGTAATTTTATAGTTTTTTCTTTTATTTTGTTTCCGATAGATAATTAAAATTATCATCTTCGGAACTTTCACCGTCTAAACCACCCATGCCTTCCAATGTTACCTCTTGGACTTTTATTTATTCGCTACTTATGACTTTTCTACTTTATTTAAATCTATCACTATAAACTTTTCAAATACTTTATACCTTCTTAGATACTAGTTTATATTAATATTATTGGTAAAATAACAGAGCGTTAAAATATTACTGGTGAATCTACAATCAAAAACTACTGTCTATTTCAAAGTGACATTATTAGCCATAAGCCAATCGACCTGAAGGTCAACTAATAATCCAGAAACCTCAACTTGTTTGTTTTGCGTTCAGTGTAACTAATATGACGCGGAATAATTGGTTACCTTTAGCTTTAATCGTGATCCGAGTATCAATTTCTGAATCGTTTGTTTGATTTGTCTTCAATTTATGATTTATCATTTTTTGTAAATAACTTGACATTCTGGAATAATGATTATTACTAAAAAAATTATCTTAATCTCCCTTTTGTGCTACCAAATATATTTGTAATTAGCTGCTACACACAAAGTTATTTACTTCTTTCTTTATTGCTCATGAAAAATTTTAAACCATTATGATAAATTGAGTCATAATTACAAAGTTATTGCGATGCTTAGAAATAAGTACCTTTACTTCTTTATATGTCTTATCATAGTTATTACAACTAATCCGAATATAATTTTGATCAGTGACGTAGAAATCATCATGATTGATGTGACTATCACCTGATTTGAGTTTGATTACTGTTTACTAGGCACTGTTAACTGTGATTTATTAGGCATTAATTTGCTTTATCACACGTTTTTCTGTAGTATTTTCATCTTGATACTTTTTATGCAACTCAGAAAGCTAAACAAGCTAACATTTTACCTGTGTTAGTGGTAGCATCCTTATACATTGCCATTTCTAAGGGCTAAGTTGCTATATCTTTGATACTTGTGATGTCACTGCATTATCCCAAACTTCAAACTAAAACATATCATGCAAGCATAACTATGCGATGCTCGAATTTTTGTCCCAAAACATTGGGCTAAGATACTCATTGAGAGTTTTTTTTTACAAAATCTTCCTCTGGTTACCTATGCTTAGGTACAGATGGTTGCATTGTAATATCTTGTATTATTTTAAATTCATTAATTAGATTCATTGTTTTTCTACACATTTTTTCTTATTAGAGTCTACTCTTTTATTTATTCTTTTTTTATGTAATACTTAATTAATATTTTTCTTTATAGTACTAATATAGGAGACAATATTTATGCTAACCCATATATTACTAAGTACTCATTTCCTCATAGTTTCAGACTATTAGTATTTCTGGATGTCAGCCAGACAGCAATGCGTTGACCTGCACATTTATTTATAACATTAAAACAGGTTGTCTTATAAAGAACAGTATACTACTAAGTGTATTACTTAAAATTAAAAGTAGGTTATATTTGTTTAATCGAAATATACTGGTACATATGTCATTTCTGAATCTAAAAACATCTTACGTTATTACAGTTATGACTGGGATACAATACAAGTTATAATACAACCTTGCTGTTCACTTAAAATTATACACCTAGCATTTTTTTTTATTGTAGATAGATAAATAGGTAGATATATAATTTATTTGAATTATTACATGAAACAAATAAGAATAGAGATGCTCAATAAAAAGAGATAAATTAATGCATATACAAAAAGAAAAGAAGCAAAATATATGAAACAAGTAATAATGTTTTCTTTGATGCGTGCGCCGTAGTAACATAAAATGGTTATAACACAGTTTATTGTTTTGCCCTCAAAAGAGCAAAACATTGATATTCTGTTGTAGCCAAATGTATTATTAGTGTAAATTATATTGTCAATCTCTTAATTTTTTTTTGTTTTGGAAAAAGAAAATAGCAACTTAATTTGTGATACAATTACAAGTAAACTTTATTAATTGCAAACAATCCATTGGGAAATGGAGTAGATATCGCGTAACATACAAATAATACAAACTAACTAAAGAAGGAGGGGTCTTTTAATGTTGATTAAAACGTACTGAATCATCGTATCACATAATTTCACTTGACGCCTCTTACAACTCTATTCCCATTGTTTTTATTGCTACCTGTAACACTTTTTACACATTTAATAACTAACTGCAGTCTACAATTTCATACCTCCTAAATCTTTGGAACTTAAACTTTATTTATTACGACGTCTACACCGCCATCTCGGATAGCATCTGTAACATGTTATTACCTATTGTTAGTGATAACTTAATTGGATTTTTTCACAGCGGCGGCAGATTCGATACTATCGGAGTAATAGAGAAATAAGTCATGACGGTTCATTATAACATAATAATACTTAACATGTTTCTGAGACATGTTTCTTTATTACTCATTAGCTCTTTATGAAGCATATTTGGCAATATGGGCTTTCATTGTATTTTTATATTAGATTTCGAAACAAAAAGTTTGAAAGAAGTATTAGGAAATGTCTTTTGGACATAAATGTTATCAGCGGATTTTTACCCTTCTGGATCACCAACAAACATTTGAAACTTTTACAAATGCGTTTGTGGCGTGTGTCCATAGACTATAGGCATAACCGAGTTGGTAATATTAAAAACGTTGAACAAAGACCTGAACCTAAGTAAATATGAAATCTGTACTTAAACCTTATATAATACTTTAAAAGGGCGTAACAGTTCATTTGATTGATTATAATAATTTGTAAGCGTTTCTATGCATAACATCAATTTTAAAATATGTTGCTTTTGCATTCTGTTTGAAGTCACCAGTTATAAAACTTTATTTTTTTATTGTATAACTTAAAATGGCAAACAAGCTGGCGGACCACTAATGGAAAGTGATAAATGTCATCTTCAGACACTAGTCCTGTTACTATTTGATCTCGCCTTAATTTCTTTTATCTTCCTGATAAAGAAAGAAAGGATCGAGGATAAAGGAGAGAGACTTTAAGAGTGAGTAAAGGAAGTTGGTAGAAAAAGAGTTAAGGATTTATAGAGCAAAAATATTTCAACCTATTTAGATGGAGTAAATTTTTCTCTAAATATAATCTTTTATTGTTTGCAGATATCAGACATAGTGGTGGGACAGGAACCGAACGTCACCGCTCGGGAGGCATTACTGAGCTGGGCTCGGCGGTCTACTGCCAAATACCCAGGTGTGAGGGTGACCGACTTCACATCGTCATGGCGCGACGGGCTGGCATTCAATGCGCTTATACACAGGAACCGTCCTGACCTGATAGACTGGCGTAATATCAGGTAAGAATATACGTCTATTTAAATTACTATTTTGTATTATTAGCTTTAATAGGCAAATATTTGATACATTGAGTTACGTTATTGTAATTTGCGTATAATTCTCTATTTTTTTTTTAATAATAATATAGTCTATGTTACTCGCTGAGCATGTAGCTTTCAAAGCTTAAAAGAATTTTTAAAATCGGTTGAGTAGCTTTTGAGTTTATCCACTGGAAATAAAGAAACATGCAAAAAATCAAAACTTTTCTCTTTATTACAATTAGTACAAGTATAATTGATTTTATTGGAGTTGTGAAAATCCTTGCTGATAATGTAAATCTTGTTTTATTGTTAGCAATATATCCTGTTATGTCCTATACTGCACTTAATGTACCTATTTTCCTGTATTTCTTTACCCATCATATCTTCACTATAACGTATGCTTTCATCGCCTTAAAAAGATAATAAAGAATAGACAACTTCCAACAGCACTATTTCCGAACCGATACGAAATTGTAACATTCAAGAAAAGAACACATTCCTTTTTAAAAGGCTGGTAGTACGGCTGCAGTTCCTGTCATGTGGCGTTTTAACATGTTCGTAAAACACTTTGTCTGAATGTTCCCAAATTCAGAATACGAGAAGATTCAGATTTTGATCTGTGTTATGGGAAACTTGGCAACGAACATTTGAATTTTATTTGCTTTATACCTAAAAATTGGTGCTCTAATATCTAATTTATTGTTTTAGGTCAAGACAAGTGCGTGAGCGCTTGGAGACAGCATTCCACGTGGTCGAAAAAGAATATGGCGTCACCAGGCTGTTGGACCCCGAAGGTAAGCCACTTCTATACAATCGTCACGGCAGGTACTATAGGAGTATTATTTCAAATTCGTAATGTGGTTCCAGCATATAAGAAGCCTTCCTTTCACGTGAACTTAATAGTCAAGGGATGAGCAGAAGCGTTCTTCTTAAAACATCTCCAAAGCCTAACTGCGGTTGCTAACCGGCCTGTTAAACGTGGCGACTACTGGCAAACCCCTCAAATACAGAGGGAAGCCTATATTCAACAGTGCACAATTAACAGCTAATATGGATTGTTTTAAATATAAATCTTTAAAAAACAGTGGCATTTAATTCTTTTGCAGTGTATGTTGTAAGTCGATACCGTCTGAATCTATTTTGTTATTCTTTTCGATAGAATACACTCCCGTGTTGGTCCTGCATTCATCATTATTGTTCATTCATGTCATAATAGACATAGTTGTTTTTTTGCGTAGCTAAATTATAAAGTTAATCAAATATACACGAATCAAGCCACGGAAACGTTTCATGTGAGAGCGGCCACTAGTGTCAAAATTTTTTAAGCCAACTTCATTATGTATGATAAACATGTTTATGCAACATATCTAATGTGTTGACAGTCTTATACGCTTTTAAGCTCTCTGAAAATGTATTCACAATTACTATCTAATAGATGTATTGAGTTATTGACATTGTTTTTTCGAACGAAGTCATAGATTAATGACTATAATCAGAGGTGTAATTATTAACATCGTATCTGTCAATTATGTCAGTGCTGTCAAGACTTCATCTTTGACATTGAATGGTGTGATCAGTCGTGAGAAATAAAAGCATTCACCATGAATATTGTATAGCGTTCAGGTTATTTTGAGCTCATTATATTACTAGTTTTTACCCGCAACTTTGTCTACGTGATCAGGATATATTGACTGAACCGGATATGTCCTGACTAGTAGGCTATGTCCTTCATCATACCAAATATTACATGTATCGTGATTGAATCTTTACTGGACAACTTTGTTTCGATAGAACGTTTTTTGAAAGAAAACTGCTATTTTTTTAAGAATTTAAAAAGTAGTTTGTAATATTAGAAATTGTTATTATTAGAAGAATCCAGTAATTGGAAGTTACCTATAATCAACTAAAAGAAAAAAGAAATAATTATCTATGCAATGTTCCCGGGAACATTATGTCTTAACAGACCATCGATAATAGAAAAATTACTATCAAATAATTATTACTCAACAGGACCTGCTGTGAGCAGGTTCATACATTTTACGAGCCATTGTTAACGCTTCGTTTGGCACCGGCCGCTTAGGGAGTGACGTCACTACGATTATAATAAGTACTGTATGGACTATTGTTATTTGATCGAGATGTGTGTACGAATATTCTAAAAAGATCATCATCATCATCACCATTACGGTCATCTGCTTTCCAACTGTTAATTATTCACTGGTGAACATTGGTGTCTATCATAAACAGCTATAAGTAGATAATTTTTAGAAGCAGACTTTAAGCACGAGTCGTTTGCTTAAGTATCTCTGTCCACCTCATGGTTCTGTTATCGAGCAGCTATGCTTTCGTAACTGTGTATCGATTTGAAAGGTGTGAAAGGTAAATATGGTAGTTAGAATACAGTGTACGACTGCATTACATCTAAGTCCTCAAGGATGACAACGCATGAGGGCTAGCATGGGCATCATAATCATCTTCCTTTAAAATGCGTACAGACAAGGACTGGTACTCTCTCCCTTTTTATGTTATTCATCGAAATATAATCTGCACCAATTTAAGGCAAATGTGAATAAGCTATTCGTGGGCCCGCGAGCCCATCTTAGATCATATCATCGCTTTTCATCATGTGAGATCGTGGATCAATCGCGGAATCCTTTAATAGTAAAAAAATCACAATGTTTATAAGCGACCGCTGAATATAAATAAACATTTGATGACGATATGCCAATACCTGTTATATTAGTCTGTATGTATTTATTTAAAAAAAAAAAACCTGTGAATTGTTTATTTCTCATAGTACAAACTCTACGCAGTTTGGGCCTAGATTCTTTTCTCAATTTTGTATTGCTTTTAGCCACGACATATACTAGTGTTAATAATATCAGTGTTTTGCTATTTTGAGGACAAAACAATAAATTAAACTGTGACCATTTTTTTGTTGCTATGGCACTTGCGCGAAAGGAAAATTATTTTACTTTTTTATGTATTTTCCTTTTTGTGTATATATTCTTTTATCTCTTTTTTGTGTATATGTATGTTGTTATTTCTGTGCTGTAAGTAATTCAAATAAATTATATATCTTTCTATCTATATATCTAGATGGGAAATATATCCAGTAGTATTTATTAATTTACTCTGTTATAATTCTAGAAACCACAAAAATTATATTTAATATTCTTAAAAGCGTTGAACCGTACTGGCGACTAAATCTTGCTACATGTTTAAAATGTCTGCTAAAAAAATTAAACACGGTAGTGTGCCTAGCGTGGATAATAACAGTTTTGATAAAGCAACCTCTACACTTTCCGTTTGAAATGAAATAACATATCACATCTTTAACGTAAATGATAGGGTATAAGAAGGGTTGATTAGGTAGAAAACAAAATATTTTATATATTTAATTCTGGCTAAACTCTGTACATTTTGGCTCCCAGAAAAAGAAAAAAGAAGTCGCGATAGACCTCGCAATGTAGAGACGTTTTCGACCGATCCGTACCATATACCACCATCATTCTTTATGGTCAATCTCGATCAGACCATAGCGACTAGTACAGCTTGACCAATGATCGTGCGTGATTGAAACAGTTGAGGGAGACATTTGCTCAACAAGACATCATAGGCTATAATTGATTGATTTCTGACTGTTACATATTATAACAATATTGGCTCATATTTACCTTAGGCACTAGCATACTTTTCTACTATTATAACTGTAAAAGGTAATTTGTTTGCTTCTTCTTGACCTCTCAACTCAACAATCGTCGTGAAAGGCATACACTTAGTATTTAGTATGGAGAAAGACATAGGTCAGTATTTATCTCATTTAAATAGACGTCGCGAGCACAGCTATTATTAAATAATAATAATTCAGTCCAACAGTGACGATATTGTCGACGGTAGTCTGGAATAGTAGCACCAATACACCACTTCTTTTGGCGGTTTTCTCTCCATGAAAGTGGGCATCTTGTTAATTGAATTTGTTTGTAAGAACTTAAGTTTCGGGACACAGCTTTACCGTAACAATCCATCTAAAAGCAAAAACAAGTAAATTTTCCTTTGCAAAAAACTGTTTTTGCTCCGCAAACATGTGTGTCTTCTTCATCATCATTTGCTACCTTTATCCCAATTACGAAGATTTATTTGGGTTCGGCGTAATATGTTTTTCTGTTACATTCTCTATTCGCAGTCAGTTCAGCATTTAATTCATTTTTTGCCATATCATCTTTCACACATTCTATGTCTTTTAGGTCTTCCTCTGTACTTATAGCTATCCATATTCATTATCAATATTTTTCTTAATACGTACTCCACATTCCTGCCCATCACCTATCTAAACCAGGACAGATGGTTACTTTTTTATCACTGACGCTTCATTCATATTTCTTTTGATATACTCGTATAAATATGGCACCTTCTATCATCACAAAATTAATCGATCGTAAATCTTTTCAATCGATTTCCAAATTTATTCATAATTGGCGATGTTATTACGTAACATAGCTATGTTACGCAGTTACTAATAGTTTGTATTAGGATTGTTTTAATAATTTATTGCTACAAAAAATATCATCATCATCATATCAGCTGTTTATTGTCCTAAACATAGGCCTTCTCGTAAGGTTAATTTTGCCAGTAGTTCCACGCTTGACAGGCTTTGATGATGTTTTAAGAAGTATGCTGCTGCCCATCCTCTGACTATTAAGTTCCCTTAGTCGCCTACTACACTCACGTGAAAAGAAAGAAAGGGGTGGCCTATTCTATGCCGGAATCATACGGCACCAAAAAATATAGACAAGTCCTCTTTCTTTTGACAATTGTTTAAAAATATAAACAATGTGTACACGCCACAAGATTTGCGATTTTGCGATAAGCGAGACATGGCGACGCGACGTGATTACTGTAATTCGCCTGTCAGTGCCACTGTCTTGAGTGCAATAAACGTAGTGACCTTAAATTTTAGTCTTTCCCTGACTTTAATCTTTAAACGGTAGAAAAATATCTCTAAGACACTCTGTAGTTCCATATAAAGTAATCGTTTAAAATAACTTCAAGGTTTCAAGCGGAATTTGAGATATATGCGTGTCCTTATTAGAAAAACCAATTTGTTATTCAACTTTGCAATTTACTTTAGTAAAGAAATTATACGACATGTACGTAAATGTTTTAGTTTAATTTGTCTTTGTTTTTCTAGTTATTTGTTTATCGCATTGCACCATCAATTATATTTTCTGTTATTATCTATGGTTGATTGGTAGATAACGCCATGTGGTGTTAAGTCCGCCATTTACAATATCTAGATGTATTAAAGTTTAGTAAACAAATAAATAAATCTGTCGCCTTGTAAACCACACCAAGAGTCTTATGGGCATATAACTGAAATGGTTTAAAATCCTTGATATCAAAGGGCGCTGTCCTTATATTTTTTTCTTTAGAATACATCAACATCTCTTCAATTTAATTAATTAAACTTTATTTGGACGGAAGCTTTCGTGAGTCATATATTAGCATTATACATAATGTTTACCTATTAGTTCCGCCTGTTGCATTCATCATGCTTTGCCATTCTTGAGAAGTAAAATTCTCTTGGTGTTCAAATCGAATCACATCAACTCGTGTGTTGTTTTCACGGTATTATTTACACAGACAATTATTATAATCGTTTATAATTACTTCAACTTATCTCTTATCCACTAGAAAATCTACATCTGTCATAATTCGCCTTTGCATATGGATCTATATTGTATCCATCAACTCCCGACAATACTTGCTATGCGAGCATGGAAAACACACTTATGGTATGCGTTGCTGTACCTAAGAGCTGAAATATGATGTCATTATGCTTCCGTACCTTATAACTTCACTGCCACCTTTCAAACCAAAACACAGTTAATTTTTTTTCCTTCTGAACGTATTTCGTACTTTATGGCTCCTAACATTCTCATCTCTGACGTTACCGTTTCTGACCTTATGGCTTTTGACCATAAGGTTACATTGCCTGATTTTACAGTTTCTAACCTTACGTCGTCTGACCTTCCGATTTCTCAACTTCCTCCCTGAGTGGAACTGCTAATAATAATTTAGGTGAATAATAACTCCTTATATTCCAGATGTGGACACCCACGAACCCGACGAGAAGTCTCTCATCACGTACATCTCGTCGCTGTACGAGACGTTCCCTGAGCCGCCGGCGGTGCACCCGCTCTTCGACGCCGAGTCACAACGCCGGGCCGCCGCGTACACCGAGCAGGCGGCGCAGCACCGCGCGTGGCTGCACGAGAAATGCGCACTTATGCAGGTGAGGCTGTTACTGTTATTATAATTTTTCTTCTTTTTTTGTTTTTTTTTTTTGTTCTTTTGCAAAGGAATGTTATTTTTTTATCGATTATTAGAATTGTAACCAAACTGGTCTATTGGAATAAAATGTCGGGGTATCAGCGAGAGGTTGTTTTTTTAACGGGCGATAATGGAATTATAATCTCGCCTGCGCTATCGGTATGCACTAGCAGGGCACCAGTGAGAGATGACAGATGAGAATGAAAGCAAGTCAGGTAGCCCATCGTGATGAATTCTAAAATAATTATTTTTAATGAATAAATAATAAATAATTAACCACGATGGTTACCAGGGGAACTGTGTGGAAATCGACCTAATATGGTATATTGCTAGCAATAGAACTGTTAGATCCCCATTACTAACAATTCTTTCTCCACATCAGTGAAGGGTGACATGGGTAAGTGTGGATAATGTCAGTTCTTTTCGCATTCACTAAGAATTACCAACGATGGTTTCGAGGGAGACCGTGTGACAGGTCGACAACCTGACATATATGAGTGTTGCTAGCAATTGGACCACTGGTCTACATTACTGACAATCCATCCGCCTTTAATGATCTTTCCTATGGAAACGCTATTAATGTCATACAGGAAAAGACAAACGCATTAGCCATATAATCTCTGCAATTGTCCTAGTACTGAAATCGAATTAAAACTCATATAAATAAATAAATAATAAAGTAAAAACAGCGCGCTGTTTTTACTGTATAAAACTCGAATAAAATAAATCACTACATATTCGTATACTTATTCAATATCTTTGCTATAAAATGAGTTGATTGACATAGGCCTGATAGATTTGGGTATCTTGTTTACGCTCTATTATGGCAAAAGTATTTGCTGATAAACTGAGCCAGGGTTAGCAGATGGGACAATTGTTTGTTTAGTATAATAACGAAAGTTCTTACCGGACTGGATATCATATGGAACAGACTTTAATAGCAATATTGTTATAATGTAATACCTCTTGACTCTAAAGACTTTGTACAAAAATTTTATCGTTTGCTTGGGCACCTCTGCTCCATTCGTGTTTATATCGTGAAGCAGTTGTGTTTGCATAGCTGTGTTTCGGTCTGAAGGGTGCGATATGGCAGTGAATTGACAGGGTACAGAGGAATAACATCTGAGTCCTCAGAAATGACAACGCATGGGGGGTATCATGGGCGAAACAGTGTACTCTGTTATGTTCATGGTATTGCTCATGTCTATAGGCGATGGTTACCACTTTTCATCAGGTGGGCCGTCAGCTTGTTCGCCATTCTAAGTAAAAAAACCTTAATTTAATGTTCCAGGACCGTGCTTTCCCATCAACTTTGATCGAGATGAAAAAGCTGCTCAGCGAGAGCACGCGTTTCCGCAACGAAGAAGTGCCTCTGCGCCAGCGGGAGAAGCAGAAGCTCTTCCATCAATACAGGGAATTAGAAGTAAGTCATACAACACCTTCATCATAAGTTTCTCCACCGAAAGTTAATTCTTTATATGTTTTGACAATCATGTTTTGTGTTATTTACTAAATTTAAACGCTGTCACATTTTCTTTTTTGGATAGTAAGTTATCTTATTTCAATTTATACAATAGTTTACATATTTTACATAATTCTATTTCGTATTTACAATTATGTAGCACGTAACATGAAATAAATGTCGTAAAAACCAGAAAATACTTTTATCCCACATTATCCTCTGTTATGTCCATAATACTGCTCATGTTTATAGGCTACGTTTACCACTTTCTAGCTTGTTTGCCATTCTAAATTGCATAAAAAAAATACCAATAAACTTCATAATAAATTAGTCTTCTACTATTATTCTGGTAATTCTTTTATGTTTCTTGATTATTTGAGATACTTTACAATAATAGGGCCCAAAATTAATCCTTTTTTTTTGAAAAAAAAAAGTTCCCTATTCATATACAGTGGTCTTTTTAAATAATTAGGCTTTTAAAATATTTTTATTTATGCATAATGTTCGCAATTTGCAGAAATATTTCGAATCTGTGGGCGAGTGTGATATCGAGCCCGCGTTACGACCGGACGCCCTGGAACACTCGTGGTCAAGGTTAATGATGGCGCACCAAGAACGCGAGCGCGACCTCAGCGATGAGATCCGCCGCCTGGAGCGGCTGCAGCGGCTGGCTGAGAAACTACATAGGTTAGTTGTCTTGGCACATTATTGTAACATAAGTACTGAACACAACACGTGCTAGTTATTTTTTAATGCATGATAATGGAATAGTAGGTACTGCGCTATGGTATACACTAGCGAGGCACCAGTGATGAATAATGGGTGAGAATGAAAAGGCATGCCAGTTAGCCCATCGTGATGTATACACCTGGAATTCAACGGAATGATGGTTTCCAGAGAAGACCACGTTGAGGTCGACCTGACACGATATATTGTTAGCAATGAGACTGATAGTCCGCATTACTAACAACCCCTTCCCCCCACCCGTGCTAATAGTAATTATGTCGTTGAATTATGTACATGAATATCATACTACACTGTACACAAGGCCGTGTGGCCCCGGCATAGAATAGGCCACCACTTCCTTTCCCGTGTCGTAAAAGGCGACTAAGAGGATTTAATGGTAAAGGGATAGGCAGCAACGTTCCTCTTAAAACATCTCTAAAACTTAACTACGGTTGCCAATCCGCCTGCCAAGCGTGGCAACTACTGGCAAAACCCTCCAAGGGACTTCAGCAGTGGACAAATAAAGTCTGATATGTTGATGATGATCAAATTATGCTTAAAATAAATCTTGTTTTCTACAGAGACATAAAACAAACTGAGGGAGGTCTCGACAACGTCGAGCGACACATTGAAAGCGAGATACGACGGGTGGAGCGCGGTGTACACCCAGCCGAGGCCAAGATGGCCGCCGAACAAATTGAACAGGACTTGCTCGCCATGGAGCACACCATACAAGAGATGTTCCAGGACTCGCACGCCCTAAGAGAGGGCCGTTACCCACAAGCCAACGAATTACACAGGCGGTGAGTTTTATTTTTTACTCTATAAGGTTCAAAATAAATTGCTTTTAACGGTATTAATCTATCCGTCTCTATTTGATTATAGACAAATCCTTGCTATTGCTAGAATCTAGTTTGGAACAATATTGGTTTATAATGTAATAAAATAAAATCTTTCTTTACACACACACACATTCTTGCTAGAGTGCTGTACTGGTACTCTGTGTGTATTCTAGCTAGCTAGCATCTCTGAGTGAAAGCAACTCCACACTTATAACGAAATATGGTTCCATCAATACCATTTTAACCTTTCTTTTAATACTTCTGAACATAGACCATAGATTATATAGAACTGAGTATCCATGTCTGTTTATTTTTTATTATATCGAAACCACCTAAGCCAGTTCTTTGACCTATAGGGCCAATCCATTACCAATTTAGCTTTAAAACCCTTAGGACTTTATCGCTTTCTAACTTTACAATTATAGTGGGGGTATGGATATATATTTATTCTTTATTGCACAGTAAAACTTTGGACAAATGTCGAGCTTAATGCCATGTAGCATTCTCTGTCAAAATTATTAAGTAAAAATGTACATGGATATAGAGATATTCCAGAGAAAGATTTTACAGAAGGTATATCTGTATATGCAAAGGGTACTTCTGTCTTGCTATTACCTCATATTTCAAAGGCCTATTTATCGTCTATGAGTTGATATTATGCCAGTAAAATTATTACCAAGATATACGAAGGTGTAATATTCCAGCCTTCATTAAATGACATTGCAAGAGTTTTTTTTTTTAATAGGCGAAAATGAAACGGTAATTTTGACTGTACTATCGGTGTACGCTGGCAAAGTATTATACCGGTGAGGGTTGATAGGTGAGAATACAAGCAGATCAGTTGACCCATCGTCACAAATTCGACTAGAACCACGATGGTTTCCAGGGGAACCGCATGGAAGTCGACCTGATAGGGTATTTTGCTAGCCGTTATTACAACCCCATTCTCACGCAATGCATGAAACTTATCATGGGTGATACTCTCCATTCTATGATGTCTTTACTGCTGTAATGGCTGTATCTGTAAGGGCTGGTTGTCACTTTCGAGCGATCTGTCAGTTTGTTCATTCCAAATTGTTTACTTATGTTCACAGAGTGCAGCAAGTTCACGACCGTTGGCTAAACGCTCGTCAAGCGTTCACCGGGCGCCTGGTGCCGCGGCTATCGTCCGTCCGTATGCCGGTGCAGCAGACCACCGTGCGCCGCGAGACCAGGACCGTCCTGGAGACCAGGGTCCACGATGCCGACCCCAAGTTCCAGCAGTTGCAGGAGGCGACCAGGTGGTGTAAAGAGAAATTGGTGAGTGTGCTGAATACAGTGTACTTCTATTGTTATTTTCTAAGTATAATGTAATGTACATATACTGTATAGACGATATATTTTTTGATCAACTTCAGAAAAAGAGGTTTTCAATTCGATTGTACTTTTTTATGTTTGTCACCTCATAACTCCATCAGTTGTGAACTGATTTGGATTTTTTTTAACAGAAAAATATACTTACAGATTGGTTCCATAGAAATATCATAGCTGGTTTTGTCACAAACAAAATCTGTTTTGTTTTTTTGTGAGACACAATCTTGAATGATTACTCACTTAAAAAAAAAGATATTTATATGTTAAGTAGGGACGAATCAATTTTATTCGTATAACGTTTCTTTAAAATTATGAAAACAGACTTTTTATATTGCAAATCGTGCGTTCGTTAGCCACAATCCCATATTTCAACTATTTATGGTATCAGTTTGAAATTTGGAATAGTTTTAAATATTATTGATGCGCCCTTAACGCGGATCAGTAATTGAAAAGTGAACTATTCTCTTGCCTAGTTCCAAAAGGGGTGTTCGAAATCACAGCATCTTAGAAAGATAGATAGATAGATACTCTTTATTGTTTCCTTCAAAAGATTACAATAGTTAACTTATAAATATAAACAATTACAAGAAATAATCACAAGTGTAAAAGAACTCTTACACTGTACAATCCTCCTAATTCGGGGAGAAAGGGATTGTTAGTAATGGGGACTACCAGCTCCATTGCTAGCAATGTACCTAGTCCGATCACTCACCCCGCGGTCTTCCCTGGAAACCGTCCTACTGAATAACAAGGGTTATTCATCACGATGGGCTAACTGATCTGCCTTTTCATCTTCACCTATCGTCCCTCACTAGTATAACTTTAGCGCAAGAGCGGTTACTATTCCATTATCATTCATTAAAAAAAAAACCCCAATTCTATTTGTGTAGATTTAAGAGGCAGTAAATTGACATAAGCATGAGATTTTACGACGGAGGTCATTTCATTATATTCATTTTATACACACCGTAAATAATTTTGTGTAATGTGAGGGTAAATAATAGGGTAAATAATAGGGTAAATAATAGGGTAAATAATAGGGTAAATAATATAACTTCTTGCTTTTTTTCCTCAGAAAAAGCTACACGAATCCGAATACGGGTCCGATCTTCCGTCGGTACAACACGAACTGGACAAGCACCAGAGAGAACACAAGCAAATAGATCAGTTCCATTCAAAGGTTTGTACTTCTTTCTCGTAATTCTATATATAGGGGCGAATCGAAATCGTTAGCCATACGTGAAACTAGGAATCTACCCTTACTATACGCGTTATAGGACAGAAATGTCTTGAAACAAATGCTCAAAAACGGGAAAGGAATAATATTTTAGTTGTGATGATGAGATATGCTATGTTATGTCTTTTCTCGAACTGTGTTTCTTCAGTGAAATTAAATTAAAAAAATTAAATTTCCTTGATAGAACACTGCCTTAAAAAGAATAACCACAATTCATTATTACACTATAATACAATATTTTTTTGTGTACAAAATTTATTTGAAAATAAATATGTATGTATTTTAGTTAACATGTAATAAAAGCTCCATTTAAAAAATAATAATAATAAGGTAGTTTGCAATTAGGTAGTATTTTTTTTTATGTTTGTTACCTCAAAATTCTGTCAGTTGTAAAACGATTTGGGAATTTATTTTACTAAAAAAATATACTTACAGATTAGGCCTTTAGAAATTTTATCATCAAAATCGGTTCAGTACCTAAATAAAAAATTTTTTTTGATGGCCACAATCTTATGTATGTAATACAAGTCTTATAATAATATTTTTTTATTTATTTGTAAATCTAGGAGGTTTAGTTAGGTATAGTTTTTATAAACAAATATAAAACTATATTTTTAGCGGTACTTCTAACATTTCGGCGGACACGAAAAATAAATAAAGCTTTCCGGTCAAATAAGTTTTTGTTTGTTTCAGTATTTATATTATCACATATTTGCTTCGTATATATTTAAACAATGCAATATTAATATATAGTTTTTATCTTTTTATTCAATGTAAATATCGAAATAAATAATATACGATATTTATTTATTATGTTATGCTTTGACCGAAATAAAAAAATCGGTTAAATCTCGGTTTTCAGAGATTATATTGATATTGAAATAATCACGAAAAATTACTTAAAAAAATACATGTCTTAGTTATCTTTAAAAATGGCTGAGATATTTACAAATAAAAATCTATTTTTTTTTTTACTGGATATGTTCATCGGAGACCAAGCGGCCACGTATTGTGTTGACTTCACGTCATTCGTTTGAAGGTGTTTATACTACCGTACAATTGTAATAATAAAGTTCATATTCCTATGTACAGGTGGAACAGTGCGTGCACAACCGCGCTAACTTCACTGGCGAGGAGTTGAACCTCTACAACCAGCACTTGAGTCAGCTGCAAAAGCTGTATGCTGAATTGCTCTCTACCAGCACTAAACGGTATGTTTAAACATCTTATATATATATATATATATATATATATATATATATATATATATATATATATTATGATATGCATATTTTCTAACAAAATTATTATTATTATTAAACCCCTGGTATTGCGCAGGCGTTTATAGGGTACGGTAACCGCTTTTCATCGGGTGGGCCGTATGGATTGTTTACCACCCTGAGTGGTATAAAAAATATAATATTTCTATTTTTATATAATTTATTATAATAATATTTTTTATGTTATTCATGTAATATTTTCAACTAATTACGTTCTTAATTGATAAATAAGAATTGAAATCTATTATTATCCATTGATTGCACAAAGACTTTTTGTGAAGAAGTGCAAGCGTTTTTTTTTTTTAATAATATGAATAATTAATCTAAAAGTCCATATAGTAAGATGTTAATTAAATTCCGACCAATAGATTTATGATACTTGTCATAAACAGTATCTTAAAATGTTTAAATCATCAATTTGGTACCATTTAAAAAAAATATATCGTTATTTTCACACCAAATTTTTGTTTTGCTCGACTTCTACATTTCAAACATATTTTCAAGGTTCGAAGTTAAAGTATAAAACTAGTGACACAGTACTTGATCACCATTTATATCAATATATTCATAGTGACCAAAATCGAAAAAGGAATGTTGCGTTGGTTTGGTCATTTGGAGAGGATGGATGAAAGAAGAATTACGAAAGAGATTTATCGAGCAAGAATGAATGGAGATGTCGGTAGGGGCCGCCCTAGACGGACGTATGTCGATCAAATAGGCGACGTGCTGAAGAAGGGCCAAATTAAAAGTACCCGTAACCGACGAGCGTGTATGACAAGATTGATGAATGTGGAAGAAGCGAAAGAGGTTTGTTTGAATCGAAGCATTTGGCGTTCCATTGTTTCTGCCTACCCTAATGGGAGACAGGCGTGACAGATATGTATGTATGTATGTATGTATGTTCATAGTAATGATAATTACTAAAGCACCATAATACTTGTCTAGCCCATTTACTCACTTACTAGTTAATATTTAAGTTATTATAGGATACATAAGAGATACAAATAGAGAGCAAAAGAGAAAGCTGAAATCGAGAGATAACTACATGGGACAGAAACAAAAGAAGGAAACACTAGGTGTCACGTCGTATAGGGAGCTCAAAGATATGGCCTGGAATAGAGCTGGCTGGAAAGCTGAATGATATTATTACTTGCACCGACAAGAGAGAACTCTTAAAAAAAGATACATAAATTATATGTATAAATATATGTATATGTATGTATAAATATATGTATACTTATATGTATAAAGCTAAATCAAGTTCCTATTTCCGCAGCATGTCAGATCTAGACGCGCTACAGGACTTCCTACAATCCGCGACCGCTGAATTGAACTGGCTGAACGAGAAGGAACAAGTGGAATTGTCCAGGGACTGGGCGGACCCGCACATCAACCTACCGGCCGTACAACATTACTATGAGGTGAGATGATTAAACGGTAGTGGCATGTCAATAAAACATAATAAAAATGTAAACAAATTAATAATTCACTCGACTAGAATACAATCTAAGGACGAACAACGGTAGTACAAATCAAAAGTCGATTGATTGTTGAATATCTATATACATATGTAACACTTTTTATTCAATATATATATATATATATATATATATATATATATATATATATATATAATGTTAATGTAATATATATATATATATATATAATGTTAAATGTACATTGGTAATTCGGATAATTTTAAAAAACACTTGGTGGATAAATGCTATTCCTATTCATCTATTTTCAAGTGAATTACACTTAATTTATATAACGAGGCACTAAATTCATCATGCTTCTTGTCGATCATATCAGGGACCTGTTTCATAAATGTGATAGTGCTGTTACCCTGAACCAAATCTGATATCTGTCAAAGTCATCATGACATGCATTTGAACATATTTTTTTGACTGGACGTTTAATTCCGTTATAATTTGTCTCATATCACATTTATGGAATAGATATGTAAGCGCCAATTCTTCTAAAGCCGAGCATGCAGCAACAATGTGTAACAAAACAAAAAATCAAGTGTCTCTTGCCCAATCATGTTTGCTACAAAAGACTTTGAACAAAAGTCGTTTGCGTGGACACCTCTGTCCCATTCGTGTTTCTATCGTGAAGCAGTTGTGTTTGCATTGCTGTTTCGGTTTGAAGGGTGGGATATGGCAGTGAATTTACATGGTACAGAGGAATTACACCTGAGTCAAGAATGGCAAAAAGGTATCATGGGCGAAACAGTATACTCTGTTGTGTCCATGGTACTGCTCATGTCTATAGGCGACGATTACTATTTTCCATCAGGTGGGCTGTCGGCTTGTTTGCCATTCTAAGTTGCATAAAAAAAAACCCTACTGAACGATCAATTGAGAGATTATTTGATTAATTGATGAGATTTTGTTGTTTTGTCATATTTGTGGCTGCGTGTTTCCTTTACATTCAGTAATTATTTCATATTTTCGTTTTTTTCCGTGCAAGCATTCATTTGGGGACGGCAAAGAGGTTTGTTATTTTACACTATAAGTTTTCTTTCTATACGTTTTTCTTTGCCATTTTATTTTTCATTGGGCTTCGTAATCTTTAAATGTTGATAATAAAATATTGACTTTATGTATGTATTAATAAAGTCTAAATTTCAACAGCAACTGATGTCGTCGCTTGAGAAACGCGAACTACAATTCAGCAACGTCATCGACAGAGGAGAGGCTTTGATCGCCCAACATCATCCAGCTACTAAGACTATTGAAGCTCACCTACAGGTATTGCAAAATGAACTTTGTTGTTTATAAATTAGATTTCAGATTTGCAATTTTTTGCAACCATGTCTTAGAAACTTATAAGAAGTTATATTAATTAAATTAAATGATACTGATATTAAGGTTGCAATGAACAAAGATTAGTAAATATTATTCATTTATGCATAATATTTTGACAAAATGTTAACAATACAATATATCAAATACAGACAAAGATACGAAGAAATCCATGTGATTTTTTTTAATACGGACCCTTAAAAAAGCAATACTTTGTTAAAAAATTAATACGATTATTATTTGTATTATTCAAAGTAGGAAAGAAAAAAAAAATTGAACAAGAATTTTTGAGTCGAAGTCAATGTAGTAAATTATAATTAATGGTTTTTTTACAATGAAATATTTTATATATAATAAAATCGTAAAGTTGTCCGCATGCTACAATGTGTAGGACCATAGTCAATATTTTACTTTAAAAAAATTTTTTTTTCTATGGTCATACTAAATGTTTTAAACCTATTTTACAAATAAACCTTTCTTCACCAGGTGATGCAATCGCAGTGGGCGTGGGTACTCCAACTGACACTCTGCTTGGAGACCCATCTGAAGCACACCACGCAGTACCACAACTTCTTCGAGGAGGTCAAGGAAGCAGAGAAATGGATACAGAAGTAAGTGTAATGGAACGGTTTTATAATACTCGAATAAAAAAAAAAAACTAATGCAATTTGATTTACAGTGTTTTTAAATCGACATTTTTTTATTCTGCGGCCTAATTTTCAAAATTATTACAGTGGAGAAGAATGAGCGAAAAATACGTGTTATCAATCATTTAAAAATTCTATTGAAAAGTTTATAAAAACTTTATTGTTCACAATCCTCGCTCATTATACTAGCTGACCCAATACATGCCCGATCCAAATTCCAAATCTTTTTTCTTTTCTTTTAACAATTTTATATGAACTATTCTATCGAAAAAGCAATGTTTAATTTTTCTCAATTTTTACTTACAGACGCGAAGAAGCCCTCAACAGTACATTCTCCCAATCAGAGTTCACGCTTGACCAAGGCGAACGACTCCTCAAGGGAATGCAAGATCTACGCGAAGAGCTTAACGCTCACGGTACGATGGTAACTCGCCTAGTCGAGGAAGCACAAGAAATTAGACCTGTGAAGCAGAGGAAGGCACCGATCACCAGGCCTCTAAGGGCTGAGACCGTTTGCGCTTATAAACATGCGAACGTGAGTTATTTATCATTAATTCATGTCGCGTCATGCTCGTGAACGATATTTTTAGTATTATATTTTATTGTTGTTTGCATCATACTTGTGAACGATTTTGAAATTCATACATTTAAATTATTATTTTTTATATTATGACTGGCGGATTATTTGATGGATAGTGGTCATCGCAACTCTGAATACAAACAGCGTTCTAGCAGAGACACAATATGACAAAACTCATTTGTTGCCATTTCTGAGGACTCTGAGCGATATATCTCCGTAGTTCATACCCAGTGTCTTATCTGTAAATCAAGTTAGATCATCACTAATTGTGACTGTTCTCATTTTTTTTTTATCGAAAGAAACATAATTATTTTGCCAAATAAAAAAAAAAATTATTTAACAAAACAAATAAATGTATTGTTGTCGATTCAACAGGTGGCCATAGAGAAGGGCTCCTCAGTGACGGTGATAGACAACTCCGGGCGTAGCCGCTGGCACGTGCGCGTGGGCGGCGCCGGCACCGAGCTGCAGCTGCCGGGCGTCGTGGTGGCGCTGCCGCCGCCCTGCCAGGAGGCACGCGAGGCCGCTGCGCGCCTGCGCACTGCGTACGACCGGGTATGCGCGCGTACGCATGCTTACGTATGCGTACTGTTACAACCCTAACATATTAATTGTAATGTTTTATATATTTGTTGTTAAGCGTGTTGAGTCTCCCATCCGGGAAATAGGTATTGACGACCCGCACGCATGCTAAAGGTAAAGGAGTTAAGGGGCCTGAAAATCCGCGCTATATCTCGCTGGAGCTGTACATGTATAGCAACAGCTGAGGCGGCTCCTATTACCAGCAACATTCATTGTTTTTTTTTTCTTTTTATTGTTTTAATGTTTTATTTTCTTAATACTGGTAATAAAGGTTATCTATCTATCTATATAGACATATTATTGCTGAATAGCAATATAATTTATTTTCATATAAATCAGGCAGTTGTAATTTAGCTAGCCAAATTGCTGCCCAGCTACGGACCTGGTTTCTGCTTGGTCTGACCAGTAAAATTAACTTGTTGGATTTACCATCCGGGCTCAATAAAACCCCGAAACAAGGGTATCGCCCGTCACGAGTCAATTGGCCCTTTAAATAAGTTAAAAGTGGAGAGTAAACAAAAAAAGTAATAATATCACACATACACTTAATCCAAATGACGCTTCAGAACACGAAAATTATCGAAATACGTTATGTTCATAAAACTTCGACCAATCTATTATCTATCTCTCTTTAACACAAATGTTATTATATTTTTTTTCTCCTTCTCATTACCAATGCTTATAATTTTTATCTAAGCTAATATTTTATTGTCAGTCAACTATCAATTTACGGAATATTGATACTGTTTTATTCTAATAATTTATATTACAGACAAATACACGAAAGTTCCACTCTGGAATAATTATTATTTTTAACCTACTTCAAAAAGAAGGGGATTCTTAACCCTTAAAAGCCTGATTTTTATAATCAAATTAAAAAATATATAAGTGTACCCTTTGCTGGGTTTAATAATGGGGATAAAAAGAAAAACAAAAATCAAAACGATATTTTTATATATTTATTTTGAAAAAAAAAAACGTTTGGTAACATGTAAACAGCCAAATATTAAAATAAAATCAATTGTAGACGCCCAATGTGATTTATAACCCCGGTATCAAATTTGAAACTTTAGGTATTTAAGGGTTAAATCCGTTGTATTTTTATGCTTGTAACTTCGTAATTTATTTAATAAAAAAAGATTTGGAAAAATATTTCTTTATCTAAAAGGTCAAAGTCGGTTCAGTTGTTCAGTTTTTAAAACAAAATAACTGATTTTACCACATTACAATTCGGTTTATTTTGTGAGATACAATGTTTAATTATATCTATTATTCTAATAAAAAATTCTCTCTGGCAACACTGTCTTAAATATTCTGTATTGTATGACCCAATTAATTTTATTATAGGTATTGATATCACAAATCATTACATACGATAACTTTTTATGTACATACTAAATCATTGTTTACTGACCCCGCGTTACTGTTTACATAATAACGTGTCAACGTTATTATTTTCATTGTAAACTATGCATTTGGTGGTGCCAGTGTATTCTTTGTTCCATATAATATATGTATGTTTATTTTTTTGGTTGTTCAAGGTGATACAATTATGGCAACGCAAGCAGTTGAGAATGAGACAGAACATGATCTTCGCCACCATAAAGGTGGTGAAAGGATGGGATTTCCCGCAGGTTAGTTATACATATTTTTTTTTCTGTGTAACCTAGATAACAAAATAATTCGTACATATACGTATATTTTTTACAAGTCTTTTTTTTTTTTTTTGCAAAATTAATTTAATAAGTTCTTGGTACTCAAGTATATATTTAATTTTTATTTATTTTTTTTTATAAAAAAGTGATGTATTGTATGATTATAAGTTAACAACACTTATAACGCTTCTAACATCATTTTTTTTTTATAAATAATTGAAATTTAACAATACTATAATACAAAAATATAACAAACTCACTTTTATATTTCTAATATTAGGAAAGTCATTTCCGATTAAGGGAAGTCGCTTAAAATAGTGTTTATTTTTTTTATTATTTTTATTGAATATCCTTTACCCAGCTTGGTACTGAATTACTATCTGGTACCCGGGCTATCCGGCCGGCACACGTTTCAATACTAATTGATTACCAACAGTTCGTGGCGATGGGCGCGGAACAGCGTCAAGCCATCCGCCGGGCGCTGAACGAGGACGCCGAGAAGCTGCTCGCGGAGGGCGACCCGGCTGACCCGCAGCTGCGGCGCCTGCGCAGAGAGATCGACGACGTCAATCGCCTATTCGACGAATTCGAACGCCGCGCTAGAGCTGAAGGTGAGATACGCTTAAATGTTTCCATTCTAATACTACCGGAATGATAAAGATAGGTTACCCGACTACGACGAAGCAAAAAGGAGGGTTATGATTTTGACCGATTCCATTTTCATTTTTGAATTGAATATGCTTGGTAGCTGTGGAATGCACTGCCTTAAGGTATCCGAGGGCTTTCAAATAAATTTATGTTAATAAAAAACTCCATGCTCATTATATGATCTCATTACAAGAGTAGTAGCTTTTCATTCTTTTTTTTATATTTTATATATTTATCAAGTATATACATATATTATATAGATATATATAATTTTTAATGGACGATAATGGAATGGTAACCCCGCTTGTGCTATCGGTATACACTGGCGGGACACCAGTGGGAGATGATAGGTGAGAATGAAAAGGCAGTTCAGTTGGCCCATCGTGACGAATTCAACGATAAATTAGTAACGATAGTTTCCAGGGGGAACCGCATGGAGGTCGACCTGATAGGGTGTATTGATAGCAATGGAGACTATCCTGCCCATTACTAAACAATCCCTTCCCCCCACCTATGTAGATTATTAGTATATATATTATTATTTTTATACTTATCTATGTATATTATATAATCAACAGTTTGTTGTATATGTATGTATACATTATTTGTACATAGGTATACATTATGAACTGTTATTATCTTTACCTATCCTAATAATGAAGTAACGCGTACGTGATTCACTGTCCTTCCAAAAGGCGACTGTTAGAGAGTGCTACTAGCATTAAGTCCGACTTTTGTACCATATTTTCTATTGGTCAATAAAGTTATTTAAAAAAATAAATAAATAAAAAAATGCAATTTGAACAACAAATAAGTATTTTTTATGCAACTTAGAATGGTAAACGAGCTGACGGCCCACCTGATGGAAAGTGGTAACTGTCGCCTATAGACATGAGCAGTACCATGGACATAACAGAGTATACTGTTTCGCCCGTGATACTCCCCATGCGTTGCCATTCCTGAGGACCCAGGTGTTATTTCTCTGTACCATGTAAATTAACTGCCATATCCATACCCTTCAAACCGAAACAGCCATGCAAACACAACTGCTTCACGGTTGAAACACGAATGGGACAGTCCAAGCAAACGACTTTTGTACAAAGTCTCCCTCTGGTGACAAACAAATAGGTTTTTCACATACGATACTGTATGATTACGCGAATACTGCGGTACTGATTTACGCGAATGTAGCTGCGGGTCATGCCTAGTTTATAATAGAAGTAAAGATGATCTTCCATATAAACTACTTAATAACTTCCTGATGCCATTAAGAGACTATCGACTAAACTGTCTTTCAAAAAAAAGTTCACGCTCACTTTTTTACTTTATCCGAGCAGTAAGTGCTTTATATTATTCTCAGTTTCGTGTATAATATAGTATATGTCATATATTTGTTATTCATATATATTTATTCGTTTATATATATAATTTTAGTATGTAGGTATATCAATAGTTAGTAGTACTGCATTCGAGTATTCTTACACTTCCCTATGGTTGACTGGGAGAGAATGCATTTAGCGTTAAGTCCGCCATGTACACATATTTGTACTAATGAATAAAAAGAAAATATAATATACGCCTTTGCTAGCTGACTTTGATATTACAGAATACATTTCGATTGGACTAATTGAATGATTGCACCGCTGACATCATCAATATAGGTCACATATGGTGACAAAGAAAATAAACGCACTCACTTCATACAAAGTGACCTCTCCGTCTAAATGACCGCAAGTAATCGGTACTTGTGTATGAAAGCTATTGTGGTTTTGTACAGTTTATTATATCAACCGTTTACTAGCCACTGCTGAATATAGGCATAATGGGTGATTTGACTGTACTTACCACGCTTGGCAGGCATATTGGCAACCACGTTTAGGATTTGACGTTTTAAGAGGGACGTTGCTACCAATCCCTCGACCATTAAGTTCCCTTAGTCGCTTCCTACAACAAATTATTTTCTATAGGTTTCTATAGGTGTAACAATTATTAAAATCGGTTGAGTAGTCTTTGATAAACATATATACAGTGAGTGTAGAAAGTATTCGTACACCTAGGGTTGTAATAAAAAAAATACGAATTTGATAGACTTTCTTTTATTTATCTAATTTAAATCAATACTATTAAATATTTTAACATTCCCGCACTTAGTTTATGATAATTTTTGTTTTTTAATAAAAAAAATTATACAACATAAAAATATTTTTACGTTAACTAAGCAAATAATGACAAACAAAAAGTATTCGTACACTTATAAAATTTGTAAGTAAATGAATATTAAAAAAATATTAATACGTTGTTGGACCACCGTTAGCATTGATGATAGCTTGGAGTCTCTGCGGCATCGAATCAACTAGTTTGAAAATATAAGAAGACGGTATCAATGCCCATTCTTCGCGAAGCGCAATTTTTAGTGTTTCTTTACTCGAAATTGGTCGATTTCGAATTTTATTATCGAGATAATCCCACACATGCTCTATAATATTAATATCAGGTTATTGAGGAGGAATCTCTAGGTATTTTGGAGCGTTAAACAGGATCCATGCTTTAATATTCCATGCTTTATGTTTAGGGTCATTATCTTGTAAAAATATCCAATTATTGTTAAAACCCATTTGAGCTGCACTAAAGAGAAGATTCTCTTTTAAAATATTAATATACGTTTTGTGATCCCTAATTCCATCAATAAATGCAAGTTTTCCCACCCCAAAAGCACTCATGCAACCCCATACAAATACTGACCCACCACCGTGCTTTACCGTTGAACATAAATTTTCTTTCTTATATTCCATATTAGGTTTTCTCCATACCATATGATGTCCATCCGATTTGAAAATATTATATTTCGATTCATCTGAGTAAATAACAGTTTGCCAAAAATGATTTTTTTCATTAATATATTTTTTTGCGAATTCTAATCTTTTTTTTTTTCTATTAATATCATTTACCCAATACTTTTTACGCGCAGTTCTTCCATGATAATCGTTACTACGTAATACGTTCCGAACGGTACTGACAGAAATATGGCAATCATTGATATTATTAATTTCTTGTAACACTCGAGCGGCACTAATTTTTGGATTTTTTTTTACACAATTTAAAATTTTCCGATCCAATCGAGGCGTGATTTTTGATGGACGCCCCACCTCTGGGTTTGTTTTTTAGTGTTTTAGTAATAGAAAACCGATCAATTACAGTCTGTACGGTTGAACGTGGTCTATTGACAAATTTTGCAATTTCACAAAATGATTTGCATTGATTATGCGAATTAATAATTATTTTTCTCTCCTCTTCACTCGTTTCTTTTGTTTTATGACCCATTTTTGTAACTAAACACGTCTATACTTGTCACGAGTGCAACTAAAACGTCTAATATCTATACCTACGTATTAAAAATGACCTTGGCATTGTAGGCATATGAAAAATTCGATTGAATAAATGATTTATACAGAATTTCATTTAAAAAAGAATGAATGTACGAATACTTTTTGTTTGTCATTATTTGCTTAGTTAACGTAAAAATATTTTTAAGTTGTATAATTTTTTTTTTAAAAACAAAAATTATCATAAACAAAGTGCGGGAATGTTAAACTATTTAACAGTATTGATTTAAATTAAATAAATAGAGGAAAATCTATCAAATTCGTATTTTTTTTATTATAACCCTAGGTGTACGAATACTTTTTACACTCACTGTATATATATATATATATATATATATATATATATATATATATATATATATATATATATTCTTTATTGCACTTAATAATTACACTTACATACGACGATTAGTGTAACAACTTGTTAACAAGGGAGGACTTATCTCTGAAAGAGATCTCTTCCAGCCAACCCAGTGTAGTTAGAGAGAAAATAATTTAATTTGGGTAATCCAGTGCAAGAAAGGTATCGGTGAAATTAATGTAAATACAACAAACACAAATTGTGAATCAATATATAAATAAATAAATACGTAAAAAAGTAAATAGATAAATATATATACATAAGAAAGAGACAAAACAGTTCAATAGCTAAAATAGGTTTATGAGAGGTTTGCTATTCTTATGAATAAAGGAGTAAATGTAAGTAATGTAAGTTACAGTATAACGCAAAGGAAAATGTTGCTACTTTAAAACATAAGGCAAGAGATATAAGACTAAATATTTTGGATATTTTGTGGATCGACCGTTTTAAAATGAAAAAGATATAACTTAAAGAGGGCTTCGAAAGTAATTTTAAAATGTAATTATATAAAAATTGTTTACATAATAACATTTGCCATTTAGAATTTATCACAAACACTTCCATTTTAATATTAAGAACTTATGTCACTTAAATATATGACGCATGTAGTTAAAAATACTCATATTCGTACCTGCCTTGATCAAGCACTTGTCTCACCGATAAATAGTTATTTATTCAGCTAATTCCTACAAACTGATCATTATTTTACAATAATTTTTTTTTATTCAACTTAGAATGGCAAACTAGCTGACGGCCCACCTGATGGAAAATGGTAACCGTCGCCTATAGACATGAGCAGTACCATAGACATAACAGAGTATACTGTTTCGCCCATGATACCCCCCATGCGTTGCCATTCCTGAGGACTCAGGTGTTATTCCTCTGTACCCAGTAAATTCACGCTAATATGTAATAGCTAATTTGTAAGGGCTAAAAAATAGTATATATTTTTAAACGAATCCTTGTCATGTTTACGTATAGGAGTATTCTAAAACTATCTTTAATTATCTGTATTTATATATTTAATTTCATATAAATAAATATATATTAATAAATAAATATAATTATATATTAAAAATTAGAATAATATATATTTTCTGTTTAGAGGATATACGTAAAACTTACGAAGTTAGTATTTTTTTTTAATTTGCATTCTCTCTGTCTCTTAATGGCATTTGGTAAAACCCCCTCTCCATGAACTCATTCTTTTCTTGTGCCAGTTGCTAGTGAAAGAGGAGAAGAGTGAAAAATTAAATTTTGATTGATCTCTTTGCTCTATCTTCCTCCTGTCCTGTCCTGTATAGGGGCCCTGAAAAAACCTCATCATGTTGTTCGGATTGATACCTGCTGCAGATTTTCACCATCGTACAACCCGCCATAAACTAAAATTTCATCCCAACCATCTGGACGAGTGGCGGCCCTCCACTGTGCGTTTTTCGAGGCACTTTCTCCCACGCATAACCACTCTTTGGAATCAACTTCCAGCAGCAGTATTTCCGAACCGATACAGCAACATAACCTTCAAGAAAAGAGCATATTCCTTTTTAAAAGGTCGGCAGCACACCTGCAATGCCGTAGGTGTTGTGGGTGACCCATGGGCGGCGGTAGTCACTTACCATCAGGTGAGCCGCATGCTCGTTTGCCCCCTGTGTTGTAAAAAAAAGAAAATGACGTTTGGTGAGGTTTTTTCAGAATGATATAAAAAAACTGGTCTCTGCTGTGAGTGTGACAACTACTTTATCCCTTAATCAAGCTGTGGTTCGGTGATGTGCTATCACAAATGGCCAGTGACTGTGCGATAGCGTAATTTATTGTGTGGGTGTATGTACGTTGCACCTTGACTGCCAGATATACTAGGATGTTCAGATTTGATACTTTTATCAAATACTTTTAATCTGTAATACCAAGTACATTTAAAAATTAATAAGTGTTTTTTGTTTTGCTAACCCCTTCTGCGCTTATGGAATACACTAGTTAATTAGGCCAATATGTCGCCAGAGATTAAAAATTCGACCCAGTGTAAAAATATGTCTCTTTATAAGAAGTTGGATACAGCTCCATATAATTTGTTCTAAAAAAACAAATGTCAATTGTAACGAAATCAGTTATTTTGATTTCTAAACTAAACTACTGAGAGGTTTGATAAAATGCCTATGGGATCAATCTGTAAGTATATCTTTTCAGATAAAAAAGAATTTTTCTAATCGATTTATAACTAATGGCGTCATGAGGTAACAAACAAAAAATACAAGCGAATTGAGAACCTGCTTCTTTTTGAAGTCGATTGAAAATGTTAGCTTTATCTCTACTATATGTATACAATGAATTCCTATCCTATCGTTTGTGCGCGATAAAGTTTTTTTTTTACAAAGTATCAAAACTGTTGTTTCACCGTATACATCAGCGTCTTGACGGCTAAGGACAAGCATAGTATGTGTATTGACATCCTACGGGATCACTCACTGTCAGTCGCAATTAGGTAGTGCGCGTACTACGCTACTCTGATTACTCCGTATTGATATATTGCGCGTAAATAATTACAACTTTTTTATTTATTATATATATATATATATATATATATATATATATATATATATTTATATATTTATTTTTTTTTTCTTAGTAGTTTATTTATTTGTTTTTAGTTTTAAATTGTGTATGGCCAGTAACTTTATTGTAATTTGTTATTGATATGTTTATTCTTAAACTAAATAATAAAAATGGAACTTGGCATAACGAATATATCGTATAACTGTTTTCATAAACATGTTTTTGATAATTATACACATGTTTAAAGCTTAAATCGTAAAAGTTGGATTTAATTTAATTTAAACTAAAGAAATATTAAATATTGCGATTGGAAAATGTCATTGTTGTTATAATCATATTGATGCATTAACTTGTTTTTAATTAAATATTACTTTATCATTATAATAGTCGAAAATAAAAATAAAAAAAAAAACACTGCTTATATTCTTGTATAAGCAAACTGTGAAATGTACGAATTAATTCATGTGATTAGAAGTGAACAAAAGTGTACATTATTGTTTTTGCAATAAAGTTGTTTTTACACAAACGGAAATGAAGAAAATAAAACGAATTTTCTCGAAGGGGAAAGGAGGTAAATTTTGTCTGTTTCATACATAATAAATATATCTAATTACTAATAATTAAAAATATCTATACTTATAATAAATCTGTAGAGAGGTCAATTCTGTACATGAAATATATTTCCAAAATAAGTATCCGGGGGTGATTAGTGATCGATACTGATGCCAAAAATGCAATCAGTAAAATTTTTGGCTGTCTGTCTGTATGTTCGTTATAGAAACAAAAACTACTCGACGGATTTTAACGAAACTTGGTACAATTATTCTTTATACTCCTGGGCAGGTTATAATATACTTTTCATAACGCTACGATCAATAGGAGCAGAGCAGTGAAGGGAAATGTTAAAAATGTCCACCCGTGCGACGCCGGGACGGGCCGCTAGTATATAATAAAATGCAGTATGTGCGTGTTTTACTTTATTATACTTAATGGTTGAAAGATGACAGCAGTACCCCTTTTATAGCATCACCAAATTCTAAGCAGCTACCAACTCCCCTGATAAAGATGACTACTGGAAACATAAGAGAGAGACCTATGTTCAGCAATGATCAATTAACGGCTGATATTGTGGTAATAAATAAAACTGTGTGCATTTAACTGTAAAAATATAATTAGCAATTTGTAATTATATAAACATGTGGAACTGTTATTTTATACCGACTTCAAAAAAGGAGGTTCTCAGTTCGGTTGTATTTTTGTTTGTTTCCTCATAATCAATTTACAGTTTAAAACTGATTTGAAAAATTATGTTTCTAGATTGATCCTATAGAAATTTATTAAGGTACAGATTACCTATTTTTATTATTATTATTATTTAACTCTTTATAGCACCACAAATAAAAATATACAACGACAAGTGAATAATTCAAGTAAAATACAGTACATAACTCCCAATAGAATTGGGTTTGTTAGCTTTACATTTTACTTAAACTACCACAAACAGAATAATATAATACAGACGTCTTTGCGTTACCTTTATATTTATATATGTTTAACACACCACCCTCCTGCTTCTTAATAGGATTTCTTAGTCTGCTACAGTATAATTTGTTTGTTTGTCTTGAAATAGTCTTCCTATTGGTAGTGTTGGGCAATTTTGAACTCTATTATGTTTGAATAGCGTTCATATCGCTTGAATAGTAAAATAAATTATAGGCACAAATTTGAAGTTCGTATATGGATGAAGTGGACTATGTCCTGTTATTTTAGGGTTGCTAACAATATCGATTTCTTTAAGAAAATTTGTACAAAAGTCAGTACTAATTAAATGTCTAGTCCCAGCATAGGATAGGCCACTCCTTCCTTTCCCATGGATGTCGTAAAAGGCGAAGAAATATCACTAGATAGTATAAAACAAAGTCGCTGTCTGTCCGTCCCTATGTATGCTTAAATCTTTAAAACTACGCAACGGATTTTGAAGCGGTTTTTTTTTTAATAGATAGAGTGATTCAAGAGGAAGGTTTATATGTATAATACATTCATAATATTGTAGAGAAACATTAATAAATTTAGAGATTTCTAATGTGATGTCGTAAATAAACACATTTTTTGCGCTTACATCCGCCTGCCAAACGTGACAACTACTGGCAAAAACCCCCATTACGCGTAACCATGTTCAGTAATGAATCCGGGACTTCACGTGAGTGTGGTAGCTGCATTCCGCGGTGATGTCACCGTGTTATTGTCCAATTGCAGGGCGATATTTGGCTGGCGACCCTGTCGCTGTCTCTTGACAGTAATTCGGTCTCTTGTCTATAATTGGAGGTCGCTTACTGACCCCCGAGGATTATTATACAGCACCTACATACTTTAATGTGTTGCTACATAGAAATGTAGATTAGAAAAACGACTTCAAAAAAGGGGATTCTCAATTCGTCGTGTCTTTTTTTTTTGCGAGCATATTACACTTATAGCTTCGTAGTTGTAAGGTAATAAACATAAAAAAAAATGCAACTGAAATTATTACTTTCCTCTATTTATTGAAGTCAATTAAAAAATTAAACCCTTATTTGGCATCAAAGTGGCTTGATAATAATACATACAAAAGCAAATGTCTTTCAAAGTTGAGTACGAATAACACGTCTTTACTAAAATGGCTCCACCACAATCACCACAACAAAGCGAACAATTTATTTCATCAATTGTAAATTAGTGTCTCGGCGTACGATAATTAAGTACAGTTTTACGAGTGTTTTTCTGATGTCATATGTTTCTTTTTTAAATTCGATTGACCTTGTTTTGATAGGCCGGATTGACACTACCTCTGCAATTTCCAATCATGCCCCTAACCAGGAGTGGGTGGTGTTTGTTACAGTGTAAAAATGTCAGTAGGTTCAATTGGAAACTGTTAATATATTTTTGCCTGTAATCTACAGGTAATGTCTTTATCTCTGAATAGTTTAACAGTCAGTGTCTATCTGTTTCTACGTTTACTTCTTCTAAAATATATAATATTTTTTTTTTTAATAAAAATCACTGTAACTTAGATATTTTTTATATTAAGTTTGTACAATTGTAAAAGTAAAATTTGTGAATTCCTGTATTTTTGAAATTATTCAACTCGTTATAAGACATTTGACGATTTCACTATGCTTTAAGTATTGACAGCATTTAAATATATACAACGAAAACTAATAATAATTTAGTATAATATTTATCCATACAAAATGCCTGTCTGGTATTTTAGTTTGCAGTCTTTTGTCGCAATTGACATACTGTAGTTATTACTCTACAGAAATATCGCAAAACGGACGGAGTCTCTATTCTTCAGTTGCATCATTAACTCGACAGGTCTACCAGTCATGCACCTTGTAACTCAGTTAATTTAATACTGTTAAATGTCACTGAAGATATATCTAGTGTTAAGGGAAAGAACTGTGGAGAGAACATCATTCATTTGGAATTTAACAGGTGATTTTTATGTTTTTCCATGGAAATCAAAACATTTTCCTTGTGTAAAATGTATCCTATATATTTATCTACATACTAAGTTACTACTATACAAAATTTCATCAAAATCAGTCCAGTAGATTTTCAACGATACGTGCGTGGACACGGTCCAATGTCAAAATGTTTAGCGCGTCTTAATAGATCTGTTTACACCATAGATTACGGATAGTACCTGTTTTTTTTTTTTTTTGATGGATGAAAATGGTATGTTAACCCCGCTTGCGCTAACGGGATACGCTGGCGGAGCACCATTGAAGGGTGATAGATGAGAATGAAAACAGGCCAGTTAGCCCATCATGATGAATTCATCAGGAATTAACTATGATAGTTTTCAGGGAGAACCGCGAGGCTAGCAATAAGATTCTCATTCTCCATTACTAACAATCCCTTTCCCCCCAGATATTACCTGTTTGAACCATATTAGATTAGGGAATTTACAACTGTCTTGCTTGAAAATTTTATAATCACTCTTCGACATAAAAATATATCTATGAACAGTTAATCTTATGGTTAAGTAATTACTAGTGTTTTTTTTTTAATATTCATTTTTTTAATAGTTATAATTATGCGATTCAAAAATTTAAGGGGATTTTTTTATCTGGCATGTATAACGATAATTAAGAATCTTTCAAGACCAAGGATAAGAAGACTTTCCCTCTGTTCTTCCATATAACACAGTGAGAGACCTTTTTAGACATAGAATATATCATATATTATACCGCCATCATCCTAACGAGTATGTTTTCTATCATCTTCTGTATTGTTCTTTGTTTCGTACCATTTTCGGTCGCAATACTGTTCGATATTTGCCAGCCGTATCCAACTTGGCGGTACTCCTGTTCATATCTGCTATCTTAGTTACCACAATAAAGTCTTCTCTCTCGTATAGAGACATTAATAATATGACCTGGAATAGATCTGTTACTCTTAAAATAAATCCCAATCTTAAAATTAATGCTCCTTTCCACTCAGTGTTTGCTGGAAGAGAACTCTTACGGAGTTAAGCTCGCCTGATGTACATCTTTATTTAATATAAATTATATAAATGTATTTTTTTTTTGTGTACAATAAAGAATAAATAATAATAGATCGATATTGGAATTGAGACGTTTTTTTACTCTAGAGTTACAACACTAGCGACATACGAGTCCATATTGTTCTGATAAATGCATATTAGTATAATTTTCTAATGCAAACTATTGCAAACTTATACTAATTCTAACCTAATTCTTAGTTGTTGTTTTATTAGTGCAGAACAAAATTGTCATTGGCAATAGATTGGGTTGATTAATAATAGATTCAAATGTAGATCTGCTGATTGGAAAAGATTACAATTCATGGATCCAACCGGCCCATTTAAGAAACCATAATATTAAGAAACTCTCTATTTTATTTCCCTGCAGAGGAATCGAAGAATGCAGCACGCATCTTCACCGAACAATCCAGCAATCTGCTCGAGAGATTGGAAGTCCTCGAACGACAACTACACGAGAGGATCGCCAGCCACATACCAAGGGACCTGGACTCGCTGGAACACCTCGTGCTCCAGCACAAGGACTGGGAAGGAAACCTTCACGCGCTCTCTAGCGACGTGGAAGAAGTCCAGGCCACATTTAGAGGTAATTTTTCTATGGACGATAATTATTGGATAATAGATACCATCATAGGAGGTGAGGATGAATTTAGGTCAGGCTTCTCATGTCGAATTTTTCCAAAATTAATCACGACGGTTTTCCGAAGTACCGTGTGGAGGTCGACCTGGTAGGTTTAATTGTTAGCAACGAGACCACTAGTCATCGTTAATCCAACATTAAATCAACGTTAATTATATTAAAATATTTTTTTTAAAAGGCATCGCTCTAAAGACACCGGCCATGAAGAAGAACTTGGACAAAGTCATGGGCAAGTGGAACGACATGCAGTCCAAGAGCCAACTGTTTGTCGAAAGGTAATATGCAATTTATATGTTTTTCAGAACTAATATTTTAATATAATTTAAATAATGATAGTAAAAACAACTTTTTTATCCAACAATGAAATCGAAAATATTGTTAGTGGTCACACAACGCCATCTAGTCTCAAATTAAACATAACTTTTACTATGGCTTACTCGACAATTGCTACAAACATTTTTGATTCATGTTAAATGAAAGTAACTCCCTTTGCATCTCTTGTGCCTTATTGGAGGACAGCTCTTTATCTTAACTTTGTATGCCTTCCAAAGCATAAAGTGAACGACAATTATTTTAAAAAGTTCCAAACTTAAATTTTCAAATTTAGAGATTGGGATTCGATCTTGGCTTACTCCAACTGCAGCCAAGTGCTGTTCAAATGAGCTGTCAATGTCAAAGGAAGCAGTTTTGTAGATACTTATAAATATTTTTTCCCCAGGTTGAAGTTTGTTGAGATCGTCGTCAGCAGTATGGAGGAAAATCATCAGACAATATCGGAATTCGAGATTAAGTTGGCTCAGTTCAGTGACCTGCCCAACGACGTTGAACTACTTAAAGACGTAAGTGGAGCTATCCATTTTACAACTTTCTCACTATTCGCCTATTGAAAAGATTAAACGAGTATAAAGATATTGCACCTTATTAAAATATGATAAGAATTAAAATTAAAATAATTTAAAGTTCATATTTTCCAGTGAAGTCAACTAAATCTATTTTTGATATGTCGAAGTTCAAATAATGGTGCAGTTGCTCCCTTATTTTCTTCTTTTAAACTATGGCTGTATATCTAAGCTTGTTATTGTTGACGATAACTGTTCTCTGCTGAACATAGGTCTTGTACTTCCTAGGGGGGTTTTGCTAATCGTTGCCACGCTTGGAAGGCCAATTGGTAACCGCAGTTTTTTTTTATACAACTTAGAATGGCAAACAAGCTGGCGGCCCACCTGATGGAAAGTGGTGACCATCGCCTATATACATGAGCAGTACCATGGATATAACAGAGTATACTGTTTCGCCCATGATACCCCCCATGTGTTGCCATTCCTGAGGACTCAGGTGTTATTCCTCTGTACCCAGTTAGGCTTTGGTAATGTTTCAAGAGGGACGCTGCTGCTCATCCCTCGACCATTATGTTCTTTTAGTCACTTCTTACGATACCCACGGGGAAGGGAGGGGTGACCTATTCTATGCTGCAACCTCACGGCATTAGTTGGATGGCTTACAGAGAAAGACTAAAGAAACATATAAAACATAAGGATATAATGGTGAAATCAAAATCATTTATCCATGCAGGATGATTTGGATACTCACTTACTTATTCGCACATTTAACAGATACACGAAGACCTGCTCCGTATGCAAGTGGCGGTCTCCAAGCAGCAGATCCAGATCGACCAGATGAACGACGACGCCGAAAACTGCAGGCGCCTGGTGGAGAGTTCCAGGGCTGCGCTGCCACACTCCTCGCTGCCGAGATCCGGAAAGCACATAGATCTGGAGCGACTCGACAAGGAAATCTCGCAGCTGAACAACAGATGGAACAGCGTTTGCAACCAGCTCGCTGAGAGGTAAGCATCTGGCTTTATATTATATAAAATAAAAAAGTTACAAAGTGCATAGGCACATTTATCTCTTTCAAGAACCTCAGTCGATCAATTTTCATGCATGCTGTCTACTACGACTACATGTAAAATATATATAATGCATACGTAATATTATAATGGTGAATTGATACTAAAATTTCTATCTGTGTGTTTGTTCTGACTATTTTTAGTTTACCAAGTGCTAGTTAGGTATTTTAATAATATTATAACAATGTACGCCATCTGGTGACAGAATAATAATACAACATTGAGACTAGCAGAACTGATACGATGTGATTCAAATTCGTTAGCTCCTATTCCTTTTTTAAAAAAAAGATTGTTTTTTCTATTTCGTCGGTGCTTCTTTTGTTAGGGAATATAATGTGGTGGTTTCTGCATTTACTTTTCACACCGTAGTACAAGTGGTATTAAAAGGAAAAGAAATTCGCTGAAAGTCGTAGTGAGTGGCAAGAGCTCCAACGACAAGAGTGCAGCTCTTAAATATATATAATAATATATATATAGAATAAATGGGTGAAAATTTATTGTTGTACATAGTATTACTTGCTTCAACTTAAGAGGTAGCATGGTTTTTAATCCGGTGTAAAAAATAGAGCCGATAGAGTAAAAGAGTTACAGTACCCGACGAAAGAACATGCAATTTGATTCTATCTATCATATACTATTTTTTCTCTCTCTTTCCATTTAGACTTAGAAGTTGCGAAGCGGCGTACCAACTCCTCCGTAACTACAACGCCGGCCTCGAAAAGGAGGCCGAATGGATCGACGACAGCTTCGCCAAACTCCAGAGTCAACCGCCAATTGAAGTTCGACCTAAGGAACAGTTCGAACCAACTAGGGTGAGCGGTTGATTTAACAAATAAATATCCTATTTGATTTATTTTCTTAATAACCCTGCTATTCATAAAAACGTTTAATGGACATATTTTAGCTATTGGAATGTTTTGTCTTTTTCTTTTGGGTAGAATAAATAGTGTTAAGGGACATTTTCGTTTTTACGAATAGAAGAATGGGTCTTAGAGCATGTAACACAAGATCCATGCTTTATAATTTTATACCTTTTCTAAATTAAATACTATTGATCATAGATTAAGTACCGACTAGTTCTTTTTTTTTTTTTTATTTCTTCAGGTTCCTATTTTGAATGCTCAGAACGGTTGTTGTATACTCTTGTGGCAACAACTATACAATAAAAACTTTGTTTTACACTTTATTCCTTAGCCAAATGCAGAATTTGTGTTCTTCAAATGTTCCTAGAGGTTGGAGAATTCTTAATTTAAATACGTATTCTAACAGTAGGTGGAGTTCAGCGAAATTATTTTAGGAGATGATGCATATTATTCAAGTATCGTTCTGAACTTTGTCTATGACTATTTTTTTGTACATCGGTACAGTTGCATGTTATCTATATAAATATAACATCACTATATTCTCGTAATTTATATAATACATACATTCTACATTTATAAAGAAATATTTAAAATATTTTACTGCATGTTTAATCAAATTTGAATATGTTAATGATTGTTTTAATTATTCTCATCAGACAATACATTTGATTATTTCGATCCACCCAGACATAGAAGTCTGCATGATAAATTAAAATCTAACTAAAAACAGATCCATTATACTATATCTCTTACAAATATGCATGCGTTAAATTTAAAAGATATATTTATTTATGTAATCATTCATTTCTCATAACTGATTATAAAGTTTTAAATGATCAATAGCATGTCATTGTGAACTGTAACTGAACGATTAATAAAGTTCATTTGTGTTTGCACAAACTAATTCTAATATTACGGGTGTCTTGTGGTTGAATTACAGAATCTACTCACAAGCGTGGTTGAGAGGACTCCAAAGATTGAAAAAGTTAACGTGGACGGTGGAAGGTTCATAAGGGAGGCGAAGGTAATTATCAGTATACTAATAAAAATGTTAGGCGTTTGTTTAATCTGTGGCTTTTTGGGAAATATTGAGGCAAATTAAAGTGCATTCAGTGAAAAAATTTATGGATAAAAAAAATAAAAAAAATTGTATATGATTTATGTACCATAAAGTTCCATTTAAAATGTCAACTTTTTTTTCTTGAATAGTAGTTTCGTTAACTTTTTAGACGGAACACCAATGACAAAGTAATTAATATCAATTTTATTTTTTAGTCCAATATGTTATGTTAACTTGTTAATTTTTATTTTGTAAGAATTATAGTTCTAAAATTTTAGTTCAACCTACCAGCTATAAGTGTTTTGTCACTTTCTTCAAAATTACATTGTAAAGAGATACGAAACACTAATAGCTGTAATGGGGTTTTTGAAATATTTACATTTCTATAAAAACTAAGTTTACTTTTTCTCATATTCAAAATACATATTATTTCCCGGAATGCCATTAGAAAAAGTCAGGTGATATGTTGTGAAAGTTTCTGAAAGGGTCTCGTTTAGTCCAGCGTTTCGTTATGTCCCATCACTCGACTTCGCTTGGTCGTTTGTTTCTCTCTTCGGGTGTTTCGAGGTCTCCTTTTACTTGCAGAGGTTCTCTATCTATAACTACATCGAATTTTCCTTTGCATGAGAATTGCTTTCGCTCGCACTAAAAAAAAAAAATAAAATAACGCTTCCGCCCTTTATTGTAACGACTGCATATGTCATAATCTATACTCACAATATTTTTTACTAACACAAAAATATCTTTGAATGTGGGATGTCTGTGTGATTGAATAATATAATTTTATAGGAAAAAGAGCAATATATTACTGCTCTCCGCATTGTGACTAAATTGTGAAGCGTAATATATTAAATTTACAAACAGACAGTCCGTTTTAGTAACCGCCAATTTGAAATTCAAATTAATTTCTTACCTGTAACCAGTGACTTATATAGGCGCATACTGTATTCATTATATGCTAGAGTTCATTGTTCCACAATATACATAGCTTTGCATGATTTGTTTTGGCGTTTAAGTTTGCTAGACGCCATTAGTACTTTAAAAAAAAAAACTTCTTTGTGCTGTCATTTTGAGTAAATAGTCATTGTTAGTGTTTCGATTGCAGGTTAATTTTATACTTTGTTTATGATTTACACACAGTATTATTAATGGGTTAATTTTCAAGATTTATTTCGGCATAAAATAATGTATTATATTGCTTGGGGAGCGTTTTAAATGCACGATTATTGGGTTTTTTATCAAATATTTTTTAAAGCACACGCACATCGTGGCACGCTTGTATATCTTTAATGAATATAGAGGCATATTTTTATACATTTTTCCAGCATGATTTGCTATGGGATACCATTAAGCTGGACTTTAAATTTTTGATTGCCAGTAATAAATATTTGTGTGGCTGTGTGATAGAGTATCTTTGCCAACGAATGGTATGAATGTTTATTATACGATTATCCATGCCCAAAAAATGAAATGTATGCAAGGTTTAGTTTGGAAGGTAAAAATATACCTAATTTTATTAATCTATTTATGCAAGCAAACTGTTTTTTTAATAATACCAATATTTGCGTTACAATTATGTAGTTTATTTTCAGTGTATTTTTTAAAGGCTTGTGGTGGCCAGTACTATAAAATTGTATGGTTAATTCTAAAAAAAAAAACAGTTTGTAAAGGCACTAACAATTAAACCTAACCCGCTTCGAACCTAACTCGAAATAGATTCACTCGTCGAGATGCCAGCGGTACGCCGAATGGTTGTGCGACGAGGTGCACCCTTCGCTGGAGATGAAGCAGCTGCGGCGGCAGGCTGACGTGGAGATGGCGGAAAGGCTGCGCAGCAGAGGCCTCAGTCCTGACCCTGAGCGGCTACCAACAGGAGCCGAGGCTGTGGCGAGGGAATTAGACGAAATAAACGCTAAACACCAGAGACTGTTGGACATGCTATATGAGAGGTTGAGAAGGATCGCCGCCGCCAACCCCGGAGACATTGTTACTTTGGTAAGTACTATTTCTTTTAAGCTAACGACCAACTGAATTTGACCGTAATGTAACATCCCAGTGTCAAGTTACAGCATCTACTCTTAGCAAGATGTTCCAACTTTTTTTTTGTGCAACTTAGAATAGCAAGCCAGGTAGCAGATCTAGAATGAACCAGTACCATGGACATAACAGAGTATATTGCTCCTCCCATGATAACCCTCATAACTTGGTGCACTTACTAAAAATGTCTCTTACTGTAATGTTACCTTACGGTCCAATGATGAAAGTCAATCGTCAAGACTTGGAGGCACTGTCAGTTGTTGTCGGAATGTTAACACAATAAATAAAATTAGACATCTACTCAGATTTATTACGTTTTATGTTAAACCAAAGATCCAGCCCGATTTCGTACGAGTTATTAGAATATTCGAATATAATATATAGCCTATATGTATTACTCGATGATAATATAGCTTCCTATAGGTGAAAGAATTTTAAAAAACGTTTTTAGTCCTAGTACTTTTTGAGGTTATCCATTACAAACAAACGATCAATCCTTCTATTTTATATTATTATCTTTATCTTAAATAAGGACACAAAAAATATGCTAAAAAAATAGTTAGGTCATGCAATAATTCTACCAACTCGGTGACGCTAGCCCACTATTCTCTCTATACAACTTGCAGTGCCTCCAGTTTTTTATACATATATGTATATTTAATTTACAAATCTGGAATATGCTGTTATGTAAATTTTTTATTTGTACAAGAATGTGATTTGACAAATCACTCAATCATGTCAATCAAGAATGTGATTTGACAAATCAAACAACAAATCACACGACTCTTTTTACAATATTTAAAGAAGTAGGGGTGTAACAACTTTTGTCTATGGGTTTATTAATATTTTTAGGCGGGAAATTTATAGCTGTGTATTTGGATGTTTTGACATTGTTTTTCTTAAATATATTATTAATAGGTAGTGTGTACAATTAAGTATTTTTGTAGACTGCAACAATGCAAAAGTATAGTACAGAATTATCTAAGTTAATAAATATTAAGAATAAGTATAAAATGGTAAAGAGTTTAACCATCAAATTATCGTTGTTGAAATTTATGAAAAGTGACTTAAAAGGTTTTAAATTTAACTATACGCAGCATACAGTTAATTTAATATTGAATAAATAATTTTACAACAATTTTAAGATATCATCGAATTCTTTATATTATTGTATCATAACCACAATTAACTACGAATATCCTCAACAAGACAACCACTAAACTAGTAACTATTAAAAAAAGTTAAACATCTCATCAAGAATCTGAAGCGTATAAAACCGCTTCGATAAAAAAAAACTTTTCGAATTGAAAAAAGAACAGCACGTAACACGTACACATTGTCAGTTGGAATACATCATACATCCTCATGTAACGAACGATTGCGCGCCATATTTACCTAATTCACGCATAGTGATGTCACCGTAGTGTCACTAACGACCGGACCTTGTAAGCTGTAACGAGTTATGGTAATCGTATATTTTATATGAAATCATGAGAATGAGACATTAAAACCTTATAGCTTGCTTACATAGCAAGTTGAATAAAATCTAATTAACTGGCTTTAAAAAGTAGACGCGTCTATATTTTTCGAGGCTGTGTTACACTTTTCGATAATTCTAAACAATATGTATACATATTGTTTAAAATTGTCGAAACGCGTAAACAAAACGAATAATTAATTACATAACCTTAAGGTTACATAAAAACAAGGAAAAGAGGCAATCGGAAGCCTCCTTGCTAAATAGCAATCTCTTCTAGGCAACCTTAAGATGGATAGGAATATTTATAATTGTATTTGATCAAGGCGTAACAGAAAAAATAATAAAATGGAGAAAAAACTGCTAAAGATAAATTTAAACGCTGTATATATTTATTTCGAATCTAGGTGTTTGTAGTATTTATATATTGCTGTTATGTTCTTAATGTTTTTAAGAATCATAATTATAAAAAAAATATACCGTATTAAATCCTTTTTTAGCGAGAGGTTTAATTCCTCTACGAATATTTTACTTGTACAGACAAAACAAAAATTTTGTTGAATCGAAAGAAACACGACATCACAAAGAAGGTCGTTTAAGACCATAGACAATTGCGTCTAGGATTTATTTTCTTATTGCACGCCACATTCTAATTAGAGTTCGTTAAATTGTATCGTTTATTGTCTACCCACACAGCTTATAGCATAATGTTAGGCATCGCGTAGGTCGTAAGGTCTGCCTCTATACGGCAATGATTATTTCATGATTTGATCATTACTTACAATAACTTTGGGTTCCCAAGTTTTTAAATTGCCTACACAGACTAATGTTTGTTTCGACTAAAATGGTGCATTGTGCCCATCAAGTTTTATTTTTCTTTTCATGTATAATAGTTTAGCCGGAGTTAGTTTACTAAATTCGTTTTATGCATGACGGCAATGTTGATTTTTTAAGGCTGGTTACACAATAAAAAAATTAATCAAAAGTTAATTTTCGACATTCCAACATATTTACACAAACATGCTTATATTTAAAAAAAAAATTAATTTGTAATCACTACATAGTATAAAACGAAGTCGCTGTCGTTGTCTGTCCGTCCCTATGTATGTTTAAATCTTTGAAACTACGCAACGGATTTTGAAGCGGTTTTTTTAATAGATAGAGTGGAATTCAAGAGGAAGGTTTATATGTATAATACATGCATAATATAGTAGAGGAACACTGATAATTTTAGAGGTTTCTAATGTAATGGGGAGTCGGCGGCGCTATTTAGTATCAGCATTGCACCCGTGCGAAGCCGGGGCGGGTCGCTAGTTCACAATAACTTGTAATTCGAAACTAATTTGAATCGTGATCTTCCAATTATAAATGTTTTTTTCCCATTGGCAAAAATTCATGTTTACTTATTAAAAAACGATGTTTGTACTTTAAGTACGTTACGGCTGTTACATGATAGATATTTTACGATATTCAACATGATATTAAAGCAATACTTGTGGAGTTTTGAATCTGTTTGAAACTGTATAGAATAATTTAGCAATTGTTCAAATCGATTGAATAACTTTCTTGTAATTAAAATAATGACATGCGAATCCTTTACATTTTGTTGTTTCTCAAAAATAATTTCTTTTTTCACTTTTACCTATAAAAACCTACATGATCCAGTGAGTAACATGGACAAAAAAAATCCAGAAACTTTTGTCGTTGCAATATTTAAAGCGAAACTAATAATAATAAGTTTGGAGCGATTTAGATAAACAACATCTGGAATCCATTACGGACACGTAGATACTTTGTTCTGGAGAGCTCTTGATTCATTGATTTAAATCAGAAACAGTTTTAAAGGGTTTTAGATAAGTTCTATCGAACAGACGTCTTTATATAACTTATTTATACGTACTTATTTATACGTATAAAAGAATAATTACGAAAGAGATATCAAGGGTGATTGACTGGAGATATCGGTAGAGGCCGCCCTAGTCGGACATAATAATATATCGTCCAAAAAGGTGACTCGTTGAAAAAGACCAAGTTAAAAGTGCTCGTAACTGACGAATCAATAGATTTATAAATGATCCGGCGTATCCGAATTGGAATATTTGGCGTTGTATTGTTACTCCCTACCTCAATGGGGGGAGGGATTGTTAGTGATGGGGAAGTTCGTCTCCATTGCTAACAGTATAACCTACTAGATCGACATCCACGCATTCCTCCCTGGAAATCATCATAGTTAAATCCTAGTGAATTCGCTACGATGGGTGTATTGACCTGACTTCATTCTCATCGCTTCATCTTACACTGGTGCCCCGTCATTTGCTGTAAGCATAGATGGGAACACCACTACATTTTCAACCATTAAAAAAACTTCAATGGGAAACGAGCGTGGACTATCAGTTTTTTTATACAACTTAGATCGGCAAACAAGCTGATGACCCACCTGATGGAAAGTGATAACCGTCACCTATAGATATGAACAGTACCATAAACATAACAGAGTATACTGTTTCCTCCATAATACTCCCCATGCGTTGCCATTCCTGAGAACTCAGGTGTTATTCCTCTGTACCCTGTAAATTCACTGCCATATACCATCCTTCAAACCGAAACACAGCCATGCAAACACAACTGCTTCACGGTAGAAACACGAATGGAACAGAGGTGCCCAAGCAAACGAGTTTTGTACAAAGTCTCCTCCGGTAATCTCTGGACTATCAGTGTTTGTAGTATTTAACTAACACAGATTAAAAATAGCATCTTTGGTCCTTTAAATAATAAATTAATAGCTTTCACGTTAACCCCATTCATAGATAAATGAGTTTTGCAGTATTATATATTGTAATTGCTTTGGCTGAACGTATTATGGGCCTAAATACTACGACCATTGGCACGAGTATAAATATAAAAAACTTATGAATTGTTCAGTTCCTTAAATACAGTCCGAAAAGTCCAAAAAAGTCATTATATAGAATATATATTTCATAATTTTGTCATTCCAATTGTATCATTATCACATCTTATAGGTATTACATTTTATCAACAACACCCAATAATCTCGAATACCATGTACGTACGAGTATTTTGTAATATTTACCTTTAGATTTTGCACGTCAATAAAAATAAAAAAGAGTCTTATATTTCGCCTATCTATCTATATATCTATAGATTGCATTCAATAGCATCGCACGATGAAAAAGTGCTGCAAACCGATGTCAATGACTAATTTGTGGGCAAAAAATAATGCCCGGCTTATTTTGTTTGCTCATTTCCTCGACGTACCATCACGAGCTCGTAAGGTCGTCTAAAACATTCATGTATTATTTTATTCGGCTGCCAAAAATGATGGTAATGTCTTTCTAGTATATCGCACCACTAGTAAAAGTTGACTTAACTCCAAATTGGCAGAAAGAGTTTTAGCGTTATACCTACTTAAAAAAGACCAGTTTTCACGACCTAGTAAAGAAAAAATATTTATTTTCCTTATGACACTATATTTTTTAGTAAGAAAGTTAAAAATAAAATCAAATTTTACAAAGGCGACTGATTTTAATCTATCATCAATTGAGCTCAGGTTTTTACTGAAATTCTATTTAACGCCTAAACTTTTTGCAAACCAATGAGTTAGGTCATGCTGAATTCATCCGCACGATTGTTAAATTGGACATTAATTGCTCCCAAGTCACCAGCGTTACGTCACCTTCGAAATTTATATGGCTTATCTGCGACAGTGTCGGTGTATTGGTTAGTAAAATGCCGTCTTATTTTGTTCCTCTGTAAGTTTTTGTTTCTCAATGACGCTATGTTGTCTGACTAACTTCCTTTACCAGAAACAATAATGTATTTATTTCACACCTTCTTTGTATTTTTTTTTTTTTATTGGAGGCAAACGAGCATGCGGCTTATCTGACAGTGATTATCGTCACCCATACGCACCCGAAGTATATGAGAAATTGCAGCCGTATTGCGGACCTTTTAAGATGGAATATGCACTTTTCTTGAAAGTTTTAATGTCATATCCGTTCGAAAATATTGCTGTTGAGGGTTAGTTCCATACTTTTGTTGAGAGACGGGCTTTTTCAAACAGAAAACGCTGTAAGACTACGACCTGTGTGATACCTGATTTCTTGTCAGTGATATGTCTTTACAAATAAATAATAAGTAGTGGAATATCTTTATACAATAGTTGCTGTTAGTAAACAACTCGTGTTATCTTCATATCTAATCACTTATTAAGTAAGTAGTAAAGTATAATAAATTAAAGTAAAATAAACGTGTAGCAGTTGTGTTTGCATGACTGTGTTTCGGTTTAAAGGGTGGGATATAACGTGAATTTACAGGGTACAGAGGAATAACACCTGAGTCCTCAGGAATGGCAATGCATGGGGGGTATCATGGGCGAAACAGTATACTCTATTATGTCCATGGTACTGCTCATGTCTATAGGCGACGGTTACCACTTTACATCAGGTGGGCCGTCAGCTTGTTTGCCATTCTAAGTTGTATAAAAAAATGAATAAGTAAACTCAATAATGGTTACACAAAAAATAAAATTCAAGATCTATATAAAGTTTAACTGTTTAAATTCAAATACGCATATTTACCAGAGGAAATAGCTGGGCTATTATTAATCGTATCAGAGGTGACGTAACGTACGACATCACGGTCAGAGTGTCAAGGCTTACATGAATAATAATTGCAATATTGATATATTTCTTTACGGAAACAACATTGAATTTGTGCGACATATAGATATTAAAGAATATTAAAGTCTATGTATGTATATGTACGTATTTTGTATATAAAGAGATATTTTATGTATATGTATTGTATACAGATATGTATTTATTTTGATTTTAATTATATGAGTTACTTATATATGTCAACATATTTATTATTTTTTAATAGAAACATCTATAATGTTTCCTCCTATTATTGTACGCACACTGCCCGCTAGTAATTAATACTCCTTTCCACTCAGGGTTTGCTGCAAGAGAACTCTTACAGAGTTAAGCTCGCCTGTTGTACATATTTATTTTATATATATTATATGTTGTAATTTTTTGTGTACAATAAAGAATAAATAAATAAAATAAAATAAAGACGAGGATGTCTTATTTTAATCAACTATATTTGTTTTTGGTAATAAAGAATCGTGGTTATACTCTTGAATCTTTTTCTTAACAAAATTAATAAAAGACCAATACGAAAACAAAATGCTATTGATTAAAAAACAAATTTAGACAATCTTAATTGGCAAATATGTACACACATTAACATGCACACAAAAAATTTAAATTAGAATTTAGATCCTCTTTTTGAAGTCTTTTAAGACACTCATACATTCCCTCAAAATTATTGTTAATCATTTCATTTTTTTTGGAAAGATATAGTTTCTTAGGTAGAAAGGTATGCTAATGATTTCAATTTTCTTCTGTTTACATTGTTTCGGAGTATCAAATAAGTGTTTTAACAAATATTACTTGTTTACAACTGCTTAATTTGGATGTACGTGTTATGTTATCTGGAATTTATAATTAGTTACGGAGTCAGACTAAAGACAACAGGCGCCTGGAACAAGGGCACGTTTAATCCGCTTATCGAAATATGACCTATACTTAAACAATTCGATGTTTTCAACTAACAATTTCAAAGCACGTGCGTGTAACTGATAAGAATGAATCGCTCAGAAATGGCTATTTTATAAATTTATTTTATTATAATATCTGTCCACCCTAGCTACTCACGGTCGTTTTCGCTTATTTCGTATTATTTCAAATATTCTCTTTCAAACAAACTTTGTCCTGACAATTACAAACGCAACAAGAAACGAATTAGCCAAATTGATGCACTTAAGTACATTCGGCAATTGATATTTTTTTATAGAAAAGAAATATAAAAAATATTTTAGTACTTTTTTTCTAAATCTTTACTTTGAAATCTTCCGACTATTATACTATCTAAATTTAAAGATAATTTATTATATAGGACGATTTCATTGTAATATGAAATAATGTCTTCATATTATACTGAATAATTTATATTATAATTTAAGATTACGTTTAACAAGAAAAAAAAACAGTTTAAATCGTGGCGAAATCAGTTATTTTTATTTAAAACTAAACATCTGAATCGATTTTGATAAAATTTCTACGAGACAGTTCTGAGAGTATATTATTTCAGATAAAAGAATTATCCAAATCGGTTTACAAATAACAAAGTTACGAAGTCACATAATATAAAGAAAAAACAACCGATTTGACAACCTCCTTCTTTTTTTTTAATTCGATTGAAAATAGAAATAGATCTCATAGGAATTTCAGTATGTACTTCCTCATTGCAAAAAAACCTATCTTCACATTACTCTTTGATAGATCAGTTAATAATTCCGAACAAGTTCTTTATTCTGTACTAGCGACCCGCCCCGGCTTCGCACGGGTGCAATGCTGATACTAAATAAATAGCGCCGCCACCCCATTACATTACAACATTACATTAGAAACCTCTAAAATTATCAGTGTTCCTCTACTATATTATGCATGTATTATACATATAAACCTTCCTCTTGAATCAGTCTATCTATTAAAAAAAATCGCTTTAATATCCGTTGCATAGTTTTAAAGATTTAAGTATACATAGAGACGGACAGACAGCGACAGCGACTTTGTTTTATACTATGTAGTAATATGAATCATTAAACAATATTTTATAAATCCCTATAACGAATACAAATAATGAATTGAAAATGTTTTGTACGACTTAAGAAAGGGTTTAAAATTCATTCCGTATTCTACGCAGCAACTCGAATACAAATAAATGTGCGTGATAAAGCTTGTTCTTTGCTGACACTAAATTCCCAATGTTAGCTTCCAAATGTAGTTTGCATGTTGACATTTATTTCCTAAATAACCTTCCCTTGGCCTTCGTTAAGAGGAAAAAGTGAGTAACACTACTCAGGTAAAAGATACAATTAAAGCTTTTGATTAAACCTTACTAATATTATTAGTTACTTAACAGTAGAGAGAGTATGCGGTTTAGATCATTGTAGCTTTAGCAGGTAACAGGTAACAAAATTGCTTTCCAAAATCGTAAAAATATAAAGAGCATTTTTTTTTTATTTTCTTCGGAATAATATCAGAAATCACGTCATTTATTGCCAGGCACTGACTATTGTTAAACCTCCTGCCAAACACCCTGAAACTGTAATAAATTGTGATTATACTTGCGTTATAGCATAAAAGCTGAATTTTATGTATGATACTTGGGGAATTATCCAAATATGTTTCCCCAGTGACCAGGTAGTTTTGACCAAAATCACCGCCCTCATTTAGTGGCAATCATATAAATTAAAACAGAAGAGAAAAACAGTTTTGATAGTTTTTACAACTTGCCAGACAAGCTGAAAGTCTACCGTGATGCGAGAGCGGGACACAGTATACACATAGAAGTAAAAATCGATGCGAAACAATTGTTTTTTTTTTGTACTGGTAGCAATAAATAATTTTGAAATTTGAAAAAAAATATAAAAGAATCTTCCGTCGCTTGGAAAATGAAGTGATGAGTTACGTCACCGCTGCAGTGAATATCGTGAGCGAGTATCTAGATAGCAATAGCTACAACAATTTGATACGATGACGACCGGCGTCCGTTTTTTAGTGGCGCGCGAACGACAGCCGGCGACCGACGCATGCGGCGTTTGACTAAATGCGATAAGTACGCGACCGAAATTGAATTTGGAATTACGATTTTCGAAAACAAATAAGTGTGCAGTGCCAGTGTTTTTTTTTTTCTGTGAAAACTGATGAAAGAAGGTTTTATACGGATGAAGTTTTGAATTTAAACTTTTTGTTTAATAGGGGTTTCTATCACTATAACAACAAACCTAAATATTTTACTTACATTTTTCCTTTTAATCTTTATTATCGATTGTGTTTATCTTTTTATTTATTATACAATATATAACTTTATATATAACTATACCGATCTATATAATATTTTTAGCAAATGCAATTTCTTCAGTAGATTGACCTTAACCGAGATTCGCTAGTGACTTATCACCGAAGTTATACCGGTATAATTTATACCGGTTTTTTACAAGAGTACCTAATTACAATTACATACATACTAATTACATTATCCACCTTTCAGTAGGTCGTTAACTAGTTTAACAAGAGAGTCCTGGGGTCTACAAAAATAATAAGTACAATCGTTGCTGTTTTTTAATCAGATAAAATAAAAAAAGCATTTTTCTAAGAAATACAAATTATTATATATTATTATAGTAATTTTAATATCGTTGAATTTGATATGAAGATTTATTTGATTTAATATTAGATACATTCTCTGTTAAGCATACCTAGGGTGTTTCAAGTCTGCGCAGTCCAATATCCACTATGTGGATCATAACAGTCCAAACGCATAGATCTTTGAACTGCCTTTATATTTGTAGAATAGGCGACCACCTAGGAAAGCGCGTTCAGCACCAATTAAAACATACAAGTGAGTGTGTAGATGGCACATTGTATACGTGTATGTGTATATTTTTTTTTAATGGATGATAATGGAATGGTAACCCCGCCTGCGCGTACTGTATACGCTGGCAAGGCACCAGTGAGGGATGATAGGTTAGGATGAAAAGGCAGGTCAGTTAGCCCATCGTGATGAATACATTTGGAATTCAGCACGATGATTTCCAGGGAAGACCACGGGGAGGTCGACCTGTTAGGGTATATTATTAGCAATGGAACTGATAATCCGCATTACTAACAATCCCTTCTCCCCCTGTATGTGTATATTATTATCTCACGCTACCTGTAATAACAGTTATTGTATAACAAATACAATGCAAAAACATATTTATAGGCTTCTACGGCATTCGCAAATATTTTGCACAAAAATTACTGGGTTATCAGTAATACTATATCCATTACGTGACTGTTTTCTCTTTGATTAGAAGTTATACTAACAAATTAATCCAAAATCAGTATCACGTATCTTCTTTAATGTTTTATGAAATAACGTCATTTTGTCTATTTATTATAAAGCCCCTTATTTTATATGTAAGTGTATTAATTCATAGATTTTTACATTCACTTGACTGGAAATATTTATCGCTTTCATAGTAGCTCTATCTGTTGTTACAAGTATCATTCCTTTTAAAGACACAAACGCATATTACAATCCTCGACCTCGAGATTTCAGACTGAACGTTGAAAAGTGTTTTGTGTACAGTATTTACAAGTGTACGATCATCTATATTTCATACTGCGTCATTCTCATGTATTATTCCTGCTATTTTTTTATACACGTTGACAAATATTTCGAATCTCAGTTTGACTTCTTAAGTGTTTGCTATCATAATAAGCTACTGAATGTATCCCACGGCTTTACCCGCGTGAATCAATATAAAGTGTTTATGTGCTAACTTAGGATATAGCCTGCCCATGTGCCAAATTTCATTCAAATCCATTCAGAAGTTTTTGCGTGAATGAGTCTCAAACATCCATCTATCGTTACAAATTTTCACATTCATCATATAATCGAAGTTATTGTCCAGTGCTGATCATAAGCCAGGATTCTCGTTAGGGTCGATCCTAAGCTCCTTATATGTACTTCTTACAACACATTTAGGATTATTCAGACGTCGTAAATAGAAAACCGCAGGGAAACCGTTACTTTTTAGGTCTTGGGAACTTTCTAAAAATCCTTATTATCCTATTTACATTACTTACATATAATATATTAACTCTGTCATTAATCTTATCATTGCTAAAAAATGCACATTCGGCTATGTATTGATTAGTTAGTTACTTATTTCTTCTTTTACGTATATTTAAGATTTCGCTACAAATTCATTCAACATACATATTACCTATTTGGATGACAAACAAAACTAGATTTATAACGCAAGCTATCCAAAATAAGACTCAAGTGCAAAATGCAACAAGGATAAAGGTTAATTACAATAAATAATACATGTTTAGCAGAAAACACTGCCATTGTGTTTGGCATTGACAATGAATACGTTTACCTAAATGTTTTGCTCTTTAAACACACTTATAAATACAACACTGTGAAATATGTTACATTTTTCTACTACAGTATCCTTAAACGTACTTACCTATCCTTTCATGGTAACCTCAAGCTATTTTCTTTGCTTATTCAAAAATTCTTATACAATGAAGTATTAAGAAGAATTAATCTACAACTGGCTGGCAATGACCCTGTGATGTCATGTCGTTTATAGAAGTGATACTAAAGGATAATCATCATAATAAATGACATACTTGTTGAGCTACTGAATCAATGATGCACTTGTTATCAATGAAGCGATAACTAAGCTTATTAAGTATATTAAATAAGTATAAGGAAAAAGATTCCTTCATAAAAATTTGTCTAGTGCATGGATCAAACTAATGATTTTGCTGTGTAAAAACCAACGACTACAACTGCAACAAAATTGCTATGGTATCAATATAAATAAAATAATAAATCCTATTGAGAATGGTTAAGAATGCGTATCGCGTAATTCATACACACATAAGAAATACTGGCGAGTTGTCAACCTTCTCTCGCTTTTTTTCTAACGAACAAGAATTGAAGATGCCGCCAAGTGCTAACGACCAGCACTGTCAACATAATTTTTAAAGATATTTGCATTTTTATCAATAAACTGAGATTTAGGATTCAAACGAAGTTTGCCATAAAATTACCGTATTTTGTATTAGCGCATATATAGTACTTTTTATTCCGGTATTGCGGTCTCGAGCTATAATTTGCGGTCAAGATAAACTTAAGAGATGTTACCTTAATATAATCTTCTCAAACTATAGTCATAAGGTCATAGTGACCTCAGCACCATCATTCCGCCCATATAGACTTAATTTGTTTATTAGTTAATTAAACTTTATTATCAAACGTCTCCATAAATCAATAATAAAATTATGTTTAAAACTTCAACCGAATAACGATCATATTATTTATATAACTCACGCAATAATATACACGTCATCATCTGTAGGTATTTTGTTTGAACGAAAATATAGGTGATGCCATTTGTTATGCGAGTTATTGTGAAACATTCTAAAGGAAGTCAATTATGTGCCACTCAAAACAAGAGTACTTGAAATCTAGAAATTTTATTTATTCATCTTCAAATTCTCTCTCCTTTGCGAGGTAGATACGAGATCAGCACACATCTCTTACTTCATCTAGTCCTTAACTTTCCGGTTCCACTCATTCGGCTCAGATTTCTCTATTCAATTTCTCTTAGGTTTTAGAACCTTCTCTATTAAATAGTACATTTTTGATATTAATAAAGTTATCTAGTTCTCTCCCGTTGCCTGCATCCTTTTACTTTTGCATCATATTTATTATGTATTTATTTTACTATATATGTTATTTCCACACATCTAAAACACTGTAATGTATTGCTCATTTTTATACCAACCATTTTTCAAGTAGATAATTTGTTCTAATACCACTGTGTCATGTCCACAGTGTCACGTTTTAAAGTTTTTGTTTACTTGATATTTTTTTAATTTAATACTCGTATATGGTCAGTAAATATGTTGCGTTGCATTGTTTATTGAAATTAATAATATAGCACTTAGAATTTAGATTTTCTAATAAAGATGGTAAATTTTGTGGTATTGAAGGAAATAAGATCTTTCTGTCATTGTATTATATAGATATTTTTAGCGCTTAAAATGGATTATCGAAATAGTTTTTTCTATTAAGTGTCTCCAAAAAAAAAAGGTATTTTGAACCACGCCTCATTAATAAGACCCAATAATAAAAGTAGGTATGAAAAGTTCATAAAGCCACATGTCGTGTGTGAATAATACTATCCAGACTGATTCATCAACGGTCAAAACTGTTGGGACCTTGAGACTTGTAAAATTAGAACTGACTTATTAAACATAAACTTTTGGTTTAATTAAATGAACCAATTTTTCTGCAATAGAGTTGTAATAATACAACATGAAACAGCTACTCTGTCACAGAAAAGAGCAAACATATAAGAAAATTTTTAATGGACTCTAATCAAAACGAAGCAAATTTTTTTTTATACCACTGAGGTGCAATGCAAACAAGCATACGGCCCACCTGATGGTAAGTGGTAGCCTATGAACACCTGCAATACCAGAGGTATTACACGTGCGTTGCCGACCCTGAAGAAACCTCTTTACCCCCCTTTTGAAGAACCCCATGCTGTAGTCTCTTGGGAAAACCTCAAATTTTATTTTCTCTCATTTTCTTTGACATAACTCTAGAGTCTAGACAGTTTTTATATATGTTTCTTTATTCTTAATCTTCAGGTGGTGATGACTAAGTAATTGATCTGCCCACCGATTACTTCGCCATCTTGACCTCTAATCCTTTTCCTTTCTCGAATAGTTATTGTGTTTATGAACGAGACAAACTTTGCAATAAGCTACAAATATTACTCCCTAGAAAAATGATGCTATTATTATCAACGAAAGGCCGACAGCTATCCAAAAAATAGATATTAAACGTTCCAAAGTTCATTACCGAGGATTGTAAGAATTATATGAAAAGATTCGTTTCATACGAGTACCTACAACAGTTCGACATTTTAATCAACTTTAGTAATTACTAATATGCTAATCTTATTAGAAACCACTTGTGGTTCATGAATTATTTACTATGATAGCGTGTTTTCCTACACTATCTCATTAGATGTTTGTGAAATTCGACTTGCTCAGTCAATTATTTCAGTGAATACTGTCTACCAATTTATCCTAGCCTACTATTGAGAGAAATTTTAAATGTGTAAGTTAATAAACATGTTTGAGTATTTGTTGCTGATATTAATAAAATTTAAAACGTAGTTTTACATGTTTAAATGGTATTGCATCCAAATAATTTAATCCGCTGTGTAGTGTGTGCCTTCTTTCATCTTCAAATTATCCATCATGTTTGTATATTATACTTTTAAATTATTGGTAAATTCAAATATAAAAATTTACATTGTTCGTATGTACGCTACCTATTCGAATTCAGCGTCCCCATTCGTTACTCACGTCACCTTGATTAAATCAACAACTCACTTCGTGTGTCGCTGTTGAGTGCACCTGTACTCGATGAAGATCGTTATCTTTTACTAAAAATATGTAAACACTTTTAAACCTAATATATCTGATTTGCAGATTCTTACCGAAGTCAAAAATTTCCTTATTTTTGTTTCACTGCACCCAATCCCAAAATATTAATGTGGGGTTTATTACATGCTAACAGTACTAGTGGCTTTGTTAAATAAAACTATGGGTCAACTACGTTTTCAATTCAAATTTGTTCAATCTTTGAATCTTGTATTAAATTTTATTAAAATCTGCCAAACTTTAACAATTTAGTTATCACATGAGATGCTTCTACCAAATCGATGTTAAACTATAGAATTAATATCTCATCACTATAATACCTAATAGAGTAATCGGAGGCATTTGTGTTGTTATTTTTGATCGGTAACTTGGTAATTTTGAACTTTCGCATTTTTTACTTATATTTTCAATACACAACCGGAACTTAATGAGATGTAAAAGCCTTTCCAGATAAATAGTATCTACAAAAAGAAGCAGGTATGTAGGTACTATTTACCTGTAAAGGATTTTACATCGCGTTAATTCCTGATTGCGTATTTAAAAAACGTAACTCTAGACGTATCCATATTTCGCCGAGCATATTAAATGATATAATCTTTTCACAACCGCAATCCGAGGTGTTATGAATTATATCGAATGTTATGGAGAACTTTGAAACATCCAAATCAATTACAAAGAACAGAGATGAAAGTGCGACAGCATTAAACAAATCCTATGCCAGTCACAATGTCGTTTCATTTGGCAATGCTCCCTGTTATATAGGTTCACGGCTTTACTGCCAGAAAAGCTATTCTTATACGCATTGGCATTAGAGGACTTGGTATTTACAATCAAATGCTTAGTAACATCGTAACTATCTGTTTTCGAGTTATTACCTCTATAGGTAATAATGACAAAAAAACTTAGAAATAAATTGAGAGAAATTTAAATATATTAGTAAAAATGGCACTGTGGAAAATGATTTACCATTTATTCTGTGTGACATTGATTGAAATGTCTTGAAGAAGATACTTTGTACTATAAAATTCTGCTCCCGGTCTACGTTGTTTCATGGATTACTTCTGCTTTTTAATACCTTTTGTAAGTTAATACAATTTTTTTTTATTTATTACTGTTTGCTTCAGTTTATGTCCTGTAGTTGCTGTAGTTTTGTTTAATTTGTAAGAATAAAATTTAGTTTTTTTTTTTCGTTATTTGTAAATACTAATATTGTTAGTTTATATAATTCCTTCATTACTACGTAATAATGCGTAGTAACTATTTATTTTTAATTTGGTATATCAAAATATGTCTTTATATTGAGCATTGATCCCATAAATGTATCGGGCATTTTGCCAAAATATAAAAATGTTCATTTAAAAAATGTAACCAATATCAAGGTCAATGACACAAGTAATTACTGTTTAGCCACCGTAAAATCTAAGTTGAACGTAATTGCACCAAATTTTTATTGCCTGCACAGAATTTATATTTAGTATTCAAGGTTTTACAAAGAACATTTCTGCGAGATAGATAATTTAAAGCCTACGCAGTTTTAAATTTGTTTTTTTCCAAATCGGGTTTGCCTTCCAAGAACCGGTTTAAAGATAGATACTTTAATGTTGTGTCAAATATATTTAATGTTTTAATATAAAATTCACTTCTAAATATTATGAATCTCACCGGTTCGTTTTATTATATGTCTATAACAGCTATATACATATATATGTATATAATTCAAAAACCAATCAAAGTAGTAGCGCGAATATGCTATATATATTTGCGCTACTATTCGGTTATAAATATATAAAGTAGGTCGTCGACCTACTAAAGGAGTATCGAATAATATTATTTTTTAAAGATTAAACGTCTATGATGCATCGTATGATCAATTTATTTTTTACTCGTTTATTTGGTCCAAAATAAAAAAATAAATTTTCATTTGTTTTTGACGTTAAAGACATGTACTAAAATAGTTAAATGAATGCTCACTTAATGCAAATAAATAAAACTCATTAAAATTACCAATAATAATTAACAGAAGAAATTTATGACATAAGAATTAATTATTTTTTTGTCTACACATTGTAAATATTTATAATCTGTATCATTATTTGAAGGGAACAATAAAGAGTTTTCATTCGTTACATTCATTCTTCTCTTAAATACCCAATTGGACTACATTAAATAAAATGTTATGCATACGAGTTGTTAATTAATATACATCCTGTAAAAGATTGTATTTTATATGTACGATGCTTTCTCATTTATTTTAATACTAGATTAGAAGCGTATTCGACGTATCTATTTCTTTTTTATATAGTTTATTAAGATAATTCGAGGTTTTCCCTAGAGATAGTGCATGGAGTCCTTCAAACGAATCTAATATGGTTTCTCAAGGGTCGGAATCGTTCATGTGATACCTCTGCTGTTAATAGTGTTTATACTCTATAGACTATGGTAACCGTTTACTATCAGCCGTATCGTATGCTTATTTACCACCATACTAGTATAAAATATGAATTGATACTTAAATAAAAATCTGCCTTTTTGACAAAAATACTATAGATGTTTCAAGTTTTATTACGTAAAAACAATACTAGAATGAATGAACTGAAAATAATTTAGGTCTGATGTAATATTTGTAGCTAGCGTGGCTACGCTAATGGAGCTTCATAACAGTCGACGTCAATATTTACAAATTACTTTTCATATTTCAATGTACTAGAGCTCAATTTGTTGATTTATTTGATACATTTGACATAGTTTGATACTTTATGACCTGTCAAACATATCATTAAATAAACTCGAGAAAAAAATTACGTTCATAATAGGTGTAGTAAGTTCTTTAACTTACTCTAGACGGGTTATTAAAAATTATTTATTTATTTTCTATTCCTAAATGTATTTATTAATAAATTGTAGCATGGTGTAACGCAAGAAGTAATTTTGGGTTTTATTCGAATTTATCATTATGATTTCGCGTCTCTTTTGCCTTTATATTATTATTCATATGTTTATATTTTTTCCCTTGTTTTACTATCTAATTTTGTTTAATTTTATCTAATTGGACATAGTAATATTTTTCATGGAACAATCACATTATCGGGTTAAACGTAACATAATTATAGTTAGATGCCTATAATTTAGGACTATTCTATATTCTATATCTTTACTAATGTTATGTGAAAGTGAGTTTGTTTGCTGCTTTATAACGCCTCAACGGCTTTACTAAATCACTATGAAATTTGGTGTACACAAACTATATGGGATGAGGAAGGATATAGGCTACTCTTTATACCGGGATCAGTAAATATATCTCGGACGGAGTCGAGATATATTTACTAAATAAATAAATAAATTATTGTTCCCTCAATGTACAAGATATCCAAGTAAATTGTATGTAGCCTCAAATCATCATCATTTCAACCATTACCTGTCCACTGCTGAACATAAACCTCCCTCTATTGAGAAATTTTGCCAATAGTTGCAATGCTTGGCAGGCGGGTTGGCAACCGCAGTTAAGCTGAAAAGGACGCTACAGCCCCTTCCTCGACCATTAGGTTTCCTTAGATGCCTTTTACGGTAAGGGGTAAGGCCCATTCTATGCCGGGACCATACGTCGAAAATTATAATATTTAACTACTACCAACTGACCGGAAACTACAAGTAATATATACAAAAACTAATAGATATATGAATTCTGCTTTGTCCTCTCGTTCCCAGAATAGATAATCATTAGTAAGATGGATGTTAACGAAACAGCTTTCTAGTTATCGCTATTGTTTTGCTTTTCTACTAAAATAACTTCCCTAATCCAAGATAAGCATCGTCGTAAAATCATTATAGTCTTGTTTTCAAAATAGATATGATTTCCTTATATTATATTTCAGTCATTATTTATCTGTCTAGATTATCGTGGTATGTTTTTTATTAGTGGATATATACTGCAAACCACGTTTAAATTGTAGAAAACTTATAGCAAAGTATGCAGTATAATGTTTTTTTTTAAATACATGATAATGGAATGGTAACCCTGCCTGCGCTAACAGTATATGCTGACAGGGTACCAGTGAAGAATGATAGGTTAGGATGAAATGACAGGTCAGTTAGCCCATCGTGATGAATTCACTTGGAATTAAACACGATGGTTTCCAAGGGGAAGAGGTCGACCTGACAGGGTATATTGCTAACAATAAAGCTCCATTACTACTTAGTATGTGTTATAATTTTCCTTGTATGTATGTATGTATTTCATAATTAAAATGTATATAAGTAGTCATAAAATTAAATATAGTTACTTAATTGTAGTACATTATGTTCACGTACTGGCCACTAATAAATTTGTAAGTACTGGCCGGTAACAATCATGTCATTAGTTCTCTTTTCTCTTTCAATTAATGAATCAGTGTTCAACCAACTTGCTTGCGTATCACTACATTAATTAATAACTATTGTATGTGAAATTATAATAGGTAATCCATAAATTATACTACGCGATATTAAAATGATTGACTGAAGTTATAAACCGTTAGCTAATAAACTTCTAAACGATTGACTCGTAAAATTTATATGTACTCAAAATGAGAATATCTCGCTTTCCAAGTTTACTTGTAATTAACTGTGCTAAATAAACAGACGAGTTGCACACTTTATGACTTACCTGAATATAATACGAATAAACTAAAAATATTAGATGGAGAGACGACATGAAATGCATTATAGGGAGTCAGTGGACTCTTCTGTAAGTAGAGTAGAGTACAGGTGACTCAGGACCGTTTTTTATGGCAGTTTATGGAGAAAGCTTGTGTTCAGCAGTGGACAGATAATGGCTGAAATAATGACGATGATGAAATTAAAAAAATGCGAGTTTCTACAAGTAATGAAAGCTGAAGAATCTACTATAAAAATATTGAATAAGCTTATTAGTTTGTATCTTTTAATCTGAGAAATGAAAGATGTTTTAATCTTATGTCCAAGTAGTGAGATAATTAAGATTAGAAAATACGTTACTGTAAGGAATAACTTTTTAGAAGCGTGCCAAAGTGTCATCATGGTTACAACGCCGCACTGGAGGGCGGGTGGCTGCGCGCGCATCGCCCTTAAAATTTCCTCCGTAGTATCGAATCGGCCAGTCACTTTTCATAACCTCAAATGCCTACCTCTGAACAGCTGTTCACTAACTCGAACCCAGTTAAATAACTGAAGTAATTAGCACTACAATTACACACGTGTTCTAGACGCGTCGAAATCCATTATGAAATAATTTAAAATTAGAAGCCGGCTGTATTTTTTTTCGATTTACGGTTTTCTTGGCTTTCATTCAGTTTTCAGCCAGTACTGCTAGCGGTCAGCTGTGTGTTCTTTATTTAAATTATTTATAACTGTTTTATTTATGTTGTCTATTACATTAGGTACTTAGTTTTATTATGAATGTTATTGAAGTAGTATTTCAAAATGGTACTTTTTATATAATGTGATGTGTGCGTGCAATTGTGACTAAAACAATGTCAGTGTTATACAAACTAAATAAATGAACCTTTTTTTTAGTGTTGTGTTGTAAACTTTTGTGTTAAAATGGAAGAGTACGAGTATGACTTCGCGTATGAGTGTCGGGTTCGTATATTATTTCATACTGTTGTTAAGTACCTGAAATAAATCATATTACTAATATGTTATCCTTGTGTAATATGAATAAAATCCTATTATGTCGATCCCAAAAAGCATTGGGATAAAGGCAAGAAGATGATGATTATTGATAGGTACATATTCTGTGACATATTTTGTCCCTCATATTACGTCTTATTTTACTAGCAGTATTGCATTATGTTCGTCGTACCGTAACGAAATGTTTCAAATAATAGGAGTTCGAATTTTAAATAAATACTGTGTCATCTAGGTCTTTAAGGCACTTAAAACATACAATCTTTATAACCTGAACTTTTTTATGCAATTTCGAATGGCAAACAAATTAACGGTCCACCTGATGGCAAGTGGTAACCGTCGCTTATAGATATGAACAGTACCATGGACATAAAAAAGTATACTGTGTCGCCCATGATACCCCTCATAGTTGCCATTCCTGAGTACTAAGGTGTTTTTTTATACAACTTAGAATGGCATACATGCTGACGACCCACTTTTGTGACGACTTTTGTACAAAGTCTTCCTCTGGTAAATAAACTTTATTATATTAAATTGATAAAAAAAATCGATTCTAAAAAATACATAATATTTTCATGGATAGAAATAAATCCGACACTAACTGAACAATGTACTTATAAACTACGTTATGTATAAAATCTATGTCATATTTTTTTAAATTTTTACGTTACTTACACATAACATAAGCACAGAATTTTACATAAATTCATACTTCGCTTTATTATTTGGAATTCTTCTGAATATAGTTTCATTAATATTCCTAATTTTGTTATCTCGTGATATAATAATTATAGTACAAAATATGTATACGATTACGGAATACAATTGTGTACGTTAACCTTAATTTCTTGAAGTTCATAATTTATTACATAAGAGGGCGCCACTTAACATTCTACTAGCGCGCAATCACTTCGTTTTTACGAATGTTAATTACACGAGGATGTAATTATGTTCGGCCGTCGGCATCCTGACAGTTTTTACCAGAAACCAACTGCGTTGATTTACCGCAATAATTGCGGGCTACCAGCACTGGATGGTTCTAGTGATTGTAAGTTTAACTTTGCACTCAAAAATAGTTTTACCTCTACCCAAAAAGTTATTTGGAAGTGATTGCTTTGCAATAAATCGCCATTCGTATCGCGTTAATAATTTACTATATTTATTATCATTATAACTGGTGCAATAGATTATAAAATATATAAATAATCTTTAATAATCCTTTTACAAATACGAAAATAATAGTGTATATTTCATTTTCATCTATTCATTTTCAGTTTGGATTTATATTCCCACAGACAATAAACAGCATATTCCAGAAAATATTGATCAAGTTAAAGTTTAAAATATTCTAAAGTTTTTCCTACTGGTCTACGTGTTACATTATTTGTAATATAATACAATCAGTTACTTTAAGTAACAATTCATATCGTCATGTTATGCAGAAGTATAATTTAGTATAATCACAAATATTATAAAACAATAATTCACAAAAATATCTTTATAGTTTTATCTATGGTAGTTGCAATTGTAATAAGTAGTAAGTAAATAAATTTTTGTATTAACTTTTATTTAACACAAATTCATTTCTTTATCCTCAGCGTCTCGTGGAGGCCATGGCCCCGCGGTCGGCACGCTCTTTCCGCCAGGAGTTTAATATGCAGGATCTGGCAACAACCACTGAACACACGTACAGTACGCAGTACACCTCGGAAAAGTAAGTACATAAAGCTCTTAGAAATGCAAATGAGTGTTGATATCATATGTGTAACATACATTCTTTTTCCAAACTACAACAGATACGTCAGGACATCGCACACGACAGAGCTAGATACACCTGTTAAATCGATGGCCAATGGCAAATTAAATTCGCCTAAATATACTACAAAGACAATTATTAATGATGACGACAGACCTGATCTTAGGAATCTCAAGCGAGTTCATAAAATGTATGAAGGTCCTAACATTATTGAATCTAGGGGAATTATACATCCTGTTACGAGAGAAATCCTGACAGTTGGTCAAGCAATTAGCATGAGAATACTTGACGTAAGAACAGGGAAACTATTATCTTCACCTGATACAAGACAAACAATGACCATAGAACAAGCAGCAAAAGAAGGTCTCATTGACCCGAAACTAGCTGCCAGATTAACAGGGCCATGCGGTATGACAGAAGACGGTAACGAAGTTACATTACTGGAAGCGATTCAACAAGAGCTGTACGATGCTGAACAAGGTTTAACTGATCCAGCAGAGAAGAGAATCAAGGTAACTGTAGAAGGCCAAGCGCCCACCAACCAAGGAATGAGTATCTCAGACGCCCTCGATTGCGGACAAGTAGATCTACAAAGAGGTCTTTATAGGCTACCTAACGGAAATTATATAACAATATCCGAAGCTTATCAAAAAGGATACCTTATTTACAATGAGATTATTAAAATTAAATCGAGCGCTTTGTCTTTATCCGATGCTATCAGTCAAGATTTAGTAGACAATAATGGCTGGATTTTGGACAGAAATTCAGGTGATAGATTTCAAATAGACGTTGCTATCAAAAACGAATTAATAAATTCAAACGTAAGAGAAATAGTTGATCCTAAAAATGATACTAAAATAACGCTTGCTGAAGCGATCGACAAAAATGTTATCAATACAAAACATTCTAAATATATACATAACGTTACTAAAGAAAAACTAACTTTCAAAGACGCTGCAAACAAAAAATATATTTGCAAACCCATGACACTAAAAGACGTGTGTGATAACAACCTAATGACAAACGACGGTAAAATTCTGTCACCTGCTAACAGGGTTCCATTAAATATTTTAGAATCAATTTCCGTAGGTGTACTCGATAGCGACAACATAAAATGTATAACTAATACAACAACTGGTCAACTACTAACTTTATCGGAAGCTCTGGCTTCAAAAATTATACTGCATGATAACAAATTCCGCGATAATCTGACAGGAGAAGTTTGTACTATTCCTGAAGCAGTTGATCGTGGTCTTATAACATCTGTGTCACAAAGATCCATATTTGATATAGATGGTTTTAGGGATCCTAAAACAGGGGAATTTGTTTCTTTCAATGTAGCTCATAGTAAAGGTAATCTTAAATATTCCAATGGAGAAGCTTTTCTTAAAGCTGAAAGTGGTGACTTTGTTTATTTGGAAGATTGTACTAAAGTATCAATTGTTCGTCCTGAAGTTTTAGAAATGTTCAATAGGAAGATCGGAATTTACGAAAATGGTAAAGAGCTTAGTGTATTAGATGCAGTTTTCAAAAATATTCTTGATCCAAAATCAGGATATTTACTTGATGCAACTACTAAAAAACCTATTCCATTTAATAAAGCGGTAGAAATTAATATGATTACACCTGAAGGTGCTGCTTTATTAAACTCGCTCCTTAATATTACTCTTACACTTCAAACTGTTACAAAAACTGTAAAACGTTACGTAACAGTAACAAACACAAACTCCAGTCAAAGATCTGAAACTATTATTACTTTCGCGGAAGCCGTAAAACTCGGGCTTATAGATGAGAAAACTCAAACGTTTACAGATCCTACTACTGGGACTGTGGTTCCAATACAACAAGCATTGGACGAGGGTCTTTTAGGCGTTGAACAAAACGAACCTCGTGTAGTTCATATATCTGACCAAGTCACTAAAAAGGACTTGGTGCCAGGTCAGGTTGTTGAACTTAAAATTACAAAAAAATCCTTTATTAAAGACGTACCCCCAAGCCCAGAAAGCAAAGTTGAACAAGACAGCAGACCAGAGACGGTTAAAAGTCCTGATTATGTCACCTATGAAACTACACATCCTCGTGAAGGTTTGATAAAAGAAATAAAAACTATTACTTCAAAATCTATTGCGACAGAACCATCGTTCACATCCATGACTATAAAAAGGAATACGATCGAACTTCCTCGTGGTGGCTGGACCTTAAAAGAAGCTATTCAACAAAACCTCTTCGATCCTGTCAGTGGTGTATTAACTATACCTGGCACTGACAGAGTTTTAGATCTCGATGAAGCATTGAATCTAAATATTATAAATCCTGACTCTGCTAAATTCATTGATCCTAAAACTAAAAAGGAAATGCCATTAAATAAAGCTTTACAGTTAAAATTGATAAGCAATACAGGTCATTATCAATTTCCAAATGAAAAAATTTCAGTAAAAGATGCAATAGACCGAAAAATTATTATTTTTAAACAAATTTCTATTGTCAAATCTTCGCAAAAAGTTATAACTATTACTTCAGTTGCCGGTATGCCTGATAAAATGGAGATATCGGAACTGCATGATATTCCTTCTCAAAAAATCGTTGAAGAGCAGTCTGTTTTAGAGCCAGTTCAAGTCGTTCCAGGAATAATTTTTGATCCTGCTTCTGCTCTTGTTATATCGACTACTTCTGGAGTATCTGAAAATATATTGGATGCAGTTGAACGTGGTACGATTCCATCTGATATTGTTAAAGTTATAGAGCCACAAACTGGAAAGGAAATCTCTCTTAAACTGGCTTATGATAAAGGAATATTGGATGAAAAAACAGGAGACTACAAAGACAAATCGGGTAAAAGAATAGGTCTTACAAATGCTGCGCAAATGGGATTTGTAACCGTAGTCGGAGCTCCTCTAGTTGCTGCATCAAAGGTTATTCAAATTGTAATGAATACAATGATAGTAGATCCTAAGACTGGAGAAAAACTTCCAATGGAAGTAGCATACGAGAGAGGTCTAGTTGATTCTACTACATATAAGAAATATGAGGAATCCATCAGAGAAAAAACCCCAGAAGGTGCAAACAAATTCTTGACAGAAACTGTCATAGTATTCGAAGACCCACAGACAGGTGAGAAATTACCTTTAGAGACAGCATATGAGAGAGGTATAATAGACGCAGATACATACAATCAATATTTATCGACAATTAAAGAACGATCCCCGATTGGTGATATTCGAAGCATTCCAACTGAAACTACAACGATAATGATCACAGATCCTAATACTGGTGAAAAAATTTCTGTTGAGGAAGCTTATAGTAAAGAAATAATTGACACTATTACATATAATAAATATAAATCTATTAAAGATCAGTCACCAAATACTTTAGTGTTTGAAAAATATGATGTAGACAAAAAGGCACCTGCATCTGTAACAACAACCTTTTCTCAAGTCACAAAGCCTTTATCTGTTGGGGCTGCTGTCTCAGAAGGTTTTATCACTGTGGAAGCTATACAAAACAGTCTTTCGACTGATAATACAATAGTTACCAATGTTTCTTCTGCAAAATTGAAACCTACATCCGATATAATTCAAGTCACAAAATCTAACAAGGCTAAAAAACCAAAATATGATGTGAACATTGCTAGATCACAGGTTATTGATACTCAAGTTCTAGAATCAAAACCTGTTGTTTTACAGAAACTAAGAAAACGAGTAATAACACCTTTAGAAGCTGTAGAGAAAGGTTTAATGAACAAAGAAACTGCAAAGATTTTAGAATCCGTAAAAACTTTTAAAGATAATAATGGATCTTCACTAACTTTGGACAAGGCGATTGAAAAAGGTTTTATTGACCACAGTAACGGTAAAATTATCGATCCTATACATGGAGATACAATTACTATAAATGAAGCTCTTCAAAGAGGTATTTTAGATGGCGAAGGGCAAGATGAAGTATTAATACCTCTGGCCAAAAGTCTTTCAATACCTGAAGTTTTGGAACAAGGTTTATTGGACCCTGCTACTGGAAAAATAATCCACCCTGAAACTGGCAGCCATTTAACTCTAAGAGAAGCAATAATTTGTGATATAGTTGATCCCATGACCATGATTACAATAACGCCTAACAAAAATATAACAATTGCTGAAGCAGTAGAGAAACATATAATTGATGATGACAAAAACATAATAAAAACTAGTGAAGGTGGTTTGAATTTCATATCTGCGGTAAACTTGCAGCTTTTCCCAGAGTCGGACAATGTAACAATTGTTGAAAATATACCTCCTGCAGCGATGACATTATCTGTGGCGATTCAAAAACATTTAATTAATCCTTCTACAGGGGACGTTACACATCCACTAACAGGAAAAATAATACCTATAGGGAATGCAATAGAAAGAGATCTGATTATGGCAATTCCTTTCCCACAATCAGCAGAAACAATTACTTTAGAAGAGGCATTACATAAAGGCGTTATTAATTTACATGATGGTACTTACACTGATCCAAAAACTAAAGATGTTTTACCACTAAATAAAGCATTGGAACAAGGGCTATTAGCCGTTAAACCCAATACTGAGGAAATGCAAGCCAGTGGTGTTGTAACTACAATCACTGAAACATTTACATCTCAACATACTATTACAACAAAGATGATTGAACTTTTGGCAGATTATGTGCTTGTTAATGCAAATGAGGTTAAAAATACAAAAACTGGAGAGATTATTTCTATGGCTCGAGCTCGTCAAGAAGGCATCGTTAGGGATGAGCAGACAAGTAAAGAACAGTTTATTACTAGTGATACAAATATCAGTTTTGAAGATGCTATAAATCTTGGATATATTAATATTGAACAAGGAACTTTCACTCATCCAAATACTGGTGAAATTTTAACTATTTCAGAAGCTGTTACCAGTGGAGTATTGAAAACAGAAGTAACACCGACAGAATCATCAAAAACAACTCCGTCCAAGAAAGAAATGGAAATGCTTAGTTTAAATGAAGCATTTGAGCTCCTATTTGATGAAAAATCTCAAAAGTTCAGAGATCCAAAGTCACCAAATAAAGTGTTAACCTTCGAAGAAGCTCTAAAGAGAAATATAATTGACCCTGAATCTGTCATATATGATGTTGAAAGTGGCAAACCTTTAACTTTACAAGAAAGTTTAAATATAGGTTTAATTGATAAAAAAACTGGACAAGTTAAAGAACCTAAAACGGGCAAATCAGTTGATATTAAAAATGCTGCTAAAATGGGTTTAATAGCAGTAGTAGCTGCACCTGTTCTAGCGGGTATGGCAGTAGTACAAGGAGCAAAGACAATAACCAGTAAAATATTAAAGCCTAAAGAGCAAAATACTATTGAAATAGATGCAATTAGTCATGTCCCAGAAAAAAAATCATTTAAATCTTCAGATAGGGATATTTTAAAACTAGAAACTGTTACAAAAACAATTCAACCTTCTCAAGAAACGACCTTTGCGCCTGCAGAAAAAAATGTAGTAGAAGAATTGAAGGATAAATTGCCAACAAAAAGTCAAGCGGCCTATATTGATGTTCGTCTAAAAGAAAAGGAACATAGCGAAAGAGAAGAACTTGGGTTAAAGAAACGGACTGATGAAATAGCAAGCAAAAATCCAGTTGAATCAGTGCAAGAGTATCGAGAAATTACCCCAGAAGGTGAAGAAATTATTACTGTAGTTAAAACAGTAGTTTCTAAAGCAGGTACTTCTGAGAGCGAATATGGTATAAAGAGCAGTTTAATTGCTGAAGAATTACAAATAACTCCAGAGACTGATGAAATTATGACAATTACGAAGACTGTTGTAACGAAAAAGGAATCTGAGGATCTTAAAAATTCACAGGAGTTATTTAAAGATGATCAAAGTTCAGTAAGTGAATTCAAACAAAACCTATTTGCTGGGTCCACTACTGCCGATGTATTACATCAAAAAACAACTGATGATGATGTAATATCTGTTGTTAAAACTGTTGAGTCTAAAACGGAGCAGTCGGATAGTGTAATAATTGAAAAGGTGAAAGTTTGTCAATATGATATGGATAGTAATGTAGCGCCAATTAAAAATATTGAAAAAATACCTGAAAAAGTATCTAAAATACCCGCTGTAAGTGAGAAATTTGACACCGATACAAAAGAAACTGAAAAACCTGTAGAACTAAAATCTAATAATGAGAGTAACAATAAAACATTAGATAAACTAAACTTAAATGAAAATGTTCCACAAACGGTCACTTCGTGTAAAGATCAACAGCAATTTACCTTTAAGGAACCAGGGCAAATTAGTGATACCAAAGAAATTGTTGCAAGTAAACCCATTGTTGAAGAATATCGTCAAACAACTCCAGAAGGTGATGAAATTACAACAGTTGTAAAAACTGTTATGACAACAACAGAACCAACTGAATATATTACTCAACATTCTAGTACAGTAATTGCTACAAAAGCTTCTCAAATAACTACAGTTGAAATTACTCAAAACGAATCGACTTCATATCGTATTGTTTCTGAAGTGAGTGAGACACAGGATGTAAATAAAAGTCAAATTGACACTCTAGATAAGGTAGACAAAACTATACTGGATAAAAATGACAAACTACTAATAAAAAAAGACGCAGGACCTGAAAATTTATCATCTAAAGAATTTATGACCTCCGTTATCGAAAAGGATAAAGAAATTGTTGATAAAAAGAAGGAAAATATTGAATCAATGAAACCTCTTGAAGTGGTGCCTGGAGTAATTTACGATCCTAATACGTCAGTTATTATTTCTTCAACCTCAGGCATTTCTGATAATGTATTAGAGGCAGTCGACAAAGGTATTGTTCCATCTGAGAAGGTGAAAATTTTGGATCCAAATAGTGGTAGAGAACTAACTTTTAAGGAAGCAATAAATAAAGGTATAGTTGATAAAAATACTGGAGACGTAAAAGATAAATCTGGCAATAAAATAAGCTTTGCTGACGCAGCTAAGATTGGACTTGTTGCTATTGTGGGTGCACCAATTTTAGCAGCGACTAAAGTGATCGAAGTTGTAAAGAGCGCAGTAGTTGTTGATCCAAAAACCGGTGAAAAAGTGCCACTGGAGAAGGCAAAAGAACTTGGTATGATCGATTCCAGTACGTATAAAAAGTATGAAGAAATTGTCAAGAAGCAAACTCCAATTGAATTTCCAGGTGATATTGCTGATAACAGCTCAATAAAAGAATCAAAAGAAGACATATTAAAACATCACGTTATTACTACATTCGAACCAAGCCAAGAAATACATACAAAAGGAACTACTGAACATAAACCCTTACCTACTGTGAGTAGTTCTATTACTACTGAAGATAAACTCTTAGATTTATACCCAACCAAACACCCAATATCAGAAACAAACGTAAAAAATGCATCGGCTTTACTTATAGATGCCGAAAAACAACCATTACGTGTTATCGAAGAAATTACAGAACAAAATGTCACTAAAGAGAAATTGGAATCCATAAAACCACTTTACGAAAACGTCCCATTAATAGAAGCTATCACACAAGGAAAAATAGAACCTAAAGTATGTAGAATTGCCGTAAATGGTATTGAATCTCCATTAACTGTTCAGGATTCTTTAGATCAAAATCAGATAAGTAAATATACTCCAATTGATATTTTATCCAAGAATTATGTCCTTATAAAAGAATCAAAACCAAAATACAGTGTAGCAATCTCTAAAAAATTAACTCCAGAAGAACTATCTGAAATGGGTATCTACGATATTGAAAAACAAATATTCTTAAATCCTGAAACAGGTATAAAAATATCTTTTGAAGAACTTGTGTATAGTTTACAGATCTTTGACCCTGAAAACATTTTAGTAAAAGATCTAGGTTCTAAATCCGATAATTATATTACATTCAATGAAGCAATTGCAAAGCCTATTATTGATAAAAGTTCTGGTCACATGGTTAATCCCAAAACTGGTCAACGCATACCGTTCTTAAAATGTCTGCAGTTAGGTTGGATAGTAGAAAAACCTGAAGACATGACTATTACTGAACAAATCTCTATAGAAACTGCTTTAGAGCAAGGACTATATAATCCCAAAACTGGTGAAATTACAGACGTTAACACCGGCGAATTGGTACCAATTGCAGTAGCAATCGAAAAGGGCCTTGTAGATCCTGAATCTTTACTTATTAATATACCACGTACTACTGAAAGTATATCATTGTTAGATGCTGTAGAAAGAGGTATAGTAGAAATTCATGAAGGTGTAATAACTATAATAGAAACAAGAGAAACAATTGAAATATCAACGGCTGTAAAAACAGGCATAGTAACTATTATTCAGAGACCAATTTCTATAGAAGCTGTCATTGTTAATAACATGTATGACCCTAAAGAAGGTAAAATTAAAGACAAATTAACACAGCAACTTGTTAATATTGAGGACGCAGTACATCGAAACATTGTACATCCTACAATTTCTGAAATCAAAGATACAGCATTAGAAAAATTTGTCCCCCTTTCGGAAGCTCTCGACACGAATTTAGTCAATTCTAAAACGGGTAAAATTATAGACAAAAAGACTGGTAAAAACATTCCATTAGACGATGCGTTAAAGAAGGGTTTAGTGGCAACAAAAGCAGTCACATTTTCTTTATTTGATATCATTGAGTTAGGTTATTATTCGCCAGATACATGTAGAATTTTGAATCCAAAAACAGGAAAATTAATTACTTTAAATGAAGCTATTGACGATAAACTTGTCAATCCTTCTGATGTTAAAGTAAAAGATGATAAATCTGAGGCCGTCATTCCATTTGACCAAGCGGTCAAAACAGGCTTAATAGATTTACAACAGGGCATACTAACTTCCCCTATTTTTAACCTTAAAGACGCCAGTGAGAAAGGTTACCTTTTAAGTGACAAGAAACCATGGACTTTACAAGAAGGTTTGGTTCAAGGTTTTTATGATCCCGAAACAGGTCTTCTAACAATTAATAACGTAACGATGACTTTAGAGGATGCTATAAAAATTGGTAATATTAACCCTGAAGCCTTGACCGTTAGAAATTCTATAACAGGGGAAATTATTTCTTTAACCGATGCAATAAATGTAGGTATTATAGATTCAAAAGAAGGTAAAGTCTGCGATCCTATACAGGGTGATAAAATCTCTCTCACAGATGCCTCAGATCGTGGGTTGATAGTTCCTGCTAAACGTAAACTTAGCTTACCGGAAGCAATTTTCAAAGGTTTTTATGATCCAAAAACTGGTAAATTTTCACATCCGCAAAGCAAAGAAAAAATTCCTACAGATAGAGCTATTAAAAAGCGTATGATAGATCCACAATCTACTTTAGTACATGTAGCAGGGAAAGTTATTCCATTTGAATTTGCAGTCGATAAAGGTATTATCGATGGTAGAACAGGTACAGTGATATTAGGAGATGAAAAGGTTGATTTTAGAGAAGCCTTCGAAAGGGGATTATTAGTTGAAGTCCGAAAGCCTCTATCGCTTATTGAAGCTCTGGAAAAGGGCGTTTACAATGAAATCAGTGGACTCTTTTTGGATCCTCAAAGTGGCAAAAAATACACATTAACAGAAGCTATTAAACTGAATTTAATTGATCCTCAGTCAGTGCACATTCAAGATAACAGATTAGGTAAATGGGATAAACTTAGTCTATCTGAATCAATTAAAACTGGTGTTATTGACGATAAAACAGGTAAAATCAGGAACATAAATAACGAAAACGAAGAAATTAGCCTTCGCAAAGCTTTTGAAATTGGGTTACTTGTTGATAGTAAAGCATCTATTAGCCTACAAAGAGCTTTACATCAAGGTTTATATGATGATAGTACTGGCAAAATTATAGATCCAACTACTAATCGTAAAATTACACTTCATGAAGCTATTAGGCGATCTATTATTAGTCCCAAATATCTTTGCTATTTTGATAAAAAGTCGGAAAAGCCTCTTACCTTGGCGGAGTGTTGTCGTAGCGAAATCGTAGATAGACGAAGTGGAAAATTCCATGAACCAGGCTCCGATGTTAAAATACCGTTATCGGAAGCTATGAGTTTAGGCCTTGTAGTAGACATCGAAAGCGCAGGATTTACTCTCTATGAAACATTAGCAATGAATATGTATGATATAACTGAATTTGTATTTGTTCATCCAGTGACAGAAAAAAAGATATCATTAAAATCCGCTATTGTGGAAGAACTTATTAATCCCGAAACTTCACTAGTAAAACATATTCCCACGAGTAAGTATATAAAACTAAATGAAGCTATACAAAATGGTATTGTAGACGAAGTCAATAGTGTATACATATTACCGAACGGAAACCAAATCAATTTATTAGACGCTAAATATCGAGGTTTAGTAGTAACTACAAAGAAAAATTTAAGTCTTGAAGAAATCGTAAGAAATGGCCTCTTTAGACCCGATAATGGCAAAATTGTTGATCCCACCACTAATGAATTTATTGATATTAATAAAGCAATAGAAATTAATTTGTTAAACCCTGAATTAACAGTTGTTAAAGACAATTTCACCAACAAATTTAAACCACTACCAATTGCTATTCAACAAGGTGATGTTGATGTCAGTAAAGGTAGAGTTTTAGATACAAAAGCAAAGAAAACTTATAGCTTGGACATAGCCTTTGATAAAGGCCTTCTAGTAACTGTCGTTCAACCCATTACTTCTCAAACTGTAACTAAACGTTACGTACATGATTCTACTACGTCAAAGGAACCGATCCTCAGGGAATTCACGTTAGAGGAAGCCATAAGATACGAATTTATTGATCCCGATACGGCTGTAATAAAAGATCCTCATAAAAATAAGTACATTCCATTAAGATTAGGTATTAGTGAAGGTATTATAGATAAAAACGCAAAAGGTTCATTCGATACTCAAAACAGGTCACGTACGCTTTGCTTTGTCTTTGAAAATGGTTTGATTGTATACGTGAGAGAACCTCTATCGTTTGAGCAAGCAATTGAAAACGGTCAATTAAATGTTAATATCGCTCGATTTACTGATCCACATTCCAGAGAAATGTTAACCATTAAAGATGCAGCTATTTTAGGATATATAGATTCTGACACAGCGCTCATTAAAGATAATCTCAAGAAGAGGTTAGTGAAACTCCCCGAAGCATTCCGCAAAGGTCTAATGGATGCAGAAAAAGGCAACATCTTAGACACAGAGACCTCCAAACTTAATACCTTATCAGCATCAATAGAATCTGGATTGTTAATGACTCCGAAGAAAAGTTTCAGTTTAATAGAAACATTAAACTTTGGTATTTACAATCCAACAACCGGAGCACTAAACGATCCATTTATTACAACAAGTGTGATGGATAGAAAAAGATTAAATTTAGGCGAAGCTATCCAACAAGGCATTGTTGACCCATCTAGTACAGTCGTCAAAGAACCAGAGACAGGAAAAATATGGCCATTGGTTCAAGCTATCGAACAAAAACTCGTTGATCCTGTGGAAGGCAGACTGGTTATAAATCCAACTAAAGAAATAAGTCTAGACTTAGTTAAAGCTCTTAAAAAGGGATATTTGCTGCCAGCAGAAACGAGGGTAAGTGTCATAATAAATTATTACATATGTTGTGCTTCTATCAAGCAAAGGTGTTGCTTTATTCATCTTTCTATTTCCATTCTTAGATGGTGATCTATCTTATCTAAAGCGTTTGGCTTAAAACATTGGCATGCACGACACCCACAAGACCTACAGTGTCGACGATTGGGTTATTTGTAATTTTTCTAATGAAGTCACAGTTTGCAACGGTGGCATACACGTTTTGAATTCCATCTTAACATTAAAATTTGGTCCATGTTACCTAGAACTTAAGACATCCTTCAGTTTAGATTTTTTTTTGTTCTTAGTAAAGGTAGTTAAAGCACTTACTTCACGACGTATTTTGATTTTCAATTTTAATCTTAGTTTGTACACTTAATTTAGGTAAAAGGCATTACGCTTTTGATATATACTATAAATAATGTAGCCAATATTTATAAGGTTGAACTTGCCTCATGTATTGTGTCTAGATGCTTAAGTTTAGGTTATAGCGCTATACAATTGCCAGTTTTCCTTTATTAAAAAAATATGTTCAGGGAAAACTACCAATTGGAAACGTGCTTACACCCACATTGTATTAAGGCTCGATGTATGTTGTTTTTTATTTCCAGCCGTTGCCTGCGATGCTAAAGAACCCTTTTGAGCTAAATCGTGAATGCTTGCCTGTGAGGGATCATATTAACGACGATAAAAAGAACCATCACCGTCTCGTCAAAAACCTAACATCCCATTTCACTTTGTGCTAAGATTTTTTTGAGAGGTCAATAACGTGATCGACTCGTTCGATCCTTGGTCTCTGGCTTTATTATTCGCTTTCATAATCAAAGACCAGCGAATTATGACAGCTGGTCTTCAATTTAAAGTGAGCTCCCTTAATTTTGTTTCCAAATAGTCCCCGATTTATGATATACTCATTCCTTGGAGCAGTGCTCACATGAATGCATGACTGCGCTATGCTATTGTGATGTTGGTTAATATGCCGGACACTCGCGACGCAAACATTCACAATATCATGAATGGTAAAACATTTTCTTCAAACACAAACACGGAAGGTAGTATTTATGATTCATTTTCGTCTTATTTTAAATACTCGTCTCCTTTGGGGCTTTGTTTCATTATGAATACTTACTTAATACTTTATTAATGCCAGAATACATAAATTATACTATTTGTTTTTATTTTTTGTAATTTTTGTAATTTTCTTATGAAATAAAGCTCCAAATTTTATTATTACAATAAATGTATACAATACGACAAATATTTTTTTACGTGTAAATTCTTTAAGAAATATTCTACTATCTTTACTTTACCTCATTTACTGTACAAAGAAAATTGTTATTTCAAAGTTTCAGATTTCCAAGGAGGTATTCTTTTAACATTTATATACTTTTTAACAAATAACTCTAATCCAAATATTTATTAATTAATACGAAATTGAAGATGTTGGTACCATGATAATTATAGTTCGTTACTTTTGGAGTATCATAGACAATATTAAAAATTATTCAAAAGTTAAGCAATAAAGTTTAAATTTTTATGTTGTCTATGATATCTATAACATTCACTGCTTGCATGCCACGCTTCCTGCATGATTTTAGTTGTCTGTATCTGTCTCTATCTCTACGCAACATTTGAACTTGTTGTGTTCGTCACCTTCATGCTGATACAAATTGGCTGTCTATCGTTGTTGGCCTATGTCTTTGTCTGAGGATTGTCTCTGCTTATTGTTTGCGTAGTCTATTTTTTTTTTTTATATGTTCATTTTACTTTTACAGGTATTCTTGCGTTTCTTCTAGTAATTACGTTATTAAGCGTCATTTCATGATGTTCTCTTATCGTGCCAGGATTTAATATAAGCAATTGTATTTTACAATACATATTCATTTTATTAAATACTGTATCACGATAACGTGTCATGAATCGATGGTCATACATGATTACTTGAATGAACGGTTCTCATTGGATAACTTAGTACATATAGTTCTGTGCATGATCTAAGTTATTCATATTCTTGTTATTATTGTGTGTACATACTTCTGTGATGTTTTTTAATTTAGAAAATTTGTACATATCTACATTGCATCTTAAAATACCACTGTGGAAATGCACTACTTGTTACTGTTTATGTCCGTAGATATAGTCGTCCTCTGTCAAGTGACGAATTTGCACAAAAAAACAAATGTAGATAGACGCATTGTAAATGCTCGGTAGTTATAGATATGAATGCACTATCAAAGCTCGAAAGAGATTTGTAAATATTTTATTTTAATTTTTTAGTGAACCATACATTAAATATATTTTTTTAATATTTAGCAAGCAGTTGAAGAGAAGTACAGGCTTTGCGATGAGACGCTTTCTAAGTTACTGGAATGGATCGCCGTGGTTGAAGAGAGATTGGCCAATCAGGAAGCGGTTAAGGAAGACTTAGACGAGTTACGCAACCAAATTAACATTCTCAAGGTAAATAAAACTGATTCAATTATTGTTATATGTAGCAATTTATACACGTCTAAACATGTAATTTCATATTATCAAAAATTTTCGAAAAAAAGACAAGTTTCTCAATTAGGTTGTATATTTTTATATTTGTTACCTCATAATTTCATTTCAACATTTATTTGGGATTATTTTACTTGAAAGGATATATCTTCAGATTGGTTCCATATAAATTTTGTCAAAATCGGTTCTGTTTTTTAGCTTTAAAATCAAAATAACTCATTTAGTCACCATTGAAGTCTATGTTTTTTTGTAAATTAAAATCTTAAAATATTAAATAATCAAAACCACTCGGATCACGTTCTACGATAACTATTTATTTAACTTTAGAACGCTTATGAGAGAAAGTTATCTCTCAATGACTAGTTTCTTTGGCAGGATTACAAGAAATGAGTCACAATCGTGTAAAGATACTCTTTTTAGAGATAAATATTTTCTCTTTCACAACAAATACCCGCTACACTTGTGCCAACATTTAATATTATTTGTTTGAGCTATTAAACCTCAAACAGACAAATAACAAGCATTTTCTTTAGGTTTCAATATAAATGCTAAATAAAATAAAAATATTTAATATGGGGTTCTTCAAAAAGGTTGTATTAAGATTTCTTTAGAATCGACAACGCACATGGGACACCCCTAGTGTTACAGGCGTCCATAGGCTACAATGATCGATTACCATCAAACAGGCTTTATGCTTGTTTGCTACCTTCGTGATATAAAAAAAAAAAAAACAAATACACTTTTATAGTGATGATATTAATCAGGATTATGTTAACTGGATATATTAATTACCGGTTGTTTTAATCGAATTAATTAAACAATTTAAATGTACTCTCCGGAATTACGAGACTTGTGTTTTCCTTGCAGCTGATCAAGGATGATCTGGAGAGTCACCAGCGTCAGGTGTCCGCGTGTGCTGACCAGGCGAAGCAGCTGTTGGTCTCCGGAGGCGATGTACTCGCCCCGCACGAGGTACCTGATTCATATTTCAATATTTATTACTTACTAGTCTTATCCTGCGATGTCGTCTGCATGACCGGAATATTTTGAATTACTCCGTCCTAAATATACTAATAATATAGATCCAGCTATGTGCGTATACAAATCATCATTATGACTGGTTGAGCCGTTAAAACACCTTGAGATAACAGACAAACTCATTTTTACATTTTTTTATACAACTTAGAATGGCAAACAAGCTGACGGCCCACCTGATGGAAAGTGGTAACCGTCGCCTATAAACATGAGCAGTAGCATGGACATAACAGAGTATACTGTTTCGCCCATGATACCCCCCCATGCGTTGCCATTCCTGAGGACTCAGGTGTTATTCCTCTGTACCCAGTAAATTCACGCAATATCCCACCCTTCAAACCGAAACACAGCCATGCAAACACAACTGTTTCACGGTTGAAACACGAATGGGATAGAGGTACCCAAGCAATCTACTTTTGTACAAAGTCTCCCTCTGGTACAATACAACAGACTTCGAAAAACGAGAAGATTCTCAATTCGATTGTATTTTTTTGTTTGTTTGTTACCTCATGACTCTATCATTTATAAACCGATATTATCTGAATATCTGCTTTTGAGTGATTAAATCCTGGCTACAGTAAGGCTATAACAAAGTTGATTATGAACCTTTGATACGAATATAAACTGCTCTATTATAATGTGACATAATAATGGTATTTTTAATACAGGTGGCAGCACTGGAGCGCGGTGTGCGCCAGTTGAAGCAACGCTTCGACAAGTGCACTGAGAAATGCGATAAGATGCTAAGGCGCTTGGCCGCCGCCAGAGACGAACTTGGCAAATTCAAGTAAGTATATCGTTTTTTAAGAGACCTCTTAAAGAAAAAGGTCGTTCTCTTAATTCTAGATATTATTACGCAATTAACTGACTAATTTTGACAATTCCTTTAGAAACGTATTTAAATATACCATCGAGTCTTTGCGTGATAAAATTTTTTAACATACCTGCTTCTTTTTTGGCGACGTTTTGATGTGGATTGCACTACGGCTTGGTCACGACAGGAAAGAAATTTTACCTAAAATAACTATCTTTTAGAAATATAAGCGATTTCATTAAAATGCCAGGTTAATATTCCTTGACAAACTTATAAATATATTTATAATGAAATAATGACGATCACCAACGAGAGTTTGCTATCCAAGACATATATGTATCTGATTTGATATCCCAAACCCGGATTGTTAATAATCCAGTCGAACGACCCTCCTGCTAGCAATATATCTTGTCACGTGTACATAACAGGTATATATAGTGGACATCAACGATTAATTCCTGGTAAATGGGTCACGTTGAACCATCTGACCTGACTTCATCTTCACCCATCATCCTTTTATCATACTGGCAACCCAGTGTATAACCATTACATATTGATCTCTTAAAAAAATACCTCCCCTCCCCTTTCCAACCTTCCTCCTTCACGTTTATAAAGTCTATCTTCAACAAGCAATTCTTTTTCCAGCAACGAACTAACTGCCTTCAACACGTGGATGGAGGGGGCGTACCGTATCCTGGAGGAGAAGGAGGCAGCCATATCTAAACTGGACAAGCTGCCTAACCAGGGTGACGATGTGAAAGACTTCGTGTCCGACGTGATCGCCCACCAGGCTGATCTCCGGTTCATCACCATGTCCGCTCAGAAGTTTGTCGACGAGAGCAAGGTTAGTTTTACTTTTAATTTTTTGTATGGATCTTAGAATAACAAATAAGATGATGACATATCTGATGTAAAGTGTCAACGATCGTCTATAGATATGAATTACTATTCATATCTATAGACGATCGTATCACATGAATATGAATATCACAGTAATACCTATGGTGCTGTAATTATTATTTATTTCCTAATTTAGAGAGTAGAATTTACGAGCTTTTCGATTCAGTATTATTACTATTAATAGAGTTGACAAAATATATACCATCCGCCATTTTGTAACGACGGCCATTTTGAAAATATTACAATATGGAGTAAATTTTCTACGGTATGGTCATCAGAACTAAAGGTGTATGCAAAATTTCAGCGAAATCAATTGGAATCGATTCAGTTTGTTTGTTTTTTTTTTTTAAGACGAATTTTGAAAGTTGATCAAAGTAATAAGTATTGCATGTATAATAAAAGCTTATAAAGGAGAGTTTACACGTGTGTTGATAGGAGTTCCTGTCGCTGCTGAACGAGTACCGCACGTCGCTGCCGTCGCGACTGTCGCACGTGGGCGCGGCGAGTGAGAGCGCCGTCCGCGAGGGGGCGGCGCTGGCGCGGCGGCGGCACGCCGAGCTGGCGGCGCGCGCCTCGCGCCTGCAGGACCGCCTGCGCGCCGCCGCGCTGCTCACGCGACACTACGGCGACGCGCTCGACCGCGCGCACCGCTGGCTCGCAGACGTGAGTCGCCACCGCACCGCATACACCGCACACCGACACACTGCGCACACCGACACACTGCGCACACCGACACACTGCGCACACCAACACACTGCGCACACCAACACACTGCGCACACCAACACACCGCACTAATCAACACATCGCACACACCAACACATCGCACACACCAACACATCGCACACACCAACACATAGCACACACCAACACATCGCACACACCAACACATCGCACACACCAACACATAGCACACACCAACACATCGCACACACCAACACATCGCACACACCAACACATCGCACACATCAATACATCGCACACATCAATACATCGCACACACTGACACACCGACACATCGCACACACCATTCACGTACGATCAAGTTTATGCCTGAGCGCATCTCTTCAACCAGTCCCCCTCACTCGTTACGACAAACCAACACTACGTCCGCGATGTGGAAGGGATTGCTAGTAATAGCGAGATTAATCCCCATTGCTATACCTAGACCTGATAGGGTATATTACCCTATCAGGTCGACCTCCACGCAGTTTCCCCTGGAAACTATCCTGGCTAATTTGTCGTTGAATTCGTCACGATGGCCTAACTGACCTGCTTTCATCGTCACCTAATCATCCCTCACCGGTACCTCGCCAACGTATACCGATAACGCAGGCGGGGTTACCATTCCATTATCATCCATTAAAAAAACACGCCACATACACCAATACACCGTTCACGCACGGTCAAGTTTATACCTGGGCCTCTAGACAAGTGGCAAGCGAATCCGTCGATGGGATCGACATAGCTAGCAAGTCTATGAGTTGGAATGAGACATCCGGCGTTGCTATCTCATTCTATCTCACGAACTCGGTAGCGATGTCGATTCCATCTATGAATTTGCTTATCTAGAGGGCCTGAGCGCACTCACCGACCACTCCCCCTCACTCATTACGACAAATATTTAGACGATACAATTCATCGAAAATATATATATACTAGCTGACCCAGCAAACGTTGTTTTGCCATATACATTATTTGGAGAATATTTTTTTAATCCATTAAAAAAAATATTGGGGAGGGTCACTCTTATTATTGAGGGGTATGAAAAATAGATGTTGTCCGATTCTCAGACCTACCCAATATGCACAGAAAATTTTATAAAAATCGGTAAAGCCGTTTCGGAGGAGTTTGGTAACAAACACTTGACACGAGAATTTTATATATAAGATATATATTAGTTTATTCTTATCTGTATCGGAGTAGTGTTTTGAAAAAATAATTATGAATAATTGTGTCTTAATCTATTTATTTAATTACTTAGGTGGAACCACAAGTTCGCTCGGTATTGTCCGAACCCGTGGGCGGAGAACCGCGCGCGGTAGAGGCCCAGCTTTCCAAGGCCAAGTCCCTACACAACGAAATACTCTCGCAAGGACGGCTCATAGACAACGCCAAGGATGTAAGTGTTATACTAAACTGATGAATTTTCAACACCTCTTTTATGGCAATATAGGATGGCAAACAAACCATCAACCCACCTGAAGGAAGTATTAACTGTGCATATCTCACTGTGTTTAGATAATCTAAAGAGAATGACACCACTGGGAGACTTTTTACAATAGTCGTTTGCTTGAGCACTTCTGTCCCATTCGTGTTTCAGCCGTGAAGCAGTTGTGTTTGTATGGCTGTGTTTCCGTTTGAAGGGTGGGATATGGCAGTGAATTTACAGGGTACAGAGGAATAACACCTGAGTCCTCATGAATGGCAACGTATGGGGGGTATCATGGGCGAAATAGTATACTCTGTTATGTCCATGGTACTGCTCATGTCTATAGGCGACGGTCACCACTTTCCATCAGGTGGGCCGTCAGCTTGTTTGCCGTTCTAGGTTTGCATAAAAAAAAACACTATCACCTTATCAACTCCGAAAGATCAATAAAACCACAAGACAAAAATATGCATTAAAGACAAATTTAATTATAACTTATATTTACTTGTGTTAAAAACGCACCAATTTGTTTATAGTGCTATCTATTATGAGGTAAAAATATGAAAAAAAAATACAAATCAATTGAGGACCTATTTTTTTTTAGTCAGTTGATTACTTGTACACGAGAATAAACATTTGGCGTTCCAATGTTTCTGCCTACCCTAATAGGAGACGGGCGTGACAGATATGTATGTATGTATGAGAATAAACATTTGTCTTTACATATTTTATTTCTACCGTTCAACAGGCTTGCGACCAACTAGTCAAATCCTTGGAAGGCAACCTAACACCATCAGAGATCAGGCAACTCGAAGTGCCCGTCCTGGACCTCACCGCCCGGTACAAAGAACTCACCGGCGCAGTCGGCTCCCGATGCACCGAGCTGGAAGCCGCTCTACTGCAGTGCCAAGGACTTCAGGATGCTGCTGAGACTCAGGCCCATTGGCTGGGACAAGCTGAGAGCATATTCAAGTTAGTAATTTATATTCTTCTCAAAAGTTCATGAGTAACAACAATACGTAGGTTTCTTGATATGGATTAAAAAATAAAAAAAAAGAGATCACGTTATAATTGTATCTTCTGCATAAATAAAAAAAAAAAATTTAATTTTGAATTCCGAAAACGATTACGATGAAAAAATAAATTTAGAATATTATATAATATTTTGCGTATCTTCATAGGAATCAACATAAACCGGCATCACTAATTCGCGAGCGGCTCGACGAGCAAGTTCGCGAGCATCGTATCGCTCATAGCGAGGTGGAAGCTCGGCGGCCAACGCTCGCCAAACTTGTGAGCAGCGCACGGGAAGCCGCACTCACGCCATCTAACGCCAGGATCGCTAAGAAGTTGGAGCAGCGTGCCGAGGATATATACGCTAGGTATGTTATGTGATAAAAACCAAAATATACATACGAATATAATCCTTGCTAGATATGTTGTCAAGTATTTTTTTTTTAATAATATTAGTGTCGATTCTTTGTTTTTTTTTTTTTTATTGTTTCAATACTTTGCCTATATTTATTTTTTTAGACGTTTTTGTAAATATTACTATTAATATTAGTTATTATTGTTTTTATCTATATTTTTAAGAGAGTCGAATGATAATCAATGATTACCGTTAATTTTTAATAAAAAAAAAAGTAGATATGAGATCAACTATTTTTGTCTCTGTCAGTTCACCCTCTTTTTTTAATGCGTGAAAATGGTAGAGTAACTTTGTATACACGCTATATTAGCGTACGTTAGCATATATATATTGTATATATGCTAACGGTATACACCGGTGGGGCATCTGTAAGAGCTGATAGATAGATGATGACGAAAAGGTAGGTCAGTTATCTTATCGTAATGCTATTCATCACAGCCTGGATGATGAATGAAGTACGATGGTTTACAGGGGGGACTACGTGGAAGTCGACTTGGTTAGGTATATTGCTAGCTATGGGACCTTTAGTCTTCATTACTAACAGTTCTCCCTCCTTCCTCTCCCCTCATTGTCCTTTTAGATATTCAAAGATCAACTGGAAGTAATTTATAAATTTTCGACTGTAGATACTCATTGTTTTTTTACAATATTCTTTATGAAGGGTTGCAAGCGAATTAACTAATAACATTTCAGATACGAGAAACTCCTGGAGAGGTCGATAAAGCGCGCTCAGTTCCTGGACGAGGTGTCGGCCGAGCTGGCGCAGTTCTCGGCGCAGGCGGCCGAGCTGGAGGCGGCGGCCGCCGCGCTGGCCGAGCGAGCTGATGGACGAGAACTAGCACGCCTGCCCGCCGCCGAACTCGCGCCTAGACACAGGGAACTAGCTATGCTCAGGTATCACTATTATTTATACACTATTTCACCATCATCATCAGATCAGCCTTTATTTGTCCATTGCTGAACATAACCCTCCCCTTTAGGGACTTTGCCAGTAGTTGCCACACTTGGTAGGCGGATTAGCAACCGGAGTTATGGCTTTGCAGATGTATTAAGGGAGACGCTGCTGCCGATCTCTCGTCTTCCCTTAATCGCCTCTTACAACATCCCCAGGAAAGAAAGATTTGGTCTATTCTATGCCGGGAGCACACGGTCATAAATATTACAGTATTTGTTGCAGGATTTCCAATAAGCGTAGCGTAGTACCGCCGTATAGTCCCGAATTAGAAACTCTAACCGTGTGGTTGTACATTGCACCCTTGCGAAGTTGGGGCAGGTTTTTAATTCATTCATAATTTACAAAGTATACCATTTAAAACAGAAAACATTTTTTATGTAACTTAAAGGACAAACAAGCGACAAGTAAACCTAATGGAAATATAAAACAAAATCAATCTAATCCACAGAGACAAACAAATGCCATTGCTCGAGGAATGCCTGCGGAACGGAAAGCAACTCATCTCCAAGAAGGATGTCACCGACACCCACGTCGTCCGTGATCGTATGAAGGTAACGCGTCAGCAACTGTTTAAATTCGACTCTAATATGTATGTGTTTTAGATCTATTTTTCAAACTTTCACCTTTTAAATTTTTTAATGATATATGCTAGAAAATTATATTTCTAAGAATTATTTAGTATTACTAATACTGATATTTTAGGCCCTGGAGAACCAATGGCGTGACTTTAACACGTCTCTAGAAGAGAAGCTGAAGTTATCTAAGCAACGTGCTGACCAACTCAGCCAATACGAGAGCCTCAAAGCACAAGTACGTAGATATAAACTAGTATATTTTATTACTCCTATCTATACATTTATTGCAACTTTACCACCTTAAAGAATATAAAAATCTACTTAAATACTTATACAAAAAAAAATTATTGGTCCTTTGCGCCGGATAGTAAAGTTTAATTATAAATTTTTAAAACTCTCAACTCAGTATCTAGTGAAGAGATACTTCATTATCATAGAAAATGCGATTTCAACCCCTGTCTGCTTAGGAAATTTTAAGAAAAATTTGACAAATAATTTAACATTGAACCTGTTGAATGAATTTTAAACGGTTACATTTTTAAATTAATGTATTATTTATCTTCTATACTGATTTATTGTTTCAAATTAGGTACTGGAGTGGTTACAATCTATGGAGAACCGCGTGGGTCGCTTACAGCCGGTCGCTGTGGAACTGGACGTGCTAAAACAACAGCAGGACGAATTGCGCCCACTCACCAAAGAGTACAGGGACTTCTCTGTCACTATCGATAAGGTATACTATCTAATTGTATAATTATGTTATTTCATATATTTCGTTCACGGGTAAATTTTATATCTGCATCTCTGTTGTTAAGTTTACATGTATTTTTTTTATAATTTTGAGTACTGTGTTCTAAGTGTTATTAAATTGATTATTAATTGTGCTAATAACTTATAACTGAAATAACTTTATTAAGTTTGTAAACATATAATTTAAACTTTACGATACAAATGTGCAAGAAAAATTTGATATTATTTAAACATCTTTTTAAGAAAGTTTATTCTGTCAAATACTAATTTGACAAAATCTTTAAAAGGCTTGAAATTATATGTTTTTTCCAATCTATGTTTCTTAAAAAAAAAAGTATTCAGTTTCACTGGCAGAAGACTGTCTAGAAAAGATGCCAATAATTTTAATTTCACTCTGTAAATGAAACAATTTTTTGTGATCTCAAATAAATTATTCTGAATGTGATAAGTGTAGCAGAGGGAGACTTTGTACAAAAATCGTTTGCTTGGTTCGTTTGTTTCGTGTTTCTACCGTGAAGCAGTTGCGTTTGCATGGCTGTGTTTCGGTTTGAAGGATGGGATATGGTAGTGAATTTACAGGGCACAGAGGAATAACACCTGAGTCCTCATAAATGGTAACGCATAGGGGGTATCTTGGGCGAAACAGTATACTCTGTTACGTCCATAGTACTGCTCATATCTATACCACTTTACCACTTTCCATCAGGTGGTCAGTTTGTTTGCCATTGTAAGTCGCATAGAAATTAAATTATGGTATGTGTGATACAGGTGAACGAGGCGGGCGGCACGTACGAAGCGCTGTCGCGGTCCGAGCGCGCCGACAGCCCGGCACGCAAGCGGCAGCTCTACAGCCCCACCAAGCGCCACACGCCCAGTCAGTACCAGCTCTACTAATGCATCCATATACACGACCAAGCCTCCACAACCTCGTACTTATACTGCCAGTCCCTCATACGCACAATACTAATCCCCCAAACTCACACACTAGCAATCCCTTAAACTCACATTATCAATCCCTCAAACTCACTACCAGTCCCTAATGTTCATTCTACCTGTCCTCCCTCATACGCACGCCCATTCCCTGACAATCACAGAATTAAACTGGCGGTCCCTCCTTATGCTTATACAGCAGTCACTTCTACTCACACGATATGGCATTAACACTACTGATCTCTCCCCACCACTCTCACATGAAAAAAAAGAAAACTCCTACAATTGATACCGCAAATTTAATTTTGAACTCCATGTAACATAATACTACTACCCAAATTTGATTATTTATAGTTTTTACAAAGACTCCAAAATTATTTAAGTAACTGACAAGATATTGAAATATTTAAATGCTATAAATTTTTAAATATTCTCATAAATGAGTAAAAAGAACGCCGTGCTTTTTTATACCACGAAGATGTCTTGTCTGATGGTAAAGTGTCACTATAGCTTATGGACGCCTGTAACACCACAGATGTCCATATATTAATTTGTATTTTACCGCCTACAGGCCGAACTCTAGACGGCCGATCGCCGTCCCCGACAAAGGGCCACGGATTAGTGAGTCCCGGATCGACACACTCCACTTCCAGCGGATTCTCATCACGCCGCTCCAGCCAGGAAGGGTTCCATCTTGAAGGTAATGTACCCAGTGCTTTTTATTTTCACTAGTCATAATCTACGTGGCGTAATAAAAATTATTATCCTACAAAAAACTGACTTCAGTTGTAACAAATTCAATTATTTTGATCTAAGAACTAAACTACTGTACCGATTTTAATAAAATTTCTATGAGACCAATCTATAAATATATCCTTTCAGATAAAAGAGAAAGATTTTTTCCAATCCGTTTAGATCTAACCGAATTAGAAGGTAACAAATATAAAAAAAGAATTAAGAACCTCCTTTTTTTGAAGTCGGTTGAAAACTATTCTGAGTTTACATCTCTTTCACGAACAACAATATCTACAATGACAAAACTATATATATGCCTATAGACATCACATCATTTCTATAGGCATTCCTGAGTACCGTGATATTATATTTCTGTGCCCCTTAACTTTACTGCCATATCCTTTCAAATTGAAATTCAAGCATAGTTGCTTACCAGGAGAAACACGAATAACTCGTAGTAGTTATGCAAAAAGACTTGTATATATAAAGCCATCCTCAGCTATGTGACATATTGCTGAAGGTCACGACTGAACAATCTATACAGTTGTTTAACTGTATCTTCCATTAGCCATTCCCATAATGTATACACTGTTGACGACGTTCGCGGACAGTTAAAACATAGAGTCAGATCGTTGTCAGACGTCCGATCGTTCAAAAATGGTTCAAGGTCACGTACCAGAGAAAGACTTTGTACAAAAGTCGTTTGCTTGTGCATCTGTGTTTTGGTTTTAAGGGTGGGACAAGGCAGTGAACTTACAGGGTACAGACGAAAAAGGAGAAAACTTAATGGTAGAAGGATAGGTAGCAACGTCCCTCTTAAATTATCTTTAAAAGCCTATCTGCGGTTGCCAACCCGCCTACCAAGCGTGGCAACTACTGGCAAAACTCCCTTTATGAAGAAAGCTTATGTTAACTGTCCACTGCTGAACATAAGCCTTCTCTATTATGTTCAGCAGCGGACAGTTAACGGCTGAAATGGTAATGATGAGTGTCAAAAATGTAATCCAAAGTGTCTTCAACAGAATTGTCACCAGTACAACAGCAGCTGTCGGAAATCAACAACCGATACAGCCTGCTCGGCACCAAGTTGTCTGACCGCCAAGCGGAACTGGACGCCATCAGGGAGGAAGTCAAGAAGCACTTGGACAGCTTCCGTGCTCTCAACACCTTCCTCGATAAGGTAACTTTAATATTATTATTTTTGACATTTAGTTGATCTAGATGGCGCTGTGCAATATTCCCCGTAATCGGTCCTAGACAAATAACAACATTCAGAAAACATTAAAAAAAAAATTAAAATATTTGTGATTAAGTTTATTTAAATAAAGATTATTTCGAGACTAAAGAGTTAATTTCCATATTGTATGGGACTACCAATGTATCAATTTTGCTCATCGTTTAATATGGGATTTTTAAAATATTTAAATTATTTAGGAGTCATACTAACTGTAAAAAACATAAGTAACTAATAGAGTCCTCGAATCCTCGTGTTAATCTGTATAAATAACTATATGAAAATATTTTCTAGGTTCAAAGACAATTACCCAAAGACTCAGTTCCCAATACGAAGGAGGAAGCGGACAAGACAATCAAAGCAGCGCGAGCGGTTCTTGAAGAGATGTACGAGAAACAAAGCATACTGGACTCGACCAAGACTCAGGTGAGAAACTCTATCGTTATACCATGATCACATAGGTATATATACTCTGTGGGAAATATCAAGAGCTTTCGGAACTAGCGGGTATAGATGGGTGTATTGTTAAAGTGAAAAAATATGTAGACATTAAGACTGGTTTTTCTCTATCTAATTCATAAAGGACAGTGTGAAGAGTGATAAATAAATAGCATTGAAAATAGGTAATAATATAAATTGTCGTGAAGTATGGTAGTTGTAAGAGGCGACTAAGGAAGGGCGAGGGATGGGCAGCAGCGTCCCTCTTAAACCATCTCCAAAACCTAACTGCCGTTACCAATCCGCCTGCCAAGGGTGGCAACTACTGGCAAATTCCTCAAGAGGGAGGCTTACGTTCAGCGGTGGACAGTTAAAGGCTGAATAATGTGACTGAAAATAGCACCACATTTTTGTACAATGCAAGAAATTTCCTGCGCTGGTGTATTGAGGTTTGTTGCTGTAATCGACATTTTTTTTATACCACTGAGGTGGTAAACAAGCATACGGCCCACCTGATGGTAAGTGGTTACCGTAGCCTATGAACACCTGCAATACCAGAGGCATTACGCGTGCATAGCCGACCCTGAAGAAACCTCTTTACCCCTCTTTTGACGAACCCCATGATGTAGTCTCTTGGGAAAACCTCGACAGCTCATTCCACAACCTGAGTGTTCGTGGGAGGAAACATCTCTGAAACCGCGCAGTACGCGACCATTGAAACGTTCTAGAAAATGTCGTAAGAGACGAGTACATAGGCGTATTTAAAGAGGTCCCACGGCTGTGCTCACCTCAAGAATTATCTTGTCCCATCCCAGAAGTGCGCTAAGCTTCCCAAAACATGTCTGAAAGTATATATATACTCGTATGTGCTTTTTCAAGGGAACTTTAATAGGTTGTTGATAATTATTGTAATTGTCCAGGTCCGCGAGTTGCTGCGTCGCAAGCAGAGCGTGCAAGGAGCTGACCGACTACACGACGGGCTGGAGGAAGTCGCTACACGATGGAAGGCGCTCCATGACGCCTTCAAGGACAGGTTAGTACCAAATTATATCCTCATTATCGAGCAGCCATGTTTGCATGGCTGTATACTGTATGGGGTATGGCAGTGAAATTACAGGGTACGGGTAAAACAACGAATAGTAACGCATGAAAAGTACTATGGCCATTACAATGTTCTATAGTTATAATATTCATGATTTTGTTCATGTCTATAGGCAAGAGTTATCAATTTCTATCAGGTGGGCCATCATTACATTTGCGAAGAGGTTGATTTAATTTTTTTTTAATCTAATAAATAAATTTCAAAAACCCCTTAGTTGAAAAATTAACAATTAAATGTTTTGGGTCATGTACGATTGTGTTAAAATTAGTATGAAATCCAAAAATGTACCAATTCTGAGATAATTGAAACTGACCCAAAAATTAAATAGCGTACATTTTGCGTTACCCCCGACGAATTATGAAAAACAAATAAATTTCATGCTAGGATTTTAATACCATCGTGACTATGTAACATGATATTTTACTGAACTCACACCACTTTCTCAGAATCCGCCTAATGGAAGAGATGAAAGACTTCCACGATACACATAGCAACCTTTCTGGATGGCTGGCGGCCAAGGACCGCATGATGGCCGCGCTCGGACCCATCTCGACAGACTCACGTATGGTGCAAACACAAGTGCAGCAGGTAATATTGGATATAGTATTGTGTTAGTGCAAAGTTTGGAATTACAGCATATATAATAAAAAAAAGTGTGCCTTTAAATTTCTTGCTTCATCCAGTAATAATTAGGTACTGCTGCTCGTGCTAAATGCCATATAAATCTACAGGTGCAAGTCCTCCGCGAGGAGTTCCGCAGTCAGCAGCCGCAGCTGTCCCACTTGGAGGAGGTGGCTACCGCTGTACTGGGTCGCCTCGAGCCGCGCTCGCCTGATGCCGCTCGCTTGCGCCAGAAGGTCCAAGACCTGCAGGCCAGGTGGAACGACCTACTCAACAAGTTAGTATTTTATTACTATCTACTGTAAGCCCATTTTACTTTCATTTCACATAAAGAGAAAAGCAACCTACAAAAATATGATATTTGGATTAATTATAATTCTTAAGCAATATTTTACTTTGCACAAGTCTCATTCCTTGTTTATACAGACATTAAACGTTATTTCAATATTTTTTTTTTGTACTAAATTAAGAATCTAAAAGAATGTATGTATTTTTCTTTCTAGAGATGAGAATGTAATAGCAATGTCGCTTGCGCTATTTTTATACACTAGTGGGGTAACAATGAGCGATGATAGGCGAGGATGTAACCAGATCATTGACCCTTCCTGATGAATTCATCAGATATTAACCGTTATGGTTGATATGGTGTGCTTTATATTATTTTCAATTTCGTGTACAATATAGTATATGTCATATATTTGTTATTCATATATATTTATTCGTTTATATATGTCATTTTAGTATGTACGTATATCAATAATTAGTGTAGTACCGCATTCGAGTATTCTGACACTTCCCTATGGTTGACTGGGAGAGAATGCTTTTAGCATTAAGTCCGCCATGTACACATATTTGTACTAATGAATAAATAAATATGGGGGATCGAGTAGAAGTCAACATGAACCGCTAAATCCCAATACTAATCCTCCTCACCTTCATGCCCAATAGGAGAACGTTAGTGTAATATAATTCCTTCACGCCAGGTTGGAACAACGCGCGGATTCCCTAGGCGCGGCAGCTGATACGTCGCGCGAGTTCGACGCAGGGCTCGCCCGGCTGCGGGATGCTCTCCACACGATCAGCGACAAGCTCGACGACCTCGCGCTCGACACTGAGCCCGACGAACAGCTCAGGAAGATTGAGGTGACTGATCAGTGTGTTACTACTGGCTGTTGGCACTTACTGGAACTTTGAACATGTACCATAATCTGCTTCAGTAGAACGATTAATAAAAATGTGAAGAGATGAAATATTAACCCGATCATAAGGCAGTCCACTGATGTCTGATTGTAGTATAAATCGAAAGTCGATTAATTGTTTAGATCAATTTCATTTAAAAAATGTTTCTGTAATAATTTTATAAAATTAGTTTACTTTTCATTAAATTCTGTTAAAGACTATAGTATTATAATTAAGGAGCTTTAATATGTAGTTAGACAAACAAACATTAACCCTTTGAGTGCCGACGAGCGCCATCGCACTCGTGCGCATTGCAACTAAAGGTGCCACGAGCGTCATAGCGCTCGTAAATTCAGTCGCTGTTTAGCTTGCTATAAAAAAAAAATATTAAAATTGGATAATTTTTGGAGGATATACGGTTTTTTAGAGACAAGGGATTATAACATCAACACGATAAAGATTTCTTTGGCATTTTTAAGTAGATATGAGTAAAAATCAATGGCACTAAAAGGGTTAAAAGTGCATCAATAGAATCATGGAATACTATAATATTATAAATACATACATTACTTCTTACAAAGCAATAACCCTGTTATCTTTTTTATTTTCGTTGTGACAACCCTAATCGAACTCATTTATTTCGAAAACTAAACACCGAAATATTTTAAATTTGTATATTATTTAAACTTATTTACTTACACATGTATTTTGAATATTTTAAAAACTAAAATCTCTTCTCGATCAGAACCTCGAACGCCAGTTAGAAGGTCAGCGCCCTCTGCTGGCTGACTTAGAAGCGGCCGGAGCAGCCCTGGCCGATGTCCTCTCAGACCCTGCTTCCAGGCAGGACATTCAAAGCAAATTGGCAGCCGTTGCCAGGCAGTACGACAACCTGCAAAGGAAACTCGACCATAAGAAAGCGGAAATAGAAGCTGCTCTTAAGTGAGTATAATGAATTTGTCCTTTATATATTTAATTTTTATGAGGATGTTTGTCACAATTCTTTTTAACAATCTATAGGGGTTGTTCCCGATTTAGTTCTACCTGCATATGTGTTTATCTCTTACGTATTAATTCTGTTACCAATTAATTTATTCTGTTACTCAACATTTTCATTCTACGAGGCTTTGTAATACGCGGATAATGCCTCTCGTATTGCAGGTCTTCGTAATCTGGGATAGATAGACCGAACCAATTATAAAAAGGTTTCTATCTATATATATAATCTCTTGAGGCATCCACTGTCATCATAACTCGTGTTAAAAAAAATTAAAATCAGTACAGATAAGAATTTTTTTTTATAAAAAAAAATGCGACCAATATTATATGAAAAATCATTGTCTTCTCCACCAGGGATGGCCGTAATCTAGAAGAGAACATATCCCGAACATTAGGCTGGCTACAGTCTGAATTGGGCGCGCTACCAGGTCGTCTCCAAGTCTCCGCGGATAGCGTGAAGTTGCAGCATCAGCTCGAACGCCACGAGCCCCTCTATAGAGAACTGACGCAGCGCGAGCACGAGCTCATCATGCTGCTGGACAAAGGCCGCGAGATGGAGAAGAAACCAGCACATCAAGGTCTCCGCAAAGACCTGGACAGAATCCAGACGCAGTGGGACAAACTGAAGCGAGAAATAGTAGACCGACAGACCAGGCTACAAACCGCTATGGTAAGTTCACACACATATATCTAATCTATATTAAGTTACATTAATTTAGTTAAATTAATTTACATGAATTTTTTGTGTCAAAAATATGAACTCATATACTGCTAAATAATGGTCGTGAATTAGAGAAAAAACAGCACTCCAAAGTGTTCATATAAACCTGGATAGAAACCAAACACAGTGGAAAATGACCAATAACAAATTGAGCAAGTGTCATCTTTAATCTACTATTCTATAAATTCAAATCCCCCTAGCCTAAAAAAATTTCCAGTTTCACTTGTTCCTACTAATTTTCCCTACTAAAGCCCCCCTCTCTCCCTCTATATACTAGATCCTAGAAGATTCTAGACAGTAAGATTCTAAAACATAGGATTTTTTTCCATCTGTACCAGAGAGACATTTTGTGTTGTATTTATTTCGTGTTGCCATGTAAATATGGCAGTGTAATGACTAAAAGCAGAGACGTAACACATTAGTCCTTTGTAATGGTGGCACATATGGGGTACAATTAGCGTGATAGTAAATTCATGTTATATCATTGTTATTTCTGTCAATACAGGAATATTAGTTAGTTTTTTTGTATTGATCCATACATTTCTATTCAAGCAAATAATTTATTAAAATATTTGACTTCTCTCAAAGGAACACTGCCGCAAATACACCAAGGCCCAAGAGTCCTTCCTGCCCTGGCTGTCTGAGGCGGAGGAGCGACTCGCCAAGTTGCCAGCCGCCGCGTTCACCAAGAAGGAAGTGGAGAAGCAGCTCCGTGAGTTGCAACAGATCAGAAACGACATCTGGAAGAGGTCAGTGGAATTACGTCTTTTGTTTTCTGCAAAAATTTACTATATATAATTTACTATATTGCTTATGATATGAGGATGTTCAAGTCAGTTGTCAGATGGTCAAAGAATAACATTATGCTTCCAAGGGGGATCGCATAGAGTTCAGACTGACGGGTGTGTATTGCTAGCTGTATGGATCTTGTACAAATAGCTACGTCTCCACTTGTCGCTGATGGTTGTTGAAATCAAGGATATCGTGAACAATCATTAATTGAGAGCAAACAGTCATAGTGCAGTTACAAGCTGAGCGAGTAATGTTGCCAAATACAAATTAAAATCTTAATATTTATATTTGGAATTGCCAGACGCATAAGATAAATTCATGTTAGATTCTAACACTAGCAATGAATTACCAATCCTTATTCCTCTATCCGGAAATTTGGTATCTGACGAGAGTTTCTGGTACTCTGAACAGATTTTGAATTAAATAGATGTAAATTAACTCGTATGTGAATATAAACCACAATTATTTTTTTTAATCATTATAATATTGAATATTATAAAATTACGTTAATTGTAATTTAATCAATTAAATATTTATAAGTATTTTTATATTATAATCAAAGTGATGCCTGAATATTTATATATACAATAAATTTGACACACAATTTCTTATTTCTTTTCTTAGATCTGGCGAGTACGAGAACAACAAGACGCTGGGCGAAACGTTCATATCGGCGTGCGACATCGACCAAGAAATCGTGAGAAAACAGCTCGACTCCATGAAGGAGCGATGGGACCGGCTCAACAACGGTGAATATACAGATTTATATTTGAAACATAAGATTTATTTTTTTAACTACCTTTAAAAATTTTTCTTTCCAATGAAATTGAGAGAAAGAAAGAAAGAAAAATAATTGATTTAATGACATATAGAGACATTACAAAAGCTAAGAATAAAAACAAATTCTAGCCACTAAAAAGTTACTTACTCAGCATTTGTCGAGTGTCCTTACGTTGTACTAAATTGTTACTTTAAATTATAAAAATTAATATTTGAATTTAGAATGCGATGTTGTGTGTCTGCAAAGATCTTGCTCGCAATAAGCATTTAAAGCATAGAAAGAGAATGCCATAGAAATTGTAAAAGCCTATTAAATTTAAAATAGCAACATGACTTTATTGAGTCAAGTAAAAATTGAAGCTTTTTAATTTAAACGGGTAATATTATAATTAATATAATACTAAGTACAGAAAAATTTGATTTTTCGTAAAACCAATATGGTGGATTTTATTTTAACTTAATCTTATAAAAGAAAAATTATTTGTATAAGGTTTAAATAAATTAAACATAAATTTTGTCGTTGACAACAGAGGTGCTTTCACAAGTGGAATTCTACGAGACTACAGCGCGCAAGCTTGGCGATTTCGCTGAACGGGTCCGCGCTGTGGAGACTCCGCTGCAGCGCTGTGAGGAGCGGCTGCAAGACGCCCTATCGGCGCCTCCAGCTGCTGCAGCGGAAGCTGTGGCTCGCTTGACTGACCAGATACACGCTTTGAGAGCGCCACTGCAGGTAATTTAGCAAGGCATAAATTAAAGTTAGAAATATAGGATACGGATAACAATGGAAACCTTAGATTTCTGACCTGATATGCATTCTTAAACGTGATTTGAAAGTGGATGACACAAGAGGTGTGTTTAGCGAGAGTATTTTAACATTAAACCCTGTCACCGTGTGGTCCTGGCATAGAATAGAATATAGAATATAGAATCCTTGAGGCGGCTAAGAGAGGGCGAGGGATAGGCAGCAGTGTCCCTCTTAAAAGATTTCCAAAGCCTAATTGCGATTGCTCATCCACCTGACAAGTATGGTAACCACTGTCCAAACCTCCCAAGGGGAAGACTTATAGTCAGCATATTTTTCTCTTCCATTTTTCTGAGTTTTTATGATTTTTGTTGATATTATTTAAATTAACGTGCAAAAATTAATCTCTCATTTGACTAAAGATTGATATTGAATGACTCATGTATTTAACTTTCACTTTCTACGTCACCGGCCCACTTCTTCTCGAGCGATACTTCTATGCGCTAGAAAGCGGACTTGCATTGACTTCCTAGTAGCACAGTAGACAAGACCAATATAAAATAATATTGGACAGCTTGTTTTATTGATTCAAAGCCCAATTTCCCATAATTTTCAACTATTACTATTAATCGTGAATGGAAGAATTTAATAGGAAATATTAAAAGAAAATTACGATGATCCCGAATGAAATTGTGAACAGAGCATCAACGTGGCGGCCGACGACATCGTGACGCTGGCGCTGGAGTGCTGCGGGCCGGACGCGGCGGCCCGCGCCCGCCACGTGCTGCAGGAGCAGGCGCAGGCGCTGGGCGACCGCCTCGACGACCTGCAGGCGCGCGCCGGCCACGCGCGCGGCAAGCTGGCCGGCGCCGCCGCCGCCATGACGCACTTCCAGGTACGGCTCCCGATATCTGTGCCCTGTTATCACATACTTCTAGTCATTACAGGATTTTAACTTACTACTCATCACAGTTGATCTCCATGTAAGGGAAGGACCCCCCAATAAATGGAGTGGCGACCTCAACTGCATTGCAGGGAATCAATCAATTAGCTCAAGACCATTCCCTTATAATAATCTATGGAAAGGCCTCAGCAGATGCTCAAGTTTCAGCAGGGGACAGATAATGGCTGAGATGATGATAATGATTCATAACAGCTGTGCCTCCATGAAGTAAGAGTGTTCATGTCGGTTTGGCAACGTCGCAATTACGAGTATTTGTCAATTAAAAAAAATTTACGATTTTTAATATTTCTAATTACATATTTATTTAATTATATTTTTGTTGTAATCAGTAATGATATTCTTCAAAATTGATCGTAAAGACATGGTTCGTTTGAAACTATGAAACCTACGGGGGTGACTACGTTTATGTTCTTTGTACCTTCCGATTTAAAATAATATATTCGTCATCCTTCAATAGTAAAATACTTGTATTTTACTATTGAAGGATGACGAAGATGGCCCTGAATAAATCCTTATTTAGAATTTCGAATTCAGGGCGAATTTAAACATATTTTTTATGTATTTAATCAGATTTTATAAAGGAATAAATCGGTAGTTAGTATATAACATCGGTAAATGGCGACACGTCATGCATAGTAACGTTTGATAATATAATTTAAAATAAGTTTCAAATTTACCTAAAAGATATGGATTCAAATCTACATGGATTGATATGATTCTTTAATACAAAGTTATGCATTTTAAAACTCTTGCTAAACTAAAAATTTACATTCTCATCCCTACAGGAGAAAGTAAAGAACCTAGCACACGATCTATCCGAGTTGGAGAAAGAATTAGACGCGATGAAACCGCCGGGCCGTGACATCAAGACGGTCAAACAACAGTTGGACGACATTGGACGCTTCTACAAACGGCTGGAGAAGGCCGACGACCTGGTGGGCGATACTGAACACGCGGCGGAGAGTCTCGCTGACAGTGGATACTCTATGGACACTGGCAAGACCAGGGATCAGGTGAATGCATATATTTTCTACTATCTTTTCGTCCACTACTTCATATGCGTGGATTATAGAAGTAGGAAAATGAATAAATGTATTACTAAATAAAATCATTGTTCAAAGAAATTTATTGATTTATTTATTTATAACCCAGGTGGAAAGTCTCCGCAAGCAGCTAGCTAGACTGGATGAGCGCGCGCGCTCCAAGGAACAAGACCTGGATGACACTCTGAGCAAGCTGGAAGCGTTCTACAAGGCCTACGACTCCGTTATGGATGATGTTCAGGAGGTAATGTTTCTATTGTGATTCTCTATTATATATAATGTAGTAAGGAGCGGCATTACATTTAGTGATTGAAAAACTCGAAGTAGTCGACTACGACAAAGATGTGTGGATTGAAACATTTTTCAATCATAATAATGTAAATATAGAAAGGCAAAATGCAAATATTTTTCTACTTTACCATATGATGTGTAACTAACACATCTCGCGGATTAATGTGTTAACAATATGTAGTTACATCTGAATTCTTCCCTTTATAAGGCGACGGAACAAGTGCGCAACCTCAAGCCCGCATCGTCCGAGGTGGAACAGATCAGATCGCAGCAGAAGGACTTCGCGGAGCTGAAGCGACGCACGCTGGAGCCGCTCGGGCAGAACGTGGCGCACTGCAACAAGATCGGCCAGGGGCTGGTGCGGTCCGCGCTGCAGGGCGTCAGCACGCAGCAGCTCGAGAAGGACCTCGAGAAGATGAACGACAAGTGGAACGCGCTCAAGGAGAAGGTACGATTTTTTTTTTCTGGGCCCATAACTTGGAATATTTAGATTGGAAATTTACAAGCACCCATTTATATGGTTTGTATTAACGCAATTGTTTAAGTAAAATATAATCATTTATCGGTTGTTATCTCGAGTTTAGACCAGGTTACATCGATCGTAGTCAAGAGCTATATAATCACTACAGAAAACATACCTTTTTTTCTTTCATATCATTCATTAAACAAGTAGAAAGTAAAATTATTCCAACAGTCATTCATTTAAACACTACTGAGTAACACAATTTGGATAATTCTAGTTATATCTCAAAGGATATACTTACAGAAATATACTTACTTGGTTCCATAGAAATATTATCAAAATCGGTTCAGTAGTTTAATTTATAGATAAATAATTGGTTTTGTATTAATTGAAGTAGATTCTTTATGAGACACGATCTTTAATTTATAATTTATGTTTTTTAAAAAAAAAAATCTTGCTATAATTTCTTGCTTTTTTGGTTATTCTGCAAAAAAATACAAGCATCTGGTACTTATTTTCTAAAGGAAAAGATGGGTACTTCTATCTCATTTTGATTTCTGTTGGGAAACGGCTTTGCTCGCATAGTATAGTCGAAACATGATTCGAAGGGTGAGATTTGACAGTGCAAACTAAAGGGGACAGTGGCATGACACCTTAGTCGTCAAGACTAAAAACGCATAAAGGATACTATGTGCGTCATAGTCTCTGTGATGCTGATCATATCTATTGGTGATGGTTACCACTTTCCTTGAGGTAGATTGTTTACCATTCTAAGGTGCATAAAAAAATCATTTTTAAATGAACAATGCATAATATTTTTTTTTGATATTAGATGAACGAACGCGAGCGGCGCCTCGACGTGGGGCTGCTACAGTCGGGCAAGTTCGCGGAGGCGCTCGCCGGGCTCGAGAAGTGGCTGGCCGACACAGAGGACATGGTCAACAACCAGAAACCACCGTCCGCTGACTACAAAGTCGTCAAGGCGCAGCTGCAGGAACAGAAGGTAAATAGTGGCAACACTTGTTTTAAATACACAATGATGACAAGGCTTTTACAGGCAAATAGTACCTACCGTCGTGGTCGCGACGTGATGTAATCCACGTCGAAATGTCGGCAATAAAGAAGCAGATATGTAGATATTATTTACCTGTAAAAGCTTTTCATTGTGTTAAGTCCCGATTGTGTATTTAAAATGTGTGTAAACACCGAAAAATTTTAAAATTAATTAGTGGCAACACTTTCAACGAATGAGTATGCAATAAAGCACCCTCTTATACTAATAATATACTATGTATCTGGCAGCAGTAGAGGATGCAATAATGAGGATAAATTCAGACCAATGTGGCTTATCAAGACGAATATAATAGGTGTTGGCCACGATGGCATCCAACAGTGACCATGTGGAGATCGACGTGACATGGTATATTACTAGCAATGGGGACTAATTTCTCTATTATTAAAAATCCCCTCCCTTCACCATGACAACATTAAACCCTATGCATTTAAGCATTATTTTATCAGTAGCTAAATTCTGAACAATAATGATGATTTTCATAAGACACCTATCTTTAATAAAATGTATTTCCTCAACAGTTCCTCAAGAAGATGCTGATGGACCGCCAGAACTCCATGTCGTCGTTGTTCGCGATGGGCAACGAGGTGGCGGCCGGCTGCGAGCCCGCGGAACGCAAGGCTATTGAGAAGCAACTCAAGGGTCTGATGCAGAGGTTCGACGCTCTCACCAACGGAGCACAACAGAGGATGCTCGATTTGGAGCAGGCTATGAAGGTTAGTACACGAAGGTTAACCCTAACGATGTAAGGTTTGATAATATCTCATCTTTCACTTGTAGCGGATTCGATTCCTGTAGAATACAATAATAGGTATTCATGACTGTGTTTGTACTGATCTGGACGTTACAGCATTATATATAATACATTAATCGCATTTCAGTCTGTCTATTGGTAGAGCAATAGGCGCCGTGTGTTGTGTGTTCCGGCATAGAATAGGCGTTTAGACGCAGCTCTATTTTCTCTGCGCTTTTTAGTTTTTGTTTATCGTAAACATAAATATCAACTCTTAACTGCCGTAACGTAATGTCATAAAATTCAAATTATAGACATACAATTACAGTTGCAAAATGAATCCTATGATCTTTTATACTAGATCGAATTTCTTTTGCAAAGGTGGCGAAACAATTCGAAGAACAACTCCAACCTCTGGTGGAATGGTTGAGCCTCACGGAACGCAAGGTGAAGGCGCTCGAATTAGTGCCCACCGATGAGGAGAAGATACAGCAGAAGATCAGAGAGCACAAGGTAGGTGTATAGCATTTTACTTCTAGAAGCTGCCTGATCAAATTTTACTTGTAGGTAACAAGTAAAATCTGATTAGATAAATTCTAGGAATTCTCCTTCAAGGGGCTCCCTACATTTACTACTTTGTAAAAGCTAAATACATCTATTCCATGTCTGATTAATGTGTGAAACTGTTTCACTTTTTTTTTTCATCAATTAATACTGAAAATCAATTTACCTCTTTAATTTAAAAAAAATCATCTTTACAAGTCCCATCTCTTTTGAAATAAAATGAATTAATTTCGGTAACTTTAAGAAAAACTTTTGGAAAAGACAAGTAGAATTAATCCTTTTTCTAAATGGTGGTCTGTTTTAAAATAAAAAAAATGTATATATATTCGAACAAGCCCGTTCAATTTTTCAATTTTTAACGTGATTATTTTTTTTACAGATAATACACGACGACATCCTCTCCAAACAGCCACCGTTCAAACAGCTGACAGAGACGGCATCTATCCTCATGGGTCTGGTTGGAGACGACGAGGCCACCGCGCTGGCTGACAGACTGCAGGCCGCCACTGATAGGTACTTTCTTTTGAATTTACCCAATTGATCAAAAAGAAGATTAATATTTTTCTGATGTTCGGATCAGGATTTATGGAATTTCATACGTACCTTGGAATGACAAACTAATTGAAAGATTACTGATAGATTGATGAAATGAAATCGAGTTTATTTGCAGTAAAAAGTGAAGTTTACTTTATCCGAGTAGTAAGTGCTTTATATTATTCTCAATTTCGTGTATAATAAAGTATATATCATATATGTGTAAATATATTTGTTATTCATATATATTTATTCGTTTATATATGCCATTTTAGTATGTATGTATATCAATAATTAGGAGTACCGCATTCGAGTATTCTGACACTTCCCTATGGTTGACTGGGAGAGAATGCTTTTAGCATTAAGTCCGCCATGTACACATATTTGTACTAATGAATAAAAAAAATTATTAACATAGGTCCCATAGTGTTAAATTTGGCACCATAAATAGTCGATGAAATGAATGGATTTAATAAATTTGGTGTCGTTAAGTTAGCCTTAGTAATTCAAGTATGGAAGGCTTCACGACAACTGTAGGTAAGGAATAAAGCAGCTATAATCGATCCGTATCCTTGGCAAATCAGAAACTTATGGGCATAGTGGAATATCAGAACATAAGGTTCGTAGAAATGTCTCCCATTTTTGTGACGGTGAATGTGTTCTAACTTTAGTGCTGTTCATATCTATAGTTGACGATTAGCCAAGTGGATCTTGCCTTTCTACCATGTGGATCGTCGACTTGTTTTCCATTTAACGTTGTATGAGGCCTTCCTTTATAATGAAGGCAACCTAGAATCCCTATGTCAAAGGACAACGAGTAATTATATTACATACTAGCTCACTTTTTACTCGCTACTTCACACGCGTAGATTTCAGAAGAAACTCAGTGAAATAAATTCTTCTTAATAGCGTATCAAAATAAAACATAAATCGGTTTTAAGTTATCCCTTCAGAAACTTAACAGAGGAAAGAGTATTCAATTTCATGCAGTAGATTTTGCGTGATGAAAATATATTTACAAAAAAATATTGTTTTATCATCTATTGGTTTTAATAAGACCCTCATATTAGCTTTTTTCAAATATCTCCCATGTACAAAAATCGTTTAAGTTCCAAGTTTACAGTCCCTTGTAATATAAATACTTCTAATACCATTTGTGTTTTCCCTAAACAGATACCAGACTCTGGTAGACCACAGCCTGAACATCGGCACCCTGCTGGACAGTTCCCGCAAGGGTCTGAGGCACCTCGTCCTCACGTACCAAGATCTCTCCGCGTGGATGGACGGCATGGAACAGTATCTTGCCAAGAGAAAGGTCCTGCCCGTACATATGGAGAAACTGCTCCGGCAGATGGACGAGCTCGCAGTAAGTGAACTTTAATTCAACTATAATAGGGTCTAATTTTAATTACGACTGCTGTAGTTATGGCCTAATAGTAATGGAAGTATTCATAATACAAAGGAGCGAGAATAAGTTAATTTGATTTAAAAAAAATTTAAGAGACTTCAGAACTTATCCCCACCTCCCCTCTCTTTTCAACAGGAGAAAACTGAAGAGATAGCTGCCAAACAAGAAGCCGTGGACAGCACAGTCGAGTCAGGGTTGGAGCTGATGAAGCACATCTCAGGAGACGAGGCCCTTCAACTCAAGGACAAGCTGGACGCACTGCAGCGCCGGTACAACGACCTGACGAGCCGAGGGGCGGAACTGTTGCGAGTGGCGACCGAGACTCTGCCACTTGTGCAGCAACTGTATAACAGTCATGGAAAGTGAGTTATGAATCTGTAATATTTAAAGAAATCACAATATGAAAGAGGAAAGATTTTTGTTTTTTTTTTTTTTTGTAAGGACATAATTTCAAAATATTTAATCTATTTTAAAAATTCTTTCACATGTAGAAAAGTATATTATTATTCAATACCATGGAATCTATTTTATTTAAAAAAAAATGAGATCTATCTATATACCTGTGTAAAGTCAGGACGAGTCGCTATCTACATATGATCACAGATCACAGATCACCTACTATTTATCAATCTAGAAAAATAAATTGTCTATTATCACAGACAAAGATGGTTAGTTTATTTGAAATCTTTTTTTTAATTCCTCTACTAACAGTACGCATGTTTAAAAGCTCTAAAATTAACTATCCTGTTCTGTTCGTACCATTCAACAGGTTATAAGCCCAGAACGTTTTCTCTATCGCGTCCTCTTTCTTAGGTTTAATCCACCCCCTGCCTCCCTCCCCCCTCCAATAATCATAATCTAACATCCTCGTTAAACGAGGAGAGATTCATACCCAACAGTGGGAAGTTACTATATTTTATACACAATGAATATCGTTTGTTCTGTAGACTGACTGACTGGATGAGTGGCGCGGAATCGTGCCTACAGTCAGTGGAACCACGCGAAGAAGACATCTTGAGACTGGAGGCTGATCTCCAGGAGTTCCGGCCTGTACTCGACAACATCAACCTCATCGGGCCCCAGCTTTGTCAGGTAATTAATCTAATTCGAGAGTCTCATCCACATTAATTTAAATTTTTCCATTAATATTTTAATATACAATATTCAAATTAACTGATTATAAAACAAAACAAACCTTGGTCATGCAATAATTTTAAATATATTTAATATACAAAAATTAATAGTATTATATTAACTGACTGATTTCAAAACAGTAATTATTTAAGCTATGATAGTTTCTTCTCGCTCGTAATAACTTTTCGAAACTGCATTTAAAACTTGACAAAAATGATGAATTAAAACTTGCTTGTAAACCAGTCCTGTTAAATCAAACATTAATTGTACTTCAACTTGCTTATGTCTTCGTTGTTAGATATCGCCGGGAGAGGGCGCCACACACATTGAAGGCATCGTGACCCGTGACAACCGTCGGTTCGATGCTATCGCAGAACAAATACAGAGGAAGGCGGAGAGGCTCCTGCTGAGCAAGAAGGTAAGGATTTGTTATCATTGTTGTTAAGATTGAAAGAATATTATAGAGTTGTGTAGAAAACACATATTAAATTTACAATATTCATAAAAATGTCTTTTTTTCCTTTGATATTTTGAATTTAAATTCCCAATTTGTATGAAAATTATAAAAGCAAATCTAGTCTATATGCAGTAAATATGAATACATTTATACGAATTGTTCTTGTGGCTATCTATAGAAAAGACCTAAGTTTAGAACTGCACTATAAATACCTGAAATGATGATACTAAAATCAATAACACTTTTGCTTAATGAATATTTACGTTACAGCGTTCGCTAGAAGTAGTCGGCGATATGGAGGAAGCGATTGAGTGGCTCAGAGCCGCAGACGCTCAACTCCGAGACGCTGAGCCGCCGAGCAGTACTCCTGCGAGAGTTCGCGCTCAACTTAAACAAATGCGGCCGCTTAATGACGATGTCGCCGCTCAGAGAGTCCGCGTCAGAGATCTACTCAGTCAAGCTAAGAAGGTATGTGTCTAATGAAAGTATAGCCGGTGAGTGTATACTCAACTTGAGCAATAGCGGTTGCTCAATGTTGACATTCCTGTTCATAGTACGCGTCTGGGATCTCCTCAGTCAAACTAAGAAGATACGAGTATGTTTGTAAATAACATTCGATGAAAATAGCTTCAGTGAGTGTAAACTCAACTTGAGCATTAGTGGCTGCTCAATAACGATATCTCCATTTCCGCTTAAAGAATTCTTGTTAGTTATTTACTCACTCGAGCTAAAAAGATGGTGCCGGTATTCGCTAGAAGTAATCGGTGACGTGAAGGAGTCGACTGAGTCTCTTTGCTGAGTACGCGCTCAATACAGGTAGTAGCGGTTACTCAATAATAACATTGTCATTCAGTGTCTGTTTTAGACATTAATTAAGTCAAACAAAAAAGATATAATTTAAGTTACTTGTAGTCAGTGATCTACTTCTAGATAGATCACTTCTAAACTTCATCACTAACACAGGTTTTTTTAATGGATGGTAATGGAATGGTTACCCCGCCTGCGCTATCCGTGTATTTGTGGAGTACCAGTGAGGGATGATAAAGCAGGTCAGTTGGCCCATCGTGACGAATTCAACAACAAATTAATCACAACGGTTTCCAGGAGGAACCTCGTGGAGGTTGACCTGGTAAGGTGTATTGATAATGTCCATGACTAAGATCCCTGGTACCCTTGTCAGGTGTTGCGCGAGTGCCAGTCGTCGGAGGAGACGGGCGTGATCCGCGCGCGCAGCGAGGAGCTGCGCGAGGTGATGGAGGAGGTGGGGCAGCTCGCCGCCGACCGCCTCGCCGCGCTCGAGCACGCGCTGCCGCTCGCCGAGCACTTCGCCGACACGCACCACGGGTACCGGCCTTGCATTCACTTATACATATTTTTTTTTGATGGGTGAAATTGATATGGTAACCCCGCCTGCGCTAACGGGATACGCTGGCGGAGCACCAGTGAAGGGTGATAGAGGAGAATGAAAACAGGCCAGTTAGCCCATCATGATGAATTCATCAGGAATTAACCATGATAGTTTCCAGGGAGAACAGCGAGGAGGTCGACCTGGTTGGGTATATTGCTAGCAATGGAATTCTCAGTCTCCATTACTGACAATCCCTTTCCCCCCAATGGGTAGATACATATTAGGTTATACCAAAATGTACACAGGCGGACATACCCCTTAACCACTTAGGCATCTCGAACGAGACCCTCTTATGCATCAAATATGTTCCGATTTACACTATCCCGAGTACCTCTCGCCACTTGTAAATATTATGTTTATATTTTTATCTGGAACGATACCTTCTCGCCCGTTTGTATTCCATAGAGCTCAGTATATATTTATTGTATGCTCGTTCAGATTTAGTGCGCCAGTTGATCTAATTTCACAGAAAAACCCTCGCATTAAGTGGTTAAAGGGATTACATCCAGTCAACTTCAAGAACCCGAAAAGAAAGTATTTATAGGGTTAACATAAAAAGTATAACAACTAAGGTGCAAAATTAATACTTTCATTAATAAAAATATATACATATGCATATAAATATATACGAGGTCTGTCCGGAAAGTTCGTATAAAAGTGTTCTGGAATGCGAGAAAGAGGAGTGGGGAGGCCAGGTAAGCGCAGGACCCCTTATGTCCCTAACAATGCTTCAGTTCTGGTCTGACCGCCGTGCGGTGCGAACTGGCTTGTCACGCCATCTGTGAAGTTACCTCTTAACGAAACCCCGTCGGCATGGAGCCCGCTTCCGTTGAAGAGCAGCGCGTCGTAATCAAGTTTCTCTCGAAACTCGGCAAGAATGGCCGTGAAATTTTTGCCGATCTCAGAACAGTTTATGGGGATGATGCTGTGAAGGAACCAACCGTCCACAAGTGGCTAAAAAGATTCAGAGAGGGCCGAGAAAGCGTTCAAGATGACCCACGTTCAGGACGTCCTTCCACTTCACATTCCGACGAAAACGTGGAAAGAATTCGAACTTGTGTTAATGGGGACCGTCGTTTAACGGTCAGACAGGTGGCTGAAGAGCTTAATTTGGGCAAAACCGTGGTCCACGAAATTCTAAGAAACGAACTTCAAATGAAAAAAATTTGCGCCAAGATCGTTCCGTGAGTTTTTGAGTAAAAATTCCATTACGGTGACCGAACACCCCCCCTATTCGCCGGATTTGGCCCCGTGTGACTTCTTCTTGTTCCCAAAAACCAAATTGGTACTTCGGGGGCGGCATTTGGGGGACATAAATGAGATAAAAAAAGCTACGACGGGGCAGCTGAGAAACCTACAACCAGAGGACTTTCAAGGAGCCTTCTCACAGTGGAAACGGCGTTGGCACAAGTGCATTATGTCACAGGGGGAGTACTTTGAAGGGGATAAAATTGATTTACCTGAATAATTGTAAAATAAAATTTTTAAAAAACTTTTATACGTACTTTCCGGACAAACCTCGTACATATAGATACACATATATACATAAGTATATATAAACATAGAATAACTATTCATTATTGCGCCATTCTTGTATCATTTGGGAGGTAATTCCAAAATCTTATGTTTCACTTGCCATATTTGTTATATTTGTTGTACTCGTAAGCTGCATAAGATCGAGATTTTTTAAATCAATTTTGCATAGATGTTCGGTTTTGATGCCAATACAATATGCAATACTCAATATGATAAAATCTTCAAAATGGCCGCCGTCACAAAATGGCGGATGATGTATATTGTCAGCTACATTAATATAGGTATCAAATGAAAAACTTGTAGAGAGTAGCTAACGATGAAATAAATGACATTTTAAATTGAAGACAGTCATAAGATAGTGGATGACGGATTCGTGGATTACTTATTTTAAAATAGACTTCTTTAATATGAAGATGGAATGGTGCACCGACTTGCACTATCGCTATATGCTGACGGGGCATCAGTGGAAGGTGAAAGGATGCGAATATGACATTAAATGATTATAATAAAATGGTAACCCTGTCTGCACTATCGATATCTGCTAATGGGGTACATGATATGTAAAGTCAAGTTTGTTGACCCATTCTGCATACTACGAAGATTGTAATCCTCTGTTTCCTTGTATTGAAGAATAGACTTAATGTCAAGGTGCTAACGAATAAAATACATTGCAGTTTGTCGTCATGGCTGGACGATATGGAGAAACAGATCGAGATGCTGGCTATGCCGGCGCTCAGGCCCGAGCAGATCGTGCAGCAGCAAGACAAAAATGAGGTCAGTGTACACTTACCCTTACGCTATGACCTACTTTGAGCACTTCGATTATCCATTGTCATTAGTTAATAAATGTACTTCAGAAGAATATAATTTCGTCACTTTGAAACGTTTACCAGAGGGAGACTTTGTACAAAAGTCAATTGCTTGGGTCTGTCCCATTCATGTTTCAACCGTGGAGCAGTTGTGTTTGCATGGCTGTATTTCGGTTTGAAGGGTGGGATATGGCGTGAATTTACTGGGTACAGAGGAATAACACCTGAGTCCTCAGGAATGGCAACGCATGGGGGGGTATCATATGCGAAACAGTATACTCTGTTATGTCCATGGTACTATAGGCGACGGTTACCACTTTCCATCAGGTGGGCTGTCAGCTTGTTTGCCATTCTAAGTTGTATAAAAAAAAAGTTTATTCTATAATTATATAAATATATATTGTTGTGTAGATGTTGCAATCATCGATCGCCGGGCACAAGCCTCTAGTCGACAAACTGGTGAAGACTGGCGAAGCACTCGCGCGCCTCGTCGGTGAAGAAGACGCAGTGAAGGTTCAAGATATTGTGGAGAATGACTGCGAGCGATACAACGCATTACGGGCCGAGCTCCGACAGAGACAGCAGGAGTTGGAACAGGTGAGTGAGTGAGATAGAGATACGAAGGAAGAAGGTCATCTTGGCCTCAAAAACCGTCTAAAATTGTAATGATTTTTATTTAAAAAGTAAACTGCTGAACCGATTTTGTAAAAATTTCTATGATATCAAGCTATATATTTAGAAATTGGGCTTTTCAGATAAAAAAAAATCCAAATCGTTTTACTTTAAACTAATGGGGTTATGAGGTAACAAACAGAAAAAATATAATCGAATTGTTTTGTAATGTTATCTTTCAATTTATGGTTACACTCTCTAATTCGACTCTTGATGTTCACAAATTTAACCCATCAATTTCTTATACATACTTTCACATATAAAATTTGTAACAATTTTATCGTATATGCTAACGTTCGTGTGTCGTTCACAGGCGTTACAAGAGTCGTCGCAGTTCTCTGACAAGCTGGAGGGCATGCTGCGCGCGCTCGCCGGCACTGCCGACCTGCTGCAGCGAGCGGAGCCCGTCTCTGCACACCCGCCTAAGATACAGTGCGTATATTTATTTACTTCTGGATACATTAATGCTTTAATATTACATATTACTATACATATTAATCCTACGCCAATTAATTATACCCACCAATAAAATATAACGTAGTACACAACACATACTATGTACTACGAAGTACACAGTATATACTTTCTATGTATTCTACAGAACACAGTATATACTGTGTATTTTTTTAATGAATGATAATGGAATGGTAATCTCGCCTGTGCTAAAAGTATACGCTGGTACTAGTGAGGTATGATAGGTAAGGATGAAAAGACACGTCAGTTAGCCCATCGTGAAATTCAATACGATGATTTTCAAGGGTGCCATGTAGAGGTCGACCTGACAGGGTATATATTGCGAACATTGGGATTCCCCCCCCCCCCCCTCCATACTGTGTATTGTACACGTTATCAAATTAATATATTTTTTTTCATGCCGCACTGTTTACTGTGTTAAAATATAGAATGCGAACAATCAAACTGAACTAAAATTACAGTCAATAAATTGATACAAAATACAAAGAGAATATAAATACAAAAGAGACATAAAAAAATGTTTTTACCGGCCAGTCGTTAACTATAATATTTGTAAAAGTAATACAATGCATTAAATTGTTTATTTCCATACGTGCATCAGGGACCAGATCGAGGAGAACAACGCGCTGGCGGAAGACTTGGAAAAGCGGCAGGAGGCGTACGACGCTGTACAGCGCGCCGCCTCCGACGTCATCAGCAAGGCCAACAAGAGCGACCCCGCCGTGCGGGACATACGCAACAAGCTCGACAAGTTGCACAAGTATGTACCGACTAGCTTTTACCCGTGATTTCGTCGACGTGGATATGGTCACTGATTGAAAGGTCGAAGGACTACATGAAAGACCAATGGACCGCTTGTTAGGTCCAAATTTGTCGTCAAAATATATTAATAATTAAAAGGGATATTTGTGTGCAAAATTATGTCCGTCTTCTTTTCGGTTTTTTGTCCAAGTCCTTTTTTTTTTGTCCCGAGCCATCAGTTTTGATTATAGAATGTCTTAGTAGCCAGCGAGAACACCGGTCAAATATGCCACAATACTGATCTTTATTTTGTTTTTATAACACTGGGTTGGCAAACGAGTATATGGCCCACCTGATGGTAAGTGGTTACCGTAGCCTATGAACGCCTGCAATATTTGTAGTCTCTTGGAAAAATCTCGACGGAATTTTTAAAATGGGTTGAACATTTTTTTTTAAGTTTATCCATTTCAAATAACGCTACTATAAATTTCAGTTGTAACTTATTTAATCAATAGACTAAATTGTTATAATAGACAATTCACTGCCCCATTTTTGGCGTTTATTATTATTTTTTTTTACTATTATTTCTTACATTATTCCACCAGACTATGGGATGACGTACAAAAGGCCACGAACGACCGTGGACAGTCGCTGGACAGCGCGCTGGAGGTCGCCCGCAAGTTCTGGCAGCAACTCAACGCCGTGATGGCCACCCTGGCCGAGTTAGAAGACACCCTCACCGCTCAGCCACCGCCTGCAGCACAACCCAGAGCCATCCAAGCTCAACAAGTAGCCTTACAGGAGATCAGGCACGAGATCGACCATACTAAACCTGAGGTATGTTATATTTGTTTTTTACAAAGCTCCATATAACATCTCAGAATTATCATTCCTTTATTATTAATAGGTTAAAAAATACCATACGCTAACAAATGATTTCCAAATACAAGATTATGCTTTAAAAATATTTTTTTAAATATCGGATATTAGTCTCTGTACGTATAGAGAAACGAGAAGAAATCAAAAGAGATCACTTTAAATCCTTTAGTATCATTTTTGTGTAAAGCTTTTGTAATAATTGACTGATAGAGAATGCCATCAGGCATTAAGTCCGCCCTATATTTTATTAAGTGCAGATAAACGTAGCTATCTGAATAGCATGATATTTTTAGTACGGGGATATCGTCAAGCTAACCTATTCATGCCTTACTAATTCCTTAGGTGGAGAAAGTCCGCAAGACTGGTTCAACCCTGATGTCGCTATGCGGTGAACCCGACAAACCAGAAGTCAAGAAGCACATGGAAGACCTGGACAACGCCTGGGACAACATCACGGCGTTGTACGCGAGACGGGAAGAGAACCTGATTGACGCTATGGAGAAAGCTATGGAGTTCCATGACACTTTACAAGTAATTAATACTTAATTAATAATTACTTTTTAATAATGACAATAAAGTGTTTTTTTTTTTTATTATTTTTAACAGAAAAAAATCTTATGCCTTTTTAGAAGAACTTTAATGGGTGCTTATGGTGATAATGGTATATAACGGTCAGTTTTGCTAACAAACCCCTTATTCTCCTAGAATCTCCAAGAGTTCCTGGACACCGCTGAGGATAAGTTCTCACGCATGGGTCCTCTGGGCTCCGACATCGACGCCGTCAAGCGACAGATCGCTCAGCTAGCCAACTTCAAACAGGAGGTCGATCCACACATGGTCAAGGTGGAAGCGCTTAACAGGTATATATTGTATTATATGAGTCTATCTACATGTCAGATCAATTAGGAGATAGGCATAGAGCTGCCTAATAAATAAAAAAATAAAAAAAACTTTCAAATGTATGTCTATAAAAACATTTTAAATTTTTTCCTCTTTCACGATTTCATTACCAGATTCCGAAAAGTTATTATTAGGTAAAAGAAACCAAGTAACATACTGAATACAACCAAGACAATTTAAACAGAAACCATTTAGAAATAATTATTTCCTAAATTGGATCGACTGAGAATAGAATCCACATGATTTTCATCTAAATAGATTGAAACGTATTTGTAACGCGGAATAATAATTTTACAATAGCATATCAATCATTAACTGTCCACTGTTGAACATAGGACCTCCCCATAAAGGGGGGAGGGGTGTATAATAATAATAAATAAATAATTAGAATAAGTTTCTATGGTGATGGTTAATAACAATACAATAGTAATTACCAATTTAATTACCCTGTAACCTAATCGTATTTTCTAAAATACATTGTAGATCTCCCCCGTCACTGACATTGCACAAGCTAACAAGAACAAATATTATGTGATTCTATAGACTGACAGTCAGCGATACCAAGCTGACTATAAACTAAGTTTATAGTCAGCTTGCACTAAATTTAGAAAATTTACAAACAAAAATGTACCTTATAATTTACATTGCAAAATTCTTGTTTTAATGTCATAATTTTATTTTTCAATGCAATTGAATCTCCTGTATCAACTGTCGTAGCACAACCTAACAAGTACAAAAACCGGGAATGTTTTCCTTTAGACTGATAGTCAGCAATGACTGCTGATTAAAAACTGACAGTCAGAAATTTGAAAATAGAACTAGCACAATTTTGAAAAGGATTTATTTATAAATTAACAATTTATCTAAGCTAACTAAGCTGACTATATAATCAATGTCAGTTGCCTGTATCCTGACTGTCAGTCACCAGTCGAGTACCCACGTAACACCTAACTAATCGTGTCTTTTTTTATGCGTTACCCCGTGGATTGGAATCGTGCAGGAGTTTGATGAGGCAAGAATATTACCTTATTTCAGTGTGCCGCTTATGTTGTGTAGAATATTGTAGTTAGATTTGAACCTATTTAACATAGTCATAAAGTACATTTTGCTCCAGATGTATAAAAGAAAACATTAGAATTTACTAAATAAATTTGGATTTTGGACACAATATCATTGATTTTTTTTTAGAAATATAATATATGTCTAAAATTAATGTCATATGTTAATTTAATAATATCTGGAGCAATATTTAAATTAATAATAATAATAACGCATGTTTGTAGCTTACTTCGTATATTAGGCAAAAGCACTGATAGACAGTTGTCTTTATACGTATATGAATATTGTAATTCCAATATTTTTTTATTCCATAAATTTTGTATTTATAATCTGCCTCTGTAATGTTCTTGTTATGTACTGAGTTTTATAAACACTGCTTTATTAATATAGCTGTAAACGCTGTAAAGGCGAAAGTTATATTCTCATGATCTTTCTCCATTCGACTTAAAAATATATATAAATACATTTTACATCGGTAACTTTACGATGAATGGTTGCAAGATGATGAATTCCTAATACAAACTATGAGAATACGACATCGTCTTCACAAATCGAAAACAAAAACGAAAATTGTAACAAGCAAGTCACGTTGCAGACAAGCCCAAGAACTGACGGAGCGTACATCGTCCGAGCAAGCGGCCGCCATCAAGCAACCGCTGACTGAAGTGAACACGCGCTGGTCGACCCTCCTTAGGGGTATGGTGGAACGCCAGCAGCAGCTGGAGAGAGCTCTGCTGAGACTTGGGCAACTGCAGCACGCGTTGCAGGAACTCCTCACCTGGATACAGAACACCTGCGATACCCTTGACACCCTGCGCCCTGTAAGTATCTTTTATGCAATATGGAAAGAGATCAAGTATCAAGATAACTGAGTATATCTTCACAACAGAGGTATCTAGCCTAAACTTGATAATTACAATGTACGCATTAATTAAATGTACGCATACTCTCACTCTGAGTCTCTCTGCTTATATTTTTGCCGTCTCTAAGTTTAACTTGATTAAAATGTATGCATCTTATTATTATAGGTGGCCGGCGATCCCCAAATCTTGGAAGTGGAACTTGCCAAGCTCAAGGTGTTGGTGAACGACATCGCGGCGCACCAGGCCAGTGTCGACACGCTCAACGAGGCCGGCGCGCAGATCGTGCAGCAGGGTACGGGTATGTGCTCGCGGCTTGTGCTTTTATACCATCGTAACTTTCTATTAATTTCATATTTACAGCATTACTAGTTTACCCACGACTGTTTCATTCCTCTAAGATTTTATTGGTTTTTAATCGACCAATTTCATTAAAATCGGTTCCAATGTTCGTACCCTCAGATGCCATCAACATGTTGTTATTAATTTACAAGTGACTGTGTTACCATCAACATGTTATCATCTCGGCAACACACTGTATTGTCATAAATATGTTGTCATCAACATGTTGTCATTAATTATACAACATGTGGTGTTACTATCAACATGTTTTTAACAACCTTGCAATACGCTCTGTTGTTATCAACTCTGTTACATGTTATGTTGCCGTTAACATGTTGTCAATAACTATGCAACGTGTGATGTTGTTATCGACATGTTTTTAACAACCTTGCAGGACGCTCTGTTGCCATAAACATATTGTCATGAACTGTGTAACACATTGTGTTGTCATCAACATGTCATGATAAAGTATAGATTTACATAAGTGATCTCACTCACGCATCTATCGTTCTATATACAAATCGTGCGTCATGCACTAATGCTTTACGCTTTGTGTGTTCGTGTGTCGTGTTTTTCGTACATAATCTTATATTTTAATTTGGCCATTGTCATTGTCGTCGTTTTCTGAGTATCATTATTAGCTATTGTATTTATGTATAATTTGTTTTTTGCCACATTTAGTGAACAATTTTGACATTTTAATTGGTCATAAAAAATATGACAAAATAAAAATAATTAACAATTATATGTACTCAATTTTAAAAATAAGAGTGATAAAGAAATGCCAAGAATAATAAGTTTGTCCTCGTCATTTGATTACATTATACCTTTATATTATTTAATAATTACAATCTAGTCGTTATTTAATAATTACAACAAATTACAAATATTTATGTTTTTGTATTCTTTTTTTCTAGTGTTCTATTATAAAAAAAATATGCGATGTTTATCGACTAAATACGAAAAGTATAAAAGACAGATTATGCATACATTATTTCAATTACAAATAACGTTTAACATCTAATAAATCAATCTAATTAATGTTATCTTAGATAGATAGATACTCTTTATTGTTTCCTCCAAAAGATTACAATAGTAAACTTATTATAGATACAAACAATTACAAGAATCTTACTGATATATATAATCATGGTATGTCTCTTTTGATAGAATTAAACTTTAATTTGAAAGGTAATCAAAAGATATTGATAATATTTATGAATAAAATGAAAATGTATATGAAGCTCTATAGGCGACGGTTACCACTTTCCATCAGGTGGGCCGTCAGCTTGTTTGCCATTCTAAGTTGTATAAAAAAAAAAACATAAAACATTAAACTAATTCTTATGATAAATCTATTGTTATTGTTAAAAATTTTATATTTTTATTTCGATTCATTAACCTTAGTAAATTACGTATTTTTTATATAACAGCAATTTTATAAAATTTAACAAACAACATGGAAAGAATAAAAAAAAATTAAATATGACAAGTCAAGAGTTAATATTGTCATCACAGAATATAAATAATATCTTGGAAAATACTCTTAAACTCAACAGGTACAGAGGAAGCGGGTGAAACAGCTGAAAAGTTGGCAACACTGAATAGGAAATGGCGTGAACTGCAGCAGAAAGCCAGAGACCGCCAGACGGAGCTCGAGGATGCTCTAAGAGAGGCCCAGAGGTAAAAAATATATATTTTTCATAAAGTATGAACTAATCTGCTTCGAATATTCTTATTTCTTCATGACCTTTCTTCATCTTGAATGGCAACTCAAGTTATTCGGGCTTCCTATTTGAATTCATCTTACGTGAATTTGTGTCATTGTTGATTGATATTTTGAAGCAGTACATATGTGTTTTAAGAGATTTTTTTTTTTTTATATATAAAGAATGTGCCTACAAAAGTACTTCAATTATATCAATTTTTTTTTTATTCTAAAAATTAAATTACTCAACAGATTTCGATAAAATATGTATGGAACCAATCTGTGAATATATCCTTTCAGATAAGAAAATAATTTTCCAAATCGATATAGAACTAACGGAGTTATATACGTTTTTTGAGAGTTTACGAGAGAGAGAGAATACGAATTTTGAGAGTCTGCTTCTTTTTGAAGGTTGTTCATAAAAAAGTTTACTTTGACAGAAAAATCATGATCTATATTCTTTACAGCTTCAATGCCGAGATTGGCGATCTTCTATCGTGGCTCTCCGAAGTGGACGGCGTTATCGCTGCTTCTAAACCAGTCGGCGGTCTGCCCGAGACTGCTTCCGAACAGCTCGAGAGATTCATGGTAAGATCACGGGAAATGTTATGGGGCGGAGGAATGTCAGTAATCTACTAACTATCAGGCATTAAAACACTGTAGCTTATACAGTGTATAGAACTGTGTATAACTTTTTTTTTTATTGCTATATCTTGTTTTTTTTTTTCAATATGGGTTTGTGCCTGCCTCGCCTAATGAGAGTGAGACCTACAATGGAGCGCGCTCACCCAAAAATACTTATTTGTCATAGACTTGAAGAGTCCCAGGATTTTAAAAACTTCACTGTATACGAATCAAAATAGGGTTTGTTATTTATAAACCGCTGGTAATCATCATCATATTAGACTTTAACTGTCCACTACTGGACAAAAGCCTCCTCCTTAGGGGGTGTTGCTAGTAGATGTAATTAGGCTTTGAAGATGTTTTAAGAAGGACGCTATTGCCTATCCTTCGCTGTTTAGTCGCTCCGTAAGGCCTGTGAAGATCCCAGGAAGCTTCTGTGCTTCTGGGCGGAACTAGGTTGGCTATACTAGCCACGACTCATACGCACAACGGTCCAAATTAGAGGCTAAGCGCGGAAAATGTCCTATTCACATTCACACATTCACATCATTCGCCCTCTCTTAGTCGCCTCTTACGACACTCACGGGAAGGAAGTGGTGGCCTATTCTATGCCGGGACACACGGCTTATATCCCGGTAATAAACCGATGTAAATGTTTCAATCTATTCATTAAACTCGCCAGATTATGTTAAGCAAATCCAAGTTTATTTAAAAATAAATATGTACATACATAATTATAATAAATGTATTAATTTAACAACAGGAGGTATACAACGAGATCGAAGCCAATCGGCCGAAGGTAGAAGCTGTACTGCAGCAAGGTCAAGAGTACCTCAAACGCCAGGAAAAACCCAACCCAACCTCGCAGCTCCATCACAATCTGAAGACCTTGAAGACCAGATGGGACAGTGTCACCGCCAGGTAACTACACCGTTTTACCTGACTATTAGTAAAAGAAAATAATGTATTTTATACAATTTGACTTAGAAAACTGACGATCCACTTAAATTGATGGAAATAATCGTCGCCTATAGATATGAACATCATCGTGGATGTCACAGAATACACTGTGACGCCTAAAATACATCGTGATCATTATGCACTAAGGGGCGTAAAATAATAATCTAATAATTATTTGTTTTTATCAGATAAACCATATTTTTATATATGTATATATGTATGATAAACCATATAGTATCTTAACCTTATTTTGTCCAACGCCCAATTTGTTTTTTTTTTTTTTGTAGAATCTCTAATCTTAATTTTACTTACCATCTGCCTTTTTTAAACCATATTTTTTAATCTGCCCACGCCTTCTCTGCGTCATCTCAATGATGAATTATATTATCTTATCTCTGGCCCCCTTAATTTTTTCTGAATTTTCTACTGTTTCCCTGAAAGTCTTAAAGGTCCCCAAGAGGGCGTTATCGCTCACATTTAGAACCTATGAGCTAGACATAATGTTAAATTTAAACTCTCTTTTACAGAGCGTCAGACAAGAAGATCAAACTGGAGATAGCGCTGAAAGAAGCGACGGAGTTCCACGACGCGTTGCAAGCATTCGTGGACTGGCTCACCAGCGCTGAGAAGACCCTCACCTCCGCCAAACCCGTCTCCAGGGTCATGGAGACCTTGCTCAGTGAGTATACTATAAGATAGGAGCATATTATTATATCATATTTAGAACCATAATATTACGAGATGTACTTTCAATTTTTTCGATGCATTTGGAATAATAATTTTTTTTTTATATAACATTTTGCATTTAATTTAGTATTTTTCTTTTATACCACTGAGGTGGCAAACAAGCATACGGCCCACCTGATGGTAAGTGGTTACCGTAGCCTATGAACACCTGCAATACCAGAGGTATTACGCGCGCGTTGCCGACCCTGAAGAAACCTCTTTACCCCCCTTTTGAAGAAGCCCATGCTGTAGTCTCTTGGGAAAACCTCGGTAGTTATTCAGCAAATAAAATATACAAAGATTATGTAACTGCATGATTAATAAAATTCCTACTCACTACTTATGAACATCAAGTTTGAATCTAAACATCTGATTTTGCCTAATTTCTATCATAGAAAAATAATGTATATAATATATAAATAAATATTTTTTTTTTTCTAGAATAATTAATAACTTAATTATCTGTACAGTATATATGCACTCTATAGATGATCTAAGAGTTAGGATCGCCTTTCTCTTACATGCCATTTAAATACTGTTAGTGAAATGTGGACACTTCACTGTTCAGTCCAAAAAATGTTTCTAACAACCCTATCAGGGATTACATCATCTGCATCACCATAATTTTTACCTTAACCATTGTAACCTATTTTAAGCAGTCGAAGTCAGTTGTACCAGAGAACTGAATTACAGTTATGAGCATATTATTTTCTTATTGCTATTCAAGTAACGGTGGCGCCCTCTGTATATAGATCAAACAATATTGACGTATATAAAAATCCACAGCCCAAATCGAAGAACACAAGTCCTTCCAAAAGGAGGTGGCCACTCACCGAGAGACGATGCTCCACCTGGACAAGAAGGGTACCCACCTGAAATACTTCAGCCAGAAACAGGATGTGATCCTCATCAAGAATCTGCTCGTCTCCGTGCAGCATAGATGGGAGAGGGTGGTCTCCAAGGCGGCCGAGAGGACGAGAGCCCTCGACCACGGTTTTAAGGAAGCTAAAGAGTTCTCCGATATGTGGTGAGTTACTCGAGACTCGTATACGATTTTAAACCGTATTCCTATAAATATTAAGTTTTAATACATTTGTATACTTAAGTGATTTCCAAAAAAAAATTTTTCTTAACATTTGAAGCTACTGTTTATACATATATGTATACACACATAATATTTACAATGTCAGGAAAGTTTTTAATCACACAGGAAATAATATTTTAAATTGGCATTGTATCTAATATTTAATAATTCCACTTTGATTCTATAATAAATTTAACTGAATGAAATATGTACGTACTTTATGTATTTTATGTATATGTATCCCGCAGGAACAACTTGATGAATTGGCTCACTGACACTGAACAGCAGCTGGATCAACTCAACTCGGAAGCCACAGTCAATGACCCAGAGAAAATCAAACAGAGGTTAGTGTTGTGAATATTAAGCGCGGTAGTTTGTAAAGCCAAGTTATATTTTTTTCTTAAAAATTAATATTTTAAATTAACATTATTAATGTTTATTAATACGTATTAACGTATTATATTATTGTAATAACTATTACAATGCTAAGTTCCTAATTAAAAATGAATTTGTTGAAATTAAATATGTACATATACATGTTGTATTCATAGAAAACTATATACAATTTTAACTTTGTCTCTATATATGTATAACGGGAATTTTATGAACTTACTATGTTTGTCATTTCCGACAATCGACTTCATCCGAAAACCATCTTCAAGCGGAGTACGTTGTAGCGCTTTACGTCACAGAAAAGTGGACTTATGTACATTTAAAATAAAAAACGAAAAAACATTTTAACAATAATGTATACATTTTTTAGAAAAGATTTCTTTTCTTTATACATTTATATTACTAATAATCTTATCTATATTTCGTCACGAACGTTTTATGCGCTACTTATCAATATTTCAAAATAATTAGGGATTTATTTTTTAAATAACCAGGTTACACAAACACCGTGACTTCCAAAAGGCGCTCGCCGCTAAACAGCCCGCCTACGATCAGACCATGAAGACGGGTAAGCAGCTCAAGGACAAAGCGCCCAAGGGCGATGAGAACACGCTCAAGACGATGATAAGCGATCTCAAATCTAAATGGACCACTGTTTGCTCGAAGGCCGTGGACAGGTAAAGTTTGCTTTATTGTCATTATGTAAAAATATTTCCGCGTTGAGATTTGTCTTTTGGCACTTTTACAATCAAAGTATAAAATATTGCGTTAAAAAATAATTTTCATATATTTGAATAATATTATTTATTTAAACAACACTAATACAGTCAATTTTATTTTTGTTATAGATATTAAAATGATTTGATTCCACAAGACTAAATCTATTAAGGCAGTGCCCATATTTTTCGCCTAAAAATCACGTATATTGTTATAAAATAACTTTATTTAATTCCTGAAATGCAATTAAATAAAGTTAGTCTTATTTATTTTAAATACTACTATTAAGATGTTACAAAGTAACAAACTTATTTTTATTGTAATATAAATAATGATTAAAAAAAATCTTTAATATATATCTAACTATATTCATAATCCATAGACAACGCAAACTCGAAGAGGCGCTGCTGTACTCTGGCCAGTTTAAGGACGCGATGTCCGCGCTCCTCGAGTGGCTGAAGAAGCAACAGAAAGAACTTGGCGCAGACTCGCCCGTGCACGGCGACCTCGACACTGTTATGGCTCTCATTGAACAACATAAGGTAATAAATACAAATTTTAACTTATAAAGGGTCTCCATATGTCCATTCTGCTGTATATATGGAGTAGTTGCCATTCCTGAGTAGTATGTCTGTGTGTCCTGTAATTCATTGCCATATTGCCTTCAAACATAACAACGCCAACAACTGCTTCACTGCAGAAACAATTTCCACTCCAGCTTCTCATACTCAGTCTAAGAGTCAATGATTTTGCTAGCAGAGATTATTCTCCTTTTTCAGAAAAATCTCGAAGTAAAATTCAAAATATCTCTATTCATGTAGGTCTAATCCTATAGTATCCTAACAAACCTATTTTAGCTATTAAACTCATTTATCATTTATTTGCAATACATTTTTAATGTATGGCTAAAAAAACTTTCATGTAAGGGACCACATAGAATAGGCCATCCCTTCCTATCCTGTGGATGTTGTAAGAAGTGACTAAGGGAACTTAATGATCAGGGGATGGGCAGCAGCTTCCCTCTTAAAATATCTAAACTGCAGTTCCCAACTAGCCTGCCAAGCATGACAACTACTAGCAGAACTCCTCTTATGGAGTTTAACATTTGAAATAATTCAAGATGTATACGAAAGTGAATAAAATTCATAAATTTTATGAATAAGAATCTAATTAGAATAAAAATATTATCTTCATATTCACGCACGAACACCAAAAGAGACACAGAGTACAGGAGAATAACTCTCGAGTCCTCAGGAATGGCAACGCATGGGGGTATCATGGGCGAAACAGTATACTCTGTTATGTCCATGGTACTGCTCATATCTATAGGCGACAGTTACCACTTTCCGTTAGATGGGCCGTCAGCTTATTTGCCATTTTAAGTTGTATAAAAAAAAGAAACATGACGATTCTTACATTAACCATAAATTTGATGGCTGCAGCAATTCGAAGAGGACCTCCACTCCCGCGAGCAGCAGATGCAGTCGGTGCTGAAGACCGGGCGTGAACTGCAGGCCACGGTACCAGCGGAAGATGCCGCCACCATCCGGCAGCAGTGCAGCGAACTGCAGCGCGCCTGGGACCAGGTGCTCGGCCTCAGCGAGAAGAAGGCTCACAAGCTGGAAGGCGCCCTCAAGGAGGTATGTACTTTCTAATAATCATCTAGGTTTTTTGATGAGCGATGATGGAACAGAATGGGCTACTTTTCCTTTCCCGTGGATGTCGTAAGAGGCGACTAAGAAAACTTAAGGGTAGAAGAATGGGCAGCAGCGTTCTTCTTAAAACATCGCCAAAGATCTAACTGCGATTGCCAACCCACCTGCCAAGCGTGGCAACTAATAACAAAACTCCCCTTATGGGAAAGGCTTATGTCCAGCAGTGGACAGTTAACGGCTGAAATAGTGATAATGACGATGGAATAGTAACCTGAGCTATCGGGTTACGCCACATGCGTCCTTATTATGTAAATCAAAGCCACACCGGCTTTAACACTTTGGTACCAGTCAACCATAAACATAATTGACATTGCAACGTGATAAACAATATCATAATCATAATATATTTATCTTCACCAGGCTGAGAAACTGCACCGCTCCGTCAACATGCTCCTGGAATGGCTCTCCGACGCCGAGACCAAGCTCCGGTTCTCCGGGCAGCTGCCTGAAGGCGACCAGGAGACACTGCAGCAGATCAGGGACCACGAGCGGTTCATATACGAGCTGAAAGAGAAGCAGAAAGACAAGGAGGAGACCATCACGCTAGCACATTCCATACTGGGCAAGGCCCATCCCGACGCGGTCACCGTCATCAAACACTGGATCACTATCATCCAGAGTAGATGGGATGAGGTGAGTTCATATATTTTGGCCGAATTCATATATTTATTTATATGTACTGTACCCGGTGTGACATCCGTAAGCAGTACGTTCATAAATCCTAATTATTATCTATACTTATAATAAATCTGTAGAGAGGTCAATTCTGTACATGAAATATATTTCCAAAATAACTAACAGGGGATGATTAGTGATCGATACTGATGCCAAAAATGCAATCAGTAATTTTTTTGTCTGTCTGTATGTTCGTTATAGAAACAAAAACTACTCGACGGATTTTAACGAAACTTGGTACAATTATTCTTCATACTCCTGGGCAGGTTATAGTATACTTTTCATCACGCTACGATCAATAAGAGCAGAGAAGTGAAAGGGAATGTGTCTGTTATATCAAAACCACTGAACCGTGAGGAAGGACATAGGCTACTTATAATACTAAAAACGACGGAAACGCGGACGAAGTCGCAGGCAACAGCTAGTGTTATAATCAATGTAAAAGAATAGATGGATAGATATTTGTTACTCTTTTATGCAAAAACTATTGAACGGATTTGAATGAAATTTAGTACACGGGTACATACATATAATATAACACACACAACATACATGGGGGAAACACAATTAGGTTATTTCCTAACTTACCTCATAGGATACTTTGTATATTGGCTTACGCAGGCGGAGCCGCAGGAAACAGTTAGTTAATATTCTTTCGCTTAATATAGTTTAGATTAACATAGTTTTTAAGTACACTTACTAACAAAAAATGGATCCAAGTTATCTAAAAATAAATAAACAAATAAAAATTAACTGATATAAAAACTAAGCTATATCTTTTTCATCTCAGATATAGGGAACATCAGGTCGAGTTGATACCGCGTAATATGTTACATAAATAAACAATAAATTCACTTTTACATTTGAAGCAGAGAATAGCTATATGTTATCTCCGTAAGAGATGACTATTCATCTATACTGCTTATACAATAGTAGGAACCAGAGGGAGACTTTTGTACAAAAGTCGATTGCTTGGACACCTCTGTCCCATTCGTGTTTCAACCGTGAAGCAGTTGTGTTTGCATGGCTGTGTTTCGGTTTGAAGGGTGGGATATGGCGTGAATTTACTGGGTACAGAAGAATAACACCGAAGTTCTCAGGAATGGCAACGCATGGGGGGTATCATGGGCGAAACAGTATACTCTGTTATGTCCATGCTACTGCTCATGTCTATAGGCGACAGTTGCCACTTTTCATCAGGTGGGCCGTCTGCTTGTTTGCCAATCTAAGTTGTATAAAAAAAATCCACTGTACAAGACTACATAGGGGGGATTTTGGTAGGAACAAGTGGATTTGGCCAATCTATCTAGCTTTATTTATAACATTAGTAAATATTGTGCACAAAAATGAAGACATGTATGCTTTGTTTTATACATGCTTTACATATATAAAATATATTTGTCAAAACAACGATTATTGAGTAGTTCTTTACCGATAAAATATTAAAAAGAAGTGAATTTATTAATGAATGTAAATAATTGTAAATAAGCGCCCCAGTTGACAATTAGTTATGTGTGGATGTTACACAGGTATGGCAGTGGGCGATGCAGCGCGGCGGCAAGCTAGAGTCGCATATGCAGAGCTTGAAGGACCTCGACTTGGTGTTGGAGGAGCTGCTTAAGTGGCTCATCGGCTTGGAGAGTACTCTGCTTTGTGAGTATATACGTATATTTGGGGTTCTATATGGAATACGGTACATGGGTAGAAAGATAAATTAGTAAATTTAAAAAAAATACAAATCATGGTACCCGTTGATAACGTAGCTCTCTGTAGGCAAAAGATTTTTTAAAACCAGTTAAGTTTTTTTTTTTTAATTTATCCATTATAAATTTAAAAAAAAATTGTTACATTAAATTAATATATTAAGAGGGATTTGTACAAAAGTCGATTGAAGTGGAGTGAAGTGAAGCAGTTGTGTTTGTATGGCTGTGTTTCGGTTTGAAGGGTGGGATATGGCGTGAATTTACTGGGTACAGAGGAATAACACCTGAGTCCTCAGGAATGGCAATGCATGGGGGGGTATCATGGGCGAAACAGTATACTCTGTTATGTCCGTGGTACCGCTCATGTCTATAGGCGACGGTTACCACTTTCCATCAGGTGGGCTGTCTGCTTGATTGCCATTCTAAGTTGTATAAAAAAAATTATAATATTAATTTAGATTAATGACCTTCACCAAATATGGAATAACCCCCTTATTTATAAAAAAACATCAAAGCTCTCATAAAACTATTTTAGCTATTAAATTTCATTTTTTAATAACACATTTAATTTATAAAATTATTTTAGTTTTGTCTCTTTCTTTTGTGCTAAAGTCCCAATTTGAAAGAAAGTGAAAAACAATGTAATAGTTTTAATAGTTTACTAGAACGTTTTACGTTTTTATGGATAAGGGAGTTACAGTTTATTTAAAAAAAAAGATATGTATTGTTTTTATCATCCGTGAATTGATTTTTATTCTTTATTTTCCTTTTTGATGAAAGTGTTTATCTTCAATTGGCCCTATACCTATTCTGAGTACATAATAATACAAAAGTACATATAAGTATGTATATATATTTATATAGAGTAATTCTTTGTTTAGCATTGGAAGCGGAACCTCTGCCAGAATCCATCGAACTGCTGGAAAATCTTATTGAAGACCATAAGGAATTAATGGAACACACGCAGAAGAGGCAGAACGAAGTCGACCGCGTCTGCAAAGCGTACCAGGTCGGTAACAACAAAGTAAAATAAAAGGTTATTGCTGGCTGTGTTTCGGTTTGAAGGGTGGGATATGGCGTGAATTTACAGGGTACAGAGGAATAACTCCTGAGTCCTCAGGAATGGCAACGCATGGGGGGTATCATGGGCGAAACAGTATACTCTGTTATGTACATGGTACTGCTCATGTCTATAGGCGACGGTTACCACTTTCCATCAGGTGGGCCGTTAGCTTGTTTGCCATTCTAAATTGTATAATAAAAAGAAACACAGTGTGGGGCACACGTGCGAAAAAAGTTTGATGTTAAAAAAAAATATGAAAACTTTTATTTTGTAACGTTTATAATTAGTAATATTAAAAAAAAAGATAATAGAAATTCCTAGTAAAAAATATCTAAATTAAAAATTGGGTACCTCCTACTTGGAGTAAATAATGAATTCGGCATTTTGATGCCACTATGTGAATAAAAATAGGACTGGGAGGAAAAATTTCATATATATTTAATATTGTGTAGATTATAGGTTGCCACTTTCCATCAGGTGGGCCGTCAGCTTGTTTGCCATTCTAAGTTGTATAAAAAAAAAAGTTTCGTGCCAGTTTGTTTACATTTTTTTTTTTGAAATTTTTTTATAATCTGTATCTTAGTATAATTTGTACTATTCGAAGTAAGGGTTCTGGTGACTTGTACAGGTTTAACGCCTAGTACAGCCACCAGTTCTCACAAATAATATTGTTAAAATGCTCTGCATGTTATAGATAGTAAGTTCCTTTATTGTTTGTGGTGAGATTTTTTTTTTAACAATACTATTGTAAATGCAGGTCAAGACACAAAGCCAAGGCCGCGAATCAACACCAAGGAAAGTGTCGGCCAAGAGCGCCACGAAGGGCGCACCTGGGTACGTAACAACTCTTATCACCATACTGCCAAGGTTCAATTTTGAATTTAATTTTTTTTATTTGTTCTCTCGTTCATTTCTCATTTTGTTCTCGCGTGTCACGTGTCATGCACATTCATCGCACGCCATCACTGTGACGTCATTGCATGGTGTGTCGCTTCGTACCGTGTACATACAGGCGTGGATCTCAGCACGACCTCAATAGAGACAGATCTGTATCACCCGACTATTACGGCACTAGACGTTACAGGTGTGTTTTTTTTATTTTTAATTTTTTTTTCTACGTTCTTTTCTTTTAAACTTTTCTATATTCAATTGTTTAAATTTCTAACACTATTTGTACTCTTCAATTAAGACGCTCTTCTAAGAGTAATCTAATTCCTGTCGAGTTTTGCGCTTTTTAAGTGATTTAGATTTTTTGCATATATTTTGCAATATCTTTATCAATTTCAACTGATTTTAAGATTTATTCCAGTGTAACATATTTATGTTATTACTGTTAAAGTAGCTAGCTAGCTGCAATAATGCTGCCATTATAATTATTGAAAGAATTATTACGATAGACATGAGCTGTATGGGCAGAGCCCTTTGCCATTTCCTTTTAAATAAATCATAGACTTACAATAACGTACTACATGGATAAACAAAAAAAAAATATTCACTGCGAAAAAAAACCTTTTTTTTTATTTACTCTCCTTTAATACATAACTTATTAATCAAATTATATTCGGCATGTCTATTATATTATAGGTACAGATTAGCTTCGACTTACGATTATAAGAAATAACACTACTCTGTTAAACCTTAAATTTATACAAAAAAGTCTTTATATATTAGTTTTCGACTTAATACAGTTACTTAGCTATTAAAAATAAAAATAGCATTAAAAAATCGCAAGCTTTGACAGGAAATATCGACGTTTTCTGTTCTCTCCAGAAGAGTCCCTTGATATTTAATTTAAATGTTTCTATTGAAAAAATAATTTCTTTAAATGTTTTCATACACCAATTTCAATCATTTAAATTTTTACTGTCACAAAATAATATTTTTATTTTTATACACTTTATTATGATTTATAGTTCTTTAGACAGCAAGATACTTGAATTGTTAATATGTATATGTTTATTAATATATTGGACTTTTTAAATATTGAAATTGGTTACAAAAATATGTCGCATTTTCTCTCGAGAAAATGTTATTGTGTCTTAACTGATGTAATGCTTTTACATTTTAATCTGTATTAGGTATTTTGTCGCTAGAAGGTACATTTTATTTTTATTTTTGTAACTGTAATTTAGAATTATAAAATTTATTAACGTTGTGGCTAAGATTATGAAATAATTAAAGTTCTTAGTCTTAGTGTCGGATAACATTATCTGTATATGCAACGAAATATTTCGTAGCATTATTACTTAGCTTTTTTTTTATCTGTGATATCAAATTATAACCTAAAAACCGTCTAGCGGCAAAACGTGTATAGCTTCGTCCTGCTCTAATACCTTGTAAATGTGGCTTTCTGTCTCGTCCCTATGTCGCACTCGCTTCAACACGGCAGGTCCCGGATACACAGTCGAAGTAGGAGAGGAAGGTTTGAATTAATTTTTCTTAGGATTGTCACCTTTTTTAGGTTTTTAGTCGTAGTTGTAGATGTGTATGCTTTGCATTATTGTAGAATGATGATTGTTTTTTTTATTATTATTATTTATTATAGCATGGTAGTGACGTTTGAATGAAAATAAAAAAAAAATAGTGATATATTTGTATTTTCGTAGATAGAGAATTATTCTTAATCTGCGAGCGTTTAATTATTTTTAATTTGAAGTTTTTTTTCTTCTTGCTTACTTATTGAATGCAGTCGTTTTGGATTCTATTTTAGGTAAATACGTTGATGTATTTTTTACATATTTTTTCTTTCTATATATACTGTACTGTAGGTACAAATTACAAAGTATTTACTTTCAAATAACATTAGACCTTCGGCAACTTATAATGGTGCATAAATGCCAATAAAGACTTGTAGATTTTTTTATTTTTTAAATTTACGAGTACCTATGTTATAGTAATACAATAATCTTACTTTGTTTTAAGATCCTTTAAATTTATTTTTGTTTAATTATGTATATAAATATTGTTAAAATTATTTATTAAAAGAAATTTGTATTTTATAGACAGGAAATGTTTAAAAGAAAAAAATACAAGAAACGCATGGTTCATTTATAACACATTTAGGGTTGCCACTTATAAACTAACTTTTATATTTTCACATTGCAAACTAATTAGCATTAAAATTACGTGCTTATATTATTATTAGAATAAATCAGTTTAAAATAACATTAGCTAGTTGTAATCATACGTAGAATGTTTAACATATTCGCCTGGGCATAAATGTGAGTATATTTTGAGAAAGCATATTAAATGCAACACACACATGCACACGTACGTGCGCACACAAGTACACAAAAATTGTAACAATAGTAACAAAAAAAAATAAACAACAATAAAAGAGCGATATATACAAATTTTTTTACATAACATAATAAAATATACTTTCTCAAAATACTCGCGGGTGGATGGTAACAGTACGTGAACTAACAGCACAGCGACACCGCCACACTAACCAGGTAACGTGCGTACTAACAGTTTGTTACGATACTTTGTTGTAATAATGATGCGTGTGCTCTAGCCGTGTGAGTCCCGGCCGGGACAGTCCGGACCGCGTCCTGCCGCACTACGGACCCAGGTTCCCACCGAAGGGAAGGTAAGTCCACGGCGCGTTTACCCTGTTTCAATTCACTTGGTTCGCCCTCAATCAAGATATATTTATTCATATAAACTTTAGCGCACAGTAAAATTCTATGTACATTTGGCGGACTTAACACCGGACTGTGTTCTCTACCAGTCAACCATTGGGCGAACTGAGAAATACGTAGGCGGTGGATTTTTGAATAAAGGAAAAATAAAGCAATACTTAATAAATTCATATAATATAAACATACACATAATGTTAAATATATACATACAATAAATACATATATACATAAATACAAAAAATATTACTATATAAAACAATTTATTAAACAACTGCAATACAAGAGTAAATAGTAATATATATATATATATATATATATATATATATATATATATATATATAATTCCAAGTCCGTATGTAGCTATTCTGCCGTTCCGGGCAAATTATATTTGCCGCCTTTAGCTGATTTTTAGCATTTCTATTTATTATTGCCGGTGTAGGCAATTTTCCGGTTCACGTGTAAGTGTAAAAAATTGATACAATTTCTAGTTACCCCATAGTTTTATTTATTAAAAATCTTACAAATTATATATTTAGGGATATATTGTTTAATATATTATTAAATTATTATCTACAATATATGTAAAATTTTACTTTATAACATTTTCGTTTTGTTTTTTAAACACCCAAAAATATGGAATAAACAATATTAAAATCTGCTACAAACAAAACCAATTGAATTGAAACATTTATTTCTTAAAAATTATAAAATATTTGGGTTACAATTTAATATTAAGACGAAGTAAGTATTTTCTGAACCCTTCAAACGCTTGTTAGGGTTAATGTACGCTGTTTAATGAATTATTTTCATTGGTCAACGTCATTACAGGCGATGCTTGTGTGTTTATTTATTTTTTTGTTTGTGCTATTTGTGCCAACCCTAGATATAACGGAGTGCCAATTTTAATATAGTATATAGCGAATAGATTTCTTTTTGCATAAGCATGGATGTCGAAATTTGAAACTGCTATTTAGAAGTAAATAGTACAATTACGTATTGTTGCTTTAATATTTTTTTTTATACAACTTAGAATGGCAAACAAGCTGACGGCCCACCTGATGGAAAGTGGTAACCGTCCGTACAGACATGAGCAGTACCATGGACATAACAGAGTATACTGTTTCGCCTATGATACCCCCATGCGTTGCCATTCCTGAGGACTCAGGTGTTATTCCTCTGTACCCAGTAAATTCACGCCATATCCCACCCTTCAAACCGAAACACAGCCATGCAAACACAACTGCTTCACGGTTGAAACACGAATGTTAATCACGAGAAGAAGTCAAAAGTATCTTAGTTACGAAAGTTGAGGAAGGAAGATATATTATATAAAGATTGCCTCTATCTTTATATATATTTTCCTTTTTCAATTTTTCACAATTCACACCTGGTTCTATTTGTCTACCCCGCAATGGACTTGGACCGTGAATATAGAGTTGACAATAATGTGTAAAAATCACATATAAACACATGTATACCATACCCCTATTGTATCTGCCTACCCCAACAAGAAACAGATCTTTGTACCTAATAAAAATCAATTGTTTGTTTACCAGTTAAATTATAAATATTCCGTTTTCAGATATAATTATTTATGTAAAAGAGAATCGTCGACAAAAAGTTTCATCACAAGCAATAAATATTATAGCCTAGAAGCTCATATTTTATTATATGTTATTTAAACAATCTAAAATAAACCTTATGTCTATACAGCAAAGGCGCAGAGCCTGAGTTCCGTTCAGCGAGAGTGAAACAACTGTGGGACAAATGGCGTACAGTGTGGCTGTTAGCGTGGGAGAGACAGAGACGGCTGCACGAGCGTCTCGCTCATTTAAGGGAACTGCAGCGCGTGTCGAACTTCAGCTGGGACGACTGGAGAAAGAGGGTGAGCGACTAAAATTTTTTGTAACTCTAAAAAATATATTTTAACTTGACAATACCTTCTAATTAATTAATTTTTTATAGTACGTTATTAGTTATGAAAACCTATTGAGTCAATTAAAAAAATTATGTACATTGATTGTTACAAGCTGGAAATTTATCCAATTTGATGTTCGGGTGTCAAATGTAACCATATAAGTGATATTTTTAAAAGTAATTATTTATATAATTAAAATAATAGTAGGTATTAATAAACTAGTTAATTACTAGTACCTCTATTTGTTGGTCCTCTGAGCCGGATATTCTGGAATATATTATAATAATACTATTTTAATCAAATATTTAAAATTGTTTCTAATATTGTTTTTAGAACGTAAAATCAAACAGTAATATGGCTTATGCTAATCAATTTTAAGTATATAAATATAAAAACTGAGCCTACATTATAAAAGTTTGATTTATAAATTTTTCAAACCATGAACAAATAATATGAAAATGTGACCAATTGCAAATTAACCTTTGCATTATTGCCAACAGTTCATGAAGTACATGAACCACAAGAAGTCCAGAGTGACTGATCTGTTCCGCAAAATGGACAAGAACAATAACGGCCTCATACCCAGGAACGAGTTCATAGACGGCATCATTGGCACCAGTGAGTAATTATGTACAGTATTCGGTACACGTGCACTTATTGTGGTATAAAGGACAAATCGCCGTACCGTCCAGGCTTAAAATGGGCCGCCCCTTCCTTTTTCGTGGGTGTCGTAAGAGGCGACTGAGGGAACTTTACGGTCGAGGGATAGGCAGCAACGTCTCGCTTAAAACATCACCAAAGGCGAACTGCGGTTGCCAATCCGCCTGCCAAGCGTGATAACTACTAGCAAAACTTCCCTTATAGGGAAGGTCTATGTTCAGAAGTGGACAGTTAACAATTGATATACCTAATAATAAAAAAAAATAGGACAGAATTTAAATCATTAGCTTCCTTTTAAATTGTCATTCGCATTGTGTTTCACGAAAATAGAAACGACTTTAATAGTGAAAAAAAAAGCGGTTTATTTTGATTAAAAACTACACTGAATCGATTTACAAATGACGCAGTTATGAGGAAAAAAACATTAAAAAAATCCAACCGAATCGAGAATCTGCTTCTTTTTGAAGTCGGTTGATAAAAAGGAGAAGAGTGAAGGCTTTGTTACCTAACTGAAATAAATTAGTAATAAAACTTAACCCCCTTGTAATAAAGTTAATTTTCGCCCAGAGTTCGACACGTCCCGCCTGGAGATGGGCGCGGTGGCAGACCTGTTCGACAGGAACGGCAGCGGACTCATAGACTGGGAGGAGTTCATAGCCGCTCTCAGGCCTGACTGGGTAAGTTCTAGCAGACTCCACCATTTGATATACTGTTTTTTATATAGCCGGTTACTACTTTCCATCAGGTGGGCCGTTAGCTTGTTTGCCATTCTAAGTTGTATAAAAAAAAATTACGGGAAATAAAAAAAAAGAGTGATAATAGACAGTATAGGTGGTAAACGATGTTACCGTAGCCTATCGGACTATTATGGACTTAATATATCTAGCCAGTGCTACAATTTTTTTAAATCCACTTATTAATTTATTTAATGATTTTTTTTTCATACAGGTTGAGAGGCGCGGTCCGCCGACCGACGCTGACAAGATCCACGACGAAGTGAAGCGCCTCGTCATGCTGTGCACATGCCGGCAAAAGTTCCGCGTATTCCAAGTTGGCGAGGGCAAATACAGGGTAAGTTGAATTTTGAAGTTAAAATTGTAACTAGACCACATATATATATATATATATATATATATATATATATATATATATATATATATATATATATATTTAAGGAAAAATGATATGAGGGGCTCAATATTACCAATAAATGCTAAAACAATATTTTTTAAAACTTTTGTCTGTACATTTGTTTCGGCGTCACAAAAATTAGACGTCAATAGATTGACAATGACGATGATGATTAAATCCTGTTTCGTTGTCACCAGTTCGGCGACTCGCAAAAGCTCCGCCTGGTCCGCATCCTCCGGTCGACGGTGATGGTCCGCGTCGGTGGTGGCTGGGTCGCCCTGGACGAGTTCCTGATCAAGAACGACCCGTGCAGAGGTATGTACACATCTAGAAAGTGTTCAGGCCGCCGGGACGAGTCTTTACTACGATTGTCTATGTTATCGCTCTGAATTTGGACATTTGTTATTATATTAATAATAATAATTATTAAAAATATTATAAAAAATCCGGATCGAAGGACTAAAATTAAATCTGCATACGTCTAAAATTGTAATTACACGATGTTTGTATATAGGAGATATTTAAAAAAAATCAATATGGCGGGCCTTATTAAAAAGTATAGAAGCCATAGCGATATTTTTTTTTATTTTGTGTATTTGTTTCCATATTTGCTCTGGCATTATGCAAAAACTACTGTACCAAATTGGATTAGGTTTTCTCAGTTGTATTCTAGGAAGTCGAACTTAAAGTCTGGTGTACGTATTCATACGTGCTTCCAAAGTCCAAACGTACAAAGTCACTGGCAACAGCTAGTTTATTACAAAAATAAAATAACTATGGAAGGGTAAAATTTTTTAAGTCCTATAGTAAGTATCTAGTCTATACCTGAACATAATTTTTCAGTAACGACTTCGTTTATTTAATATTTGCACCCTTATGTCCAAATTCGGAATTTAAAACGTAATATAATTTTCCATTAATGAATCAATATTGCAATATATTTAAAAATATGATTTGTTTTTCTACACATGGCAAAATTAGTAAACAGTTTTGATATCTCATTTTATCGAAATACCAGATTATAAATTAAAAAAATTATATATATATATATATATATATATATATATATATATATAGACAAAAGAAAATTTACGTAAGAACAAACGACCACTGATTCCTCCACCGAGTCTAGCCTAGGTTTCTGTATTTATTATTATTATATTTATTATTCTATTTTTAAAATTCAAATTTCGATAAAAAGACATGCAGGCTGTTCACTAATTGGGCCACATATAGAAAAACAAATTTACGTATATAGTATGTAATCGTAGTAAGGATTATAACATTTTTTACTATCTAATTGTGTAACATATTCGAGTCATATCTAATATATATCATACATATACAGATATATCCTTAATATTATAAATGCGAAAGTGAGTTTGTTTGTTACGCCTTCACGTTTAAACCGCTGAATCGATTATGATGAATTTTGATATAAAGACAGATGGAATCCTGGAAACGGTTGTAGGCTTTTTCTCCCGGTTAAAAAAAAATTCGTTCGCTAGTATAGTTTGTTCCAAAAAAAAAGACAAATTGTAGCAAACCCAGTTATTTTGATTTAAAAACTAAACAACTGAACCGATTTTGATAAATTTCTATGAGACCACTAGGTAACTATATCCTTTCAGATGAAAAAAGAATTTTCCAAATAAGTTATGAAGTGGAGTTATGAGTTAACAAACATAAAATATACAATCGAATTGAGAACCTCCTTCTTTTTTAATGTTGGTAAAAATATGGTTGATTTCTCTTCATAAAAATAATAACATTAGTAGAGATATTAAATTTGCTAACATGTATGTTGTTCGTTCTACACTTGAATAGAATTATTAATGTAATAATAGCAAGTAATTTTTAAACAAATGGTTTTTTTTTCCAATTTTCCATATTACAATTATTCGTAGGTTTTTGCAACCGTTTCCAATCAACGGAATAAAATGTATATTATGACTCCAATATGTTATTTCCAATTGATAATTAAAGATGAAAAAAAAACACAAAAACATCATTTCAAATAAAGTCGAATTCATTTTATACTTTTGAATTTCAATGGTACTTACTTTTAAACGATTCTCTTAGTATAATGATGTTTTTGGGATAATTAATAAAATCTACATGGAAAATATGAAGGCAACAACTTTTTTTATATTTTTGTAAAATAGTTTTTCATTATTTTGTCTTTTTAATTTATTAAAAAAAAGGGTACAGTGACCGTATAATATAAAAGTACTTTATGTTATTACTTATATAAATTACAGCTAAATATTTTTATCTTTTGTGTTTGTGAGAAAAACCATTTAAAACTACCAACCAATATTTACCTAAATATTGATTTCATATCTAATGATTGATGATGATACAGAATTGATGCCTACATATTTTCTAATTTGAAAAACCAAGATATGCACATGTCCACTTTAATATCCTAAAAAATATACCTAATATATTGTTATATTTATATATCTAAATATATAATGTTGCTATAATATCTTTGCGAGTCTTGGTTTTTTTTATATATATGAATATACTATTGAGTATGCACTTTATATTTTATCTGATAAAGAGTGCTAATGTATCGATTTTTGCAATTCGTTTTTGCAAATGTCGACTAGTATAATATACTTTTTATATTCAAAGTGTCAATCAAAAACGTTTCTGATAAATTGTGTTAACACTATAACAAAAGGGAATTAATAATTGTGACGTCCCTAACCTAATTTTCATTTAATCGAAAGGCAAATAATTTCAGAGAACACTTAGGAAAATATTTGCCATCAGTTGTGTTAATAACAAAAATAACAATATGAATTCAATAACTTTATTAATCAATTATGTATCTAAATGGGTACAAATACTTTACGGGTTACTAAAAAACTACCAATATTTAAGTTAAAACTTACAAATAACATACAAGTTAGACGGCTGGCAACACAAAAATAAATCTAGCAATACTGTTAAAGGTAATATAAAATATAAATCTATCACAGAAGAGATAAGTAAAAATAATCATGACAAAGTAAACATATTTTTAAAATGCACTGGATTTTATAGAGAGAGATACATTTTAATGTAGGGACCAATTAGGTAAATGTTCTCAAAAATTGTCTGGGATCTCCAATAAAACTTGTTAATCAAATGACTGAATTATATTCTAAAAGTTCACGACCACACAATTGGAAGCACAGACTGGATACAGTCAAGGTCAAAAAACCAGTTGTATATTTAAATGACTCAGACTGGAACTAGAAGCTGCTTTATAAAAATACTCTACAAATTCTTTATGGCTGTCATAATTAATATTCAAATTTGAGATCCATTATTAGTTTATATTAGTCAGTTTACAGTTCTCCATAGTACTAGAAAGCTACTTGAATATCTTATTACTAAGTGGTTATTGCTTCATAGATTACACAGTATAAAATAAATGTAACCTAATAAGGAATACATTTCCATAATAAACAGTTTAGTACAAAACTTGTTCCTTAAATAAATACTGTTATAGTTGTTTACCAATGATAAGATATATGACTATTTCCTTGAGACTAAGTATTACTTCATCATACAAGTTAAGCAATACTCAACTATATTTCATATTTAGGCCATAAACAATTTAATCAATATTGACTTTCCTTATATATGATGTCAATGAAGATATCTCACTGCTCGTCTCACTGGGTATTCCATTGAATTCAATCTCCTCACTTAAATTCTGGGTGTCCGATGTATTCTCAGTGACAGCCCAACGCTTGTGACTCGGTGCATACAAAACCAGTAGTGCAAATATGTATATGTTCCACATTCCATACACGCCAGTGAAGAATGCCGAGGTGTATTCGATCTCAATGTTTTCATCCCATTTCCACTGACCCTCAGCAACTTGCCCCAGTATAAAACCAATAACAGTCAGTGCAGCACACAAAAGTGTGGCTAACATAAGGAATTTAAAGCGATAAATAATACCTTCATAGTGCAAGCGCCTCACAGAGCACATGGTGGGTAGGGTCTGCCGTTTGTTAGATATATTCTTAAAAACTTGCCACACCATGTAGCATAAGAATAAAAAGTACACTCCAGTCGATATCCCAGCCAGTATAATGAATGTTAATGCCAGATTGGTTCCGATGTCTGTCACCCAGATAGAGTAAAATGGATTCCGAAGTTGCACCCCACGTTCACACATATCAAAGATAAATAAAGAAATGCACCCCATTGCAACAGCACTCAAATGACGCCAGTATTGTTTTAGTGAGCTTTGTGCTGATATATCTTGTATTAACATGTGCTCCCCGGCAAATATGAGCCAAAAGGAGAACAGCATAGCATAAAATACACCCTGTCTTATGTCTCCCAGTAGTAACATAAATGGAAGGTCAAAATGCAACGTCAGATACTCAAGTGGCATATTAAGCAGACATAAAGCCAATCCTAAACATAGTAACATCTTTTCAAGTAATACAGGTTTTCTCTGTAACATATGAATGCGCCTCCAAAACCATACCAAAATAGCTATGATACATGGGAAAAATACAGTTTTTAATGATACCCAAACCATTGTGAAACCTCCATTTTGATGGATGACGGTCAGCCAAAGGTCTTGTAGGTGTCCAATGTTAGTGTTCATATCAGGCGTGTCAACAGGCAGTCTGACGTTGAGTAAATAAAAATCATGGTATAATGAGCCGAGTTCAAACAGTGGTATGGCTGAACAGTTGTATAAATACTCGTCATTGTGAATATAACAATCGAGGTGCCGTTTTTCTATGGACTGAGTGTATAGCTTCCATTCATCTTCCGGATCGCCCTTGTTTTGATAAGCGAGCCGCGCATCTATCGTGACAACACTGCGAGGCTTCACTTCCATCTGAGAATGGTACTTTATTTCGAATTGCAACACCCCAATTAAGTTCTGTTGCCATCTAGAATAGTCTAATGTATTGCTATCGCGAGGAATCGGCATTTGAAACGCAAAAACGATGTCCGCTTCGGAAATGTCCTGATGCAAATCTTCGAGGTTGATCGATTTACAAGAACCGCGTCCGCGATTATAAAACCACTTTGTCGTGTCATTTTTCACTGTAGAAGTATCTTGACACACAGTACCGAGGATAGAATTTGCGTTCGCTGGCGTGGGTGCGACTAAACCGCCGATTAGAAAACACGTTATTTGACATAACAATAAAAAGGTCATTAACACGGCTAGTTTACGCCCGCTAAGGTTTTCAATTATCGTCCCAGTCATTTTGGTAATTAAATCAAACAATACAATTGAACACGAAATAAAATCAACGAGAAGAGTCCATTGTTCTTATTTTTTTTCGACGCGCTTCGATTTGACATGCGCTGTAGCTGTGTTGCCAGCTTAAACTTATCGCAACATAACAGTTGTGAAACGTAATCGTTATTAACTGTTTTTAATATATAACTATTTTTTATTATTAAATTAATAAATTATAATATAAAATAAATTGTTAATAAATAATAAATATAATTCTAAAACACAATATGTTAATGTAAAATAAATTTTTAGGGTTCACAGTCTTTGTCCTTCATCAAATTTTATGTCATAATTTTATTGTAAAATATTTATGAACACGTAAATCAATTGCTAGTAACGGATAATACCATATAGCTAAAGTAAGCATTGAAAATGTCCACAATAAATTAATGTTGCTACTAATTTACTAATTCGTATTCGCTTTACCCATTCCAAATCCCCTGGCTCCTTTATAAAAATCATTAATTTACGTTATTTTCAATTTATGTTATTTTATGACCCCGACATCCCCTTTATATAAAGTAGTTTCATTAGTACTACCGCTGCCTGATCCGAGCAAGCCGGAGCAGCATGAAGCTTGTTGCCCGCTCGGTAAGATATATGACCTGCGTTCGGAACCAAAAAAATAATGAAATCAATTCAGTTACACCCTTTTTACGTATTTATTTAATAATATTTATCTAAACGCTTAAAATTTTAACAAAACTTTTGGTTCCAAAGCGGGGCGTTATTCATTGGTGTGGCTTAAATTTTATTTTCGCCATAACTAGAATTATTGGCTCAATGTGTAAAATGGTCATTTTACATGTTTGGTGCTTTTGTTGTTGTCAAATGAGCTTATATTTATATAGATAATAATAATTTTATCATCAAATATGTAGAATGGCTTTGTAGTATATCAAGTATGACAATTTTAAATGGAATAGCGGTGTATTTTATTTATAATAATTTGCTTTTATATTAGTTATTACAGCATGATAAAATTGAATTTATTTGCATAAAATAGTTTACAAAGTTTATTTTAAACTGTAGAACATACTAATTTGTATGGAACAAGAGCAAGAATAAATTTAGAAACGCTTAATTTAATCATTTGATTAAACTATAATGATATACTATATTTATTATATTGAATTATAATATATTTAAATTTTCGACGTTCACCAATAATCTTGTTCTTGATTCATATTGGATGTATTTTTGGGTGAGAGAAAATAACTAATTGTATTTTATATTCCTATTCCTAACTGCACACAAATACGGAAATATCCAATTTTGTTTTGTTTTTATTACTGCGTTGTGTGTTTATGTTTGATATGTTCTGATTTTGTTTGTTGTTTTTTTTTCTTTTCCTCACTACCACTGCACGCTGTCCCGTTTTATTTAACACTATACGTGTTATTTTCATCCCATCCTTTCACCTAACGGTTTTCTTTGACCCTCTCCCAATCCTGTTCCTTTTATATCCTACGCACTGGACGCCGCCCGCATGCAGCCAAAGGACGCACCAACATCGAACTGAGGGAACAGTTCATTCTTGCCGATGGAGTATCACAGAGTATGGCAGCGTTCCGACCGCGTACGCCCCGCTCTAACACAAATACACCTCCATCCACTGGACCTATCACAAAGGTAAGTAGCTAAATGCTGCTATTAAATTATTTCATAATAAATTCTTCTCTCCTACAGGATAGAACTTAGTTATAATTCGCACATATACTACATAAAGCGCACTGTAGTTGTTGGAGGGAGCATCGGTTTGGGATTTCATTTTGGCTTTTTTTGTTACAATTTGTACATGGATTATCATATCCATATGCAAATTGCAGTTTCGAGAATACAGCATGTGTTGAGCTCGTAGCGTTTGGTCGTATTGCATTAGTGTGTTCAAGCTATGCGTTGATGCACAGGCTCGTGTAGTGTTTTGGTGTTGTTTAGTATACCACTCATTGGATCCACTGCATTGGAGAGGTGGCACATCAACGCATATGGATGTTTTGGTAATGTATTTTGTTCATCCTCTCCCGCTAGTCCCATCATATCCGCATATCGAAAAAAAAATCGCGTTCGTCGTTTAAACGTGTGGACTAATCGTAACATCAATGTAAACAAATAATCCGCGTTTCGGCTAAAAGATTGGCACTATGAAGACAAAAACTTGTTTTTGTTAAGAATCCCCTGCCCTCCTTAATCAGTCCCCGGTTTTGTATTGGTGCGTTTAGCTGAGGAGTTTATGGAGCAGCTGAAGCCAATATTCGAGGCTTTACGTCAACGGGAAGAACTCCCGTGCTCGTATCCACTTCACGTCGGCTCAACACATGGCACTAAACAGGCGTTCATATACGGCCATTCAAGATCTCAAGGTTCGACGACACCGGGCGCTCACCACTATACTCACCACCATGGATATCAGCCGTCGCCAGGATACCATTGGGTAATGCTAAATAGGCAATGTGTTAGTGTCGCGGTTTGTTTGCACATTCAATTTCTAATAATCAACAGCTCTTTTGTTTATTTTATTTGTGGTGTAAGTTATTTTATTTTTATTGTGTTAGTACATAGTAATCAACCGTCAAGTCCAATATAGTTCGGCATGCTTGTATATGTTGAAAGTATCAGTAACGTGTCTTTAGTTATTACTATAAATAATTTGAAATTTCTTGTATGGCTGACATACGACATAACCATAAACTTATTAAATACTCATTATATTGATTAATATTGTGTAAAAATTATTCTTTATGTTTACAAAGACAATTTATATACAGGTAAGGGAACGGACGGCCCGATCCGTGCCAATGTCAGGCGGTGGTGTTGCCGGTCGAGCTTCGAGATCCTCTCTCAGCGCAGGCACACCAGACTCGCTCAGTGATAACGAAGCTGCTAGCGGTCTCGGTGCGAGATATAGAAAACCTAGTGTACCCAGGTCAGTGATTATTTTTTATAAGTATTACTTAATTTTTTTTTTCATTATAGTCAGTTTGATCGAATACAATGTCTAAGATTAAAGTGTGCCTGTTTAAATTGAAACACGATTCTGTGTTCTTTCAATTATCCGAGCGAATGTATTTATTAAATAATTAAGTGTGAATATGTAGATTGAGACATTAGTCGCACAATATTTATTTTTTTAAATACACTGAAATTATTAACCACATGCAAATACAATCGTATATATATGTATATATCACTAGCTATTTATATAATAAATTTTATAAATTTTACTAGATCAACGTTAACACCCGGTGGATCACGGCCAGGTTCTAGGCCAGGATCAAGAACAGGTTCAAAACCACCGTCAAGGCATGGATCAAATCTATCCTTAGACAGTACAGGTATTGTTATAATGTTATTTTATTTTATAATATAGGTACATGAATTCATTATTTAGTCAACAAAAAGAAAATTATACAATAATAGAGTCAGAGTCGAGCTTCTATTATTTATGTATTGAGCCAGTTAGTAGTTAAAATGTATGTATTCTTATATTTCTATATTTTTGGTTTAGATGAAGTAATCACGCCATCACGCATACCAATGCGTAAAGTGACAAATACGCGAGCGTCGACGGCACGCGCAGCAGCTACGGCCAGCAAGCTTGGAGTCAGTACACCAAATGGTAGCTCAAGGCCTCGCACGCCAACTGGATTCTTAACACCTGCCAGTGGAAGGTACGTTTCTTAATTAAAATTTCTATTCTTTTATTTTCACTTTCATAGATAGAGATAGATTGTGTTGAGATTTTTGATATATACCTACGTAATTTCAAAATCTCTATAAAATACGTGATTGCAATATCATGATCTATATGCTGAGAGAATTTTTAATTAAGTACATACAAATATTTTAATTAAATATATTGATGTTTCTTATAATATGAAACTTAACAAAACAAAATTTGTGAATAACACTCCTAGATAATCAAATTTAATTTATGTTATTTATATGAATCTCGATCGCTACATTAGGAAAGTCAAAATTCGGATAAAATTTAATGTCCCATTTATCCAGTGAAAATTTTTGTTTCTTTTTAATAAATATTAGATACGGAAATCTATCTTTATCTACAATTTTATTCACTTAGACATGAGGAGTAAATCATATTTATTTCTTTTTGTTATTATTTTAACTTATTGACATAAACAACAGTTACCTAAAAAAATGTTCGCACTGTTGTACTTTTCATGTTTAAAAATAATAGGTGATAGTTTAATTATATGGTGAACTGATAACGCACGGACAGGTACGGTAGCGGAGCGATGTACCGCACATCCAGTATACCCACACTGGCCCCCGTGCCGCCGCTGCTGAGGTACACATTGAGAGTTTGTCATGAGTTGTTTGCCGCGCCATATTTGTGATCAAAATTTTTATAAAACTACATACAAAACACATATACAATATAAATTTAATTCTTTTCTTTGTAAAAGTTTTGATCGCAATTTAATGGAAATATCACTGTGATGAAAAAGCACGTCATTTGGCTTCATAGGGGTATAGGTGAATGTAGCGACGCGCAATAGTACAGGTACTACAGGAAAAATGGGCGCACTTTTGTTTATGATCACACTACTCGAAATGGCCTTTGTTGATATTCGTTGAAAGATTTTGAACACTTTCTATAGTGCAGTATTAGTGGTGGTGGTAATATCATAATAGGCATACAGCTATATAGCATGAATAAGTAGTTAAAACTAAATCTCATTAAAATGCGAATTTTACTAACAATACAAATATAGTAGTACATTTATAATATAGTTATTTAAATTTTCTTTCTTTTTCCTTTCCGCATGCATCGATTACGGAAACGGATAAATAACAGCTCAACACATTCCCAGCCATCTTCTTTGGCTTCTGAACATCCTAAATCTCATAATCATCCGGCATTCCAAACCCAAGGATGTACAAAAATTCCCATATATGTCGGTTCTCGTTCCCAGAGAACACCATCTGTCGAAAGACAAATAAAAAGGTCTCGAAAATCACAATCTAGAGAAACCTCCCAAGAACCTAGCCCAACCTCCCAAGATCCTTCAAGGAAATCCGAGCAGAGAAGTCCAGAAGACGATTCCTCATTGCTCAGCATTTCGGGAATGACGAGCGACAATGAATATGAGAGTAATATAAGCGAGTCAAGCGGTGATGCGTCAAAGCCCACACAACGTGATGCCAAAGGGTACAGGCTTGTAGACTGCTAGCTTCGATTTCTGCTCGATAATTATGATTGACGCTCCTTTATTTTGGAAATTGTTTTGATATCATGTTTACTCAGACTTTCTCATCTATCATTACGTTGAATTATATGTTATCTACATCACAATTCCGACATCAATCGTTCATCTGTTCTGTTTGATTATGGCTCGTGAAATCACTTATCATAACCTATGACCACTGTCAATCTTGTCATTAATGATTGTGTTTGCGTGAAATATATTTTGCTTGAAGCATCTTTTTATATATATTTCAACTCACAGCTTTGATAACGCCTTAAAACGTGGAAATAAGCGCTATCTGCTTAACATCATAAATCTGTTCGTTTATCGCTTTATCTTACATCTCAATTTGTATGCCTTTTTATACTTATATGTTTAGTTATATGAAAATTGAATTGTTGCACATAAAACCATTATGACAATAACATTATGCCATTTAAAAATGTACTGAAAAAGTATTTTTATATTGCAAAATTCAAGTGCAGTTATATATTATCGAGTAAATAATGCATTACAGATTTTTGTTGGATTATTTTGCATTATATAGTATAATATTGTTTAGAAACGAATTGTAATTAATTATTGATTTCAGTACATTTTTTTAATATGTATACATCTGCTCTCTGTTATTCATATTTTCATTGCTTAATGTAGTAATCTAAAAACATTTATGTTTTTAAATTATTATGTAACGTCCACATAGTCTTTCTTTTCTTTAATATTTTGTTAATGCACATGAACTTCTTATTTTTACAAGTCATGAACAAAAGATTCTTAATCAGTATGTAATTTTAACTTTGCACTGTCTGGAATATTTTACACAATTTTTTTACATAATTACTTTTATAATAGCATGTGCAATGACATTACCTATAGTAATATTTATAATCTTTTCTGTTTCCAACTAATATTTTTTCTTATGTGCTCGCTAACACCATCTACATAGGAGCGGGTCCTTTGCCTCTACAGAAGGACAAACGCCTAGCAGGAGTCGCATCCCTCTATTAAAGGATCACCATACTAACTGTAATCTCAATAGGTAATTTTATCACTAATATACATTGAGTGTGCTTTTACTGTAGTTATTAGTGTGTTTTGGAATGTTTTGAATGTTTTATATATATTCTATTTTTTTTTTTACTAATAAAATTGTGTTTGTTGTAGTGCGTAGATAAAGTGTGAAAACAATTGCTTTCGTTTATTTAGTTTGTTTGCTATTTACCAAATGAGTTTGTTAGAAATTATTTGTATTTAGGATACACATAATTTGTAGGTTTACAATAGAATTCAAAAATTTGTGGTGTTTGGTTTATCTTGTTAAAATGTTTGTAGATTGCATGATCTTGTATACAGTTTGTAAGATAATTAATTTGTTGATATTATAACAGGCAAAGGACGCCGTCAGGAAGTACAACACCCGTACGGTCAGGCCAGCAAACCGCCGTGACGCGGTTGTTGCGCAAGCCTTCGGACGCATCCGATAGTGGTGCCCCCGCTACACCAGGCTCCCGACGTGGGACTCCGGCATCATCTCGAAATACGGAGAAACGCGAACCATTCCGACTGTAGACGAAATGTTAGAAAAGCCAATCTTCGACACTTGAAAAGTATAATTTTTAAAAAGTGATATTTTTAACTAAAGTTTACTTTTTGAAAAATATAATATTTGTGTGCCGAATTTAAATCCATGGATTGCTAGTCGCTTTGAAAATTCTATTTGACACATTTATTTGCAGATTTTTTTATCTCTTAAGCGAATAAACATACATACTTGTAACATGTATCCCACCTTTGGACAAAATAAAAATCTTACATCATTGCGGCTGGCATTCATGGAGGCAAGTGCCCATATTTATTAATAATAATACTAACAATGAATTAACCAATTCGCGAATTAAGCCAAGCTTAAAAAAAACGAATTTGCGAATGTGGCTTTTTAGTTAAGTGGAAACAATAGATGGTAGTAGTAAAACTTAAAGTCTGCACTTGTTGCCTTGTATACTTATTTTTTCTACAATTCGTGCGATTATTGTGCACGTTGGAATATTTTATTTATTTTGTGCTGTCAGTATTCCCCGGTTCTGTTTAATATTTTGAGCAATTCGTCAAAATAATTACGTTTCAATGTGAATATCTCCCTTATTTATTATCGACGTTGCCATAATTGTTAGTGTATGTTTTGTATGTAAAATACGTATTTGCGTCTCTCTATGGAGAGTGGGAAAAGTGTGATTTTTTTAACCTGTAATATTTTTCCTTTAGGGACCATTTTGTTAATTGAGTTGTGGAGAATAGGTGATCATCAGTTACCGCTTTTCGTGGTCACGTTTGTCACTTAGTAACGCCAGACTAGGTGTTTCATTAGGAATCACTAAAAGTTGTTGCTGATGATTTATGAATAGGTGATAATAGTGTTATTTATACATTTTTTTTTTGTAATGCACAATCATGTTCTCTCGTTTAGTTTATTTTTTGTGTTCAATATTATGTTGTGATTTGTCACTATTACTTTATTAAAATGTACATTTATGTATGAGAGTTCTTATATGTTTAATTGCACAATTTATTTGAAATCATGGGAATAGAAAGTCTTTAGAATTGTTATCGTGGCTGTCGCCAGAGTCACGATTACATTTTGTTTAAAATCTGCTCATAAAAGAATGTTTAATTTTTAAGTGATCTAACTAAAGTACACTGTCGCAAAAAGACATTTAATAATAAAATGCTAAGGATATTTTGCATGTGTTGTATGCAATAAATGCTTTAAAATGTAACCTTCTTCATTTGAAATTGTTAACCATCACTTACACTTATTTGTTAATTTTTTATTATAAATCTGACTTTACATGTAAGCCTTCATTATTATAGTTATAAAACTATTAATCTGGTCATTTTTATTTAAATCATTGTTGTATTTGTTAATTATAAAATCGAAGCCTCTTTAATAAAAGCTTTCATTTTTGTATAAAATAATGATTCTGAAAAGCTACAGTTTTAAAATCTCATTATTGATTTCAAAATATATAAAATAAAGAATAACAAATAATATGTTTGTATTTTTATTTATATCCTATTTTTACCATAGCAATATAAAATAATTAAACATACTGTATGTATGCAATTTTAATACCAATAAAATTTACATTTTTTAGATAGTATAAAAGACTTGGAAAGAAGGAACTATTAGCGTATCCTGTATCCTGCGACTAGGCCCATGGTCGCATTGTAATGTTGAATAATCTCTAACCTTCCTCAAGAAATGAGATTAAATACAAAAAAATATTTTTAAATAGTATTGCTAGTACCAAAGGTTATCACGTTCAAACCAAACTTTCGCTGTGTGAAAAAGAAAAATGTGTTGACTTGCCAGTACCGACAAATTATGTATAAGTATTTTCAATTAATAGTGAATAACTTTTTTAGCATAGAGTAATTATCTATATTGAAAGTTGACACAAAAGAATCCCCTTATAAGATGTTTAATAAAATAATTTGATTCATGTTTGAAAACTACTTGAATCTAAAGTAGACAGCTACTTTCCCGCAGTTTTGTCCGCGTCCATAAGTACTTAAAATATCCTATATGCTAAGTTATGATATAACCTACTCGTGTAATTCCATTTCAATTTGTTCAGTAACTTTTTCGTAAAAGAGTTCCTACGTAAGAGTTCCATCCTACTATTCATTTTCATAAACTTTACATTAATTATATTTAATTATAATAGTATTAAACTTAAGCCACCGGTTAAAATGTTTCTAGTTATATTTGAGAAACGTGAAACGAGCTTAGACAAACAAATTATCATTTTATTTAGTTCGTAATACTAGAGAATATATAAAAATAATGCAATAAAATTGGACGAAAATACACAGAATTTACAAAGATACAAGGAAAGAGAAATAATTAAAAGTTGCAGAAAAATTCATATGATTTAGTGTATTATTTTCAATATTTTTTTTTATGCAACATAGAATGGCAAACGAGCTGGCGGCCCACCTAATGGAAAGTGGTAACTATCGCCTGTAGCCATGAGCAGTACCATGGACATGTCAGTGTATACTTTTTCGTTCATTATACCCCCCATGCGTTGCAATTCCTGAGGACTCGGGTGTTATTTCTCTGTACCCAGTATTTATAATTAGTATTATTATGCAATGAAGGAGGTTAGCAGAAAGTAAAACACTCGTTGATTGTTTTAACCTGGTGTACTTCGGAGTAAATATTCGTTACTTAACATTTCTTGGGACATGTATTACACCTTCCCTGAAAAAGTAAGATGTAATATTAGGGTATTCCCTCTCTCGAAGGTATCAATCTATTTACAAAAATAAAAGATATTTTTATAACTTTTTATTATAAATATAATAACTTAGTCTTAACTCTGTGTACTCTTACAAACGTATTTTTCATTACAAATGACTACATTTTTAACTCAGTGCGAAAGTTCAATCCCTTAAATTTATTATTATTTTTTATTAAATAACATGTATTTACTTCTACATTATTCATATTTTACTCAATATCTAACTCTTAACGACATTACTTTTATGTTCTGTTAGGAACTATATGTTACATACATAAAATATAACTATAACTATCGATGTTTGAAATTATTAACTCAATTCCATCATTTTATTAAAATATAGACGCGTAATTCTAATATTTACCTTAATACTTAGTTATCAAATTTTACTAATAAATTTCAAGATATATTTAGTAAGCACTATTTTACATTGAATCTATCCCTGATAAATTTATAATCTACAGCACTATATGAACACAATACACATGAGCAGGAGTGGAAAAAATAGTTGGATCATTCTTATAGATAAAAACGTGTCTTTAGACTGTTTGGTAAAATAACTGTTATCTGATGTAGCAAAATAACAATAGCAACTTTCCAAACCGTTTATTATAACGTGTATAGTAACATTTGTAAATTATGGCAATACTTTCTGTAACTGTCAATATTCATTCCTGTATGTAGGTATTTCTGTGTTGATTGTCTTATTTGTCATTCATGTATTTTCTTCTTGCGTCGTGTTATGTTTTTGATTTAATCATTTGATTGTTTGGTAAAAAATAAAGTTTTCAAATAAATTAATAAAGTGGTCAAGGTTATAATTTATGAAAAATGGTAACGTGCACCCTGGAGACCCCGCGTGACAAAGCTATGAGGCTCGTGCGCGAAAAGGACAAAATTGAACAAGAAATTGCAGAGTGGAATGCCGTATTGAATGCAAATAATATTGGGATGAGGGAGCCATTGGTCGATAGTGAAGGATTCCCGCGCAATGATATAGATGTGGCGAGGGTTCGGCATGCGAGACACAGAATTATATGTAAGAATGTAATATGTTATGTTTACCAAGTAATTTGCCATGTGGTCCCGACATAGAATGGGCCAACCTCCCTTTCCCGTGGGTTTATAGGTGACTAAGGGAGTTTAATAGGCGAGGGATAAGCTAAAAGTCTAATCAAGATTGCCAATCTGCCTGCCAAGCGTGGCAGCTATTGGTAAATCTCTCTTATGGGAAAGGCTTATGTAAAGCAGTGGATATGATGATGAAGTACTATTTACTACTGTCCACACACATACCATTATTCTTGTCTATAGTTATTAGCATAACCTTTACACTATGAGTGGCAAACCTTCGATCACAACTATTAGTCCAGTCGATCATGACAAGGCAAAAATATAATATTTTGCTAATCTAGCGGAAGATGCTCAGATGCAACGATCACACTAATATAAATGAGTAGTTATTAAGAATAATTTTCAGTTTTATGTTTTCCCTCTTAAAAAAATAAAAATGTAATATTTACATATATTACACAATACTATATTGTTTTATTTGAGATTTCATGAAGTATGTAATTGGTAGATTGCACAAGGTTTTGTCAGTAAACATTAGATCTTAAGTCTAATTAAGTCAGCCACCCCTGTTTTAAAAAAATATCTAAATAACCTTAGTAAAAATATTCAGACAAAAATGGCTTATCTTTTAAAATGATCTTTACAAGATGGAGGTTTTATACAAAAGTGAGTACCTTGCGTAGATTATTCTGCTGTTTTTACTTTGGAGCAACTGTGTTTATATGATTGTGTTTCGGTTTGAAGACTGAGATATGACAATGAATTTATAACCTACAGAGGCATCCTAGTTCTCTGGAATTCTCTGTATTCTATGATATTTATAAATTAATGTTGTCACATTTTATGAGATAGACCCTCAGCTTATTTGCCATATGTTGTATAAAAAAGGTTGATTTTTAAATTTTAACAATCTTTTAATTGGTTATTCATCACAGAAATTAACATTTTGTTATATTTACTAAATTATTAGTACTATTTAGCACTTTTTCTTACACATTCAATTATTAGTATCAGCCATTGTTGCCAACTGTCAAGAGGAGAATATTCTCTTTTCAGTTAATCCCATTTATGGACTGGAAGGATAAATATATCCTTGTTTTCAATTACGATGGTATGGTCACATGTGGAGTTATTATAAAAAAAAAGTAATTATGAATATTAAAATTATCTTTGTATTAAAAAATAATAATGCATTTTTTAAAGGGTGATAATGGAATAGTAACTCTACCCACACTATCGGTATACACAGGCAGGGCACCAGTGAAGGATGATAGATGAGGATGAAGCAGGTCAGTTAGCCCATAGTGACAAATTCAATAAGAATTGTTCACGATGGTTTCCAGGGGGAACCACATGGAGGTTGACCTAATAGGGCATATTAGGGTTATCAAACTCCATTGCTAACAATCCCTTTCCCCTCCTAATGCTAAATGTTGGCTCCATCTATATAGACATATCTGTCTACATGAGCTCTATATGGTCTAGCCCTACTTTCCATTAGAGAGATTTTCTCAACTCTTAAAAAACAGCAACCAGTTTTCGTTTTATAAATATACAATATTATTATAAATCTATATGTAACATAATTTACAGGCTTACAAAATGACCACAAAGACAAAATGAAGGAGATTGAGGTAGCGTTGGATGAGTTTTATGCAGGTGGGAGGTAAGCTAATATTAACTGTCTTTTATCCACAACATTTAATTATCACTTGAATGTATGTAATTACCAATTTAAGGTTTCAACTCAATACACATTTTACACTCATGTTGTGCTTTTTTTACAGTAATAATACTAATAATGAAATATTTTGTCCCACAAAAAACCAACTTCAATTGTGACAAAATCAGTTAATTTGAATTAAAAACTAAACTACTTAACCGACTTTGATAAAATTTCTATACACACAATCTGTAAATATCCAACTAGCGGCCCGTCCCGGCTTCGCACGGGTGGACATTTATAATAATTAATAGTTGGACATATAGTATCGCGAAGTTTTATGTAGTTATTGATATTTTCTTCAATATTGTAAAACATACTTTTGTTCTATCACCAATAGTTTCCGCAGCGCACGCGACGAAAGATATTTTATAGCATTTTTGAACACCTTGAGTTACGTTACTAAAGTTTTAGTAAGGAGCCCTAATCTTTTCTAGTAATAATAAATATAGCCTATGTTACTCAGGGTGAATGTAGCTTTCTAATAGTGAAAGAATTTTTGAAATCCACAAAGTAGTTTTTGAGTTTATGAATTACAAACATACATACACACAAAAATACAAATCTTTTCTCTTTATAATATTAGTATAGATATCCATTCAGATAAAAAAAAGATTATTTCAAATTGGTTAACAACTGACAGAGTTACGTGGTAATAAACATAAAAAAAACGACACTACCAAATTGAGAACCTCTTTTTTGAAGTTGGTTTAAAAACCCAAAATGAGCCTCTTACGCATCATGATAGCAGAAATGGTTTTCAAAATAATGATCAATTGCCATTTAAGGAAAATAGAAAATCTATACAAATAATATAAAGAGGAAATATTTTATTGTATGTTTGTAACTGATAAATAAACTCAGAAACTATTTAATAAATTAAAAAAATCCTTCACTTATCACCTAAAACTACGTCATCAGTGATTAATAGAGATTGTATATTAATTTCGAAAATTCTATCTATTCATGCGAGGCTGGACTGAATCTCTAGTTTATCTATATAAATAAAAATAAATTGCTGAATATTCTAAAGTGCAGCATTTCAAAATGGCTTGCCCTATTTAGTTAATTATTTTTTTATTATGAATATATCAGAGCAAGATTCGTATGAAATAAATATTTGAAAAAAATTTTTTTTTATACAACTTAGAATGGCAAACAAGCAGACAGCCCACCTTATGGAAAGTGGCAACTGTCGCCTATAGACATGAGCAGTAGCATGAACATAACAGAGTATACTGTTTCGCCCATGATACCACCCATACGTTGCCATTCCTGAGGACTTAGGTGTTATTCATCTGTACCCTGTAAATTTACGCCATATCTCACCCATCAAACCGAAACACAGCCATGCAAACACAACTGCTTCACGGTTGAAACACGAATGGGACAGAGGTACCCAAGCAATCCACTTTTGTACTTATGACAAAGTGAAACATTTGTATTATTTGGATGGATACCTAGTTAGGTTAATTATAAATTTATTATATTCAATTATAAATATTATACTCCCATAGGGCTGATGGAGCTGGACCGTCAAACATGAACGTTCACCAACCAAATGCAAATGGTCACGTGCCCAATGGGCACATACCAAATGGCCATGGCAGCAATGGATATCTACCAAATGGCCATGCAAGCAATGGGGTCGCAAATGGTGAAGCACACCAGCCCCCACCGCGAAATGAAGCGTCGATTGAACAGCAGGTCACACCGATTGCATTAGTCGTCAATGTTTGCGAGGGCTCACCCGCTGATTTGGCCGTAAGTACTTAATTTTTTTTGATAGAGAAATATTAGGCAGAAAAAGAGATACAAGATAATAGAGTACAATAAATTTAAGATTGTGTTCCAAAAAACGGAAGAAAACGGACTTCGATTGTCGTAAAAAAAGTTATTTTGATTTAAAAACTAAATTACTGAACCGATTTTGATAAAATCTCTATGGTACCAATCTGTAAGATAAAAAGCTGTCAGATAAAAAAAATCCAAATTGGTTTATTAACGGACTTATGGGTTAATAAATATAAAAAAACAATCAAATCGAGAATCATTTTCTTTTTGAAGTTATTTGAAAATTAATTATACAATCATATATTTCAGGGCTTAAGAAGCGACGACGCGATCATACAATTCGGGTCACTGAACTCCAGGAATACGGAAGAGCCGTCTCTGGCACCCATGGAAGAACTCGTCACCCATTCAATCGGCCGTCGAATACAAGTGAAGGTCAAGAGAGGTAATTCCGTATTGAACTTGGTGGTCGTGCCGCGGCCGTGGCAATCGGATGACAACAGGCAGTCGCTGCTCGGCGCTAATTTGAGGCGAATAACAAATTAATAATTTAATATTGTTCATAACCGCGAATACTCAACGTTACCTGTTTGGAGGGCAAGCCGAAGTGTGGCAACATTGCATTTATCTGTCAATTTTTAAATATATAATGTTTCTGAATTTATTTAATTGTCACTTTTTTAAAAAAGTGATTTGATAGCGAACTAAGGCACAACAACAACTTTGTGTGTGACTTCTAATGCCTGGGTTTTAAAATGTTTTCGAATTCGACAAAACATGGTGTATTGCCTAAAAAAGATTTTAAAATGATGGGAAGTAATAGGAATGATGAATTGATAAGAATGTTAATTTTTCTAACGCAATTCGCGTGCAAAAATATTTATTGTTTTCACACGAAATTTTTTGTTAATGTCCTATGCATTACCCGTCGAGGGTTAAGAGATTAAGATAAATAAATATTTAATAATTAATATAATTAATTGTTATAACCTAATTCGTATTTTGCTTTGAACAAATACTTTTTTCTGTATTCAGAATAAGAGTTTTGCGTAGGTTTTTTTTTTTTAGTGTAATAACACTTGAATTTTTTATATATCATTGTATATTTTTTTGTTTTTGCTGCTGTAAAGAGTTAAAGAATTATTTATTATGCAATAATTATAATTAATTAATATTGCATGATTGATATTTTAGTTTGCTATCGAAATACTTTTTAAAAATAAAAAATATTGGAAAATTGTTTTTGAAAATTAAACATTAGTTCCGGTGTTGCCACACTTTGCAAGCTTCGGTATAAACGTTTTTGAATTCGGAACAAACATCATTTTATACAAAACAATGTGCTTCAACTTTGCCACGTGTCTGTACTGCAAAAAGCGTTCTAGGATGTGATTAAACAGTAACGGTTATTTACATAGAATTAAGGACAGTTTAAAATCGCGAATGTTTGTAATATATAAAAAAATAAAACTCCAAAAATGTTTATATTTATGTATATAAAAGTAACAAATAGTATGATTAGTAAGGAGTTAGAATTCGCAGTTCATGTTAAGTTATTTATATTTAAATAAAGAAAATCAAAATTGTTTTGAAAATTTACTGGTGATTGATGTGCCATCACGATGATTGATGGCACTTAATGGATTAATAAGAAAAAGGTCAGGAAGTTTTTATAATTGTTTGTAGCAGATTACATGTGATTTTTGCATAATTTCATTATTGAATCTGTATTTGTGATATAAAAATCTAAATTACAATTGCTCAGTTTCTTACAACAACTTAATTTTTGTAACTTGAATACATATTTAAAAATAAATTTTATGATTTATAACCATTGCCTTTTTTTTCTTCTCCAATTTTAATGCTTCAACTTTTTTATTTAAGTCGCTCTTTTTTAAATTGACTTCGCAGCCGCCATCTTGTTTTTCATCGTCGCCATCTTGTGATTCTTGGTCCTCGTCGTACATGTATTTCATGGAGCAGTCGAAGTAAAGCTTGTCTTCAACTAAGCGGTAGTCGGGCTTCGTTATAGTGCCACGGACGCAATCATGATAGTGACATACAATTTTTTCTTGTTCATAAGTTTCACAGGAGCCTAAAATTTTATAAAATTTAGATGTGTATGCCAGTCAAACATCTATTTTTTTTTATACAACTTAGAATGACAAACAAGCTGACGGCCCACCTGATGGAAAGTGGTAACCGTCGCCTATAGACATGAGCAGTACCATGGACATAACAGAGTACACTGTTTCGCCCATAATACCCCCCATGCGTTGCCATTCCTGAGGACTGATGTTATTCCTCTGTACCCTGTAAATTCACGCCATATCCCACCCTTCAAACCGAAACAGCCATGTAAACAACTGCTTTACGGTAGAAACACGAATGGGACAGAGGTATCCAAGCAATCGACTTTTGTACAGTCTCCTATCTTATTTATACTATTTGAAATAAAAAGACTTAAGGTCCATTTTACGTTAATTTGATGTCATTATGATTAAATCCCAATTCTTGTAGCGGTAAAAATCAGTTTGGACTGAGGATTGTTCTTAGTGGAAAACTTTGTGGACTATAACTGTATAATAACTGGTGTTTTTAGGAAAGGTGAAATAGATGATAATTCTAGATCAACACATGCTTCTCGTATCACACTTCATTTGGGAAAAATGCGTGTAACATGATACATACCGGGCCTCTGTACCCTGACAGTGAGCACAGCGCGCTCTGGTGCCATATTCTGGAAGTATACGAGGTAGCAAGCGAGCATGGTGCCGGTGCGGCCGCGGCCATGGCGGCAGTGCACGCCTACTACCTAAAAACATTAATGTATTTTATTCCTCACCTCAACCTTTATAACCTCAACTCAAACCTTTAAATTCCCACTGTTGGACACGAGATGAGGATATAAAACTTACTATTATTACCACAGAGTTAGTATAATGTTCTAAGATTACCTTAGAGTTTTGTTTTCCTAATACTGGACTCCTTGAGTAAAAATAGTTTTTTTTTTTATGGATAAAATGGTATGGTAACCCCGCCTGCGCTAACGGGATACGCTGGTGGAGCACCAGTGAAGGGTGATAGATGAGAATGAAAACAGGCCAGTTAGCCCATCATGATGAATTCATCAGGAATTAACCATGATAGTTTCCAGGAGGAACCGGGTGTAGGTCGACCTGGTTGGGTTTATTGCTAGTAATGGGATTCTCAGTCTTCATTACTAACAATCCCTTTCCCCCCAGCAAGAAATAGTGGCTACGAAACTCTGTTATACCTATTTCAAATTCCCTGTTTCTTTATATTACATATTTCTTATTAACTATTTATTCATAAAAGTAAAACCTAGAATTTTATTTTAATTATTAGAATGTTTTATCATTCTTCTTTAAATGGATATTTTAGCCCAAAAGAAAAAAAAATAGATAAGATTTATTAGACACTTGTTATTTTTATTAAAAAAAAAGGTATGTATTTAAATTGCCAGAAGTAAAATATTCCCTTACCTCCCCCCTTATAGCTGCTCGTTCGCATATTTCAATAAATTTCAATATCTGCTTTAGCGTCGGCGCACCGAACTCTTTTATTCTTATCTCTGTCCACTTTAATTTCCTCTCGCATTCGAGTATCGGCGGTCTCCTCTCCGGTGACAGTGTCACCAAATGATTAACTCCGACGTCCGCTAAGTAGTTGAGATTGGCGACCGTTTGCGGCCACCCCATTGCGGCTATTTTGTTCTCTACGAACCATGAGAAGTTATAAGGCGGATAGGACTCGTAATCCTTCTCTTGAACCGGCTCAGTGTTTCTCGATTCCTTTGGCTCGGTCTTCTCTTTCTGTTCTTCTGCGTATTTATAAAATAGTTTCGCTAATTTCACATTTGGCCTTATCTGTACGGTGCTCATTTTGTCTTGTACTTTGGCAATTTGTCCTGTAAAAAGGAGTTTGATTTGGTCACTTCGTACTTTTTGGTTTGAATTTAAATGATTATAGATATCTTGAGAAGTCAGCGTCATCTATGAGAGTCTTGAGAAGTAAGATGCTTTACCTCGGAAATTGTAGTAATTATTATCAGATTACTATACTTTACACTTATGTATATGTTTAAAAATATCATCTTTAAGATCTCAAGGCACGTTACACTACCTAATTTATATATAAATTATTTATATTAAAAATATATCAATTTTGAAATTAGAACACAACGTGCAAGGAATATGCTTGATTGATAACGACAGGAGTACCCGCCAATGTATGTAACTTCGTACATTTTTATTTTTACTTTGAAAAAAGAAATAGTAAACTACCATTAATTTTTTTAAGCATTTTGTAATTGGACACTACTGACTTTCCATTTGATGGAAAGTGTTATAGACATGAATCACAATGCACACCATAGAATAATACTCTCTGATGCCCCGTCGTGCCCCATGTGCGTTGCCATTCCTGAGGACAACCCCCTTATTCACAAAAACTAAAATAGCAACCTATTTTATTTGTCGCTCTTTTAAATTGAGAATTTAGCTAATGGTAACCTGGTGGGGTGAAAGGAATTGTTAGTAATGGGACTAGAGGCCCCATTCTTAACAATATACCTCCACGCAGTTCCTACTGGAAATCATCTTGATTTTTTTTAAAAATTCTTAGCGAGGAACTGACTTACTTTCATCCTCACCTATCATCTCTTACTGGTGCCCCGCCGTTAGCGCAGGCGAGGTTACTATTCCATTATCATCCATTAAAAAAAATGGTTAGCTGGTAGAGTATGCCATATTATTGTATGCCATTAAGCTTGCCACTTGTATAAAGTTTTAATATAGAATAAATATAGAATTAAAATAAAGAATAAATAAATAAATTTAACACATAAGGGAAGGACAAAACATTTTAATAGCTAAAATAGGTTTTTGAGAGATTGGACGTTTTTATTTATTTATTATAATGCATTCATGTACATAATATAGAGTTGTTACAATATTCTTAGGAAGAAAAAGTATATGAACCATGTTTGGATATAGCATAATTTTATTGATAGGTAACTAATATATATAATAAATAATCATGTAAGGCGTACTTCCATTCGTAATGCCTTGGTACACTGTAATTCGCACATCCTTCAACCCGAAAACACAGCCATGCAATCTTAGCTGTCTTACAGCAGAAACACAAGTGAGATACAGCTACCTATGTAAATGACTTTTGTACAAAGTGTACCCCTCCCCTCCACCCTAATTACTAAGATATAATTAATATTTGTATTGGATTACAACAAAATGTGTCAAGGGTGATATATCTAATGAAGATTCTTTGTACTTTATTCTAGTAACCTAAAAGTTTATTTAAATATTGTCCGTATTAAATTATATATGTACATTTACAACAACAAACCAAACGAACTCACCTCAAAGGGATTTCATTCACAAACAATTAACACTTTCACATAAAATCGAGGCGAAACCCGCTTCCGAAACATACAGTAATTATCTATAGTTTGTATTTTATTTTAAGAGTGTGCCGTTTGGAGCAGACATTTCGCCTGGACGTGTGCCAGTACACAGACGTTGGCTAACATTTGGCAGAGACAGACTGACATTTAGACATGGCTTGTAATATGCCAATTTATATTGATGAGGATTTGTTGTTCTATATTTTGATTTTAGTTTCTTTGATCAATGTTCGTATTAAGTCGATAATCAATATGCTCACGACTATAATCTATAATGAGATAGTCAGAGGCATTTTTTTAAACGATGATGATGAAATGGTATTCCCGCCTGCGCTGGTCGAAGTACGCTGGCGGTGTACCAGTGAAGGGTAACAGGTGAGGATGAAGGCAGGTCAGTTGGCCCATATTGACCAATTGAACAAGATTTAACTATAATAGTTTCCAAAGGGAACTGCGTGGAGGTCGACCTGATAGGGTGTATTGCTAGCAATGGGGCTGTTAAACCCCGAGTTCTATGATCGAGTATTGGGTTGCAGCGTATCTCTTAAACCATCACCAACACCAAACTGCGGTAGCCAACCCATCTGCCAAGTATGGCAACTACTGGGAAAACTTTCCTTTATGGAAGAGGCATATGCTCAGCAGTGGACAGTTAAAGGCGAATACGATATAACACGATTTAGATTTTTTTTTATACAATTTAGAATGGCAAACAAGCTGACGGCCCACCTGATGGAAAGTGGTAACCATCGCCTATACACATGAGCAGTACCATGGACATAACAGAGTATACTGTTTCACCCATGATACCCCCCATGCGTTGCCATTCCTGAGGACTCAGATGTTATTCCTCTGTATCCAGTAAATTCACGCCATATCCCACCCTTCAAACCGTAACACAGCCATGCAAACATAACTTCTTCACGGTTGAACCACGAATAGGACAGAGGTACCTAAGCAATCGACTTTTGTACAAAGTCTCCCTCTGGTTCTAAAATTGCAATAAAACGAGTATTGTCACTAAGAAGGAATAATTTTGTAAGTGTGAAAATGTGTGTTTGCCAAGTTCTTGTAAATTAATTTCTGCTGGAAAGTTGGTGCGCATTTCGACTACGCAAATAATCTATTTATAGCGTTAATGCCGTCATTAATATAAGTTTATTTCCAAGAATGACGTTACCAGATCTCCTTAACAAGACTCCATCGTTGTAAACATAATTTTTTGTAGTATTTTTATTATAGTCTATCGCGGCTGTTTCATAGAGCGCGGTACTTTTTTATTTTGTTATTTGTATCATTAGGAGTTGCAAATAAGTAAATAATTTGATAGAAAAATATGACACGCAAGTACCTTAACTTATTAACTGTCCAATACTGCAAAAGCTTCTCTCTTGCAGGATTTTACCAGTAGTTGCCACACTTGGCATACGGTTTGGCAACCGCAGTTAGATTTTGTAGATATTTTAAGAGGGATGATGTTGCCTATCTCTTGCTCTTCCTTAGTCGCCTCTTACGGGAAAGATAGGGATGGCCTATACTATGCCGGGACTCTATGGCATTGTATTGTTAGCAATGGAGTTCGACATTGCTAGCAATATGCCCTATCAGGTCGACCTCCACGTGGTTCCCCCTGGAAACCATCGTGAACAATTCTTGTTGAATTCGTCACAATGGGCTAACTGATCTGCTTCATTCTCATCTATCATCCCTCATTGGTACCCCGCCGGTGTATACCGATAGCGCGGGTGGTGTTACCATTCCATTATCACCCATTAAAAAAAATACGGCATTATAAATTAATTGTGACCTATGAATTCACTGTCTTCCAGTAAATTGGTACAAAAAAAATAAATGTATCAAAATCCATTTTAATTTACATCAGGTACAAGTTACAACTCGATTCCCAAATACAGTATTTATGAATAGGTATAATTATGAATTAAAACCTAATACAGTTTATAATGCCTTCTTCGTTGTCTCCTTTGCTGTTTCAATGAATTCGTCCATCACGTCGCCGCTAACACCAAATTTGAGAGGGTTGTCTTCTGTCAAATACTCGAAGTACCGTCCCACTGCCTCCTCATGCTCCGGGAAGTCCAGGGAACCTGTCATAAATACAATAGTTTATTAATACGTCAGCTGCGACTTTCACGCTAGCCCCTTAGAAAATATTTAACAAAAAGCCTAGTCTGACACTGCGTTTGCCCGTACGGGGTCACCATAGTCAAGACCCTTTCTATCCCAATGGTTGTTGGTTCTTCGAGCTATATGACATTGCCACTTCTACTTTTTTTTTATTGGATGAAATAGAGTGGTAACCTCGCCTGCGATACGCTGGCGGGGCACCAGTGAAGGGTGATCGATGAGGATGAAAACAGGCCAGTTAACCCATCATGATAAATGCATCAGGAATTAATCATGATAGTTTTCAGGGGGAACCGCGAGGAGGTCGACCTGGTTGGGTATATTGCTAGCAATGGGATTCTTAGTCTCCATTACTAACAATCCCTTTTCCCCCCTGCCACTTCTACTTGCTTATGTAGGTTACTTTGGATTTATTGCGGATTTTTTATTTCAGATTCTATCATGCACGAAATTCCGAACACAGCCCTTTCCATAGTTCGCTGAGTATGTCAAATTAGATTAAAATAAAATAATACACAATAATTTTCTGGCTGTTAATATATCTAATATATAAAATTCTCGTGTCGCGGTGTTTGTTACCAAACTCTTCCGAAACGGTTTTACCGATTTTTATGAATTTTGTGTGCATATTGGATAGGTCTGAGAATCGGCCGACATCTATATTTCATACCCCTTGATGATAAGGGTGACCCACCCCTAAATATTTTTTTTTATTTTTTCGATAATTTTTTTTAATTTTATTTTACTATGATATATGAAAAATATTCATTCAACTTCATTCAAATTTCCCGCTTTTACAATCAGCTCCTGTTTTTTAATTGCGATTTTTATATTCCGCAATAGGGTTGCAAGATGGCAATCGAATATAATAATTGTAGTATGATAAATTTTCATGTATAGTTCTAGAAATAAGGTATATGGTAAAACAACGTTTGCCGAGTCAGCTAGTTTATTATATAAAAACCTAATAATTATAATAGATTCAGTTAACATTAACGCAACTGGTGCATATTCAATGTAATTTTACAAAGTAGCATCATAAAAAGACTTCTGCGACGCCAAAACGACGTCATTACTGAGACGTTTTAGAGTTGTGACCTAATATGGCTAAATAATGACTGTAGTTTCAAAATAAATAATTGGAATTCAATTAACAATGTTATAAAAACTAATAAATATTTTCACCCACTGTCATGCAATATGATGTAGTTTTAATTGGTTAACAAGAATTCTGGTTCCCATACCGGGAATCGAACCCGAGCCTCCTGGGTGAAAGCCAGGTATCCTAGCCACTAGACCATATGGGATAGGTAAAATAAGATGAAATTAATATATAATAATGTAGTTTTTATCTATTTGCATTATCTGTATGTAATAAAACTTTAGTAATAAATTAGTTCTAATGACAGTATTTATTTAGGAAAAAACGTAATTAAGTATTTCTATTTTGCTTAGTATAAACTTTTTCGAATTTGTCGATTTCGTTAATTTTTAAGTTTTTTTTTTTATTTTTATTTATAATTGCTTAATTTTTAATGTTTAACACAAGGCATGCTGTGGTTGCCTATAAATGTAAGAACAGTTAGATCTAATCTACTTATTAAAATGATTTGCTGTTTGTTGGTAATCCTATAAATAAATAAATAAAAAAATATAAATAAAAAAAAACTTAATCCTAACTATTATTATAAATGTGAATTTGTTTGTTTGTTACCTATTGGTATCTTAACGGCTAAACCAATCATTATAAAATTTGGCACACGCGTACTGTACAAGAATGGAGAAGGCATTGGCTATTTTTTGTCAGTCAGTGAAAATATCTGTTCATCTCGGTCATGCAGACGAAGTCGCAGGTAATCTATCTCGCTAAAGTAAATATAAATACATAGATATAATTTATTTGCATCACTTGCGGCACACAAATAATATTAGCTATTGGTACATATTTGAAAAGAAATAAAAAAAAAATATAAAAAAAAACAGTAAAAAAGTACATAAAAGGGGTTACACAATTTCTCGTGAGTCCGCCACAGTAAGACAAAATGGTCACATCTCAGTTAATTGCTTTGCCCTCAAAAGAGCAAAACGCTGATTTGCTATTGTGTGTGTTGTGTTAAGCTTCTATTTCATTTAAGTCTTCTACGTCGGATCTAATCGCTAGTAAACAACAAAAAATATTTTAATAAAGCTAGCTCTTACCCGCGACTTCGTTCGCGCGACTGAGATATGTTTATTGACCGGGATGAAAGGAGTCTATTACCTTCTACTTTTCATATAGTACGTGTATACCAAATTTCATAGTGATTACCGTAAAGGCACTATAAGTTTTGTTATTTTAGTGACAAACAAACAAACTCGCTTTCATATTTATATATTAATATTAGTAAGGATTCGTTTATCTACGTTAAAAATGTCCATAATACCGATAAAGGAATGGCAACGCATGGGGAGTATCGTGAGCGAAACAGTATACTCTGTTATGTCCATAATACTGCACATGTCTATAGGCGACGGTTACCACTTTCCGTCAGGTGGGCCCTTCAGCTTGTTTATCATTCTAAGTTGCATAAAAGATAAAAATAAAGTTGTTACCTGTTCTCACCATCCTGATGACGTTCATGGCCTGGTCGGGTAGAAACCTGTGGAAGTGTACCAGGTAGCACGCCAACATCACGCCTGAGCGGCTACGACCTTGCCGGCAGTGGACGCCTACAACCTGGGGAGAATCAGAGCTTGTACAAACGTAATTTTTATGGGTTCCACTATTTTTTTTAATTCGTGATAATGGAATGGTAACCCCACCTGCGCTATCGGGATACCCTGGCGAGGCACCAGTGAGGAATGACAGGTGAGGATGAAAAGGCAGGTCAGTTAGCCCATTGTGGCGAATGACACCAGAATTAACCACGACGGTTTCCAGGGGGAACCGCGTGGAAGTCCTGATTGAGTGTATTGCTAGCAATGGGTCAATTTCCTTATTACTAACAATCCCTTTCCCCCCGGGTTCCACTATTGTTTCTGCCGTGAAGCAGCTGTTCGTACGGCTGCATTTCGATTTGAAAAAAAGTACCAGTGAAATTATAGGGAATGGAGGGAAACCCAAGTCTTTAGGAATTAAAAAGCCTTGGGCTTCGTTCATGGTTCAAGTTCACGGAACTATTCATGTCTATAGGTGACAGCTGATATTTTTCATCAGTAAAATCTTTATTGTATATACTTTACATGACACAATAATAAGATACATACATACATATCTGTCACGCCTGTCTCCCATTAGGGTAGGCAGAAACAATGGAAACAATAATAAGATATATGTTAAATATGATATTTATTATTGTTTTTTTTTTAATGGGTGATAATGAAATGGTCATCCCGCCTGCGCTATCGGTATACGCTGGCGAGGCACCAGTGAGGGATGATGATGAGGATGAAAGCAGGTCAGTTAGTCCATCGTGACGAATTGCACTAGAATTAACCACGATGATTGCCAGGGGGAACTGCGTGGTGTTAGAAGGAGGTAGTAGATGGGGCAGTTAGACTCCGTTACTAAAAATCCCTTTCCCCCCTGTATTATTATATTGGCCGTTAACTATTTACTGCTGAATATAGAGTTTACTCATAACAGAGGGTTTTTTTCAGTTATTGCTACGGTTGGCAGGCGCGTTAGCAACCGCAGTTAGGCATTAGTATTATTGGCAGTATTAAAATATATATTATAGTAATACTAATATTAAAAAAAAATGCTAAATCATTCATCCTCCTAAGTAATGCGCTTATCATGTTTATATTTATATAAATTAACATACTTATATCATATTATAATATGTTCCTTGGGTGGCGTAAGAGACGACTAAGGAAGCTTATGGTCGAGGGATAGGCAGCAGCGTCCCTTTTAAAATATCTCTAAAAGCCTAACTGCGGTTTCCAACCCGTGTTCAGTGTGGCAATTATTGAAAAAAAAAACCCATATGAGGAAACCTGGTTCAGTAGTCGATAGTTAATGACTGAAATAATATTTAAATATATAATAATACATTTCAAATATTTTTATGTAAAGCGTTTGCTTATTTATCCAAATAAATAAATAAATAGACAAGTAATAAGAGGTTACAGTGGAATATTTTATCTCGTTAGCCATTAAAAACATAAACAAATAAATTTTGTACACAGATTTTCGAAAAAAGAAATTAGTAATTAAGTGAAATAGATATTTTTATGTACAATATTCTAGTATAGACAAGACAGTCTTACCTCACCGTTTTTATCTGCCCTTTTGCACACATCAATAAACTTTTTTATATGCTCTAATGTTGGTGCTTCAAATTCTTCTATGGGTATCTCTGTCCACCTTATCCTGGCAACATCGTCAACTGGCGGTTTTTTTCCAGCGGTTAGTGTTACCAGATGTGTGATACCCTGATTGACGATAAATTGAACATTCTCCTTGTTCCTCGGAAAAGCCATTGCTGCCAACTTTTTGGGAATAACCCATGAGAACTTTAAGGGTGGATACGCATCGACTTCTATTTCAGGAAACGGATTTTCGGGTATAATGACAGTGAGATCGTTCCTTATTTCCTTTTTCGCGCCAGCCAAATGTTTATCGTCTTGTTCTGTGATATCTTCCATTCTAGTAATCACTTCATAACTTTCGTCGGCCATGATGCACTGCTTTGTTTTTCACTGCCACAAAATAATAAATACGTAAATGGAACGCAACGTATTTTTTAAATGTTTATTTTTTTTTATTTCAAAATACGAACACAGGCGTTTATCGCGAACACTTTGTCCCGTTTAACCATCTGGTCTGATAATTTTGAATAGACTAATGAAAGGGCAAAGAAACTTGGCACACTCACCTATTTTCTGGAGAGCGTGTAACATTTATTTCTGGAAGCCCACACCTTGGCAACGTATTTCCCATTGCCAAGGGTAGTTTGTCGTTTAACTTTGTATCTTATTGTTTGGCATTAAGAGACACGAAATTATTACATTTTATAATTTTTGTAACAATTAAATTGGCTAAAATGATACGTTGAGTTGTTGTGAAAAGCGTGATTTATTAAGTTGAAATAATTATATACCAGATTCATTATTTTAGTTTGTGACGCTCTACTGTTCTCAATGGAACTGTGACGTCTTTCCTTCGCATTGTAAACAAAGTCAGGAAGCAACTAATAATTGTTAACTGGCGTGTTATTGACCATTAAACATTCTATTTGTTTAGACAAAACTGTTGTTTGTTTTGATTTTTATAGTTTTGGCGTACTTAAATTATTTTAGTCTTAAAACATCACAAAATAATTCTGATTACAATATACATGTAAAATTAAAAGTTTATTAAAGTAGCAAGTTTCTGAATTAAAATAAAATGTATTTAATTTTGCTTCACAGTTAGTTTAATTTCCAATTATTTAAATTGTCACTAGGTTGCTTTTCAATAATTACATACAATTACCTATTTAGATCTAACCTAAGTATAGGCAATGTTAGTGTTTTTATTTATTTATTTATAAAAGACACACCAACAATATGCTCACAATAATTAAGCAGAGAATATACAATGTTATTAGTAAGTAAAAGAGAAAAACTACTATTCAAAAATGCTTAAATCTATGTTTGAACAAAAAAAAAATCTTACTCCTCACTACCAAGCTTAAGGCCATATGAACACATCAATTAAAGGTGTATACAGCTCTCACAGATAAGCGTCAATGTACACTAACTAACAATTATACAATTAGAAAAGACCTAACTACCAATCCATATTATTAATAAGCCTAGTAAACTGCACTAAAGAATTACCAAAGATGTCGATCATTTTGAAGCACTAGGTGAGTTATAAGAATAATTATACTTACATTTTAACGAGACTTAACCTATCTGATTCAAGAGTAGAACTGAATTTATCACTTCTATAGTCGAGATGTATTAATAATGCAAAAATTATTAAAAAAAATATAAACAATCATAGAAATTTATACTTTATTGTACGGTGTTAGAATTGAATATGAAATTGGGAGCAGTGGAGGTTCAATTTGGCGACCGAAATGGGGTAATGGTCAAATCGAAATACGTACTACCGTAGATAGGTATCTAAGCTACTTTGCCAACTTGGTATTAAGAAGTAGGCTAATATTGTTATTAGATGGGGGGGGGGGGGAAGGAATTGTAAGTAATGTCCTCATTGTTAGCTATATCCTCTATCAGGTCGTTGACGTCTGGAAACTGTCATGGTTATTTCTTGCAGAATTCGTCACTATGTGCAAACCTGAGGGACTACCATGAAATGAAATTCCGAATTTTCGGGCTCAATTTTTCATTTCATTTTTCATTTCATTTTTCATAAATCCTACCATAAAAGTAAAAAAGAACGATACTTTAGCATTTATAATATTTTTAAACGGTATGTATCAAGTAATTTTAAAATCAAATTTTTGTTTCGTTCGGATCCGAAATTTCGGAAAACATTTCATGGTAGGCCCTCTGATCTGCTCTCATTATACATTATTCCTCACTGGTGCCCCGCTAGTCTTTACTGATAGCGCAAGCGGGGTTAATATTTCATTCTCACTCGTTAAAAATTTCTGATATTACAAGTTTTTACTGTGAGTAAAGAGCGTCTTTACATTAGCAGAGGATGTAGAGAGGAGAAGGAAGTATTGTATCGCTCTCATAGAGAGGAGAGACCTACTTTACTCTGCAATCGAGCGAACGAAGGAGTACAAAAGTAGATACTTTTGTACTATTTCGTTCATAAAAGCAAAAGTACCTATTTTATTTTTTCTTTTTGGAACGGTAGGTCTGGTTATTATGACTGTCTATTTACATAATTATAGATTCTATGAAAGGAATATTTGGCTTCGTTTCATATTTTTTTCAGACAATGAAGGTGGAAAACAAAAACATTAGGACGACCTTTCCATAGTATGGGAATGAATGTAAAACATTTGATGCCATAGTTCGATGGGCATAAGTTACATTGTTACCGGGGTGAAAGAGATTGTTAATAATAAGGTTTAACAGCTCCATTACTAGCAATATATACCCTATCAGGTCGACCTCCACGCGGTTGCCACTGGAAAGCATCGTGAATATTTGTCTATATTTGTCATGGAGGACTACGTGTACGTATGGGTGAATGCTGGTCAGCTGATCAGTAGTCATCTTCACCAATCATCCCTCACTGGTGCCCCACCAGTGTATATCGATAGCACAGACGGGCACATTCCATTATCAGCAAATAAATTTATCCCTACCGTTCCAATATCTATATATTGGGTTTCTCTGGATACCGCGTAAAAAGAAGCAACCCTAAATCAAGGTTAATAACCCATTTTCGTGGCGAAGACATTAAAAACAAGGTCAAAAGTATTTTCGCCGCTGAAAACCGGGACGAGAACGGATATTTTAAATAAGTACCTGTCTCACTGCCTGACTGACATATTTAGATATATATCCCGCTCACAGCTGACTTAATAGTGGGAGAAAGGGATTTTTTTTTTTTTTTTTTTTTTTTTATAGAACTTAGAATGGCAAACAAGCTGACGGCCCACCTGATGGAAAGTGGTAACCGTCGCCTATAGACATGAGCAGTACCATGGACATAACAGAGTATACTGTTTCGCCCATGATACCCCCCATGCGTTGCCATTCCTGAGGACTCAGGTGTTATTCCTCTGTACCCAGTAAATTCACGCCATATCCCACCCTTCAAACCGAAACACAGCCATGCAAACACAACTGCTTCACGGTTGAAACACGAATGGGACAGAGGTACCCAAGCAATCGACTTTTGTACAAAGTCTCCCTCTGGATTGTTAGTAAGAGGAACTTACTTCTCATTGCTAACAATGCATCTTGTTGAGAGAAAAAGAATCGTTAATAATCGAGACTAAGGGCCCCGATGCTAATAATATACCCTAACAGGTCGACATCCCCGTGGTCCCTCTGGAAACCATCATGCTGAATTCCACGTATATTCATCACGATTGGCTACCTGCCTTTTCGTCTTCACCTATCATCTCACACTGATGCCCAGCCAGTGTATACCGTTAGCGCAGGCGGGGTTACTATTCCATCACTACCTATTAAAAAAATTTACCCTATTAGGTCAATCTCCCCGCGGTTTTTCTTGGAAGCTATCATGGATAATTCTTTTTGAATTGACGAATTCAAAAAGAATTATCGATAGGTCAACTGACCTGCTTTCATCCTAGCTGTCATCTCGCCAGCGTATACTGTTCACATAGGCAGGGTTAATATTCTTTTTAAAAACATCCACAGCTCTTTGGCGCTGGGGGGGGGGGGGGGGGGAAGGAATTGTTAATAATAAGGTTAAACAGCTCCATTGCTAGCAATATATATCCCATCAGGTCGACCTCTACGCGGATCCTCCTGGAAACCATCGTGGTTAATTCTTGTGAATTTCGTCACGATGTGCTAACTGACCTGCTTTATTCTTATCTATTACTGGTGCCCCGCCAGTGTATACCGATAGCGCACGCAGGGTTACTATTCCATTATCATCTATTAAAAATATCCTTAGTTTATCAGTGCACTTCATAAACATATTTATAAACATATTCATATTATATGTAATCCGTTTGAAATCCCTGATTTATATATGCAGTGATATATTTGTTTCTTAACATACTTGTCGTGAGTTTTTTCAACAAAGACCCGTTGTGTCATCGTTTCACATAAACGAAAAATTATATTAAATGACTGAACATTTATTAGATTTACAGCTTGTAAACAAGTCTATTTGAATAAACATTATTTACATTCTATTCAATTATCTTCATTAAATGAAATAATATGAAACATTTCTCGTGTCATTGTTACACATAAACGAAAAATAATTGAATGCCTTCATTAAAAGCATCTATTAGAAATAAATGAAATACTTCTACAGTCTAATGAAGTAATCGAACACCGAAACTTTTAGAGCTTTGTTTCTCAACCGGGGAGTTGAGACCTTGGGGGGTGGAGGGTCGCGTCCTTTATTAAAGGGGGTCGGTGTGTTAAAGAATAATAGGACTTCGAAAGATTCGTTTAAAATAGCGATGCGCGACTTTACAAATCCTATTACTAATTATTCGACTGGGTACTTGATTACTTTTAGCTAAAATCATTCAGTTTTTTTATTACCTGTCCACTGCTAAACATAGGCCTCCCGTATCTAGGGGAGTTTTGCCAGTAATTGCCACGTTTGTAAGGCGGATTAGCAACCGTAGTTAGGCTTTTGGTGATCTTTAAGAGGAATGCTGCTACCCATCCCTCAACCACTATGTTACCTTAGTCGCCTTTTACGACACCCACGGGAAAGAAAGGGGTGACCCATTCTATGCCGGGACCACACGGCAACTACTTTGGTAGAACGCTAATATCAAAATTGAAGTCAGGTTTTGATTTAAAAATAAATACCAGAGGAAGACTTTGTACAAAAGTCGATTGCTTGGGTACCTCTGTCGCATTCGTGTATCAACCGTGAAGCAGTTGTTTTTGCATAGCTGTGTTTCGGTTTGAAGGGTGGGATATGGCGTGAATTTACTGGGTACAGAGGAATAACATCTGAGGCCTCAGGAATGGCAACACATGGGCGAAACAGTACGAGGTTTGTCCGGAAAGTACGTATAAAAGTTTTTTAAAAATTTTATTTTACAATTATTCAGGTAAATCAATTTTATCCCCTTCAAAGTACTCCCCCTGTGACATAATGCACTTGTGCCAACGCCGTTTCCACTGTGAGAAGGCTCCTTGAAAGTCCTCTGGTTGTAGGTTTCTCAGCTGCCCCGTCGTAGCTTTTTTTATCTCATTTATGTCCCCCAAATGCCGCCCCCGAAGTACCAATTTGGTTTTTGGGAACAAGAAGAAGTCACACGGGGCCAAATCCGGCGAATAGGGGGGTGTTCGGTCACCGTAATGGAATTTTTACTCAAAAACTCACGGAACGATCTTGGCGCAAATTTTTTTCATTTGAAGTTCGTTTCTTAGAATTTCGTGGACCACGGTTTTGCCCAAATTAAGCTCTTCAGCCACCTGTCTGACCGTTAAACGACGGTCCCCATTAACACAAGTTCGAATTCTTTCCACGTTTTCGTCGGAATGTGAAGTGGAAGGACGTCCTGAACGTGGGTCATCTTGAACGCTTTCTCGGCCCTCTCTGAATCTTTTTAGCCACTTGTGGACGGTTGGTTCCTTCACAGCATCATCCCCATAAACTGTTCTGAGATCGGCAAAAATTTCACGGCCATTCTTGCCGAGTTTCGAGAGAAACTTGATTACGACGCGCTGCTCTTCAACGGAAGCGGGCTCCATGCCGACGGGGTTTCGTTAAGAGGTAACTTCACAGATGGCGTGACAAGCCAGTTCGCACCGCACGGCGGTCAGACCAGAACTGAAGCATTGTTAGGGACATAAGGAAGGGGTCCTGCGCTTACCTGGCCTCCCCACTCCTCTTTCTCGCATTCCAGAACACTTTTATACGAACTTTCCGGACAGACCTCGTATATTCTGTTATGCCCATGATACTGCTCATGTCTATAGGCGACGGTTACCACTTTTCATCAGGTGGGCCGTCAACTTGTTTGCCATTCTAAGTTGTATAAAAAAAAAATGGAATGTGGATGTTTGGGGAGGGAACAAATAAAAAGATTTCCAAATTTAAATAAGAATATATTTCATTACATACAACGCAGGTGCTTAGTGTAAATAAAACCCTTAAACTATGATATTTGACTAATACGAGTATAATATTGTTTACACTTGGACCATCTCATTTGAGCCAATCAACAATTTTCCATTTATTATTGTATAGGAATTTAATTTAACATACTTCAACCGAGTTTGTGATAAAGCCTAATTGATGCATGATGTCGGAATGTAATGTCTCGTAATAATTTAATCGTAATTAAATAAGAGTAATTAATTATTTTAATTAATTAGTAATTATTGTAATTCATGTTTATTTAATTACGAATGAATTATTATTTAACAAACTTTAATAATGCCAAGTTAAACATCTTGATAGCTAACAGACGTGACATAGGTGTGTAGATATACACTCCTATTCAATCGCGCGCAAACATAGAAGTGAAATTACGAAATGTATGCATTACAGCTTATCTACAAGAGATTATTTTTAACGATAAGGCCGTCTTTTGTAATACAGAAAATGTCTTTATACTTTCTTTTTTTTATATTTAATATTAATACGCAACAGTTTTATTATCAATAATATAAGATTAGTTGTTTACATTTGAAACTGTTGATGAAACGTCGCGAAACATGTTTCGTAATATAAATTAGGCTTAATCTAAGTACAGTTTTACTCAAAATACCCGTAATTTACCAATTTTAGCGGCATGAAAGTTTAATTTGTATGTAATTACGTAATTTTCATTTACAAACTAGAGAGTGTAGGAGAAAGGATATAACAATAAGAAATCACTCCCACCTTAGCTTTATAAAAAAAAATCGGGTAAGAAAATAAGTTATTTTTATCTTGGAACAACCACGTGACCGCGGGGGTGGGGGGTAAAAGATTGTTAGTAATGGGGAGGTTATTGCTATCAATATACCCTATCAGGTCGACCTCCATGCGGTTCCCTCAGGAAACTATCGTCACTAATTTATTGTTGAATTCGTTACGATGGGCTAACTGACTTGCCTTTTCATCCTCACCTATCATCCTTCACTGGTGCCCCGCCAGTGTATACCGTTAGCGCAGGCGGGGCTAACGATCTATTATTATCCATTAAAAAAACCACGTGACCGCGCGGTTTATATGAAAGTACAAATTTCATTTTAATAAAACAATTTATAAGTGCTTTGGAGGAAAATTTTATTTTAAAACTTAATAAACACGCTGAGCACGATAATAAACATGGTTACCACTTTTCATTAAATGAGCCATTTAATTAAAAGTGGTAACCGTCGCCAATACATAGACGTGATGCTTATGCGTTGCTATTTCCGACTACTATATTATTATTCTATTATTTTCTGTTGCTATTTCATTTTCATAAATACACATTGCTAACAGAACACAGTGAATGAACTACTGCTGGATTTCCCTTTGTCATATCCATCTCGTTACACTTTGTTTGAACTTTAAATACCCTATTTTGAATTATTCGAGACAAAATCAACTAAAACTCGGTCAATATCAGTTCCACGATGTGAAATTCAAATCATAAGCATAGTAAAACTAACCGACATTCATAAAGAGAAAAACAACGAAAAATTCTGTATCTCCCATACTAAAATGGCGGCAACCAGCTGTCAAGAGAGTATAGTTTTAAAATTTTCGTCATTTTTCACCAATTTCAAATAAAGTCATCAGTTCCACTTATTTATCTAAAAATTATTTAAATTTCACCCTACATACGCATACATATATTTATACTTAATATAACACTAAAGGCAGCGCGTGATAATAGTAAAAAAAAAAAAAATTAAGTACATAAGTATAATGAATTACATGTATGAACAATTAATACACATAATAGAAATAAAAAAATACTAATAATATATAAATAATAATAACATTGTATAAATATAACCAGAAATACCAACATATTTAGCACATGATTTTTTCAATCAACTTCGTGTATAAAGCAATTTGTCTTTACAATACTTAGTTTTTTTTTTTTTATTATAAATTGACATATGATGCAATGGAAGTACAGCCAAATTTGTACCGTAACAATAACGTAATGTTAAATTCATTTTAGTAAATTAAATAGTGGATTTATGTTCAGTTTTAATATAAAATAGTCGAGAATTATTAAAGTACTTTATTATTTTGTATCTAGTAAATGTATTGGCTAGCAAAGCTGGTACTTACATTACTTAATAATCGATAGTTTTCACCCAGAATTATCAAAATTACGAATTGTCTATTGATACTATCGATACTAACGATCGAATCGATATGAAGGCGTTACACAATTTGATTATAATTGACATAATAATCGATTCTAATCGACTCGTTATACAATATTGATAGGAACGATAGCGAATTTAAAATAATACTATAGATTTAATAATTTAATAATTAATTTACTCTTGATAAAGGTTGACAATTATAAGTATTAAAAATACTTATAATTGTCAACCTTAATTTAATTTTTTTTTTTATATTCTGTAAAATTTAAAAAAAAAAATATTGAAGCAATAAGCAATTATCAATAGTGGTCGAGTAGAATGGGCAGCAGCGTCTCTCTTAAAACATCACCAAAACCTAACTGCGCCAAATTGCTTGCCAAGCGTGGCAACTACTGATAAAATTCTCTAAGGAGAGAGCCTACGTTCAGCAGTGGACAGTTAGATTAATAAAAGCAATTATCAAAAAATAAAACCACAGTAAAATTGAAGATTTAAAAATATCGTGAAAAAATAGTGATATATTAAAAAAAAAATTGTGATTAACGAACGAATTAATACAGGATTAATCGTGAAAGTTATACACAAACCCAAAAAAGAACGATTCATAAAATTGAACAACTTTTATAAATTTCACATTCGAAATATGACTAAATCAGATTTTTAATAACTTACTTAACTTCTGTACAAACAGCGCGGTCACGTAGCCATGTTTTTTGATAAAAACTGAACAGTTTTGAAAAAAACCATTATTACATATAACAATTTATTCGTGTTAGTATTATATTCATAATTAATTTTATATAATATGCGGAAAACACATTTCCGACGGTTAACCATAAATTGCTCCTGACATTTAAAAAATAGTTGTGGTATCAATTTATCCACAATACGAAAGGCAAAAGAACTAAGTCATACAGCCTGATCTTCAGTACACATTTCTGCTAACTTTTTTTTTGTACTACTATGGTGGCAAACGAGTATACGACCCAAATTACCTATCTCCTTTCCTATGTTAGATAGAGAAATAATTGTTACATCAACATTCCTATTGAGAATTGATGTTAAAACCAACTTTTTTACTTTTATTTGTATTTGTAATTAAAATTAATTATTATAAAGAGGAAAGATTTGGTTTTTTGTTTGTAATTTATATAAACAAAAACTACTTAGATTTTAAAAAATTCACCTATAGAAAACTACATTATCAGCGAGTTAGCTTTCTTAGTTATTTAGCAACATTAGTTAGTTGATATATTCTGATATTACTTTGTTTAATTTTGCCAATGTTCGACATTTGCAGTTAACCGTCGATATGGGTAACACCTTCAAATCCTACCAGAGGACGGGTAATAAATTACTGTAGTCCGTTACCATGGAATTTAATGAAAATGTAAACAAAACGAATAATTGACACAATCATAAGACAGTCTGCTGATGCCCAATAGAATGATTTAATAAATGATTGTTCAAAATGAACCTTTTAAGATAAATTGGTAATTATAGTTGTAAGAAAAAATTAAAAACAAATGAATTACAACAAAAAATATAATATAGAACGTCAACAGATGGTATTTTCATTTAAATGTAATAAAATTAATAAATAAAAATAATCAGCATATTTGTATACGAGTACAATTAAAAAATCGATTAATCGGTTGAATGACTCGATTTATTATCGATTTAATTTAGTGAGTGCTCATTTAAAAATTTTAACAAGACTTGGTTACATTCTCATTAAATTCTATTAAAGTAGACCATAATTATAATGAATTAATAAAGATATCCAAATATTAAATTAATACCTGAGCATTTTATATTATTTTAAATTGATATTGCATACGATATGTCTTATACTAATCTCCCAGTATGTCAACTAAAATATATTTAATAAAAGAAACTATTCTAAAGTATAAGTAAACTCAGTTATCTTATAAAAAAAAAAAAAAAAACCAATGCTGACTACAGATCTGCGTCTCACGAACGAGTACATTCGCTCGTTTTTTTTTTTTTTTACCTAATACTACTGGATGACAACTGACAGAAACAACAGAGTAAGTTTATTTTCCCGCCATTTAAATTATAAACATTGTGATGTATTTAGTAACGGCAATTAGCTCTGGCTCTTTCTGGTACAGGTTAATTATTTTCTATATTACTTTCAGATAAAACGTTTTAAAGATAGAACGTTTATATTTCTAAAAATATCCAAAAATAAGCAATAGCAAAGCATAGACGAACTGGTATATAGAAAACTAAAAAAAAAAATTGTTGAAAAAAAAAAAACCTTTTTTTTTTCATAATAGAACTCGACGCGCATCTGAGCCAGCATACATACAGTCATAACATTAAATGATTATAATCAATAATATAAATACTTTGCCGCTAAATTCATAACCAATACTCTTAATTATATGATTAACCAATAAAAATACTATAAAGAAAACTTAATATTACTGTAAGGTGTACCGCAAGGCACTAATTAGGCCCAGTGTTATATATACATCACAAAATGCTACGAATAAAGCATAGACACACAGAATGCAGGCAATATTAAAAATAAAAAAAAATACTAAAAGCTCCACATTTAAATGCATTACATCAGAATGGAATCCGATTGAATTTTAAAATCTGATTGAAAATTAAATTAAAATGGATTTAGACTATAATGCCGTAACAATAACGTACAAAATTGCGAATTTTATTGATCAATTCAAGTCTCTTGGTCATTTCTTAGCACCTCAACATTACCAAGTATGGAGAAGTATCGAACAAGAATTCGCTCGCAAGGCCTCTAACCACTTTATGAAGGACTGGGGGAGGGAGAAGGATTGTAAGTAATGCGAACTACCAGTCCCATTGCTAGCAATATACCTTGTCAGTTCGACCTCCACGTGGTCCTCCCTGGAAACCATCGTGCTGAATTTCAGGTGTATTTACCACGCTGAACTAACCTGCCTTTTAATTTTAATCTATCATTATTCACTGGAGCCCAGGCAGTGTATACCGTCAGCGCGAGTGGGGTTACTATTCCATTATCATAGATAAAAAAAACACCATGTGTTGTTAGATTTCGGTATTGTTGACACCTAAATGATTAGAACTTATTTTGGAGGTTTAAAATTTTAAAAAATAAATATTATTTCACAGTCAGTATTGATGGTTTATTTGTGTAAGAACTTTATATTTATATTTACTTATTTAAAAGGCTGTTCTCAATTCCATAATATATTTGTGGCATATGCTAATTCTTGACCTATTTATTATTATTTTTATTTTATATTTTGTCAAGATGTAGTATTTTCACCACAAATAATATAGAATGTGCAGGAGCGATATTAACCTGCATTCTCTGCGTCTGCGCACTGATTAGGACTTACATAGAATCCGAATCAGATCTCACTATCACGACTATCCAGTCAATTGCTACTCAGCTAGCGCGTGTCTAAAGCCGAGTGTCAAGGCACGGGTGTCTTTAAAAATGGAATACTGCAAGTTTTATTAGTCGCCAGTGTTATTACTTTGTGCATTATAGTATGGTGTGGATGATTAAAACCATAGACAAAAAATTACTAAAACATAATTTAAGTATTTCACAAAATATTTGATTATCAGGAAGTCTGTAAAAGATTGCCCTAGCGATAAGACCGCCTTTTGTACCTTTGTGTACATTTCAATCTGTATTTATGTTACTGTATTTCACTTGAATTATTTACTTGTCATTGTATATTTTTGTTTATGGTGCAAAAAAAAATTTAAATAAATAAATAAATATCAGTTATTACTTTGAGTTACTTCGACTCCAAGAAACTAAATTTGAATCATAAGTGACGAATTAAAAGTATTTCTAATAAACAAGTGTATTTAAATAAAGACGAGCTTTATTTTTTTCTCTCACAAATATAGTTTTATTTAAATATATATAAACTTCAAAATGTCAAATTACACCCACAGCATGCTATAACGACGTGCGAATGCTAAGTGCAATTCAACATGGCAGAGCTCGGCAGTTGACGTAAACATCCATTTTTTTTGACGATTTATTTACGTAGATAAATAACTACATTATCGCATACAGTCATATCTGGTCTTGGACTGATTGATGGCAGATTAAAAAAAAAATTGGCGCCAAAGAATTTAAAAAAATCTCAACTTGCATACATACATATCTTCTCTTTGCATGACCAGATTAAATCTGAACATTAATATTTGGCGCCAAATTATGAGAAAGTTTTTCAATATGGTGGTTGATTTATAAGCATAGTAATCAGTACACGTATCATAAGCTATGAATTCGCCACGTACATAATACTTGGCGAAGTTCTATGATTGTTCGTACATTAGAACAATTTGTTTTCTACTTCATCCTTTGTTTTTTTTTTCCACTGCATCTGTTACTACAGAGCAAGCAAACACTATGTCATTTAAGAGTCGGCACTGTCTTTATAATAACGAAATTGAAAATTAAATCTATGCAACCACCTAGATATCAACACAATAAAGTAAGGCAACATTCAAAGTTTTAACTCTCTGTCCTATAGATATAATGTAAAATTTTCAAATTCATATTTACATACTACATAGATTTTATACGAAGCTTTTTGTACAACGACAATAATAGAACGAGACACTATTATAATTAAAACATGAAAGTGTAAGGAAGATCGCAAATATTTTTTGTCTTGCTTTGCTTACACTTTTATTTTCCACGTCAAAATCATTATATTTACATCATCCGTTCAAATTAAAAGGAGACGACACGTTGCGAATAAGGAAGTACATTTTTAATAGTTTGTTTGCTACGACATTCTATTATTATTTCATAATGCATACACTCATAGTATTTTTATGGCATTCTTTTACTACGTTTAACGTCCATATGATGTAGTTTCGATGATTCCAATTTGAATGTGTCAATCCGATCGCGTCGAAAATTAGTCTGCAGTTCTTCACTTGTCAATAGTTCAGCTATTTATAGGTAGTGCCGACTCTCAATACATCTCTCAATAGTGTGGATATGTTTTTATCTAGTCAATCGTCGCTTTTTTAATTTATATAATCAGTACAAAATAACTAATAATAAAAATTGATTTGTCTCTGTGCTACTCATCTTACATACATAAAATTTAATACCCATTAAAAGGAGTAACAACCGTATTTCTAGCACATTCTTCTCGGTTGAACACTACCTGTACCGAGCGGCAGTTAAAAAAATGACATGACACAAGTTTCTAAAATATATATAAGGGCTTATATGAATAAATTTATATCTCTTAATTTCACTTTATCATAAACTAATACAATTCGGGAAAATAAGTTTTTATTGTAGACCGACTTTAAAAACAAAAATGAAAAAAAAATGCTTTTCTGCACATAGTAAAATAAATGTCACTAACGTTACCGTGATCATGTCCTAATTGCACTTAAGTACTATAATCTATATACACATTTATTGTGACTTACCTATTTTGACACTTAGCAAGTTAAAAATAAGGCATAGAATGGAATGTAAGCGAGCGCATCTCAAACTTATTGTCACCGAATTTTAAATAAGAAAATATATTTTTGCACCGTTACTTATAACAAATGGAATGTTCATTCGATTTTGACACTTGTAATCTTGATGTTAGGCTATAAAATCGTCTGTAACGATTTATTATATACTAGAGGTGGAGGACTTGCCCGTCATCCTTCGTGGGAATGTGAGAGAAATTGGAGGGTTCCGGTTGCTCCTCTAATGTGACCGCGGTTAGGTCGACTATTTCATCTTGCTCGTCTTGATCGAATCTGAAAAAGAAAGAAATATTATAAATGTGTTTATCAGTGTGTGTGTGCATAGTTATAACATATAAACAAATTTAGAATAATGACGCTTCTGCCTATGTACGTGTATCTCTGGGATATGCGAGTAGGATGGCAGTTTCATGGTGATGAGATGGCAGATGGCAGGAGGCGGCGTCGGTTTCAGCATCGACGGGGGTTCACCTGTCCTGGTTGGGCTCGCTATCGTGATGCGAGACGGTGTCGCTTTTGACGGCGGCAGGGGCTCACCTGTCCTCGTCGGGCTCGCTGTCGTGGTGCGAGGCGGCGGAGGTGCGCGAGGCAGTGTCGGCGGGCGCGGCGGCGGCAGCGGCGCCCGCACGCTGGTTGGCCGGCCGCACCGTGATGATCAGGTTCGACGAGTTCGCCACCATCATGTCTGTCACCTGCCGAGTCGGACATAGCCACATATATGTATGAAGAATAAACCAAATTAGTAGTTTGAAAATAAAAACAACAAACTTGGTTCGTCAAGCGTGACAAACTCGACGATTATAAATAACAAGTCGAGCGTAATAAATCCGGTTCGAAGGACCAAATATAATCATGTATTTACTACTACACTTTCGAAATATTGTACATCGATTGAGGGTTTTCTAAATAATATAATCGAAATTTATAAAGCATGGGCAAGGAGTGACGTCTATAAAAAGTATGAAAAATTGGTTGGTCAAGAGCAACAAACTCGACGCCTATAAACGTCAAGTGTGACATACTCGACACCTAATAAATATTATTAATCTTTCTCACCTGATCGAGTGTTTTATTTGAGACGTCGATGCCGTTGACCTCCAGTACTTCGTCGTTGACGCCTAACAAACCAGTGGACTCAGCCAGCCCGCCTGGCACCAGTCTTGATATGAATATACCGGGTGAACGCTCTACGCCATTCGGCGTCACGCGTACAGACGTGCCGTCTCTGGGAAATATAAAAAAAAATCATAATGTAATAACATTAGTACGGAACTAACGAGGGTATTAACTCTGTCTAATCAAATAGATTGATAATTTATTTGCATCACATACATCACACAAATAAAATTAGATATTGGTTGTATACTTAAAAAAAGAAATAAAACCAAACATATACAAAAAACAAAACAAAAAGAAAGTACATAAAAGAGACAAGAAAATTTTTCGTGAGTGTACCAGAGTAACATAAAAAGGTCTCAACTAAGCTTATTGCTTTGCCCTCAAAAAGACAAAATACTGATATTCTGTTGGTGGCCAAATGCGAAAAGCCAGCCGCGACATTCTCGACAAAAAAAGAATATAAATAAATGAATTAAACTAATTGTGTGTGCCCATTATCAATAACTATTTAATATTTTAATATAAATTAATAAATGAAAAATATCATTCGCAATGGGGTAGTCAGAGGTCACTCTCGATTACATTCAAGAATGTTCATTCAACATACATAAAAGGTATGCCAATTTTTTATTTATTAATTAGAACCTTTTTAAGCTCTCTTTTAAATATAAATAGATAAATACATTTGTAATTTAATTATTAAATAATAAATAAGACAGAAATTAATTTGAAAACACAGCAATAGCTTAATTTACAGGGTACAGAGGAATAACACCTGAGTCCTCAGGAATGGCAAAGTATGTGGGGTATCATGGGCGAAACAGTATACTCTGTTATGTCCATGGTACTGCTCATGTTCAGGCGACAGTTACCACATTCCATCAAGTGGGCCGCCAGCTTGTTTGCTATTCTAAGTTGTTTAAAAAAAATTACCTATAATTATTTACATCGTTTTTATTGACAAATATAATTTCATAATGATATGAAACAGCTAAATATCTTAAGAACTGTTGCGTACAAAGGATGCTTTTTCTTGATTGAAAAACCCCACATGATCTATTCAATCAATACAAATAATGGGGGGAAAGAAGGGATTGTTAGTAATGGGGACTAGCAACCCCATTGCTAGCAATATACCTTATTGGGTAGACCTTCACGGGGTTCCCCTTAGAAAAAATCGTGGTTAATTATTGTTAAATTCGTCACGACTTGCTTCCATCCTCACCTATCATTCTTTACAGGTACCCTGCCAGCGTATACCGATAGCGCAGGTGGGGTTACCATTTCATTATCACCAATTAAAAAATATATAAATAGTGGAGATGTCTGTGAACTCCACTGACTCTAGTTATGAGAGTGGAGTCATAACTACTCACTGAATGCCATTTAAAAGACAGATGCATTAAAAATATTTTCGGGGTTGCCAGTAGTTGCCACGCTTGGCAGGCGGATTGGCAACCGCAGTTAGGCTTTAAAGATATTTTAAGAGGGACGCTGCTGTCCATCCGTCACCCTTCCTTAGTCGCCTCTTCCGACATCCACGGGAAAGGATGGGGTGGCCTGGACTATGCTGGGACCACGCGGCCAATAACCATTATAGTTTACCTTATGAAAAATCCTAACGGTCTGTCCGAGCCGTGTTTTAACAGCTTCACTCTTCTGCACGTCTCCGGTACTATATCTACGTCTATAATAGCTGATACCTGAAAAAAAAAAACTTTACAGTGTGACCACATCAAAAAATAAAGAAAATAATAAAAACATTTTTTTTCTTTGTAATCCTTAGAATGGCTTAGAATAAACTGACGACTCAATTGCAAAAAAATCTAAAGAATTTTTTTTTTTAATTTTTACAAAGACAAAAAGCTGACGGTTCAACTGATGGAAAGTGGTAATGGTCGCCATTTATACATATAAGAAATTATATGCTTACCATTCTAAAGTCGTGCGGGTTTGATATAGCGAGCCCCTTGTTTTTGGCGGGCGTCCCACTTAGTATAGACGATATAATATTTCGCGGACGCATGGTACCGTAGCCATTCAACTCCTCCAGGCTGTCACCTGTAAAAATAATAAATACGAACATTACTAATTAGTAATCAGTATCTGTTTGCCGTGTGGTCCCGCCATAGAATAGGCCACGCCTTCCTTTCCCGTGGGTGTCGTAAGAGCCGACTAAGGGGAAGCTAAGGATGGGCAGCAGCGTCACTTTAAAAACATCTCTAAAAGTCTAACTGCGGTTGCCAACCCGCCTGCCAAGCGTGGCAATTACTGGCAAAACTCCCCTTATGGGGAAGGCTTATGTCCAGCAGTTAACGGCTGAAATAATATAAAAATAAAAATCAGTATCTCAGAAGAAAAATTAAGCTAAGATTTCTATTTCAGTTAACTCATAATTTATTTTTCACAATAATTCACTTAACAAATTTGTTAAAAATTATTGACAATGTTGCTGTAGTTTTCAATGGTATTGTTTAATTTTGCCTGTTTCCTTCACTTGCATTATACATTTGTGCAAACTTTAACGTCTTTTAAATTACTATTTAACCGTGTAATTACATATTGTTATATCTGTTTGACTTAAATAAATAAATAAAAAACGAATGGATATAAAAAACTCGAGTAAATTTTATCAATGTAATAAATAAATTAAAAAAGAATATTTATTGCAATTTAATGTTAAAAAAAAATTATTAAAATTAAATGATTTTCAACCGACTTCCAGAAGAAGGAGGTTCGCAATTCGTTTGTATTTTTTTATGGTTGTTACCTCATAACTCCATCAGTTATAAACCGATTTGGAAAAATATTTTTTACAGTTATAGATACTAATAGATATTTTTTCAAAATCGGTTCATTTGTTTAGTTTTTAAAACAAAATTGTTTTTGTCACAATTAGAGTCGGTTAGATTGTTTAATTATACTATAAAAAAAAATTCAGTAAACCGTCGTTTTTATGATTAATTTTTTCACTAATAGTTGCAACTGAATGGCTTTGTTGCAGTCGCATTTATTATTGGATCATGCTGTGTGCACATGTTGTGACAAGTTTACCTGATCAATACATTAATGTACTTGCATGTTATAATTTAAGTTTGTATTTGTAAACTTCTGTTATGTGCGCCTAATAAATAAAATAAAATAAAAATAAATGTAAATTGCCTACATTGCCTATATGGACAATCTAGTACTACATTGTGTAGGTCACAAGCTTACTGTTTTTGTATGGAATGGCACGTAATTCATTCGCTATTTATGGTTGTATTGGGACCACACAATAGAATGCTTGCATTACTTTATAATACTATTTCTACTAATAGGTACAGCTGAGTTATTTCGAAATAGCCTACTAGGCGTTCCGGGTGGGGAAGGGGACTGTTAGTAATGGGGGACTGGTGGTCTACCATGAAATGAAATTACGAATTTTCGGGCTCAATTTCGTGTTTTTGTTCGTATCTAAATCGACCTAGTAAATGGAGCTTAACATTTCGTTCATCATAAATCCTATCCTAATAGTCCAGAGGAACGATATTTTAACATTTTTAATAATTTTAAACGACATGTTTTATGTAATTTTAACATCAAATTTCTGTTTCGTTCGTCCCTGAAATTTGGGAAAATATTTCATGATAGACCCCCTGATGCCCCCGTTGCTAACAAGCCCTGTCAGGTCGAACTCTACGTGGTTCCCCCTGGAAACCATTGTGATTAATACTTGTCGCACTCGTCACGATGGGCTATCTGACCTGCTTTCATGCTTATCTATCATCCCACACTGGTGCCCCGCCAGCGTATACCGATAGTGTAGACGGGGTTACCATTCCATTATCCATTAAAAAAAAACTAGGCGTTGCGGTGTCATATGTTAGACTTTGAAATCCCAAAAAAAAAGTAATACATTTTACTCTGCAAAATAAGGCATCGACAACTGTAATCCTTAACCATAACACCTTATCCCAGGGGGAAAAGGATTGTTAGCAATGGAGTTTGACAGCCCCATTGCTAGCATAAACCTAATAAGGTATATACCTTATTAGGTCGACCTCCACGTGGTTCCCCCTGGAAACCATCGTGAACAATTCTTATTGAATTCATTACGATGGGCTAACTGACCTACTTCATCCTCATCTGTCATTCTTCACTGGTGCCCCGCCGGTGTATACCGATAGCGCGGGTGGAGTTACCATTCCATTATCATCCATTTAAAAAAAACACCTTATCCCTTAGATAATAAAGATAGAGTGTCTCCATACAAATGCTTCGAGAAAAGCGAGACAATTTCAAATCGGTTCAGGATAGATGCAGATATCGCGAAACAGCATCAACATTTTAGCCATTGTCTGTCCACTATTAAACATAGATAAACCATGATCTACACTAATATTATAAAGAGGAAAGATTTGTATTCTTGTGTGTATGTATGTTTGTAATTCATAAACTCAAAAACTACTTTGCCGATTTCAAAAATTCTTTCACCATTAGAGAGCTACATTCACCCTGAGTAACATAGGCATATATTTATTGTTAGAAAAGATTAGGGATCTTTACTAAAACTTTAGTAACGTAAGTCAAGGTGTAAAAAATGCTATAAAATATCTTTCTTTGCGTGCGCTGCGGAAACTATTGGTGATAGAACAAAAGTATGTTTTACAATATTGAAGAAAATATCAATAACTACATAAAACTTCGCGATACTATATGTCCAACTAATATCGTTATGTCACAATAACCACTTTTTACATTTTAAAAATTGATAAAAATACCGACCAAAATTACACCATGTTATTCATACTTCTGTTTAAATCCTTGTCCAAATAAATATAAATTAAAAATATTAAAAAAAAATATAGTCAATTTGATTAGGTAGGATCAGATAAAAATGTAAAATGTAGTAAAAATATCCACTCGTGCGAAGCCGGGACGGGCCGCTAGACATACATATAAAATAAAATTACAAGTATACTGAGAAACAGTTCCTTTTAAAAAACGTATTCTAATAATGATTCTACTGATGTATTCTACCCACATTACAGAGTAATGCATCACTGACCATACAATACAAACAGTGCATCATAGAACAATCAATCGCACATGACGTGTGGGTGTCAAGTCAAGAGAAAGAAGCGATTTTTTTGAAGATGTGACAATGTCAAAGAAAACCGGTTTACAAATATGCAACATAAATTAATTTTCGTAAAATTTTAACAGTTATTGCCACAGTTATTTGTTTCAACTAAAATAGTAATATTTTTCTTACGATCAATACAAATGTAATGGTACTTCGTTTAACAAAAAAAATGAATAGAAGCGTCAAAGATCTGACTTACAATAATATCTTAATAATATGTTATAATAGTGAAAGTGTGTTTGTTATTACACCATTTTGTAAAGCATTAGATAGATATATAATTTATTTGCATTATTTACAGCATACAAATAACAAAGACGTAGATATACAGAAAATAGAAAAACACATATTTTTTTCCTTTTGTGCGTGTGCCATAGTAATACAAAATGGTCACAACTCAGTTTATAACTTTGCATCAAGAGCAAAATACTGATATTTTGCTATGGCCAAAAGCATTATGTAATCTTATGGGCATACATTGGCACAATAATTTATAAGGTGTATCTGGTATTTATAAATTATAAATCGCTTCCACTTATATTTACTACCATAGGTGTAATCTTACAGTACTCTAGATAATGACGTTACCAGTAAATAAGCTGAAACGCATCAATAGAACTTAACGGTGCGTGACAGCAGGTTGATCACACGTGAATTGTAGTCAAGTTAAAAGCGGTGTGCGATTTTAAAAACAACTGGCTTTATATCCGTTTTAAATTCTACTTTTATCAACTGTAAAAGGTAATTAAGGTAAAAGCTAATTAAACTAATTTGTTTAAGATCAAAGTCGTATTATTATAAAAAAATGTAATAAAAAAATTAATGTAATAAAAAAAAAAAACACATCATTATCATCATTATATCAGCCATTATCTACTGCTGAATATAGGCCTCTTCCCATTGGGGGTTTTGTCCGTAGTTGCCACGTTTGGCAGGCACATTGGAAATCGCAGTTAGGCTTTTGGTGATTTTAAGAGAGACGCTGTTACCCATAAGTGCTTTTAGTCGCCTCTGAAAACATCCATGGGAAAGGAAGAGGTGGTCCATTCTATACTGGAACCACACGGAAAAATACATGAAAAATTCTTGTAAATATACATTTAGGGAAAAATGGTCAGGTTCACAGGTAGAACAAAAAGAAAGATTAGTAAAGGATGCTAATGATTTTGCTTTTAATTAAATGTAATTAAATTTAATTAATATATAAAATACTACAAATGAAGTAATTAAAATATACTTCAATTAACTATACAGGACATATAATTTAATCTAATAACATGAGTTATTAAGACTAAATCAACGTGTAATATAACGTGGTTACACGTCATAGAGGAACCTTACTCGGTACTAGCTTTAGATAATGACGTTAGTAAACTGAATCGGATCAATGGAAATGAGCGATGCGTGACTGCAGGTTGATCACATGTGACGCGTACAGCGTCAAGTTACAAGCGGAAGCGATTTAAATATTTTACGCAATATGGAATGACAAATAATTTAAAATTCCACCTGATAGAAAATGGCAGCCGTCGCCTATAGACAGCACCTAGACTCTAGCACTAGGATAGAATACACTGTGGCACCCATAGCACATACTCCTCATATTTCTGAGGCATCCTACTCTCTAACCAGTATGATATATATCTATACAATATAATGGCAAAAATAATTTAATATGTCCAATAGCATCAAAATTATCGTATATTTAATTTTTTTTATACAACTTAGAATGGCAAACAAGCTGACGGTCCACCTGATGGAAAGTGGTAACCGTCGCCTATAGACATGAGCAGTACCATGGACATAACAGTATACTGTTTCGCCCATGATACCCCCCATGCGTTGCCATTCCTGAGGACTCAGTACCCAGTAAATTCACGCCAAGTCCCACCCTTCAAACCGAAACACGGCCATGCAAGCACAACTGCTTCATGGTAGAAACACGAATGGGACAGAGGTACCCAAGCAATCGACTGTTATACTCGTATTGATGCAATAAAGTGTTAAATAAATATATAACAAATTTATAATGATTCAAAAATACTCCTATAAACTCGGATAAGAGCTACATATCCTGCCAGGCGCTGCAACTACACTTGCAAAACTCACTTTCACAGGCTTATGTCTAGCAGTGGACAATTAACGGATGATATAATAATGTTCATAAAACTATTATTTTCTGTTTGTTTGTGTGTACTTAGTAATAACACGTTGTTAATAAGGTAATTATTATATCAGCCATTACGGGGGTTTGCCAATAGTTGCCACGTTTGGCAGGCAGGTATTGGCAACCGCAGTTAGGCTTTAGAGATGTTTTAAGGGGACGTTGCTGCCCATACCTCGCCTTCCCTTAGTTATCTCTTACGACATCTACGGAAAAAAAGGGGTGGCCTATTCTATGCTAGGACCCAGCGGCCAATAAGGTAATAGAAGCTTATAACTTGTAGACGTATGTATGTATGAGTTGTATGTATTCTATTTGTGCTAGTCTCGTGTCACGGCCATGGATTGGCGTGTGAACGTTAAACAATAGAAACACGCCATTAATAAAGGATGACACTATACCGGGTTTTGTTTGGGTTCGATTTTCAAAACTGACCAAAGAGCTTTTTTTTGGTGCCATTTTTCCTATACATAAGGAAGGCAAAAGGACTAAGCCTATACAGCCATTGTTTTCAGTTCTAATGTGTATAATAAATAATAGAGCTTTTTTTTATGCAACTTAGAACGGCAAAAAAAGTTGACGGTTCACCTTATGAAAAGTGGTAACCGTTGCGTATAGACACGAGCAGTACCGTGGACTTAACAGAGTATACTGTTTCGCCCATGATATTCCCCATGCGTTGACATTCGTGAGGACTCAGGTGTTATTTCTCTGTACCCTGTAAATTCACTACCATATCCCACCCTTCAAACCGAAACACAGCCATGCACACACAACTGCTTCACAGTAGAAACATTAATGGAACAGGCGTGCACAAGTGAACGACTTTTGTACAAAGTATTTCTCTGATAAGCTTAATAAAATATAATTGAATAGGAGAATATATATATATATATATATATATATATATATATATATATATATATATATATATATATATATATATATATATATATATATATTCAATTCAAAAAGCCAAAAGTAACAAAGCCAGTTCTAAAATTTAAATTACTGAATCGATATTTTTTGTTGTAAATTTTATTTGATGAAAACAACAGCTGTGTTTCTTGCCCGTTCTTTCCAGCTAAAATTGCTTTCCGAACTGGGCGGTAGATTCGTAAAAAAATTACGTTTCAAAAATGCTTATTATTAAATTTACTTGAGTAAAAATTATTTATTAAGATTATGGTTTTGGGAGCTTGGTTTAGTTCGGAAGGTTTTACTCAGAGCTTCTTAATGCGTACTCTTAAGAGGGGTAAGTCTGGATGTTATTACTAGGGTTGGTATGTTTTCCTTAAGCCCCCCCCCCCCCGGGGGGTAATAATATAATTTTTTTTCTTGGGATCCAGAACAGGGGGAAAGGGATTGTTAGTAATGTGGATTACCAGTCCCATTGCTAACAATATACTCTGTCAGGTCGACCTCCACATTGCCCCTTCTGGAAACCACAGTGTTGAATTTCTTATCATCCCTTACTGGTGCCCTAACAGCGTATACCGATAGTGCAGGCAGGGTTACCATTCCACTATTATCCATTAAAAAAAGAACAGGAAATAACGGGTAAAGTACGGACAAAACTATAGAGTAATTTTATTTGTACATATTTATACATAAATTCATAATGGCCGACATAATCACAATGTGAATAATGTAGGTAGCACTAATTAGAAATGCGTCACACGACAGTGGACATGTGTATTGTCATTCAAACGTGAACTTTAACACCTTGGAATACGGCACATCTGTGTGATCAGTGTCTCTTTTTGTTCATTATAAATGTGGTAGGTATTTGAGTTTTTTAAGTTACAAGAAGGGTTCTCATTTAGTCTAAAGTTGTTTTATAGCTGTCAGAGAGTTACGTGGCTAAAACAGAACCAATTTTCACAATTATTTTTGTAAACGTCAGGGTTTACTTCCGTGTTAGTTTTATATACATTTTGAGATTATTTATTACTAAAAAAAAACGGTTTGTTCCAAAGCAAATCATCATCATCATCATTTCAGCTATTAAATATTCACTGCTGAACATAAGCCTTCCCTATAAGGAGAGTTTTACTAGTAGTTGCCACGCTTGGCAGGCGAATTGGCAACCGCAGACTTTGGTGATTGTTTTAAGAGGGACGCTGTTGCCCACCTTCGATTATTAAGTTCGGTTAGTCGCTTTACGATATCTATGGGAAAGGAATGGATAGTCCATTCTATGCCGGGACCACACGGCTGCAAGAAGGGTTTTCGACCCTATGAGCAGACATGTGTGAAATGTGTATTTTTGTTAACAGATAATAATGAAATAATGAAAACCCGCTTGCACTACGGTATACGCTGGCGGGGCACCATTGAGGCATGATAGGTGAGAATGAAAGTAGGGGGCCTACCATGAAATAAAATTCCGAATTTTCGGGCTCAATTTCGTGTTTTTGTTCGTACCTAAATCGACCCAGTAAATGTAGCTTAACGTTTCATTCATCATAAATCCTATCCTAATAGTCCAGAGGAACGATATTTTAATATTTTTAAACGGCATGTATTATGTAATTTTAACATCCAATTTCTATTTCGTTCATCCCCGAAATTTCCGAAAATATTTCGTGGTAGGCCCTCAGATCAGGTAGCCTATCGTGACAAATTCCATTAGAAATAACCACGATAGTTTTTAGGAGAAACCGCGTGGAGATCGACCTGAAAGGGTATATTGTTAGAAAGAGGGCAGTTGGACCCCATTCCTAACATCCCTTACTCCCCAGAAGCTGCGTATTTAGTTTTGTTAAGAAAGCAAATGCCATCTGGTAAATAATTTTAAGTAACGCCAATGTCGTTGGGTACACGGAGTCTGCGGCCTACGTAACATTTGAAACAATCGACTGTTTATCTTGACATCTTAAATTGTTAATTGGACAACAGCGACCCAAACAATTGCTTGCGTCCGAGGTCAACACAACAATAAACTATTTCAACCAGTGTATTTACTAATGAGTTTTAAATTAATCGGATGGGGAAGAAAGTTCTTGAGTGGTGACCCCGTACGGGCAAATGTAGTGTAGGACGCCCCCCCCCCACTAGATGGAGTGACGACCTCAAATGCATTGCTGGGCACCAGACAATCTCCCCCCCCCCCCCAATTACGTCTATGGTTACTATCTGCTGCGAAGATACTGAACAAACTGCGTCGTATCCCAAAGTGAAGCCAGAATATAATAATGTTCGCTACCATAGAAAGCGTATCAATAGGTATCATTCAAATTATTTTATGGGCATCAAGGGACACGAAATCGTAATCGGCGCAGGCGCAGTGCACTGCGCATATTAATTCAACGACGTAATTTCAAATTGTGAACATTAACCTGTATAGATTATATAAGAAAAGTAGCTTTTGGCCGCGATTACGCTTGCGTATGGTATTCGATTTCTCGAGGATTTTGTTTCAAACCATAATTTTAAACTTAAAATTTCATGTATCCAACTTCTAAGTAGACGAAATTCCATACAAATTTTCAACCCAAAACAAATGGGGACTAGCAACCCAATTGCTCGCAATGTCCTTGGCAATGCAATGTTCCAGGTCGACCTCTTCGCGGTCTCCCTGGAAACTACAGCGCTTAATACCATGTGAATTCGTCACGATGGGCTAACAGGCTTACTTTTTCATCCTCACCTATCATTCTTCACCGGTACGCAGCCAGCGTATATCCTTAGGGGTTACTATGTCATTATCACCCATTAAGAGTTTCTACTTTTAAAAAATAGCACAAATTATTAAAAAAAAAATATTACCGCTGGTAATTAAGGCTTCTTTTCACTCAGGGTCTGGCCAGTTGTACATCTTTATTTAATATAAATTATATGATTGTAATTTTTTTTTTGTGTATAATAAAGTATAAATAAATAAATAGATTAAACACTCACCCTTTCTTTGTATTATGACCCGGAGTAACGGTCTGGCTGTGAGGAGTGCTCGAGCCAGGTTGTCATCATTGTTGATCGGAAGCAGGTCCCCGTCCCGAGGGTCCGTGTACGAGATGAGGAACGCCACATCGTGTAGCCTGTGCAGTTTCTCTATCAGACCTTTGAAGTCTTCGTACTTCAGCTTCTCTGTCCGACTTAGCGAGAAACGTCGGAATTCGGCATCAAACTGTAAAACGTTTTTCATAATAAGATACCGAAAGGATATTTTGGATCTACCTTTTAATACATTTAAAACTGTTATTAAAAAACACTTGTTGAATAAAGCCTATTACACACTAAATGGTTACTCGAATGACAAATGTGCATTCTGTTAGTCGATCATGTACAAGCTTTTTAATAACCATGTAATTTTAGACATAGTACATTTAAATAAAAATATAATTATTATCATTTCAGCCATTATCCGTCCACTGCTGGGCATAAGCCTCCCCTATAGACTGCAATAAAGAACAGTCCTGAGCCACTTGCATCCATTGAATCCCTGCAATAAATATATATGTGTGGCGATATGAATGGATGGCCAGCAGCGTCCCTCTTTAAACAACACCAAAGTCTAGCGCTACGGTTACCAACCCACCTTCTAAGTGTGGCAATTACTGGAAAATCTCCCACTTCTGTCCCATTCGTGTTTCAACAACTGTAAAGCAGTTGGGTTTGAATGGCTGTGTTTCAGTTTGAAGGGTGGGATATGGCGTGAATTTACAGGGTACAGAGGAATGGCAACGCATAGGGGATATCATGGGCGAAACAGTATACTCTGTTATGTCCATGGTACTACTCATGTCTATATGCGACGGTTACAATCCAGTTCCATCAAGTGGGCCGTCAGCTTGTTTGCCATTCTAAGTTGTATAAAAAAAACTTATGGGGAGGCCTATGTAAAGCAGTGGTCCATTAACAGCTGATATGATGATGATGAAATATTTTTTATGCGTAAAAGATTAACTATTACAAAGGCACAGCACCAATGAAGTATGATACAATGGGAAAGTCAGGTTAAGTACCCATCATGGGGAATTCACCAGGAATTCACTAGTTTTCAGGAGGTATTACATAAGATAGACTTGCCAAGGTATATTGCTAGTAACCAGAACTAGTGTCTGTGTGTCACTGCCCCCCCCCCCCTCCTTCTCTAATTTATTTTTATGTAAAAACTAAACTACTGAACCAGATTTGATAACATTTCTATGGGACCAATCTCAAAGTATATCCTTCCCGATAAACAAAATTCCAAATCAGTTTATGAATGACAAGAGTATCAAATTCAAATCATCTTTATTCAAATAGACTTGTTTACAAGCACTTTTAAATCATCATTTTTGTTTAACAAACATAAAATAACAAACAAATTAAGCAACTTCTCCTTTTTTGAAGTTGGTTTGTTTTTCTATTAAGGCCGTTAAAAACTGAACACCTTCCAAATCTCCTTACACAAAGATAAGCTGTCTAATATCTTTTCCTATCTGATAGTATTTGAAATATGTAAATATTTATATTTAACAGGTATCTAACATTATCTATGAAGGCCTCAATATCATAGATTATCAATATATTACTATTTAAAATTTAAGATTATGTTTCCTAAAAAAAAAAACTGACTTCAATTATGGCAAAATCAATTATTTTGATTTCAAAACTAAACTACTAAATCAATGTTAATATAATTAATATGTAATCAATCTTATGAGGGACAAAGTTATGAGGTTATAAACCAGAGGGTTGGCTCTGGTGTCCATTATATATTAGTAAGTCCATGGTGTTTTTCATATCTATAGGTAATATTTATTATTTTCCATCAGATCAGTCATTACTGTTAATGATACCAAGTTTAAATTTATTATTAAGTTGCTAAATGTATCCTATACTAGTAGTAGTATTAATTAATCTGTAATGGAAAAGACAAAGGAACTAAGCCACATATACATATTTTATAAAGAAATTATTTTCCCATATTTTAGGAAGGTAAATTTGTTATATCTTCTTCAGGATATGTAGGAATGGACACAAGCCATAAATCTTAAACTTTAGAATAACAAATACGATAAAAAAATTTAGAGATGTCTTATTTTATAATTATTCTAAATACTTACAATAAGAAATTCAAATATAAGCACAAATTTATGTGAACATTTCAATAAAGTTGAAGCAATGGTAAGATAATATAAATATTTCTTGAACTTTGGTGATATTTCTTGAAATTTAAACAAAAAATATATGAAGCAATGTTTGTTTGGTTTCAATTTCTGGTGCACATAGAACAAACTAGAATATAAAAAAATATATCCTTTAAATTGAAGCTGTATTCCACAAATGAGGCTGAATCACAGGTGTATTTAAAGGATAAGCGGGTGGGCTGAGAACACTCCAGTATTTGAGTGAAGTTAATAGATATGTACAATGGCATATTAAAAGTACATAAGCACTATTTTTTAAAGAGCCTGTGCCAACCTGGAAAGTAATCTTAAATTCACCAATAGGCAAAGTTTTCATTGCAATAGAATGGTATAAAGAAAGTTATTATATAAAAAGTTATTTTAATATGACCTGTACTGTATGGTTGGTAGGTAATAAAACAAATCAAACATTAATTAGTAATTTTTAACAATAGATTAACATGGGTTATAGGTTTCCAAATAAGTATAATGGATAATTAGATTTGATCATTAGTTGGATCACTTTATAAGAAAACGTATATCTATACGTTTCATATTTAATATATCTATATTAAATATGAAAGTGATACTTACTTATAGTACATATATAACTTTTTAGTTGCACTATTAACAATGCAGATAGTAGAACACGTATTTTAGTAAATTATCATAAAACTTAAAACAACTACCAGACAAATTTTAAAAACATGCAACGTCAGAATGAAATAATAATGTTATTAATACAAATTAGGTTAGCAGAATTGCGTGCCTATCGTATTATTGCTAAAGAAATTAGAAATTTTGTTGTACTCACTTTAGTTTTAACTTCGACACTTTGACTGTCTATTCTAGCCGCAATCTTATTTTTCGACATCTCGATAGCATTTATGACAAATCCTTAGATGTATAAAAACAAATTTTAAACATACAGGCACTTTTAACATAGCATTGTAAAATATAAAAAAATATAATTTAGTCACAAACGTTGTGAATGAACTATCAAATAAATTAGGTAGGTAGTCAGGTATTCTATTATGTCTGTTCTGTCTGTCATACTGACTCTAGATAATTTTTTAGTTTCCTATTACGATATTTTTAGTCAAGATATAACAAACGACCAATAACAAGAGCACTTGAAGTCTAATCATGATTTTCATTGGACGATATTCACAACTCATTTCTTTACTAAGAATCACAGATTATATCTATTACCAGTATCTAAAAACAAGAACTAACATTATCTTTGGCCGAGAACACAAATGCATTTTAAATTAAAAAATTAGAAGTAATTAATTAAAATAAGATATAGTAATGTAAAAGATAAAAAATGTGGCAACATGTATGTTAAAGTGAAATAGACAAATACGTTACACAAAATGAACTGGAAAAGGATTTAAGGGACTATAAATAAAAAAAATATGAATAATTGGATATGGATAATTAATTAATTACAACGGTTGTGCACCGTTTATTAGTGACAACAATATACAGTCAGTATATAACGCTTATTTATTGTATAACTATACAATTGTTTAACATTTGTATAAATTATTATTATTGGTAAGGGCAGTAAGATTGTATTGTATAATCTTCTACAGAATTACATAATAATGTCTATACATCTAGTATAAGGTGTTCACATACTTAATATTATATATGTATCTAGTGCAATCGATTATTTTTTTCAAGAATTTAAATATTTCGTTGTTAATTTTTGGTAATATAAAGATTTATTATATAAAAAATAATTTTGGGACTCTATTTTTTAATATAACACCAGTTTTAAAGATTTCATTAATTTATTAAAAAGTTATTAAAAAAAATCTGGATGCGTTCTATTCCACTTCTAATATTTCTATATTAAAAACATTCGACCTCTAAAGTTTCATTATATATATAGATGTTTAATCAGTTTAATCCTAAAAAAGCATCAACCATCATGCATTATTATTCTGTATTGAATAATTTTTTTGCTTCTCTCTCTATTTGTCTGTTTATACGGGCTAATCTCCGAAATTGATTTACCGATTTCAATGAAATTTTACATGGTGGTAACTTACATCTCCGGTCAACATTTTAAATACTTTTGATCACGGAAAATTCAAGAATTTTCGTGGAATAGTTAAAAAAAACTATAGAAACTTATTAAATCATTTTGATGTAAGGCAAAGAGTGAGAACGATATGTCATTTGTTAATTTTGGTCCAGTATTTCCAGGCATAATAAATATTTAGATACATATATCTATATATATTAAACGGGAATAATAAATACCACACGGATAAAGCCGCAGCTATCAAATAGTTTTGTATTTAATGCAAATAGTTCTGTCTGTCTGTCTTACGAGCGCTATTATTATATATGGAAGGTAACAGCCTTACCTTATTCTATACCCTAATCTGTATTGATCAGTCAAAAATACCCGCTCTGTTTTCGTTAAACTTCATTAAAGTCAAAGTGACATGACAGTATCAGTAATCTAACCTGAAATATTTTGTTTGTGAAATATTAAAAAACAAAGTATTTAAAAAAAAATATGAAACTATACAAACACTAACAAAGTGTATAGAAATTAAAATGGCAAAATTATCAAATCCTAATGCCGCTAGACTTAACCCATGTTTGAAGGTAACGCCGTGAAATATTTCTAAATATTTGCTTTCAAAATTACTCTTAAAATTTTTAATTATATAACGATAATTTCTTATTTACAGGAACAAGAACAGTCTTATGAGTGTTTGAATAAAAACGGCTTCGATCATGAAAAATGTGAAAAGTATTTCGATAATTATAATACTTGTAAAAAGTTCTGGGTGAGACATTGGCTATAACTTTCAAAAGTTTGTCCAGTTATTGTTAAATTATCGAGTGAGGTATATTAGAATTTGATTGTCCGGTCCTCTAGTGGTTTATGACCAAAGTGAATTATAATTATTTCCTGTTGGCTGTGCATACTTCTGTTTTGTGTTAACTTGTAAATATTAAAAAATAAATATAAATATATACGGACAAATCACACAGATTGAGCTAGCTCCAAAGTAAGTTCGAGACTTGTGTTATGGGATACTAACTGAACGATACTATATTTATAATAGATACATATATAGATAAAGATCCAAGACCCAGGCCAAACAGGAAAAAATCGTTTTCCATCATAACCTGGCCGGGGATCAAACCCGAGGCCTCCACGTCGCAGGCAGGCGTGTTGACCGCTGCGCCACGGAGGATAACTTTTATGTCAACTTTACTGACATATTTACCTTTGGGTTCCATGATTAGTTTTGTGTTAAATATAATTCTGTATTTATTACTGAGTAAAGCTAATATAAATCAGATTCAGTATGATTCACAATAGTTTCATTCAATAATAATATTCCAATTAAGTCTTAATATAAGAATGACAGAAGAAGACCAGAGGGAGACTTTGTACAAAAGTCGATTGCTTGGGTACCTCTGTGCCATTTGTGTTTCAACCGTGAAGCAGTTGTGTTTGCATGGCTGTGTTTCGGTTTGAAGGGTGGGATATGGCATGAATTTACTGGGTACAGAGGAATAACACCTGAGTTCTCAGGAATGGCAATGCATGGGGGGTATCATGGGCGAAACTGCTCATGTCTATAGGCGATGGTTACCACTTTCCATCAGGTGGGCCGTCAGCTTGTTTGCCATTCTAAGTTGTATAAAAAAAAAATAATGTCTTACATGTAAAAAAATACTTGCAACTATTATAAATGTAAAATTGCATTTGTCTACTATTTATTTCAGGGTCAAGTCTCTAGAAATAGGAGGTCAAAGGGAATTCAGCCGTACTTACCCGATGTTGAAGAAAGGGAAAAAATAAAGGCAGAATATTTTAAGAATGTTATGGACAACTGACATATTTTATTATTGTATAAAGAATAGGATAATATAAAAATATAGAGAAATATAATTTATTTTCTGAGTATATTATGAAGTTTTTAATTCATCTTACCAATATTTTATGATATACTAGCTATTGCCCGCAACTATGTCCGCTTTTCCATTGTTTTTCGTAAAATAAGTAGCCTATGTCCTTCCTCACGGTTCAGTGGTTTTGTAACAGACACATTCACTGCTCTGCTTCTATTGATCGTAGTGTGATGAAAAGTATACTATAACCTGCCCAGGAGTATGAAGAATAATTGTACCAAGTTTTGTTAAAATCCATTGAGCAGTTTTTGGTTCTATATCAAACATACAGACAGATAGACGAAAATTTTACTGATTGCATTTTTGGCATCCGTATCGACCACTAATCATCCCCTGATAGTTATTTTGGAAATATATTTCATGTACAGAATTGACCTCTACAGATTTATAAGTATAGATTTGAAAGTTTGTGAAGTTGACATACATGTTTCTATTCATAATAACTCGTTTTTTTTGTTAGTAATAATGGAATGGCAACTCCGTTCGCGTTATCGGTGTACGCTGGTGGGGCACCAGTGAGGGATGAAAGCATTCAGTTAGCCCATCGTGACAAATTCTAATAGATTCTATGATGGTTTCCAGGGCGAACCGCATGGAGGTTGACCTGATAGGGTGTATTGCTAGCATTACAACAACAAAATGGTCACAACTCAGCTTATTGCTTTGCTTTAAAAAGAGCAAAACACTGAATAGAATATGGAGTTATGGCTTCATATAATATGTCCAAGTCATTATACTAGAAACCTGCAGTATCTATGATAGTTATTAAACATAATATTCTCTTTTATGGTATGACTAGGAATATCGGTTAGGGATTAAATAAAACGAACTTTCTATATATAGTTTATGTGTATATTTTCGTGAAATATAATGTGAGAAGCGATGACGAGGTGTCACAGTGTAAAAGCTAGCTACAAATGTTCTAGACAATAGAAGGCAAATCCAGGAAGAACAAGTTTCTTTAAATATTTCCACGAGTGAAGATAATAAATATACCTAATTGGTGCAACAGATCTACAGAATAGGAAATTATGAATACTATTTCCAGTAGCAGTAATTAATTCTTTGGTCATATAAAAATAGATTTAATTTCATAAAATTTGTACCTACATAATACAATAGGCATGACATGTCAAGTTTTAGTGCACGCTCATTACGTATTTAACATCTTGACAGCTGGATACGTTGTTCGAATAAGGGTCAAATTGTTTTGTCGTTTTTTCAACCCGCTCGTTTCTTTGCGAATTAGTGTATCTTCTCTGTAATTGGTAATTCGTAAATACCCTACAACTACATATTTTGTATATATAAGGTGTTTATTACAGATACGTTTTGTTTCATGCCAAGCAGTTTTTTGCTTCCCGAAGAAAAACGGCAGCTTAAATCGTCACAATATGAAAATGGAATTTATCCATTGGTTATTTTGATGGAACTAGGATAAAACTACCTAAGAGATAACCCGTCGCAAGCGTCTTGTCTTTCTAGTGTTAATAAATGTAAAAGAAAAAATCATCATACATGGGTATTTAACCCAAAGTTTTTATTTTTCAAATGATTTTAGTTCGGTTAAACGAGTCTCCATTTAAATACCTATTTAAGGATAGCAATGTTTAGGAGATACATGAAATGTAACATATTTAAATATTTAATTAATAAAGTTTAATAAGAAATAAATAAAAAATAAAAATATTTCAGTCAATGCAAATTTAATATGTACATACAGGTACTGTGCACAAAATTATAACTTGCATGAATTAAGGCTGTAGACTAGGTCTTAGCGTTCATTTTTATCTGTCAAAATAGTAAATAAATTTTTACTCTGCGAACATACAGAGACTCTTCCGCAGATAAGTCATTTGTCTATGCTATGCAGGTAGGTACATATAAAAAAAAATATTAAAAAGAAAACAATTATAAATATAGAGTAATACTTGGATTAAAAACAATTGATCACATCCCCAATGTAAACAATGATTCCAATGTTTGATTGTGATGATTCAATTCATAAAAAATAAAACAGTAAATTTATATATATAAAAAATACTGGCTGGCGTTAAAACTTAAAAGCTAATGAACCTTTTCTTATATAATACAAAAAATCACTCGGCAACTAATACAGACTTTAAATATTTTCTTTTTTGTCTTATATATAAATTGCAAAATATTAAAAATCAATGCTTGTTAATGGCATATAGGAGTATATCATTCCTTCTGTGATATAACTCGGACGATATTAGGGCAGGATAGCAGAGATGTGGAGTCCAATACCAACGGCTTTATAATATATATTGTGGCTATGCTTTTAATATTTCGACGTTTTCTAGTATGTACGTTTATAAATAGACCAAAATGAATCTGGACATTCGAGTTTTTGTCATTTTATAGCGTAATTTACATTTGTGATTATCATAATTTTAATACAAGATAATACTGAATTAATAATAAACATTTTAAGCTCTAATAAAAATTAACAAAAATAATACTAAGCGAGTTTCGTGCAATACTAGATCTTATGTTAGAAGTCCTTTATTTAATAATATTTAGTCATTTTATGTTAAAATTATTTTGTTTTAGCGCCGTTTACTCCACGCGTTATAACACGGGACTTAATAAAAATTAATAAATAATAACATTAATAAACCAATAAATAAATCTTAGGTAAACTATTGAACAACCATTAATTTAAGTAGGTGGATAACACATGACGAATTATTGACAGCTATTTATTAATATTATAGAAACCGTAAGATGAAGAACTATTATGTACTTGTTTAATATCATGTTTAAAGTCTTAAAAGACATTAAAATCATCAAACAATGAACCTATTTGAGTTTAAAGTTTATTTTTTTCTCTATTGCATTAATTTGTGTAAAAGAAAGTAAACACCAATAGTCAAAATAGATTTGTAGATTTTAGCTTTTTTAAAAAGACAGTAAGTATAAATAGAACCTTATTCTCTAAGCACGCTTAACAGTCATAGACAAAGAACAGAATCTATGATTAGATCTATGTATAGAAAGAAACCAGTACAAAGAAAAACTTTGTTGATACCTTGTGTGATTTACGCAGTAATTATTTATCATAGTACAATAGAGTCTGCTGTGTTAGGATAAATGTCTAAGATTCTTTTTTTTTATGTTTTGGCGCGAACTGCAATACTTCTTTATCTTAGTATTAAAAAGGTTTTTCAATTTTTCTTCAGAACTGTCAGTCTTGGCTTTCTAAAAGTTTATAATACTTAAATTGTTACAATCAATTTGTACAAAATCGCAATTCGTACTTTATGTGTAATTATAATAATATAATAAAGTGAAAGAGTTTGTTTGTTTGAATGCACTAATCTTTGGGACTACTGGTAGGATTAAAAAAAATTGCATTTAGTAGGTAATTTCTCAGACAAGACTATTCAAAATCACAATACGACCACGGGTGAAGTCGCGAGAGATAGCTAGTCTGACTATAGTATTGGGATTATCACTTATGCGTATTTTTTATATACTATCTTTTACCCGCGATTTCGTCCACGTGACCGGGGCATATTTCTTGCCCAAGATAAATAATAGTCCATGTCACTATCCATCTCATATGGTACGTATATACCGGATTTTATGACGATTGCTCGAGTCGCTAAGGAACTAAAAGGTAACAAACTCACTTTCACATTTATAATATTAGTAAGAATTTGTATACGTTAAAGAATTTTGTACCTGGCAATAATAATTGTACAAATAACGAATTGCAGACATGTTGAAAATTATACAAATCGCTCGTATGTATATCTAAACTTATCAATAAAATGTGGAGCAGCGTTAATCGAGTTAAACAATTATTATAACTATAATAACTTACCACTAAAAAAAAAAACTATAATTTAAGACTGGCAACATTTTCAACTGTCAATTCAAAAAACAAATTATTCGCTTTGTATTTATTACATTGTAGCATAATGCAAGTGACATAAAACTAAAATCATACAAAAAAAGAAAAATACTAAAACATAATTTATACATTCAATACAGCGTTTAGTAATGAGAGTTTAATTAAATTTAAATATATTTATAAAATTGATTTCAACGCTAATATTTTTTTTTGTCTTCTTTATGAATGAATATATTTCTTTATAATAAGTATACTTTATTTGCATTATACAATATAGGAAATAAGCAAGACAACGAATATAACGATACAGTTGTATAAGTACAGTAAGGCGGTCTTATTGCTGAGAGCAATCTTTTCAAGACAACCTTCTTTAGTGGTATTCACCCCGATATTAAGGTGTTGAATACAATTCTTTTTTTAGTAAAAACTGTCAAAATAACAGCTGTCACTTCCATCATACTACAACACATAGAATATACAATAAAGAATAAAGAGTTTTTTAGATATTTATGAGTACAATAGAGTTAGATAGTTTACACAACATCAATAAAGTTATGTAAATACATAGATAGATGTTCTTTATTGTATTCTCCAAAAGATTACAGTAGTAAATTTAATAGAAAATAAATTACAAGAAATGGTTACACAGAATACAATGGGCGGCCTTATTGCTAAAAGCGATCTTTTCCAGGCGACCTATGAATTGAGAAGAGTAAATTATAAACAATACATAGTAATTACCTTAAATATAAAACGAAGGTGCCATTGGGATCGATTTTGAGCGACCATTTCTCTAAATCTTTATTTCAAGGATAGACTTGAAATCAATTTCTAATAGATTTAAAAATTATTATAGATTTAATTTATTATGGCTCATAAACGAGAATTTATACGAAACATTCGATTTAAAATAATAGATTAAGAGATAGAGATAGAAAAATGGCGCTTAAGAATCGACCCCATTTCGTTTTGAAGTTTCTAGATACTATTTTCTTATAAAGTTAATTGTACTAAGTAATATTTTGTAATAAGTAATATTTAGTTCACCAATTGATAACTTTTAAAAATGATCTTTAAGATATGCGTAAAAAGTTTATTTATTGTTTGAACGTTGGTAGTCTGTACAGATGTTGCCAGTCTCAATCGATATAAAATAATTTACATAAAAGTTATTAAGACAATGCGTGCTATAATCTCATATAAAAAGATGTGTACACTTAATATAAGTATAAGAATATGTGAAAAAGGTGCCATTAAATAAATATATTGGTTAATTTTCGAACACAAATCGATTTAAAACTACGAGTATTTTAACGTGAAAAATATTTGATAGTGGCAATACTGATAGAAAGAGGTGGAGAATATACATTTTGTGTTGACTAGCGAGGATAGGGTTGGAACGAAACGTATAATCTCATATGTGGGCGTAAAATTGAAAATCTTTGACGCGATGATGATGAAGAAATCAATCTATTTACCCATTTAACAAGTACAATGCAATCAAAATAAGAACAGTACTGTCTTTCCGCCATATTGTTAATGATTTTGTGATTCTTAAGACATAAATAAGGAATAAAAAATGTGATTAAAATAATAATAATAAAATCATTGACGACAAAATGTTTCATTGATATATTTATAATATTTGAATTTGGAACTCGGAATCCTTTGATTGCTTGTAGATGCTGTTTGCTTCGCAACAAGCAGTTTCTACTAATATGGAAGTAAATCCCCATCAAAGGAAAAAAACCCATTGATTGTAAAATTAACATAGCAGTTCAAAATTGGTGACGTAATCAGACACGTCACCAGCGTGTCTTCCTTATTTTGATTGAGCATTGGATAAATAGCTTCTTAATTTACTATAAAATCTGTAACAATTTTGGGGAGCATTTAATTATAAATATGACATATTAAAAAAAAAGTAATACTATTTTTAAATTTGCCGTGTACACAATCTTTATCAAACATAACATATTGTAAAAAAACACACACAATTATGTACTTAATCAAAGGCAATATTAAATTAGATAAATTACATATCCATTCTTTATATTATTAATTATGAAAGTGTATATGCAAAATAATATATTAATATGCTTACCATAGACAAAGAATAGTGCCTATCTACTTCAATTTTAATATATTTGAAACTATTGTCATTTCGTTACTTTTTTTTTTATTAAAAAAATAACCCATAACTCTGTGGTCAACTACGCAATCTGTGAGGTGATATATTCTAGGATGGATATGTTTGTAGCGGTGCCGGCGTACATAATGGTGTTTGTTTGTATGTTACGTTTGCTAGCACGCACTGTCGTCTAAGAGTCAATCTGAGCGCTGCTTAATGTGGAAGCAGTTTATTCTGAAGTGATCACACATCTGACGTACCTGGAATACAATTATATTTTCTGTAAACATTGGATGATCAATGCTTTTGATTTAGTCGAGTACAGGCATTCAGGGATGAAGGATGATCAATGAAAATAGTACATTACTGCAGCGGCCAGCAACTGAGGCATTGATGGACGAAGGTGCAAATGTGGGCCGAGGCGTAGCCAAGGCACACATACCTGAGTCCATCAATGCCTAGTTGTGGCCAAGGCTTGTATAGTACTTTTCTCAAACAATGCGCGGAAATCAAAAACACAATTTTACATTTTAAGTTCAATGACGAATAACGAACAATAATAATTTTTCACGCGTCATAATGTTCTTTTGTTTTTTTTTTTCAATAAACAGCTCTCTATTTGCAAGCCAGTTCGAAATTTAAATAAAACCTTTTATTAGTTACCTCCTTGGTAGCCATGTTTCGAAGTAAAAGATCATTCTATTTTTAAATTACAGGACAGATATGAGTTTACATAGTAATTTATCTGGCCGCAAAACACGACAGATATGGATTTTCATACAACTTTTGCCGGCCGCTGCCCGCATGTATCTGGCCAGTACGGCAATTTCGATTTATCTCGAAGAAGATTGTCAAAATAATGCTCACATTTCCAAGCATGTTTGAGAAAAGAATTTTAATAGGATTATGTGTATAGAGAGGGGATATTTACCACGCAGGCGCCGTAGTGCAGGTGCGCGACGACCGCGAGACCAGTGAGGCCGTAGAGCGCAGTCCGCTCGAACCGCGGCTGCAGCAGCGACAGCGCCACGGCGGCGACCAGCGGCGCGGTCAGCCAGTTGGTCGCCGGGCACCGCGTCGAGCTCATCTGGCTCACGATCAACCGACACTGGAACAAGGCGACAACTAGATTCAATAATCAGGAGATATAAGCTTTATATATTATAATTAAACTTATTATATATTATGTACATGAAGCAGCTGTGTTTCGGTTTAAAGGGTGGGATATGGCAGTGAATTTACAGAGGAAGGGTACAGAGGAATAGCATCTGAGTCCTCAGGAATGGCAACGCATGGAGGGGTATTATGTTGCGAAACAATATACTCTGTTTTGTCCATGGTACTGCTCATGTCTATAGGCGACGGTTATCACTTTCCATCAAGTGGGCCATCAGCTTGTTTGCCATTCTAAGTTGCATAAAAAAAGAATATAAAGGCACAGTGACAATTAAGGAAAAATTGGGTGTCGTGTTATATCAAGAGATGGAGAGACTCGCCAAAAATCTTAGTGAGTGCTAAGAGCCTTGTATAGATATTGTAACTATAAATATAGATATAGCTGCATATTATCCACAAATTACTACAGAATCTTTATAATCAGATGTCAGTTAATCAAGTAAATTAGACTTACCGCTATATTACTGAATAGAGTGCCTATAAGTAGGAACACCACACGCAAATCTAGTTCGGGAAGCTGCTCAGACTTGTACATCCACACTGAGCAGATAGCGAACACAGATAGAAATGACCACAATGGCCGCAGTGCTTCCCCTAGGGGGCGCATTTTGCCGGTGTGAAGTTTGTATGACCTGGAACAAAGATTGTAATAAGGTATAAAAAAAGAGATTTTTTAATGTGAACATACATACAGTATACACACGCACGTACGCTCACATGCAAGTATGCATGCACACAAGAACGCACACATACACATATACATAAGACACAACATTAAAAATATTTGAATTTAGAACGGAGAATTGTTCTTACAAATAGATATTGTTTCGCAACGACCTTAACCCATAGAACAAGGAATTAAATAGAAGAAATGATCAAATAAAAACTGTAAATCACATGGTTGCCTCCTTTGCAATGCAAATATAATTATTAAAAAGAGGACCAAAGATACATTATCTGTTGCTATTTTTCTCAAATCATAGCAGACTAGTGTAAAGAAAATGTGTATGTAAAATTTTTGTTCATACTGATATGTCAATTATAAATTTTACATTACTAAATTATATATTCAACACACTTTATGTAGAAAGTATGCAAGCAGGTTGTATCTGAATTTGGTAGGGTTATATGGCCAAGAAAACGAAGTGACTATCTTGATGAATTTCACTTCTACGAACTAGTCAAAAGGCAGATGCGTTTTTATGTGTCTATCCCTCTCTAACGCATTGACAATGTCATAAATACAATGAGCAACACACTATATAAATATATTTCATTTATTCTATACCAAAATCTTTGAGCAATAAAAAGAAAATTAATAGGTTATGTAAAAAGAAAAATGTACTGGTGCCTTACTTGTATATATTATAGAGAGCGACAGGTAAATTTGTGAATACTCCAGTTGCGTAAATGAGTATTTCAAACATGTTGGCCAATGTATAGCTTCCGAATACATGGCGTTTGTAGAAACCGGTACCCTTAATGCCGGTCCACAGGAAGAATAGCGTGGAAGCCTGGAATATAATATAGTATTAATCCTTAACAATATTATGAACTAGCCACCCGTCCCGGCTTCACACAGGTGGACAGAATTTTCGAAAATCAATACATACAATAAAAAAAAAAAATTGCAGCCAATTCAACTGATCGGTTATTTTATAGCATTTTACATGTAATTCTTTAGATTGATATAACATTTCTATTTATGAATTGATTGAAATAAACACCAAATGTTAAGTGGAGCAAACCGTAACGTATTAGTGAAAACTGCATTTAAATGCATTAAACCGTTTCTGAGATTAGCGTGTACAAACGTTCAGACAAACAGACAAGAATTTTAAAAATCATTGTTTTGGGTTCTATTGCGTTCTTAAAGCCCCCCCCCCCTTTCCTATAATAGTTTTTCTTATATATCTTCCATGTACAGACAACGACCAGTTACGACTTTATTATATGTATTGATGTGTGTTTGTTTATTTATTACATTTTGGCGCCTCAATGGCTTAACCAATTGTTATGAGTTTTGGTATATATGTACCTACTACTCATATATGGGGGAAAGGGATTGTTAGCAATGGAGTTTGAGAGCTCCATTGCTAGCAATATCCCCTATTAGGCCGACCTCCACGTGGTTTCCCCTGGAAACCATCGTGAACAATTCTTGTTGAATTCGCCATGATGGGCTAACTGACCTGCTTCATCATTGACTGGTGCCCCACCAGTGTATACCGATAGCGCGGGTGGGGCTACAATTTCATTACCACCCACTAAAAAACTACTTATATATGAAACAGAGAAGATATAGGCTACTTTTATCCTGGTTAATGAACATATTCTGGTCACCTGGATGCATATATGATATTCATCCAGTGACCAGAATATGTTCCAGGACAACCATTACGATATTTAATGGGAACCGCGTGGGGGTCGACCTGCCAGCGTACAGTGCCAGCGATGGGGTTGTTAGATCCCATTACTAAAAGTCCATATCCCCCCAGTATCTAAATATTAGTATAGATATCAACTTACCCACATACTGAAATCGTATCCCCAGGGCAAAAATAAGACGCCAGTGTTATATTTCTCCCAGTGGCTTATGTAGAAATTGAATAGTAAATTCCACATAACGTAGTACATTCTGAAATAGATACAATTAATTAATTTGGCCGTGTGGTCCCAATATAAGAGTATTTATTTATTTATTTACAAGAAACATGGTAAGTGTATAGATGTTACAATAAGTACAAGTCCTTATATTTTGCCATAATTAGGCATGCAAATATTTAAACTTAAAAAGAATAAATATTAAATAAGTAATTAAAATTCGAAATGTTATATAAAAAAAAAATACATCAAAAATGTCAGACACTTGTCAACAATAAAAAAGAAAGAAATGTCACTGTCAAATCATGGACTATTGATAACAGCTGCATTGTAACACGATAGGTAATTCAAGTAGGTTGTTTACCTTTTTGTATCAAAAACTCTTGCACACTGTAAAAGGAAGAGTAGAATAGGCCACCCCTTCCTTTTCCGTGGGAGTCGTAAGAGGCGATTAAGAGACGGCCAGGGATGGACAGAAGCGTCCCTCATAATATCTTTAAAGCCTAACTGCGGTTGCCAATTCGCTTGCCAAACGTGGCAACTACTGGCAAAACCCCCTAAAGGGAGACTTATGTTCAGCAGTGGACAGTTGAAGGCTGATATGATGTTGATGATGAGTTTGAGGACCTTGTAGGTTTCACTCTTAGTGGCCACTATAGGTGTATTTAAGGGAACTGGAAGGGACTGCCCATCCCAGAATCATCTGACATCCACGCCAGGATGATCAGAATTTTCAGCTATGAGCAATATAGATATAAAATTATTCTTACGCAATTTAGTTGGTTTATTTTTATTTTTGCATATAAATAAAACTGGAAATGTTAGTGGCATTTAGTTCCAAACTAGAACTTGTACTATGGGTATTTAATAATTTATAAATGTTTTTTTTTTTAAATAATTAAATAAATAAATAAATGCCTGCACTCTGTTTGTGGCAACCTAGGGGTTCTCAAGGAGGTAAAATTTTTGCTAAGTTTGGTGATAATTACACCACGCTATATGATTTGCAATGAAAAGTTTTATACCACAAGTTACATAAGAAATAGACTTACCTTATAGGTGCTATAGAGTAATCCAATCTTCCAAATATGGAGTACAGGCATGCTGGTATGAAGAACACGGAATACGAGTCAAGGCCATGGTCGAAAAGCTCACCCAGGGGTCCCGAGGTTTGGGTTCGCCTCGCTTGTTTACCGTCGATACCATCTGAAAAAGCGGGACAAGCCATAAAACTTTATTAGTCTAATATTATATACACACAACAATCTATTGATAGATCCAATTTTCACTTTAAAAAAAAATACGGTTAGGTCGGTCTCCACGCGGCCACTCTGGAAACCATCGTGGATAATTTCTAGTGAATTCATCAAGATAGCCTGACTTCATTTTCATATATATGATAGAATGACATAGATAAAGTCATGACTTTATCTATGATCACACATGGATATCCTGACAGCCTATACGTATGGAAATCCCGCCTAAATTAGGGGGAATTACCATTCTATTTTCATCAATAAAAAAAAAGTTTTTTTAGTGTTTATTTTTTTTTCTATGTACATACCTAATGTATATGCGAGGAACAGGAAAACGGCCAGCACGAACCACAGCGATTGTGGTATTTTTTCAATGTGACCATTGAGAGGCACTTCTGATACAGTTTCGTTATGAAACGGCGCTGTCGCCGCGTAATAATCGTAGTCGTAATACGAGAGCAACAGAAAATCCAGCACAGTGAGTAGGAACCCAGCGAACGTTAGAACATTGGGCGCCACCCAGCGAGGTACTAACTGTAAATTAAGAAGAAACCATGTTTTAAAATATATATTACTTGCCGTGTGATCCACAAAGAATAGGCTCCTTTCTTTCCCATAAGAGGCGACTAAGGGAACTTAATGGTCGAATGAGGGGCAGAGGTGCCACTATTAGAATATCACCAAAAGCCAAACTGCGGTTACTAACCCGCCTGTCAAGCATGGAAACTACTAGGTTTATTATTCTCTGACACTAATAAAATATGGAAAAATATGTAATTATATTTTATCTGCAACTAAGTCTGTGTAATTGGGTTGTACCTACCTATCGATTTATCAAAATAAAATGTAGCCTATGCTCTTTACCAAGACAAATACTATGTGTATACCAAATTTAATGACGATTGAGTTAATTAATAACAAACAAACAGATTTTTAAATCTGTAATATTAGTAAGGATTAGAAAGTAAGGATGAGTCATGCATGATAACAGAAGCGATGTTGCTGATAAGATTGCAAGTATACAAATGTTTGGCAAGGTAATCAGCAGATACTTCCCAGAATGATAAAATATTAATATATAAGGAAATGCCTGATAAACATACTATAACTTGGTATTTCACCTTGCCATTTTCTATGGCTTCATCTATTAATACCCATTCTATTGACATTGTCTTCTTTTAGTTTAAAACTGACTTTAAAATAAAAAAAAGGAGGTTTCAGTTGATGTCTGTTACCTCATAATGCAATATGCTGTTGGTGTTCCTTTAAATAAATAAATAAGTCAGTTGGTTACAACCAACTGACTTATTATTGATTGGTTATGATTGGATTGATTTATGATTGATTATATGATTGGTTTACAAATCAATTTGGAATATTCTTTTTCTTTTTTATCTAAACTTACAGATTGGTCAAATAGAAATTTTATCAAAATTGCTTCTGTAGTTTATTTTTTAAATCAATATAACTTGTTTTGCTACAATTAAAGTAGATTTTTTGCCGAATACATTTAATATAATTATCTTTTTATTATTATTATTATAGCTTTTTTCCACTTCCGTGGTCCCCAAGGGTAAAAGCCTCCTCCATCTTTTTCCACTTCTCCTTGTCTATAGCAATACCCGTCCAGTTCTTTCCTGCTATCTTTATTATGTCATCTTCCCATCTCTTTCTTTGTCTTCCAACATTTCTTTTTCCTGCTGGACCTCGCCATTTTGTTGTTTGGAGAGTCCACCTTTTATCTTTGTACCTCACTATATGACCTGCCCATCTCCACTTCTGTTTCATACTATGCTGAAGAGCATCTTTTATTTTGGTTTTCTTCCTAATATCAGTGTTTCTTATTTTCTGTATTTTTCTTAACTTTAAGATACTTCTTTCCATCGCATGCTGACATGATAGGATTTTGTTCTTTATTTTTTCTGTATAGGTCCATGTTTGGCATGCATATGTTAGGCTTGGAAGGATGCAGGAATCCATAATTATCTTTTTTAAGTTGAGACTGTAGTTCCCTTTAAGGATTTCTTTTTGAGCCCAATATTTCTTCCATGTTATGTTTATTCTTCTATCAACTTCATTTTCTCCACTGTTCGTTTCGAAAGAGACCATTTTACCTAGGTACACATAACTATCCACATAATCTATAGGGTTCTCTTCTATTGTGATAATTTTTTTGCTGTGGTTTGTCATGATCTTTGTTTTGGTTGCATTCATATTTAGGCCAATTTTCTTACTTTCCAAATCTAGTTCTTGTAGCATTTTTTCTAGGTTGCTAACCGATTCGCTAAAAAGTACTATATCATCTGCGAAACATAAGTGTGTTAGTCTTTTGTTCAGTATCCATATACCCTCATGGCTCCAATCGATACTTTTAAAGATGTTGTTAAGTACTGCTATGAAAAGTTTTGGAGAAAGTGGATCTCCCTGTCTTACGCCTCTTCCAATTGTGAACTTTTCACCCTGCCTCTCCAGTTTGACTCTGCTTATACTATTAGAGTAAATATTTTTTATAATATTTATGTAGGTGCTGTTTATGTTATTGTCAGCCAAAGCATACCATATGGATGAATGTGTAATGCTATCGAAGGCCTTGGAGTAGTCCACAAATGCTATGTAAAGTGATTTATTAAATTCTTTGTACTTTTCTATTATCTGTTCTATTGTGTGGATGTGATCGATTGTAGAGTAATGTGGTCTGAATCCAGCCTGCTCTATTGGTTGATATTTGTCAATTTCTGTTGCTATTCTGCTCAAAATAATGGATGAAAAGAGTTTGTAAACTGTGGATAGTAAGCTGATAGGTCTGTAGTTGCCAATATCAAGCGGGTTGCCTTTCTTGTACAGCAGTATAATTCATCTTATAATTATCTTATGATAGAATAATTTTGAGTTTGAAATTTAATTAATGTAAATTCAAATAGATGGCATATTTATGGTTACTAAAACAACATGTTAGATATATAGACATATCTATATAAAATGCACAGTACTTAGTATGGCCAATCTCATATGTGTAATTAGGCTGATTCCATCCTAGAATTAGAGGGAAGCAAACAATTTTGTACAAAAGTCGTTTGCTTCCCTACTCATGTCTATAGGAGATGGTTACCACTTTCCATCAGGTGGGCCGTCAGCTTGCTTGCTATTCTAAGTTGTAAAAAAAATATCTGGTGTCCATCGCAGGAGCAAAAAACGAGACATGCATGTGTAAATGATGTGTTCATATCGAATTAAGGATTTCTAATAATTAAAACTACTATCTACTTATCTGTATTTTCTTAGATAGAAGTTTCTACAATAATTTATTTGTTTTTTGTAAAGAAGGAAAAGTAAATACAAAACCTTATATTAAGTCCTCTGGCTAGCAGGGTAACAGTAGGTGAATTTATTTTTCATATGAGGTAGAGAAATACCCATGCTTAGTGTATGGGATGTTCATTTGTTATTACAGTGAATGCTCTATATAAGCAACTCATTTTAACCACTTTCAATACAAAAAATCTTATTAGGAAAAGTTCCTTATAGGAAAAAAAAGGAGTATAAAAATACTTACCGTCTGGAAAATATTTTTACTTATTTCTTTTACTAACTAAGCTGAGTAGAATAAATAAAGTAGTATTAACAATGTTGCTTATATAGAGTGTTCACTGTATTAGTTTGTCGAACATATGTGCCATGCTATTCTGTTACAGTTAATAGGATTTCCATTAGTACTTACCTCAACAATCTTATTCCAAAATGGGTGCATAACATACACACTTAGTGGACTAGTATCTATGGCCATGTACTAAAAAAAAAAATGGAAATTTATACATAACATCACCACAGTAATTATAAATAAGTTATATTAATAATCTTACATATAAATAAATATAAGTGCAGCATTAAAAAAAATAAGCCATAGAATTTGAAGTATTTCCAAAGAGATAATTCATGTAGATGTTATAAATTTAAATTATAATATTTATCTTAATTTCAGCATTTATTTTCCTGCAGCTGATCACAGCTCATGACGGACCACAGACCATAATATAAAAATGTTCTAAGACAATCCTGAGTCAACTGCATCTACAAACTTTAAGTAAAATTATTTGAAGTTGTTGCTCTATCTATAACTTATATACAGGATACTTAACTGAAATTCTCTATTATTTAACATAACTCAACTGCCCTGACTGGGGGAAAGGGATTGTTAGTAATGGAGACTGAGAATCCCATTGCTAGCAATATACCCAACCAGGTCAACCTCCTCACGGTTTCCCCTGGAAACTATCATGATTCATTCCAGATGAATTCATCATGATGGGCTAATTGGCCTGTTTTTATCCTCATCAATCATCCTTCACTGGTGCCCAGCCAGCATATTCCGTTAGCACAGGCAAGATTACCATTCCATTTTAATCCAATAAAAAAAACTGCCCTGACTTGATCCTTACCAATCATCCCTCACTGGGGGGAAGGGATTGTTAGTAATGGGGAGATTAGTCTCCATTGCTATCAACATATCCTATCAGGTCGACTTCCATGTGGTTCCCCCTGGAAACCATTGTGACTAATTTATCGTTTAATTTATCACGATGGGCTAACTGACCTGCCTTTTCATTCTTACTTACATATTAAAAAATCATCCCTTACTGATAGCGCAGGCAGGGTTACCATTCTATTTAATATTTTTAATAGACACGTAATTAACTCCAGTGTATCTTAATTGTATATATATATATATATATATATATATATATATATATATGTATGTATGTATATGTGAACTATAAGTAAACTACCCAAAATAGGCTAGGGTTACGTATACTAATTGGAGGTTAGATTTGAAATTTTTGAGTTCACTACGAGATTAACATCAATTAGTCTCTTCTACCTAATAATATCAATGTTACTTTACTTAATTTCATTAGTCATTAATAATCATGTTGGTATATATCATCAATTAAGTAATTAAGTACATTTTTACCTTGTAATTATCGAAACCTTCGAGGTGATCTCGAGAAAGATATTTGTAATTAAACATGTTGACTAATTAATTTTAAGAATCAAATAATATACACGATAACACTATATAACATTTAAACTTATAAATAAATTATAAATCATTTTAATAGTTATTTATTTATAATATATAATTAAATTTAGATTCATGCGACAATGTTTTCATAAATGAATGAACCACAGAGTGAATGATGAATTTATGACTGACAGATCTGTGTTGCCAATTTGTTAGAAGTATTTATGTTAAAATCATAAAAAATACAAGGTTAAAATATAAGTCACTATTCTTAATCTGTGACAAAAATAAAGATAAATACTAGTTAATCGATAAATGCACAGTAAGAATAAGAAACAAATTAACTTTTACATGTTATTATATAAGGATAGAAATAAAGGGTAGAATATGTTAATAAAATTACAGGGTAGGTGTAGACCTAGTTTCTAGGTATGTAATATGCTACTCGTCACGAGATGGCGGTAGATATATCTAAAGTTTTGGGAAAGATTGACTAATTTTCACCTGATTTCGTATTCTAAATTCATTCATCAATGTATTAGTTAAATATCTCGTTGTCTGTAGGTGTATTTATTGATTTCCAATTTCTAATGAGATTAGGACATGACCTTTTTTCGATTAAAATTTATCTATACCTACTTTCGGAAACGGACTTGTGATATCGTATCACTTCAACATCCGATATCAGTTTCAGAATTAATATACCTATCACCTTATTGTGTACAATTGTTAATGTACGTAGGTACATTTTTTTAATAGGTGAAGATGGAATGGTAACCCTCCCTGCGCTATCGGTATACGCTGACGGAGCAGTGAAGGGTGACAGGTGAGGATGATGGCAGGTCAGTTGGCTCACAGTAACTAATTGAACAAGAATTAACCACTATGGTTTATATACGCATATGGACGTAACAGAGTATACTGTTTTGCTCATGATACCCCCCATGCGTTGCCATTCTTGAGGACTCAGGTGTTATTTCTCTATACCCTGTATATTCACTGCCATATCCCAGCTTTCAAACCGAAACACAGTCATGCAAACACAACAGCTTCACGGTAGAAACACGAATGGGGCAGAGTTACCCAAGCAAACAACTTTTGTACAAAGTCTCCCTCTGGTATTTAACTTTTTATTGCACCAAAAACATAAAAATAAACGTTGACATATAAACAGTTCAAGTGAAAAACAGTAGCGTGGAGTACAGACTAAAATATACACACAAAGGTACAAAAGGCAGTTTTATTGCTGGAGCGATTTCTCATAGACAACCTTTGATTAAAGAACATATATAATATTATATTAACAGACGTTTAACATATTACTTAATAGATATCCGACCGATATGGGCGATATTGAAATATATATATATATATATATATATATATATATATATATATATATATATATATATATATATATATATATATATATATATATATTTATTTATATATATATAATTTTTTTTATTCAACTTAGAATGGCAAACAAACTGACGGCCCACCTGATGGAAAGTGGTAACCGTCGCCTATAGACATGAGCAGTACCATGGACATAACAGAGTATACTGTTTCGCCCATGATACGCCCCATGCGTTGCCATTCCTGAGGACTCAGGTGTTATTCCTCCGTACCCAGTAAATTCACGCCAAAATTTATTTTCTTATTGCAATCGCGGGCCATTATTCTCTCAGGAGGGTGTGATATTTTTTTGGATTAAAGCTTAAATTATTTTCAGTAACATTATTATTATATAAAAAAAAATCTAACACATAAATAATATTAGGTATGTGTTTCACATATAATTGGCGAGAGAAATTGTTGGATGTACGGTCAGACGGGCGGATAGACGGACAGAGGGGCGGATAATAGAGCGGCGGCGTTCTTTACAATTGGTTACCATGAAATTGTATTGCTTAATCATTACAGTCAATATCTGAACTGTAGCAACATGGGTTTTATTTATTTTGTATATTAATTAACCTGAATTTATGGACACTTATTATTATACATGGTTTTATTCATACATACACTTACATTGCCTGCAAACACTGATTTACCCACTCTAACTTGCCTAGCTTGCTTTAGAATTATAATTTTTGTTTGTATAAATAAAATCCGTTATTGGCTGTATTTATAAGAGACTTAGCGTGTAAATTGTTTTTTTTAAGAGCTGTGGAGTTTTGTATTATATAAATAAATAAATAGAAAAATAAGTAAGCAAATAAACAAATAAATTAGCAAGTAAACAAGCAAGTAAATAAATAAATAAATAAAAAGTAAATTAATTATCGCATCACAGGGGTTTCTTTGTATTATTTTAGTATAGAACCCTATCTTCTGTTATCATGTTTGATAAGATTTAACAATATTCTACGAAAATTAATTAGATAATACATAATAATATGCAACGACTTACTTACCTACATACAATTTGCAACAGTACGCTCTAGTCGCGCCGCGAAAACAGACGTTGAAATAGCTCTAACATATTCGAAAATGGCAAGGTATACACCTGTAAAGCGTGAAGTAGAGTATAACCACGATGATTTAGAATCATGGAACAGACCGTCAACATCCACTGACAATACTGTGTTTGAATCAGAGATGAGTCCACCGAGCGAGGAAGTGTCCCTTATAGTTAATACAAAAAATGAAATACTAACATACCAATTGGAAAAATATAAACATAAAATTCTTGTTATTTTCAATCATGCAAAATTTGATTGTAACCTAGAATCTAGACAATCAACTAAGCATGACGTCGACGCTTTGAAGAGGACATTCAAAAGAAACGGATTTAAAGTGAAATGTTACGAGGACAAAACAGTACAAGAAATTAAGAATAAATTGAAAAAGTGTAAGTAAGTTTAGTGTTAAATGTATTAACAGAAGTGTTTATCTAGTTTCGCATTTATAAATCGATCGAAATGGAGCAAAATTAAGGAAGTAAAGAAGTATGTATATCCATTTTTTTGTGGAATATAATATAATTATAACTTTATTATAATTAACCATATCATAAGAACATAACAAACTCTTTATTGCATACAAAACAGATGCATTTATTTATTTATTTAGAGCAAACAGACAGCTATAACAATACATAATGACACACTTAAATAATAATTTAACAGCCACTAAAGTTTGCACAAATGTATAATGCAAATGAAGAAAACACAAAATTAAACAATACTATTGAAAACTACAGCAACATTGTCAATAATAGAGCCCAGATCTTATACCAGGTCACTCAGAAAGTATTGTGAGAAAATGATTTTATGTATGTGAGACTGGCCAGTTATAATTTATTTAAAAATATGATTACTTATAAGTAAAAATAGGTGCATTTTAAATTCAAAATTTCCCTCCACATTTTTTGGCGAGCTTATTAAAATTACCGTGTCTCATTAAAAATGGAATTGCGTCGAGAACATTTTTGCTCTATGATTTGTTACGATTTTAAGTGTCTTCTGAAACCGGACGAATAATACGATAGACAAGCGACCAAACAGAGCTCCGCGGGTTACTGCCACCATTGTAATGCGCCCGCCCACACCGCAATCAAAACGAGGGACTTTCTAGACAGCACACCGGACAAATTCCTGGATCACCCTCCTTACAGCCCTGACCTAGAACCGTGTGACTTCTTATTCCCAAAAATAAAAAATTAGCTCAATGGGATACAATTTTCGTCGCCGGATGATGCGCTCTCAGCGTTCGAGCAGGCTGTAAACGAATTGTCTGCGTCGGGGTGGAAAAAGTGTTTCCAAAACTGGTTCAGACGCATGAAACTTTGTATAGAGGCTAGTGGAGAGTACTTTGAAAAGTATATTTACCTATAGAACATTTTTTTTAGTATTCCAAAATTTTCTGAGTGTCCCATGTACGTTATATCAGATGATAAAATATACAACATAAACAATTACAAAAGTTAGCCAATCTCTTATGTGTGTATGTGTATATATATATATATATATATATATATATATATATATATATATATATATATATATATATATATATATATATATATATATATATATATATATATATATATATAAGAGTATATATATATATATATGCGTATGTTTGCTGTCGTCGTTCGTAATGTCACGTATGGGCACTACAGAATATCAGCGCTGTAACAATTAAATTGCTGCAGCACATGCTGAGTGGTGACCACGTTGGCAATAATAAATGTAAAGTTTTTTTTTTTATTCATAATGTATGTAACTTTTTGTTGTTGTCAATAAATGTTTTCTTTCTTTCTTTCTTTCTTAAGGTAATCTCATAATATAATACCTTTTGCCTCTACAGTTACGGATCCGAAAAGGAAAAACTTCACTGATTACGGGTGCATAGCGGTGGCAGTGCTTACTCATGGATATTATGATGGCATATTGATGGCAAAAGACAAACAATATAAAGAACAGCAAATTATTAATTATCTGAAATCAAGTACCAATAATACATTCATGAATAAGCCAAGGATAATAATAATTCAGGTAATAAATCTAGAGCAATTAGTGTGAGTTGTACAAACTTTTACGTTACACTGCTTAAATGTTTACGTCAGTTTTTATCTGCGTATCTAGCGGATAGTTTATAAAACTCAGATTTCCATATAAACATTTAAATATTAATATGTGAAAATACTCGTAACACACTAAATATGTCGTTTGAACAACACACGCTAGTAATGTAATGTAATGTAAACAGGACTCTATTTTCCGCGCTTAGCCTCTCATTTGGGCCGTTGTGCGTATGAGTCGTGGCTAATTCAGCCAACCTAGCTGCGCCCAGAAGCACAGAAGCTTCCTGGGATCTTCACAGGCCTCACGGAGCGACCTCACCGTTCCGAGGATTTCTAAACGTTGATGGGCCACAGCTTCACATTCCAGGATTAGCAGTGAGCAGCCGTTTCTTCGGCGTCGAAACAGCCTCGACATAGAGGGCTGCCTGTGGCTGCTATTGTGTATAAATGTTTGTTTAATGGACAATGGCCCGTTATAGTCCCTATCATTATTTTAACTTTAACACACACTCGCACTATGTACTAGACATAGTGCGAGTTGTACAAAGTGTACCTCACTTTAATAGCCGAATAGCCGCGTCCAAGATAAGATACATAGATATATACTCGTATTGCTAGCTTGTTGGAGAATTTAATAACTTTGTAATTTCTACTGAATCGTGACATAGCTATATTTTTTCTTTTTATCAGAATTTTATCAATTTATTAATGATTAACCCTTATAATTAATTATTATTTCAGTAGTTTTAATAAATAATTTGCAATAAATAAATTACTATTATTTAATTGTTTATATAATTAAATTAATTATTATTCCTTATAAATAATTGACAATGAATAATTAATTTATCTAATTTGAATTAATAGTTATTTAGTAATTAATTACTACAAATAAAACAAGAAAAGTAATGCTTTAATTATTTATTTTTATTATGTTTAGGCTTGTAGAGGAGAAAATGATATAAGAGGTGTTGGAGTACATCAACCAGATGTTCACAGGTTTCCGAAAAAAACAAATTCAAAACAAGAAAGAAGTGATTATTATTATACATTAGATTTGGAACCAGATATGTTGGTGTTACATAGTTCATATATTGGAAATACTGCTCACAGGTAATAAAAATTATTTACTATAACTAGTTTTTGCCCGCGACTTGGTACCTATGCAAGGATTATTGAATAAACATAATGACCAGATTTTAAATTCAACTCTGCAGAACGTAGCTGCGTACAATAATTCTAAACATTGTAGTTTCAACTTTAATAATGCTTCTATTAAGCGAATGCAGTAGCTAGAGCTAAGTTTAAGGGCAGGTACCATAATTAAGTAATTTTGAATAAGCACGCACACGCACACGCACACGCACACGCACACGCACACGCACACGCACACGCACACGCACACGCACACGCACACGCACACGCACACGCACGCACGCACGTACACACACACACACGCACGCACACGCACGCACGCATACACACACACACACACACGCACACGCACACGCAAACGCACACGCACGTACGCACACGTATACATATATCGTAAAAAATGAACATACATTTTAAAGATAATATTTCCAGTGTTATTTAAAAAGTTATAATAAATTCTAGTGAGCAGTACACAGGCACGGATGGCTCTTGGTTTATTCAAACCCTTTGTGACGTATTTGATAAACGTGCATCCACTGAAGACTTGACATCAATGATAACGGAGGTGAAGCGAAGGGTCGCTATAGACAAGACTGATGAGATAGAGGATGAGGAAGAAAATCAAACGTTATATAACAAACAGATGCCTGTGTCAACATCTACGTTAACAAAGTAATATTTATTTATGTATAAATTTATTTAATAATTAATTAAATTAAATTAATAATAATTACATTAATAGTAATTAAATTAAATTAATAATAATTAAATTAAATTAATAATAATTAAATTAATATAAATAATTCTGTGTTCTACGTTATTCGTATTCTAAATATTGAAATCCATACAAAGTTTCGCTTTTATAACAATTATTCATTTTCATTCATCTCAACCAATGTCTGTCCACTGTTGAACATAGGCCTCCCCTTCAGACTACTGTAAATAACGGTCCTGAGTCACCTGCATCCAAGTAACTGCAATGCATTTGAGATCGTCACTCCATCTAGCTATCATTTTATAACGATAGTAAGATATAATTATTTATTTTTAAATTAAATTGTATGTTGAAAGTTGGTCAGTAATTAAAAAATATTAAAAATCATTAATTTTTAATGTATTTGAAGAATATTTTAATTAATTTACATTAATATTGTTAATTAAATTAAATATTAATTAATTTAGATTATTATTCCATGGAACGGAGGCGGTGAAGGTATCAAAACTCTATTGTATTTCTTTGAACTCGTTGTGTTGTATTACTATTTAGTATAAAACGAATTCAAAAACAATATTTGTTTTTAGGAAATTGTACCTGAAAAGATATGAAGGTACTGACGATCTATGCATTGATACGACTTGTGACTGTATTAGGTTATATTTATACTCTGTATTGGAATGTATAAGGTAATATATTTTTTTTTACAATAAAATATTTTTTTTACGAGACTTTTAAAAGAAGTAGTTTCTCAACTCCTCTAAACTTTTTTGTGACTTTTTTACGCGATTAGATCGCTAATTCTAAATAAGTTTCACAATTTTTTCGTTGCAATGGGTAATATTTTGCCGTATGGTCCCGGCATAAAATAGGCTATCCCTTTTTTTCCCTTGGGTGTCGTAAGAGGCAACTAAGGGATACAGTCACACTACGGAGTCTGTCGTATATTTTAATAAATAAGTAATTTGACATAAATCTGTGTTAAACTCACACTATCAAAGCATGATGTACATTCTACTAACTGTTTATTATGTGTGTGAAGTGTGAAGTCTTCAACAGATCGTTACAATGTCAATTTGATATAAACAAACTTGAATTTTCAATTTTGTATGTGAAATATTGTAAAAATATAAATTTTAACGGAAGAGCCGTTGCCTCGATCCATTCCAATTTTGAAAGTCGTCCGTTGACAACAGCAAAAGTTTTGTTTTTTAAAGTAAATGGACCAATCCTTGAGCACATCCGGTGTTGCTATCTTTCGCTTCACACTGTACGCGACACTACTAATTATTAAGTTCTGATTCCAGGACTTGCTGTTATATAAGGGAAGCTAGGAGTTTTAATTCACTCCATAACATGTCAATACTGCAACGAGCCCAAGAGAACAGTTGTCTACAATCCCATTCGGTTACGTCGGTGAACGAAGATAAAACATGAAACTTTTTTTTTTAGTCGGATTAATCTAACAAATATTTTCGTGCCAGTACTTATAGGCGTATTTAAGATGGGGTGTGCCCAGTCCAGAATTGTCTAGTGCCCACCCCAGAAGCGAGTGGAGCTTTTAACTTTTTTAACAAAGATATGTATGTATGAGAGTATATAATATACCTTTTTAGGAGCCAACCCCCAAAATACGCCAATGCTTGTACCGTAAGAACAAATAATATATATATATATATATATATATATATATATATATATATATATATATATATATATATATTTCATTAAAAAACCAACTTCAATTGTGATAAAACCAGTTATTATTATTTATAAAAAAATCTATATGAAAAAAATATATCTATATATAGGTAATCTAAAAAAACCAATCTGCAAGTATATCGTTTCAGATAAAAAAATAATTTATTAAATCACTTTAGAACTAACGGGGTTATGAGGTAACGAACATAAAAAAATATAACCTAATTTGGAACTTCTTCCTTTTCGAAGTTGATTGCTAATAAAGCCGACATTCTCGTAAATATAAACAAAACTATGGGGGTTTTTTTTTGATGGGTGAAAATGGAATTGCTGCCTGCCTGCGCTAACGGGATACGCTGACGGAGCACCAGTGAAGGGTGATAGATGAGTATAAAAACAGGCCAGTTAGCCCATCATGATAAATTCATCAGGAATTAACCATGACAGTTTCCAGGGGGAACTGCGAGGAGGTCGATCTGGTTGGGTATATTGCTAGCAATGGGAAAACTATGGTGGTTAAATTTGTTGAATTTGTCACGACGGGCCAACTGACCTGCTTTTATCCTCACCTATTTATATTTCACTGATGTCCTCCCAACGTACACTGTTAACCCTTCTTTGCATGACTTTTTTCATTGGTGAAATAAATCAAGGTGATATAATTCATGTTCAAAATTAAAGGAAAAATGGTTAAAAAAATAAATTTGACAGCTATGTTTTTTTTCTGCAATGGACATTAAAAAAGGTATCTGTACACGATCAACTTAAAGTAAAATTGCTCTTTTATATAATTTTTTGGCATTTAATGTTATGGTGGAAATTTCCACCATTATGCAAAGAAGGGTTAACGATGGGGTTCATCATCATCATCGTATCAGCCGTCTACCGTCTACTGTTCACTGTTGAACATAGGCATCCCCCAGTAAGGAGGCGGGGGGTTACCATTCCATTTTCACCCATTAAAAAAACTGTCCGCATTATTGGTATACGCTGGCGGAGTAACAGTAAGTGAAGATGTAAGCAGGCTCTCTAGACAAGTGGCAAGCGAACTCAATAGAATCGTATAGCTAACAAATTCAAGTCATACAGCTTAGTCATATTTGTGATATACAAATTATACAGTTTGTAATATGTATTCGTATGTTATTTTAATATATTTTTTTATAAAGAATAAATAAATTAATTTATTTATAATTTTTAAAATTTTTAATTACTTTTTCTTGTTATTTGTAAATAAATATTTAGGATAATACTTCAACTAGTAATGTAAAATTTGTTGCTGACTAAAGTAAAAATATATAAATTCATTACTTAAATATAAATGAATTTCCATTTATTTTATATTTCTAAGGAATAATAGAATAAGTATTATTTAATATATAAATAATGTAATTAATCGGATCATGTAACAGTATTTAATAAATGTGAATAATTTAATTTAATTTATTTATTATTTTTTAAGTATCACACGTTAATTATGTGCTGAGTATTTATTTTATTTGTATATTTTAATACATGACATAAAAATTTATAAAAATTAAATAATATTTCTTTATTTTTACTCTATTTTTTTGCTGTTGTAATTTCTTAACATCTTTGTGTACTTAGGTAAAGTATTATTATTTATACTGTGGTAATACTAAAAAAGTACAATCTTCCATTAAGAATACCTACTGATTTTTTTCTAATTAATATACAGTTATTTTATTATTGCAATTGTTTACTATATAAATATTTTATTCGATAATAAAACAGGGCCCTGTGCAGGTGCGAACTGAAAATCAGCGCTGAACGCACATTAGTCCAGCGAAAGCCGAGTTTGTTGGCGTACGGGTACTTCACAGTGTATTTATTACTATATATGTATTACTAGTATCATACAAATACTAGAAATCCTGATAGATTAGTGCTTCCACAAACACCTGTATTGACGCAGTATATATAAAAAAAAAACTATCAAAGTATGAGCATTAAAATTTATAATAAAATTTCAAATACGTTAAAAATGTCTAATATAAAAATATCATATGAATTGTTAAACAATGAAGAGTTTTATAATATTAAAGAAATCCAAAAAAGTAACTGATTTTTTTATGCAACTTAAAATTGCAAACAAACTGGCGGTCCACCTGATGGAAAGTGGTAACCGTCGCCTATAGACATGAGCAGTACCATGAACATAACAGAGTATACTGTTACGCCCCTGATACCCCCCATGCGTTGCCATTCCTGAGGACTGAGATGTTACGTCTCCGTATCCTGTAAATTCACTGCCATATCCCACCCTTCAAACCGAAACACAGCCATGCAAACACAACTGTTTCACGGTAGAAACACGAATGGGACAGAGGTGTCCAAGCAAACGACCTTTGTACAAAGTCTGTATGCATGTTTGCGACCTTCGTGATATATAAAAAAAAGTCTGGGGAAAATATTCCTTGATGCTACTGTAAATCACCGTTGCAACGCCCCTGAATCCAACGCAAAAACATTTCTATTGCTTTTTTGTCATAATCTAATTGATAAGATACGGGTAACGCATAATACTGTCAGATAAAAGACAGTACATTTCTGTAATCGTTGCAATCACACGTACCCATTATAAGTGCTATATTTGACAATGAAAAAAATTCCGAGAATAAAGTATAATTATAACAAAACAAATGAAACTTTATGTGTATCTCGTGAAGATATAGAGTTGGATGACAGAGGAACAACATCTTACGAGGCTGCCGTTTACAATTATCCGGAAGAGACAGAATTATTAAGAGGCGAAGATGAATTATTTAGTAATGGAGAAAATGAAGGGATAAAAATAAAAAGTGATGGAAGCAATAAGATTACCAATATGGGTGGATTAAAAATTGCCACAACTTACCAATTGGAGAATTATAAAAAAAAAGACCTTCTTATTTTCAATCATATAGAGTGTGTTAATCATAAACCAAGAAAAGGGACAGAAAAAGACGTTGAAGCTTTGACGAATACATTTAAAAAATTAGGATTCGACGTGTTACTTTATGAAGAAAAAACAGAGAGAGAAATTTGCAAAATATTGCAAGATTGTAAGTACTTTTATTAAGTGCCTTTGGTATACATTACACTAGCAGGGGACCAGTGAGGGATAATTGGTGAGGATGGAAAGGCACGCGAAGATGCACGCGAAGTTACGAGCAAATAACAGTTTGTAAGTACGAATATAAGTTTGTCCTCATTGCTATTAATATACCCTATTAGGTCGACCTCCACGTGGTTCCCCCTGGAAACCATCGTGAACAATTCTCGTTGAATTCGTCACGATGGGCTAACTGACCTACTTCATCCTCATCTATCATCCTTCACTGGTGCCCCGCCGGTGTATACCGATAGCGCAGGTGGGGTTACCATTCCATTATCATCCATTAAAAAAAATTTATATTTTTCAAACAGATACGGATCCACGAAAAAAAAACTTCACCAATCACGGTTGTATTATGGTGGCGGTGCTTACGCATGGGGAATACGATGGAAGACTGATGGCGAAAGACGACAGTTACCATGAACAGCTAATTATTAATTATCTAAATGTAAGCACTAATACCACCTTGATTAACAAGCCCCGGATTGTATTTATTCAGGTATTTATTATAGTAGTTCAACAAATATTTTAAGATTGTTTTTTACAAAAGTAAAACTGACGAGATGAAATGAAATGAAACGATAAGAAACGAAATAAGACGAAATGAAACTAAATGAAACGAAATGAAATGGAACGTTGCAAAGAGTTTAATTGCATTAAACAGTATTAAAATTATTATAAAAAAAAACTGATTTAATCAATATAAATGATAAAATTAATTATTTAAGTGTCTATATACATACGGGAAATTAATGGACTCCTTGTGTTTTTGTCGTTTCGAACTTCATCTGGAAGTCTTCTTCAGGGGGTTACGGTGTTTGTATCTATAATAAATTTACTATTGTAATCTTTTGGAGGAAACAATAAGGAGTATCTATCTATAATTTATATTTATAAAATTTTAAAGATTTGTTCTGTATTCGTCGTGTTCGGAACTCGAAATACGCCAGATTTGTAGTAACCCAGTTTCATGATACGCCAGACTCACCATAAAACGTATAGTCGGGCAAGAAAGTAGTGTTATTGGTTTAAACATTATGATTATGTACCCAAGGGATCCTTTAACGTGCCTCCGCTGTCTGTGTGTCTGTCACGAGACTATTTTTTTTAAAGGTAAGTACTTATTACCTTTAAAAAAATAGTCTTTTATTTTCATAAATTGTTCATTAAAATAAGTTACAATTTGTATTTGAAGCACGTCGAATTCGGAACACGACGAATACGGAACGGTTTTAAATAGTTTAGTTGGGGGCCCTAGTTTATTTTTTGGCCCAGGGCCTTTGGTTACCTAGCTACGCCACTGGATAAAGTGCTATCGTTTCAGGCTTGCAGAGGTAAAGATGATATTAGAGGTGTCGGGGTACATCAGCCGGATGTTCACAATATTGGCAGAGATGTTACCAAATTCAATCGTTACTATACTCTGCAATTGGAACCAGATATGTTGATATTACATAGTTCTTATATTGGAAGTCCAGCTTACAGGTAATAAGTTTTCATCATCATCACCATCACCATCACCATAGAGACTACAATATGAGGTTCTTCAAAAAGTGTATATTAAGGTTTCTTCAGGTTAGAAAAAGCACACGTGACACTCCTAGTGTTGCAGGCGTCTATAGGCTACAGTGACCGTTCACCATTAGACGGGTCGTATGCTTGTTTGCCACCTTTGTGGTAGAAAAAAAAACACATATTTGCCGTTATTTGTTCATTGCTAAACAAAGGCCTCCTCTATAGACTGCTATAAGGGACGATCTTGATCCACCTGCATCCAGTGACTGCAATGCCTTTGAGGTCGTCACGCCATCTAGTGGGGGGTCATCCTACACTGCGTTTCTAATAAATCTTATTTGGCTTATAAATAAACTCTTACTAATATTGTAGATACGAAAGCTCTTAAAGATATTTCAATATTTATATGTTTGTATGTTTTTTATTCAATTACGCTTAAACGGTTATACGGAATTGAGTAAAATTCGATACACGGATAGGATAATGTGTAAAGTTTGCCATGTTGTCCCGGCACAGAATAGGCCACCAATTCCTACCACTTGGGTGTCGTGAGAGGCGACTTAAGGAACTTAATGGTCCAGGGCAGCGTCCCTTTTAAAACATCATCAAAGTCTATTTGCGACTACCACCTACCTGTCAAGCGGCTATTCAGTTTGGATACATCAGAAATTAGCCCAGCAGATTGTCTATGGTCGGATTAATTGTTCGTTTATTTATTTTTTCATTAAGTTCCATTGAAACAGAAATTTGTTCAAATTTATTAAATTTGTTTATGTATAGAAGTAACCTAATAGATTACCTGTCTTTTTTTTAAGAAACAGAGGTAGATTACAGAATAAGAGATGCGAGAGGATGATATTAAGAGAATAGTCGGTCCAATATGGACACGCACCAGAGGGAGACTTTGTACAAAAGCCGATTGCTTGGGTACCTCTGTCCCATTCGTGTTTCTACCGTGAAGCAGTTGTGTTTGCATGGCTGTGTTTCGGTTTGAAGGGTGAGATATGGCGTGAATTTACAGGGTACAGAGGAATAACACCTGAGTCCTCAGGAATGGCAACGCATAGGGGGTATCATGAGCGAAACAATACACTCTGTTATGTCCATGGTACTGCTCATGTCTATAGGATAGGAGACGGTTACCACTTTCCATCAGGTGGGCCGTCAGCTTGTTTGCCATTCTAAGTTGTATAAAAAAAAACGCAAAACAAAGAACAAGGTAGAATTGAACTCTTTAGAGGAGGCCCATGTCGGAAGACAAGCTGTATTGGAATTAAGACCGTTTATTGATATTTAATTCCAACATAAATTATCAAGAATTAGTTTTACTCACTTTTTTATGTAATATGTTTATAATTATGTTTAAAATAAGTACAGAATTAAAGGATTTCCATTCTATTATTTTAATCTCTCTTTCAACAGAAATAAAACATTCGGTTTCCAGGGATAATAAGAATGGTTCTTGGTTTATACAAACTCTATGCAAGGAAATAGATGATCGCGCGTCCACTGAAGATTTGAGGTCAATTATAACGATTGTGAAGAGAAAAATTGCCATAGACAGAACACATGAGGTATACGATTCGAAAGAAGAGCAAACTTTGTACAATAAACAGATGCCCGTGTCGACATCCACGTTGACGAAGTAAGTGATATGTTATTTTTGGCTTATACCTCTCGATGTATTTCGTCGTTAACTGTCCACTGCTGAACTTCTGACACAGTTTTCCCATAAACTGCGGTTGCCAACCCACTTGCCAAGAGTGGCAACTACTGGCAAAACCTGCCAGTAGGGGACGCTTATGTTCAGTAGTGGACAGTTAACGACATCATGATTCATCATCATCATATCGATGATGATGAATAGAATGAAGTAGCAAATTAGCAAATAAAAACGTATCTCTTTATTCCTATTAATATCATCATCATTTCAGCCATTATCCGTTCACTGCTGGACATAAGCCTCCTCCATAGACAGCCATAAAGAACGGTCCTGAACCACCGGCATCCACTGACTTCCTGCAACGCATTTCAGGTCGTCATTCCATCTAATGGGGGGAGGGGGGATCGACCTATATTGCATTTATCCGTACGAGATCGCCAATCAAGAACCTTTCTTCCCCTTTTCTTTCTTTTGGTTGTCGGTTCTTTGAGCTATGTGATCAGCCCATTGCCAGTTCAGCTTGCTTATAACTAGCAGCTTGCTTCGTATTAATATATATAATATTAAAAGCTATTTAATTTGAACAAGTAATGCAAACATACTTTGACTTGGTAAGTAAGTTGTTTCATCCAAATTAAAAGCGTGTGCAGAGTAAGGCAAAGAATATTTCCGATCTTGCTCGCACTAGCGTGTTTTGCTTATAACGGTGTCTCGTTCTATTACTGTCATTGCATGTCATAAGGTATAGTTTACCAGAGGAAGACTTTGTACAAAAGTCGTTTGCTTGAGCACCTCTGTCCCAATCGTGTTTCTACCGTGAAGCAGTTGTCTGCATGACTGTGTTTCGGTTTGAAGGGTGAGATATGGCAGTGAATTTACAGGGTAGAGGATTAACACCTGAGTCCTCAGGAATGGCAACGCATGGGGGTATCATGGGCGAAACAGTATACTCTGTTATGTTCATGGTACTGCTTATGTCTATAGGCTACGTTACCACTTACCATCAGGTGGGCCGTCAGCTTGTTTGACATTTTATGTAGCATAAAAAAATTTTACTAAGTCTGTCAGCATTGCAGGTACTATCCTAAATCTATGAGGTGTAAGAATAATATATATATATATATATATATATATATATATATATATATATATATATATATATATATATATATCAATTATGTACAATAAAGATTTTACAATACAATACAATACTTAGTATATCGTACTACGTACTTTCTAATCAGTTACCAATAGTTAATGTAACCATCAATTTTAAGGAAACTGTATCTAAGAGAATATCGTTATAAACCAATTGTGTATACTGACAACGATCTCTCATCGCGTGATGACGGCAACTGTATTGACGTGATTTGGAACTGTATAGTGAATTATTTTTACTCTGCGATGGAATGTTTCAGGTAATGTTGTTTTACTCATAAATTTATTTATTGAAACATATGTGTGCAGTAGATATATACTGGGTATTTTAATAGCGTTATTTATTTATTTATTTTACAACACAGTGGGCAAACGTGCGTGCGGCTCACCTGATAGTAAGTGACTACCGCCGCCCATGATAACCCATAACACCAACGGCATTGCAGGTATGCTGCTGGCCTTTTAAAAAGGAATATGCTCTTTTCTTGAAGGTTATGATGTCGTATCGGTTCGGAAATACTGCTGCTGGAAGTTGAATCCAAAGAGTGGTTGTGCGTGGAAGAAAGTGCCTTGAAAAACGCACGGTGGAAGACCGCCACTCGTCAAGATAGTTGGGATACAACTTTAGTTCTAACATATATTGCCAACAGCATGCCAAAAGATATCAAGGAAAAAACCATGTAGATAATCTAAATAGAAAACTTTGTAGTCTAGCATACGCTACTTACGTCTAGTTAAATCACTAGTAACATACGGCATTACTTATGTTCACCAGCGGACAGTTAAAGGCTGGTATGATGACGATGATGTCACTTTATGTCCGGAAAATACTGAGATCTTTGATTGAAATGTTATCCATTTCATTGGTCTTCTTTAAGTTAATTAAACAAGTATTATTGTTAAGCCATTCAGTTACTAATATCAATGATTTATTAATGTCAGCTTCATAAAGGTTAATATCAATACAATTGTGATAGTGTTATCATCAGTAAATAATGTCACAGGTCACAAAATTTGGCAAGTTATTAATATCACTTGCATATACATGGTAAGAGCGACTAATTATCGTGGAAAGAAGATTAATAAATATAGAAAACATTAAAGGGTAAAAGATGTCACCTTGCGGAACACCTGATGGGAGATCTTTTCAATCAGACAGCTCGCAGACTATACGGACAACTTGTCGTTGTTTACGAAGGTAAGACGTGAACCAGTCCAAGGCAGAAGGCGAGAAATTGTGATGATTAAGGATCGCAAGTAAGATATCGTGAACTATGTTGAAAGCATTGAAAAAGTCAATTAAAATAAGAATGGTGACCAATCTATCTTTTATGCCCGAACGGATATCTTCAGTTACTTTGAGTAGTACTATACCCAAGTCGAAAACTGGATTGAAAGGGAGTAAGGATATTATTTGCAAAGATAAAGGAGGACACTTGCTTATGTGCTGCAGTTTCAAAGACTTTAGAAATAAAAAGTAAATTTTTAAATCGGTCTAAATTGACTTAATTGTGTGGAGACTTTAAGAAGAGATATGATAAAAAAAAATTGTCAAAAACGAGGGAAACTCCGAGAAGAAACAGATATATATATATATATATATATATATATATATATATATATATATATATATATATATATATATATAAATTAATACATACATAAACATACCATTGCTTAATAGCACACACATAACAAGAGAAGCTGAAAGAGGAAGATGAAAAGAGAACACAGGAAGACAGTAGTTAAAGGAAGAAATAGTAGGAATTAACAGAGGTTTTGGAGTTAGCTAATTTATATTGTTTAATTAGTGCAATAATGTTTATTTGTAATTGTATGATATGCCAAGATTATTTATAAAAAAATATAAATTAAAAAAAAAATTAATACGACACAGTTTCATTTGTTTAGACATAAATAGATGTCAGACATTCTTTTGTAGTAAGACGTTTAAACACGTATAGAACACCTGTCTATCACAAGTTTATTTATTCCGTGGTAAGACGGACATTTTATTTTATTTTAAACGAAATTGTTAGCAATTATTAAAATAAATAACAGTAAGAAGGTATTGTTTTATTTCTGACGCGCGATTCTTTATTTTTGATTATTCTGTCCTTAAGTGGACGTTATTTTTTGTTGCCGAAAATCCTATCAGATCGCAATTACATATTTGTCTGGTACTTTTTAAAGAATTAATTATAGCATTTTTTAAATATTGCAATTAATAAGTAATAGCTGCGGTGTGGTCCCGGCATAGAAAAGGCCACCTCTCCTTTTTCGTCGGTGTCGTGAGAGGTGATTAAGGAAACTTATGGTCGAGGGATGGGCAGCAGCGTTTCTCTTAAAACATTGAAAGCCTAACTGCAGTTTTCAACCTGCCTACCAAGCGTGGCAACTATTAGCAAAATCCCCTCAATGGTAAATACTAAAAAGAAATGGGGGCCATTTACCAGCGGCACTGTTATGGTGGTATCGGGTACATCGTCCGTAAGTTCTTCGAGACCTATGTTTACCAGTGGACGGATGAAAGATGATGACAGACGACGGACGAAACATGTATATGTACAGTGTGCTACTGTATTAATTTTTGTTACTAACACTCGCAAGTGACATGATTTTTTTAATATAAATGGGGGAATAACCGAAGTACAACGCGAAATATCAGATAGTAAATTTACTACTTATTATCTATTATTAGTTATTATGATTATCAGAGTTTGATATAAAATGATAAAAATTTCAGTCAAGTATGAATACGCACACGGAAAAGAGGCAGACCCTGTATAAGATGGGATGATGACATCAGGGAAGTGGCTGGAAAAATGTGGGACAAAGTGGCTCAGGATAGGCAAGAGTGGAGGAGGCCTTTGCCAAATGGCAAACAGACCTTCAAAACATAAGCAAAAAACAATTATTAGAATAAGGCTATATTATTTATGAATACGCACACACATGCACATTCTCTAGCATACACACACACACACACACACACACACCCGTTCTTGGACTTTGTTATTATTAGAATATTTAGAATTATAAAATTATGTATAGTTAACGTTAGATAGTTTATTTTGTTATTTACTTTATAATGTTATTTACTAACATTGTTACAAGTTGTCTGGAGTTGGTGGCCTGGTGGCTGTAGCACAGGTTTTCCTAATTCAGCCATCCGTCTTCACAATACATAAACTGTGTATTTTTAAGTGAATAGTATTGTAGACAGTATTGTGGAGAATGAATAAATATTTTGAATTTGAATAAAATTACACTTTTTTTTTACACCACGGAGGTGGTAAACAAGCATACAGCTCGTCTTATGGTAAACAGCCACCGTAGTCTACAGACGCCTGCAACTTTAGGAGTGTTACGTGTACGTTGCCGTCCTTGAAGAAATCCAGTCTAGAGATGGAATGATAGACTCGTCTACATATAGATATTGTTATATGCCAGTGGAGTTCCAGTGAGCAATATTTTTTTTTTATACAACTTATAATGGCAAACAAGCTGACGGACGGCCCACCTGATGGAAAGTGGTAACCGTCGCATATAGACATAAGCAGTACCGTGGACATAACAGAATATACTGTTTCGCCCATGATACCCCCCATACGTTGCCATTCCTGAGGACTCAGGTGTTATTCCTCTGTACCCAGTAAATTCACGCCATATCCCACCCTTCAAACCGAAACACTTCAAAACGAAGTATATGGAGTATTTAACAATGATAGTTTTCATGGGGACTGTGACACCATGTGGAGGGTAGACTGACACGCCATTATTAGCAATAGGGCCGTTAGTTCCCTCCATTTATACATTATTTTTACATTATTATAGTACATCATCTTATTGTTGTTACTGTATGTTTTAATGCAATTTATATATATATATATAAATTGCAAATTATATATATATATTCAAACTTTTACATTTATAACTTTTTCTTCACCGGGTCCGTCTACTCTATTGAGCACTTTTTTAATGGATGATAATGGTATGGTAACCCCGTCTGCGCTATCGGTATACACCGGCGGGACACCAGTGAAGGATGATAGGTGAGGATGAAGCAGGTCAGTTAGCCCATTGTGACGAATTCGAACCATCGTGAACAATTCTTGTTGAATTGTTCACGATGGTTTCCAGGGGGAACCACGTGGATGTCGACCTAATAGGGCATATTTTTAGCAATGGGGCTGTCAAACTCCATTGCTAACAATCCCTTTCCCCCACACGAGTATGAATTGTTGAAGGAAGGTAAAGGAATCGCGATGATTCGCGCCAAGTTTCCCCAAAGCACACCTGGAAACAATTGGCTGGCAGTCTGGCTTATTGTTTATAAAATAGGCTAGGTAATAAAACAAGGTACGTAGGTATGTATGTATGTATTTATTCTTTATCGCACAATAAAACTTTGTACAAGTGGAGAGCTTAATACCATATGAAACTCTTTAATAACTAACCATTAGGTACAAACACCGTATGAAGAAGGTGAAAAATATGTGATATGATTATTATAACATACTGAAATAATTATACATAATAAATATATTATTTAAATATATATAGATATACTAATATATACGAAATATATAGATATATATTAAAACAACGATAAGCATTACGAGATATAGTAACTATTGAGCAATTTGTAGCTAGAGCTAGTTTTGTTGACTTAACAAATAATTGAAGTCTTCTTTTAAAAATACGCTTACTGGGTAGATATAGATAATATTCCGTTACTTCAATAATAGTTAGTAATTTTTATTTTAATTAATTTTAAATTTCCATGTGGGTGGGTATTTAATTTTCCATGGGTGAGTTTTATCCTTTATTTCTTTTTTATAAAAAAAAAATGGAGTAAGATACATTTTCTTTCTTCCTTTTTTCTTCTTCTATACAACTCCAGCTTTTCAGTATATTTTCTGTGAATTAAATTTGAAAATTAATTTTCTTAAAATTTTTATTAATAGCCTTAAAAATCTATAAATTATTTACTAATTATACATTATGTCATCCACATATCCATGGTCATCTGAGAAATATCTTGTGCCCACCCCAGGATGTGAGTGCCCCAGGAAGAGAAACCGGTAAGGAGAGAAAACAATGCGGGCAGTATCTAAGAGTACCGCTTTCTGCATCTTTCCCGGGAGCGAGCCGCTTTAATTGTTGTTATTATTTATTCTTTATTGCACAATAAAACTTTGTACAAATGGCGAGCTTAATGCCATAACGATATGCCTGCGAGTACATAATACACCTTTCTAGAAGTACCAGTCGTCTAGGAAAATAATTTTAAATACGCTAATGTCCGTAACGTATGATGCGATGTGGTCCCGGCTTCTAGGCCACTCTTTCTTTTCCCGTGGGTGTCGTAAGAGGCGACTAAGGGAACTTAAAGGTGGAAGGATAGGTAGCAGCGTCCTCTTTAAAACATTACTAAAGACTAACTACGCTTGCCAACCTGCCTGCCAAGCGTGGCAATTACCGGCAAAATGATCGAAATGACCTTGACATACTTGGATTCAGTTATAAAAATTATCGCAGACAATTGTATAAAATAATTTAGAAATTTCTTATATTTTTTTTAACTTTCTTTATGTTTATGTTTCTTTTTATGTTTAATTTTTTTCACTAATAGTTGCAACCGAATGGCTTTGTTGCAGTCGCATTTATTATTGGATCACGCTGTGTGCACATGTTGTGACAAGTTTACCTGATCAATACATTAATGTACTTGCATGTTATAATTTAAGTTTGTATTTGTAAACTTCTGTTATGTGCGTCTAATAAATAAAATAAAAATAAAACCCTCCTATAAAGAGGAGGGCTGTGTTCAATAGTGGACAGATTATGGCTGACATAATGAATGTTTGTTGTTGAAATTTTAAAATCATATCTTACGTATTTCTTTTAACGAATTTAATGAAGCGAAACACCGCCCGTTTTACTGGTTTACGTTGGTGAGGATAAACACAAGTCAATTGGCTCATCGTGATGAATTCTCCAGGAATTTTCCACGATGGTTTCTAAAGGGAATCGCGATGAAGTCGCATTGTCAGTGAGTCATTGTTAGTAATGGCGAGATTAGTTCCCGTTAAAGCAGTTGTGTTTGCATGCCTATGTTTCGATGAAGTTGAAGGGTGAGATATGGCGTGAATTTACAGGATACGGAGGAATAATACCTGAGTCATCAGGAATGGCAACGCGTGGGAGGTATCATGGGTGAAACAGTATCCTCTGTTATGTCCATGGTACTGCTCATGTCTATAGGCGACGGTTAGCACTTTCCATCAGGTGGGCTGTCAGCTTATTTGCTAATCTAAGTTGTATAAAAAAAGAACTCTCATCCCAGTTAGTAGGTAGATTATCAAAAAATGTAAATTATTACCTACCGTGGTGTTTACAGTGTTGTCTACGCAGCTCGAAAACAAAAATGCTATTTAACCGCGACCTGACTCAAGAGTCAGGCCACGACAACCTTTACCCTGATATTTTCTCAGGAACAATTTCCTTAAAAATCAAGTTATTAGTAGATATTAAATAGTAAGTATAATAAGTCTATTCTAAAGCTGAAATAATCGTCAGGGGTGTAATGTATTATATATTCTATGTACTAAGTATTCTATGTACTAAGTATTCTATGTAGTAAGTTAGGAATAGTTAGGATATATCCTGCACGTGTATCAAATTTCATTCAAATCCGTTCTGTAGTTTTTACATGAAAGAGAAACAAACATCCACACATATTATAAACTTTCACATTTATAACATCAACTAGCTTTTAACCATGACTTCGTCTGCGCGATTCATCCCATACAGTACGTGTACACCAAATTTTATAGTGATTTGGTTAAACCGATACAAGAAACAAACAAACACACGTTCACATTTTTTTATATAATATATTGTATGCTTAGATTATATAGATAGAGTGTCTCCATAGAAATGCTTCGAGAAAAACGGGTCAACTTTTTCATACAATTTTGCGTGATAAATAGTTATGAGTGAGATACCTTTATAACTTCTATCTTTATTGCGTAAATAGTCATATTATTTATTAAATACATACTAATCTGTTACGCCTATCTCCTATTAGGGTAGGCAGAAACAATAGAACGCCAAATGCTTCGATTCAAACAAACCTTATTTATTAAATAATACGTCAAGATACATTTTATGCGTAAATATATAGAATATTGATAAAGAAAAAAAAAACGAGTCAGCTAATATGACAATTAGCTGATAAAAAGTTAACCCGTTTTTGAGGCTGGATACGCGTTCCATATAATCTAAGATTATATGCTTATTTAGCTGGATATAGAGATACTATTTAATTCTTTAACCTGCCCACACGAGCCACGATAAAGACATATTTGTAGTAGTGCGCCAGTAAGAACAGAATTACCTTGTCAATGTAGAGTATGACACAGGCATCTCATTTGTAGACATTATTTTCATGTCTCTGGTACCATAACTATGTCCTGTTTTGTTCATAACGACCTTTTGGTTTATCATAGTAATTATCGATTCTAAATCCTCAGTTGCCGCAAATTTGTCGATGGTGTCACATAAAGTTCTTATAAACCAAGTGCCATTTTTAATCCTATAAAGAAAATTATATATATATATATATATATATATATATATATAGCATAGAGGCCTCACGACTCTGGAATGCGCTACCCATGGACATAAGACAAATGTCTAACAAAATTATTTTTAAAAGGAAAAGTCTACGATTATCTTTTGAAAAACCTGTGATAGCAGTTCATCATCTTCATCATCATCACTTTTGATCTCTATCGTTGTTTATTTGTGTTATCATATATAATCTATAAGTATGTAGGTATATTTATATATGTATATTTATGTAATATTTGTTTAATGTATTCATGTATGTATATTTATATAATCATAATATGTAGTAAATCTCCATTGTATGTGTTGTAATTTTTTTCACCGCATAATAAAATTTCTGTTTTGCCAAAGGTTGACTAGGAGAGAATGCTACATAGTATTAAGTCCGCCTTTTGTATCAGACATATTTTTTGTAATGTGGTCAATAAAGAATAAATAAATAGAATTAATAAAAGGAGTACGAAGTAGAGAGAGTGTTTTCTAAGCAATATAGTTCATGTTATCCTGGCATAGAATAGGCCATCCCTTTTTTTCTCTGGGAAAGTCTTGAAGCTACTAAAGGAACTTAATTATAAAGGGATAGGCAGCAGCACCCCTCTTAAAATATCTCTAAAAGCCTAACTGCGGTTGTCAACCCGCCTGCCAAGTGTGGCAACTACTGGCTATGGTCAGTAGTTACAGTTAATGGCTGAAATGATGAGGATGGTGAAGCAACATGGATTAGCAACAAGCTAGGCACTGTAAGTTCTTAACTAGTGGTGTTTTTTTTAATCGATGATAATGGAATGGTAACCCCGTCTGCGCTGTGTGAAAGATGATAGGTGAGGATGAAAACTGGTTAGTTAGTATGTGAAGAATTCTCCACCATAATTAACCACGATGGTGACTAGAGGAAACCATGTGGACGTCAATCTGATAGGGTATTGCTAGCATGGGGGTTGTTAGATCTTTACTTACTAATTACTTCCCAATATTTTTTAATGGATGAAACTGGAGTGGTAACCCCTTCTGTATTAATGGTGTACGCTAGCGGAACACCAGTGAGGGATAATAGATGAGAATGAAAAGGCAGGCAGTTAGCCTATCGTGATGAATACACTTGGACGTCAGGACGATGGTTTCCAGGGGGGATTGACAGGGCACACTGTTAGCAATGGGGCTGGCAGTCCATATTACTAAAAATCTTTTCTTCTCCCCAAATTTTTTTAAATGTATGATAATGGAATGGTGAACCCGCCTCCGCTATCGGTATACGCTGGTAGTGCATCAGTGAAGGATGATAGGTGACGATAAAAACTGGTCAGTTGGCCCATCGTGACAAATTACACTAGAATTAACCACGATGGTTTCCAGGGGAACCGGTTGGAGGTCGACCTGATAGGGTGACCTGATAGCAGTGGGTCAGTTAGATCCCATATTGATAATTTCTCCCCCCCCCATTTCTCATGCCTAATCACGTGTTAGTTCTTACCTGGGATTTCCGACGTAACGGCTGTGTAATATTAACATATCGGATTCCATGGGCAATATGTAATGTTTAGCTGATGAACCAGCATCGGTCTCGTTGGCAAGTATTTCCATTTCATACTGAATGGAGTCCTTTGTAATTATTTCAGGCCTGCAAGACTAAAACACGCATATAAATTCGACCACTGGTCGAATTATCTAGAATCGTCTAGCCCTAAACATTTTTTGTGTGCAACTTAAAATGGTGAACAAGCTTTCGGTCCACCTGATGGAAAGTGGTAAGTGTCGCGTATAGACATGAGCAGTACCATGGACATCACAAAGTACACTGTGATATCCTTTACAGACGGTGTCAGTACTGAGCACTAATGTGTTAGAAGGTGGTGTTCTTTGAATCAGAGTTTGTACTATATTTAAATAATTATTTAAATACTTTTTGTAAATACATTAAACATGGATAGACAAATATATAGCAGAGATCGAACCTGAGATTATTAAATAAAAAAAAAATACATTTTAATGCAGCAGTTACAAAAAAGATTTGCAAAAAGAATAGTAAAAGTCGGTTCAAAATTAGCAACGTAATCGTGTAACGTTGCCACAAAAAAAAAAAAACAAGCAATTCGAAAAGGAAAGATAACTTTTTAGAATATAGTCTGATTTCTGCTTTTCAAATAAAAATTTTTGAAATGAATTTTAATAGGGAACTTACTAGCGATTAATCGAATAAGATTATTAGGAATTTGTTGCAGTAGTATTTGCGTAAAAAAACATATAGACATACAATTTTTTTTTAATTGTGTTTTTGGCATTTTATATATATATATATATATATATATATATATATATATATATATATATATATATATATATATATATATATATTCTTTATTGCACTTGTCAATTACGTAGATATAAAGATTGTGAGAAACTTTAACAACTTATTTCTGAAAGAGATCTCTTCCAGCCAACCCAAATTAGAGAGAAAATAATTTAATTTGGGTAATCCAGTGCAGGAAAGGTACCGGTGAAAATAATATAAATACAACAAACACTATTGTGAATAAATATATAAATAAATACGTAAATAAGTAAATAGATAAATATATATACAGATGTATAAGTGCATATAATTATAATGTACAATTGATTAAAAGATGTGATTTCAGTCTTCTCTTGAAGGAAGTAATGGAAGGATTATCCCGTATGTCAGCAGGTTTTACGGTTTGTCATTTAATGGTTTTATTAAAACCCGTGATATTAAATTTTCTTAAATATCTTACATGTATAGACATCGACTTGTTACAATTTTATTACATTACCTAATAATACAACGATGAGGGGAAGGAATAGTTAGTAATGTGGATTATCAGTCCCATTGCTAGCAATATACTCTATCAGGTCGGCCTCCACGCGGTTCCCTCTGGAAATCATCGTGCTGGATTTCAGGCGTGAATTTACCGGGTACAGAGGAATAACACCTGAGTCCTCAGGAATGGCAACGCATGGGAGGTATCATGGGCGAAAAAGTATACTCTGTTATGCCCATGGTACTGATCATGTCTATAGGCGACGGTTACCACTTTCCATCAGGTGGGCCGTCAGCTTGTTTGCCATTCTAAGTTGTATAAAAAAAGGTGTATTTATACAATTTAGCGAATATCGTAAGCGCAGGCGGTGTTACCATTTCGTTATCATTCATTAGAAAAAAAAATATATAACGATTTATCATTTAAAATACATCAATTACTAACCTGAATAATTACAATCCTCGGTTTTGTGACTAGTGTTGTGTTTCTTATTTTCAAATTTTCTATAATTTCATGTTCGCTGTACGACGTATCTTTGGCCATCAAGTGGCCATCTTTGTCCATGGTGAGTATAACCACTACTATGCAACCGTATTTAACGAAGTCTTCTCTCTTAACTGTGTTATAATAATTATAGTTAGTAATACTCCCTGCCCAGGTTTTCTCAAGAGACTACAGTCCGGGGTTCTTCAAAAGGGAGGTAAAGAGGTTTTTTCAGAGTCGGCATCCTGCAATACCCTTTGGTATTGCAGGCTTCGGTAACCGCTTATCATTTGGTGGGCCGTATACTTGTTTGCTACCTCAGTGGTATAAAAAATGTGTTAGTCAGAGATCATATACTTTGCCAAGAATCGTGAAATGGACTAGAAAAACCGGACAGCCAAAAGAGGTTATTAGCTGATGCATATATTTTAAATTAGATAAAAAAAGAAGATGCAGTGACAAAAATCGAAAGGGAAATTGTTGCATTGATTTGGTGGCCATTTGGAGAGGGTGGATGCAAGAAGAATTACGCATGATGAAATAAAGGAACACAGAAATGATTGGAGGTGTCGATGGGACGCCGCAGACATATCAACCAAATAGACAATGTGTTGGTGATAAGCTAAAAGTACCCATCACCGGCGATAGTTTGTAAATAATCTATTTACAAACTATCGCCGGTGATAAATGTGGAGGTAGCTAAAGAGGTTTGATTGAATTGAAGCATTTTGGCGTATCATTGTGTTTGACTATTCTAATAGGAGACAGACATGATAATTATGTATGTCAATGTTTATTATTGTATTGAAAGAAGGGCTTTTTCGAGGCAGAAAAACCTGTGATACTGCGACTTTTTCATGATTTTTCTTGTGCTCGCCCATTCATGCCAGTGTTACAAATATATATATATTTATACAACTTAGAATGGCAAACAAGCTGACGGTCCACCTGATGGAAAGTGGTAACTGTCGCCTATAGACATGAGCAGTACCATGGGCATTACAGAGTATACTGTTTCGCCCATGATACCCCCCATGCGTTGCCATCCCTGAGGACTCAGGTGTTATTCCTCTGTACCCAGTAAATTCACGCCATATCCCACCCTTCAAACCGAAACACATTTGATTTGATTTAATTTGACAAATTTGATTAAAAATTTTTCAGGATGAAGTGAATTATGAAAATATTTTATTAATGTAATATATCTATTATATGAGCTGTTTTTGGTAAAGATGCTGCCTAGATTTAAAATTAGAGATTATGTAATTTTACAGCTTCAGATTTTTATTTTTATTTATTTAAATAACAGTATACTCTGTTATGTCCATGGTACTGCTCATGCCTATAGGCGACGGTTACCACTTTCCATTCGTGTTTCAACCGTGAAGCAGTTGTGTTTGCATGGCTGTGTTTCGGTTTGAAGGGTGGGATATGGCGTGAATTTACTGGGTACAGAGGAATAACACCTGAGTCCTCAGGAATGGCAACGCATGGGGGGTATCATGGGCGAAACAGTATACTCTGTTATGTCCATGGTACTGCTCATGTCTATAGGCGACGGTTACCACTTTCCATCAGGTGGGCCGTCAGCTTGTTTGCCATTCTAAGTCGTATAAAAAAAAAATCAGGTGGGCCGCGAGTTCGTTTGGCATTCTAAGTTGTATAAAAAAATACTATATTGACCAAATAAAATATGGTACAAAAGGTGGATTTAATATTAGTAGCATTCTCTACCAATTTACCTTTGGTATATCATAATTTTGAGCTATAATATAAAATAGGCACGAACACTTTGCGCTTCTCATCGCCTTTTCTAATAGCCAATATTTATTATCATTCAAGAAAATAGTAACATTACAATGTTTCTCCTAAAACCACTGTAGCAATTTCTTTTGTATTGCTGATTTTGGTGTTATTTTCATATTTGTATCAAATGAAATATAAAAATTACTCACATTTTTCCATTTCTTTTTTTATTTCTTCCAACGTTTTATTAGCGTGAATTTTTGATTCGAACCCAAATTTTTCAAATGTCGACGTTACTGCTTGAACATCTTCAAGTGTGTTCCTTTTTGGTCGGTACTCATCAAATACATTGTTATGGAACATAACTAGAAGGTTCGATTCAAAAGTTTCCAATTCGTAAGTTGAGGCGTGTTTTGACAAAGCGTATGTATTGATATTTTTATTGATCTCATTATTTTCTTTATCATCATTGTTTTCGTTTTCTACAGTAACTGGTTCAACTTTATTTTCTTCAGGTTCATTACTCTCCTCAGTTTCGTAACGAGGTTTATTAAAAACAACAACATCATGAGAAATTCTTGCACTTTTTTCATTGTTATGTTTTAGACTCTTAGTTATTTTATCCGCCATTATAGTTAGATAAATAGATATATGTTATTTAAAGTCTATATTGCTTTTTTTTTTAAATTATACAGTTAACTAAGTAAAATAAAAATCTCAATGAGAAAATATAAGAATTATAAAAAAAACACGTCTGCGTTCGATGGTTCCTAATATTATTTGATATTTACATTGTTACGAATTATTGGTACTTTATCTTTTATCAATATGATAAAGTGTTAACAGTATCAAGGCAATAGATAAAATGCTTTTGGTTTGCTGGTTCCGTACAAAAAGTAGACACTAAATATATTCCTCTCACTCTAGAAGCAAAATGGTCACGTGGTTTCAACGGAACTTCTTTCTGCGAACGCTCAGGTTGTGAAGTAACCTTCCTGCTGAGGTTTTCCCTACAGCACGACTTTCTTCAAATAAATGTATTAAGATTTCTAAAGGATCGGCAATGACCGCGTGTCATCCCTGGTGTTATAGGCATCCATAGGCTAAGGTAACCCCATTTATAATTAGCCGAGCTGTATGCTTGTTTGCTATTATAGTAGTATAAAAAAATATTGTATCTCTCACGACTTTTTTCGCATGATTTCGGGATATATTGATTGACGAGTTAAATTCTGTCCTTCTTCATCATCATATCAGCCTTTAACGGTTCACTGCTGGACGTAAGCCTCTTCTCTGGGGTTGGCTGTAGTTGCCATGCTTGACAGGTGGATTGGCAACCGCAATCAGGCTTTAGAGGCGTCCTTCTCCAAATATTATTTAGTCACGGTTGGTCGAGCCATAAATTACTATTTACTTTAAAGTATGGGTTTTTTTCTCGTAATTTTTGTTTTTGTATTTTATTACTACTCTGTTTCATATTATTTGTTTCACTAAAAATATAGATAGATAAATAGATACCTTTTATTGTTTTCTCCAGAAGATTATATATATATATATATATTGTGTATGTGTATTTTTTTTCCGCTGTATTGTTTTTTTTTTTTTAAAATACTTGTTTTTTTTATGGATGATAATGGAAAGAACCTCGTATGCACTACCGGTGCACGCTAGAGAGGCACTAGTAAGAGACGATAAGTGAGAATAAAAAGGCGGGTCAGTTAACCCATCGTGATGAATACACCTGGAATTCATCACGATGTTTTTTTTTATAAAGTAGTAACTGTCGCTATCTTTGAGGCGACAACTTCTTCAACTGTTTTGTGTTCATATTTGTGAATTCAAATTTTAGTTTTTTCCTTTCACTTTATTTATTTATTTAAACTTTAATGCACAGTAAAATTCTATGTACATTTGGCGGACATAACACTGGACAGTGTTCTCTACCAGTCAACCATTGGGCAAACCGAGAAATAAGTAGGCGCTATATTATTGAATTGAGAAAAAAGAATAAAGCAATATTTGATAAATTCATATAATATAAACATACACGTAATAATCCCTTTCCTGTATCAATTTTAGTGGTTTTCCTACTTCTGAAAACCAAATGAAGTAGCTGACAAACAACTAGCCCATATAGGCTAGTTCTTATCCCAGGTTGTAAGCACATCCCGTTCACCCAAAAGAAGTCGCAGCTAAAAGCTAGTAATGTAAAACACTGATAAAAAAAAAGTGCAATTTATTTTATATTATTCTTAGGTATTTTTTTTTATCGAAAAAAACTGAAATGATAACTGCAGGAAATTTGTGTAGGTATTATTTGATTAATGATTATAGATTATTGAAGTATAATATAAAAAAAAATTAATACACATATCAATGTTTGTATACACGTAAAAATATAATCATTTTAATCAACTTATTTAAATTAATTGTATTAATACCAATGTGCGGACTCGCTTCCATTGACAGAAAGGCAATGGATTGTTACTAATAACACTTTATTACACTAATTGTTACAAAATAGTATGAAGTCCCTAGTCCCAAAGTCTTTTAGTCAACCCAGTGTATAACAAGAAAACAACAGAGGAAAACTTATTATAACCTATATATATAGTAGGATAACCTAGTGCAGGCAATGTAAAAAAGGGGTATAGTACACAAATTATATAATTTATATATATATATATATATATATATATATGTATTACATCTCCATATTGAACAATAATAAAATTTCCATCGTACCTCCGATCAAACTGTTTATAATTACTCCTGTATATCCAAAGGTTACCTGGAAGAGATTGCTTTAATCGATAAGGTTGCCCACTGTTTTCTCATTGTTACTCGTAGCAAGGACGATCAACTACTGATAAAAGCCCCCACGGGGGAGGCATATGTTCAGCAGTGAATAATTAACGACTGATATGATAATAATGAGGAGAGGACTACAAGTTTTGTTTGAGGTTGAAGTTATTGGGGGTACCTACTTACAATATTTATTGGTAATACTTTAAACACTTAATTGCACCTTAATTATTTTTCTGAAAAATGAGTTCAGGTAATGATTTACAACCAAGTATTGATAAGATATTTCGGATTATTAATTGATACAGTTATTCGGTTTGTGTATTCAATAGACATCGGTCGTATATTATTATTGACATTAGTAAATACGAAGTGATTGAAGAAACAGTGCTGTTTCCTGAAGAGATAGAAACAATGGATGCTAATAATGAGAACAGTGAAGGAACAGAAGATAATATAACACTTTTATACGATAGTATTCGATTTAAAAGTGGCCAACGTATAAATCGTTTTAATAATGTACCAAGAGATGTGGACACTTCTACTGTAGAAACGGAAAAGCAAGGGGTACAACAAAAGAACGTTAGAAAAAGAAAGGTACTATCAAGAACAGCATTGACATACGAATTAGAAAAGTTCGAATTGAAAATTCTTCTTATTTTCAATCATATAAAGGTTATCAATCATGAGGAAAGACGAGGCACCGAAGAAGATGTTAAATCTTTGAAATGTACATTTGGAAATTTTGGATTCACTGTAACAGAATACGTTGACCTAACGGAAAAGCAAATTAAAAATACATTAAAAGACTGTAAGTATATTTTTTTATGCTACTTAGAATGGCAAACTAGCTGCTGGCCCAACTAAAGTGGAAAGTGGTAATCATCACCTATTGACATGAGCAGTACAATGGACATAACAGGGTAAGTATACCCTGGTATGTATGAACCCCGTGCGTTGCCATTCCAGAGGATTCAGGTGTTATCCCTCTGTACCCTGTAAATTCACTGACATATCTCACCATTCAAACCGAAATCACAGACATGCAAACACAACTGCTTCACGATAGAAACACGAATGGGAACAGAGGTGCTCAAGCAAATGACTTTAAAAATAAATATAAGTTGTAAAATAATGAATATTGGTTTTAATAAATTACAATAGAAACTAAAATATTTAGGATTTCTATCTGTCTGTCTAATGTTTGTTTTGGCATCATTTAAAAACTATTGCACCAATTTGAATGCGGTTTTCGCAAATGTATTCCTGATGGACTAACTTAAAAAAATGTGTATGTGTATCTTGTTACGTGCTCTATACATGGTATCTACCTATATCTAATCGTATAATTAATAAAATTTCTCGTTATTTTATATTAATTGGCACTGGGCATCATTATGTTTGATAACAGGATATAGTAATTAGAATTCCATGTAAATATATTGTGTGATAACAATCTCACTTTAAATTTTATAATATTAATGAAATTTGTGTTTTTTTTTTATCGCGGTTTTGTATGATAGGTCAAATTATAGGGTATAAATTATAGGCATCATTTCTTTTTTTATTTTATTTATTTATTAAATGATATATATATATATATATATATATATCGTTCTTCATTCCGAGTTGTATGAGAAATAAGTAATAATTTCCCATCTTCTTTTTCTATTATAACTGTTGTAATAGTTGTTGATTTTTAGTTTTTTCTTTTGAAAGACCTTTTCTCTTTGGTTAGAGGTTACCACTAATGTTAAATTAAATATTATATAACTACTCTTGCGAGGGATGGGAAGGCTTTGTTAGTAATTAGGTCTAACAGTCCTATTGCTAGCAATATAGGGTATATATCAGATCAACCTCCATGTGGTTTCTTTTGGAAATTATGGTGGTTAGTATTTATGGAATTGTCGTGTTGGCCAATGAACCTACTTTCATTTTCACTTATCATCTCTTACTCGTAAGTTACCAGTGGTAAACCACCAGCGTACACCGATAGTCCAAGGGGATTACCATTCCATTATAACCCATTAAAAATCTATTCTTGCGAAGGTGTTGCTATCTGATTATATAGTTTGTATATGTTGTTATATTTTTTTTTAAATCCTTACACATATCAACTCATGTCGGTAAATCCTAAGGTTTATCAGTTAAATCTAAAATTTACCAATTTACGGGACTTTTTACACGCTTTTTTTACATTAATGTTTTTGACGTGGCTTATTGGTAAAATATCTTAATTTTTAAAGTCGTATTTGGCTAACTTAAGTTAGCTAAATACGACTTTAAAAAATAAGAGGATTAGGTTCAGATCTTGGAATCCTTTCTTAGGATATTCAGACAGCCGTCAACTGTTAAGAGACTTAATGACAATGAAAATTCCAATTGCAGTTACAAGCAAGAACCTGAGCAATTATGGTTGCATAGCGGTAGCTGTTCTTACCCATGGTTCCTACGATGGTGAATTGATGGCGGCAGATACATCGTACAACGAAAAGATGATCGTAGAATACCTGAAAGCGGGCGATAATAACACATTAATTACTAAGCCTAGGATTGTAATTATACAGGTAATTCATATTTATTAATTGACGTAAAAATATTGAAATATATAACATAAGGAGACGGTAAAAGGATGGTGTTTATAGTGGAAGTGAACTAAAAAAAAAAACATTCGTAATCATAACGAAAGAATTTGACTTGTATAATATTTGTATATTTCCATTCCTATTTTACTTTTTCTAAAATATAAAAATGAGAACGAATTAAAGTTGATTTGCGAATTTATCTAAATTATTTCGACGTTACGATCATGTTACACCGGTCGTGGTCACGAGTAGACTGATGTAGCGCTGTCTTGTCTCCGTCTCCGAGGAAGAAGTTTTTTCTACCCACTCATATTCCTATATCACACGAATTGTTTCCCTATATCAGTTTTTATTACTGTAATTATTTTTCAAGTAGTTTTATTTGTTTCGGTTTCAATTAATTCTAATTTTGACTTTAATTTGTTTAGGCTTGCAGAGGCAAGGGTGATATAAAGGCTGTTACGGTATCAGGAACAGAAGAAAACGATATTTTTACTGATGCCATTAACGAATCGGAGTCTTATACTTTGCCTATGGAGGCAGACATTTTGGTCTTACATAGCTGTTACGAGGGAAATCCGGCTCATAGGCAAGTAATATTAATCGTGGATTTTATTCATAGATAGATAGATAGAGATTTTATTTCATGATTGTTTCTAATAAAATTTCTATCTATCTATCTATTACAATCATGGAGGCTTTTGTGCAAGAATTATGTACTAGTTGATTAGAAAAGAAAAGTAAGTAAGTTGCTTGGGTACTCCTGTCCTATTCGTGTTTCTACCGTAAAGCAGTTGTGTTTTTTCATGGCTGTGTTTCGGTTTGAAGGGTGGGATATGGCGTGAATTTACAGGGTACAGAGGAATAAACCGGAGTCCTCAGGAGTTGCAACGCATGGGGGATATCATGGGCGAAACAGTACACTCTGTTATGTCCATGGTACTGCTCATGTCTGTAGGCGACGGTTTCCACTTTCCATCAGGTGGGCCGTCAGCTTGTTTGCTATTCTAAGTTGTATTAAAAAAAAAGAGTACAATTGCCGTGTGGTCCATAGAATAGGCTCCTTCTTCTTTTTTGCATGTGGGTGTCGTAAGAGGCGGTTAGGTGTTTTAATGGTCATGGAATGGGCAGCAACGTCCATCTTAAAACATCACCAAAATTTAACTGCGGTTGCTAACTTGTCTGTCAAGCGTAGCTATTACTAACAAAATACTCCAATATGTCTATGTTCAGCAGTGGACAGTAATGGATAATATTATCAATATGGGAAATTGGGCTTTGAATAAATAAAACAAGCTCTCCAATATTATTTTATATTGGTGTTCTCTACTGTGCTACTAGGAAGTCAATGCAAGTCTGCTCTCTAGCGCATAGAAGTATCGTTCGAAAAAGAGTGGGGCGGTGACGTAGGAAAGTAAAAGTTAAATTCAATATCAGTCTTTAGTCAAATGAGAGATTAATTTTTGCACATTAATTTAAATAATATCAACAATCAAATTCAATAAAATATATGAAAATGCTGCATCTTAGGGAGTATGGTGATTTCTTCAATTCATTCCTTAGTAAGTAATCGACCCTAAAGTGCAAGAATCATGTCTTTTTTTATGTCTTAAGCTCACAGTATTTCTATAACTGTAAAACACGAAAAAAGTCGTGCTATCTGTTGGATTAAAAAGTCATTAAAGACGATGTATCGTGTAAAATCCTATCGCAATGAGAAATTCGATGGGTTATATTTGTAGGCTAATTACTAAAAATATAGTATTGCAACCGTAAGCATATTTATATATATATTTAAAGGACCGACAAAGGTTCATGGTTCATAAAGACCCTCTGCGAGGAAATAGACAGGCTCGCGGCCACGGAAGATTTGGAGTCAATCATAACTGTGGTCAAGCGGAGGGTAGCTATAGACTATATACATGAAAAATACGACTCAATAAAAACGGAATATTCTTACAACAAACAGATGCCAGTGTCCACCTCTACATTTACAAGGTAAAATACATTTCTTTTTTCAGTTTATTAGGGGATTGCTTCATTATTAAAATAAATACGTTAGTATTTTTGCCTCTTGGATATTATTGTGGTCAATTTTTAAACCCAGTGTTTCCCAACCATTTTTGTGCCACGCCCCAATTGCCCCATTTCCAAAATTTTTATGCCCCCATACATAATTTTTCCTGACAAAGTTTACTTGACGACTCTAATCGCTCGGTTGATATTTTGGTAACGTCAAACGAAATTATACCTAATAAATATTTACAGCATTTTTTACTTACTTTTTTTTTTGTTAAATTTTGCACCGATATCTACTCGTAGCATTGCATTTAAATGGCCCGAAGCAAGATGGTTAAATTCGCCCCCCCCCCCCCTTTACTATCAAATTGCCTCCCTGTGAGGCGTGGGTCCCACGTTGGGAAACACTGCTTTAATCCATCATGGCACCTTAACTTTTTCTTTGATTTTACTTATTTACTATAAGGATTGGTTGACCAAATTTTGAGAGAAAGAGGAAATTAGAGACACTCTACCAGTCACAACAAAAATGCGAAGTAATTTTAGTGAGTATTTCGATTAGAGATAGCGTAAGCCGATTTACAGTTAATTTATCTATCGAAACATTTGGTGTTCTATTGTTTCTGCCTACCTTAATGGGAGATAAGCGTGATAGATATGTATGTATGTTACCTATTGATCTATCCTATCGCAATTCGTTTAATTTTATCTACATATATTTGATCAATTAGAATCTAAGTTCAACAATATACCTGGAATTTCAGTAAAAAGTATATATCAAGGAATATTTAGATTTAGGACATTCACACATTATACCTAATTCTCACTGATGCTCCGTCAGCGTAGAACGATAGTGCAGGCGGGGTTACCATTCCATTATCACCCATTAAAAAAAATCTAAGTCCTTGAAAATGGCAACGCATGAGGGGTATCATGGACGAAACAGTATGCTCTGTTATGTTCATGACACTGCTCATATCTATAGGTGACGATTACCATTTTCCATCAGGTGAGCCGTCAGCTTGTTTGTCATTCTAAGTTGTATAAAAAAATATAAAATAAATAGGAAAAAAAATTGACAATAATTTACGAAATTCAATAACCTTACTTATATCTTAAAACTTATTTTATTTTTACATTTTACAATTTATTTAAAGGAAATTGTATCTGAGAAGATATAAAGAGGTAAGTGAGCAAACAGAAGTCAGCATTACTGCACGTGATGAACCATCGCCACAAGAATTAGACGTCGTGCCTACTCAAATGGTCAAAACAGTTCGATATGTTGTCCGAACGATTGTATATACGACTGTTCCGACCCTATAGTGAATTATTTAAGGTATTATATATTAAAATCAGTTATAGTATATTTTAACAGAATTTAATGAAAAGGTAACTTAACCTAGATAAATGGGTATCATGGGCGAAGCAGTATACTCTGTTATGTCCATGGACCATGGATATGATAGAGTACCATTGTCCATGTCACGGACCATGGTACTGCTCATGTCTATATGTGACGGTTACCACTTTCCATCAGGTGGGCCGTCAGCTTGTTCGCCATTCTAAGTTGTATAAAAAGTACATATCGGTTTATATTTATAAAAATTTTGATTACGTCCTAGTTACTTTTTAGTATACTATTGTATGGAATCCGTACCATAATGAGTATAAAAACAAATGTGGAAATGGTCCAAAAGATTTATTTTACATATATATGTTTTGTATTTATGTGCCCTAGTTACTTACTAAATACATAAAATTTTTAAAATAGCACCCGCAATGTTCTGAAGAAAGGCGTTATGCGACGTAATACTGTTATCAAATGACACTGTCACTGATTCTGATAAAACGTTTCTTCTACCTTTGCCACGTAGTGACCAAGAGCTTTTGAAGACTAAGCCCTGCATGTACTCGGAGATGACCAGGTGAAAGAAGTAATGGGAGCAAATGACTACTGCTGTATTTGCAAGTAGGGTTGCCGTCTCTAGAATTTGGCAACCAGGACAAGATGCATTGAAAACCCCGGATTTTAGAGCCCAGAACCCGGAAATATCAACAGGTTTTTTAAACATAGTGTAATAAAACATAGTTGAATATATCTTACCTTTTTATTCATTTTCAGACCTTAATACCCATGATACTCCATGCATTGCCATTCCTAAAGACTCAGATGTTATTTCTCTATATCCTGTAAATTTACTGTCATACCCCACCCTTCAAACTGAAACACGCAATTGCTTCACGGTAGAAACACGAGTGGGAGAGAGGTGCCCAAGCAAACGACTTTTGTACAAAATCTCCCTCTGGTAATTATTGTAATTGTTATATATAAGGTAATATTACACATGAAAAATTAAATTGTTTTCATGGAATAATTTAAAAAATATTAATCAATTTAAATATTCTTTTTTTTAGTTATGTAAATCTCTAATAATTATGGTATTGCAGGTGTTCATAGGCTACGGTGACCACTTACCATCAGGTGGGCCGTATGCTTGTTTGCCATCTCAGTGGTATAAAAAAATGTAACTCCCAAATAATTATAAATTGTTGTGAAATAAAATTATTGAACATCGGGAGTCCTGATGATCAAGAATGTAGATTATTGATAGTTTACTGAATTTAAGAAGTTTCACAAACAGTAACAAAATTTACATGTAAAACGATAATTAAAGAATGTGCCCCACAAAAAAAAAACCGATTTCAATCGTGACAAAACCTTTTTTAATCTAAAAACTAAATTACTGAACGGATTTTGATAAAATTTCTATCGCAAAAAATCTGTACATATAAGTTAGAATACCTATAAAAATAGTAATAAGTTTAGACAAATTAAAAATAAAATATATATTTTCAGATAAAAACAAAATTTCCCAAATTGGTTTACAACTGACGGAGTTATGAGGTAATAAACATAAAAAAATACAACCGAATTGAGAACCCTCTTTTTGAAGTCGGTTGAAAAAATGAAAATAGACTTTAGTTATGCACACACGAGTACATATTTTAATTCCACAACAAGCAGTTTTTTGCTTTTAAAAGGAAAACGCCACTTAAAACATTACAAAATTTATACAATACGGGAGTAAATCTTACTGATCGAAATTGGTGACGTAGTTATAATTATAATAACGATTATTTATTTAAAAAAAAAAAAAGACTTCAAAAACAACGCTGGGATTAATACGAGTGTAGAATGGAATAGATATACTATCAAATTTTGAGGTCCAGAAGATCTACTTTTAGATTCGAATTAAAATTGAAAATGTTGGAGATTTAATATTAACTGTTAGAATTGATGTTTTTAGAACACGTCTTGTTTTTTAAATTTGTTCTGTCATAGTCCCTTATAAAATAACTCGATGGATACTCGAATGTTGAAGAAAGGAGTGGTAAGTCTTTGAGGTATATGTATAATAATATGGTATGATATTACCATGTGGTTCCAGTATAGAATGGGTCATCCCTTCCTTTACCAAATCAGCAGTGATTAGTTATGGTTATGGTTACGTATTGAGATACTTGTATATACAATAGAGAGGATGAGTTAGTTTCAATGCATTTTTTTTATACAACTTAGAATGGCAAACAAGCTGACGGCTCACTTGATGGAAAGTGGTAACCGTCGCCAATAGACATGAGCAGTACCATGGACATAACAGAGTATACTGTTTCGCCCATGATACCCCTCACGCGTTACCATTCCTGAGGACTCAGATGTTATTCCTCTGTACCCTGTAAATTCACGCCATATCCCACCCTTCAAACCGAAACACAGCCATGCAAACACAACTGCTTTACGGTAGAAACGTGGATGGGACAGAGGTACCCAAGCAAACGTCTTTTGTACAAAGTCTCCCTCTGGTTTTAATGCATTCAACTTTGGAACTACCAATCGGACTTGGAAAAAAATAGTTTTGCATTTGCCAGCTCATTTATTGGGAAATGTTATAAGCTGATTAATCTTACGATACGCAGGAAATAACTAGAAGAGGTATAAAACTTAAAAAAATAATTCTAATACCGATGGTATCTAATATCGTGTTTTATTGATAAGATAACAAATAATAATCTGCAACAATGCAATGATAATGTTAGTCAATTTTCAAATTCACAGAAGTCAGACGTGTTTTTGAATTTTGAAGATGTCAAACTACAATGTGATTGAGGGAACAGAGCTTAACTATGAAGAGATTCTACAAGTATTCGATAGAGATGTCGAAACGAACTCTTACGATGCCGGAGTCTTTAATCCTGGTCAATACGTTAATCCAAAGGAAACAGAAACAATAAGTGGAACCCCGATTGTGGTGGAAGGGGAAGATGTAGACGAGAATAAAACAAATGTTGCGCTATTATATAACAAGAAGGCATTACTGAAAACAGCCTCGACATATCAATTGGAGGAGTTTGAATCAAATGTACTACTTATTTTCAATCAAGTAAACTTTGTTAGTCACGACAAAAGATTGGGCACGGAGAAAGACGTAGAAGCATTGACGAAAACATTTGAGCAAATCGGATTCACTGTGGAAACCCCGTTTACTGATAAAACGGAAGAAGAAATTAAAGCAATATTATCAGACTGTAAGTATTAGTACATTCCAAATGTTCACATCATCATTCAAGTCTTATTCCAATAATTTATTTGTTTTTTTTTTTTTTTTAATAATTAATAATATATTTACAGTTGACAGTCTTTTTTGATACGTTTTTGATACTTGACAATCTTTGTGAATATATATTTATCTGAATAGGCAGTAAAGTAGTTCCAATCGGCTTACAAACGAACAATGCAATTACGCATTTAAATCTATTTTTGTTGAGAGACATTCATGTATAGAGGATCACATCAAGCGATTATTTTTATTGTATTAGTGTATGAAAGTTATTCGAGTCATAAGGAATGTCTAAGGGTATTTACTACAAATATCCTTCTGAGTCCCCAGGAATGGCAACGCGTGGGAGGTATCATGGGCGAAACAGTATAATCTGTTATGTCCACGGTACTGCTTATGTCTATAGGCGACGGTTACCACTTTCCATCAGATGGGTCCTTAGCTTGTTTGCCATTCTAAGTTGTATAAAAAAATATAGCAAACTTTCACAATAATAGGTTAATTTTTATGGGAATTCCTACGTTCAGCTTTGAGATGTTTATGAATTTTTTGATGATAGACGTGATGAATTACCATTAAATACTTCGTCACTTGCAACAGTTAATTTAGTTGATCTTAATAGATTGTTATTTTAATAAACATTTAGAAACTTCAATTTAGCGACATTCATATTTAATCTTTGCCATGTGGTTTTTTAATGGGTGACAATGGAATGGTATCACCCCACCTGTGCTATCGGTATACACCGGCGGAGCACCAGTAAAGGATGATAGGTGAGGATGAAGCAGGTCAGTTAGCTCATCGTGACGAATTCAACAAAAATTGTTCACGACGGTTTCCAGGGGGAACCACGTAAAAGTCGACCTAATAGAGCATATTGCTAGCAATGGGGCTGTCAAATTCCATTGCTAACAATCCCTTTCCCCTCTTTGCCATGTGGTGTGTGTGTGTGTGTGTGTGTAGAATGAGTTAGCTTTCTTCTTTCTTTCTTACGCGTGTCGTAAGAGGTGACTAAGGGAACTTAATAGTCGAGGGACGGGCCGAAGAGTTCCTTTTAAAACATCACCAAAACCTAAGCGTGGTTGTCAAGCCGCCTGCCAACCGTGGCAATTACTGGCAAAACTCCCCTCCCGTGTATGTTTATTTTCTTTGCATTCTACTTATCTTGTATTGTTCTCCTTTTACCCGCTAATTATTTTCTCTCTAACTGCACTGGGTTGGCTGGAAGAGATGTCTTTTAGAGATATAGATAAATTTGACTTATACATATATATATATATATATATATATATATATATATATATATATATATATATATATATATATATATATATATATATAATAAATGATACATATTCAACTTCCTGTCTTTGTTTTAAGATTATCTTACTAAAAAACTTGCATGTTACCAAGAACTTATCTATTTTATCGCGATTTACAGTAGGCATTGATAATTTAGTGATACAGTTTTTATGTTTAGTAGCTTTGTTTATTTTAGGGGTGTGTATTAACTACTTAAATTTTTTGTTCAAATTTGTTTATTATATATGTGATCCTTGAAGAAATTTGACGGGGACTCTAATTCTATTCTGTAAAGCCAAATTCAAATTTTGCCAGCGGAATTCCGAGTGAATTTGTGTGTGGGATTCTTTAAATAAGTAAAATGGAATTTGATTCATTGATTGTGAACGATACCTTGACTTAATAAGGGTATATATGTATGCTATCATCCTTAGGAATTCGCTTAGATTTTAAAGCTCATTTCACTCAACTAGTCATTGTCAAAGCTTACAGAGTATGAAAATTGATGAAGTCAAATTTAGATGAGCCGAAATCTAATACGAAATTTTAATATAACATTGCATGTGATCTGTGATTAAAAATAATTATTTGTTTGTAACATACAATGTACTTTTTTCTTTAAAAAATTAATATCATTGAAGTAATAAAAGATTACAATAAGAGTATTATGAAATTAATTCGAGTGACGATGGTAGGGTAACTTACGGCCATGATGGATTCTAATATACATGGAAAAACAATTGCGGAACAGTTATTATATTCTTTTTTAAGTACATATAATAGTGAAAGTGGGAACAAAGAAAACTATGATACTGGTGTTCTATGTCAGTACATAAAACGCTCCGATTTCTCCTGATAAGGAGCGATAACATGCGAATTCGCGCGACATATATTTCCGTGGCGATAACGGGCCAATTTCGCTGAATCAATTAGAATGTACTAAAATGTATGTATATTTTAATTCTGTTATCTCTATCTATCATACATGTAAATACTTGTCCTGATTAAGCATCCTGTCCTGCATAAAATAATGGGGTCTGTGATGGAACGTAATTACAAAGTTCGAAACTTTGTAAAAATTACGTGTCTATTATGAAAGAAAGACACAGAGACAAGCAGAGAGAGCCAGTGAGAGGCAGAGAGAGAGAAAGAAAGGCAGAGAGAAAGAGACAGGCAGAGAGAGAGAAAGAAGCGTGAATTTATTGGGTACATAGGAATAACACCTGAGTCCTCAGGAATCGTAACACATGGGGGGTATCATAGGCGAAATAGTATACTCTGTTATGTCCATGGTACTGCTCATGTCTATAGGCGACGATTACCACTTTTCATCATGTGGGCCGTCAGCTTGTTTGCCATTCTAAGTTGTATAAAAAAAAGAGAGAAAGAAAGAGGAAAGAATTTTTCAATAAATTGCAAAAAAAAAAAAATCTAATTGCAGTTACAAGCAAAGACTTGTCTGATTATGGGTGCATAGCAGTGGCAGTACTCACCCACGGCTCAGAGAATGGTATGCTGATGGCGGCAGACGTCTCGTACCCTGAACAGATGATCGTGGATTACCTGAAAGTAGGAAGGAATCCAACGTTAGTTACCAAGCCGAGGATTGTAATAATTCAGGTAATTTTTATGCTATCGATATATGTTCGTTACGCTTACACTTATGAACACATCGCCGTGCCCATAAGCCTTCTACAAAAGGGGAGCTTTGCCAGTAGTTGCCACGCTTAGCAGGCGGGTTGGCAACCGCAGTTAGGCTTTTAGTGATGTTTTAAAAAAGACGCTGTTGTCCATTCCTCTACCATAAGTACACTCACGAGAAAAGGTGTGGCCTATTCTACACTGGGACCTACACAGCTTGTAAGTATCATAAAAAAATTCGAATTCCCCCTGGAATTAATCACGATGTTTTCAAGGGGGAACTGTGTAGAGGTCAATCTGCCAATGTATATTGCTATGATGATGTCTCTATTGCTAGCAATATGTTCCCATCATTAATTGCCCCCTGTGTTGTAAAAAAAATATGCTCTTCGACCCTCAGTTTCTGATGTTGCGGTTTATATTACTGAATCATGATGTTCTCAAATTGACCTTAAAATTGCACAATAAAATGTCAAGCGTGGTAACAATTCGCAAAATCCTTTAGCGAGGTCTGTTTCTAGCAATGAAAAGTTAAGGGCTGAAACGGACGATGATTAAACCGGGTATTTATTTTGAAAATAAATTTACTTCAAAAACCTTTAATAATTCTAAGACATTTTCTCATATGCATTTATTTATTTATTTATTTATTTAAGGAACACCAACAGCATATTGCATTATAACATATAGGTATCACAACATTAAATACAATACAATATTAATGCACATGCCTATTATAGGTATTCACAGCATTCACTTTAACATAATTATACAGTGTAAGAAATTTAAGTAAATACCAAAAATAAACATGTAATCTAAGTTGTGAGCAAAATCAGAAAATAAGATTATGAGTAAATTAAATTAAAAAAAAAATATTAAAAAAATATATATTATGACAATTAGAGTTAATGTTCATAAGATTGTTGTACAAAGTGCTTCAGCAATTTATTCCTGTAGGAATTCGAATTATCGTACACTATATCAATTTCAGTTTAAACTAGGTTTTTTAGGACATCAAGAATTTTCATTAAACTATAAGAGTTAGTTGAGTATTTTTTTCTTAATTACTATTTAAAGAACTTTTTGTCTAGGCTTGCAGAGGCGAAGGCAGTATCGTGGGTGTCAATGTACTAGAACCATACACATTGGTGTTTCGTGACAGCATGAAGAAACCGGAACCCTACACATTGCCTATGGAGTCAGATATCTTGGTCCTACATAGCTGTTATGCCGGAAATCCTGCTCACAGGTATTTTTTTTACTTATCTATTGACTATTATTATTATTTACATCAGTCGTTAATTGTCCTATTTTCTTTTTTAATAATGGGTGATTATGAAATTGCGACCCCGCCTGCGCTATCGGTATACACTGGCGGGGCAAGGTCTCGCCCTGTTAGGTTTTGGTCCCCCTGTCAGGTATCTAAACCATACCTGACAGGAGGACCAAATGAGGGTTACCTATCTATTGGATTATCCAGCGTTAATGAAGGGAGGGGGGAGGTTGTTAATAATGCAGACTACCAGTTCCATTGATAGCAATATATCCTATCAGAGCGACCTCTACATGGTCTCCCCTAGAAACCATCGTGTTGAATGCCAAGTCTATTCATCACGATGGGCTAACTGACCCACCTTTTCGTTCTTACCTATTATTCTTTACTAGTGCCTCGTTACTAGCGTATACTGTTAGCGCAGGCGGGGTTACCATTCCATTATCATCTATTAAAAAAAAAACAGCATTAATTTGCTCCTTAGTGCCACCTATCGGATTCATTTTACCAGAGGGGGACTTTGAACTTTTGACTTTGATTTTTTTGGGATGAATAAAACAATTTCGGGAATTTAGAGAAACGGCATTTTAGAATTGAGCCCAGTATCAATTATGAGTTAGAATCATAAAGGCTTGGACAACGAATGTCGCATTCAATACCGAGTGGTTAGTGATAAGTTAGAGAAAGATTTCCCATTTACTTAGTTAAGTTAAAATAATAATTTACATTGTACTTCAATTTAAATACTGTGTTATTAAACGTGATAATTGGCTCTATCACCAGGGGGTAACATACAAAGACTCACGTTTACATTTATAATAATAGTAAGGATTAATAAAAATAAATAATTTTCCAGGACAAACGAAGGTTCATGGTTCATAAAGACCCTGTGCGAGGAAATAGACAGGCTCGCGGCCACGGAAGACCTGGAGTCAATCATAACTGTGGTCAAGCGGAGGGTGGCCATAGACAAGACAGACAAAAAATACGACACGATAACAATGGAGCATCTGAACAACAAACAGATGCCGGTGTCCACTTCGACATTTACAAGGTAATTTTTTTTATACAACTTAGAATGGCAAACAAGCTGACGGCCCACCTGATGGAAAGTGGTAATCGTCGCCTATAGACACGAGCAGTACCATGGACATAACAGAGTATACTGTTTCGCCCATAATACCTCCCATGAGTTGCCTTTCCTGAGGACTCGGGTGTTATTCCTCTGAACCCTGTAAATTCACGCCATATCCCACCCTTCAAACCGAAACACAGTCATGCAAACAACTGCTTCACGGTAGAAACACGAATGGGACAGAGGTACCCAAGCAATCGACTTTTGTACAAAGTCTCCCTCTCCCAACAATAATAAAAGCAGTATTTCCGAACAGATACGACATTTAAATCATCAAGAAAAGAGTATATTTCTTTTTAAAAGGCCGGCAATTCATCTGCTTCAAATCATTTGATGTTAGAGGTGTCTATGGGCGGCGGTAATCACTGAACAAGTGTGCCGTATATATTCCATAAATAAAATTAAAAAGAGTAATGAATATATTATTGAGTATAAAAATAATAATAAAAATACTGGGGAGCATATATCGACTGTAGCTGACAAAGTTATATTGTCTAAGCGTTATGCAAACGACTGAAAAAAAAAAAATAGAAAAAAGGCTCCTTACACTTCAAATTATGGGTTAGGTTAGGTTCACGAAAATTAAAACTATCAGACAAATTACTTACCCAAATAGGTATCTGCACACCCATATTATTTTTCTTTAAAAACTTCTTCATCAATTTATTCGTCCGTTTACCACGTTTTAGGTGAAAAGATTACCTTGTCAACTCTGATTTTTGCCATTATGGTACACATAACAATATGGCATTATGGTGAACATAATAAGAGGCATATGTATACACTGGGTTAGTGGCAACAGGAAACTGTGAGTTTTTTTTATTATGAAATAAGTACTAAAAACTTTTATTTTTATTTTAAGGAAATTGTACTTGAGAAAGAATAAAAATGATTCAACTAATTCTGAGGTCGACTGTAGTGAGATAGTTGAATGTACGCCACAAGAAACTGCCAATGTTCCCATGAGGTGCGACTGTAGCTGGAACCGTTTCGATTCTATGGTTAACTGTTTAAGGTAATTCAATATAAATTGGTATTTATGTGCGATTCTATTCATATAATTGGTGTTGTAATGTTTAAATTTGCCGCCTTCTATTTTGTTTTAACGTTTAACATAGATTGATTGTTGGCTGAGATTTTTGACATATTCTCTCTAATCTGTATTGTTCTCTTTAAAATAAAACTGATTCTTGCTATTTTTCTAATTTAACTTCTTATAAATAATAAAATAGTTTAAATAAAACAACAATTGGGTTATGTTACTGCGCTTAACGCCTTCGTTATACACGTAACTGGTTGCATAGATTTTATACAAATATTTTTTGTTCGACGATGTGTCTGGGCAGTTAAAATTTTTAAATCGTGTAGCTTTCGCGATTAGTGAAATTACAGTTAATTTTAAACTCTCGCGTTATTTACACATGAAAAATTTAAAAAGTAAATAGTATCTACATATATGCTTCTTTATTGCCGACGTTTCGATGTGAATTGCATCACGTCGCCATCACTTTTTATCGTGCTAAGTCCAGATAGTGTATTTAAATAGTAAAATTATGTTTTGGAACACATTTTATAGACAATTGTTTCTTCATACGATTCTAGGATTACATATCTATTTACTATATTTTAATACATTTTGCCGTGTGGTTCCGGCATAGAATAGGCCACCCATTCCTTTCTCGTGGGTGTCGTAAGAGGCGACTTAGGGAGGACGAGGGATGGGCAGCAGAGTCTTTCCTGATTATTATGACACTAGATGTATCATCTTTTGTAATTTAAATAGCATAATATTTGTCAAGAAATAAGCTACCAAATGCAAAAACAGTTTTTAATGAGATTAGTAGTTGCAGAAATTAATGTGTTCAAACGATTTGTATTGATATACAAGTTTTTTTTTTTTCAGAAAATATGTCGACGCAAAACCCGACGATAATACAGCTGCAGATTATTTACAATTGGCTGAATCTCTTCTAGAAGGATCGCAAAATGTCACAGTGAAAAGTCGACTTATTAAGATTATCAGCAAACATTTGTCTTATCAATTAAACGCCCCATATCTTGAATATTTATACGAAAACGAAGTTTCATGAATTTTTATATAAGGCATTATAATATATAAGTATAAATAATGAATAGTCCCATATTAATTAATATTTGTATTATTTATTAACTAATATAGATTAATTAAACAATAAAATGATTTATATATTTATTAATTTAATATGTACTATGTATAGTTATTTATATATGTATTGTGTGTGGTATGTCCATGGTATTGCTCATGTCTATAGGCGACGGTTACCACTTTCCATCAGGTGGACCGTCAGCTTGTTTCCCATTCTAAGTTGTATAAAAAAAAAAAATATTTTTTGTAAGTATATTATTCTATATGTATATCTTAAATTGTTGTTATCTCTCAAAATATTTATTTAATTTACAATTTTTTTTTAAATCTATACACCGCCATTTACTCTCTCTCTGTTTAGCGTAACGGTTGACTGGTAGAGAATGCTATCAGGCATTAAGTCTGCCCTATAGACATATTTGAATGTGTGCAAAAGTACAAATAAATAAACAAAATAAATAAATATGATTGTATTTTATTATAAATGTATATTTTCTTCAAATATGGGAAACATCTTTAGTGGTTCCTATGCATAAATATAGAATTAAAGTTATATAATATATCAATCTTGTTTGCATTTTTCAAACTTCTAGAACATACTTTTTTTACAATATAGGTGGCAAACGAGCATGCGGCTCATCTGATGGTAAGTGATTAACAGTAACACCTCTAGTTTTGCAAGCGTTCACGAGATACAGTGACCGTTTACCATAAGTTTTTTTATGGATGATAATGGAATGATAACCCCTCCTGCGCTAACGTTATACGCTGGCGGGGCACCGGTGCAAGACGATAGGCGAGAATGAAAAGGCAGGTCAGTTAGCCCATCGTGATGAATACACTTGGAATCAAGCATGATGGTTTTCAGTGGCGAGGTGGGGGGGGGCAGGAGATCTATCTGAGCAGGGTATATTGCTAGCAATGAGAGTAGTCGTTCGCATTACTAACAATTCCTTGACCCCCCCCCCTCATCAGACGGGCTGTATGCTTGTTTGCTATCTTTGAGATATAAAAAAATATAAGTGCCTTTTAAAATGTAAAAGGCAAAGATTTTGTACGTCATAAATTGGAATTTACGTGTACGATGTATTCAGAGAGTCATTGATATAATGTTAGATTGCCAGCAATGAGGACAGGCAGTCCTATTGCTGTAGTTTGTTTAACTAGAACTGTTTGTAAAATATGCTGGTTCTTATTTGTATATATTATTTATTAATTATATTGTTTGTAAGTAAAATTGCCGTCTGTTGACTTGAAGTATTGTATGTATTTTGTTCTATTTCAATTGTTTATCAATTTTCTTTTTTATAAAAAACTACAATTGTCAAAGTATATAAAAAGGTTAATTTTGAACAAGAACTAAATAATTTAATAAAAACGAATCGACTATAAGACAGTCTATGTCGTGTGGTCCCGGCATAGAATGGGGGAAGAGAGGAGAGAGGAATGGTTAATGGAGGAATAACTTGGCTAATTAGCTAATCTATTTATTATGTAATTGTCACACGTATAAAATATTCAGACCACTTACTGAATTACACTAACACACGGTATTGATTCTTTCATTCTAGATCCAAGATCTGCAGATAATTTATTTATTTTCATTTTATTTTATTCTTATTTGGGAAACAAACAGTACAATTAACAGATTCTGTGTTCAGAGGAATTGTTCGGATTAATACCTGCTGCTGATTTTCACCACCGTACAACCCATCACAAACTAAAGTTTCATCCCAATCATCTGGACGAGTGGCGGTCTTCCACGGTGCGTTTTTCAAGGCACTTTCTTCCACGCACAACCATTATTTGGAATCAACTTCCAGCAGCAGTATTTCCGAACCGATACGACAATATAACCTTCAAGAAAAGAGTATATTCCTTTTTAAAAGGCCGGCAGGACACCTGCAATGCCGCTGGTGTTGTGGGTGATCATGGGCGGCGGTAGTTACTTACCATCAGGTGAGCCGCATGCTCGTTTGCCCTCTGTGTTGTAAAAAAAAATAGATAGTAAATAATTATTAACCAATAAAGTTTCCACAAGTGGCGATCGCGTACAGGTAAATGCAGTGTAGGATGTCCCTCCACTATATGGAGTGACGACCTGAAATGCATTGCAGAGAGTTAGTGGATGCAGGTACCTCAGGACCGTTCTTTATGGCAGTCTATGGGAGAGGCTTATGTCCAGCAGTGGACGGATAATGGTTGAAATGATGGTGAAAGTTTCCACTATTAAAAATAATAAACTTTAATAAAATGAATATAAACAATAATACAGAGCAAACAAGGTTCAAAATACAGCGGTAAGTACAAAAAAACCATATACTAAGACGCAAATACTATCACATTGAATTCTTCATATTATCCCTAATCAGCTTTTTGTACACTGCAATCGAGTTACTAAATATGTTAACACTGGAGTACGTAATTTATTGTAATCAGTACAAATGCGAAATACAAATGTGTTTTCAGCATATTTTGTCTTCATAAAAGGTACACTTATACCAGAGTTAGACTTTGTACAAAAGTCGTTTGCTTGAGCACCTCTGTCCCATTCGTGTTTCTGCCGTGAAGCAGTTGTGTTTGCATAGCTTTGTTTCAGTTTGATGGGTGGGATATGGCAGTGAATTTACAGGTTACAAAGGAATAACATCTGAGTCCTCAGGAATGGCAGATTTATGGTTGAAACAGTATACTCTGTTATGTCCATGGTCCTGCTCATGTTATTAGGCGACGGTTACCACTTTTCATCAGGTGGGCTGTCAGCTTGTTTGGCATTCTAAGTTGCATAAAAAAAAAACACTAAAAGTGGTAAAATTCTCAATAATTTAAATAAAAAATCACTTTTTCCCTTTCTAAATAACGATCAGTCAGCGGAACAGCGGGATTTTTTTGTTTAAGAGTTACACTTAAATTTTAAATGTTATGTCAAAAACTTTTTAAATGGAATTTACCATGTAATTTTTTAATTTCATCAATATATATTTTGTACTGGGGGTTATTCAGGCTGTTGTTATCTATAATTTAATCCGTAAATACAGAGAAGGTAAAACTAGATAAGCTGCAAGCGTGTAAAATCACAGATCGGTTGACCCGAGGGTCAACTATTGCTTTCCACGGGCCGGATCAAAGTTCATACTTACATTAACTCACAGTTATGGATTTAAATAGATATTACAATTTTATGGGGAAGGGGAAGGGAGTGTTAGTAATGGAGATGTTAGTCACCATTGTTAGTTTTCAGTTTTTTTTTGTATAGCTGGAGGTCATCCGTTCTTTACTATTTGGTACGGATGGCGGGATGCCTGCTATATTGGGTACATTGTTGCACAAATATACGCTGTCCGGTCGATCTCTACACGGTCTCCCTTAGAAATCATCGTGCTTAATGTCTAATAAATTTGCCACGATGGGCTAACTGGTCTGACCTCAATTTTCAATTTCATTTACTACTGGTACCCATAGAATTTGATTATACCATCTTTACCTAATAATAAAAATGGTGGCGAGAGAAGGAAGTGTTGGTAATGGGTTTGTTGAATCCCATTGCTAGCAATATACGCTATTCAATCAACCTTCACGTGGTCTCCCAACCCGGAATACTATCATGGTTAATTTGCAATTAATTCGCCACGATGGGTAAACTCTTTTTTTTATGTAATTTACAATGCCAAACAAGCTGACAGTCCACCTAATGGAAAGTAGTAACCGTCGCCTATAGACATGAGCAGTACCATGGACATAACAGAGTATGCTGTTTCGCCAATGATACCCCCCATGCGTTGCCATTCCTGAGGCCTCAGGTATTATTCCTTTTTACCCTGTAAATTCACTGCCAAATCCCACCATTCAAACCAAACTTCAAACGGGCCTGAATTCATCCTCATAGGTAGTCCCGGCATCCTTTCTTATAAAATCCTTATAGTATCATCCGGGCACCAGAGAAGGATGCTAATCCTTCCCTGTTGCCCGGGTATTACTTATGCGTTTATGAGTTTTGGTTTCATCATTTCAGCCATAAACTGCTCACAGCTGAACATAAGCTTTCCCCATAAGGAGAGTTTTCCAGTAATTGTCACGGTTGGTACACGGGTTGGTAACCGCAGTTAGGCTTTTAGAAATGTTTTAAGAGGGACGTTGCTGCCTCTGCCTGCCGGTATCTCTCTACTCTTTCGTTCTCTTAGGACACCCACAGGAAAGGAAGGGGTGGCCTATTCTATACTGGAACCACACGGCCAATGAGTTGTGGTTTACGGGATAGTAATCTATCCTAGGTAAATTAAAACGAGATGTAGTTCGTATTATAGTTTACGATAGTCGCATAATTTTCGAATACTTCGACTATTGTAGAAACTTGATAGTAATCTGTCTGTACAAACTTATGGTAGCAAAGCTGGTGTTTCTATTTTTTAAAATTTAAATTATAGCACAAAGATGACACACAAGCATGCCCGTCTTATGGTAAACGGTTACTGTAGCCTATGGACGCTTTCAACACCAGGAGTGTCACGTACACGTTGCCGATCTTGAAGATACCTTATAGCCTTTTTGAAGAACTCCATAATGTAGTCTCCAGGGAAAACCTCGGCAGGGAGCTCACTCCACAGCCTGAACGTTTGTAGGAGAAAGTTTCTCTGGAACGGCACTGTACGTGATCATTTAAGTTCAAGCGTGTGCGGATAAATTTCTCTATCGAAGGTGGCTGTAGGCATCCTTTAATTACTAGGCTATCGAGATCGAACGGGGGATGAATCATGATCAAGTGGCTAAACGGATTTGAAACAAAGTTTCCCACAAAAAGACCATGTTTTAGATGGTACTTTTAATCTTCGCGAGGACAAATAGGCGGTTTACAGTCAGTTTTTTAATAAAATTAATGATACATCTAAAGTGGGTTTACGATGGGTTAACGTATAAAGAGCTAAGGACAAATCAATTACTTTTTAAGAATTGTTCAATTAAGCCGATTGATAAAATGATGTCTCAATAAGTTTTTATTAAAACGTAATTTATTCGCAAATTGGGCGGTGGTGGTTCGACCCGCGGTAAATTTAATCATATATGTATACGGAATGATATCAAAACCAATATCGATACTTTATATTCGTGCTATATAACATATCACCAAAAGGAGACCTTGTACAAAAGTCGTTTGCCAAACACCTCTGTCCCATTTGTGTTTTTACGGTGAAGTAGTTTTTTTTTTGATGGGTGAAAATGGTATGGTAATCCCGCCTGCGCTAATGGGATACGCTGGCGGAGCACCAGTGAAGAGTGATAGATGAGAATGAAAACAGGCCAGTTAGTCTATCATGATGAATTCATCAGGAATTAACCATGATAGTTTTCAGAGAGAATCGCGAGGAGGTCGACCTGGTTTGGTATATTGCTAGCAATGGGATTCTTAGTCTCCATTACTAACAATCCCTTTCCCCCCACCGTGAAGTAGTTGTGTTTGCATTGTTGTGTTTCGGTTTGAAGGGTAGGATATGGCAGTGAATTTAAAGGGTATAAAGGAACACCTGAGTCCTCAGGAATGGCAACGCATGGGGGATGTCATGGGCGAAACAGTATACTCTGTTATGGCCATACTGTTATACTGCTCATGTCAATAGACGACGGTTACCACTTTCCATCAGGTGGACCGTCAGCTTGTTTGCCATTCTAAGTTGTATAAAAAAATATATTTGAGGTCGTCACTCCATCTAATGAGTGTCATAAATCTACAACATCCAGAATCATATATTTATTTATTTATTTTACAGTATATTGCACTAAGTAAAATAATAAGAAATACTATAAATATTAATAAGAAGTGAAGCAAAAGGCGACCTTATCGCTAAGCAATCTCTTTCAGACAACCTTTGTGTAGAGGACATTGAGAAAAAGTCAAAAAGCAATCAATATTATGAACGAAATGTGCATTACCAATGAACCTCGATATGGTTGATGAAAAGTATCAAACGTCTCCAATAGACATAGCCAGCACTATGGAAATTACGGAATACATTACTCAGCACTATAGTGTTATGCCCTAGCCGTGAGGTCCCGGCATAGAATAGGCCACTGCTTCCTTTCCCGTGTGTGTTATAGGAGGCAACTAAGGGTACTCAATAGTCGAGGAATGGGCAGCAGCGTCCCTCTTTAAATATCCCCAACGTTTAACTGGGAATTCAATCCGTTAACCAAGTGTGACAACTATTGGTAAATCCTCTAATAAGGGGAGGTTTATGTTCAGCAGTGGATAGATTAACAGCTAATATGATGATGTTGATGATGTTATGGCTTTTTTTTAATGGATGATAATGGAATGGTAATCCACTCGCGCTATCGGTATACACCAGCGGGGCACCAGTGAAGGATGATAGGTGAGGATGAAGCATGTCAGTTAGCCTATCGTGACGAATTCAATAAAAATTGTTCACGATGGTTTCCAAGGGGAATCGCGTGAAGGTCGACCTAATAGGGCATATTGCTAGCAATAGGGCTGTCAAACTCCACTGCTAACAATCCCTTTCCCCCCTATGATGTTTTGTCTGCCCTGTTTTCACTGCAATATCCCACAACTTGAAAAATAGCTATGCGAGTAGAGCTATTGAACTGCAGAAGCACAGGGTTAAAGGTTTCCGCAAACAACTTCTGCACTAAATGTTCCTATTTTTTATCCTGTTCAGTAAACATGTCCCGGTCATGCGGATGAAGTCGCGAATTGAAATTAGTAACTAATCATTATTAAAAAAATCCATAGAACCGCAAAAGCAATATGTTACATTAGAGATCCGAACACCTGGTAATCGTTACTCAAAATTTATTTGACAGTCGGTTAAAAGCATTACGCCACTACTGTCGCGGGAAAAATACAATAATACATATGTATCTTGCAGGTAAGCATCCTTTGATGTCTGTTGAACATTATTTAAACGTCGTATTTGAATATAAAATAATGGTAAGCACACCGGACACCGAGGGGAAAGGGATTGTTAGTAATGGAGACTGAGAATCCCATTGCTAGCAATATACCCAACCAGGTCGAGCTCCTCGCGGTTCCCCCTGGAAACTATCATGGTTAATTCCTGATGAATTCATCATGATGGGCTAACTGGCCTGTTTTCATTCTCATCTGTCACCCTTCACTGGTGCTCCGCCAGCGTATCCCGTTAGCGCAGGCGGGGTTACCATACCATTTTCACACATAAAAAAAAAAAATAAAAAAAAAACACCGGACAAGTGTTGAGTGGATGGTTTATTTTTTAATAACCTCCCGGAATGCGGTTTCTGAGAAATCCATACAATGTGTGCAAGGAAGCCGTTGTTAAGGAGCGCTATTTTTATCCGACCCCGAACCTAACCTAAGTCAACATATTCCGCAACCAAAAATACCAATTTCATGAGAATTTTATAAAAAATATTTACATTACTGTGTATGGGCGATCACGTCAGGGTCATCACTGCTGCGGGATCAATTGTTACTTCTGATTGGTTGGTAATGACGTATATATGTTGCAGTCCAAACTGTTAACCAGTCAAAAGTATTATTGACTAGCAAAATCAGTCAAAAGTACTTTTGACTGAACAGATTGGTCAAAAGTGGATTTAACTGCAAATTTGCGGTTAGGGTAGGTTAGGTACTTTTAACTGTTATTTTAGTCAATCATATTTTAGCATACGGTTTATACAAAGGTTTACTTCTTATTAAAGTCGATTGAAAACAATCGATGTTGCGACGCTAGCGAAATGTCTGTATTCTCAGGAGACAAAAGGGACATTTTGTCCTTCACAGCTAAATATTCCTGGTTTGCGTTGGCCTTTATAAGTAGTTTAATATGAACGTAATGATTCACGTTTAAGTAAACAAAAGTAACCCTGTACCGCTTGTGGAATGCAGACATAAACAGTTCGACTTTGACGAAATTGCAGGAAATAAAGGCACTGCAGCATTGCAGATTTGTGAAGTTGTAATATTGACGAATCGACTCGAAATAGTATAAAGGAATTGGATCATCTGAGAATACCTGGTACGTACGTGGTGTCCAGAAATAAATCATTAATTTGATACACGGTTTATGTTGCGAACAGTCGAGCGATTTTAAGTTATGGACCTAAATAAACATATTAAATTGAATTGAAACAAAAACAAAGTGTAAAGTGTTTTTATTAAGTATATATATATATATATATATATAGATATATATATATGTGTGTGTGTGTGTGTGTTTATGTGTATGTATGTATATATACCTGATCTCGTTATAATGTGTAAGTTTATTGTGGAAACTTCATTGATATACAGTGAGTGTAGAAAGTATTCGTACACCTAGGGTTGTAATAAAAAAATACGAATTTGATAGACTTTCTTTTATTTATCTAATTTAAATCAATACTATTTAATATTTTAACATTCCCGCACTTTGTTTATGATAATTTTTGTTTTTTAATAAAAAAAATTATACAACATAAAAATATTTTTACGTTAACTAAGCAAATAATGACAAACAAAAAGTATTCGTACACTTATAAAATTTGTAAGTAAATGAATATTAAAAAAATATTAATACTTTGTTGGACCACCGTTAGCATTGATGATAGCTTGGAGTCTCTGCGGCATCGAATCAACTAGTTTGAAAATATAAGAAGACGGTATCAATGCCCATTCTTCGCGAAGCGCAATTTTTAGTGTTTCTTTACACGAAATTGGTCGATTTCGAATTTTATTATCGAGATAATCCCACACATGCTCTATAATATTAATATCAGGTGATTGAAGAGGAATCTCTAGGTATTTTGGAGCGTTAAACAGGATCCATGCTTTAGTATTCCATGCTTTATGTTTAGGGTCATTATCTTGTAAAAATATCCAATTATTGTTAAAACCCATTTGAGCTGCACTAGAGAGAAGATTCTCTTTTAAAATATTAATATACGTTTTGTGATCCCTAATTCCATCAATAAATGCAAGTTTTCCCACCCCAAAAGCACTCATGCAACCCCATACAAATACTGACCTACCACCGTGTTTTACCGTTGGACATAAATTTTCTTTCTTATATTCCATATTAGGTTTTCTCCATACCATATGATGTCCATCCGATTTGAAAATATAATATTTCGATTCATCTGAGTAAATAACAGTTTGCCAAAAATGATTTTTTTCATTAATATATTTTTTGCGAATTCTAATCTTTTTTTTCTATTAATATCATTTACCCAATACTTTTTACGCGCAGTTCTTCCATGATAATCGTTACTACGTAATACGTTCCGAACGGTACTGACAGAAATATGGCAATCATTGATATTATTAATTTCTTGTAAGACTCGAGGGGCACTAATTTTTGGATTTTTTTTTACACAATTTAAAATTTTCCGATCCAATCGAGGCGTGATTTTTGATGGACGCCCCACCTCTGGGTTTGTTTTTTAGTGTTTTAGTAATAGAAAACCGATCAATTATAGTCTGTACGGTTGAACGTGGTCTATTGACAAATTTTGCAATTTCACATAATGATTTGCATTGATTATGCAAATTAATAATTATTTTTCTCTCCTCTTCACTCGTTTCTTTTGCTTTACGACCCATTTTTGTAACTAAACACGTCTATACTTGTCACGAGTGCAACTAAAACGTCTAATATCTATACCTACGTATTAAAAATGACCTTGGTATTGTAGATATATGAAAAATTCGATTGAATAAATGATTTATACAGAATTTCATTTAAAAAAGAATGAATGTACGAATACTTTTTGTTTGTCATTATTTGCTTAGTTAACGTAAAAATATTTTTATGTTGTATAATTTTTTTTTTATAAAACAAAAATTATCATAAACAAAGTGCGGGAATGTTAAACTATTTAACAGTATTGATTTAAATTAAAAAAATAGAGGAAAGTCTATCAAATTCGTATTTTTTTTATTATAACCCTAGGTGTACGAATACTTTTTACACTCACTGTATGTTATTGCTGTTTTTATTATTCATGTATTAGGTATTGTATGTTTCCCTATTAAAGTTAAATAAAATTAAACATATGCGATTGTATACAGATACGTTTTATATTGGTTAAATACAAATATTAAACGTGATAAATAGGAGTACATTAATTATAATCATTATTATGGACACTTTTATATATTTAAAAAATGAGATCGGTGAATATTAAATATGCCAATATCGTTACTGTTTACAGTAACTTTATTAATTTGGTGACACATTCTTACTATTGAATTATAATATTAATCGTAAAAATTTCTATTTTAAAGAACTTTTTCATTAGTTTCTTCAAAATAAATTTTATTTAATTTGACAGGTTTTTAAGTTTGAATTGGCATATTTTGTGTTTAGAAATTTTAAATACTTTTTTTGGACTCAAAAGATTTTTTTTGGATCAAAGAAAGTAAACATCTAAACTTTTTCAGTTATTTCCTTCGCATTTAGAGTGGGCCGATAGTTAAGTTTCAAACAATTTATTTCATGTTTCGGTTTGATAGAATCAACTAAGATATTATAACGCTATTAATAACAGTTTGAACGACGGCTGTAATGAGTTCCACTGTAATTTTTTATAGTATGACCTAAAAAAACCAAAAAGCATCGACTTTCTATTGACTGATCATGAATAAATTTCCAACTACCCATATTTTTGTGTACATTGCCAGGAACTGGTTTTGATTATTTTCTGTTTAATTTATTCATTTTAGTGTTTATGCTATATTGATTTAATAAAAACAAAAATAGCGGTACATTTGTCTTTATGAAATTAGTATAGGATATTAAAAAGTTGTACCTGTGATTATTTCTTGTAATTATATCTATAATAAGTTTACTATTGTAATCTTTTAGAGGAAACAATAAAGAGTATCTACCTATCTATTTCTTTCTTGATAAATGTTATGTAAATATAAATATATATATTTATTTCTCTTACAAAATAACAATATAATAAAAGTTATAGTTATATAGGATACAATTTAAAACAATCTTTGTGAGGTACTGGTGTCATTATTTAGGTTAATAGATCAGGCTACTGTAACCAATTACCATCAGGCGTTGTTTGTCACCTTAGTGTTATACAAGTTCTATTTAGCGTTTTGAGCTACAGGCCACGGCTTTCTAAATCCCTTAATAGCGACAAAAAGTCGCAAGTGTGCATAGTTTCGGTTGGTATGCCAATATTAATACTTACATTCGTAATGGAATTCTGATCGCTATAGTGAGATGTTATATTTAGCGGGTATAATCATGGTGTTGTTTAAATATTTGCTTTTTGTTTCACAGCTGTCTAAACTACATCAACATAATTATCTTCACATCAGATTCCTTACGGGGTAGGCAGAGAGAACTAAACGCTAAAGGCTCAATTATATTTTTATTTCATTTAGAATGGTCAAGTATCTGATGGACATGCTGGTGCAAAGTAGTAACAGAGACAAAATGTGTGTGTGTGTGTATATATGTATGTGAGAGAGAGGTGGATAGATAGATACTAATAGGGTTGCCAGAAGTTGCCGCGCTTGGCGGACGGGTTGGCAATCGCAGTTAGGCTTTAGAAATGTTTTAAGAGGGATACTGCTGTTCATCCGTCGCCCTCCCTCAGTCGCCTCTTATGGACACCCACGGGAAAGGAAGAGGTGGCCTATTATATGCCGGGACCACACGGCCAATATTTTAATACCGCGCCATTAACTAAATAACGTATAGTATTTAGTTTAATGAATGCATGAAACTGTTTTTAAAGGAATTGATTATATATAATTTATTAACAAATAGATGTATCGATCTTGTGATCTTAAATAAAATTATCAACTTCTAAATAAAAGAAAATGGATATTTAATTCATGTGCATAATTTTTTATTATTCATTTTTCATTAAAAAAAAGACATCAGTTAGTTACAATTTTATTATATGCATGTGGGATTGGTATGAAACGGAACGTATGTTAAAAGTGAATGTTGTATGCATATATTGGAATACGAGGAATGAGAAAAGAAAAAAATTACACTCTGGGTTTGTTGCACGCGTCCGTGTAGCCTAACTTCAGGCTGCAGCTGAAAATCAGTGCTTCGCTTTTAAACAAAACCATCATTGAGCTGTAGCCTATTTGGGTCACTGCGACACACATGGCTAAAGCATATTTTATCTTTTGTTGTATATTTTAAAATGTGTAAATAATTTAATTGTATAAACACATTTGTAAGTTTACGTGTGTCATAAATGGCTCAAATAAAAAGTTTATCTATCTATCTATTTAAAAGACTGATGTGGAGTGAAGAGAGGAACGGTTGGAGAGAAAGATTAAGATGTACGACAAATGAACGAGCGTGTGTGTGCTCCTACGAATTATTTCTAAGATTTAGTGTTGCAATTATATAACGGTTGAATCGCTTGTGCAAAGAAGAAATTTTATTTCTGGCTCCTTGGACCTACATGCATATAATAATATTTATTTTTTTCTTCTTTGTTGACCACATTACAAAAAAAAAAAAAATGTTTGGTACAAAAAGCGTACTTGATACTACATATACTCTATTCTCTTACAGATAACCTTTATTTGCGTATTATTATGATTACATCGCCGATTCTGAACCAATTTTGATAACGCTTTTTTCAATCGATCGAATGATAATCGTCGCCTATAGACATGAGCAGTGCCATGGACATAACAGAGTATACTGTTTCGCCCATGATACCCCTCATGCGTTGCCATTCCTGAGGACTCAGCTGTTATTCCTCCGTACCCAGTAAAATCACGCCATATCCCACCCTTCAAACCGAAACACAGCCATGCAAACACAACGGCTTTACGGTTGAAACACGAATGGGACAGAGGTATCCAAGCAATCGACTTTTGTACAAAGTCTTCCTCTGGTAAAGTAATACATAAAGTATTCTATATGTTACGTTGGAATATAATTTATACGTGTATTAAATTTCATTCAAATCTTTTCAGTAGTTTTTACGTGAAAGAATAACAAACGTTTATCCATCGATCGTTATAAACTTTCGCATTTATTATATTAATAGAATTATTTATTATACATGAGTAACAAGATTAATCATTAAATATATTATTTTCCCGTGTGGTTATGGAGTGAGAATTCAGTGTGTCATCAGTCCATTCTTATCCCAAGTATGTCGTAAGAGACGGTTTAGGAAATAAATCACAGTACGTCAATGCAAGAGGAGAAATACTCGAAATAGAAACCTATCCAACCAACTCATATGGGGTGGAAAGGCATTGTTAGCAATGGGGACACTAGTCCCCTATTATAGCAATATGGAGTAAATTGCTAAAATAGGGGTCAAACTCCACGCGAACCCTTCTGGAAACTATTGTGGTTAGTTCCTGGTGAATTCAACACGATGGGTCCGGGGGGAATGAGATTTAACAACCTCATTGCTAACAATACATTATCGGGTCGACCTCCACGCGGTTCTCCCTGGGAACCGTAGTGATTAATTCTTGTTCAACTGGCTACTATGGGCCAACTGACCTGCCGTCATCCTCACCTGTCACGCTTTATTGGTACCCCGCCAGCGTATACCGATAGCGCAGGCGGGGTTACCATTCCATCTTCACCCAATAAAAAAAACACGATGGGTCCACTAGCCTTGTTTCATCTTCATAGTTAAATAACTCATTTCTAAGTGTGTTATGTCTATAGGAGACGGTTACCACCTTCCATCAGGTGAGCCGTCAGCTTGTCTGTCATTCTAAGCTACATAAAAAAATGTCTCTATTCCATTGTTATGTGGTAAAGAGCTCTTTCATGAATTATTTGAGTCTACGTGTAACACTTTAGACTTCGTCACTTAATATCAGATAAATTTGTAGTAAAACATGTTTAAAAATTTAAAATAAAATTTTAAATTATATGTAAAAATAATTTATTTTATTTATTTATATATACTTATTTGTACTCAAAAATTACATTGTTATAATATTATTTTGAATAAAGATGTACAACAGACGAGCTTAAATCTGTAAGTTCTCTTAATAATTAACTCAGTAAGAGAACTTACAGAGTTAAACTTTCCAGCAAATTTTGAGTGGAAAGCGGACAGCGTGTTTACAATAAGAAGTGGAAACAGTATAGTACTAGTTATAGTATAGTACATACATACATACATATCTGTCACGCCTGTCTCCCATTAGGGTAGGCAGAAACAATGGAACGCCAAATGCTTCGATTCAAACAAACCTCTTTCGCTTCTTCCACATTCATCAATCTTTTCATACACGCTCGCCGGTTACGGGTACTTTTAATTTGGCCCTTCTTCAGCACGTCGCCTATTTTGTCAACATACATCCGTCTAGGGCGGCCCCTACCGACATCTCCATTCATTCTTGCTCGATATATCTCTTTCGTAATTATTCTTTCATCCATCCTCTCCAAATGACCAAACCAACGCAACATTCCTTCTTTAATTCAGTATAGTATTATTATATATTTAATATTTCTTAGTACTACTTGTTAGTAGTAAGAAATATTGTGTGTATATATATATATATATATATATATATATATATATATATATATATATATATATATATAATTATTTATTTACCGAATGATGTCATTCATTTATTAATTTACTATGAGGTTGAATCATTATTTTACGAATTGAATAATATTTATAGTTATTTACATATTATTCCGTTAATAAATACATTTCCATGATCTAATAGTTACCTATGTGGAAATGAGTAATTAAATATAGTTAATTATTTGGAATGTTACCGCTTTATTCTCGTTCGACATTGAAAATAAAAAAAAACCTTAGATTTTATACGAGGGTCATTTGAAAAGTTCTTAGCCTAACATGGTTAGTCATTGGTTTTTTTTATAACTACCCTCGTTTTGTAGTTACATTATTTAGCAACAAGTATGCACAGTTTAGTTTATTCACAGTAACTCATTGTTCGTTTACACGTGATACTGTCTATCAAGTCAGAGCTATTTTTGGAAATGGATAAAATTGAATATCGTGCAGTGATAAAATACCTGAATTTGAAAGGTTTAACTTCAAAAGCTATACATGAAGACATGTCTGCTACTTTGGGTGAGTCCGCTCCTTCGTATGCGACTGTTAATTTGTTGTGTAAATATATGGAATAGTGATAAAAAGGTAGTGTATAGAAAATGTTTGATATGTTAATTATTAATCAATGACAAATTTTACATTACTAGATTATATATTCAATACAGTTTATGTAGAAAGTATGTAAGCGGGTTGTATCTGAATTTGGTAGGATTATACGGCCGTATAACATTTTCTATACACCAGTTTGCTATGAATTGACATAAATAGCAACTGATGGTGTATCTTTCATCTTCTTTTTACTAATTATATTTGCATAAGAAGAAAGGAGACAATCATATGATTTACAGTTTTTATTTTATCATACTTTCTATGTAATTCTTTGTTCTTAGGTACGCGTAGAGAGAAACTTTTTTTTGACGTTTCATATTTTATTGGTTGGAGTTCTTGCTATTTATGTTTTTTTTTTATACAACTTAGAATGGCAAACAAGCTGACGGCCCACCTGATGGAGAGTGGTAACCGGCGCCTATAGACATGAGCAGTACCACGGACATAACAGAGTATACTGTTTCGCCCATGATACCCCCAATACGTTGCCATTGCTGAGAACTCAGGTGTTATTCTGTACCCAGTAAATTCACGCCATATCCCACCCTTCAAACCGAAACACAGCCATGCAAACACAACGGCTTTACGGTAGAAATACGAATGGGACAGAGGTACCCAAGCAATCGACTTTTGTACAAAGTCTCCCTCTGGTGTACAAAGTCTCCCTCTGGTCTTTTATAATTTTATCGGACAGGATTATATGTACTTAGGAAAAATTCAGAGGTACAGTTCGCAATCTAATAATAATGTATAACGCAATTTTGTATTAAGACGGTATTAAGATTAGTTGAGCTATGTTTCATCACTGCTTAACTGCATTTTCACATAGTTAAATCATGGAAAATTCTGTTCTTAGCTGATGTAATGTTTGTGGCATGTTTACGAAGCGACTTCGAAAAGAATGAAGCTCCTTAATTCATTAGTTTTTTTTTTACATTTCAAACCTGAACTGATTTTTATGATTCTTTTTTAAATTGATAGGATTTACACTGTACACATGTACTTTGGTGTTTAGTTCCAATTTTATTTTGTGACGATTTAAGCTGTCGTTTTTGCTTACGTAGCATAAAACTGTTTGTTGCTAAGTAAAATCTATACGTAAATATGTAGTTTACAAATATGGTATTTTTTATGGGATAGTATTGAAATAGTAACCTTGCTTGCGCTATCGGTATACACTGGAGGGACACCAGTGAGGGATGATACGTGAACATGGGAACAGGTTTAAGGAAGCTTATCGTGATTAATTCAAAAACATTTATTTCCATGGCTTTCAGGGGTAACCGCGTGGAGGTCGGCCTGTCAGGGTATATGGTGAGCAGTGGGGTCGCTAGTCTCCATTACTAACAATCTCTTTTCTCCAATATAGTAGGTGTCTACATTGCACTACCTTGTTTGTTGGTACGTTTACAATTTAAGGCGTTTTTTGCTGTAAATCTATGCCTATATGTCAGGGGTGGTTTACTTGACTCGTCCCAGGCCTATGTCCAGCAGTGGACAGTTAATAATATAATAATAATATGGAGTTTGGAAAGTTATTTAGACGGATACAAGAGTAATATTTATCATGACCTTCATAGCAATCTTTAATTATAACTGAACAAAAGCCTCCACTTCTACCTATACTCCACACTGGTTGGTTTCTACATTGCACCCACGAGAAGCCGGGGCGTGTCGCTAGTCTCGTTAGTAAAGCAAAAAAAAAAATTAAATGCGCTAATCTCTGGAACTAAGATTCGAATTTTAAAAATTCTTTTTGCATTCCTCTGGAGCAAGATCTATTCAACATTACGATACGACCACGGACGAAGCCACGGGATATTGTTAGTCATCAGTACTTTGCCCCTAAAAATGATTGTGATCACTCGCAAATAATATTAAATGGAATCAGTATTGTTTTGACTTTAGAATCAATAAATAAATGCTTTAAGTAGGTGTTTATTTATTGATATTGGTAATATATCAGCTGTTCAACGATCGACGATACGATGATTAGCTGTTAGGGTTCCGTGGGCAAATTTAGAAATGGGACATATATAATGTTACTAGGTACTTTCTATCTACGACTTCGTCGATCTGACCGGAGTTTATTTAAGAGAGATAGAATGCTTTAAATATAATGCGCTGTTTCGCCCATGATACCCCCCCCCCCCCCATGCGTTGCCATTCTTGAGGACTCAGGTGTTAATCTTCTGTACCCTGTAAATTCACTGCCATTTGCCACCTTTCAAACCGAAACACAACTGGTTCACGGTAGAAATACGAATGGGACAGAGGTGCCCAAGCAAACGAATTTACCGGGTACAGAGGATTAACACCTGAGTCCTCAGGAATGGCAACGCATTGGGGGGGGGGGGGGTATCATGGGCGAAACAGTATACTCTGTTATGTCCATGGTACTGCTCATTCATGTCTATAGGCGTCGGTTACCACTTACCATCAGGTGGGCCGTCAGCTTGTTTGCCATGCTAAGTTAAAAAATATAAAAAAAAGTTGTATAAAAAAATAAAGCACCAATTTGCTTTCATATAATACACATCATCATCACCATTATTTCAGCCGTGAACTGTCCACTGCTGAATGCCTCCCCCTTAGAACGATCCTGAGCCACCTGCATCCACTGACTCCGTGTGACACATTTGAAGTGCTCGCCCTACCTTGCATTTGTACGGGATCACCATTCTAGAATCTTTCTTCCCCATTAGTTCTCCGGTTCATTACCACTTCAGCTAAGGACTGTCTTAAACATCCTGATTGTGCGAACGAAGTCATTGTTAAAAACTAGATGTGAAGGGGGGAGGGGAGGGAATGGATTGTTAGTAATGAGATCTGCCAAAACCATTGCTAACAATATGTCGTAACAGGTCGACATCCACGCAGTCTCACTTGGAAACCATCATGGTTAATTTTTGATGAATTAATCACGACGGGACAACTGACTAGCTTTCATCGTCTTCTATCGATCCTTCACTGGTGCCCCGCCAGCGTATACCGATAACGCAGACAGGGTTACCGTTCCATTTTCATCTATTAAAAAAAAAAAAACAATTGTGAAATAATTATACAATTGTTTCAAGCAGTTACATGGGAAAATAATGTAAAGAATCGCATTAAAGAAGCGCCCGACGTGCCCTTGGCGAATTTTTTATTAAATAAGGAGACGAAACTCAAGTGGACTATAAATCAATTAGTGTATTCAAAAATACTTTAGGGTTCGTTCTTGGAAGTGCGGCGTACGAACAGTCAGTTCGATCATATGAGGCATATCTTTATGACGATACCGAGAAAGCATTCCCGGGTTTATAATACATAACTATTATACCAAATCCTCGAACCTGTTCAGTAATATTCGACCAATAGTCTTCCCTTCCCGTGAGGAAGGAAGGAAGGGGTGGCCCATTCTATGCTCCCACATAGAATGGGCCACCCCTTCCTTTCCTGGGTTTGGTAAATCGACTAAGGGAACCTTAATGGTCGAGCCCATGGGCAGCAGCGTTCCACTTAAAACATCACAAAAGCCTAACTGCGATTATCAAAAGGTCTGGAATTGTTAACTGACTCGTCTTTTTTATCAGTGTTCTTTATACTTACGCATAATATGTATCTTGACGTCGTATTTAATAAATAAAATGATTGTTTACGCATTAAAAAGATGCAGTAATTATAAGACAAAATATATATAGAAGTTATAAAGGAATCACTCGTAACTATTTATCACGCAATATTGTATGCAAAAGTTGACCCCGCTATTCTCGAAGCATTTCTATGGAGACTCTCTTTAGAATTTTTGTATGTTTGTCTGAACGTTTGTGCACGCTTATCTCAGAAACAATTTACCTGATTTGAATGCCGTTTTCACTAATACGTTGCGGTTTGCTCCACTTAACATTAAGTGTTTATTTTATTTTAAAAGGTTATATCAATTTACATAAAAATCACATATAAAATGCTATAAAATAACCGATCCGAGTTAAATTGGCTGAAACTTTATGAAGGTATTAGATACTTAATTATCATTAAGTAAGTATATAATACAATATAAGTTCGAATTCATGAAGTGTTCCAATGGGAATGATATACGGGAATTACATAGTTAGAAGCGAGCAACGCCGCGGGAAACAGCTATAATAATACATAATATATATATATATATATATATATATATATATATATATATATATATATATATATATATATATATATATATATATATATACACACCTCCGAAACGGCTTTACCGATTTTTATGAAATTTTGTGTGCATATTGGATAGGTCTGAGAATCGGTCAACATTTATTTTTCATACCCCTCAATGATAAGGGTTACCCACCTCTAAAAAAATTTTTCTTTATTTTTTTGAGAATTTTTTTATTTTTATTTTATTACGATTAAGCAATGAAAAATACATACAAATTCATATTTTCACGCTTTTGCGATCAGCCCCTGTTTTTTAATTGCGATTTTTATATTCCACAAATGGGTTGCAAAATGGCAATCGAATATAATAATTGTAGTACGATAAATTTTTATCTATAGTGCTAAAAACAACATTTGTATATATATATATATATATATATATATGAATATACATACATACATACATCGAAACAATCAAATCTTTCATACATATCTGTCACGCCTGTCTTCCATTAGGGTAGGCAGAAACAATGGAACGCCAAATGCTTCGATTCAAACAAACCTCTTTCGCTTCTTCCACATTCATCAATCTTGTCATACACGCTCGTCGGTTACGGGTACTTTTAATTTGGCCCTTCTTCAGCACGTCGCCTATTTGGTCGACATACGTCCGTCTAGGGCGGCCCCTACCGACATCTCCATTCATTCTTGCTCGATAAATCTCTTTCGTAATTCTTCTTTCATCCATCCTCTCCAAATGACCAAACCAACGCAACATTCCTTTTTCGATTTTGGTCACTACATCGACATTCAGTCCACACTTCTCTCTAATCACACTGTTTCTTACTCTATCTTTTAAAGTAATACCACACATACTTCTCAAAGCTCTCATCTGTACAGCATTTATCTTACTTTCATGCTTCTTCTGCCATACCCACGATTCGCTTCCATACATGAGTGTTGGTGTCAGTACTCCTTGAATTATAGCAAGGCGAGCTTTGCTCGATACATTTTTACTTGACATAATCGAGAGCAGTGCACCGTTAACACTGTTTCCCGCTTTTACTCTCCTCTCAATATCTCTTTCACACTTCCCATCCCTCGTAAACAAAGAACCTAAATATAGAAACTCACTCACTTGCTCCACTTTTTCATCTCCTATCATAATCTGGCATGCCGTTAAACTTTCATTCCTCTCAAAAACCATTACCTTCGTCTTCTTCGCATTTATTTTCATACCTTTTCTTGCATACGCTTCATTCATTATAGTCACCATTTGTTGTAATTCATACTCCGACGATGCAAAAAGTACTTGGTCGTCGGCGTATAAAAGAGTCTTAAACAGAGACTCATTCATCCTGAATCCACAATTAGATCCTTTCAAATCGGTCAAGCAACTGTCCATAAATAGGTTGAACAGCCAAGGAGACGCTACACAGCCCTGTCTAACACCGCGTTCAATGCCAAACCAGTCTGTATAGACTCCATTTATTCTGACACAGGCATTTGAATCCTTATATAAAGATTTGAATGCCCGTATCAAATGGCTGCTCACCCCATACATTGCCAGTGTTGACCACAGTTCATTCCTCTCCACTCTATCATAAGCCTTTTCAAGGTCAATGAAGGCGCAGAAAACCTTCTGATGTTGAGCTAAGGTTTTCTCTGTTATGCACCTTAAGGAAAAGACTTGATCCGTACATCCCATACCCTTTCGAAACCCTGCTTGCACATCCCAAATTTTACTTTCCGTCTCATTCATCACTCTTTTAATCAAAATCCTAGCATACAATTTGCCTACAACACTAAGAATGCTTATTCCGCGGAAATTTTTGCACTCCTGCTGTGACCCGCTGCCTTTATATAGTGGCACAATAACAGCTTTGCTCCAGTCACCTGGAACACAACCGGACCGCCAACATTTATTGAACAGCAGACACTCAAATCTTTCCTCTTTATATTACTAATTTATAGCTACTATAAGATTTTTACTAAATTGTTTGGCCGACCTATACTCATAAATAAACAGTCATGGAATATTGATTCGCGAAATAATGGCATACTTTAAAGGCGAAGTTAAAATATGTATACGCATTTGTAATAAAAATTCATATAAATAGCATAATGTAATAGATGCTTTATATCTTTGTATTGTAGATTGTTTTTTGTGGATTGAAGACGGATTTAAACTACTCCGGTCGTATCGACAATAAATTTTGCAGTTGTCATAATTTTAGCCGTTAATTGTCCTTTGCTGAACATATAACGTTTATAGGCTTTATTGTACTGAATACAGTACAATAACAGTTTTAGAGTGCTGTTGGGGCTACCTCGCTTTTGTAGCGCCTCTAGCATGTTTGCTCAATCTCGCGTAGATGTTTTTTCTTTGATGGGTGAAAATGGTATGGTAACCCCGCCTGCGCTAACGGGATACGCTGGCGGAGCACCAGTGAAGGGTGATAGATGAGAATGAAAACGGGCCAGTTAGCCCAACATTATGAATTCATCAGGAATTAACCATGATAGTTTTTAGAGAGTCGCGAGGAGGTCGACCTGGTTGGGTATATTGCTAGCAATGGAATTCTCAGTCTCCATTACTAACAATCCCTTTCCCACCCGCGCAGATGATTACTACGCTATAAGGAGAAAGAGAACTGCATAATTGCTACCACAGGGTTAGGACAAGCACCAACAGCATTCTGAAAGCAACAGGCGAGAAATATAACTCGCCTATCATTAGGCGTTTCTTTCAGATGATGTTCTAGTCGGCTGGGTCACATCTGAGTAAATTGTTTTAAAAATTAAATGTTTAATTGTTTTTCTTTTTTACTAACTTAAAATAGTTTGTAATGGATCAAATTGCAGTCTGAATAATAAAGTATATTATATTTATTTATTTATACTTTTACACACATTAAAATATGTTTACAGGGGGGGGGGGGCTTAATGCCTGATGGCATATATATTTATTTATTTAAGTATTACATGTAGAAAACAACTTGGCAACAAAACATTTAATAGCATCAACACAAATTATATGTCTTATGACAAGTTGTAAGGCCAGATATAAGTGCGTACAACATGATAGACAACGTTACAACAAGAAACCTTATATTTAAATATTAGTACAACATTATTGAATACTTTTAAATATTAATTATTTCACATTGCTTGCAATATATGCGATTTACCTAAAAATCTATCGTGACTGTTTGCTGGCGAATTCGCCAAAATGGGTCAACTGACTCGAACTTAATCGTCACCTACCAAACCTCATTGATACTAAACATAAATTAGTTACTCAGGTGAACTTACAATTTTTCTAATTAAAAAAAATTGCTTGTCAAGAATGGCAACTACTAGTAAAACAATCTGAATTCGAAACTAAGAAATAAATTTTATTAATAGGCGAATGTTATCACGAATCGTGAATAGCATTCGCTTTCTTATTCTAAATCCGCCTTTGCTAATAAAATAGTTAATAAGAATGGCAATAAGTAGGTAGTAGTTTGTTTGTTTACGACACAAAATGCAAAAGTACAACCACATACAGCCTAATCAAACTAAAGTTTCATCCCAATCATCTGGACGAGCGGCGGCCTTCCACCGTGCGTTTTTCAAGGCACTTTCTTCCACGCACAACCATTCTTTGGAATCAACTTGCAGCAGCGGTATTTGTGAACCGATACGACATCATAATCTTCAAGAAAAGAGTATATTCCTTTTTAAAAGGCCGGCAGCACAACTGCAATGCAGCTGGTGTTGTGGGTGATCATGGGCGGCGGTAGTCAATATACCATCAGGTGAGCCGCATGCTCGTTTGCCCCGTGTGGTGTAAAAAAATCTTGTTAGAAAAAGACAATTGTATTGCTAACCAAATAACTAATGTAATTTAAACGGTGAAGTATGTATAAATTTAGAGGTTTGGTTTTGCTCATAGAACAATGGGATTGCTTTTTTTTATTATTATTGTCTATGGTTCACCTATTCACTGACAATTTACGTTTAAGTATATATGGAACAGGATGGCCTTCGTCGATACTGAAGACCATAGATTAAGAACAGAAACTGCGGTTGAAGACTGACCTCGATACATAGGTTTTATGGAGCATGTTCTGTTTTCAAACGTAGACGTCAAATTACACATTTAATTATGAATAAGAAACAAATATTAAGAATAGGGTTTGGGGGGAAAGGGATTGTTAGTAATGGAGACTGGGAATCCCATTGCTAGCAATATACCTAACCAGGTCAACCTCCTCGCGGTTCCCCCTGGAAACTATCATGGTTAATTCCTGATGAATTCATCATAATGGGCTAACTGGCCTATTTTCATTCTCATCTATCACCCTTCACTGGTGCTCCGCCAGTGTATCCCGTTAACGCAAGCGGGGTTACTATAGATACTATTTTTACCCATAAATAAAAAAAAATTAAGAATAGTAAATTCTCTTTTTTTTTGATGAACGCATATTTAGCCATATATAGCCATTTATCTAAGTCGTCCTCTTATTAGAAACAGCAGAAACAATAATGAGGCGTAAATACTCACATCTGGAGGGATCTTATTATTTCCTGCCATTTGCTGTAGAGACTATGGGCTAAGAGCTTGTAGCTACTTTGCGCAAAGGATAAGTTTGGCAAACCAAAGAGGTAAGTATCTTGGGTACGTTGCCTCGGTGTGGTGTGTTGGGTGACTATTTATGATTAGTTGTTAGTATTATTATTTAAGAAATTATATAAGTTAAAATTATTGTATGATATTATTGTTTACAATTTAAATTCTATTTATTTTGATAATTACTATATGAAATCAAATGTAATCTCTACTTCAATATTAAATTTAAAATGTCAATAACAGAACGCTACTATAGTTTCTGTCACTTGTTGCTGAAGATCAGGCTGTATGGCTTAGTACCTTTACCTTTCCTACTATGGTTAAATTGATACCAATATCAAAGAGTTTCTTTCACTTGTGGCTGAAGATCAGGCTGTATGGCTTAGTTCCTTTGCCTTTCCCATTGCGAGGCTACTACCAATGAGTTTCCTTGTTCTTAGTTCTTAGACTAAGAATAAGAGATCCTTGTTCTTAGTTCTTAGACTAAGAATAAGAAATCCTTGTTCTTAGACCACTACTACTGTTCTACGCTATTGTCAGCCTTACTGTAATTAAATGTCTGTACCTAAATATTACAATAAAATTTATTACAGTAGAATCTAGAGTATTTATTAAATATTACATTTTCTACGAGTAACAAGAACTAAAATATATCTTTTTAATTTAATAGATCGATTTATTTCATTTTATTGCCAAGAAGTGATTTTGCTTGGTTCCATTTTTTTTTTATCAACTATTCAATGTAATCTTCTCATTAGTACTTTGGTATTTACAATTTCGTCTGAAAACGTAATAAATATCTTTCCCTTAGTTATATACTTTTTACCAATATCCATCTTTATCCCATACAACACCAGTGTATTAAATTTTATAACAATTAATCTAGTCTTTATGACACTATGAGCTAACAAACTCACATTAGGTGAGGGAAAGGATTGTTAGTGATGCGGACTATCAGTCCTATTGCTAGCAATATACCCTATCAGGTCGACCTCCACGTGGTCCTGGAAACCATCGGGCTGAATTCCAGGTGTATTCATCACGATGGGCTAAATAAACTGATTTGTCATTCTCATCTTTTTTTTATACCACTGAGGTGGCAATCAAGCATACGGCCCACCTGATAGTAAGTGGTTACCGTAGCCTATGAACACCTGCAATACCAGAGGTATTACGTGCGCGTTGCCGACCCTGAAGAAACCTCTTTACCCCCTTTTTGAAGAAGCCGCTATCATCCTTCACTGGTGCCCCGTTAGCGTATACCGATAGCGTAGGCGGGGTTACCATTCCATTATCATCCATTAAAAAAAAAACTCAAATTTACAATATTAGTAAGGGAAAGGCGATAAATAATTGTATATTAATTCACACGTGCAAACTCGTGTCATGTACATATATTTAAATATGTCAATTATTTTATTTGTCCAATTTACACCTGTGACAATAATTATTTTAACAAGTTAAAATATTTTGTTAGCATTTTAATGACTGCGACCCAGTTTCGCGGTACAAACATACTTATTTTGGCTTGTGACTAATGAGGAATCAACGGGAATTAGGACAACGTATAAAGGCCCTTGAAATATTTATCACTTGTTTATGGATACGTTTGTTTAACACTAATTTTATTTAACGGTTTACCTGCTTTGGTTGTGGATTAACCTTCACTAAATGGTGTATATACAAATTTCAAATTCAAATAATTTATTGCACGAATATGGGTACATACATTAGATGAAAATAATAATTACATGTCCATTATTCCATATTCAACCATATCGGCGTGTACAATATAAAATTAAAGTAATAACAACTTATATAACAATAAAAACAATATATATATATATATATATGTATTGTCGATTAACATAATAATAATAAAATGTAAAAAATGTCAATAGAAATAATTAAATTGTATGTCTAATATTTATCAATGTAAATAGTCATGTAACGTATAGTAACATTTGGCTGTCAAATATACATTTGTTTTTTTCTTAAATACCTTGAAACTATTTCCTTAAATACATACATACATACATTTTTGTTATAACTACTTCTACCCCATAAGTAAAAACATTTTGACCTGAAAATTAAAAATAATATTTCTCTGTCAAAATAAGAAATAAAAAAAATACAGCCAATGTCACTCGGGATGATATAAGGAATCTAACGATACCTTACACACCTAAATGTGTTCAGGCATTTAGAAGTTATAATCGAATATGTAAACTACAGGGGGAGAAGGTATTGTTAGTAATGTGGACTATCAGTCCTATTGTTTACCAGACTTTGTACAAAAGTCGATTGCTTGGGTACCTCTGTCCCATTCGTGTTTCAACCGTGAAGCAGTTGTGTTTGCATGGCTGTGTTTCGGTTTAAAGGGTGGGATATGGCGTGAATTTACTGGGTACAGAGGAATAACAACTGAGTCCTCAAAAATGGCAACGCATGGGGGGTATCATGGGCGAAACAGTATACTCTATTATGTCCATGGTACTGCTCGTGTCTATAGGCGACGGTTACCACTTTCCATCAGGTGGGCCGTCAGCTTGTTTGCCATTCTAAGTTGTATAAAAAAAAATAACCTGTTAGGTCGTTTTCCAAATGGTCCCTCCTGGAAACTATCGTGCTGTATACTAGGTTTATTCATTACGGTGGGCTAATTGGCCTGTCTCTTTTTTCTCACCTATCATCCAGCACTGGTGTCCCGCCAGCATATAAAGATAGCGCAGGCGCATTTACCACTTCATTATCACCCATTAAAAATAAAATAAGTAAACTACAAAGGTAAGAAATAATCTAGGTCCTATTACCATACGTACCTACATTTCAAATGTGTTAACTAAATTATGTACAGACTGATTAAATTATTAAGGCATTAAGCGCTAACAAATAAACAAAACTACTTTCCTTTTAATAAAATTAACATGGCATCTACTGGTAAAGCCCTTCAAAGGAGAGGCCTATGTTCAGCACTGACCAGTGGGGGGAAAGGGATTGTTAGTAATGTGGTCAAATAGCCCCATTACTAGCATATACCCTGTCAGGTCGACTACCACGTGGTTCCCTCTGGAAACCATCGTGGCTAATTCTAGTTGAATTCGTCAGGATGGACTAACTGACCTGCTTTCATCCTCATTAGTCATCTATCACTGGTGCCCCGCCATTGTATACGGATAGCGCAGACGTGGTTACCATGCCATTATCACCCATTAAAAAAAAAGCACTGAACAATTAATAGTTCATAGTAAAAATCATTAGCAAAAATCCAAAATCAAAATAGTTTTTAAATTACGTAGGAAAAATATGATCGACAAAGTATGCGGATGGTTGAACTGTCGGCATGCTTGTAAAGAGTAATAAACAAACATTTGATTTTGTCTATAAATATCTAAATTTAATAGCCATTCGAATTTTTCACGGTAATATTAATGCGACCATAAACTAAAGAGAACGAGAGGTAGGTTACCATAAAGTTTGAATGTTAACCTTCATCGTTGAAATTTAACGGCTGCCACTATACTATGGACTATAATCGACTTATTATTATAAGTTAGTAACACAAGCAGATTTTGCTCCACAAAAAATAAAAACACCGACTTCAATCTCGTATTTTGATTTAAAAATCAAACTACGCAATTGATTTTGCTATGATGAAATTTCTATGGGACATCTGGAAGCAAGTTCTTAAGTCAATAAAAAAAAAAAATGGATAAAATTATTTGTTTTTTTTTTTTTATAAAGTGAAGTCTATGTTCAATAGTGGACAGATAACAGCAAATATAGTAATGAATGAATGAATGAGTATTCTTTATTTGCATTATACAATATAGGAAATAAGCAAGGCAATTTACAAACATAACGATACAATTGTATAAGTACAGTAAGGCGTTCTTATTGCTGAGAGCAATCTTTTCAACACAACCTTAAGGTAATAGACTAATTGTTGTACAAGTAGGTATGATAGTACTGTATAATTACAAAAGCATTTTTTGCAAATTAAAAATATATAAAAATTAATCAAACAAAATTGTTAAATATGTACCTAATACTAAGATATATATTAATAATTATAGGCACAAGGAAAACAAACTATCATAAAATAAATAATTATAAAAATAAACAATTATATGATGATGATGAAGACAGAGTGAAATGGAAATCTGGCAACCCTGTTGTTAGAGTAACTGGACCGCTAGACCCAATTCCTAACAATCCCTCCCCTCCGGCTAATCTAAAATGTGGTACACATATGGGCCATGTCCTAGTTTAGTATATAGGTTATTTTTTATCCTATTACACAGGCAACGTCACGGGTTACAGCTAGTACAGCCATAAATTTTAGACTATAATTCGCTTTGATGAAATTTTTATATTTACGACCTCATAAACTTCTGATTATTACGTACACTTATGGATTAGACGAATATTATGTTTATCAATATTAGACTATAATAGAACCACAGACAATATTTGCTACTAGGTTTTACCCGCGAAATCGTCCGCGTGACCTGGAGTTGTTGATTGGCCAGCATAAAACTATATAGAAAAGAGAGAAAACATAATAAAATATGTTAGAGCGGATATATATATATATACATATATATATATATATATATATATATATATATATATATATATATATATATATATATATATATATATATATATATATATATATATATATATATATACATATATATATATATATATATATATATATATATATATATATATATATATATATATATATATATATATATATATATATATATATATATATATATATATATATATATATATATATATATATAAGTACAATTAGTTTTAAATAAATATAGTTAGAAATGTGTTCAACCTGGATATAACATAAATTAAAAAAATAAGAACCACGTCAATGCACATTTTTCACGAAATTATGCATTATACTACTTTACATGCACTATTATAGAATAAACAGAAATATTTTGTACAAGAATCAGTGGAAAAACATATCTAATTTAAATCTATTATTTGGACTTCTGAACGTCCATGAATTAAAATGAAAATTATATTAAATACGTGAATTTGTTGTATTTTTGCAACTTCGATTCCATACAAATTCACACTTGTCACGTGCACACTTTTACAAAATACGCACACCAAAGCAAACACTTTCTTGTCTCGTTTTTGTGATCGCATTGCCAGTCTGTCAGTACGTAGTACGTTACTCTACGTCTATGAATATGAAGGTATTTAGGAAAAAAAATAAGATTTCGAATTGTCCAAAGAAAAAAAGGCAATATTTTTTTTTATTTAAATATAGAACGACATTTGTCGTATGTTCAACTAGCCAGTATCAGAAATGTAATCACAATTTCATTTGGCGTGTATATTGGTATACTACAAAAAAAAATCAATTGCTGAATGTATGTAAAGGCATCACTTGGGAACGGCTACAATTATTTGGCTAATTCTTTCTTTTTTATTGTGTTTGTAATTGTCAAGACAAATTTTCGATTCAAATTTGTGTTTCCGTCGTGAACAGTTATATTTGCACGGCTGTGTTTCAATTTGAAGGGTTTTTAATGAATAATAATGGAATGGTAACTCCGCCTGCGCTATTAGTATATGCTGGCGGGGCACCAGTGAGTGACGATAGGTGAAGACGAAAAAGCGAGTCAATTAGTCCATCGTGATAAAAGAAAAAAGTAAGCGACATAGCTCGAAGGATAAGCAAGGTGAAGAGGCTGGGCTGGTCACATAGCACGAAGAATCGATAACCGAAAATAACGACGACAAACGACGAAAGAAACGACATAATAAAGGTTCTTGAGTGGCGGACCCGTACGGGCAAATACAGTGCAGGTAGAGCCCCCACTAGATAGAGTGACAACTTCAAGTGCATTGCAGGGAGTCAGTGGATGCAGGTGGTTTAGGACTGTTCCTTATATGTATGACAGTTTATCAGGGGAGGCTTATGTTCACCAGTGGACTGGAATGAATGGCTGAAAAGATGATGATGATGAATAAAAGTGATCGTCTATCTTAGAATGTAATTTTACGTCAGTAAAGCCGATATAAATAATTACAATTTTGGATTATCCTTTATAATTATAAATTTGCCATATTCAGTGTATAATAAATATTTATAGTTCTCATTTATCAACTGGGAAACCCTTTAATCATTACAATAATAACATAATTAATTAATAATTTAAATTTAAATAATACAATAATATTATACCTACTTATACGACAATTAGTCCATTACCCTAAGGATGTCTTAAAAAGATTGCTCTCAGCAACAAGGCCTTACTGTACTTACAAAAAATATTATATTTATAAAATTAAATTTAGATATTAGAAAAAGTAACCGAGTACTTGCATTTGTTATGTTATTATTCTTTGGGAGGAGGATTATTTACATAATGACGTCATTTATACGTTTTTATTAAATAAAACTGATACTGAGTATTATTGGTTGATTTTTTAACAAACTCGTCATCATCATTCCATCCATTATCCGTCCACTGCTGGATATAAGCTTCCTCTATACACTGCCATAAAGAACGGTTCTGAGTCACCTGCATCCACTGACTCCTGTAATGCATTTCAGGTCGTCACTCCATTTAGTGAGGGGTCGTCCTACACCTCGGGCTGTGTCGGTTATTTTGGTTCTTTTGCGGATATCCTCGTTTCGGATTTTATCACGCAGAGACTCCAAGCATTGCAGTCTTCCTAGCTTGCTAAGTAACTTATAACTTTTGCATACATTTTTAACATACTACTATGATTTAATTATTGTAAACTGTGTACTCAAATACCCATATAAGTAATCGAGTAATAGTTCGAGTTCATACAAATACTCGAGTATTGGTTCGAGTAAGGATTCGATTCTGTTCTGACAAATACCTATCAAAATACTCGGATACTAAAAAAGGCGGACTCGGCTCATCACTATTAAAAGCAAATTACACCGTAGTGTTGGTGTTAGTATTGTGCTCATAACACGATGCATTCCCTAGTCGTCACTCGCCACAAATAGCGTGTTCGCTTTGGCACAATGTGAGAAGCGCCAGGTGAGTGTTCATATTATTTACCACTTAGACTTTTGGTTGTTCACTTACATAAATACATTTTCAAAAGTCGGTTCATATACATATATGTAAATATTTTTTATTGCATTTGGATAAAACATACAACGATTAGTTTAACAACTTGTTGACAAGGGCTTTTGTTATAAAAATTTTAATTATTTAAATGAAAATAGCAATTTTAAGGAAAAAAGAATATTTATATTATATTATATTTGGGAGACTTTGTACAAAAGTTGATTGCTTGGGTACCTTTGTCCCATTCGTGTTTCTACCGTGAAGTAGTTGTGTTTGCATGGCTGTGTTTCGGTTTGATGGGTGGGATATGGCGTGCATTTACTGGGTACGGAGGAATAACACCTGAGTCCTCAGGAATGGCAACGCATGGCGGGTATCATGGACGAAACAGTATACTCTGTTATTTCCATGCTCATGTCTATAGGCGACGGTTACTACTTTCCATCAGGTGGGCCGTCAGCTTGATTGCCATTCTAAGTTATATAAAAAAAAAAATAGTCCAACTGGCATGATTTCAGCTTGACCTATTATAACAATTTTCAAAACGATAAGTCCAGATATAAAGTGGCACCTTAATTACAACAAACAAATAAACGAAGTCACTTTCACATTTATTATATATTAGTAAGGATTCATACAGACAAAACCGTCGACTAAAATCAGTGTATTGAAATAGGAAGTGAACGAAATTGAGATAATGAAAAGTGTTAATAATAAATGATGATGATATAACGATGGTAAAAAATCGTATACACTATAACTAGTGATGATAACTTTATTTCTTTAACGAATAATCAATATTTATATTATTACATACCTATTTATTATGTTGGCAGCATATCCGATTATCAATAAATCGATTGGTGTTCGACTACATTAGTTATTGAATATTCGTAGTCTGCTATTTATTCATTTATTCACAGGAAAACCAGGGTTACACTCGAGCAAATAGATACAGTTTAGGATCACAAACCAAGCCACTAATAGGTTTTCACAAGTAGCAACAATATAGATAAAATGCACTGCACACAAAGCAACAAAAATAGGAATTAACCAAAAAAAAAAAATACAAATCTACTAGTGATGATATCTTTATTTCTCTAACGAATAATTAATATTTATATTATTAGATACCTATTTATTATGTTGGCAGCATATTCGATTATCAATTAATCGATTGGTGTTCGACTACATTAGTTATTAAATAGACATTCGTAGTCTGCGTCACATCTTTGCGTATTCAACGTGCAATGAAATCATTTATTTACTTATTTACAAGAAACATGGTAAGTGTATAGATGTTACAATAAGTATAAGTCCTCATATTTCGCCATAATTGGGCATGCAAATATTATAACCTAAAAAGAATAAATGTTAAATAAGTCATTAAAATTCGAAATGTTATATAAAAAAAAATACATCAAAAATGTCAGACACTTGTCAACAATAAAAAAGAAAGAAATGTCACTGTCAAATCGTGGACTATTGATAACAGCTGCATTGTAACACGATAGGTAATTCAAGTAGGTTGTTTACCTTTTTGTATTAAATACTCTTGCACACTATAAAAGGACTCCTCAACAAGCCAATGTTTTAATGAATCTTTAAAATTTTCTAAATGGCAGTTCTCGTATACTTTTTGGTATTTTATCATAAATTTTGATTGTCATTGAATAACAATTTTTATGATAAAGTGTGCTTCTACAGGACTTCCAATTTTGTTGGATTTCTTGATACTAATTTATTATGATAAGCTAATTTTGTTGTAAATAATTGCGGCTGTGTCTTTACGAATATTCCACATTCCATTATATAAATAGAAGCTACTGTCAAAATTTTTAATTTTTTAAAATACGGTATACTACTATCCAAGGGTCCTATCCTACTTATTCCTTATACATTTTTTAGGTAGGTCCTTACGTTAAAAATTAACCTTTTAATTGCTTCGTTTGGATATATTACACAAATATTTTTTACTAGGATACTTGGTATATGGGTACCATTGTGCTTTTAGTGTTTTTACCATGAGATAGTTATGTTTGCATAGTTGATTTCGGTTTGAAGTATATGGAAGTAAAATTACAGGACACGGAGACATAAAACCAAGGAGGACCACGTGGAGGCCGACCTGACAGGGTATATTGCTAGCTAGTTCTTCTAATTAACAATCCCTTCCCCCCTCCCCTCCTCCCTTATAAAGACAATTAGGAAACAAAATCTGAGTATGTCGTCAGTCTCTCTAAAACTGTCAACTTGTATTTGGTAGACACATACGTAGCTAATAGTGAAAATCTAATTAAAATTCGGTATACTATCAGTGAATGCATGTAGAATATTGGGTATCAATAATGACGTATAAAGTCCAATATTTTTTAACTGATTTTGTAAATAAAGCAACGTTACTGGGTTAATCTTATTCTAGTATTATGTAATGTATATACAATGCGGTTGAATCCAATTGTAAGTATATACAGTATTTCCGAACCAATACGACATCATAACCTTCAAGAAAAGAGTATATTCCTTTTTAAAAAGCCGGCAGCGCACCTGCAATGCCTTTGGAGTTGTGGGTGATCATGGGCGGCGGTAGTCACTTACCATCAGGTGAATCACATGCTCGTTTGCCCCCTGTTTTGTAAAAAAATACAGTATTTTATTAAGGTTTTATTTAAATCAGGTAACTTGAATATATATTCTTAATAAATACGCAATTACATTGGTTAGTTTCGATAAATTATTAGATTTTTTTCTCTGTATATCAATTACTATTGTGACGTCTCGGCCTTTTTTGTTATTCTAGTATTTTAGTTGTCATTTAAAAAAGAACCGATTACTGATTCGAGTGTAAGAACTCGGATAAATAATCGAATACTTGTATGGGTATTTGAGGACTCCATCGGATTTAAGTATTTTTTTAATCGATTTCTTAAACTCATTTTTAATGAAGATTTTAAATAGGCAGTCATTTACTAATTTTCCATCGTTATCTTTCTATCCTTTTCTCAATTATTATTTTGGGGGGGGGGGAGATTATTAGTAACGCGGACTACCAGCCCCATTACTAGCAATATACCCCCTCAGGTTAACCTCACGGCGGTCCCTCAGGAAACCATGGCGTTGAATTCCAGGGTTTTTTACATCACGATGGACTAATTAACCTTTTCATTCTCATCTATCACTGGTGCCCCATCAGCGTATTCATTATATATCTATATTAGCGTATATATGAATAGAGAAGGCGGGCATTAAAAAAAAAATTGGGGTCGAGGACATAATATGTTTCTTCTTCCATTCTTCTCTATTCGTAATCATTTCCGCATTCATTCCCATTCTGGTCATATCATCTTTCACACAGGCCACCCATGTCTTTTTAGGTCTTCCTCTGTCCTTATAGTCAACCACGTTTCTTTCTTAAAATTCTCTCCTTATCCCTGCGCGTCACGTGAGCAGTATATTAAACATTGTTCTCAAAACAAAAATGTATTTGTTACATGAGTTAAAGCTGCATTTAATAAATACACTATGTATGTACGTAATTGCTTGATCTGTGTCAGATGATGCAAAGCGTATAAATAAATTCTAAATGAGTGCACTTAAATTGCCCGACCAACATTTAGGTACCCACTGAAGCTGCATTTGTTTGTTGCACTTGACTTATCTATTTTTGCATTGAATCAACAATGCAGACGTTGTTACTCCAACTTAAAGGTAGGCATGGATAATACGGATATCGACCCGATATCTATTCGATATACGAGTACATTGGGTTCCTTTGCTCATTGATGACAGCAAAAAGTTCATCAACCACTTCGGTATCGTCCATATCGGTCGGATATCTATTTTCGAATATGTTAAAAGTCTGTTATCTAAAAATAGTACATTACTGCAGCGACCAGCAACTGAGGCATTGATGGACGAAGGTGCAAATGTGGGCCGAAGCGTAGCCGAGACACACATACGCGAGTCCATCTATGCCTAGTTGTGGCCAAGGCTTGTACAGTACTTTTCTCAAACAATGCGCGGAAATCAAAAACACAATTTTACTTTTTAAGTTCAATGACGAATAACGAACAATAATAATTTTTCATGCGCCATACTGTTCCTGTGTTTTTTTTTTCAATAAACAGCTCTTTTTTTGCAAGCTAGTTCGAAATTTAAATAAAAACTTTTATTAGTTACTTCCTTGGTAGCCATGTTTCGAAGTAAAAGGTCATTCCATTTTTAAATTACAGGACAGATATGAGTTTACATAGTAATTTATCTGGCCGCAAAACACGACAGATATGGATTTTTATACAATTTTTGTCGGCCGCTGCCCGCATGTATCTGACCAGTACGACAATTTTATCTCGAAGAAGATTGTCAAAATAATGCTCACATTTCCAAGCATGTTTGAGAAAATAATATTGTACGAGTATAACAGACGTTTAACATTTTACATAAGGGGAGTTTGCCAATAGTTACCACGCTTGCAGGCGGGTTAGCAATCGCAGTTAGGCTTTAATGATGTTCCCCATCTCTTGACCATTAAATTCCCATAGTCGCCTCTTACGACATCCATGAGAAAAACAGATATGACCCGTTCAATTCCGGGACCACACGGCAATCTGACTATTCACGAGGTATACTTTTCAATCAATTTACCAGAGGGAGACTTTGTACAAAAATCGTTTGCTTGGGTACCTCTGTCCCATTCATGTTTCAACCGTAAAGCAGTTGTGTTTACATGGCTGTGTTTCGGTTTGAAGGGTATATGGCGTAAATTTACAGGGTACAGAGGAATAGCATCTGAGTCCTCAGGAATGGCAACGCATGGGGGGTATCATGGGCGAAACAATATACTCTGTTATGTCCATGGTGCTCATGTCTATAGGTGACGGTTACCACTTTCCATCAGGTGGACCGTCAGCTTGTCCGCCATTCTAAGTTGTATAAAAAAAGGAATGTTTGAATTACATTATATTACAAAAGATTACCCTAAGTTATAATTTTATAAATGATTCACTGTTTTCCCAGTGCTCTCAATTTGAAAGTACTGGGTCGAGGGCGTTTTTGAATGAATGTGCATCGACTAAATTAATCCTTACTAATATTATTAACTAGCTTTTACTCGCGACTTTGTTCGCGTCACTTGGATATTTCACTAATTCGGTTAATGAGCCTATATCCTTCTTCATGTCATATAGTACGTGTATGCCAAATTTCATAAGAACTAGTTGAGCCATTAAGGCAGTATGGTGATGATAAGGATGGAAACAGGTCAATTAGACCATCGTGATGAATTTGACAATAATTAACGGATAATTAAAACAATTATTATGTTATATCCGCAAATATTTCTTATTATATATATATATATATATATATATATATATATATATATATATATATATATATATATATAATTTTATTGACGTCATATTAATTTAGTCATTTTTTATCTGTAAATTGACGTATTATAATTGAGTAATGGGCTTTATCAGGTAAAAAAAACCTTGCAGCACTGCCATCTATTGGGCTAGCCTTTTTTGAAGTTCGCTGCTAATTCCTATCAGTGATAAAAATTCATAGATATTCTTAGTAGCGATGTTTTTATTTCTTCAAGATATAAAGTATATTTTCCAAAGGAGATATAATATTTTTGGGCTCAAGCCTAGTTGGGCCATGTTCTTATTTAGTTTGTAGTGTCCAGTGAGAGCCCTTGTTAATATATAAACCTAATTTTTACTCAAGATAGAGAGTAATTTCTTTGGGTAGTTATCTGAAAACTCCTTAGAGCTTTCGAGTAGTTTTTAGTTTTCAAAAGCCCGTTTGAGATATCTGATCTTTAGGCTTCGAAGCATGCTACCACAATAGGGGAAATTTACCAGAGGGAGACTTTGTACAAAAGTCGTTTGCTTGGGTACCTTTGTAGCATTCGTGTTTCTACCATGAAGCAGTTGGATTTGCATGTTTGTGTTTCGGTTTGAAGGGTGGGATATGACGTGAATTTACAGGGTACAGAGGAATAACATCTGAGTCCTCAGGAATAGCAACGCATGGGGGGTATCATGGGAGAAACAGTATACTCTGTTATGTCCATGGTACTGCTTATGTCTAAGTTACCACTTTCCATCAGGTGGGCCGTCAGCTTGTTTGCCATTCGAAGTAGCATAAATAGGAGAAATGGAGAAAATAATATGTATCTGACTAGAACAAAACTAAAGGTAATATTTAACCGACTTCAAAAATAAGGAAGTTCTCAATTCTGTTGTATATTCTTAACTTCATAACGCCATCAGTTCTAGAGCTATTTGGATTTTTTTTTTGTGCTTTCAATAGTTTAGTTTAAAAACCAAAATAACTGGTTTTGTTACGATTGGAATCGGTTTTTTTTTGTAAAAAAAAATGTTTTTGTTTATTATAAATACATCTTATTAATATTATAAATGCGGCAGTGTGTAAAGATGGATAGATCGATATATATATTTTATATATATCGATCTATCTATCGATCTATCCAAACAAGCATATGGTCCATCGGATAGTAAGTGGTTACCGTAGCCTATGAACGTCTGCAAAACTAAGCGAATTACGTGCGCGTTGCCGACCCTGAAGAAAGCTCTTTACCTCTTTACGGATATATTTGTTACTTTTTAACGGAAAAACGATTGAACGGATTTGATTGAAATTTGCTACATAGATAGGTTATAGTTTAACTCTTAGATTTTATATAGATAGACAGATCATTGAGTTTCAAACACAGGTCAACTATTTTTCAGCAATTTTTCAAATTAGCTGACTCATTTTTTTATCAGTAGTCTATATACTTACGCACGTAATGTATCTTGACGTATTTATATTTAACTATTTAATAAATAAAATTAGTTTTAAAAAAGCAAAAATTATTAAAAAAAAAACAAATACGAGTATAGAGGTTATAAAGGAAACATTCATAATTATTTGTCACGCAAAATTGTATGAAAAAATTTACTCGCTTTTCTCGAAGTATTTGTATGGAGACATTTTATGTATATAATCTAAGATCCTAACTTAGCTCCATTGATTCATGTAGACGAAGTCACGGGATACCCTTTTACATCCAATGACGAGTATAGTACGTGTATATCAAATTCCATAGTGACTGATTCGGTCGTTAAGACGCTAAGAGGTAATAAACAACCGAACTGTCAAATCTTAAAATCATTAAAGTAAATTTCTAATGTAATTAGTAGATATATATCATTTATTTTAACATTTATTATATAAGTAGATAGGTATTATATGTATTTATAGTGTATGTATTTATGTAATATTTTATTACATATTTTAATATTTTATTTAACTGTATATTTGTTTATGTATTAATAGATGTAGCACTTCAGCTGCCCGCTAACGTAATGCTTTCTTACTGTACTGGGTTGACTGGAAGAGATCTCTGTCAGAGATAAGTCCACCCTTGCTCATAACATTTATACATTATTTTATATGTAACTTACAAGTGCAAGAAAGAATATACATATATATACATATACATATATATATATATATATATATATATAAATAATATATATATATATATATATATATATATATATATATATATATATATATATATATATATATATATATATATATATATATATATATATATATATATATATATATTATTTATAATATTATTAACAATGCTAGTTGGAGATTTTTAAAACTGTTACGAAGTTCTGACGAGTATGACGTTGTATGTATTATATTATGTATAATGATGTCTCGTCATATTCGTATTAAAATCAGGTGTTCGGCGCCGTTAGTACACAGTTTACACTGAGCAAGCAATCGCTACAGTGTATCCGCGGCGGTCTATTCAGTCGGACGTTCTCTCGTCCGAGGCTATATTTTACGCGCGCTATTCGAAATTAGAATACAAAGTTTTCTTTTTTATTCTAACGAAAAAAAATTAAAAATTCTAACCTGCCAGTGTTATTCGAGAACAATGGGCAGATGATTTTGTTTCATTAAAAATAAACGTGTTTTTAAAATTAAGCGGATTATTTATCGTGGACCGTTTTGAGTTTGTAAAGGCTTTTAGACAAATTTGGTCTGTTTGGCTGTGTTAGTTTTAAGTGTTGACAAAAGCTGCCATGACCAATACGTAAGTAAAATATATTTAGCTTAACAACATAGTTAGCACAATTACACGAGTGTTTAGTATAATATAAGTCTTTGTGTAGTTGGAAAGTCGGTTTGAATTTGTAATAAGTTTGCAGAACGTAACAATTTCAAGTATTTGCATAATGATTGTATTACATTTTTATGCTGAAGTGTCATTTCATGTAAGCTGTTTATCCCGGATTCGCTCATGTTGAACTCGTTTTTTTATCTTTTTTTTTATTGCATTATGGGGAATTTAGGGAAATTCTTGATGATTGGATGGTACCATTGTTACCCCAATGATTTTAATTATGCGTGATAGGAATTATTTAGGACAAATATATATATAATATATTATTTATGCATCATTTATGTATGTATCTATATAATACAATTTTACCTTTGGCTGTTAAATTGGTACACAGGTTACACTCTGGGTTTGTTGCACGCGTCCGTGTAGCCTAACTTCAGGCTGCAGCTGAAAATCAGTGCTTTGTTTTTAAGCAAAACTATCACTGAGCTGTAGCTTATTCGGTTTACTGCGACACACTTGGCGAAAACATATTTCCATACTTTATCTTTTGTTTTATATTTAAAAAAGTGTAAATAATCTGATTGTATAAACTCATTTGTTAATTCACGTGTGTCATAAATGGCTCAAATAAAGTGTTTATCTATCTATCTATCTAAATATATTATAACAATATATTAAGATTTTTTTTTTCCGAATCCGAATCCGAAACGAAGATATCCGCAAAAGAACCATCGTAACCAACATAGTCCAAAATATAAGCAAGCTGAAGTGGCAATGGGTTGGTCATATAGCTCGAAGGACCGATAACTGATGGGGAAGAAAGATTCTTGAGTGGCGACCCCGCACGGGCAAACGTAGTGTAGGACGACCCCCCCCCGCTAGATGGAGTGACGACCTGAAATGCAAGGCAGGTAGTCAGCGGACGCAGGTGGCTCAGGACCGTTCTTTATAGCAGTCTATGGGGGAGGCTTATGTCCATCAGTGGACGGATAATGGCTGAAATGATGATGATAATTATTTGTATTTGTATGTTTGTTTGAAAAATACCATCTTTTTTAGAAATATTGAAGGAATATAGTAAATAATATGCTCACGGTTATAATCCCTAACGGGGTGGTCAGAGGTACTTATTGATCTTTTGCCGTTATGGTAGCTAGCGTCACTCGGCATGGCTGCAATCCGACGTATTAGGAAAAAAGATAGATAGATAGATGCTTTATTTAAAAAAAAATAAAATAAAAAAAAGGTTAGTAAAAATAGAAATACGAACTTAGTACTGATTAATTAATTAATTACATGATTTGAATTAATTAAAATTCAATTAAGTTAATCAACCTCTTGTGCTGACTTTGTATAACTTAATTTTGATTTGTATGAATAAAACCAATAAATATAAATAAACGTTTTTTTTTTAATGGATGAGAATGGAATGGTAACCCCGCCTGCGCAAATATACACTAGCGGGGCACCAGTGAGCGTTTTTTTTTAATGGATCATGGAATGGTAACCACCTCCTGCAGTATCAGTACACACTGGCGGGGCACCAGTGAGGAATGATAGATGAAGATGAAAGCAGGTCAATTAACCCATTGTGACGAATGCGACAAATATTAATCACAATGGTTTCTAGGGAGAACCGCGTGGAGTTCGACCTGACAGGGCTTGTTAGGCACCAGTGAGGGATGATAGGTGAGAATGAAACGGCAAGTAAGTTATTCCATCGTGATGAATACACCTGGAATGCAGTACGATGATTTCCAGGGGGAACCATGTGGAGGTCGACCTGAGTGGGTTATATTGCTAGGAATGTGACCGGTAGCCCATATTACTAACAATTCCTACGAGATCTAGTAGAATTGTATATGTATATGTCACAGATCATTGAACGATTATGATAAATATTTACATAAGCTTATTAATATGATAACGTGAATTATATATTTATTTCTATTATTTTTCCTTAAAAAAATACATAAGTTTAAACTCTATTATTTTTTTTAATTTTTAAACTCTATTTGTTGCGAACTCCTTAATTATTTTTAAAGACTTTATTTTTATTGTATTTTTATACTTTTGTTTCCACCAATTGTCACTCTTTTGCTCTTTGCTGTCGTAGTCTATCTTTAGTAGTTTTCTTTATTATAGTTATTTTCCTTTTAAACCCATTGTTTGATTACAACATATATATCAATATACAGTCCATAATATCGCCCACACTATTAGTTTATTACTCTATTATTGTTAAAAGGCTGAATGAACTTGAATGTAGTTTAGTAGACAGATAATTATCCTACTTTAAAATATAGTGCACTTTATATCTACAATAATTCATGTGGGCAAACCCACAGAATACATCTAGCACCTAATAACGTTTATTAACTACCGTATCTACTCACATTGTTCACAATTAGTTTAATTCAAAACGTTATATTTATGTTTTTAACTAAGAATATCAATAAAAAGCAAAAAGTAAGATAGATCTTATTTTTAATATAATATTTCTGGAAAAGAAACATACGACCAGTCTGATGGTAAACGTTTGCAGTAGGCTATGACGCCTGCAACGTCAGGGTTGTCCTGTGCGAGTTACCATGCCTGATAAAACTGCTATATTCTCCAGCAAGTGCAATTTCTACGGCTAAATCTGTTCTAGATTTTATGGATATTTTATTATTTAGAAAGATTATAGTTGAAAACCAATAGTTGAAAGAAACAAGATATTTGAGTTATATGTATAAATTAATGTAATTTAAAATTTATTAAAAAAAAAAACAATGAATTTAGGCATGATCAAATTAATATGGCAGCAATACAGAAGGCAATCCTGTCGATTTTGTTACAAAAAATACAGGCGTATTGAGGACCTTCGTATTTTTTAAGTTTAATTATAATAAGATCTACAGGTCGATGGGATAGGCTATTCTCTGTTTTTTAATTTTGCTCGTGCGAGCCACGACTAAATAAATAAACTAAAATATTTACAAAAAAATGTTGGCATAAAAATGTGCATCAGGGTCGGTAACTCACACGTGACATCCCTAATGTTGCACGCGATCATAGACTACGGTAACCGTTTACTAATAGACGGGCTGTACGCTAGTATACCACTACTGTGACATAAAAAACGATGACGCAACCGTTTCATGACGTTCCGTTTTACCTTTTTAATCTCGCCTTAATTTGTATTCCTGGCTCAGCTGATGACATGCGCCTAACGTTACAATTCGCGTGCCGCTACTTTTTAACTTAATCTAAATATTACTTAATAAATACGCTTTGCACATATTAAAGATATACGTAATTCGGGCTATGTATTTTTTTTTTCTTCTATGAAAATAAGTTGTATGTATTAAAATATATATTTTCAATATATGCTTATCGTATTAACTTCGGATCCAATTCTCCCCTCAACAGAATGTTATCATCTTATTATAAAGTCATAACCGTGACCATGATATTGGCAATTCCTTAATACAAATTTATTAAGCTTATTATACATAGTATAGATTAATAATAATAAAGTTTTTTTTTATGCAACTTAGAATGGCAAACAAGCTAACAGCCCACCTGATGGCAAGTGGTAACCGTCGTGTATAGACATGAGCAGTACCATGGACATAACAGAGTATATTGTTTCGCCCATGATACCCCCATGCGTTGTCGTTAATTATAGTTAACATTTTTTTCTGAATGTGTTTGTTGTTGGCCGTGGGTGGCCTTTACAGCTTATATATATATATATATATATATATATATATATATAGCAAAATACGCTATCAGTCCACCTCGATGAAAGTGGCAAATGTAGCTAATTCACAGCAGAATCACGACTCTAATTTTCTTCCCAATTTTCTATATTCCGTCGAGGAAAAAGTTCAATTTATCTAATACATTCTTTAAAAAGATGCAAATTATTTAGATTACAACCTTCAGAATACACGAATTTATTAATTTTATCATATCAATCTCTCGCAGTTGTCTATTCAGCTGTGATAAACGAAAATTGCTCTTAATTCTATATCTAAGTGTTTATAATTAAATTTCTTTGTTTCACGAACATCTGTTTTTATTTCTCATTGTTACATATATATATATATATATATATATATATATATCTCTTTATATATATATCTCTTTATATAACTTAGAATGGCAAACAAGCTGACGGCCCACCTGATGGAAAGTGCCCCTCATGCGTTGCCATTCCTGAGGACTCAGGAATATGTTATATTACCATACCATACCAGCGGTTAACTAACCACTGTTGAACATAGGCCTCCCCCATTTTTTGTGTTTTGCTAGTAATTGTCACTGGCAGGCAGGTTGGTAGCCACAGTTAAGCTTTGGTGATATTTTAAGAGGGACGCTGCTGCCCATCCGTCGATTAAGTTTCCTTAGTTGCCTCCTACGACACTCACAGAAAGGAAGGAATGGTTCATCCTATGCCGGGACCGCAGTGGCATTGTTATATTATTGTACATTAGTAAAATTCTTGGAAGATTCTTATTCAGATAGTTTTTTAAGATTTACTTTACAAAAAAATCCTCAATCGTGAAATAAGTAGATTACGTTTCACAAAAAAGTCGTGGCTGCTAGTGATGTCATTAGTCTTATGTTATAACTTAAAGTTAATAAATAAATAATAACTTATATGACGCACGTCGAGATTTTGAACGCTAGATTTAAATTGTGTTTCAGTAGTACTTAACGAAAATAATATACTTAAGCAAAACAATTTTAATTAAGACTCCTTTCCACTCAAGGTTTGCTGGAAGAGAACTCTTACAGAGTTAAGCTTGCCTGTTGTATATCGTTATTCGAAATAAATTATTATATATATAAATTTAATTATAAACAAAAAATAAAGACTAAAAACATGAATTTCAGTTTATAGATAAAATAAATTTAACAATGAAATTACAAATCAAATTTCAAAGATGATTTGAATTTAAAATTTAAAATAAATTTAAAATTCAAATATATAATAAAATTCTTTAATCAAATAGACTGGTTTACAAGCATTTTTAAACGTTTTTGTTTTATCTACTGCAGGGTTCAGAAAGTTGTTATCTATTGAGAAGAGCTCGCAAGAACAAGCGAAAAGTAAAATGAAAAGTATCATCCTGATACTTTTCAATTGACTTCAAAATGAAGGAGTCTCTCTGTTCCTCGTTACCTATTTTGTCCATATTTGAATACAAATCAAAGTAAACAGTTAAAATATGCGTTTTTTTATGGGACTTAAAATGTGCAAATAAGCTGGCGATGGTATCATGGACATAACATAGTATACTGTGTCGCCGATGATACCCCCCATGCGTTGCAATGACACCTGAGTCCTCAGGAATGCCTGAGGACTCAGGTGTTATTCCTCTGTACCCTGTAAATTCACGCCATATCCCACTGGGACAGAGGTGCCCAAGCAAACGTGTTTTGTATAAAGTATACCCTCTGGTAATTACTTGATATGCATCTATATTATAATAAATCTGTCACTGACACATTCATACACACTTAACTTAGCGAAATAATCAATTTGAAGGTGAATATAGTGTCAGTCGAGCGAATAAAGTCCATTTGAATTCACGATTGTATCGCGTATGTCAATATAAAATAAATGCAACACAATTAAATTTATCTTATTGAAATTTTGGGCGATGTTTGTTTTTTTTATGCAACTTAGAATGGCAAACAAGCTGACGGTCCACCTGATGGAAAGTGGTAACCGTCGCCTATAGACATGAGCAGTACCATCGACATAACAGAGTATACTGTTTCGCCCATGATACCCCCCATGCGTTGCCATTCCTGAGGACTCAGGTGTTATTCCTCTATACCCAGTAAATTCACACCATATCCCACCCTTCAAAACGAAACACAGCCATGCAAACACAGCTGCTTCACGGTTGAAACACGAATGGGACAGAGGTACCCAAGCAAACGACTTTTGTACAAAATGAATTTATTCTAATAAAATGTATCTACCTAATCTCAGATCCGACTATAATGAAGTCAACGACTTCTAGATTATTTTTAGTATACCTACCATAGACAAAAAAATGTCACAGTTACCTTGGCGTTTGTCCGTCTACATAGTAAAGATTTCCTTAGCGACAGAATGACGCGGTTTGTTGAAAAAAAAAATGGCTGTGAGTGACCCTTAGACAAATAGTGATGAACTGACCGTTTTTTGCGGTACAATTTTTAATCTATTATTGTTTTGAACTTTTTAATATTTACCGCTTCATAAAATGTACAAACGATGTAAGAAAAACACGTACTCGTAGCTATGTGTATTATATTTTTTTAATGAACTAGCTTTTGCCCGTTACTACGCACGCGTGGATTTCTGTAGTAGGAAAACCAGATAAATATACCGCTTCTAGATGGCGTATAAAGTGGAAACGTGCACCAGGTTTGAAGTGAAATTTTCAGGAGGACAACTGTGAAAACTGCATCCAATTTGGTGCAGAAGTTTTTGTGGGTACCTCTGTCCCATTCGTGTTTCAACCGTAAAGCATTTGTTTTTGTATGGCTGTGTTTCGGTTTGAAGGGTGGGATATGGCGTGAATTTACAGGGTACAGAGGAATAACACCTGAGTCCTCAGGAATGGCAACGCATGAGGGGTATCATGGGAGAAACAGTATACTCTGTTATGTCCATGGTACTGCTCGTGTCTATAGGCGACGGTTACTATTTTCCATCAGGTGGGCCGTCAGCTTGTTTGCCATTCTAAGTTGTATAAAAAAATGTGAAAGTGAGCTTGTTTGTTATCTTTTAGCGCCTTAACAGCTTAACCAATCACTATGAAACTTAGTATTATAAAATCAGCCGTTAACTGTCCACTGCTGAACATAGGCCTTCCCCCATAAAGGAGGGTTTTGCCAGTAGTTGCCACGCTTGACAGGCGGGATGGTAACCGTAGTTTTTTTTTAATGGGTGATAATGGAATAGTAATTAACCACGATGGTTTCCAGGGGGAACCGCGTGGAGGTCGTCCTGAGAAGGTATATTGCTAGCAATGGTATTATGGCAACCGTAGTTAGGCATTGGTAATGTTTCAAGTGAGACGCTGCTGTTAAGTTCCCTTAGTTGCCTCTTATGACGCCGGGAAAGAAAACGGTGGCCCAATCTATGCCGGGACCACAGGGCATCATGAAACTTAATATATAAGTACTATATGTGAAGGACAACAACATAATTATACTATTTCATATCCTGGTTAATGAACATATCCGGTCACGCGGACAAAATCGCGGGTAAAAGCTATTATATATATACATACACATATATTCTTTATTTATTCTTTTATTAACATACAGTAACAACAATAAGTTAATAACAATGTTAGCAAAGTATATATATATATATATATATATATATATATATATATATATATATATATTTGAAAGATACAATATTAATACATACGTATGAATATAAACCTACATAAATAAGAATATATATATGTTAAATACAACATATAAATATCAAGATTATTATTAAATGCAAAATAAATAAATAAAAGACTTGCATCAATATTGTTTTAAAATTTTTATAGTATTACTAGTTAATTGCCCGCAGATTCGCACAATCCTGTATAACAGAACGAATACACACGGATTTATTTATTCGAATCAATGTACATGAGTAAATCGATCAAATTCGAATCGGTCCACGGTACTGTCCATTTTTGCATACCATTTGTATCGTTTAGTCGGTCAAGTGGCATCGATTTTATTTATGATCCCCCAATTGTTTCACTTGCACTCACTCGCCTTGACTCCATTTCTTTATGTTTATTAATCGATATTTTCAATTCGATTCGAAACTGGATCGAGTTGGTACTTAAATATAAATGTGATGATAAATATAAAAATTTGAATGTGTGTTATAAATTGTATGAAGACGATTCGAATGGATACGGTCTCTCCACGTGCCATTTGCATGCTTCAAAAGAAAGGAGTTCGTCTCAGTTTTTTACGACTTCCTTATGCGTTATGCTAATTATGAATCGATTTACACAATTCATTTTATCAAACTCAAAATAAACTTTAAGTTGACTTACAAAATCATCATCATCATCATACGAACCGTGTGTCCGGCATAAAATAGGCCACCCCTTCCTTCCCCGTGGGTGTCGTAAGAGGCGACTAAGAGAGGGCGGTGGATGGGCAGCAGCGTCCCTCTTAAAACAATTCTAAAGCCTAACTGCGGTTGCCAATCTGTGTGCCAAGTGTGGCAACTACTGACGAAACCCCTCCAAGAGGGAGGCTTATATTCGGCAGTGGACTGCCTGATGATGATGATGATGATAGGTATATGATATATATTTTAATTACAATATCTATATACTAGTCCAATAACGGATATGGTAAATGTCTGTTATCCTTATATAGTTGCTTATCCGCCCACCAAGCGTGGCAACTACTGGCAAAACCCTGCTTATGGGGAAGGCCTATGTTCAAAGTACCGTGAAGCAGTTGTGTTTGCATGGCTGTGTTGCGGTTCGAAGGGTGGGATATGGCGTGAATTTACTGGGTACCTCTGTACCCACCTAACACCTGAGTCCTCAGGAATGGCAACGCTTGGGGGGTATCGTGGGCGAAACAGTATACTCTGTTATGTCCATGGTACTGCTCATGTCTATAGGCGACGGTTACCATTTTCCATCAGGTGGACCGTCAGCTTGTTTGCCATTCTAAGTTGTATAAAAAAAAGTGGACAGTCAACGACTGGTTTAACAGTTTCGGAAAATAGCCCGTACAAACAGACAAACAGACAGAGAAACAAAAATTTGAAAAAATCTGTTTCACTCCTACTTACTTCTTACTTCTAACATCTCCCTGATTCGGTTTTTAGCGTTTTTTTTCAGACACGCACAGACATTCTGACCTCTACAGTTGTATTATATGTATAGATATAAAAAATATGTATATCGGTTTGTTCTATTATGATTACAATCACTATTTTCCACTACACCCATTTCTATCTGTTCTCCTTTAACCAAAGGTTGTCTGTAAGAGATTGCCTAGGGCAATCTCTTACAGACAACCTTATAGGACCCGATAGGACCACCTCTTTTACCTTTATGTATATATTTTAATCTGTATTTATGTTACTGTATTTCACTTGAATTATTCACTTGTCATTGTATATTTTTGTTTATGGTGCAATAAAGAGTTAAATAGTAAATATTTATGCAGAGCAAAATCGAAATGAGAACCTCATTTCAACGTTACCCCAGTTAGCATGATAAATATTTATGTGCCCCCATATCAACGCATCAATGTCATTATTATTTCATTTTTATCATTGGTAAATATTAATTTGTTGATATATAACAGTCCAATGTTTTTATCTGATGATGTTTTTATCATCATCATTATCATATCAGCTGTTAACTGTCATCTGCTTAATATATGTTTCTCCTTTGGGGGATTTTACCTGTAATTGCCATGTTTAGCAGGCGGGTTGGCAATCGCGGTTTTTTTTTATTTTTTTTATGGGTGAAAATGGAATGGTAACCCCGCCTGCGCTAACAGGATACGCTGGCGGAGGACCAGTGAAGGATGATAGATGAGAATGAAAGCAGGCCAGTTAGCCCATCATGATGAATTCATCAGGAATTAACCATGATAGTTTCCAGAGGGAACCGCGAGAAGGTCGTCCTGGTTGGGTATATTGTTAGCAATGGGATTTTCAGTTTCCATTACTAACAATCTAATGGAATGATAACTCAGCCTGCGCTAACAGTATACGCTGGCGGTGCACTAGTGAGGGATGATAGGTGACAATGAAAAGGCAGATCAGTTAGCCCATCATGAAGTACTTAGTAATACATCTGGAATTCAGCATGATGGTTTCCAGGGGACCACATGGAGGTCGACCTGATTGGGTATATTGTTAGCAATGGGGCCCTCATTATTATTTACTAACAATCTCTTCCCCGTTGTTAGAGATGCCATAAGGACGCTGCTGCCCATCCCTCGACCATTGAATTCCCTTAGTCGCTTCTTACGACACCCACGGAAAAGGAATGGGTGGCCAATTCTATCCGGAGACCATACGGCATAACATATTCATATATCTCTAAAATAAAAAAAAAATAAATGTCTGTCTATATATGATATAAGTATTAGAAATGCTGACCGATAAAAGCACCATTCATATACCATATGTATGTATAAAGATATAAGTTTAGTATATAGGATTAGGATGTAAGTTTATAATTGTTTAAAAGCTGTATGTACAAGAGCGCAAAGCTGCAGACAAACTGCAATGCAGTTTCGCAGCACTAAGTATATATACTGTCTATGCAACTGTTTACTTGAAATAAATAATAAATAATAGTATTCAATAATACACAGATCTTTTTTTTATACAACTTAGAATGGCAAACAAGCTGACGGTCCACCTGATGGAAAGTGGTAACCGTCGCCGTAGACATGAGCAGTACCGTGGATATAACAGAATATACTGTTTCGCCCATGATACCCCCCATGCGTTGCCATTCCTGAGGACATCGATTGAGATCTCCTTTTAATAGGAAACAATGCAAGAAGCTCGGTATAGATTCCCACTTTTATAACACTTCGATTTACCCTTGACCAATTTTTTGCCTGGATATAACTGTATCGAATGATTTGCATAAACTGGATTATCTTTGTTTTTTATTGTCGAGACGAGAGCAGACCGGCGCCGGCGCATGTCGACAGGTGAGCGGATTAAGAACGCCGTTTTTACTGTCGAACACTAATGACATATGACAGGTTTACTTGTTAAAATAATAAGTAGGTACGTAATATTTATTTAGGTGTTTTAGTTACTGATAATAATGTGGAATATACATAAATATGGGAATTCTCTAATTTTAAAACAAGTAAATTCGATGTCTTTAATTACAATATAATACGACTCAAATTATTTATTATTCAGAAATAGAAAAAAAAAGTCATTTTTTTAACGTAATTTTTTAAAATATTTCGCACCCTATGTAACGTGCCTTAAGATTTTTCTCTTAAGCTTTTTATTTCGGGAAAAATACTTTATTATCATAAAATCAATATAACGCGGATCAAAATGGATGTAAACCCTATCGATTAAAAAAAATATCAATATCGTACAGAATTCGAGTCACAATCACGTAATATAGTGAACGCTCTATATAAGCAACCTCTCTATAAGCAACATTCTTTATATTTTATTTATTCTACTCAGCTTAGTTGGTAAAAGAAATAAGTAAAAATATTTTCCAGACGGTAAAGTATTTTTATACTCCTTATTCCCCTATAAGCAACTTTTCCCAATAAGATTTTTTTTTTATTGAAATTGGTACAAAAAAGTTGATTATATAGAGCGTTCACTGTATAAGGAAAACATGCATAAAAATTCATACAACTTGAACATCACTTTTGAAAGCCGTTTAAAAATAGAAACAGCTGTGATTTGTTAAGTGTCATATCGATATTTGGTCGGAAGCAAAATCGATAAGATCTGTGACGTGACGTTGGCGCTTATCTATAGTCTGCGAATCAATAATGTTTGTATTGATAAACATAATGCAAAGGAAACGATCACAGATATCGTTTTACATAAATGCCGCAACTGCAACTAAAGAATGCCTTTCTTGTCACGTTTCCCTTGTTTGGTATGTTTTAGCACGTTTAAATCATTAAAATAATGCTCTTCGAAACCTTATGATCGTGTGGTCTTGGCATTGAATAGGCCACTCCTTCTTTTCCCGTGTACGTCGTGAGGGCGAGAGAGGGACAGCAGCGTCCTTCTTAAAACATTTCCAAAGCCTGCGGTTGCCAAGTTGGAAATTACTAGCAAAACTCCCAAGAGGCAGGCTTATGTTCTACAGTGGGCAGTTCCAGGCTGATATGATGATACCTTTTGGCAAGTTTAAAGCAATTTAAATTAGTCAAAAATGCTTTTAGATCGCATTACTAACAATCCTTTTCCCCCCTAACGAATACTAATACGTCTCCTTTAGCATGTTTAAAGCAAGGGACTTGCTCTTAGATACTTAAAAGTATATTTAGACTAGATAAAATACCTTAAGTGAATGTAAGAATTTATATTAAACAAAATTTTAAAAACTAAAGGAAGATATAAGATTTGCTAACATAAAACATTTTAGTTAGGTTCAACTTGTTTCAATGAATGTAAAATCTTTACTTATTTTATTTCGTTACAGAAACACAGACTGATACTTTTTATATAGACAAATTTACATTCTTTTTTATGACATTTCGTTGGCGCCTAAAGTTGGCGCCAATTTATAAAAGTAAAAAAACCTACTTTTTTTTTTATAAAGAATAAAGATTATGACAGAAAGCGAAAGTCACACCTTGAATTGATAAATATAAAGAAAGAAATTTACTTTAATGAAACTTTCTTAAATTATCATTTTCTATCTTTTATCCGTGATCGGGATATGTTCGTTAACAGGAACAAAAAGTAGTTTATGGTCCCATAGTCCCATAGTTTAGTTTTTAGACCAAAATAACTAGTTTTGTTACAATTGAAATCTCCTTTTTTTGTGGGGTATAATCTTTTATTATTTAATAATACTATTTATATATTAATTGACTTTACACTTTGTTGCACCATTTATAAAAAAATAACTAGCTTTTAACCGCGACTTTGTCCACGTGCTCGGAACATGTTTACTGAATGGAATAAATATATCAATTTAACGGCTTTTTTTTTTAAATCGGTTTAGAACTGACGGACTTTTAAGGTAACAAACATAAAAAAAAAAACGCATTGAGAGACTTCCTTCTTTTTGAAAGCGGCTGAAAAATGATGAAAGTCCTATAAAGCCGACTAAAGTATTAGATATGTATGTAATCGCATAGGCATTTCATACTGACTCGTACGTCGTTGGAATTCCAAGGCTATTGTAATTAGCTGCTCTCAAGCGAACCGACATTGTTATCACCATGGGATTAATACTTATATACACATACGGCAGATAAGTCGTAGACGATCAAAAATAAAGTTGGGTAATACATAGCAAATACCTATATATATTGTAGTTACAATATCTATATGTTGGGGAGAAAGGGGTTGTCAGTAATGGAGACTGAGAATCCTATTGCTAGCAATATACCCAACCAGGTTGACCTCCTCGCGGTTCCCCCTGGGAACCATCGTGAACAATTCTTGTTGAATTCGTCACGATGGGCTAACTGACCTACTTCATCCTCATCTATCATTCTTCACTGGTGCCCCGCCGGTGTATACCGATAGCGCGGGTGGGGCTACCAATTCATTATCATTTATTAAAAAAAAACCTATGTATATATTGTAGTTACAATATATATGTTATACAATATATCTATATGTTGGTATTATAAAAGGAAAGAAAAAAAGAAAAATTTTTATTCAAGTAAACTTAGATTTAAGACCAGAGGGAGACTTTGTACAAAAGTCAATTGCTTGGCTACCTCTGTCCCATTCGTGTTTCTATCGTGAAACAGATATATTTGAATGGCTGTGTTTCGGTTTGAAGGGTGGGATATGGCGTGAATTTACAGTCCATGGTACTGCTCATGTCTATAGACGACGGTTACCTCTTTCCATCAGGTGGGTCGTCAGCTTGTTCGCCATTCTAAGTTGCATAAAAAAAAATTATTTACTTGTTTGCCAACGGATTGCAATAGGTATAATAATATGCATCATTTTGATTTTCAAACATACTCGTTAAATTTTGCGTTTAAATATTCCCAAAATACTTAGTAATTCCATTACTAACGCCCGTATGTCTACGTTATCCAAACATTTTAGAAGCCAAGGTGAGACACGGCGGTAAGATCCGTGTTTCAGACTATTTGTGAATAAACATTTTGTATTTTTTTTTTTCAAAAAGGACGCATTACCAATTCAACGATATTTTTAATAGTATTTTTATTTATACAACTTAGAATGGCAAACAAGCTGACAGCCCACCTGATGGAAAGTGGTAACCGTCGCCTATAGACATGAGCAGTACCACGCACATAACAGAGTATACTGTTTCACTCATGATACCCCCCATGCGTTGCCATTCCTGAGGACTCAGGTTTTATTCCTCCGTACCCAGTAAATTTACTGCCATATCCCACCCTTTAAATCGAAATATAGCCATGTAAACACATCTGCTTTACGGTTGAAACACGAATGGGACAGAGGTAGTCAAGCAATCGACTTTTGTACAAAGTCTCCCTCTCTGCGAACGATTGATTCGTTGATTGATCAGGCTAAATCATCACCATCATATTAACTATGCACTATTGAACATTTGCCACCTCTTATTGAAGTTTGCTAGTAATTACTAGCAAAACTGGGAACTGCCACGCTTAGCAGGCGGATTGGAAGGCTTTGGTGGTGTTTCAAAAGGGACGTTGTTGGCCCTCGAATATTAAATTCCCTTAGTCGCCTCTTACGACGTCCACGCCTAAGGAAGGGCCATTCTATGCCGGGACTACACTATATTATCTAATATATAAAATTCTCGTGTCGCGGTGTTTGTTACCAAACTCCTCCGAAACGGCTTTACTGATTTTTGTTGTGTGCGGATTGGGTAGGTCTGAGAATCGGCCAACATCTATTTTTCATACCCCTCAATGATAAGGGTGACCCCATCCCCTTTTTTAAATTTCGACAATTTTTTTAATTTTTATTTTATTATGATTTATTTAGCATTGAAAAATACATACAACTTAAAATTTTCACGCTTTTACAATCAACTTCTGTTTTTTAAATGCGATTTTTATATTCCACAATAGGGTTGCAAGATGGCGATCGAATATAATAATTGTAGTATGATAAATTTTCATGTATAATTCTCGAAATTATGTATATGGTAAAACAACGTTTGCCGAGTCAGCTAGTATATATATATATATATATATATATATATATATATATATATATATATATATATATATATATATATATATATATATATATATATATATATATATATATATATATAGGAAATAGATGTCGCATAGTCGCATATATGATTGAGGTGCATGCGACATTTAGTCTCTCACATTATATATATATATATATATATATATATATATTTTAAATTAATTCTTAAAGATACTTCCCAGAGTTTGTCCTTGTCCTATCTATTACGATATTACAATTATTTTTATTATTAACTACTTTTTCCCGCAACTTCGTCCACGTGGCCGGGGTGTTATTACTGACTGGGATAAAAAGTAGACTATACTTTTCTTCAACCCATATAATACGTGTATTAAATTTATTAGTAATTGGTTAAACCATTAAGGCGTTATGACATAACAAACAAACAAACACGATCACTTTTATAATATTATGAAGGATTAAGTATGGATTATTTTAGATTATGCTTTGTATGCAAGTATTATATGTATATTTTGAAATTGCAATAAAGATACTGAATTCTAAGTAGCAAATTCACTTTCCTTTGATTTTCTAAAGTAAAAACTCCTTTATACTTTGGGTGTTGCTGGAATAGAACTCTTTTGGAGTTAAACCCGTCTTTGTACATTTAATTACCTTTGTCATATTTTCATATATAATTACTTATATAGTAAAATAACGAATAAATAAAAACTAATACACTAAATTAAAAACTTAATCTTATTTATTTATTTATTTAGGATTACCAACATAAGATACAGCGAAACATTTCGATACATTACACAAGTAGATTACGGTTAACCGCTCTTAAATTTAGAGGCAACCACAGCAAGCTTTGTGTTTAAAAAATATTAAAATAGAATTAAATTATTACAATACAATTAAATTATTAAACAATGAAATGCCAGTAAATTAATAGAAAACAATAATTTACATTCACTTGATGATACCCAACAATTCAAATTAATTAAATTAAATTCAAAATAAAAACAAAACATAATAGCGAGCTACATCAATTTTTAATTTAGACATGAACACAGATCTTAATTTTGAAGTAGGCTCTTTTGAGGACAAAGTCCAAACTGTAACATGTAAAGTACATATACTGCGACATCTATTAGATTAATGTCTACGGACAAACCAACCGGGTCGTTGAATTAAAAGAAACTGTATTGTATTGTGCCCGTATCGAATGGAAACAATTTGCTCGTGATAATATTTCTTTGTTAATAAATGTACCTTGAAATGCACACGTACTTATGAAAATAGACACTTATTTAGGGTTGCCACTTTTAGGAAGTCAATAATTTTTTTTAAACATATAAAATTTTACTAGACAAAATTGTACTGAACACAAAAAAAATATGCTCACGAATAAACATTGTTACATATTAAAAAAATTTTGTTAACATAATAAAATAAGGAAAATAAAATAATTACACCAATTAGTCTATAAAAATTACTAGTAATTCATTTCTTTAGTTTTAGTAAAAAGTTAAAAAATTACATTACACAAATTCAAATCTTTATTAAAATAGAATTATTAACAAGCACTTTTAAATCGTAATTTTTTATCACATATTTTTTTAACACTAATATTTAACAGTTTTATTATCGATTACTTTTAAAAAGTCACTAGTACGGCCATTCATTTACCCTCCTAATGCTCCTCAAATATTGCGTCTAAATTGCGCCCACCAAGTATCCTCTTGTATAGGCATTCAGTCGCTCGTATCCAATAGCGAGGACGGGATGCCTTAAATACTGTACCACAAACCTTAAAAAAAAACAGTTTTATTAGAAATTTGAGAATCTGTAGCAAGAAGAGGAAAAATGTTTTTGACCTCACAATTTATTAATACAAAATATAATTGTCAATTTTATTATAAATAAAAACAACATTATAAATCCAACTAACTCCTTTATTTGAGACAAGATATTATGAGTAAATTCTTAAAATACTAAATTACCATTTAGTAACGTAACATAAAATGAAGTTTAAAATCAATTTATTAATAATCAAAGATAGTAACAGCCCTGTGTACAACAAAGCAGCACGAATGAATGCGTCTCAGCTTCTGTAACATAACCACTTGTGTAAACACACCTTTAAATATTGCTATCACGCTCTACACAAGTAAACTTATATACCCGTCTCATTCACTCCAGAATTTTAGAAGGAACATTGTCACGAGTACAAGGCCAATAAAGGTGTGCTCACAAAAGGAGTGACGATTTGAAAAGATATTATCACATTAGTGACATTCGTATTCATTTTCAATCTAATATAAAAATGTAGGTTTAAAGTTGGTTTGTATATTTTGTATATATGTCACGCGATATCTTTGCTATTTTTGAAATGATTGTTTTTTTTTAAATCGATGAAGTTGCCTTTCCTTATAGTCCCGTAAGTTAACTATGTCAAGGTCAAACCCGTCATTTCTAAAAATATAAATATTTTTTTTATTAATTAATAAAGACACACCAACATTATGCTTAGAACAATTAAGCAGATAATGTACAATGTTATAAGTATGTAAAAGTGAAAAATTTAAAAAAAAATACTTTTTAAAGAAAATTTTATTAACTTACAAACAGAATATTATAAACAATAATATATTCTGTAATTACTCGATTTATTAAACAAATCATTAATGTACAATTTCATTAAGCTTAAACATAACGGAAATTATCTAAATTGTAGTTGTAAATGGAAAAACAGCTGAACATTTATTTTACAGAATAATTATTTGTCTGTTTTAATTATATACTAAACTTAATAAAATAAATTTAATAGATATAAGTTGCTTCAGTTTCTAATAGGGAGCAGAATAAATTTAACATTAAAGTCAACGAAGCAGCGGAATAAATTTAATATTATAATAATTTATTAAATTTATTCTATTGCTTCGTTAAAAAAAAAGATCAAAATCTCAAAATTAACGTAACGTAAATATCTCTTAATATACACACAAAGTATTCAGTCGAATTACAAAACCCTTCTTTTTTAATGTCAATTGATAAATAGAGACTGCTTTATATTTTACTTCAAAGAGAAACATAAATAATTATTTGTACCTTACGGTACATATAAATTTAATTAATTGCTACTTTCCAAATGCAAGCCAAGAGTAACAGATTCAAATAAATAACATACGTTTATACGCAACTGCATTTCACTGCAAATCGTTTAAATAAATCACTATTACATACTCCGCGACCTTAATAAGGAAATTTAAGACCTAATTCCAAAGTAATACGGTGCATGTTGGCTTTAATTGGCAACGAAGATCATTCCTTGATAAATATAACATCAATTAACATGATGAATGAATATATTTTGATGAGGATTAATGGGTTTATGATTGGGTTTAAAGACTTTATAGATATTGTAACGATCTGTTATAAGTATGGCTACTGAATTTCATTCACAATTTGTGATTTATAATCATTTCATGATTTCATTTATGTTAGGTTGAATGAAACTGTTTGTTTTTTTTTTTTTTAAATAAAAGAATAAGTTTCGTTTGAGATGTAAAATATGATAAGAAATTGTGTTTTGAATATTTATATACCTTTAAATATAAAAGTTAAGATCGCGTTAAAAAAAATTTACTGCAATTATGGCAACACCAGTTATTTTTATGACAATCTAAACTACTGAACCGAGTTTGATCAAATTTCTATAGCATTATTGATGCTACAGAAATTTGATTAGGGAGTTATGAGGTATCAAACGTAAAAAAAATATAACGGAATTTAGAAGCTCCTTTTTTTTGTAGTAACAATAATGTGAAATCACACTAGATTTTAAAACACATTTCACTTCACTAGTCATAACCGAAGAAAATGAAATTAATTGTAAAATTTTATAGAATAGCTATTTGCAGTAGTCATAATAATAAATGAAAATCACTTTAGTTTTTGAAAGTGAAATGAGTTTTTCACTTCACTAGTTTTTGTAGAAGTTTAGATAATATGAAAATTAGATGAAGTAAAAGTGAAAATGAAATTAATTGTGAAATTTAATAGAATAGCATTGCAGTAGTTATAAAAATAAACAGAAATCATTTTATAAAACTCATTTCACTTGACTAGTCATTGCAGAAGTTTAGATAATATGAAAATTAGATGAAGTAAAAGTGAAAATGAAATTAATTGTGAAATTTACTAGAATAGCGTTGCAGTAGTTACAAAAATAAATGGAAATCACTTTAGAAAACTCATTTCACTTCACTAGTCATTGCCAAAGCTTACAGAATATAAAAATTAGATTAAGTGAAAATGGAATGAGTTATAAAATTTTATAGAATAACATTGCAATAGTCATAAAAATAAAAAAATAAAATAAAAAACTAGTAGTATATTTAAACCTAGACACTAATCTAATCATTTTAGCGACCGTCTGCATCGGCGATAAAAATATTTGAGTTTCCCACGCGTTTATTTTAAATACGAGTTCATTGCTTCTGTATTTAAAATTAAATCATTTTTTTAGCTTAAAAACCAGCTATTTTAGTCGTGATAAAATTAGAGTAATTCTATTATGAATGTTATAAATGCAAATTTGTAAGGATGAATAGATTGATATAGATAGTTTGTTACTATTTGACGCAGAAATTACTGAACGGATTTTAATTAAGTTTGGTACACTAGTAGGTTATATTATAGCTTAGCATATACTTTATATATTTACTGATTCAGGCGAACGAAACCACGGAATACATCTATATGATATCATACGGCAGTACAATATGTTGTTTGTAAAAAGAATCATCTTAAAATGTTTATAAATAATAAAAAAATAATAAACTTCATTCATTCATGAAGGTAATGATCCATTTAATCTTTACCAATATTACAAGAAGAAAGATTTGATATTTTGTAAGTTTGTAATGGATAAACTTAAAAACTACTTTGCCGATTTCAAAAATTCTTTCACCATTAGAAAGCCACATTCACCCTAAGCTACAACATAGGCTATATTTATTTCTAGAAAAGATTAGGGATTCTTACTAAAACTTTAGTAACGTAACTCAACGTGTAGAAAAATGCTATAAAATATCTTTCTTTGCGTGCGCTGCGGAAACTATTGTTGATAGAACAAAAGTATGTTCTACAGTATTAAAGAAAATATCAATAACTATAAAAAGATTCATTCCTTCTTCTATCCATTTAATCTTTACCAATATTACAAGAAATATTTGATATTTTGTAAGTTTGTAATGGATAAACTCACTCTCAAATACTCAACTGATTTCCAAAATTCCGATTTCAATTGTGGCGAAACTACTTATTTCTTTAATAACTAAATTACTGACCGGTTTTGATAACATTTCTAGACCGAGACCAATATGTATATAAACCGGATTAGATGTATAATTACTGGAATTATGAGATAAAAATTATAAAAAAAAAAATAATACAACCGATTTAAGAACCGCAGTATTTATATCCTTCTGAAATACTGTCCCCGTTTCACCAGCAGCCGTTTATATTACCAACTAGCGTGCTAACTGTTAAACATTTCGGAACCATACTCTCTTTAATACATAATCAAGAAGGAAAATTCTAATTCATACAAAATACAATTGTGTAAATATAATAGATAGCCTAAAGGCATGTAATAACACGAAATAATAAACTTATACAAACTGTATTTATATATATTTCTCGTGATATATATTATTATATATATATATATATATATATATATATATATATATATATATATATATATATATATATATATATATATATATATATATATATATATATATATATATATATATATATATATATATATATATATTTTGTATGCGTTAAAGTACAATTTTATACACGTGAAATATAAGAGAAAACTTGTTGTAAATCATTAGCAAGGGAATTTTCAAATATCTTTATATATTAAAAAACAAACACTCGTTTACTGTGGTGGGAATTATACGATTCTAGGGTGGGCATGCCCCATCACCCTTCAAATATGGTTTTATAGTTATAATTAGATAATAATGTAAACAATCATAAATAAACACTTTTTGCATGTATAGAAGAACAATGATTCCTAAAATTAAACACCTCACAGCTGTTATCTCTTATCGTATAGAAATACATTATTACTGATAAGATATGACAGTAATGTGTAAATGACCCTATTAAAGAGTAGTAGGAATTGTCACTGACTGATCTGCGAAGTCTCTAAACGAAGGTTAGAAAAAATATAATAAAATATGTAAACACAGGAAAAAATTTGCGCGATAAAAATTAATTACTTTTTTTTTTAAACGACCATGTTAACAATACTGAGACCGGCACTATAGTGGGGATCCGGCCTTTGGTTTCAATCGCTTAATTTCGTTTCTGACTGTACTTTTGTTTTATGTACAACTTATAATTCAGAGATGTTTCTCCCACGAACACTCAGGTTATGGAATGAGCTCCTTGCCGAGGTTTTTCCAAGAGCCTACAGCATGGGGTTCTTCAAAAAGGGGGTAAAGAGGTTTCTTCAGGGTCGGCAACGCGCGTGTAATACCTCTGGTATTGCAGGTGTTCATAGGCTACGGATTATATTATCTGTGGCTACGGTAACCACTTACCATCAGGTGGGCCGTATACTTGTTTGTCACCACAGTGGTATAAAAAAAAAACATTCCCTATTTACTGACTTTTAAAATAAGAAATATTGAATTTTTTTTTGTTTTTTAATTTTAGTAACACATAACTATATTTCGATCGGAACGTTCTTAATTCATCATCATCATTTCAGCCGTCAACTGTCCATTACTGAACATAGGCCTACTCATTTAGGGGGGTTTTGCCAGTAGTTGCCAGGTTTAGCAGGCGGGTTGGCAACTGTAGTTAAGCTTTGATGTTTAAAGAGAAACGCTGTTGCCCAACCTTCGATCATTAAGTTTCCTTAATTGCCTCTTACTACACCCACGAGAAAGTAAGGGGTAGCCCATTCTATGCTGGAACCACACGGCGACTTTTTTAATCATTTATTATAAATCAATCAATCTTCGCCAATTTAAACTAAATAGCACAATTAGGAAGCAATTGAGTTCTCAGAATACGGTCATGTAAATTTACATGACATGACAGTTCGTAGGAAGCACCTATCGTGTTTAGTAATATAAACAGTTATAAGATAGCTTGCCTAATATTATTCGCTGCAGATATCAACAATGAAACGAACTTGACCTAAAATGTATGTCGTTTCTCAAACGAATCTATGTAAACAATTTAAAACCTTTTATAGATATTGTACCGTATACACGTGTTTTTTTTAATGAATGATAATGAAATGGTAACCCCGACTGTGCTATCGGTATACACTGGTGGGGCACCAGTGATAGATGAGGATGAAAGCAGGTCAGTTAGCCCGTCCTGACAAATTCAACTAGAATTAACCACGATGGTTTCTAGGCGGAACCACGTGGAGGTCGACTTGATAGGCTATATTAATAGCCATGGGATTTAACCTCCCCACTACTAGCAATCCCTTCCTCTCCGTATACACGTGTAACAGGCATACATACCAAGGGACATTACAAGGTACAGGATAACATCTCAGGAATGGAATTGGGGAGAGTTATTATTGCTCTTGAAAAACGGGCTTTTTGTGAAACCTGTAACACTACGACCTTCCCATGATCTTTTGTGCTCGCCCTTTTTGCTAATTCCTGTCAATGATGGGAATTTTAGGATTGTTCTTGTAGCGACGTTTTTTTATCAGGTTTTTTTATTCAGTTTTTTTATTCAGGATTAACAGTGTGTTTTCCAAAGAAGATACATCGTTTATGTATGAGTGGGCTACAGCCATATATTAAGTGCTGCGGCGTTTCTTCTTCACTAACAAAATCTGCAAACACTTTTTGGGCATAATCCTAGTTGGGCCATATGCTTGTTTAGTTTGCAGTGTCCATTGATAGCCCTTGTTAATACACATAAATTATATTTACTGAAAGGAAATAATTTCTTAGAGTAATTTTCTAAAAACCTTTTAATCAGGGCTTTCAAGTGATTTAATCCTGGCGACAGGAGCCAGCTATTATTTGCTGCTTCTAAGCTTTCAAGTTTGAGATGTCTGGTCTTTAGTCTTCGAGGTATGCTACAATAAGGTTCTGGTACTATTTAGACATTTTTTGTCCCTTCTTTTGCTAATTGGTCAGCTATTTCATTTCCATGAGTTTTTGAGTGACCAGACCATCTCAAGATAATGTTATTTCTGCTACCCAAGTCTTTTAATAACATTATGCAGTTGTTTATAAGCTTTGACTTAATTTATAAAAGTCAAGTGCAAGTAATGCCGATTGACTATCCGAATAAATCAATATATTATTATTTAAGTAGTAAGAAGGGTGGGTTAGTTGGTCCATCATGGTGAATTAATCAGCAATTAACTACGATGGTTTCCAGGAGAGATAGTGTAGAGTTCGATTTGCTGAAATATATTTATGGTAATAAAACAGATTTATCTTTATTAATGATTTTTACATGACTCGTGCGCAAACACGATCTAGTTACAGTTTTTATCTTTCCTATCGACTTAAAAAAATTAAAAATTTTAACTGGCCTTCAAGCCAGGATACCTAGGTTATCCAAAAACCAGGCAATGAAATTCAGAAAATACCCAGAATATCCGAACCCGATACAATTTAAAAAAGTTTATTTCTTAAATGGAGCCAACCGAGAATCAAACCTACATACTCAAAACAACTTACCACTGCATTACGAAGATCATAAAACCACAGACAATCCTAAATTAGTACTAACAAAAGCTAAGGTTTCCTTATAAATAAAAAAATAAATGTAACTAACATAATTTATTGAAACAAAATTCTGTCAATAAACAATTCAAAAAACAAATCCCTTTGTCTTTCACGAACATAAATATTATATGCTAATAACATGTCAATGAGATCTTAAACTGAAATAGGTTTAAGCAATTTTTAACTTTAGTTCATCACTGTTAGAGTTATTAATGATTTGTCATCGAATACTGATGCTACGCTTGCACATATCAAAGAGCTTCGTAAATCTAACTACGTGACCGCTGATTTATTGTGAGTGTCGAGATTTGGGGACGATACCCGAATCGTATAAAGTGACAGCGATGAGTAAAAACGGAAACCAGATGCAAAGGTTACTGTATTTTTTTTTTTTATTTCTTTTTTTAAACAACGATAACTTATTCTAATATTTATTATTACCTAACTAGCGACCCGCCCCGGCTTCGCACGTATGTAATATTTTTGTATTTTCTGTTGTAACTGTGTGTTTTTCTGGCAATAAATATTTAAAAATAATATGTAAAAGATGAAGAGGAATATAGTACTTATTTTTTTTTTTTTATAAATTTGGCTTTCAACATTCAACTTAACTGTCAAGTAGGTAAGCATTGTGCTGGCAAAATGTGTGGGCAAGTCGAATGTAAAAGTAAATACACCAACAGCGATCAATTACAAAACAAATATCCAAATTAGTAGATTTTTTTTGTGTAAAAATGCTAAAGTGAAACATGCTAAAGTAAAACATTTTTACGCAACTCAAACTAGCAAACAAGCTGACGGCCCACCTGATGGAGAGTGGTAAATCTCTCCTATACACATTATGAATTACCATAGATAATATAAAATATACTGTGAAGATTATGACTGTACAAATGCCAGATTGAGTATTTATATTGCAATATATATATATATAGGAATATGCGGCAACGTCCCTCTTAAAACATCTACAAAGCTTACCTGCAGTTGCCAATCCGCCTGCTAAACGTAGCAGTGGACAGTTAAATACATCATATCATGATGATATATACATATATGCAGTTCTCTTGTTCGTGTTTGAAGATAGCAATTTCAACACTAAAGAAATTCAAACACTAAGAAAGCCTTTTAGGGAAACGCGAATTACAGGTGAACTGCATACCTACTATTTTAGTAAAGATGATGTTTATATGAGTTCGTATACAAAAAAATAACATTAAGCATTGATTCCTAATAAAATATAACACCGTCAACGACCCACTTTGAAAACCCGATAACAGACGCAAACAATACTGCGGTCGCTCGTATTATTGCACTGATTGCGCTTTATACAGAGATTTATGGCGAATTTATGTCGAACGCTTTCGTTTTAGAATTCAAATTCTATTTGATCTTAGTTTACAGAAACTGAGCTGACGTACTTAGAGTTAGGTAACGAAGGATTTGTTTTAAATGGATGCGAATGAAATAGTAACCCCGCCTGCGTAAACGGTATACATTGGCGGGGTACCAGTGAAGGATGATAGGTGAGGATGGGAGCAGGTCAGTTGGCACATAGTGATGGATTCATCAAAAGTTTGTCACTAAAATAAATAAAAAAAAAAATATAATAAAAATGTAAGAGACTGAATGTCGCATGTACCTCAGACATATCGTCATAGTCGTAGAATACTGACGGATCTGATAAAGATTACATATAAAGATCCGTCAGTATTCTACGACTATGACGATATATGCGACATTTATTTCTAGATATACACTTTAGCAACAATGGACACTTCCCACATTGTAGCGGCTCTTTAGTTTTTTAGTGGTGGTGGAATGGGTAACATATATATATATATATATATATATATATATATATATATATATATATATATATATATATATATATATATATATATATATATATATATATTACAAGAGTGCAGTTAGACCCTATTAATAATATCTCTATTTATTCTATTTCCTCTCGGTAGCAAAGGGTTAGGTATTATTGTTAAATGAATAAGAGCTTTTTTTTTTAATCCCTAAGAAAGAATGTTTGGTAATAGTTTAGGATTTAGGTAATATGAAGTATATTTCAACTGGCTGCAAAAAGAAAGAGTTTTCAATTCGGTTGTACTTTTATATGTTTGTTACCTCATAACTCCGTCGGTTCTAAACCGATTTGGATTTTTTTTTATCTAAAAGTATATACAGATTAGTCCCACAGAAATTTAATCAAAATTTGTTTAGTAGTTTAGTTTACTAGATCAAAATTTTTTGTTACAATTAAAGTCTGTATATTATTATTATTTCCTATTCCAATTTCGAAAAAATAAGATATTAAGCAGAGAGAGTTTAATTTGTTTTTATTAGGAAAATTTCTGTATATTACAGATTTGTTGAATTTTAAACTTAATTATCACAGTTTCCTTTTTACTGCAAGAGTTATTAATCATAAATGTTTATTTATAACAATACTACAAAGTAACAATACAATGAACGGTAGTTACTATTAAAATTAATGACACCGCTAGTCGATACAAAGTTGTCCATACAACTCAAATGTGATGGAGTAACAGACATATTTAACAAACTTTCACACATACAAGTATTTTTTTATGGTGATTTAATGGGATAATAACCCCGCTCGCGCTATCGGTATACACTGGCAGGACACCAGTAAGAGATGATAGGTGAGGATGAAGCAGGTCAGTTAGCCCATCGTGACGAATTCAACGAGAATTGTTCACGATGGTTTCCAGGGGGAACCACGTGGAGGTGGACTTAATAGAGCATATTGCTAGCAATGGGGCTGTCAAACTCCATTGCTAACAATCCCTTTCCCCCCCTTGGTGTTGCCATGTGGTGTGTGTGTATAGAATGAGTCAGTTTTCTTTTTTCTTTCTTGCATTTGCTAGCAATACACCTTGTATTGCTAGCAATGGGTTCATTAGACCCCACTACTAATCTTTTCCTTATCCTTCTCCCTCACATACAAGTATTAGCTGTGCGTTTTTTTTATACAACTTAGAATGGCAAACAAGCTGACGGCCCACCTGATGCAAAGTGGTAACCGTCGCCTATAGACATGAGCAGTACCATGGACATAACAGAGTATACTGTTTCGCCCATGATACTCCCCATGCGTTACCATTCCTGAGGACTCAGATGTTATTCCTCTGTACCCTGTAAATTCACGCCATATCCCACCCTTCAGACTGAAACACAGCCATGCAAACACAACTGCTTCACGGTAGAAACACGAATGGGACAGAGGTACCCAAGCAATCGACTCTTGTACAAAGTCTATTCTACTATACATGTCTATAGGCGACGGTTACCACTTTCCATCAGGTGGGCCGTCAGCTTGTTTGTCATTCTAAGTTGTATAAAAAAAAATATAAGTATAAAGAGAAAGAGTAACAGGTTTTCTTTTTATTTACAGATTGAACCTGTTATTGTTAGTGGGGGCTTCGATGAGCGTGGCGATAGGGTACTGGGGTCCGGACCTGCCCCCGGGACCCTACTGCGGGAAGAGGGGCACCCGTCAATGCTGCAATGACAGACAAGACAGCTGTTCGCACGAGATACTTTGTAAGTAAAAGAAATAACCTATCCATACCAAATTAGATTCTTTTTTTTTTCATTTAATTTGAACTAGCTGATGCCCGGGACTTCGTCCGCGTGGTATTTGTTATTCCTGTTTAGTATGTATCGATGTATGTGCCTACCTATTTATTATGTCTGGGAATAAGGGGCCAAAGTTAACAAATGATGTGTCGTGACGTGTCGTGACGTGACTATTTGCCTTAGGTCAAAATTACTTTATTTAAGTAGGTTGTGTACTAAGCTGTATAAGTTACTATAATTTTTTAACTATCCCGCGGAAACTCTTTAATTTTCCTTGATAAAAACCATCTAAAATGAAGATCGGGGATGTAAGGCGCTACCATGCGAAATTTTATTTAAATCGGTCCAACAGTTTCGGAGATTAGCCTTTACAAACAGACAGAGAAACACAAAATTTGGAAAAAACTGAATGTGTTCTTTTTCACTTCTAACATCCCCCTGACTCGGTCTTTAGCGTTTTTTTTTCTACATACAGACATTCAACCTCTACAATTTTATTATATGTATAGATAATAAACAAATGTACAGTATATTATTTCAAAATATTACTTGAATACATGAATATTTGTACAATCAATATCATCATTTTTTTTATACAACTTAGAATGGCAAACAAGCTGACGGCCCACCTGATGGAAAGTGGTAACCGTCGCCTACAGACATGAGCAGTACCATGGACATAACAGAGTATACTCTTTCGCCCACGATATCCCCCATGCGTTGACATTCCTGAGGACTCAGGTGTTATTCCTCTGTACCATGTAAATTCACGCCATATCCCACCCTTCAAACCGAAACACAGTCATGCAAACACAACTGCTTCACGGTTGAAATTGCTCTCTAATTACTTATTATAAAAATAAAAACACGCTTGTTTAAAAAGAGTAACAAACATCGTAACTACTTACCATCAGGTCGGCCGTATGCTTGTTTGCCACCTCAGGTGTATAAAAAAAAAAACAAAGAACGTAGAATTTATTAGACTTAGACTATTTCTAAAGTGAAAAAAAGTGTTGTCCTCCTCTCTCGTACTTGCTGTGGCCAACAGGGTCCATAATTGAAATGTTATCTACTAATTATATTATGGAATGCAATAAGAAATAAATATTTTATTTTTATAGGTATTTTACCGTATCATCATGACATATTTTTATGCAACTTGGAGAGCCAAATAAACTGACGGCCAACTAATAGAAAGTGGTAACTGGCATAGATAACCATGAAAGCATTCTGATCGATCATAATACATCAAAATACACTGACCCCCATGGTACGCCTCATGCGTTATCGTTCTTAATCCTTACTGATATCATGTATGTAAATGTGAAAGTGAGTTTGTTTGTTTAATATCTAAATTGTTATCAGGGGGGAAGGGATTGTTAATAATGGAGACTAAGAATCCCATTGCTAGCAATATACCCAGCCAGGTCGACCTTCTCCCTGGAAACTGTCATGGTTAATTCCTTATGAATTCATCATGGTGAGCTAATTGACCTGTTTTCATTCTCATCTATCACCCTTCACTGGTGCTCCGCCTGCATATCCCGTTAACGCAGGCGGGGTTACCATTCCATTTTCACCCATCAAAAAAAAAACAACATGCATTCTGTAATGTCCATGATACTGTTCATTATTCGCTCGTTACGTTGCACCGTCATTAGAGTTTAATAAATAGATATTTTGCTTTTTTTTTATACAACTTAGAATGGCAAACAAGCTGACGGCCCACCTGATGGAAAGTGGTACCGTCGCCTATAGACATGAGCAGTACCATGGGCATAACAGAGTATACTGTTTCGCCCATGATACCCATGCGTTACTATTCCTGAGGACTCCGATGTTATTCCTCTATACCCAGTAAATTCACTGCCATATTCCACTCTTCAAACCGAAACAGCCGTGCAAACACAACTGCTTTACGGTTGAAACACGAATGAGACAGAGGTACCCAAGCAAACGACTTTTGTACAAAGTCTCCCTCTTGTAAAGTTTAAGTTACTTTAAAGTCTTTTGCTTCCCAAAAAACAACAATAGCTGTAATCGTAAACTCGTAACATGGAACCAAGAGGACTAAGTCTATTGCAAAAGTATTCCGAAAATCGGCTCAAAGCTGACGATGAAATCGCTTAAATCACAAAAAAATCAGTTAAAAAATCTCTGTATGGGAACTTTCTTTTAAAATTAGACCTTCAAGATTGGAACTACAAATCTGGACCACTTTCGGATATTTAACATAGATAATGTGGACAAACAGATACACAGTCAGCCTTGGCTAATGATTTATGGTCATAACATGTCTAGATTTTATCACTATCTCGATTGTTAGCCTTATACAGATTTGCCTGGAAAGCGACAGAATGTATGAATGAATTTTATTGCTAAAAATGTCGTAGGTACAATAAAGTCATATGGTAATATTACAATGGTTTTACACATTTTCTCATTACTGACGTGCAACAGTCATTACAAATGTTATGTACAAGCCAACCAAGGTCCAGGATGAAATGAAAAGAAATTTGTTTATTTAAAACTAGCTATATCCCGCTGTTTCTTTCGCCATAATTAGTACGAAAAATATACTATATGCTAAGTTAGGATATAACCTTAGATTGTATAAATAGAACATCAAGCCTCAAAAAACAGACCAATTTTTTGTCAGCTAATTGTCAAATTATTATATGTATTATATATTTACGCACGTCATACGCACAATGGCCCAAATGCGGCACAACGGCTAAACGCGGAAAATAGAGTCCTATTTACATTACATTACATTATATTTACGCATAAAATGAATCTTTATGTATTGTATCTTTATTTAATAACGCATTAAAAAGATGTATAATTTATAAGACAAAACAAATACAGAAGTTATAAAGGAATCATTCATAATTGTTTACCACGCAAAACTGTATGATTGATCCGTTTTTCTCGAAGCATTTCTATGGAGACACTCTGTCTATATAATCTAAGGATATAATTTACTAAATTCGTATATAAAAAATAATAGGATTCCTTACTTTACTAACAAAATAAATTAGTAATTGAACGATGTCTGCACATGAGAGATTTTTAAGAAAAATCAAAATGAGGCCTCTTAATAAAACTAGTAAATGCTAAAAAAATATTTTCTAGAATTTTTGTTCCAGTATCACGCAAAAACTACTACCCCCTTCCTCTGAAAACAATTCTTATAGAATTCGTCACGTTGGGCTAACTGATCTGCTTTCATATTCACTTATCATCCCTCATTAGTGCTATACCAGCGTATACCGATAGTGGAGACAGGGTTTTTTTGATGGGCGAAAATGGTATGGTAACCCCACTTGTGCTAACGGGATACGCTGGTGGAGCACCAGTGAAGGGTGATAGATGAGAATGAAAACAGGCCAGTTAGCCTATCATGATGAATTCACCAGGAATTAACCATGATAGTTTCCAGGGAGAACCGCGAGGAGGTCAACCTGGTTGGGTATATTGCTAGCAATGGGATTCTCAGTCTCCATTACTAACAATACCTTTCTCTCCGCGGAGACAAGGTTGCCATTCCATTATCACCTATTAAAAAACCACTTATTCCTCAGGAATTGTGCAGTATATTCTGTAATGTCCATGGTACTGCTCATGTCTATTTCCGACGGTTACCACTTTCCATCATTTATTATATTATTATCATCGCTTTCTTTATGGCGATCTATGGGGTAGGCCTATATTCAGAAGTGGACGGCTAATGAGTGAGATGATGATGAAGATCACTTTCCATCAGGTCAGCCATAAGGTAAAGAATCGATTTGTTGCAGCGACCTTGTGCTACTGCGACCAGTTCTGCAACCGGTCGAGGGTGCACGACGACTGCTGTCCTGACTACGAGGAGGTCTGCCTGGGGATATCCCCACCACCAAACCCGATAACGAAGCCGTGCCGGTACAATAACAAGTTCTACCCACCAGGAGAGAAGGTGAAGCAAGGATGCAATGAGTGGTAAGTCCATTTTTTGTTCCAATACATGAAAAATATGGGTATCGATTCCGATACTTGTATATTGGGTTTTTTTAGACATTGATGGTGGAAAATACGTTATCACCCATTTTGATAACGATGATATCGTCATAGTCGTAGAATACTGACGGATCTGACAAATATTACATGTAGGTATATAGATATATCCGTCAGTATTCTACGACTATGACGATATATTCGAGCCAAGTATAAATTCATGCACACGTTTGTTGTATTTTGATCCTTATTTCTTTGGTAAAACTGATTATAATACACTTTCCTTAACAGTTGATTTTAATTTTATTCAATAAATTAAATCCAGTTACAAATTACATCTAAAACTAAAAAGTATTATATATTTTTTTTTTATAAACCTAGAGCGCGTCTGACCACAGTTCCATGACCACGTATAAATGACGTCGTTTAAAATGCAGACTCACACAGACTCAAATAATGTCTATTTAATTTAGCCTTGAAAGATGACAGTTCATATGGGTCGAGAAATGCAGACCTCGTGAGAGATTTTTTTTTATACAACTTAGAATGGCAAACAAGCTGACGGTCTACCTGATGGAAAGTGGTAACCGTCGCTTATAGACATGAGCAATACCATGGACATAACAGAGTATACTGTTTCGCCCATGATACCCCCCATGCGTTGCTATTCCTGAGGACTCAGGTGTTATTCCTCTGTACCCAGTAAATTCACACCATATCCCACCCTTCAAACCGAAACACAGCCATGCAAACACAACTGCTTCACAGTTGAAACACGAATGGAACAGAGGTACCCAAGCAATCGATTTTTGTACAAAGTCTCCCTCATTTCATCCTTTGACTGGTTCAAATACTCAAAATTATTTACTTTAACATTTTTAAGACTAAAATTATGAATTCAGTATTGAAATACACAAATATATATATTAAAATTAAAAAAAAAAGCTTTTTTAAACTACAGACTTGCCCTGGTTTCACACGTCTTTTATAAATAAAATACAGCCCATACTCACTAATTATGTATTCTATAGGTGAACAGAAGTTTGTTAATTGCAAATAAAAAATCTAAATGTAAATATTTTAATATTAGTTTCGATAAGTTTATGAATTCAATATACAAATATACACAAATACATATATATGTACTAAAATAATAATAAAATACTAAAATGCTTTAAGATGTTCAGTTGTTTACGATGCAGGTCAAATAACTGACATTACCATATGTCAAGGATGTATGGATATGTTTAGGATTGTGAAGAGAACGAATATATTTATGAAATTGTCACAATATATATATATATATATATATATATATATATATATATATATATATATATATATATATATATATATATCTACCAGAGGGAGACTGTACAGAAGTCGTTTGCTTGGACACCTCTGTTCCACCTCTGTTTCTTGCACTGTCCCATTCGTGTTTCTACCGTGAAGCAGTTGTGTTTGCATGGCTGTGTTTCGATCTGAAGGGTGGGATATGGCGTGAATTTACAGGGTACAGAGGAATAACACCTGAGTCCTCAGGAATAGCAACGCATGGGAGGTAGACTATATTTCTATATGGCTTCTCTTTCTGTTTTGTATTTTTTACATTCGAATATCGTATGTTGAACATCGTTCAATGTGTTACAAACATCATTTGTCTGTTTACGATATGCATCTACAATATCTATCACAACATAGTAACGTACTCTTACACATACTATCTACTAATAATCTTGTATCGTCTTTAACAATGAATTAGGATTGCGCATTCTATTATTACGCCAAAATCCATTACAAATGACATCACAGATTGTAAGAATTTCTCTAAGTGAACATAACAAGAATTCCCGTGTGCCAAATAAAATGTAAGAAATATAAATATCGTGGTACAGTCACGAAGATAATTACAAGGAATAAATTTATTTAAATACAATACGAGTAAATAGATACGTTTAGCACTATCATATCAGTCTTTAACCGACCATTGTTGAACATAAGCTCCTCCCTTAGGGGTTTTGAAAGTAGTTGCCACGCTTGACAGGCGGTTTGGCAGAGGTCGCCAGTTCGGGGGCCGACCACATACTCTTTTTTTTTTGTTGCAGTATTCGGCTGTAGTACGTTCCTAATGCTCCTCAAACATTGCCTCTAAATTACGTCCACCATGTACCCTCTTGTATAGGCATTCCGTCACCCGTATCCAATAGCGAGGACGGGATGCCTTAAATACTGTACCGAAAACCATAAAAAAAACAGGCGGTTTGGTAGTTAGGCTTTGGAGATGTTTTAAGAGGAACAATGCTGCTCACATCTTGCCCTCCTTAGTCGCCCACGAGAAAGGGAGGGGTGGCCTTGCTGGGACCATACGACTTTCAAAATTATAGTCCGAGATATTTGTCGACTTATACCGATGTGGAGAACGTAATACATATTATGCAGTATTTGTCTCTAAAAGAGATCTCTTCCAGTCAACCTAACCCATTGACATAGGAAGTCTTAGATAGGAAATAGTGAGTGGACAGTAGTACTGTTAAACAGAAATTAAAATAAATATTTACATAAATTACAAATAATTATATAAAGACAACTTGCCATTTCAAATTAGTATTGTTACCTTTGATTACACTTCTGTTGCCAATTGTACCGTACATATAATGCGTCTAATTACGAAACATATGGCGATTCATCGCAATAAATAATAAGGTGGCTGACCTAAATACAGACTGCTGAAACATTAGTGAAGTCCACGGTGACACTTGCACGTTCTGATGTACAGTTTCATATTACCTGAAAAACAGTGTTTGACGTCAACGTATGTACCTTCTTCGAGACTTTACCTCCCTTTTTGTGTTCTGCCGTTTGTATTTTTTTATAACACAGCGGCGAATGAGCATGCGGCTCACCTGATGGTAAGTGATTACCGCTGCCCATGGTCACCCACAACACTAAAGGCATTGCAGGTGTGCTGCCGGCCTTTTAAAAAGGAATATACTCTTTTCTTGAAGGTTATGATGTCGTATCGGTTCGGAAATACTGCCGCTAGAAGTATAACGGATTGTATTCTGAGGAATTGTTTAAAATGATGCTTACAGTCACCTTTTATCATTGCAACGCTCTCCATCGAATTCATCCTCACACTCTTGAAACTGAATGTTCACGTACAGTGCGGTTTCAAAGGAATCGAAGCGAAATCTTAGGCTGTGCTAGACCTAGAATGAGCTTCCTGCTGAGGATTTCCCTAGATACTACAGTATGGGATTTTACAAAAAGGTTATATTAAGGTTTCTTCAGAGTCGGCAACGCGCACGTGTTACTCCTAATGCTGCAGGCGTCCGTAGGCTACAGTCCCCGTTTACCATCAGACGGCTGTATGCTTGTTTGTCAACGTCGTGGTATAAAAAAATAGACCTGTCTTTTCATCCTCACCTATCATCCCTCACTGGATTATCGCTAATGTATACCGTTAGCAGGCGGGGTTACCATTTCATTATTATCCATTAAAAAAAAAACTATCGTGACTATATTAATAATAATAATGTCACATAATTACATTTATTTCCTATTATTTCAACCGTTAACTGTCCACTGCTGAACAAAGCCCCCCTCCTATTGGGGAGTTTTGCCAATAGTTGCCACGCTAGACAGGCGGGTTGGCAACCGCAGTTAGGCTTTGGCGACGTTTTAAGAGGGACGCTGCTGTACATCTTTCGATCATTAAGTTACCTTAGTCGCTTCTTACGACACCTACGGGAAATTAAGGGGTTTTTTATGGATCATAATGGAATAGTAACCCCGTCCGTGCTAACGGTACACGTTGGAGAGGCAGATCGGTTAGCCCAACGTGAGGAATACAGCTGGATTTCGGCACGATGGTTTCCAAGGAGAACCACGTGGCGGTCGATCTGACAGGGTAAATTGCTAGCAATGGGACTGGTAGTCCACATTACTAACAATCCCTTCCCCCGGAAAGGAAGGGGTGGCCTATTCTATGCCTAATAATAATAATACTGATAAATCATAGATGAGAATATATTATTGGGATAAAATTAAAATAAAAAAATTAAAATTTGAAAACCCTAGGATACGTACCAGTTCCGTATTTTGTACTACAAAATAAATAACGCGTAATTTTGCCACCTTTTAAAATATATTAAATGCTAATCGATTTTAATACGCGGATTCGGTCAATCATAAAAAAGAAACTAATTAATATTTCCACTAATATGGCAATTAGCATAATAATTAAATACATTAGTCTAGTTCTCAATTAAATGCAGTCAAATATCTAATATATGTTATTTTTATTTTACATAAATTATACGATTATATAAAACTAGTCCTGTCCTGTGGCTTCTGTTCGTAGCTGTATCGTAATATAATTTATTTTTTATATTTTTTTATTTTTTAATTACTTATTTCTAATTATATATCTAGATTAACTATCTATTCACCAAATTAAATTATAAATGAATAAATAAGCCAAGGAATGATCGTAATATTGAATCGAACTTAATCAATCTTTAAAAAAATAAATATATAAATGTTTAAAAAAAAAGATACTGCCCGCATTGTACGCGGGTTTCTCTCCCTGGAACTCTGAACCCCGGCCGACTGTGCTTCTGCCGGGAATTAGTTGCCAACAATAAATACAAAAATTTCATCTCCCCTCTTAAGGAGAGGAGATGAAAATATAATAATAATGGATGTCACTATACCACATGACGAGAACCTCGTAAAAGTCGAAACAGAGAAGAAGAGGAAATATGTCTAGGTACTTGGCTCACGGGATGACCGAAATGTGGGGGTTGTATCCACTGATATCATCCCAATCATTCTGTCGGTAAACAGTCTTATCCCAACTAGTCTGGAACGACATCTCAGACGGTTGGGATTTCTAGGCGGCTTACTCCCGGGAAACATGCAGAAAGCGGTGCTCTTAGATACTGCCCGCATTGTACGCCTGTTTCTCTCCCTGGGGCCCTGAACCCTAGCCGACTGTGCTTATGCCAAGGGTTAGTTTGCCATCTCCTCTCCTTAAGAGGGGAGATGAGAATTTTGTAAAATTTAAAAAATAATAATGGATGTAACTATACTGCATGACGAGAACCTTGTAAAAGTCGAAACCGAGAAGAAGAGGAAATATCTCTAGGTATTTGGTCCACGAGATGATCCATCTCATCTTCTTAAGAGGGGAGGTATGAATTTTGTTGAAAATCTAAACAATAATAAAGATATGAAAATTTATTTTTTTTATTTTATACAGCTTAGAATGGCAAACAAGCTGACGGCCCACCTGATGGAAAGTGGTAATCGTCGCCTATAGACATGAGCAGTACCATGGACATAACAGTGTATACTGTTTCGCCCATGATACACCCCATGCGTTGCCATTCCTGAGGACTCAGGTGTTATTCCTCTGTACCCAGTAAATTCACGCCATATCCCACCCTTCAAACCGAAACACAGCTATGCAAACACAACTGCTTCACGGTTGAAACACGAATGGGACAGAGGTACCTAAGCAATCGACTTTTGTACAAAGTCATAGAAAATGCGTCATACATTCCGAAGCTGTCGAGCTGAGTTGGATGGTTTAATATTTACATTATAATTGTTGCAATTTCCTCGCTTATATTGTCACTGAATATTGTTTGCAATGTTCATAGTCCAAATATACTTTTGTTATCTTAAGAATTCGAATAACGCACTACTGATAACGTATCAAACAGTGAATGTAAGAAAACATAGTGCACTATCGTACTTTCACTCAATTATCTGGTTATTAATATAATTGAATGACTAATGCGATATTCATGTGGATAACCTGTCACGTGTCTCATAGGAGCAAAAGGATTGTTAGCAATGGAGTTTGACAGCCCCATTGCTAGCAATATACCTTATTAGGTCGACCTCCACGTGCTTTCCCCTGGAAATCATCGTGAACAATTCTTGTTGAATTCGTTACGATGGGCTAACTGACCTACTTCATCCTCACCTATCATTCTTCACTGGTGCCCCGCTGTTGTATACCGATAGCGCGGATGGGGTTACCATTCCATTATCATCCATTTAAAAAAACCTGTTACGTGTGATTATGGTTCGTAGCAAGCGGAATTTTGCTCCGCGATGAAAAACAACGGTTGCAATTGTCAGAAAATTAATATGACGCATCATTATCATTATTTCAGCCATTTTTCGTCCATTGCTGAATTTCTAACTGAACTAGACTTCCCTTATACACTGCCATAAAGAACGGTCTTGAGCCACCTGCATCCACTGACTCCCTGCAAAGCATTTGAGATCGTCACACCATCTAGTGGGGGATCGTCCTTTACTGCATTTGTTCGTACGGAGTCGCCACTCAAGAAGCTTTCTTCCCCATCGGTTATCAATTCTTCGAGCTATGTGACCAGCCCATTGCCATTTCTGCTTGCGTATTCTTACCTTTTCTTAGGACCTTTTTTCCTTAGTTAGACGTGAGTGGGGGGGGAGGGGGGGAGTTATATAAAATATGCTCAGGAGCGCCAAATACGTTAAGGTCGGCCGTTAGATGTTCTAGAAGTCACGAAAAATTACAAGCATTCCTGCTTTACAACAGTAACATGCGTGGGTCAGTGGTACCCAAGAAGATGACTTTAAAAAAAAGTTTATTTATTCATTTAACCCTTTATTGCACCAAAAACATAAAAATATATAATGACAATTAGAAAATTTAACTAAATTAAATTAAATTAAATTAAAATTAAATTAAACTCATATGAATCGCATTATCAGACCTTAACCTTTATCTAATCATAGTTCACTCTGAAATATCCTTGACAATTGCAATCAATCTACGAAATGGAACCACCAATGCCAGTGATATCAAAATATTTACATAGAAACGAATTAAGAAACTTTACTCTTTGAAGTCGATTAATGAAACATGGCCAAGGTAGAAAATGTTTGTTGATTTTCATTTTTTATAACTGACTTCAAAAAATTTTCGTGGGTGCTGGTAATGGGGAAGCTTAATACCAATTTATATTGACAGTGGCGCCATTGTTAGAACGTAAAGGAATTTCACCTATTCTGTGGTCGGTAGTAATTTTTTTTTTAATCACTCTGTCGGCAGTCATAAATTAAGAAGTGTACCTGCGATCATCGTCATCATTAGGCCTTCGTCGCTCTAAAAGAACGTAAGGACGGGCCTTGGAGCTAATCCGCTTGCTCCAGCTTCATTTCCGAAAGCTACTATCCCCGAGTCGTTAGTTCTTGTTTTTAGTTAATATCGTAAATAATATAATTATGGTATATATTTTTTTTTAGTAGAGTTTCAAGTTCCCTTCAGGTTGCTACGCCTAACAAAATGCATATTGTGTTGCATTTTGTAATGTTTGTAAAAACATTTTATCATAACGTGCAATGCAACTATAATAAATAAATAAATAAATAAAAAGTGGCGCCACCTTCGCAGAGTTTTGCATAACATTCATATTGTAAATAAAAATTCATATTATGTATATGCAAAACACTTGTAACTGTAAAGTTACGAAGTATTCTATTCTAAGATTCCTTTAGGTAATTATAATATACGCTAATTATAGTCAGCCATTATAGTCAAATACATTTTCGAATAACTTAGTAAAACAATGCAACTGTCAAGTATTTTAGTGCTCTACTTAGTATATAAGAATAATATCGTACTTTACAATAATATTGACGAAGAATAATAACGAACGTATAATAAAGCTGCAAATATTCTTTATATTATAGGTATATTAGCTCAGTATCTGTTATTTATTTACGACTTACTTTTGCAATAGACAAATATTAAAAGTGCTCACGACTACCAAAGATATAGAAAAATTGTTTGTTTAAAGTACCAATTACATAGATATAGTATAACGTAATCTAAGGCTAATTTCAATTCTGTATAATTTTAGCAAAATAATGCTAAGAACTTTTCTTAATCTATGAGTTAATTGATAGCCATAAAAAAATACATATTACTCAGGCATAGATTAAGGATAATACTTGTGATATTCTATTTCTAAATACTATTCTTAATCTGTGATAACATAACAATTAAAAATATAAAGTTTTATTTTTCAACAATACGAACCTAATCATTGTGTAATAATAAAGTTTATTTCTGTTCTATTTCATTTGTTGTGGTGTCATAATGTCTGCTGGGTCACATTTCGTCGAGCATATTTAATTGACTCGTCGCAATGGGATATTCCTACTCATATCGACTCGAGTCGTCGAATTAATTGGGTTCGTAAACAGTTTTACGAATCTAATTAATTCGACGACAACGGGTAGCTATACCCATTACGACGAAGATTTCTCGTCAACAATAGACGTAGCAAAGTCATAATCGTCATAATTAAAACGTAGTGATCACTTGGTCATAGTGTTAAATATGAAATGACGTAACTTTTTCTACGCATTTAGGGTTGTCACAAATTTTTTATTCTAGTTATTGTTAATGTCTATGAATTTAAAGCCTTCCAGACAGAGTTATAGATTCTTTTCTTTATCAGAGATTATACTGGTTATCCTTACTCTTTAGAATTACTCACATTGATATTTTAAAACAGTAATAAGTAACATAGTGATATCAACCCTGGTGAAACAGAAAAATCTCTACCGCATCACAATATACTCTGTGAAGTTTATATTGTTATTGGTTATCACTTTCTATTAACTGGACTGTTAACTTGCTGTAGATTATAAATAGATACTGTTGCGGGTACTAATGACAATTTTTACAACTGTAAATATGAATTCATTTATTATGTTTTGGGCTCTTAATCCTTAACCAAACATCATGAAATTTTTCATACATACAATATTATGAATACAGGCATCAGTTCCTATACTCTGGTATCCTTACCTTGCCTTACTTGCTTTAGACTTATAATTTTCGATTATATAGTTAAAATCCGTTATCGGCTGTATTTATAAGGAACTTAGCATGTAATATTGTTTTAAGAGCTATAGATTTTTATATTAAATTAATAATATATCCTGCAATTCAATATGTCCCAGACACGTAGATCAAGTCACGGGAACAGCTGGTGTTTATAGCGATAATAATGTATAATGTTTCAATTACTTGCTAACCCTAATCAGCTGACCTACTTGTAACATATGTAAGCTGCCATACAACAGTTTATTTTTTCGACCGTGAACTCACGTATGTTTACTTTATATTTTTAAAACAATTGTTTTCAATTCCACAAATTCGCTCGTGACACACTTAAGTGATATATGATTGATTCGTATTTATTGTTTATCTGTGGAACAGATGTTTTTTTGCGAATCATGTGTTACGTATGCTATACTATGTCTATGGTTCAATTGTCAAACAATTATTGTACACGGTACAGACAATGTTCCTTTGTTTTCTTTTTTTTTGTCTATATTAAAAAAAAAGACTAAGTCGTATTTGGCGGGAATTTATTTATTATTTTTTATTTCATTTTACTGAGTCGTAGCTATTACCTAATTCTTTTTTAAGTAAAACTCTTTAAGAAGAAATAAGAAACAATTACGGGATTTAACATTAGAGTGTTTACAAGAAAGAGTGTCAGTTTGTGAATTCCTCACTAGTATCTCCCTAGCCACTGTAAACTGAGGGCCTACCATGAAATGTTTTCCGAAATTTCGGAGCCAAACGAAACACAAATTTGATGTTAAAATTACATAAGACATGCCGTTTGGAAATATCTTTTTAGGATGTGTGACGAACGAAATGTTCAAGTCCATTTATTGGTCCGATTTTGGTATAAACAAAAACACGAAATTGAGTCCGAAATTTCATTTCATGGTAGACCCGCTGATAACACAGGCAGATTTTTTTAAAGGGTGAAATGAAATGGTAGCCTTGGATGCGCTATCGGTATATACTAGCGAATTAAAGCAGGTCAATTAGCCCATCTTGATGAATTTAAGAATTGATAATAGTTTACTAACACTCCCTTTCTGGGGGTTGTGGGGATTGTTAATAATGGGTTTTAATAGCCCCATTGCTAGCAATACACTCTGTCAGGTCGACCTCCACACGGTTCCCCTGTGGAAATCATCGTGTTCTATTCCAAGTGAATTCTTCGAGGAGCCAACTGATCTGCCTTTTCATTCTCACCTTTCATCCTTCACAAGTGTCCTGCCAGCGTATACCATTAGTGCAGATGGGGTTATCATTCCACCATCATCCATTTAAAAAAAAAAACACTTCCTTTCCCTGACGCAGTCAAAAAATGGGAGACATGTGTAATACACGTGTATTGTATAAGTAGGCATATATCATTGCTCTAGAATTTTGAGGTCAAATTTAGTATTTTGTATTCATCAAGGAAATTCCTCAAGGTTCCAAGTTACCTATTCCGTATAAAGTATTTACATACACACAATAACAGTAACTTTAGCCTCATATTTATTCAGGTAAAAATACATATAAATAAATGAATACATTACTGACCTCTGTATATTTATACGTCACCTAATATTTATAGATACACTAGTTTTTACCTGCGACTTTGTCTGCGTGTCTGAGATGTATAGATTGTCAGTGATAAAAAGCAGCTAAAGTCCTTTAGTGTCTCAAATGCGTGTATTATGCCAATCTTGAAACAAACAAACAGTCTCATTTTCATCATATAATACTACATGTATACCGCACCTACGTCTTTATCAGTTAGATTGTGGGAGAGTGGGGGGGGTCAGGTCGATCTCCACGTACTGTCCACTAGAAACCATAGTGCTGAATTCCTGGTATATTCATCACCTGGTATATTGTCACCTATTATCCCTCACTGGTGCCATTCCATTATCACCCGTTATATATATATATATATATATATATATATATATATATATATATATATATATATAAGAGTATATATATATATATATATAAACACATATTGTAAACATATGTAACATACAATAGTGACGATTGTATCTTTTGTCATGCGGTTTCTGGTGAACCTTGTGTTGAGTCATTCGATAGTTGATGTCGTCATCGATTAGCTGATATGTAATAAATAGATATAGTAATAATAACTTGTCGTGTTATGTTTACATTTTGTTAGATTTATGTATCGCAAGGTGATTTTTTTTAATAAATAAAAACGTGGATATTTATAACAGAAATTATATTATATTATTTACTATAATACTAGCGATCCGACCTGGCTTCGCTGGAAGAAACAGAATTTTCAAAAATCAAAACATACACGTAGCATTCATTGTAGCGGAACCAGTAATTTTGATTTAAAAGTCGAACTACTGTACCGATTTTGATAGTATTTTTATAATGCAATCTGTATATTATTTCAAATAACAAAAGCAAAAAAAAAGATAATGGCAACCGTCGCCTACAGATTAGAACATAGATATTAAAAATTATTTAGAAAAAAAATGTTTACGAATGATATTTTGAAGGGGTTTAATGCAAAAAAAGGTTTATTCTACTATGCTTAAATGTGTTGCGTTGAATTTAATTTAAATGGAAATAGTTATGTCATCTATCTCTATTGATATCTATGTATATTATGAGTCAAATAGATAAAACCAATAGACAGTATGGTATTTGCTTACTTCGTTCCCCTCGTTGATAGTGACACATCGTTCTATCGCTACGTCATCTAATCCTTTGAAAAAGATTTAATATCACTTGTTAATTGAAATGTTTTGTTTAATTCCGTTACCGTTAGTATGTGTGTGGCTGGCAACACTTGAAAATTGACCACCACTAGAACCAGAAGTTCTACAACATTCCATATCAGCCATCAACCTCTGACTGTCATTTTGTTCACGCACGTTTTGCAATAAGTGAGGGAGACTTTGTACAAAAGTCGTTTGCTTGGGTACCTCTGCCCTATTCGTGTTTCAACCGTAAAGCAGTTGTGTTTGCATGGCTGTTTCGGTTTGAAGGGTGGAATATGGCGTAAATTTATAGGGTACAGAGGAATAACACCTGAGTCCTCAGGAATGGCAACGCATGGGGGGTATCATGGGCGAAACAGTATATAACTGTTATGGCCATGGTACTGCTCATCTCTGTAGGCGACGGTTACCACTTTCCATCAGGTGGGCCGTCAGCTTGTGTGCCATTCTAAGTTGTATAAAAAAAAAAAACTCCGAACGGCTTCGAGGAGTGATCTAATTATTTGCCTAAAGAAGCCTCGTTTAGAGGTGAAGATGAACAAATGTGACGACTGATATGAAATAAACAAAGTCACTTCATATTTCACTTGAATTGTTCAATTGTCATTTATATATTTTTGTTTATGGTGCAATAAAGAGTTAAATAAATAATAACATTAAATAAGTAAGGATTTATGTAAACTTAATTAAAAGCATTTAGTTAAGTTTACATATACGTTTATTAATTAAATAGTATTTTTTTATGATTCTATCGCCTATTCGGAATGCAATTTTGAACGGTGATTGAATTTGAATTGAATGGTGGAGATGTGGTAAAGAAATATATATATATATATATATATATATATATATATATATATATATATATATACACAATTAGAGAATTATTATTATTATTTGACAGTCCACAAGAACAACAACACATGAGGTATCGTGGGTGTCACAGTATATACTGTGATGCCCTGCGATGCCTATGATGCTGTGCCTGTAACCCGTAATTTTAGTGTCATATCCCATTAGATAAATATATTATTGTATCACTCTTATTTCATTAACACTTCAAAATACTATTGCCAAACAATGGCACACGGCCAGCCAACGTGCGAACTTGTGGCATGCGAGCTACATACACCTGGGGACGTGTTAAATATAGACCGTGTATCATTTAAAATTAAAGAACACAAGCTTATATTGTTTACATTACGCTGTTTACATTAAAATCCCACTAGTGGGCATGGATATTACTCCATAATACTGTAGGATTCATCAACCGACTTCAAAAAGAAGGAGGCAATTTTTTTTTTATGTTTGTTACCTCATATCGCCGTCAGTTGTAAACCGATTTGGAAAATTCTTACTCTATCTGAAAGGATATACTTACAGATTGGTGGTATAGAAATTTTAACAAAATCGATGTTTAGTTTTTAAGTCAGAATAACTGGTTTTATCACATTTGAAGTTAGTTTTTTTTTTGTGGGAGACAATCTTCACTACATAGTATAAAACAAAGTCGCTGTCGCTGTCTGTCAGTCCCTATGTATGCTTAAATTTTTTAAACTACGCATCGGATTTTGAAGCGGTTTTTTTAATAGATAAAGTGATTCAAGAGGAAGGTTTATATGTATAATACATACATAATATTGTAGAGAAACAGTGACAAATTTAGAGGTTTCTAATGTAACGTGGTATAATGTGTACCCGCGCGAAGCCGGGGCGGGTCGCTAGTTAATTATAATTTAAAAATGGAACCAACGCAAGAGCATATCTTATTGATCGCAAAAAGAATCATAAAAATTGGTTCACAAATGACGAAGATATCATCTTTTTTTTGAGGTCGAGATACGAGTATAATAAAATAATTTAAACCTAGTTTTTACCCGCGACTTTGTCCGCATGACCGGGATAAATAATGCCTTATGTTACTCTCCATGTCATATACCAAGCATGTCATATAGAAAGCATATGCCAAATTACATAGTGTTTAGTTAAGCCGTTAAGAGGTAACAAAAATACAAACTCACTTTCACATTTATGATATTATTGTATTGGCAAGAATTAAAAGAGGTAATAAGTAAGTGGTACATAATCACTTAATCTATATATGACAACAATGAGATTGATAAATTACGTTGCGATAACACGAAACATGAAGCGGTTGCAATCAGATATATAATGTACTGCATGCACACGGAGAAGGAAACTCGAAATAAAACCCTGTTTCAAGCCGCATAACTTTGTATTACAATAATTAAGATAAGCTACTTTAAATAAGGTAATTTAGATAAATTTATTTAGAACAATGAAACTATAAATTTATCTAAATACATTTTATAATTAATAATTTTTACTCTGTAACATAATAACAACTTATATGCTTCCCGTATTCTAAATATAAATAAATAAAAGCTTCCCGTATTCTAAATATAAATAAATAAAAAAAATTTAAAGAAACATTTAAATAAATGTATTTAGAAAAATTAAAATATTAATTTATCCAAATACATTATTTAAATTAATAGTTTTTACTCTGCAACACAATAACAACAGCTTATATGTTTTATGGTTATATGCTTCTCGTATTTAGAATATATACGAGAAGCTATAAACTTAGATTAAATGGTTCAGATGAAGCAAAAAATAAAAAAAAAAGATTAATATTAAAAAAAAAAAACATTTATTTACACATTATTTTAAATTAATTACATAAATATGTAAAGTACTTTAATGAGAAGTGAATACAAAAATGACCTTATCGCTAAGCAATCTCTTACAGACAAACTTTCGAATAGAGAACATTTAGAAAAAGTACAAAGTGTAGATTACTAAAAATACTGCAGATTCGGTCCAGTCGGTCTCAGTTTAGCAACATATTTGATTTGTATAGATTTATTTATAATTATATGTATAAGATATAATGTAGGTGGGATTTATTATTTGTTTTGACAAGGGATCGTAAGAGGTATTCTTGTAAAAACATCTCCGAAATTTATGTGGATCCGTTGTCCCCATCCTGCGCATGACCATTTATATAAGGATATGTGATAAAAGAAATAAGATATATGATAGTATAAATTAAATGTATATATTTTTATTCAATAAAACCAAAATGTGAGGTAAAAATTTATTACTTACTAGTAAATGTATTTTTTCTTTAACGAAATAACGTTTAAGGTTAAAATATTACTCGAGTGTACGCCTTTTTGGGTTAATAGTCCGAGTTTTGATCTTGCTTTTAATAATGAAATAATGATCTTACTCTTGATCTTCATAATGTAAATGTTACAATACATTATTAAGAGTGAACTCTTAACTGAAAATATTATTTTTCAATAATGGCAAGTTAAAATAATATTTGTTCATTACTATGGTAATTTTTTGCCCTTTCTCTCGTGTTTTCGAATCTGTCGTGGTACAACATCCAAAAATTTCTCGTTCCCGTTTAACTTTAAAGTTTATCTACAATATATTTAGACTTAGATTCTAGAAAAAGTAAGAGAGATTCTCAATTCGGTTATGTATTTATTTTTTATTATATATTTTTTACTTCATAACTACGTCAGTACTAAACCGATTTGGAAAATTATTTTCTTATCTGTAAGGATATATTTTCAGATTGGTCCCATAGAAATTTAATTGAACTCGGTACAGTAGTTTAGTTTTTTTAAATACAGTAGTTTAGATTTCTATGGAAAACAGTCTTATTAAGTTATTGTTAACCAAAACATGTATTTCTCAATCGTTATCTACCGCTTAACCATTACCATTACTGATATATTACAGTTATATAATATAAAATATCTCTTAGATCTTTTAATGTATTTTAAAAGACACTTATCTATATATTTTATAATAGATAAACAAACATAATATCGGCACACCTATATTCATGGCGACATGCATAATGCATTTACAATAATTTATCTTTTGTCTGCCAGATAAGGTCTGATGTGATGATATTATTATCATTTGTCATTTATCTTGTTTTCGGTTCTATTAAAACAGTGAGCTGACAGTTATTTTTTTATTTATTTACCGATAATACGTGTCCTTGACAAGTACTACAATTTGTCGTCAATGCATTCACTATAACAGGCAGAGAACACTAGTCAAAAAAGTAAAAAAAAAAAAAAACATTTCAAAAAAAGAACTCAATCGCAACAAAATTTCTTCTTTTAATTTCAATAGATTTAAAAAAGATGGACGTTCTAAATTCGATTGTGTTTTTATTTGTTTGTTACCTTATAACTTCGTCAGTTTTTTATTATGATGGAGGAAAATGGTACGGTAACCCCGCCTGCGCTAACGGGATACGCTGGCGAAGCACCAGTGAAGGGTGATAGATGAGAATGACAACAGGCCAGTTAGCCCATCATGATGAATTCGTCAGGAATTAACCATGATAGTTTCCAGGGGGAACCGCGAGGAGGTCGACCTGGTTGGGTATATTGCTAGTAATGGGATTCTCAGTCTCCATTACTAACAATCCCTTTCCCCCTAACTTCGTCAGTTGTAAACCAATTTGGAAAATTGTTTTTTATCTGAAATAGTATACATTTACATTGGTTCTATAAAATGTTTATCAAAAATGGTTTTAGTAGTTTATTTTTGAAACCAAAATAATGGATTTGTCATAATTAAAGTCGGTTTTTTTAGAACACAATCTTCTTTTTAAGTCGGTTGATGAATAAAAAATTTTGTCGTTACATAGAGGTAACAAACCGTGTGGTCCCGGCATTGTGTAGGCCACTACTTCCTTTCCCGTGGGTGTCGTAAGAGGCGACTAAGAGAAAGCGAGGGATAGGCAGCAGCGTCCCTTTTAAAATATCACCAAAAACCAAATTGAGGTTGCTAACCCGCCTGCCAAGCGTGCCAACTACTGGCACTCCCGTCCCCACTCCCCAATTATGTGGGAGGCCTATATTCAGCAGTGGACAGTTAATGGCTGATACAACAACAATAATTACAATATTTTGTCATATTACAAAATTTTTGGCGATTTCGTGATATCCCTAGGTCTGCCATAGAAGCCTTAATTTTTTTTTCTTTGTTGCAATCGACTAGAGCTTTCCGATTTCCCAATAATCTCATTTGTCTGCGACATATACAAATATCGGTAAGCGAACAAAAGGTGACAATACGCAACCTTGAACGTATCATAGGCCAACGCCCTGACGTCACCGTTGACCTTATACCGTATTATAATTCCATGCAATAGTGACAAAACTATATCGATGCTTGTAGCGCAAAATGTAGTAAGACACATTTAGTGAGTGTTACAGGAGAGCGAAACAAGTAGATTTTGTTGTATAGAAAATAAAAAAAAAAGACTTCAATCGTATCAAAAATTTTTGCTTCGATTAAAAAAAAAACATTTGAGACTTTGTACAAAAGTCGTTTGTTTGGATACCTCTATTCCATTCGTGTTTCAACCGTAAAGCAGTTGTGTTTCGGTTTGAAAGGTGGGTTATGGCAGCGAATTTACAGGGCACAGAGGAATAACATCTGAGTCCTCAGGAATAGCAACGCATGGGGGGTATCATGGGCGTAACAGTATACTCTGTTATATCCATGGTACTGCTCATGTCTATAGGCGTCGGTTACCACTTTCTATCAGGTGGGCCGTCAGCTTGTTTGCCATTATAAGTTGTATAAAAAAAACATTATACAGCTGAACATAATACCTCCTCCTATTTTGGAGTCAGTTAACAATTAAAGTACTGAGCCGATTTTGATATTTTTTTATGGAACCAATTTGAAAGTTTATCCTTTCAAATAAAGAAGGGAAATTTTCAAATTGGTTTTTAAATAACGTAGTTATGAGGTAACAAATTTAATATAGGATTTTTGTTAATTTGGTATATGGGTAGATCCACTGTACAGTTTATACACTGATAGACCCAGGCGAAGCCGGGAAACAACTAGTAAATCAATATTGGCACTTATAAAATCTTGCCTTTTCATCCAATATTAGCCATTTTGTCACTGCGCATACGCATACTTCAAGAGTGACGTACCACGTGATGTGATCGCCTTTCACTGTCATTCTGAAGCAGTGCCAACGGTTAGGTCATACAAGACATCATACTTAGTTTCATACAATTTTTGTATTATTTCATCATCGTACTGAGTATTGTACTATTATTTTTATTATTTAGTCGTGAATCTTTTTCATGTTGATTACATTGTTTTTTTTTTTATGGAAACTGTTAAGATATTGCTTTTAATATATAGAGCGTATTTGTTTATTTCTAACCGACTTAAAAAGAAGAAGGCTCTTAATTCTGTAGTATTTTTTTTTATGTTTGTTACCTTAAAATCCTGTCAGTTATAAACCGATATGATATAACATTTTTGTTTTTGTAATGTGGTCAATAAATAAATAACAAGAAAATAAATAAATAAATATGGAAAATTCTTATTTCATGTGAAATGATATACTTTCAAATATCAGAGATAAGCTCATCTATTTATCGTTATGTCTGTGTATAATAAAAAATAAAAAAAAATATTTTAACAAAATTGGTTTAGTAGTACCATTTTGATGTCAAAATAACTACATTTGACATAGTTAAAGTTTTTTTTAAATAAAATACAATTTTAAATTATAATTGAGCTATTTGGAAAAAAAATAAAAATGTGTGACATCACGCCATTTTTTATAAGTAACTCGTTATAAATGAAGTCATGACAAAGTTATTGGTGACAATAATAAATTACATTTGTGACAAACAGTAGTACGTGGGGTGATTCATTGTATGATTCACCATTTAGCAGTTTTATGATCATCATATAAAAAGGTGCTACCTTATTATTTATTTATTTATTTCAAGTAAACAGTTACATAGACAATACATATTCTTAGTGTCGCGAAACTGCATTGCAGTTTGTCTGCAGCTTTGCGCTCTTGTACATACAGCTTTTAAACAATTATAAACTTATATTCCAATTCTATATACTAAACTTATATCTTTATACATACATATACACAGATATACATATACACACATATATACATATATACACATACAGACACACATGCATATACTAATACTAAGTGGATGTTACTGGTATGAATATATACGCATACCAGTAACATATACAACTTGAATATTTATTTACTAGCGGCCCGTCCCGACTTCGCACGGATGGACAATTTTTACAACATTTTATCAAGTGGTTATTGTGACATAACGATAATAGTTAGACATATAGTATTACGAAGTGATAGAACTTTTGTTCTATCACCAATAGTTTCCGCAGCGCACGCGACGAAAGATATTTTATAGCATTTTTTTACACCTTGAGTTACGTTACTAAAGTTTTAGTAAGGACCCCTAATCTTTTCTAGCAATAAATATAGCCTATGTTACTCAGGGTGAATGTAGCTTTCTAATGGTGAAGGAATTTTTGAAATCGGCAACGTAGTTTTTAAGTTTATTCATTACAAACATACATACACACAAAAATACAAATCTTTCCTCTTTATAATATTAGTGTAGATCTCTACATACTATGGTACAATCATCATCATCGTTACATCATCAGCCGTTAACTGTTTACAATCGCAGTTTCGCTTTGGGTGATGTTTTAAGAAGGACGCTGCTGTCCATCCCTCGACCATAACACATGTTGTCTTAATACTTTTTCCTTTAGAACTTGTTAATCCTTCTTTGCATAATGGTCGAAATTTCCATCATAACATTGAATGCCCAAAAATTATATAAAAGAACAAGTTCACTTTAAGTTGATTGTGTCTGGATACCTTTTTATTGTTCATTGCAGAAAAAAAACATAGCTGTCAAATTTATTTTTTTAACCATTTTTTCTTTAATTTCAAACATGAATTATATCACCTTGATTTATTTCACCAATAAAAAAAAATCATGCAAAGAAGGATAAATTTTATTTACAATCGCTTGGAGCCACCGTTTACTAAAGCAATGTAAACTACCCAACAAATATCTCGGTTACTATGTACATAGACTATATATGAATAGATATAGACAAATAATTGCACAAAGTTTTATAGGAGCTCAAACAAACTACAACGCAAACTTTTTTAAACAAACATTGGGTTAAGACAAATCTTTACTTAATGTATCGTCCATTGTTAATGGCGCCATTAAGAAAATTGCTTTTACTCGACTTTGAAAGGAAGAATCATATTTTAGGGTTCCGTAACAAAAAGGTATAAAAGAACCTTTATGATGTGACTTTGTTCGTCCGTCTGTTACATCTCAGACAAGGAATTACCCAGCATGGTTTTTTTTTTTGATGGGTGAAAATGGTATGGTAATCCCGCCTGCGCTAACGGGATACGCTGGCGGAGCACCAGTGAAGGGTGATAGATGAGAATGAAAACAGGCCAGTTAGCCCATCATAATGAATTCATCAGGAATTAATCATGATAGTTTCCAGGGGGAACCGCGAGGAGGTCGACCTGGTTGCGTATATTGCTATCAATGGGATTCTCAGTTTACATTACTAACAATCCATAACCGTCACCCAGCGTGGTTGGACTTAGAGTCACTTCAGAGGAGATAAAAAAATACTATGAAATGTTTTAACATTAGTCATTAGTCATTTATTCAAAAAACAATGTACATTGTGTCTGAAATAAGGGATAAACATACAAAAATCATTACACTAACCTGAATATTACAACCATCCAAACTATAATAATAACAATAAATTATAATAAATAAATTCTGCAATAAACAGTGTCAATTTCATAGTAATATTATATACATATGTCAAATTCATTTTTAATTATTTATATTAAACATCCGTACAGTAGTCATGTACGGAGTAGTAACATTTCTCCAATAAATGGGATCGTAATCTAATCTTAAAAGAATTGAGGCTTCGTATAATTTTTAACTGGATAGGTAATTTATTAAATAACACTATATATAGACAATAATAACAAAGCCAATATACTAATTAATACATTTTTTTTTCTTTAAGTCTGTACGATTGTTTCGGTATCACGCAAAACTATCAAATTGGATACGGCTTGCATAGTTAGTTATTCCTAAAGGTCTAATTTCAAATCTGACGTGTGTTTCATTTTGATACGCCATTTAGGAGTTTTAGATTTAAATTTAAAAATTACACTACTAAACTGTATGAAGTATGTGAATGGAATATACTATTCAATTGACGATTTCCTTGGAGGTAAATGCAATAGATTTTCTTACTGTAAATATGACATTATTGGATATATTTGTTTCTTCGGAAGTCTTTTTTAGTTTTTTTTTTTGTCACAACGACTCCTCTCACGATTCTAACTTTAGCCTATAACTATTAATATTTTCATTTCTTTTCTTTTATTTGTTTATTTATGATACACATAACAATGGATATTAAAACAAGATAAATCCTCTATATATATATATACATATATACAACTAACATATATATATATATATAACACTTATACACATATATATATATATATATATATATATATATATATATATATATATATATATATATATATATATATATATATATATATATATATATATATATATGTGTGTGTGTGTATAAGTTTGTGATGTCACAGATATTTATATTATTTTACAGATCTATTTTTTTAACGCGCCACCTACCTATTTATTCTTTCTTCTACCCAAAGCTTGTCTGGAAGAGATTGCTTAGCAATAAGACCGCCTTTTGTACTACACTATACTTATAGAAAATTGTTCAACAAATCCTGTAATATTGGTGCGATAAAATGTTAAATAAATAAATACATGTCCAATTTTGGAGGTTATTTAACTATACCTCTATGACTAATCTTGATACTAGATACCTAAAAAATGCAGGTATTCGCATGACCTCAATGAATATACAGACAAATAAAATGACTGGATTATAATTAAGCATGGATATATCACGTTTACCGACTAGTGGTGACATCATTAACATTTCCGTATTGAAAAATCATATTTTTGTATGAAGGACAAATTCTTAATGAAAATGATAGTATGTAATTAATAATACATAATTAATTTATCACTGACTTGGTTTACGTGGATGTTGTTTCAAACGAGTCATGTTCACTCCGAAGTAAATAAGATAACACTGGTTGTACAAGATTTTATTAAAAAAAAAAAAAAAAAAAAAAAAAAACAGTAAATTTAAACACACTTGCAAGTAAATAAAATTTTACCCAAGTTGTAAATAATTGTATTAAAAATATTACTTACTTCAAAAATAACAAAATTAGTTCGGTTTTACACGACAGTTAATTCTCGCAAAAAATTAGTAATTACTATATTTAAAGACTAGCGGCCCGTCGCGGCGTCGCACGGGTGGACATTTTTAACATTTCCCTTCACTGCTCTGCTCCTATTGATCGTAGCGTGATGAAAAGTATACTATAACCTGCCCAGGAGTATGAAGAATAATTGTACCAAGTTTCATTAAAATCCATTGAGTAGTTTTTGTTTCTATAACGAACATACTGATTGCATTTTTGGCATCACTATCGATCACTAATCACCCCCTGATAGTTATTTTGAAAATATATTTCATGTACAGAATTGACCTCTCTACAGATTTATTATAAGTATAGATTGTGTCCCACAAGAAAACGAATTTAATTGTGATAAAACCAGTTATTTTGATTAAAGATTAAACATTTGAACCGATTTTGATAAACTTTCTATGGGACCATGCTGTAAGTATATCCTTTCCAATAAAAAAAAATACAAATATGTTCAAAACTTACGGAGTTATGAGGTAACAAACTTAAAAAAGTACAAACGACTTGAGAACCTGCTTCTTTTTTAAGTCGGTTCAAAATTATTATGACGTCGTGATAGGTAGACTAGAAGGTGGACAGATAGACGGTGGGACGAATTCACAGACTTTTTGACGTGGAACCTCTACAATGTACAGACAAAAATAATTTCATTTCATTAATTTATTTTAATTTAAATTATATTTATATATATTATACGTTCGTATAAATTATATTTATAGTTCGTATAAATATAATTTATACGAACCCATCACTGTTTGGATGGTTTAATTAAAAATTAATCAACAAATCTTCAAACTAATCGCGCAACTTACAAGAAAATATAGACGAATTGAGATAAAATATGAAATATGTATTTTACTTTATCTTATCAGAAACTCGAACTATTATAAAATTATATAACAATGCATTTTTTGTCATTGAAATCATGTAGGTATATGTTATCTATTCTTTATTTATACTATTTTTTTAGTGTGTACGAATCAATTTGATAATTCATTTTCCTTTTTAATTCAATAAAGAACTGAGGGCCTACCATGAAATGTTTTCCGAAATTTCGGAGCTAAACGAAACACAAATTTGATGTTAAAATTACAAAATACATGCCATTTGGAAATATCAAAAATGTTAAAATATTGTTCTTTTGGACTTTTATGATAGGATGTACGACGAACGGAATTTTGAACTCCATTTATTGGTCCGATTGTGGTATAAACAAAAACACGAATTTGAGTCCGAAATTTCGGAATCGAATTTCATTCCATGGTAGACCCACTGTTCCTGTGTAGGTCACATATTAACTTTGTCACCACTGAGACTCATTTTATATTCCAAATTCAAATATTTTAAATTGAGTATCTAGTCTTACTTGTCGTTTGCTCCTGGTATAAAAGAAGCCACTCCTTCCTTTCCCTTGAGTATTGTAAGCAGGGATAAGCGTAGCAGGCAGTAGCGTCCCTTTTAAAACATCTCTAAAAGCCTAACTCCGGTTGCCAATCCGCCTGCCAAGTGTAGCAACTACCGGCAAAACTCCCCTTATGGAGAAGACTTATGTTCAACAGTGGACAGTTAACGGGCTGTAATAATAATAGTAATGATAATCTAATCTTACTATTAGCAACTTCCCCCCCCCCCTCCCCACCTAGTAGAGGGAGGCTTATCTTTAGCAGTGGATAGTTTATTTTGGGATACTTATATAATGGGATACTTCGTATTCGGATGTACGTATTTAGAATTGATTATGCTTGGGTTTACAGTTATTTTTTGGAGTAATGGACAGATAATGGCTGATACAATAATGATGATCTAGTCTTAGCCCGCGATAGATAGGGCTGCGCTTGTAGTTCCTCTGAGGGATTGAATCCGAAACGAAGTATTTCGGGAGAGGATCAAAATTGGCAAATAAACTGAGCGAACTAGCAAGCTGAAGCGGCATGGAACTGATCATATCCGTCATAGACCCGACAATCGTTAGAGCATATGTAATCTGGAGTGAAGACCGCGTATCGGCAGGCGTGGTGCAGGACGTCCAGTGACTTTTTTGTGGATGATAATGGGATGATAATCCCGCCTGCGCTATCGTTATACGCTGACGAGGCGCCAAAGAGAGGTGATAGATGAAAATGAAAAAGCAGGTTAGTTAGCCCGTCGTGATGAATACACCTGGAATTCAGCAAGATGGTTACCAGGAGAGACCATGTAGAGGTTGACCTGACAGGATATATTGCTAGCAATTGATTGGCAATTCGCGTTACTGTCCCTTGCCACCCCTACGCATAGTGGCTGGTAATGAAACGAAGAGCTGAAGATTGTGTTCCTTGGTAGAAGCCTATATCCAGCAGTGGACTGCAGTAGGCTAATTATGACGATGACGATCTCGTCCTCCAATTGATGCGTTTTATTCGTTTTGAAATAAGATTTTTTTTATTTTTTTTTTTTTATACAACTTAGAATGACAATTGATTGCTGGCCAATAATATTTTTGTCACGATCGAAGCAACTGGGTTTATTTGTGAAAAAAAATGTACGATTTAGAGACAATAACGGATTTCGTAAAATACTCAGACGGCGAAGAGCTTGCTTCGTGACGATAAACGTAGAAACGTCATACAACTCATAAATAACCGACCGTCTAGTCCCACGTGCTAACTTCAATGACCATAACAAGATATGACAACATGTGTTATGTAAATAATCGTATCTATCGATGATATAATGAATTTGTACGCCGATTAGCGTGATTTAAATGTTGAGTAAGTTTCGTACCATATCGAATAGTTTAATGGTTAATCGCTTATTTTGTTGTTAACCGAAATACCGTCGGTTTAAACTATTTTTTTTTAAAATAAATAATAAAATTTTGATTTTGTGGGATCTTTCCCAGAATAGTCTATAGAATTATATATAATAACGTAATTACTATTTGAAAATATTGTAATATATATATATATATATATATATATATATATATATATATATATATATATATATATATTATTGCCGACGGGGTTTCGTTAAGAGGTAACTATGCTACATTAACGCTGCATTCTACATAACACATTCCATTGGAAACCAGAGAGTTAAGCTCTCCGATTATTCCATAACGGTCACGAGCATATTGTTTAGTCTGTGAAACCTATAAACGTGATTCTAGGAATGCTTTAAAACGCCGGTCCACAAACAAATAGATTTAGCCTTTTTTTTAAAAACAACAGTGATTTCAATTATAACAAAATCGATACTACTTACAATTAGTAATCTCACTGTTCTTTTTTTAAAATAAACAAATGGCGTCCATGAGTGATGAAACGATCATATTTAGATGAATCCAATATCTCTGGATTTATTACATAAAAAATATTTAAATTAAGAATTGAAAAAAGTCTAAAGTATAACCAAGCAAACAAACATAAGATTTTATCAACAAAAATGAAATAAGGAACAGCGCTTCTAAATCTAATAAAATTAATATCGTACCAACAAGTGGATAAATACTAATCTTTGAGAAAAAAAAATAAAAAATAAAGGCGAATTAAAAATTCCTTCTTTTTAAAAGTCGCTCAATAAGGACATCCACTCACACATTCACTCAATGTTAGACACATTTAAATGTTGTAAAGTTAGTCATCAAAATATAATAAATGACCGATAACTTGTTTTATTAAACACCTGGCTGTTAACGATTATTATTTATGCATAAAAATATCAAAATTCTATATTTCTAATAAACAGGTATATAACTATTTCAGTTTTAGCCTTTTTTTTTCTACTTTGTTTTTTTTTTTCATCTAATATTTCCCGCCTTTTTTGTCCGCTCAGCTAAATATGGCGGGAAATATTTTCTCGTTCGGCCGATCGTTATTTATTTTTATTTATTTAAAGCAAATGGACAGCTGTAACAACATATATAACATATACACGATTAAATAATAATTTATCTGCCAATTATTATTTAATTGTATAATTGCCAGATATAAAAAAAAGATATAAATTATTCTTATTAAATTACTCGTTAAAACAAATGGACCAACAAATATTTTCTTGTTTTATTATTAGTAGATGGAAATATATTAAAAGGAATTATTTTTAACTATAATATCACGCTCATCATCAGATCTTTACGGGGTTAATAGATCTCACATCTTGTAACGTCCATTTTTCCACTCATGCATACACACCGGTTTCGAGGACTCTTGACTTTGCCATCAGATAGCACATTATCCATCTCATCACTCATATGTAGGTGTAGTATGTAAGCGAGTTTTGATAGACTATTTTTATCTATGGCATAATGACGACGCTAGCAACAATTAATTTAATCTGTGGCGGTAGGAACAAACGGTGAAGTGTTTCGCGGTAGCTGCAAGTGGTTTGTCGTTATTGACCTTTAGTTTAAGAGAAAAGAAACATACAGATAAATATATCGACCGTCCCTACTGCGTGTAGTAATTTAAATAGAAAATATACGCAATATTGGCTGAGTGTAATTTATGTATTATTTCTCTAAATTATATCTATTAATCTATCTATTAATATTGAGAATAGGTAGAACAAAAAATGCCTTGTAATTTTATTGTATTATTAAAAAGTGAGATTATTGAAAATAATACATTCTATACTGGTAAACGCATCATTTGAAAACGATAAGCAATTTGTTTTTTAATAATCGTACAGTGAATTTTACAGAGTATTTCTGTCGTAACACTATGTGAAAAATGTGATGTGAAAAATATACATAAATACATACATACATATCTGTCACGCTTGTCTCCCATTAGGGTAGGCAGAAACAATGGAACGCCAAATGCTTCGATTCAAACAAACCTCTTTTGCTTCTTCCAAATTCATCAATCTTTTCATACACGCTCGCCGGTTATGGGTACTTTTAATTTGGCCCTTCTTCAGCACGTCGCCTATTTGGTCGACATATGTCCATCTAGGGTGGCCCCTACCGACATCGCCATTCAAAAACATTATACACATAATTATAAGATCTGTTCATAAAATTATAGCAAATAATGTTATAAAAGAAAAAAAGTAAACGGAAAATAATTGTGAATAAGGGTAAACGTAATACAACTTCAAGAAAGGATTGTAATGGGCAAAGTCTTGCAGAGCCCAAATAAACAATGCTAGGATAGAGCGCGAAGGGTGTAAAATTTTTAAACAAAGTTGTATTAACTGAACAGCAGCGTTTTCGTTCGAAATATGTGTCCGTATGTTTTCTTACAGTTGCCATGTGATTGATTCAATGTCACATCACAACAATATGAATGGAACCAATACCAGATATGCAATTACATTGAATGATTCCAAATGATGTCATTTTATTGGTATTTGACTATTGATATAGTCGACCAGTTATTTTGATTTAGACATTATTGACGGACAATAAAATGTATGCATGTATGTACACAATATGTTTTTTATGATTCCGTAATTGGTTTGTTGTGATTTGTGTCAAAATTAATCATTCACATCGGTTATATGAATTTGACAGCTGGACGCGCCGTATCAGTATGGGAGGATTGAGATTTTTTGCCTCTATTAAGAGTAATTTTTTTTTTTGAGAAAAATGTTTAGTTTTACGGGTAGATTTTTTTTTATATAACTTAGAATGACAAAAACAAGCTGAAATGAAATGAAATGAAATGAATTTATTTTGCTAGAATGCAGGTAATTTTAAATGATAGAGGTTTATATTTCCCGTGTACATTCTGCCTCTATGTCGGCGTGCAAATTTTTAACAATATAATAAATTTATATATATATATATATATATATATATATATATATATTGTTAGAGTATATAACCTCAATGGTATGGTAATATTAATTCTTTTTATATTTGACAGTCTACTAATATAAACTTGAAGACCAATGTCTTTTCGTGTTGCAGATTATTTTAATTTAGCTTTATCCAACATGGTAGCAGAGCGTAAAGTGAATATATTTTAATTTAAAATCACTGTATTTGCTTGCGGTGACGATTTACGGAGTAAAGTAAATTTTCAATAGCGATCTGAGGAAAAATGGCGACTACGAATTCGGCTATTGTTCCGGCTATAGAAAGATTAAATGGGCTAATCAATTACACTCAATGGAAGTTCAACATGCGTATGGTCCTAATGCATGAAGATTTGTGGGACTGCATAGAACGGACAGATGCTGGAAAACCTCGTTGCGATGACAGGAAAAAACAACAGAAGGCGCTAGCGAGAATTTGTTTGAGCTTGAGTCCAATGGCTGTTGTACATGTTCAGAATGCCCTGACTGCATATGAAGCTTGGGAGAACTTGGAAAAAGCGTACGAGGATAAAGGTCTTACAAGAAGACTGGGTTTGTTACGTACACTTTTTAGTCTAAAGTTAGAACAATTTGCAGACATGGAGACGTATCTATCACAAATATGTAGTATTGCTCAACAACTGGTCGACATTGGCACTCCGTTAGATGATGAATTTTTGGCTGTAATAATGCTAAGTGGATTATCACAATGCTATGATCCACTAATCATGGCACTGGAAAATTCTAATCTGAAATTATCTAGCGAATTTGTAAAAATGAAACTATTACAAGAGGATTTGCGACGGCGTAATGGCGGTTCGGAACCGGCTGAGACAGTGTTAACGGTGAAACGTCAACAGAAACCGATAAGGTGTTTTCGCTGTAAGAAACCTGGACATTATGCAAATGATTGTCCTAGTAGGTTTACTAAGAAAACCGAAACATCCAGCGGTTCATCGGTAAAGGCTACGATGGTATCTGCTTTATCGACGACTGTACGGCAAGATGCGTTCTACATTGATTCAGGCGCGAGTTGTCACATGTGTAATAGTGTCGATATTTTATCTGATTTTGTACCGGATGAAAGTGTAGAAGTTACTGTAGCAAACGGTGAAATACTTCGTAGTGCGGGTCGTGGTAGTACAAACTTTTTAGTCAAAGCGGGATTAAAACATATAAATGATGTATTATTTGTACCGAATTTGTCATGTAATTTGTTGTCAGTCAACGCATTGACAAATGATGGGTATAAAATTTTATTTTCGTGTGATTTTTGTCAAATTCTGCTAGGTGACAATATTATAGCGACTGCACGAAGGGAGAATGGTTTGTATAAATTACAAATGTGTGAAGTTTCACGTAATGTTCAGCATAGAGTAACTGATGCAAAATTTGTACATTTCGATCTTTCTCTAGCTCAAGAGAAGAATGCGGTGATATTGTCATTGCCGTCAACAACGTCAGATATGTCAGCGTTTCCTGTGTCGACTGGTAGGCGTGTTGATCAAAACACGTGGCATCGTAGACTTGGACACCTGAATGCTAAAAGTATGGGATTACTGAAGCGTGGAATGGCAGATGGAATTTCGTATGGTAATGAGTATGAACCGTGTGTTACCTGTATAGAGGGTAAGTTACCAAAATTACCTTTTCCGAAAAAATCATTTAATAGAGCATCTGACGTATTAGGGTTGATACACACTGATTTGTGTGGACCCATGCCTAAAAGTTTAATAAACGGGGCTAGATATTTATTGACTTTTATTGATGATTTTTCGCGGAAGACGTTTGGTTATTTCATCCAAACCAAGGATCAAGTTTTAGATTGTTTTAAAGAATTTAAAGCACTTGCTGAAAATGAAATGGATAAAAATATTAAGGTTTTGAGAAGTGACAACGGGGGTGAGTATGTAAATAATTCATTTAAAGATTTTATGAAGACCCATGGTATACGCCATGAAACTACAACTCTGCATTGTCCGCAGCAAAACGGCGTAGCCGAGAGGGCTAATCGGACTATTATTGAGTCAGTTAGGTGTATGTTGCGTGAAGCAGGTCTGGGTGATGAATTTTGGTGTGAAGCCGCCAGGACGGCTATTTACTTAAAGAATAGGTCACCTACAAAAGCTGTACGAGGTGTTACACCGCAAGAAAAGTGGAGTGGTCAGAAGGTAGATATTCAACATCTTAGAGTTTTTGGATGTTTAGTGTATGCAGTTGTAAATAAACGGAAAAAATTAGACTCTAAAACGAAGATGTTTGTGTTTATAGGTTATTGCGAAGCGAGTAAGGGATATCGTTTAATAGATCCAGCATATCCTACTAAGGTGATCGTTGCAAGAGATGTTGCATTCCTAGAAAATAAATTTATCAAGGATGCACAAGGAAATCCTACAACACGAGATAAGTTACCTTTGGAGATCATGTGGATTGACAATGCCACTTTTACAGATTTAACTGCATCCAGGCCAGAGCAAGAAACTCCAGACGTTACTGGTTGTCAATTAGACCAAATCTTAGATAACTTAGAAGAGAATCAATCGTCCAATTTTGACTTGAATACGTCAGATTCAACGTATGTTCCAAGTCCATCGTCATTTGATACGGATGATTCGCGAAACTTTAGTGAGTTTGAAGATGCTATTCACTCAGCGTTTTTTATAGGTAAGAAGTTCGATGACGATGAACCAATGGATGTGAGTGAAGCATTGAGTAGTGCTGAGGCTCAACAATGGAAAACAGCAATGAATGATGAATATCAATCATTTTTAGATAATAACTGTTGGACACTTGAAGATTTACCAAAGGATAAGAAACCTGTTAAGTGTAAATGGATTTTTAAGAAAAAGAGAGGCCTGAATGGAGAGATTTTACAATATAAGGCACGTCTTGTAGCGAAGGGATATACACAGAAATATGGTGTAGACTATTTCGAAACCTATTCGCCAGTTGTAAGATACTCTACATTGAGAATGCTATTAGCTCTAGCTGCTGAATTTAACATGGATGTTGACCATATGGATGTCAAAACGGCGTTTTTAAACGGTGATTTGAAGGAGATAGTATATATGGACATTCCAGAAGGTTTTGAGCTTGAAAATAGCCATAATAAAGCCTATCGTTTACACAAAGCTGTATATGGTTTAAAACAAGCGCCAAAATCTTGGAATGAGAAAATTAATTTGGTTCTTGTAAATAAATTAAAATTTAAAAAATTATTATCGGAGCCATGTGTGTATTTGAGAAGGGGAAAAGATAGCTTAGTTATTATAGCTTTATATGTTGATGACATTTTTCTTTTCAGTAACTGTGATAAAACTAAGATGGTGGTAAAAGATCTGATAATGAAACAGTTTGTCATGAAGGACCTTGGGCCTGTTGAGCGTGTTTTAGGAATGCAAATCTGTAAGAAAGGAGATACATTTATTCTGAATCAATCTAGTTATATTCAACGAATTCTGAAGAAATTTAATATGACAGAATGCAAGCCTGCTCGGACGCCTATGGAAGTTGGTATAAAACTTGAAAAATATTCTGAAGTGAATAAAAATTTGGACTACAGGAGTTTAATTGGATGCCTGATGTATGTAGCAGTGTGTTCTCGTCCAGACATAGCGCATGCAGTGGGTGTATTAAGTCAATTTAATAATTGTTATTCAGAAGTTCACTGGAAGGCGGCGAAAAGAGTTTTACGTTATTTAAAAGGGACCATTGATTATTGTCTTAACTATAAACAGTCAGGATTAAATGTTACTGGTTACACGGATGCAGATTGGGCTGGTGACGGAGTTGATCGGAAGTCATACACTGGGTATGTTTTCAAAATTGGTAATTCGATAACATCGTGGGAGAGTAGAAAACAACGCACTGTAGCTTTATCGAGCACCGAAGCAGAATATATGGCACTTTCTGATGCTTGTAAAGAAGCTGTATTTATTAAATCTTTTTTGAATGAGGGCTTAGTTAGTACACCAGTTGAGATTGTTGTATTTAATGATAATCAGTCAGCGCAGAAATTGTCTGAGAATGCAATGTTTCATGCGAGAACTAAACACATTGACGTGAGGCATCATTTTATTAGAGAATTGGTTGAAGCTGGTGTGCTGAGCATTAAGTACCTGTCAACTGATCAGATGGTTGCTGATGTCTTAACAAAGCCTCTCTCTGTTGAAAAGCATCAAAAATTTGTTTCGGAATTAGGCTTAAATGTTGTAGACAAATGCGTTGGTTGACAACTGTATTATACAGTGTTATAGTTTTATGTGTTTGTTGACTATTATTACCATTGCGATTAAGGCGGCGTGTTAGAGTATATAACCTCAATGGTATGGTAATATTAATTCTTTTTATATTTGACAGTCTACTAATATAAACTTGAAGACCAATGTCTTTTCGTGTTGCAGATTATTTTAATTTAGCTTTATTGTTTGAAGATTGTGAAGTGCATTTGTTTTTTTAGCGAAATATTCATTAATGGTATAAAACCCGTTACATAACAGCCAATTTTTAAGTTTACGTTTAAACACTGTACTGAAGGTCCACCTGATGGAAAATGGTAACTGTCCACTGCTGAACATAGGTCCACTCCATTAGAGGTGTTTTGCCAGTGGTTGCCACGCTTGGCAGGCGGGTTGGCAAGGCTTAGTGTCTTAAGAGGGACACCCACGGTAAAGGAAGGGTTGGCTTATTCTAAGTTGCGATCACACGACAAAGAATGGATAATAGGCGGGCATGAAAACAGGTCAGTTAGCCCATCGTGACTAATTCAATAATAAATAACCACAATGGATTCTTGACAACCGCGTGGTGGTCGATCTGACTGGAGATTAACCTACCAGGTTGCTACCAGGGGCTGCTAGACCTTAGACCTATCTAGACCAGAGGAAGATTTTGTATTAAAGTCGTTTGCTTGGGTACCTCTGTCCTATTCGTATTTCAACCGTAAAGCAGTTGTGTTTGCATGACTGTGTTTCGGTTTTAAGGGTGGGTTTATGGCAGTGAATTTACAGGGTACAGAGGAATAACATCTGAGTCCTCAGGAATGGCAATGCATGGGGGGTATCATGGGCGAAACAGTATACTCTGTTATTGCCATGGTACTGCTCATGTCTATAGGCGACGGTTACCACTTTCCATCAGGTGGGCCGACAGCTCGTTTGCCATTCTAAGTTGTATAAAAAAAAATACAATATTAATACTAACGGTTTCAGTTTCATTCTGTGTTTAGTCAAACTAGATTTTTATCTAAAAATACACTAATTCTAAACAGTCTAGACTAGACTAGAATGGTATGCTGAAATTAACACGTTTTGCTAAAAGTATTGACGAGTTGGTAAATATGTATTGCATTTAGTACTTTATTGTTAAGTAGGTATTTACATTTATAAGCTTTGAATTTACGTGGACTTATGTTATAAGCGGAAGCGGTTTATAAATTTAACGTAATACAAGTATCATCATCATCATCATCATAATATCAGCCTTTAACAGTTCACTGGTGAACCTAAACATCCCATTTGGGGGGTTCTGTTAGTAGTTGCCACGCTTGGCAGGTGGATTGCCAACCGCAGTCGGGCTTGTTGAGGTGTTTTAAGAGGGACGCTGCTGTCCATCCCTCGTCGTCCCTTAGTCGCCTCTTACGACGCCCATGGGAAAGGAAGGGGTGGCCTATTCTATGCCGGGACCACACAGCTATACTTTTCAAATGACTTCAAAAAAGGATAAGATTTTCAATTTAATCAAAGTATTTCTGTTTTATATTTGTTACCTCATAAATCTGCCATTTATAAACCGATTTAAAAAAATTATTTATACTTTATTGTTTTTTTTTATACAACTTAGAATGGCAAACAAGTTAACGGCCCACCTGATGGAAAATGGTAACCGTCGCCTATAGACATGAGCAGTACCATGGACATAACAGAGTATACTGTTTCGCCCATGATGCCCTCCATGCGTTGCCATTCCTGAGGACTCAGGTGTTATTGCTCTATACCTTGTAAATTCACGCCATATCTCGCCCTTCAAACCGAAACACGGCCATGCAAACACAACTGCTTCACGGTTGAAACACGAATGGAACATAGGTACCCAAGAAATCGACTTTTGTATAAAGTCTCTCTCTGGTGTGATTGTACGCAAAAACTTACATACATATAATTTATATTAAATAAAGCTGTACAAGAGGCGAGCTTAACCCTGCATTAATTATTCAGATACAATTTTTTTTTTTTTTTATATCTGAAGGAATATACTTTTAATTTGGTCCCATTTAAATTTTATCAAAATAGAGTAGTTTTGTTCTTAAATTAAAATAATTAATTTTGTCACGACTAAAATCAGTGTTTTTTTTTTCATTGTCTATTCTCATAGACAATCGCTCTAGCGACCTGTAGTACATAAGATCGCGTTTTCTACCTTTATGTATATATTTTAATCTCTATTTTATGCTACTGTGTTTCACTTGATTTTTTCTAATTGTCATTGTCTCTTTTAATATTTATGGTGCAATATAGAATTAAATAAATAAAGACGTTACTACGAATACTATGCAATGAATTACGAATCCAATAAATATTAATTATGTTAGTAATAAATATTTAATTTAAATAAAATATCACATTATATGTCGTCATTTTATGGTGTCTAGTTAGAGTACATGGAAATCTGATAAAAATACGATATTTGTTGATATGTTATATCATAATTTATTGAAGGATTTAAGATAGTTGTAATAAAAATAATTATATCATGTGATGAAGAGAAGATATATATATATATATATATATATATATATATATATATATACATCTCAATATATACGTACTTTATAAGTGTACTGAATTGTTAAGATTTCTAATGTTAATTACCATTACTATACCATTAGTGAACAGTGACTTTTTTGTATACATTTTGTTAACTTCATCATCATCATTTCAGCCGTCAACTGTCTTCTACTGAACATAAGTTTTTCTCATAAGGGAAGTTTTGCCAGTAGTTGCCAAAAATATAATCGCTGTCGCGTATGTATTGCGACCGTACCTCAAGTGCATTAGTCAGTACATCGGCCTCGTTTTGATGAGAATTTGCCAAAAATCCTACCTTGTAGCCACTTAGAGAATACATCATTTCTTGAGTAATATGCCGTAATCGTATTAGGGTACATAACCAATTGTTGCAACGTCTGAATCCGTGGGCAATGGGATTATTAGTAATGGTAGGTAATATACATATATTGATCTATATATTATATATATATATATATATATATATATATATATATATATATATATATATATATATATATATATATATATATATATATATATATATATATATATATATATATATATATATACGAATAACGAAATGAATTTAATAATTTTTCAAAAAATTATATCTGTTAACAAACTTTTAACATATTCGAATGTAGATATCTGCCAGGGAGGGGTCCTGGTGCCTTGTGATACGGGTTCTTCGGATACCCAGTTCAGGCACCAGTTCTCTACAACTTTAATTTATCTATGGTATTATTTTAAATGTTTCATTGTACTCAAAAAAGTTGTGAGATAAATAAATAAACATTATTAAAAAAAAAAAAGATATCTGACCGCTATGGTTGATATCAAAATAGGTCATCACCTTTTTCCACCATCAATGCCCAGAGGAATCCAATATATAGATGATATTCCTGAGGAATAAGGAGTTTTTTTTAACGGGTTCTTTTTAATGGTATGGTAACCCCGTCTGCGCTATCGGTGTACAATGGCGGGGCACCAGTGATAGATGACTAATGAGGATGAAAGCAAGTCAGTTAGTCCATCCTGACGAATTCAACTAGAATTAGCCACGATGTCTTCCAGGGGGAACCACGTAGAGGTCGACCTGACAGGGTATATTGCTAGTAATGGGGCTATTTGACCCCATTACTAACAATCCCTTTCCCTCCAAGCAATAAGGTGTTATTCCTCTGTACCCTATAAATTCACTGGCATATCCCACACTTCAAACAGAAACATAGTCGTAAAAACACAACTGCTTCACAGTAGAAACACGAATGGAACAAAGGTGCCCAAGTAAACGACTTTTGTACAAAGTCTCCCTCCGGTATAGACTGGTATCCATATTACACATGTCTACTTGTTAGTAATGAGGTGTAACTGCTCCATGGCTAGCAATACCCTATCAGGTCGACCTCCATGTGGTTCCCCCTGGAAACTGGTGTAATAAATTATTACTAAATAGATCAGAACGAGCCAACTGATCTGCTTCATCCTCACCTATCTTTCTTTACTGGTTTCCCGCTAATTCGTTTGTCCAATCTCAGGAACTGCCAGTTGGATTTGAAATATACCCTTTGGATTTAATAGCTTATTTCTTGAAGAAGGTTATAGGCCATTCGACATACGTTACGATCGCAATCGAATCTGCGGGATAATAGATAGCTAGTTGATAATAAAGAAATAGCTGTATAATCTTTAATAACGTTATTATATATATTCTTTTCTCAAACATGCTTGGAAATGTGAGCATTATTTTAACAATCTTCTTAGAGATAAATCAAAATTGCCGTACTGGCCAGATACATGCGGGCAGCGGCCGGCAAAAGTTGTATAAAAACTCATATCTGTCGTGTTTTGCGGCCAGATAAATTACTATAGAAACTCATATCTGTCCTGTAATTTAAAAATGGAGTGACGTTTTACTTCGAAATATGGCAACCAAGGAGATAAGTTTTTATTTAAATAATAAAAGGTTTTGTTTAAATTTCGAACTGGCTTGCAAATAGAAAGCTGTTTATTGAAAAAAAAAACAAAGGAACATTTGCGTGAAAAATTATTATTGTTCATTATTCGTCATTTTAAAAATAAAATTGTGTTTTTTATTTCCGCGCACTTTCCACAACTAGCCATTCCACGCACATTTGTATGTTCGTCCATTATTGCCTCAGTTGCTGGCCGCTGCAGTAATGTACTATTATTGCACTTAAACAAAAGATACAGCGATTAGTTTAACAATAGTATTTGCCGAAAAAAATACGACACTACTAATATTCATAAATAATAAAATAAAATGATATAATAAAAAATAATAATTTATCTATATTTGTAAATTATTAGGTATTTTTAAAATAATCGATAATAAATATTCCTTTTACAAATGCAACAGTCACGACAACATAACCTCAAGAAAAGAGCATATGGCCGCAGCACACCTGCAATGCCGCTGGTGTTGTGGGTAATCATGGGCGGCGGTAGCCACTTACCATCAGGTGAGCCGCATGCTCGTTTGCCTCCCGTGTTGTAAAAAAATACCTATAAAAATTTACAACGTTAACGAATACCATGTATTTTATTTAAAAAAAAAAGCCGTGCGATGTCGTGGCAGGTTGCTAGTCATTAAATAAAAGGTAAATAAAGTATTATAGAGATTTCGACTTGATCCCAATTCGATTGAGTCAAATCATTGGGATGATGTCATCGCAATCAGCTAATCAGGGAACTGAATCGTCAGTTAGCAAATAGTCCACAGTTCAAATACAGTGCAGTCCGACAATGAGGCAATGCGTCTACAACATCAAAAATATCTATTGCTGAGTTAATTAAATTGTATTTTTTAATACACATGTAAACATAATTATATTTCTATCAGTAATTTTTTTTCGCCTTCTTTATTTTTTACTTCGAAATTTTTCAAATACTTTTTCGATGGTAAAATTTTAATTTTCAGTGACAGTTAAAAAATAATATAATAAGTAATAAAATATAAAAATTAATATAATAATTATAGTAATAATAAACTCTTTATTGCGCACAATAGAGATGTATACAAGGAGTATTTATACAGAATGTGCATATACAAAAGGCGGCCTTACCCCTAAAAGTAATCTCTTACAGACAACCTATTATGTTATTAATATTATGTTTTGTTAATTAAATGAATATTTTTTTAAATAAACAATTAGAAATATGAAAAACTCTTTCGTGCGTATGATCATAGATCACTGCATATGATCACTGGTGAGAAAAAAGTGACTTATATCTTTTCCTATACCATATTACTAAGAACTAACAAGCAATTTGCTTTGATATGGACGCTCTGAAAAGCGAAGCTCTGAATAAGCTGAAGTAGCAACGGGCAAACGTACGAAGTCCTCCACTGGATATCAAATACATTGCAGGGAGTCAGTGGATACAGGTGGTTCAGGACCGTTCCTTATATCAATCTATAGAGGGAAATAATGTTTTGTGGAAAAATTAACGCGAAATCTGTATCTTGTTTACTTTATATCTGTTAATTTGCTGACAACATTTTTATGTCTTTATTTGGATTAGCGTGTAGTAGTTTTACCATTGATTGCCGCATGCTTCCTTGTTGCGTAATGTGTGAATACTATACCTGTACTGGGTAGCATACATAAAGCAATATAGCTGTCACATAGTCGTATGTTGATTAAGGTATGTAAGTCATGCTATGAGAAAAATAATTATTTATAATTCACTATGAGCGCCTTTGATATAACTCACCAACTCACGAGGAAATGTTTCGTCGGCACGTTTTTTTTTTCATGAGTGATAATGGAATGGTAACCCCACCCGCGCTATCGGTATACACCGGCGGGGCACCAGTGAAAGATGATAGGTGAGGATGAAGCAGGCCAGTTAGCCCGTCGTGACGAATTCAACAAGAATTGTTCACGATGGTTTCCAGGGGGAACCACGTGGAGGTCGACCTGATAGAGAATATTGCTAGCAATTTCGAACACCATTGCTAACAATCCCTTTCCCCCCAGGGCATATTGCTAGCAATGGGCTGTCAAACTCCATTGCTAACAACCCCTTTTCCTCCTCGTAGGCACGTTGGATTTTCTATAAGTGAAGGTTACTACTTTTCATCCGATGGGCCGTCAGCTTGTTTGCCATTCTAAGTTGTATAAAAAAAATTTTTCAGAGAGTAACATAATATTTTGGAAAATTCTATCTACTCGTATATATAAGATTCATTTATACATATAATATTTTCCGCAAAAGATTTTCATTATTATATTAGTTCGAGTAGTAATTAACAATTGTATAACATACTCGTACGTACAGAATTATTGAATTACAAACAGTATGGGTTTCCTTGTTTATGCGAGTGATGTTTATGAAACAATTTTCTAATAATATAAACGGTTGTTTCCCTTTCCTCATTCTTGGCTCTTCATCCAACCGACTTCAAAAGAAGAAGGCTCTCAATTCGATTGTATTTTTTTTTACGTTTGTTACCTCATAACTCCGTCAGTTACAAATCTCCGATTTGGAAAATATTTTTTGTTATCTAAAAGGATAGGTATGATTAAAATTTCGTTTCGTAGAAATTTTATTAAAATCGATCCAGTAGTTTAATTTTTAGATCGAAGTAATGAATAAATGATTTTTGAATTTTGAATTTTGAATTTTGAATGGCTTTTGACACAATTGAAGTCCATTTTTTTATTTAACACAATTTTAAATTATTTAGATCAATTAAATATAAAATTTGTATGGAAATATTTGTAAGTATATCCTTTAATTTGACTGATATGGAAGGAAGGTTCTTGAGTGGCGACCGCGTACGGGCAAACGCAGTAGGACGACCCCCCAGTAGATGGAATGACAACTTCAAATGCAGGGAGTCAGTGCATGCAGGTGGCTTAGGACCGTTCTTTATGGTAGTCTATGGGGGAGGCTTATGTCCAGCAGCTGATGGAGTTATAAGGTAACAAACATAAAAAAATGCAATCGAATTACGAACCTCCTTCTTTTTCAAGTCGGTCGAAAACACGATTGCTCAATTAAGAAACGAAATACTAAAAAAAATGTATAGCCATATCATTCAGAACGTTGTAAGGATTTTAACTATATACACATTACCTTTAAATCGGTTTATGCATTCAGAAGTTATAGTGTAATAAATAAAGTCACATACTTACCTCCTCCACACAAAAAATATTACGCTTCTTTTTTTTTTGTAGTCGTGTAAAAAATAACAACAAATTTGACTCACCTTTATGGAAATCGTTTGAACAACAATTATGTTATCATAACATCATTAATAACGCCATTAATATCAATCATAATTTAATTCAAAAACAAAACACCCACCGTTTATGGGTGTCATCATGTCAAGTTTATAATGTAAGGCTCACCTAGCCCTTTGTAATGTCAATCAGTTGGCAAGTGACCTTATGCCCAGTTTAACAATGAAGTCATAACTTTGAACATCAAAACAAACGCAGATCACCGTTGTGATCAGAGATTAATTGTATGTTTACGCTGCAGGTGGTCTGTATTGTTAGTAATCTATACAGACAGACAGAAGTCTTATTTTTTATTTGATAAAAACAATAACATTTAAAATATTTTGAAAATAGATGAGATTTATTCGTAAAAAAAAAATATAACTGTAGTTTCTTAACAGTAGTTGTGGTTTTAAAAATATTTTAGTATCAGAGGGAGACTTTGTACAAAAGTCGATTGCTTGGATACCTCTGTCCCATTCGTGTTTCAACCGTGAAACAGTTGTGTTTGCATAACTGTGCTTCGGTTTGAAGGGTGGGATATGGCGTGAATTTACAGGGTACAAAGAAATAACATCTGAGTCCTCGGGAATGGCAACGCATGGGGGGTATCATGGACGAAACAGTATATTCTGTTATGTCCATGGTACTGCTCATGTTTATAGGCGACGGTTACCACTTTCCATCAGGTGGGCCGTCAGCTTGTTTGCCATTCTAAGTTGTATAAAAAAAAATTAAGTGCACTTAGTTATAAGCATTTTTGAACAGTCATCTTTTTATGAATCTACCGCACAGTTCGGTATGCAATTTCAACTGAAAAGAAATGATTATCAGAAATATATTGATACAAAAGAACAAACACTCCGCCTTCGTGATAGTGCATATCAGCAGGTATACACTGGCGGGGCATCAGGATGATACGCGAGGATGAAAACAGGTCAGTCGGCCCATCTTGACGAATTCAATAATAACTTATTACGATAACGTCCATGGGGTGCCATATGGAGGTTGAGGTTGGGACATTTAGACCCTATTGTTAACAATAATTTTCCCCATAGGAGTCGTTTGTTTAAGACCAATCCGATAGGAAGGAATCAGATAAAAAAGAATTTTTCGTGTCTGTTTATAAGTGATAGTGTTATGAAGAAACGAAATAAAAAAAAAACAACTGTATTGAGAACCTCCTCCTTTTTTGAAGTCGGCTAAAAAAGGCTATCTAATCTAAATTTTCGATAAACATGAGGTCTGTATTTTGTTTTTATGTAACTGAAAATGGCTAATAAGCTAATAGGCTACGAGTAATAACCGTTGCCTATAGAGACGTGGATATATAACATATATATATATATATATATATATATATATATATATATATATATATATATATATATATATATATATATATTTATTTATTTATTTATGCCTCTATACCCTGTAATTTCATTACCATATCCCACCAATATAATATGTTAATAGGACGCAATCCTGTAATTAGATATTATTACAGCGAGTCCAATATCTGATTATATGTGATTCCCATGAACCGTGGGAATCATATATAGTTAATTTAGAATGGATAGAACATGATATCTGCATAAATACGAGAACTATCTTATGTCACGTCACGTGCATCCAATAACTTCCTGTATCGCATTAGAGGTGGTCGTTTTATCTAGTGGTCAGATCGACTTACACACGATCCCCCTTGCAAACCACGTGGTTAATCTCAAATAAATTAGCCCTGACGTTGCTGTAAAGGTCCTGGCATAGAATAAGCCTGTTTGGCTTTACTTTTACTATATTGCTTAATGACGAAATAGTAAATTTTGTTAATGATACAGTTTTTTTAGGTATAACAGTGGACTCGAAATTACAATGGGGGCCCCATATTTCAAAATTGGCCAGTAGACTCAGTTCTGCTGCATATGCAATTAGAAGAATTAGGCAATTAACAGACGTGGCGACGGCTAAACTTGTATATTTTAGTTATTTCCATAGCATAATGTCTTATGGCATACTGCTGTGGGGTAAAGCAGCCGATATAAATACTATATTTGTTTTACAAAAGAGAGCCATACGTTCTATTTATGGTATGGGTTCAAGAGAGTCATTACGTCAGTGCTTTAAAGACTCAAATATCCTCACAGTTACTTCACAATACATTTATGAAAATATTATGTATACACGGAAGAACTTAGCGAGTTTTAAAAAACTCAAAGACTGTACAAGTAGAAACTTACGCAATATAAATAAGCTTATTTTACCTAAATGCCGTCTGCACAAAATCAGTAATTCATTCTATGGTAATTGCATAAGATTTTATAATAAACTGCCGGAATCTGCATTAAATCTGACAGAGAGGCAATTCAAATCTTATATTAAACAATTTTTATGTAAGAAAGCCTATTACAGGATAGACGAATTCATAGATGACAACATATCAAGTAAATAATTAGTTTATTAGCATACAACGTTATAATTTTATTTTCTCATTGCTTTCTTGATTTAATTGATTAATTTTAGAAATATGAAAGCGTAGCGGTTTTTTGTATTAATTGCCGCATGCATTCTTATGTAAAATGTGAATACTATAACTATCAGATGGCAATTGTGAGTAGCTTTGACGTGGTCTAGTGTTTTGAGTAGTCATGCTCACTAAAATGTCCAGACTTGTGGCGGCGTGGTGGGCCGGGTCATTGGGCTCCCTAAAATATGGTCGAGCGCAGTGATGGCTGGCTCATCCGTCATACTCGTGAACGGGTGCTGCTTGTAGGGACTGGTCTGCTCTAATCACTATGACTGATTTCCTCTTATTAATTGTTTAACCAGTTGGTTATGTATTCAATTTTTTTTTTCTTTTTGAGTATTTAATTGAATTAGTGCTAATTGGTGGTTTGTATTCACACAATTAAACTTAAAAATGTAAAATAATAATAAAATTATTTAAAAGAGCATCACGCAAGTTTCTTGCTCGTTCTTCTTGTGATGAGACAGCTTTCCGAACGAGCGGTAAATTAAAAAAAATGTAATGACTTTTTAAAAGTGCTTCAATGTAAGTTTATTTGAATAAATGATTTCTATTCTATTCTATTCTTGGCTATTCCTTTCCCATAGGTGTCGTAAGAGGCGACTAAGGGAGTTTTTTTTTTATGGGTGTAAATGGAATGGTAACCCCGCCTGCGCTAACGGGATACGCTAGCGGAGCACCAGTGAAGGGTGATCGATGAGAATGAAAACAGGCCAGTTAGCCCATCATGATGAGTTCATCAGAAATTAACCATGATAGTTTCCAGGGGGTAACGCGAGGAGATCTACCTGGTTGGATATATTGCTAGCAATGGGATTCTTAGTCTCAATTACTAACAATCCCTTTCCCCCCACCATAAATCTTGTTAGTTCGAACTCCATGTGGTTCCTTCTGGAAACCATTGCGGTTCCTCCCTTGCTGGTGCCTTGCTAACGTATATCGATAGCAGAGGGGTTACCATTCCATTTTCATCCATTATAATTTAAGATTATAATAAATATTTCACAAAAAAAAATCGACTTTAATCGTGCCAAAATCAAATATTATTATTTAAATATTATTTAAAAAATCATCTATTTTGCTATTTAAAAACTAAACTACTGAACCTAATTATTTCCAAATTTTTTACGGAACTAATGTGAAAACCCTTTCAATAAAAAAAGAACAAATTTCGGATCGGCTCAGACGTCTACCAGTAGTCGGGGAACATACAAAAAAATAATAATAAAGATTTCGACGAGTGAAGAATGAATGAAATGAGAATGGGCCAACTGAGCTGCATCGTTTTTACTTATCATCTTTCACTTGCGCCCCGCCAGTGTATATAGTGTATATACTATTTTATTTTTATCCATTTTATTCAATCAATCCAGGTCTTCTCATTGCCCGCCATGTGGCGGGGGCGGGCGAGGTAGGGGCCTCGGGGCATACCCCTTTGCCCCAACTTCAACTCCGGAGGCACTTGCTTTTAAGCTGACATACACGATCTGTGTATGTCGGCGTGGCGTCTTCTTTCTTCCTTCTTGTCTGGTTGAAAATCAATAAGAGGGTTGCTCTTTTCCCTTGTGTATATATTTGCATTTATTTTTTTAATATATATAATTTATTGTTTTTTCACCCCTCTCCCCCGTTCCCGATAGACATAATAGGTGTTCAATTTATTCCTTAACGTACAAAACTACCTTGATACTAGATGGCGCCACCTTCACACAAGTAATCTAACTCCATCACAACACACATAAAAACATAAATTAACCATATCATTTATGTTATTACCAAGCTATTTGAAAAGCCCTCAAGGGGAATCTATAATTTGTTATAACATAGTATGTTTTATGATAATTTTGTATTATTTTACAATATATCTTGATGAGACCTCGGCAGCCTACTTTATAAGGCTGCAAGTCTCTCTAACAATTCAAACTTGTATATATTTTCATAAATTGCAATTCATATTACCATACCTACCATGATCTCCGTAATAACTAGTGCTTATATTAATCTGTGGTAATACAAAAAAAAGGGCGTAGATTAAGAAATACACAAAAAAGGCCAAGATTTGAAAGCAATCACACATATTTATTTAAATATGTGTGATTAAGGATTGACGTTAAGGAATAAGTTTCCTTTAATACAAATCTAAGAACAAGGAATTACATAGAAGGAATGATAAAATAAAAACACAAAACCATATGGTTGTCTCTTTTCTTCTTATGCAAATATATTTTTTTTATGTGTGGAAATGGTATGGTAACCCACCTGCGCTAACGGGATAAGCTGGCGGAGCACCAGTGAAGGGTAATAGATGAGAATGAAAACAGGCCAGTTAGCCCATCATGATGAGTTCATCAGAAATTAACCATGATAGTTTCCAGGGAGAACCGCGAGGAGGTCAGCCAGGTTGGGTATATTGCTAGCAATGGAATTCTCAGTCTCCATTACTAACAATCCCTTTCCCCCAAATGCAAATATAATTAGCAAAAAGAGGACGAAAGATATACCATCAATTGCTATTTTTCTCAATTCATGACAGGTTATGAGCTAAGAACATTTGCTGGCTAGTGTTCTATAGTCTCTATAAGTTTTTTATAGTCTCGTTTTCTAAATTGAATGTGTAACATTTATTCTTATTTAAAAAACACATATAAATTTTTTTAAACTGTTATTAAAAATATCTAATAATTAAAGTAGATAGATAGATAGATACTCTTTATTGTTTCCTCCAAGAGATTACAATAGTAAACTTACTATAAATATAAATAATTACTAGAAATAATCACAATGAGAAAACAATGGGCGACCTTATCGCTAAGAGCGATCTCTTCCAGGCAACCTTTGGATGGAGAGTATTTATTTTTATAAGTATTTATTAAGTAAACTTATTACAATTAAAATTTATATAGGACTAATCTAAAGGTATATCCTTTCAGATAATAAAATAATTTTCTAAGTCAGTTTAGGAGTTATGAGAAAAAAAAAACAATACAAACGAATTTAGAATTTTCTTCTTTTTAAATCGATTGAAAAGAGCTAGTAAACAAGTCTATTTGCATAAAATTGCTTTGTATTTGTATCAACAATTATATTTTCTCTTGTTACAGCGAATGCGTCATCCAGTCAGACAGACCTGAGGAGGTGCAATGGAGCTGTGAACAGGACGTGTGCCTGATCTCCGAGGATGTTATCAATGGCGTGAATTACGGCAACGAGAAGTGGAGAGCCGCCAACTACAGCGAGTTCTACGGGAAGAAATTGAAGGATGGCATTAAATATAAGTTGGGTGAGTTATTTATATTATTTTTCTAACAAACATGCAAATTTTGCTTCTCAAAAAAAAATCACTGACTTCAGTCGCGTCAAATTTTTACTTTTTTATCAGTCTATGTGCCGACGCGTTTACAAAGAATACCTAATCCTTTTTAATAATAATGTACCGATTAGATCCGTGAATATAGAAATCTTTAGCCGCGAATATAGGAATTGGGTCGCAATTTTTTAATCCGCGGAAGCGTGAATAAAGAACTTTTATTGTAGTCTATAAAGAATAAATAAATAAACTACATTATTAACGTACAGTATGGGCTGTAGCTGTTTTATTGTGGAAAAAAAACGACCATGTAAATCCGGGCCTATCGATAGTATCAATTCATCTCATTGTCTTGGCGAATTACGTTCGACTACTATACAGCCGAAGTCGCAGAAACTTCTCAGTATAACAACTTCAACATTAAATCGTTTCTGGCTTAAGTGAAAATAAACCAATTGTTCTAAAATAGACCAAGCGGTTCATTGTTTGTTTGCAATTGATTTCGCTTGCAAATACTATTTGTTTCATACTAAATAATTTAATAATAGGTCTATACTCAATACTAAGTTTGCAATGTATTAACTATTCTAACGTCTAATGTTTAAAGTTGACTTTCAAAATGCGTCTAGAGAAAGTCTGAACTTTAGGTACTTACTTTCACTTCACCTACTGTATTATAGTGCTTTCAATTCTATTCTATATTGTTTATCGCTAAGTTCGTGAGCAAACTATTATTGGTTTCTACTTTCGAGTTCATAGATGTGAACCTAAAGATTTAAAGATACTATATCTACGAATAACAATGTATTTATTTACTACCTTTTATCTCCGACTTTGGCCGCATAACTAAATATATAAAGACCTTGGTCGCGTGACTAAATATATAAAAATAGCCTATCTCCTATCCTTCCATTAAAGTAGCTCATTTATTTATTTACACTTTATTGCACCAAGTAAAAAGAGAAATAACAAATACAATAAATATTAGTGAGAAATGATACAAAAGGCCGCCTTATCGCTAAGCAATCTTTTCCAGACAACCTTTATTTTCATACCTTTAACCACATTCTATTCCGTGTAGCATAAAATTGGACTTTTCTTTTCTGTGGATGTTTAGAGGCGACTAAGGGAACATAATGGTCGAGGGATGGGCAGCAGCGTCCCTCTTTAAATATCACTAAAGTCTAACTGCGGTTTCTAACCCGCTTGTCTAGACTGGCAACTACTGGCAAAACCCCCCAATAGTGGGAGATCTGTGTTCAGCAGTGGACAGCTGCTGCAGGTGATGATGGTAATGATCCCTTACAGCTAGTGTATAAAGTGTACACGAAGTATATAGAGTCATCGTCATAGTGTTGGTTAAACCGTTAAGACACTAACAAATAAACTCGCTTGGGAGGAAAGGGATTGTTAGTAATGGAGACTGAGAATCCCATTGCTAGCAATATACCCAACCAGGTCGACCTCCTCGCGGTTCTCCCTAGAAACTATTATAATTAATTCTTGATGAATTCAGCATGTTGGGGTAAGTGGCCTGTTTTCATTCTCATCTATCACCCTTCACTGGTGTTCCACCAGCGTATCCCGTTAGTGCAGGCGGAGTTACCATACCATTTTCACCCATCAAAAAAAAACCTTCAAGAAAAGAATATACTCCTTTTTAAAAGGCCACCAGTACAACTGCAATGCCGTTAGTGTTGTAAGTGATCATGGGCGGCGGTAGTCACTTACCATTAAGTGAGCCGCAGGCTCGTTTGCCTACTGTTGTAAAAAAAAACAGCAGCGTCACTCTTAAAACATCTCCAAAGCCTAACTGCGGGTGCCAATTTGCCTGCCAAAGCGTAGCAACTACTGGCAAAACCCCCCAAGGGGGAGGTTTTGTGTTCAGCAGTAGAGGTTTAAAGGCTAACATGATGATGATGGCAATAGAATTAGTTATGTATAAACTTAAGTTCGTCTAGTTCTTTGTTTGAAAATTCGAAAATTGTCACAATATTGTACACCGCTCTACCCGCTGACGCTCGTTGACGCCCGCTGACGCTCCTCTCCACTTTGGGTTTTTTTTTTGGATGAAAATGGTATGGTAACCCCGCCTGTGCAAACGTGATACTCTGGTGGAGCACCAGTGAAGGGTGATAGATGAGAATGAAAACAGGCCAGTTAGCCCATCATGATGAATTCATCAGGTATCGACCATGATAGTTTTCAGGAAGAACCGCGAAGAGGTCGACCTGGTTGGGTATATTGCTAGCAATGGGATTCTCAGTCTCCATTACTAACAATCCCTTCCCCCCCCCCCTCCACTTTAGGTTATGTTGGAGGAGAACTCTTTTAGAGCTAAGCTCGCCTTTGTACATTTGTTTACCTCTGTCATATTTTTTTTTTATAATATTAGTGTCTACAATAAAGTATTAATGAAATAAAACAATTAAATAAATTTTATACTCTTCACAGGTACATTCCCGCTGACTGTGGAAACGAAACGTATGGGCTCTATCAGATATGACAAGAACATCGTCTATCCGAATGAATTCGATTGCAGGACCAAGTGGCGTGATTACATCTCGCCGGTCATCGATCAGGGCTGGTGCGGCTCAGACTGGGCGGTGACCATCGCTACCGTTGTGTCTGACAGGTCAGTTTATTTATTTATTTATAGTATTACCAACATAAGATACAGCGAAACATTTCAGTACAATACACTGGTAGATTAGATCTAACTGTTCTTACATTTACGAGTATAGGCAACCACAGCATGCCTTGTGTTTGATAAACATTAAAATAGAATTAATTTATTAAATGTCATTGAATGAGTAAAGATATTAACGATATAAATAATAATATAATATAAATAATGGAAATTGTGATTAAATTATTTTAAATTATAAATAAATATAATGTAATGGTGAGGTACATTAACTTCAAAGGTACATTTTATCCTCATCCCTCACTAATGTCCTGCTAGTGTGTACCGGTAGTGCAAGCTGGGTTGTCATTTATAAACATATTCTCTGTGTCAGTGGTGCTGTTCATGTCTATAGGTGACTTACCATTTTCTGTCTACGAATAGTGGGACGGTAGCTTGTCATTTTAAATTGCATTAAAAACAGAGATGCTACTCCCCGTTTTTAACATCCCCCCCCCCCCTACTTTCATATTAAAATTAGATACATATTCCTTAGTACATGATCCTGTACGAAGCAAACTTAATGCTAAAAGCATTCTCACCCAGTCAACCTTATGAAAGTGTTAGAATACTCGAATGCGTATTTTTTGTATTAATTAATATACATACATATATGTCTATTTTTATTTTAAAAGGCTCCAGTTCTAGAACTACTCGGTAACCTGACTCGTTGCACTCGAGCGCAACGCAAGACGTCATCTTGTTAACTTGAGTGCGACTAAAAATAGGCGAGTGTCGTCGACGTTCCTATGTGGACACTTGGTTACGTTTCATTTAGTTAGGGCACTCGTACACGGGGCGAGCTTATTGTAGGGCACTGTAGCTTCAACATTTTAATCGCCCCCCGGAGTTTATTTTGAGCTTTTAAAATCTAACCCCCTTATTCATAAAAACTAAAATGTTTTATAAACCTATTTTAACTATTACACTGTTTTGTCACTCTCTTTCAAATTGGGAATTTTGTATAAAAGAAAGAGACAAAACAGTTTAATAGCTAAAATAGGTTAATGAGAGATTTGACATATTATGAATAAGGGAATAACGGTTTTATATATTACTAGAGGTCCGACCTGACTTTACACGGATAAATAGAATTTTAGAAAATAACATATAGTATATGTTACTGCTAATAACGTAGCTTTGTATAGGTGAAAGAATTTTTAAAATCAGTTGAGTAGTTTTTAAGTTTATCTATTATAAATAAACAAACAAACAAACCTTTCATCTTTATTATATTAGTACAGAATCATCACCCTACTCGCCATCAACAGGGAATAAAAGAATTCAACGTCACACGCTACGAATAGAATCTAAATGACCACGTACTGTGCGATTTCAGAGATGTTTCCTCCATAAACGCTCAGATTGTGGAATGGGCTCTTTGCTTTTTTTGAAAAAGGTATATTAAGGTTCCTTTAGGATCTCAACACCAACACGCGCACGTGACACACCCCTAGTGTTGCCAGCGTCCATAAGCTACAGTTACCGTTTACCATCAGACGTTCTGTATGCTTGATCGGCACCTTCGTGGTATAAAAAAGTATTAAACCGAGCTGCCCTTAAATTGACACTAAAAGTATAGATAAATCAAGAAAAGAAACTCGTTTTTATACGACTTCAAAAAGAAAAAGGTTCACAATTCGGTTGTATGTGTTATGTTCGTTACTTTATAACTCCATCAAATCTAAACCGATTTGGATAATTCTTTTTTTTTCTGAAAGGTTATTATACAATACATACAAATTGGTTCCATAAAAATTGTATCAATATCGATTGAGTAACTTCGATATTAAATAAAATAACTGATATTAACAATTCAAGTAGGTTTTTATGCAATACAATCTTAAATTATAAATTTACAAATGGTAGTCAGAAATAATACAATAATTATGACAATAATTGCCGATTGGCGTTAAGCTATTAAATGGTTAAATAAAAAAAAACATACAACCTAATTGAGAACGTCGTCCTTTTCTTGAAATCGCTTGAAAATGTACCAAACATTTTGCTCTACAAAAAAAAGTAACTTCGATCGTGACAAAACACACTACGGATATCGAGATGTTTTGTAAATCTACACAGTTACACACATAGTATTTGAATTTCGAACGTGGACCCTCCATCTTGTGTTTTTATCACTGCGCGAGTTTCGGCATTGGGCGTTTTGACCCAGACAAATAAACAGTAAATAAATAGGTATTTACATTGTCATTGTACCTAAATGACAATTTTCAATTGTTTATGCCTTATACAAAAACTATTTTTAGAGATTTATTGCTTATTGCAAAGGCTCTATTCATGTAAATAATATTGTTATTCCGAGAATTAAGTTCACTACAAGGACAACAGTCGACAAATGCCTCTAGCTAGCAAACTTTTAACATATTCAAAAATAAATATCCAACCGATATGGGCGATATCGAGATGGGTGATGACCTTTTTTCCGTCATCAATGTCTAGGAGAATCCAATATATAAATATCGGATCGGTACCCATATTACCCATGCCTAATACTTATATATTAGGGGGAAAAGGGATTGTTAGTAATAGGGACTACCAGTTCCATTGCTAGCAATATACTCTATCAGGTCGACCTCCACGTGGTCCCCCCTGGAAACTGTCGTGCTGAATTCTAGGTGTATTATTATATGCCCTTTCATCCCACCTATCATCCCTCACTGATGTCCCACCAGCGTATACTGTTAGCGCAGACAGGGATAGATACTCTTTATTGTTTCCTCCAAAAAGATTACAATAGTAAACTTATTATAAATATAAATAATTACAAGAAATAATCACAATGAGAAAACAATGGGCGACCTTATTGCTAAGAGCGATCTCTTCCAGGCCACCTTTGGATGGAGAGCAGTAATTATAAACTGAATATCATTTCATTATCATCCATTAAAAAAAATACATACATATTGGTCTCTTAGAAATTTCATCAAAATCGGTTCTGTAATTTAATTTCGAAATCAAAATAACTTGTCTTGCCACAACTGAAGTCGACTTTTTTGTGGAACTTTTGTTTTACTTTTTTAACGTTTGCAATCGGCCTTAATACGTATCTTAGGATAAGCCTACAGTATAGTTACTTTTATTTATAATAAGCTGATACGTTCCTTTCCTTATGAATATTAAATATTTGTACACTCCGATAGATAATATTCTATCTACTTTACTGTATCATATTAAAATGCATAACTAAAATCCAATTATCGTTGGAAACTTGTTGATTACACCGGTTCGATATACTTGGAGTCAGATATTGTTTTGTACATATACAAGGTGATCCGGTTGTTCTGTCATATAAATTAGAGATAGGGACATCCTAATCACGTAGCGGTATTAAGTATAGCTACGAGCTATTCTCATTAAAATACACATAAAAAATTTCATAAAAATCGATCGACTTGTTTTGGACGAGTTCGACCACAAACATTGTGTTTGCATGGCTGTGTTTCGGATTGAAGGGTGGGATATGGCAGTGAGTTTACAGGGGACAGAGGAATAACACATGAGTCCTCGGGAATGGCAACGCATGGGGGGTATCATGGGCGAAACAGTATACTCTGTTATGTCCATGGTACTGCTCATGTCTATAGGCGACGATTACCACTTTCCATCAGGTGGACCCTCAGCTTGTTTGCCATTCTAAGTTGTATAAAATATTACATAATAATTAATAAATTTTACATAGATTTAGTTGCGCCTGTTTCTCAGTAGATAGTCAAATAACTACATACATATGTATATAGTTATTTAAGTTATTTAGCCATAAGTTCTTTTACAAATGAAAATGCATTTTTTTTTTTAATGAAATAATGTAATATTACTAAAATTTATACTAACATATTTATTAAATGACTAAAGTCTCAGCAAAAATAAAATAAAAAATAAAAAAAAAATCTATTCCAAATGGTCACCTTTGGCTTTTATACAGGCCTTTTATCTGTTCACTGTTTCCAATGGAAATTTCGCCGTTACTTACAAAACATTAAGCAAAACATTTAGATTTAAAAATAAAGTTAGTGAATCAATATTGATAAAATTGAGACCAATCTCCAAGTATATCCTTTCATTAAAAAAAAAAAGCAAATCAATTTAGAACTGATTCAGTTAAGAGTAATAAACAAATAAATACAATCGAATTGAGAACTGCCTTCTTTTTAAAATCGGTTGAAAATATTCAAAATTTATCCAATCGTTCTCGAATTTCGCACTTAACAATGTATTTAGCGATTCATTTTTATAATAAAGATGATGTAAATACAAAATAACGTCATCCACGTGTAAATTGTGAAGCACAGCGTTTGTATTATGCAATGCAATTGAATATGACGGTGAGCTCACTTCAAGGGTGGGTGAACAAGTAAACAAACAGGAGCTAATGCCGCGTCGTCTGTGTTTACGTTGAGACCCATTCATAATAGACCGGGCGTGACTAAATCGTGCCGTGGAATGATTTATTTCATTAATAATTTTAAATTTAGAATTCAGTAAAAACTTCGCGCCATTTCATTGATGATAATGCTATTTTTAACAGGTCACAATAAAGGAGGTTGTCTATTGTTTTTTTTTTTTTTATAGATATTAAATTTGTGCGCGTTGACTACAATCTTACCTGATCTTAATCGACGATGATGTCAAACTGAAATAGTGCTTATTCACTCTAACTTTGAAAGTTTTCTATATTAAGCATTGTGTTTTTTTTTTTTTTCATTTATTGTGACTTTGGCGAAAGCCATCAGCCAAAAAGTAACAATTACAAGGTAACAATATAAAATTACAAGATAAATTACAAAAATTATTATAGTTATAAATTAATTATAATATACTAAGAAAGTAAGTTAAGTAGAAAAGTATAAGTTACAATTACATATTTAAATTTCACCAATTGTTGAAGTAATATAATTAAAAATTTCTTGGTACAAATTAAGCATTGTGTTTTATTATACCTTTGCCAATTCTGATCCATTTTTTTTTTTAATAACCACCAATAAAAAAAAATATGTTTTATTGATCCCGTGCAGATTTGTTTAAAATTATTATGATTTTCTTACAATTATAAATAATTTCAAATAGATTGCCTACATTTTAAATCTGTTACAATAACCGTATCTTAAGTTTATGATCAGTTTTTAGATTAAAAAAAGCAAAACGTAATATTTTTTCTATGCCTATACGTTCATACCAATTTTTGCAAATTAGATAAAAGAATTATCTAATCTTTTTCCTATACCATATATCGTATTATTAATTTTTCAATATGAATATAAACACTATAATATCCCGTGAAGATTTTTGATAAACCATTTTCAAAAAATGTCTAATTCTAATGTGACTTAGTCCCACATATAGTTATTTAAATTATTAATCTATATATTGAGACAATATTTTATTTATTTATTTAAATTCACAATTATATAATATAAATAATGTAACCACATGATTTTATTTTTCTACAAAAGTAAATATCTATAAGTGATTTGACTGTTGCTTTTTTCGAACAGAAAAAAAAAACAAGTTTAGAATTTTATGAGAATACAAATTACTAACACGGCATAAATCAGTCGCAGTTATCTAGAGCAGACCTATATGATGCGTGCAGAATTAGATAAACAAAGAGAAAATATTACAGTGCATGCCACCATGCACTCCGCTCAATCTAAACAAATCCTAATTAACGGCGGACGCTAATTTTGCTTTTTAGCTTCAGTGTCGAATAACCGACGCTTTTAATTATTCAGCGGTAATTAGTGCTTACAATTTGTGAAGTGGCATGCGCTGGAAAAACCCAGACATCACGACGTTGTCAGGTTTAGGAAACTAACACTGAGCTTGTTTCTTGGGTGTTTATTAAAAAATAAAAATCGAAAATAAGAAAAAAAAATGGCAGATAAAAAAAAGACAATAGTCTATGGAAAAAAAAATAACCATTGTAATTTTTGTAATTTGTCTTGTAATTTTATGTTCTGTTACATTGTAATTGTTACTTTTTGGCTGATGGCTTTCGCCTAAGTCGCAATAAATGAAAAAAAAAAGTCCATAGAAAAGATGTTTATTCAAATAGACTTGTTTAAAAGCACATTTAAATCGTCATTATTTTTTTTAATCTATACTGCAAGGTTCGGAACGTTATATGTCGAAAAGAGCCCACAAGAAACACAACAGTTACTCTTTTAAAATATAAACAGAACTATGTAACATTTTTGTACATGCAACTATCATAAAATAATAATATAGAATAGAAATTAATTAATGTCTTTATTTATCACTTTTTAGACTCTCACAATTATATTTAAGAAAACAAATTTTGTTTTTTTTTTTTAAATGTAATTTATGGTTCAATTATATATAAGAAAAAAAAAGTTTTTTTTTATTTATTTATTTAATTTGTTGTTAGGTAATTAAAAATTCTGTTTACTACGTAATTTTTTTTTATTTCTTGAATGTTATTTAACAAAAAGTATTAACATCTTTATTAAAATTGCATACCTAATATGTAGGTAGGTAAATATCTATGTTTCAAATTTAAACGCTGCTAAATTTATTTTTCAGATTTGCAATCCAGTCAAACGGCATGGAGAAAATACTGCTCAGTCCACAGACACTTCTGTCTTGCAACAGGCGGTACCAGAGGGGATGTGATGGAGGCCATATTGATGCTGCGTGGAACTACGTTAGGGAAGATGGGTACGTAAACTTTTTAATAGAGGATTAAGAAATTCTCAGGAGTGGAAATGCCTTATTGTATTACCATAGACATCAGATTCATGATGTTGTTCATGCTTAATTATTCTTTTTTTTTAGACGGTCCACTTAAATGGAAAATAATAATCGTCACCTATAAATACGATCAGTATCATGGACATAACAGACTATACTGTGTCGCCCATAATACCCTTCATGCGTTGCCATTCCTGAGGAATAAGGTGTTATGACTCTGTACCCTATAATTTTATTGCCATATATCACCCTTCAAATCGAAACGCAGTCATGCAAACACAACTGTTTCACGGGAGAAAAACAAGACAAAAGCACCCAAGCAAACGATTCATGTACAGGACTCTGGTATAAAGTCATCATTAAATATGAGATGATGGAATATAAGTAGATCATATTCATTTATTTAACTCTTTATTGCACTATAAACAAAAATATACAATGACAAATGAATAATTCAAGTGAAATACAGTAACATAAATACAGATTGAAATATACACATAAAGGTAAAAAAGGCGGTCTTATCGCTAGGACAATCTCTTACAGACAACCTTTGGTTAAAGGAGAATAGATAGAAATTATAATAATAATAATAGATTATAGTAAGGCGTCTCAGCAACTTCTCGGAAAGAACGCCACTATAAGCTGCATTATTCAACCGTCATTCGATGTTCCCTGTGAGACGTCACCTAGGACCGTCATTAGTGTACCTGGCGTTCCTGGGCAAGGTTTTAAGAAGGTGCCTCCCTCTAACGACTTATGAAAATAGGTCATTATCTATATTGGTGTTACTTACTCATACACCAAGTTTGATATCGCCCATGCCGGATCCATAAGGTCGATAATTATAAATTGGGTTTCTAAAATAAATTAAGTAAGATTTTGTTCCACAAAAAAAAAAGCATTACTTCAATAATGATAAGACCAGTAATTTTTATTTAAAAACTAAACTATTAAACCGTTTTCGAAATAAAAAAATCTCTGGGACCAATTTGATTTAGATAAAAAAAAATTAACCTAATCAATTTATAGATAACGAAATTATGAGGTAACATAAAAAAAAACAGAAACAGTATTGAGATCTTACTTCTATTTTGAAATCGATTAAAAAATAAGAATTAGAAGATTAGGTTAGGGCTTCAGAAGTTTAGGTTTTGATCAAAAAATCATAATAATAAATATAATAATTTGGTTTTTTCACGATTTAAGTAATGTTTTGTTTTAGTGGAACAATATTTTAAATTATAGACACTTCAAATTGATGGACAAGGAGTGGACTTGAATGATATCTAGCATAATTTATTTATTTATAATATATATATATATATATACATATTTTTCTGTGAGCTTTGCAGATTTACCAATGCACTGAACAAAACTAAAAAAAATTTAATCATTATAATAATACAATAATGGGAAAATAATAGTTAGAATAAAAAAAATCTAATTGTACTATAAAAAATAAATATTAAAAATGCATTTCTGCGTAATTTGTCACCACTCTGCGAAACTCTGTGGCAGTACAATGAAAAAAGTTCAGTTCGAAACTCGATACTGCCTCACTGAACAGACGTAACGCCTTCGTACTTTGTACTTTATTCCTCTAACTAGTGCCCCGGCCCGGCTTCGCACGGTAATGTGCAATGTCATCACCGGAAATATTAATTTAAAATATTATATATTATATAATATTAAATATTAATTTGAAACTTGCTGTCCCCAAGTATCGTTTAGAAAAAGTTAATAGGTCATTTAAATCTAAGATACCAAAGGAATATCTTAAATAAATTCAAAACATCTGTTAAATCATATTCATTACTCACTAAACGATTAAATGACGAGTGTGCATGGCAATAGTTGTTCATGCACTGAATTTTCATTTAATGTTAGACATAGACACCTATATAAATAAACATTGTAAATAAACTGGCTTTAAAAAAAAAGTAATTCAATTGAGTTTCTTGCCAGTTCTTCTCAATTGGATCTATATACCGAACTGGACGGTAGGGAAAAAAATAAAATTATAATGTAAAAATTTTACGTTCATAAGCGGCTAAAATGTCCTTCATGAATAAATGATTTTTGAATTTTGAATTTTTTGAATTTTTTAAATTACATGCTGTAAAGAGCCATATTGATCTATATTAAATGAACAATGTATTTAAGGTACTTAATACTTAATTGGATAAAAATTAATGCTGTATTGCTTAAAATCACTTCGTAAAGCCATTTTTCCCGTAAAATGTAAAGGATAAATGGTTATTGTTGGATATCCTTAAGAAATAGACATATACCATCGCCAACTTTTTTGTTAAAGTCAACAATTGTATTTTACACTTTAAAAAGGTTTTTAAAGTGAATAATATTGTAGTACATTATTTTGATTTACCGTGGGGTTCAGCCAGCGTTTGCAATGTAAGCGCAAAAAATGTATTTATTTACGACATCACATTAGAAACCTCTAAATTTATCAATGTTTCTCTACAATATTATACATATAAACCTTCCGCTTGAATCACTCTATCTATTAAAAAAACCGCTTCAAAATCCGTTGCGTAGTTTTAAAGATTTAAGCATACATAGGGACGGACAGACAGCGACTTTGTTTTATACTATGTAGTGATTGTATTGTACAAGTAATCCAACAGAGAGACAAGTCGCCTTACATCTAGGGAACGATATCCCACCACATCTAACAGAAAAGTGCTCGGATATATAAGATACCTACATTATTTACAATACAGCCATCAAACAAACATCTTCTGTAATTTCTCTATCATCTTTGTATAATAATAATATTAACATGTACAGATTATTGGACGACAATTGCTTCCCTTACGAGGCTAAAGTAACGAAATGTCCAGTGAAACCGAAGAGTGACAATCTGCCAATCTTCTGCACACCTTCCGTCCCTGAGAGAACAACCCGCTACAAGGTTGGACCGCCTGGCAAGCTGAAGAAGGAACTGGACATCATGTACGATATTATGGAGTCTGGACCCGTGCATGGTGAGTTGGTGACAGTAATTGCTTGTTAAAAAAAATAATGGAGTTTTTAAAAGATAATTCGTCGCGAAAACTAAGTGAGGTGAAGGTGGTAAAAGCTTTTTTTCGAGGGATGATAATGGCATGGTAACCCCGCCTGCGCTATCGGTAAACGCTGGCAGGGCACCGGCGAGGGATGATAGGTAAGAATGAAAGCAGGTCAGTTAGGCCTTGGTGAGGAATTTTACAAGAATTGACCACGATAGTTTGGGGGGAAGTGATTGTTAGTAATGAGGAGTTTAGTCCCCATTCCTATCAATATACCGTATCAGGTCGACCTCCATGCTATTCCCCCTGGAAACTATCGTGACCAATTTATCATTGAATTCGTCACAATAGGCTAAGGCACCTACCTTTTCATCCTCGCCTATCACCTCTCACTGGTACCCCGCTAGTGTATACCGTATATACCTATAGCGCAGGCGGGGTAACCATGCCATTTTCACGCATAAAAAAAAAATCACGATAGTTTCCAGGGGGAATCGCGTGGAAGTCAACCTGATAGGGTATATTGCTAGTAATGGTAGTAGTATAAATCCCCATTACTAACAATCCCCCCGAGATAGTAAGAATAGACGCCTGTGAAGTAGTAATCAACTTTTTTCCCCCAGCTGTAATGACGGTATATCAAGATTTCTTCCACTATCGCGACGGTGTATATCGCCACACGAGGTATGGTGATAACCAGCTGCAAGGTCTGCACAGCGTCAGGATAGTAGGCTGGGGCGAGAATAGAGGCGACAAATATTGGGTAAGATTTACATTTGGGTAAGGACGTATACAGTATGAAATCAAAATTATCAGAAACATTTTAAGTGAGCTTTTCAACAGTGGGTGTTTTTTCCTAAAATAATATTCGAAAAACCTTCAAAACATAAATATTTTGCAGTAGAGATACGAATAAAATAGTGATAACTAATCCAGACTGATTTTTTTTTCAAGTATCTATAATTAATGACATTACCACAAAATTAATAGAAGTACCCCACTTGAGCAGACGACTTCTGTACAGCATCTATATAGGAAATATAACATACGAATTTGGTTATTACAACATTACTTCAGAATGATAAAGAATTACTGTCTCATTTCCAGATTGTCGCTAACAGCTGGGGCCGGGAATGGGGTATAGATGGATATTTCCACATCGCCCGTGGCGAGAACGAGTCTGGCATCGAATCCTTTGTGGTGACTGTACTCAGTGACGTCATCAACGCCAAGAAATAACATACGAGAACACACCTCATCACACCGCTGTGTGTGACGACCAGAAGGGTGAAGACCAGAAAGGGATACATTTTGTTAAATAGCACAAGGAATTTTGGTTAAATGGTCGCGTATTGTGAAACTGACAATGTTTTTATTACTTGCATAATTTAAAGACAATTGTTAGGATACGAAAATAAAATTTTTCTTCGAAATTTGTATGACACACATTTACATAGCATTTAAGTGTGCATTCAGTTTAAAATACAGTGTAAAGAAAAAAATTTAGTGTATAAATATTATTCGTTAATACATTATCGAAGCTTTGAAATATTAGAGATAACATAGACGTTGGCAGTATTACGGTATGCATCCCGATAATTAGGGAAATGTAGACGAGTAAATCTCGATTATAGCTTATTTTTTTTTTAATCGTAGGACTCTAATATAGTATAAATGACTACCAATAATACTTTATCATAGAGAACTAAACGAACTTATAGTTACTTTAATATAAAGGAGGTACTTAATATAATTAATAACGTTACCCCAGTTGAGGTAACGTTGTTAAACAGTACGAATCCTACACGTATGACCTGCTTTATTGTAAGCATTTAAATATTTTACAAAAAGAAATTTGGAATTCACCGTCAACAACATCTATATTCGTCTGCATTTTCCCTAAATACTTAAAAACTTACGAGCAGTAAGTTTTCGTGTTATAAAATTTTAAAATTACATATTTTCAAGTAATTTCCATGTGAAAATGTTTTCCAAATTTTGTTGTTATTTGTATACTTTGAAAATTACTTGAAAAAAAAATCGTATACATTGCGATATAGATCTTTAAACGTGTTATTTAAAATATTATGTTTATTTTTGTATTCTAAAATTTCTATAAATGTATTGTTATTTGGCTTTAAATTTTTTTTTTTTATTAAAAAATTACTCTTAGTAATCATCATTTTGCAAAGAAACATTTTGTATTCGATCCTGTCTCGCAGGTTATTCCGTTTGTATGATCTAACGCAGCGTGTATGTCGATGCATAGTACTAGAGTACGATCTCCGACCGATTAGGTATGTAAGAAAGTATATTTTTATATTGGACGTAGAATATTTATAAATCGAAGGAAGTTATTATCATATCAATGTTCTATGTAGTAATGCTGGAATTAGTGCCTTAGTTCGTAAAGATATTAAGCACTTTAAGTATACATTCGACTTATTTGTACTTATTTATTCAAAATTGCCAATAATTGCTTTATAATATCGAGTTAAGTCTGTAAGACTTGTATTATATGAATAGTATTGTTAATTCCAGCAATATATTTAATAAATTAAAAGAAAATTGACAAAAAAAATGCTTTTATTTTCTATAATATTATCGTACAGTATTGTTTACTGTATTTTGTGAATCTTTAACTGCCATTTAAAGTTTTAGGTTTAACATCATTGCTTGTATGTATTCTTAAATGATTGTACATAACTTGTTCAACATGCGTTAACTATAATTGTTTAAAAATGTTTACAAGTAAGATGTATTTAATATTACTTACATTAAATTAAGTGAAAATGTGAACTTAAAAAACATAAAAACAACTAGTCTTAGGTGCGACATAACACAATTTAGATTTAAGTAACATACAAATATCTCATTATTAAAATAATGCTTTTAGATTATAGAAAAAAAAAAAATTGTTTAGTTTAAATGGAATGCAAACTGAAATAGATATCACACCATTGTTATGACCAAGTTATAATTTTCAAAATATTTTATACTCATAACATCAAATAGACGAGTTAATATCTTTGTTTCTAAAATATCTAAGAATAATCTAAATAGTTATAAACAGTAACATTATTTATTGTTCATTAAAACAGTACATGTAACAATGTTAATAAACTTTAAATATAAACATGTTATTTTCATTTAATAATTAATATTTCCCCCTTTGTTTTTTTTTTTTTTAATATACTGTGAAGGTGGCAAACATGCATACAGCCCAACTGATAGTAAACGGTCACTGTAGCCTATGGACGCCTGCAACACTAGGGATGTCACGTACGTATTGCTGATTCTGAAGAAATCTTAATATATATATATATATATATATATATATATATATATATATATATATATATATATATATATATATATATATATATATTATGGAAAATAACAACACTAATTCGATCCAATTTAAAAAAATCAAGTACCTTTAAAGAGGTAAACTGTTCAGATTTATTTGATAATATCGCTCATTTTCGACATTCTCTCTTTTTATTTAATATTTTATATAAATAAATAACTCGTAAACATATTTTGCTATAGTGTATACAATTTTTTTTATACAAAAACTAATAGAAAACATCTAAACTTATTAAATAAATTAATAAATAATAATATATCAAATATGTTATACTTATAAAGAAATAAAAAAAAACACTAAACAAGTGAATTATCGCAATAAACAAATTTGAGATAACTCAATTATGTTCACTATTATGATTAAAAACTGTGTGCATATCAAGTCTTCTTTTTATGTGGGGCTGCCATAATCAAAATAGATTTTGGGCAGATATAAAATTGAAAAAAAAAACATGTAATTAAAAACTCCTTGGAATAAATTAATAAACAGAGAAGGCCAGACATATCCATTCAAATCAGAACGGATTATCATCCTACATATAAAACAACTATATCAGTAAAATTAAATCTTATATATATATTTGGTCATTGTTCTAACAAAATATTAATTATTCATATATTAATTAAATAGTATTTGAGTACATATACTGTAAATATAAACTGATTTAAAATTTGCCATAATTTAAATACAGTCTTTATCATAGTTCAGTGCCAAATGAATTAAGTACGTATTTGCTACTAGCTTTTTGAAGCGTGATTCTGACTTGCCGCCTTGTTTTTAGCAGCTTTCTCAACGTTGGCTGCTCTAGTCTGAAATAAATAATATATTGTTTCAAGAACCTTTTATGAATGTTTCGGTTGGAAGGGTGGGATATGGCGGTGAATTTACAAGGTACAGAGGCTTAACACCTGAGTCCTCAGAAATGGCAAGGCATGGGGGGTATCATGAGCGAAACAGTATACTTTGTTATGACCATATTACTGTTCATGTCTATAGGCGACGGTTACCACTTTCCATCAGGTAGGTCGTCAGCTTGTTAGCCATTGTAAGTTGCATAAAAAAACGAATAACGTCTTGATTTTTTAATTTTACCTGTAACGATTGCACCCTTTTGTGTAGTCCCATCATTGAATTAGATATTGACGTCAACTTCTCTCTACTTGTTGCTATGTCTGCAAGCTGAAGTATTAAAAGTATTATAGTATTAAAATGAGAGTTCTGCCTTTTTAAGGATAAACCAATAAACTGAGATGTGGTTGTGTTGATTAAAACATGATCAAATGCCATAGACAATGCAATAAAATAGAAACAGGCAGTCTCGATTTTTAGCGACGCCATCTTTTTTTAAGGAAATTATTCTGAAATATTATATTTTTTGTTTTTTCTTGTATATTTTTTAAATTGATTCAATTTTGTTCCTGGTTCATAACCCAGATATTTATTTAAATTATTCCCATATCTCAGAGGATACCCTAATATTGTATTGCTAGCAATATAGCTTCATGCAGTTCCCTTTGGAAAACATTGTGGTTTATTCTTGATGAAATCTCCAGGATAGGCTGTTAAATGTAATCTAGCTGCGTTCTCTGTATATACTAACGGGGCACCAGTGAGTGATGATAGGTTTTTATTAAGCAGGACAGTTAGCTCATCGTGACAAATTTATCAAGATTTAACCACAATGATTTCCAGGATCAACCACATAAAAACAACCCAGACATAAGCTCCATTATTAGCAAAGATATATAGCTAGCAATGGACCTATTAGTAACAATTCTTTTTTTCTTTACTCAGATAGGATTACCATTCTATTATCATCCATTAAAAAAAGGATATGTAATTGGTACAGAGGAAAAACACCTGAGTCCTCAGGAATGGCAACGCATGGGGGGTATCATGGTCAAAACAGTATACTCCGTTATGTCCATGGTACTGCTCATGTCTATAGGCGACAGTTACCACTTTCCATCAGGTGGGCTGTCAGCTTGTTTGCCATTCTAAGTTGTATAAAAAAAAACATGCTTTTGTTCTGTTGTATAAATAGAAAAAAAAAGAATTACCAGTGCATCAAGCATTGCATCATTCTGTAGATCTTCAAGCCTTCTCCTCTCAGAAACTAGCATATTGTGTACAGCTTCTTGCTTTTCACTAAAATAAAACATTTAGATTATATTAAGTATAAGCATAAATACATACCATATCATGGTTAATGTAATTTTAATATTATACTTACGTTAATTCTTTTAAATGAGTATTAATGGTTGCTAATGGTGGCTCATAGATTTCCATTACTCCTTTGGCCAAGAGTTGGATAGTGTTTATTTCCTCAGGAGTTGTAGGATTCGTCCTAAAATATAAATACTTTGTAGAATAACAATATAGAGCAGTGATTCTCAACCTTTTTTTTTTTGTTGCGGCACATATTTAACGATTTCAAAATTTGGCAGCACACAAAGGATAAGATAAAAATTATTTACTTACTACAACACACTGCATAAATAGTTTATGACAAAAATTTTAAATATTTGCAAAATTTAGCGGCACACTTAAAATTTGGCGGCACACAAAAGTGCCGCGGCACAGTGGTTGAGAATCACTGATATAGAGTAATATCACTATAGAGTAATTGGCTGTGTCAAGCAGAAAAACCTATAACACTGAGATTCACACCTCTATAGATCCATTGTACACACTTTTTTTAAAGTTTGCATAATGCCAAGTGCAATTTTAGCCTTTTACAAAGCCTGGGCATATTCATTGACTAAAAACTGACATGAAATCCACATATAGATAACGTATGGATTTCATGTAAATTTTTGGTCGATGAATATGCCCAGGTACTTCTTTGGAGAAGTTAATCATTTTGCCATTTACTGTAGGCGTTATTTGTTTACCTCCTTTCTGTAAATGGGATGATTATAGTTTTATCATGATTTACTGATAATTTGTTTTTATTACTGTCTTTACTGTCAATTTAAAGGGTTATTTTTTGTCTATTTTATTTAATGGAGTTAGAAGACACTTGCTGCTCTGTTCTATGCCACATGTTTTGGCCCGTTACGAGCCATACGTTTGGGCCTTTCTAAATGAAACTGTTGAGCACTTTCATTATTTATACTATGGTTTCTGACAAAGCAGAAAAGTGTATTTTTGATTTCTTTTTACAACACAGGGGGCAAATGAGCATGCGGCTCATCTGATGGTAAATGCCTACCGCCACCCATGGTCACCCACAACACCAACAGCATTGCAGGTGTGCTGCCGGCCTTTTAAAAGGGAATATGCTCTTTTCTTGAAGGTTATGTGGTCATATCAGTTCGGAAATACTGTTGTTGGAAGTTGATTCCAGAGTGGTTGTGCATGGGAGAAATTTTCAAATTTATCCTTATTCTTTCTTCCTATTAAAAGTTTTTTATTTCTATCTTATTCCTGTTCTGTTTCAGTCAAAACTTTGTATAAATTTGGAGAACCTGAGTTATTCTTTTAAATGTATATTATATTTAACACCTTTCATAGTATCTATTTTATTTTCATCAAGTAATTCTTCCTACTCAGATAAAAATTCACTGTAATTACTTGTCTTTAATAATTTTATTTAAATATTTTCTTTCCATTAATCGTAAATTTAAAACAGTGCTGTGACCTAAGATTGGCCTTTTTATTATTAATCAACATACAATTTATTGTAAGTGTAAGTACATAGTATATAGGTATACTGATTTTAACTTTTTAATAATATTTAAAGGTAAAATATCACAGTCGCTACCAGTATCTATCTTAAAATCTACAGTTTTTTTATTTATCTGTTCTCATTCATTCATTCATTTATAAATTATTATGACTGTTGCCATTTAGCCTACGTTTTAGAGGTTTTGCTTTTTCATCTTCCAATCCTGTTGGCTCTTTTAATATAAGCTCTGTAGACTACTTAATAATATGAGATACACATATAGTGATTAAACTTACCCCGCCATTGAATTGGATATTGTACAGGAACTAACAATGAATAAAAATGAAATAAAAAAATATAAAGCATAAAAAATACAGATTAAAGACACTACGATTAAAGAATAACAAATAAATTGCAATTTATATTTATTCTAAAAGTTCTATATAAAACAAATAATAAAGAGATGGCACTCACTATACATTAATTAAAGAACTAAATTGGTAAATTATTTTATGTAATCCTTAATTAGTGAGCGCCATCTCTTTATTATTTGTTTTATATCAAACTTATAGAATAAATACTATTTATATTTTAGCTATATAATATAAAATATTTAATAATAATATAATAAAATCTTGGAGAAATAAGTTGGATAAAAATGGAGTTTCTCTTTAGTTCTTTCCTTGCATTCAAAATTGTAAATAAGTATAAAAATCCTGTGGTGTATTTAGCCATCATATTTCTCTACTTATTTTATATTATCTTTTGTTTTAAATTGCTATCATTGTGTTCCTATTTTTCTGCCGATATAGATGAAATAAAAGATATCTGCATTATCCAGTATTTTATTCATGCTATAGTAGTGGTGTAAAATATACCACATTTTATATATTTGTGTAAATTAAAATATGTTTTAGGCCCAAATTTGGTATCCATATGCAATAGGTCTCATAAAAGGCCTAGTTACTTTATATTTTAATTTTACCAATTCTTTGGACTACTTACATAGAAATCATACAAACGGTTTTTATCTAGAGTGATATGGACCCGGTTATTAGCTGTCAAGTGTCACTTATTACAACAAAATTATCATATTGAAGGCTAGGCAGCATGGTCTCCGACCTTAGCCTGTTCCACAATGGAACAAACGTACTAAAAAAAAATATTACAACAGACCTAAAGTAGAACACTAGAAGTACCTAGACTACTTTCGCGAAAAAGACTCTACAGACATATGCGAATATTTTTCTTAGTTTGCCTCTGGAAAAATTGTAAAATTAAAACTGGAAGTTATTCCTACTATGTAATAACAATTACTTATTGTAGGTGTTCATCAAAAATAGTAACATATTTGTTATTATAATCTTCATTTTGTATTATCTAAATAAAAGATTAGCCAGTACTTGACGATGCTGCTTTTGATGTACGATTTGAGAAATAAAATTATCGTCATGAATTAATATAATCTTTTACCTCTAGATTTCAATTTTGCGATTAAGGAAAAATCATAATAAATTTTTGTTTATGAAGAGTTTACGGAGTTATTGATGCTACATATAATAAGAGTGTTAGAATACATGAGTACATTCCAAAGTTCTCACATGATAATTTTTTTTTTTAATTTTTTATTGGTTAGTTATTTCAACAGACATAACATATCTGTGCCTCTAGTGAGAAAGGGTATAACTCAAGTTATTTGTTGTTAGTCATTCAAGCTACTTTAAATAAGCAAATTTTTCTCTTTCGAATGGTATAAGAATCGTAACGATATCTTTAAAAACAATAGAGATAGTAAACATGTAAAAGGCTACAATTAACAAAATATTTGTGGTAAAAAAGTCATAATTAGAAATAAAACTACAATATTTTACAAAAATAGTGCCAAAAATGACAAGATACTTAGAACCACCCTTCAAATATGAATTTATTTTTGTGTAAAATGAATCAGTTAGATTTGAACCCTTTTACACCATTTAATAGCGATTATTTTTTTATAGCGTAAAATACACAACATTGTTTTTCTTCAATAGTTCAATAAAATAGTTTTAATTCAACTTAAAACTATTTTCACATGATAATTTTAATATTTTTGTTAAGTGTGATTAGGTATAATAGAATTATTTTTAAAACTATAGGTTTTAAACAAAAACCGACAATTTCATAAGAAAGAGGAGAAAAAATTACTATAAATGCAAATTTGACTTGTTCAATTAGCAAATAATAAAAGCACCAGAATTTTTATTCTTTATTTAAAATAGTTTTTTGGCTCTCCTTTTAAATGAAATATAGAGATAAATTTATTACGATTTTGAATCCTAAGTAATAACTTTTAATAACGAAAAAGTTTAATTTTTTATTTATTATAGTTTATGTGTCAGCGACCAATTTTAGATTCTTTGTCTAAATTATTAAATGCTGCCGGTTGACTGCGTTTAACGAAACGCGTTTTTTTTATGGCATTATGGCTACCAATTCCTTGTTTTGACATTCCTTCATTTTCCTTGTGAAGAGTGGATTTCCATTTTAACAATTGAAATCAACCACGTTACTCGCCAATTAGTATTTGTTAATTTGTCTGATATTTAAAGTCGTCAATCTGGAAGTACTACAAGTGACTCGTGAGGACGCCAATATGACGTCCGTAGTAAGAAGGCAGGAGCAAGATGATTCCGGGGAATACTCGGATGCATCGCAAGATATCGAGCACAATAACTCGGGAAACGTGAGTAGAACATTTAAACGACAGGGCACAATGGCTTATTAAGAGAAATAACTTTCGTTTTGACGTTAAAAGTGGTTCGTTCGTCGGCACTTTCTCCCGCGCACTCGCGTGTCGGTATGCCCATTTCTTTTCGTGATATTGAGGTCACGGTTCAGACACCACTCACTGAGACGTCTTTGATGCGTTTACACCTAAAATTAGAAGTGCCACGTCGTTTGTAAACATTCCTTTATTTTGGTGGTTGTGAAAATGCAGTTGTTGAAGGTTGCTGAATGTTTGCAGGAGGGAGGCCAGCACGAATCTGATTATGACTCTCAGGGAAGTGATTCTGACCGCTCTGAAAGAGATCCAGAGAACCAGGTAATAATATATTAATTGTATATAATATATATATAACCTTGTGATTAAAAGCTGGTGGGTGCCTATTTACAGTAGAAATTGTATGCCATTGCATATGATCTACAAAAGTATGTTAATATGTGACACTTCTATATATGTTTTTAAAGTACAAAACAATTGTCATTTGATATGCTACAATCACATTGTATTTTTGTACTTCTATATAACTTTCTAATTTGTAAGTCTATTCTAGTTTGCTTCTTATGCTTATGCTTATCAGTTATTAACAAACTATTGTATTTACAATGTAAGATTTTTACATGTGTTTTTTTTATAAATAAATTGACTATAGGACACTATTGTAAGAGAAGGAATATTTAAGAGTTTTATGCCCAATAAGTTTCGATTTGCATAAATATGTTATAGAAGCTCCTTACTATATTAACTTTTTATTATGATTCTTTAAAGTTGTAAAACAAACATTAGAAGTAATACGATAATTTTCTTGGTTTATCATGACATTTTGACTAGGTTACATTGGCTCGGTTATTTCCCATTATCACTACATAGTATAAAACAAAGTCGCTTCTCATCTGTATCCCTGTCCCTAAGTATGCTTAGATCTTTATAACTATGCAATTGATTTAAATGCGTTTGTTTTTTAGTTGATAGAGTTATTCGAGAGGAAGGTTTATATGTATAATACATGCATAATATAGTAGAGAAACACTGACAATTTTAGAGGTATATAATCTGATGTTGTATTACACACATTTTTTGCGCTTACATTGTAAATACTGGCTGAACCCTATGGGATAGATAGATCAAAATAATGTACTACAGTATTTATATACCTTAAAAACTTCTACAAAAAAGTTTATGACAATATATTCTTAAGGTTAACCCACAATAACCATTCATAATGCTTTATTTACAAAGCAATTTTAAGCAATACAGCTTTAATCCTTATCCAATTAACTACATTGTGCATTTAATATAGGTCATATGGCTCTTTACTGCTTGTAATTTAAATAAATATTTTTGAAGATATTACAGATTTAAAATGCAGGGACATAGTGGTTGCATTGCACCCATGCGAAGCCGGGGAGGGTCGCTAGTCTCTTATAAACCATAAACCATGCAATATGAAATCTAAAAATTAATAAACATTAGAAGATATGATTTTTTTTAACCATACACATGAGAAGGAATAAGATACCAGATGTTGCTGTCTTATTTTATCCCATATCTATGGCAGTGATAATTATCTATTGATAGATTCATGTATCACTTATTCGTGGGGCTTTTATGGAATAAATAAAAAGTCAGAAGAGTATTGTATTGTAACATCTATATTGTATATAATTTATATTGGATACATTAAAAGATTTACTATACAATGGCGGACTTATCCCCTAAAGGGATCTCTTACAGTCAATCTTTGAGAAGCTCAAAGAAAACTAAACGGGTGGCGGTAGTCACTTACCATCAGGTGAGCCGCATGCTAGTTTGCCCCTGTGTTGTAAAAAAATAAAAAGTACAAGGGTAATAACCGTACAGCTGGAGATAAACTAAATAATATCCAATACAAATTATATATATAATACAAGAGTTTTAAGATTATATATTTAGTAGTTAATCTTTGAATGAGAGTAGCAGCCACGCCTATTGCATTTGACTATCATATTTATAACATTTCTAACTATGACAAGTGATTTTATAATTCAAAATTTTTGTTTCATATTCTGTCTTTTCTTACTGTATTAAATTTGTAAGCTTATAAATAAATGGGAAAATGAATATACAAACAAAGGTCTTAGGTAAAGTCGTTTCTGATGCTATAGGCACGTTAGCCATGACAGATAGTCTGACTGTTGCAAATAAAAGTTTATAAATAATAATTTTTAATCAAGTAAACTTTATTAATTTTAGAAGGGTTATTTTTTTCCGAATCTATGCCCCAATTGGAATTCAGTTTCACCAGTTATAAATACGAAATAAATTGTTTTTTATTTAAAACAAATGTTTAATTATATTTGTGTAGATAGATGGTCTTTATCCTTTCCTTCTTAAGATTACAATAATAAACTTATTATAAATACAAACAATTACAAGAAAATATTGCATTGAGAAAACAACAGGCGGCCTTATCGCTAAGAGCTATCTTTTCCAGGTAACCTTTGGATTGAGAAGAGTAATTATAAACAGTGTGACGTGTGTGATTAATACTTGATCTATCATTTTAGGAGACAGAGCGCAGGGTTGATGATGATGAGGACAGAAGCAATCCCCAATACATCCCTAAACGTGGTACTTTTTACGAGCACGACGATCGAACCGCTGCCAGGTAATAATAATATTCTTATTAATGTTTTAAATGCGAAAGTATGTACAGATGGATGGGTTGATAATTGTTACTCTTTAATGCAAACAATATTAAACAGATTTTAATGAAATTTGGTACAAACATAGGTTATATGTAAAGAAATTATATTATATAGGTAAAGAAGTTAAGGGGCCGCCTGAAAATCAGCGCTATATAGGTACATCTCGCTGGAGCTGTACATATATAGCAATAGCTGAGGCGGCTCCTATTACCAGCAACATTAATTGTACATTTTTTTTTCCTTTTTGTTGTTTTAATTTCTTAGTAATGGTAATAAATGTCATCTATCTATCTATCTATCTATCTATATTCTAACCTAGTACAAAGGGGAGAAAGGGATTGTTAGTAACGGGCTCCATTGCTAGCAATATGACCTATCAGGTTGACTTCCATGTGGTTTCCCCTGCAAACTATCGTGGTTAATTCTCTTGGAATTCTTCACGGCGGGCTAACTGATCTGCATTTATTTGCACCTATCACTTCTGATTTGTGCCCAACCAGTGTATACCGATAGCGTAGGCAGGGATACCATTCCATTCACAATCATTAAAAAATATCTAGTACATAAGTTCCTTTACGTATTAATTCATGTGGATGAAGCTGCTAGATACAGGCTGTATAATATACAGTTTGAGTACATTTTATTGGATATCACAGTATAATCTGTGATACCTTAAAATCTCTCGTGTAATGGCAAAAAAAATATGATTTTAGTCCTCTGGGTACAGAGGAATAACACCTGAGTCTTCAGGAATGGCAACAGTTTTTATTTTTTCATTTGGAAAATTAACAGTTACAAAATAAAGAATAATACATAATGTTAATCAAAGAAAACATTGATATAAATTTGCCATCAACACCGTTTACCACAGTTTTGAGCTAAGCTTAAATTAATTTATCTTGTTGATTTATCAGGTTAAATTAAATTACCACTAACTGATCTCCCTATTAGTGCTATTCCCATCTATTAAAAAGACTATTATGGTTAATTCCTGGTAAATTCTAACTAAAACTATTATACCTTACTCGTGCCTGTGCATTCTGCCTGCATCTATCGATAGTATAGGTGCTGTAACTAATCCATTCTCGTCTTTTAGAAAAACGTAAATAAACAGTTCAATAATTTATACAAGCCAAGCATTACGGAACGTCAATGACCAAACTGCGCACTGACGCGGAACGAATATTATCGTAATATCGTAGAAAGCTAGCAATTAGAAGTAAGAATTAGTTGTTTGGGTGCTGTGTGTGCTGGTGCAATTTGAATCGTATTACAATGCACGTAGAGTCGTGTTTCGTCACGAAAACTGGCTAAAAGTTAATTGGCAGTATTTAGTTTACAATCTATAATTTATTCCTTCTTTGTATTTTTTAATAATCAACTTCAAAAATTGAGGTTCCTTAATCAACTTTTTTTGCGCATTTTAATTATGGTTTATCTTCACTGACTGTCAATCAATTTTGTTATTTTTAAATTATTATTTAAGATTTTTCCGTCGAAAAATTTCCTATTAATATAATAAAAGCAAAAGTTTGTATTGATGGATGTATATTTGTTAATCTTTAATGCAAAAACTACTAAATAGATTCCAATGAAATTTGATAGGTCATATACTAACATAGCACATAGGAAACTTTTTGACATATTATGCAGGCGTAGCTGCAGAATATAATTAATCTTTAATATGGAAAAAATATATATTGGTATAGACAAATGTATAAAATAGAGAGTTTGTTTAAAATAATTAATTTCTAGAAGTACTGACGGGATTTGAAAAATTCTCAATAAAAATCAAATAAAAAGAAATCCGTAAACCAGCATCCGAAAATAAATTTCAACCTTTTGTATGTATTACAAAATCATTATGATATTCATAGTGGCGAAGAATCGAGTAACACGACATCCGAAACAGCGTCAGAGAAGAAGGAAGGCGCCGAGACGCCGCAGGAACGCCGCCGGCCGCCGCGCAAGTCTGACGTCATCAATAAATGGTCGCACGACAAATACAACGAGAATGAACAGGTTAGAGAGCTTTATTTTTTTACAACACAGGGGGCATACGAGCATGCGGCTCACCTGATGGTAAATGACTACCGCCGCCCATGGTCACCCACAACACCAGCGGCATTGCAGGCGTGCTGCCGGCCTTTTAAAAGGGAATATGCTCTTTTCTTGAAGGTTATGACATGACAATATCGGTTCGGAAATACTGCTGCTGGAAGTTGATTTCAAAGAGTGGTTGTGCGTGGGAGAAAGTGCCTTGAAAAACGCACGGTGGAGGGCCGCCCCTCGTCCAGATGGTTGGGATGAAATTTTAGTTTATGGCGGGTTGTACGATTGTGAAAATTAGCAGCAGGTATCAAACCGAACAATTCTTCAGAGCACTCCCCATGATAAATTCGGTAGAAGATGCAAAGAGATGCAACATCTCTACGCAGTTTCAGTGGGTCGAGTCGGACAGTAATATACCTATATATAGGCACCTGCCTAGTCTGTTTTATTTAATTATAATAGAATAGAGAATAGTAAGGGTAACCAACTTTGTCATAGAAATACTCTCTAAATCAATAATTCGAAATTAGTATTTTATATATATATATATATATATATATATATAGAATAGGAGAGGCAGAATGCTGGGCCACCTTATACGACATGACAATTTTTTTAAGAGCATAGTAGAAGGAAAAAATAGAGGGCAAAAGAGGAAGAGGAAGACCGAGGAATAACTATATGGGACAGAAAAAAGAAACACTAGTTGTCATGTCGTATAGGGAGGTCAAGGATATGGCCCCGGATAGAACTGGCTGGAAAAAAATGCATGATTAGTTAGCTCGTCGTTAAAAGTATAAATTTTTAACATGGAATTATATTTTTGTTGAAACTGTGTTATGTATGAGATTTCAAGTAAGTAAATTTTTTTTTGTGTCAACAGATGCCGAAATCTCGGGATGAGTTGGTAGCTATATATGGTTATGATATCAGAAACGAGGATGCCCCTCCGCATGCCAGGCGCAATAGGAGATATGGGTGAGTCTTATGATCAGGGTTGACTAAATCTAATTTAAATTTAAATTTCCAACCGTTATTTGGATGGATACGTAAAGTTTATGTAAGGATTTTTTAAATTTCTAATAATAAGCTCAGACCATTTTATGAAAAATTGGCTAAATTGGCTTATTCTAATTTCTGTATAACTGTGCTGGAGGTTATGCCCTCTACATAAGTGGCAAATATATCTTGATAAATTTTCATTGGTTTCATATAAGAAAGAGACACTAGAGATTGCATCTTGTTCTATCTTATGCACCCTATAATGTATCTATTATCTGGATAAGTGTAAAAAAAAAACATATTCGAATCAGTTACGTATATTTTTGATAGCACTCGCAATAGGGAGAACGAGATGTGGGATATTGCTATTACGTTTTATCTCATGCATACTATAGCGATAACGTATCTATCGATTCGCTTGCCACTTGTCTGGGGGGGGGGGCAGATGTTTATGGTTTAGTTTCTAATAACGTATTGTATGTATATTAAAAATAATTATAAGAAAGTGTCAAGCTGTGACCGCTAGATGGCGCTGATTTCCTTTCACACACGCAAACTGTATCGATTGACGCAATGAATCTAAACCGACCAATGTTTTAATACAGAGAAAGCGATACTAATTGCATAATTCTATCCACGCTATTCAATATGGAGGTACCGGCATTGGCGGTTAGTAAATATGGGTTATTTACATATGGGCCTTTAATTTTTTTTTTTGCATGATGTTACAATTTTGTTTTGCAGTTTATGATCAGTTCTGCATGCGTTCGTAATACTTATTGTTTACTTATTTATTTGTATAGTTCTTTAAACAGCTTTGTATACGCAATGGAATTTTTATTTGTTTAAAAAATCTCTGATTATATCAGTGATGTTATTATGATATAGTAGTATTAATGATATAATAATTTATTAATGAATGAAATTTTATTATGGACAGGTCTGATATGATGATTATCATATCAGACTTTAACTGTCCACTGCTGAACGTAAGCCTCCCTATTGGGGGTTTACAAGTAGTTGTCACGCTTGGCGGGGGAAATGGCAACCTCAGCTGTTGGTCAAGGTAGGGATGCAGACTTCGTGGAGGTCTATCTGGCAAAGTATATTGTTAGCTATCTTTCGACTTTCGTTATTATCATTTTCGAGGACTGGTATACTCTGTTACGTCCATGGTACTGTTCATGTCTATAGGCAAAGGTTGCCACTTTCTATCAGTTGGGCGAATTAAACTAAGGTGTTATTTTTCGGTCCTTTTCCACCTCTGATGATGATGAGTTACTAGGTCAGTTGCTAGTTTTTAGTCCCCAAAATACAGGTCTGATTTAGTTTGGGGTCCGATTGCAATGAAGACTTTTCATAATGTAACTTGATTATAAGCTCTCCTATAAATAATATTCTTGTTCTAAGATTCTGTTATTTTTTTTTAATAATAAATAAACATTTTTTAAATATCATTTCATTTCTAGCCGTGGACCGAATAAGTACACTCGGACGTGGGAGGACGAGGAAGCCTACAAACGCCAGAATGCGGCGCAAGCGACGCCGCGGAAACCACCAAACCCTGAGGACTTCCCGGAGCTGGATGCTGCAGGCAAAAAATATGCGTAAGTATTTTTTTTTATACAACACGGAATGGCAAATAAATTGAGGGCCCTCCTGATAGATAGTGTTAAAGTGATGTTTTATATAAACGACTCTTGTATAATAGTCATCTGTATGTGAACCATGATTATCATCATCAGTATAACGAGCTATCATCATCATCATCATCTGTACAATGAACTGTCATCATCGTCATCTGTACAATGAACCATCATCATCTGTTTAATGAACCACCATTACCTGTATAAGGAACCATCATCAGCATCATCTGTATATGGACAATGATCATCATCATCTGTTCAATGAACCATCATCATCTATATGTATATGTATCGGTAGTTATCGATCGATAATATGATAAAGATGATGGTATGAACCTGTGCTTACATTACTGTTGTTTGGCATTCTAATTTGTATAAAAAAAGTTTAAGTTCTCCTTTTTGTTCATAAATAATCTATTTAAAAATATTGTTACCAGCGTCACTTGTGATGATGTAAGGATTCTACCAATATATTTAAATTTGTTTAGGCATTAAAGGAGTTATTTTATTTTCTAATGTTCAAAGAGTATGCTCGACTAGTTTCGCTATCAATTCGTGACCTTTAATCATGAGCGGTTCAAACAATCGATCTAATTACACGTAAGTTAAACCGGTAGTTATTGCATTAAAATATTTAGGAGTTATGGTGGAATTAAGGAACTTAAACCCACATATACACATGAACCCTGAATATGTTCAGTCTTTTTTTTGGGCAGTTATATTGGCGACCAGCTGATGCAAACACTTTAGACATCTTTTTCTTTCATTTACCTTTAAAATGTTCTTATTATTTGTTTTAAATTTTTTTTACAACTTAGAATGGCAAATAAGCCGACGGCCCACCTGATGAAAAGTGGTAACCATCGCCTATAGATATGAGCAGTACCATGGATATAACAGAGTATACTGTTTCGCCCATGATACCCCCCATGCGTTGCCATTTCTGAGGACTCAGCTGTTGTTCCATTGTACCCTGTAAATTCACGCCATATCCCATTCTTCAAACCGAAACACAGCCATGCAAACACAACTGCTTCACGGTAGAAACACCAATGGGAATATAAAAAAAAATCAATATTTTTTGACATATACCTTATTGTTCTGTTCCTTGGTCGCTGTTAATACATTTATTCGCTGCTCAATTCCGTGTCTACATCATTTCATCACCTCATCACAGTCCACCGTTCTGTAATACGTGTAATAAAACAATTTTGACTTTCAGCAGAAAACCCCGGCCCCAAAGGCCCAGGTCCAAATCTCAGCCGGCTTCTAACGAATCACTGGAAAACGGCTCGCAACTCCGGAGGAACGCGTCCATCAAGACGCCCAAGGGCAGGGGCGAACGGCCGAAGCCGTCCAGCCGTCCAGTCGCGAACAAACCCCAAGCCAAACCTCAGAACAAGGAGAAGATGCCGCCATTGGAGAATCTCACAATAACTACAGCAGTTGCGAATAACAAGTGAGTTGGCTATTTAGTTGGTTGCAATAGAACATAATATCACAATTGCCATCTGGTCCCGGCATAGAACGGACCACCCTCTTATTTCCCGTGGGTATCTTAAGAGGCGACTAAGGGAACATAATGGTTGAGGGATGAGCAGCAGTCTCTCTTAAAATATCACCAAATCATTAGTTGTCTACCCAACTGCCATGTCTAGCAACTACTGGCAAAACCCCTTTTATGGGGAAGGCTTATGTTCAGCAGTGGACAATTCATGTTTAAAATGATGATGATGATTTGGTTGCAAGAATATAATATCACAATTGCCATGTGGTTTCGCCATAGAATTGGTCCTTCCTTTTCCCGTGCGTGTCGTAAGAGGCCGCTAAGGGCGCAATTGTCGAGAGATTGGCAGTAGCCTGACAATCTGTTTGCCAAGTATGGCAACTACTGGCAATGAAATTAGATATTATTATTGTATTTATTATTATTAAATAAATACATATATAATATATTATGTATATAAACTTGAAAGTATGTATTACAACAATTGTATGTCGTCAGTCAAGGCCAGCCCCAGCGGAAAGTGAACGCAGTGGCTCAGCAGAAGCCAGTGCCAACCGAACAGGGCAAGAAGAGGCCGCCGCAGCAGGCACCGGTAAGAATTTTTGGGCTTCATACGTAAATGATTATTATATATATGTATGTCACCTCTAAACAAGGCGTCAGCATTGACTGTCAAAACTTTAAATCTGTTAGACTATTTATTTATTCTTTATTGTATAATAAAACTTTGTATAATTGGTGAGCTTAATGTCATATGCCATCCTTTACCAGCTAACTATTAGGTAAGAATAGAAAGCATATGAAGGGCAGTGGTGGTGAAAAATATATGACATAATTAATAGTAACGTACTAAAATAATTATATATATATATATATATAGAAATATATATGGATATAATATATATCATTAAAACAACAATAATAATTATAAGATTTAGTAATTATTGAGTAACTTGTAATTAGAGCTGGTTTTGTTGACTTAACAAATAATTAAAAAAAAAAAAAACTTAAAAATATACTTACTGGGTACTCTGTGTAGATCTACTATATTCTATTGTAAGTAATTTGACAATAAAATCTTAAAATTCTATGCTGTTCTATGGCGGAATATATAAAAAACGTTCCATGTTGGTTTTAATTTAAGAAAAAAAAAAATACTGAAAAATAGGATGACTGATGATGATGATGACAGAATAAGCAAAAGTTAAATTATTGGTTTCACATCTCCAATAGACGCAACAGCAAAATAATCAAGCACCGCCTCAGCAACAGCCTTCGCAGCCGCAGCAAAAACCGCAAGCACAGCAACAGAACCAGCAACCGCAGCAACAGGCCGGTGAGTTTGTTGTTAAATATTAAAAATGACATGCTAGTACCATTTTTACCTTATTTTTGGTCGCCGATCTTCAGTCGCATTAATGTCGAGTGTGGCGGATCAAATAACAAAACGTGCAGTACATTGCCGATCATCCGTTTACGGAAGATCGGCGACCAAATATTTATCTATTGTGCACTAGCCTACTGGGTGTAAATAAATAATAAATCTATTATTGTCTTGTTGGGTAATGGTGTTTCTATAAAAGGATAGTGGTGGCGGCACTAAGCCTTGGTATGGTCAGCATTAAAAGGCAATGGATATTATTAAGATTTTTAAAAATATACTCCATAGCAAGCATACCTATATGCCATTGTATATATACATCTTTAGTTTTATGATTTCTCTACATTTCATTTCATTAGACTGTATTACTATTAATAAACAATCCAATTACTGGCTCGATTTTTACCATAACCTACCAGTATTTTAATGGATGATAATGGAATAGTAATCCTGCCTGCGCTAACGGTATACCGTTAGCGTATAAATTGGTGGGAGCCAGTGAGGGGTGATAGGTGAAAATGAAAGGGCAGGTCAGTTAGCTTACCGTAATAAATACACCTGGGATTCAGCACAATGGTTCCTAGGAGAAACAACGTGTAGGTTTTTTTTTTATACCACTGAGGTGGCAAACAAGCATACGGCCCACCTAATGGTAAGTGGTTACCGTAGCCTATGAACACCTGCAATACCAGAGGTATTACGCGTGCGTTGCCGACCCTGAAGAAACATCTTTACCCCCCTTTTGAAGAACCCCATGCTGTAGTCTCTTGGGAAATGTTTGACCTGACAGGTCTTATGCTAGCAATGGGACTAGTAATCCGCGTTACTAACAATCCCCTTTCCCCACTATTGAGCATATGTAGGTCTCTCCTCACAAGAGTAGGATATAGCCTGTTAATTCTACACTAGCCCGAAGGCTAGGCGTAGAGCTCGTATCTCAATATACATATATTACAATCCTGTTCTACGCTTCGTTCACGCTAATTTTTTTAATCCCTTAATCGATTTATTCGAAGTTTTGTAAATACGATTTTTTATACACTTAAGAAATTGGATAATTTACGATAACGGATCTTCTTAGCCCTCTAAGGAGTCTTGAGGAAATTCGCTTTGTCCTAGTTTCATCTCCGGGGGATATTTACTCCAAGTCTCTGGCCAGTGCTTTGATGTCTGGTTTACTTTTTATTAGCTGTATTAATTTTAAGGGGACTTGTATTTCTTCTTCTTTCTTGAGATCTAATGATTTTTTATCGTGGTAATAAATACGGTACGGTGGATACGGTAGGTGGCGGTAGGGGGCAAAGTAAGATTTGCTGGGTCAGCTAGTGATAGTGTAAATAACACCATTAATATATTCTCGTAGGGGCCGAATCACGCGGTGGTGTGAAACGCTACAGCAGCTTACGCCAGCGACCTCTCGCTGAGACATATTCACCGCAATCGCAGCAACAGCAACAATCACAACAGCAACAGCCACAGCAACAACAGCCACAGCAACAGCAGTCACAGCAACAACAGCCACAGCAACAACAGCCACAACAGCTTAGATACACCGGTAATGGTTTTGTTGTTTCTTGGTAATTATTCCTTGATAATTGCAGCAGATTGCTGATGTTCACGTGATTACAACAACAACAATTGCAGCAACAGTCACGGGCACAATAGCAACAACAACAGTTTAGATACACCGGTAATTGTTTTATTGTTTACAATTGTTGATAATTTCAGCGACAAGTTGTTGACGCACAACAATAATGACAACAACAAGAGCAACGACGAGAGCTTTTTTAAATTGGTTATAGTGTAATTGTTTACATTTGTTGATAATCATAGCGGCAAATTGTTGATCTGTACATGATTACAAAAACAGCATAATACAATAGCAACAATATAAACCCGTAATTTATTTTTATTTAAACTTTATTTATCAATAAAGTGGTATGGGCATATTGTTTTATTTTTGAGAATACAAGGGGGCTATAAATGTATATTTTTTATACCATTGAGATGGCAAATAAGTAAACATAATAATATATTTCAACCGTGAAGCAGTTGTGTTTGCATGGCTGTGTTTCGGTTTGAAGGGTGGGATATGGCGTGAATTTACTGGGTACAGAGGAATAACAGCTGAGTCCTCAGGAATGGCAACAGTATTCTCTGTTATGTCTATGTTACTGCTCATGTCTATAGGCGACGGTTACCACTTTACATCAGGTGGGCCTTCAGCTTGTTTGCCATTCTGAGTTGTATAAAAAAAAAATAAGCATACGGCGTTTACGCGCGTCATGCTCTTGCATTACGCGCGCTTTGCTATCCCGGAAGAAACTTTTTTACCCCTATTTTTTTTTTTAAGAATCCCATGTTGTAATTTTTTTGTTTTTATTTAAGAGTAAAAAGTTTATATATAATGTTATGCCCACTTGATTGAGATATTTATTTTATAATTAAGGAATAAATAAGTGTTTTTAGTGAATTTAATCTATAATAATAAAACTTTGTACGTTTGTTTAGAATACGCCGGCGGTAATCCACCGCCGACTCAGCACCAGGGTAGCCCCGTACCCCAAATGCACCCTCAACAGCTTATGCACCAGGTATGTATTGATGTAAGGGAATTAATGAATGTGACATTTAAAATTGTTATTAAAAATGTAAATTTTAAAGGGACCGTATAATTTGTAAGAGATCAGTGTGGTCCCGGCATAGAATAGGCCACCCCTTCTTTTCCAATGGGTGTCGTAAGAGGCGACTAGGCGAACGTGATGGTCGAGGGATAGGCGGCAGTGTTACTTTTAAAACACCCATAAAGCCTAATTTTGGCTGCCATTCTGCTTGTTAAGTATGGCAATTACTGGTAAAAACCCCACTTATGGAGAAGGCTATGTTCAGCAGTGGACAATTAACGGTTGATACAATAGCAAAATGTAATGCAAAATCTACTATTTCGGTTAATTAATAAATCTGACACTAGCAATACTGTAATAATAATAAATTGTTCGTAAATTCCTGCAAATAAATGAAAACGATGTTTCGTAAAAGAAATAAGTAAAAATATTTTCCAGACGGTAAAGTATTTTTATACTCCTTTTTTCCGTATAAGTAACTTTTCCCAATAAGATTTTTTTTTAATGAAATTGGTTCCAATGTGTTGCTTATATAGAGCGTTCACTGTATAACATTTTTTTTTTAAATAATAAAAATGTTTATTTATCTCACAACTTTTTTAAGTACAATGAAACACTTAAAAAAAATACCATACATAGATCAATGTTGTAGAGAACTGGTGCCTGAACTGGGTATCCGAAGAACCCGTATTAGAAATCACATTACATTTAATAAATATTGTAATAAATGTCAAATATCAAACGTTAAAATTAATAAAATAGATAATGTTATGTCCACGGTACTGCTCATGTCTATATGCGACGGTTACCACTTTCCATCAGGTGGACCGTCAGCATGTTTGCCATTCTAAGTTGTATAAAAAAAATCACAATTACATTGGTAAGTATTCGATTGTTATTTCGAATTTGATCGTTGTAATACGTACGTGTAGGTTCACCGCGGCGCGAGCGTACAGCCGCACGGCCCGTCGCCGCCGCTGGCGCCGCTTCCACAGCACACGCAGCACGCGCAGCACACGCAGCACCCGCAGCACGCGCAGCACGCACAGCACGCGCCGCACGCGCCGCCGCAGCACAACCAACAGGTACCAGTCGCTTACTGGCGGGAGGAGAGGATGAGGACAATTATTTAAAATTATTATTATGAAAATGATTGTTTATGAATAAACTAGCGGCCCGTCTAGGCTTCGCACGGGTGGACATTTTTACAACAATCTAAAAAGTGGTTATAGTGACATAACGGTAATGGTTGGACATATAGCGAAGTTTTTTGTAGTAATTGATATTTTCTTCAATATTGTAGAACATACTTTTGTTCTATCACCGCACTATCATCTAGTTTTCGCAGCGCACGCGACCAAAGATATTTTATAGCATTTTTTTACACCTCGAGTTACGTTACTAAAGTTTAAGTAAGGATCCCTAATCTTTTCTAGCAATAAATATAGCCTATGTTACCCAGGGTGAATGTAGCTTTCTAATGGTGAAAGAATTTTTTAAATCGGCAAAGTAGTTTTTGAGTTTATTCATTACAAATATACACACGAAATACAAATGTTTCCTTTTTATAGTATTAGTGTATATGTAAAAAAAAAAAAACATTAGTAATGAGCACGCTAGACTAATAATGTGAACTTCTGGAAATTGTTAGTAACGGGGTCTAACTGACCTTCTGCAGGTAGTGTACACTATCAGGTCGGTCTCCACTTGATTTCTCCTAAAAATCGTAATTATTGATGAATTCGTCATCATTCAATATTCATCTTCACTGGTGAATTACTTTTTTTTTTTATACAACTTAGAATGGCAAACAAGCTGACGGCCCACCTGATGGAAAGTGGTAATAAAGCATCACGCATGATACCCCCCATGCGTTGCCATTCCTGAGGACTCAGGTGTTATTCCTCTGTACTCTGTAAATTCACGCCATATCCCACCGTTCAAACCGAAACACAGCCTATCAAACACAACTGCTTATCGGTAGAAACACGAATGGGACAGAGGTACCTAAGCAATCGACTTTTGTACAAAGTCACCCTCTGGTAAAACCATGCCTATTAAAGTTAATATAAAATACTAATTTACCTTTCTATATACTTGTGTGAAGTGGAAGCATATCATTAGTAAATATATTGCAAATATTATGTAGAAACAAGAAGCTTGGGCCATTTTTTTTTGGTATTTCTGTCCATACTTCTATCAACAAAATGGAATGTTTTTCTTTAATAAATTGAAAATGAATGTGTATTAATAAAATATATAAATGTACCGTATTTTTTTTTTGTGTTCAGGTCAGACTGGGCATACTGGAGTCGCAGCAGTTGGTATCCCACCCTCACCACTCACTTCACAACATGCCGCAGCCACATACTATAGGTAAATATTAACCAGATGTGTTTTGTCTTTCAAATTGAGAAACTAGTGTCGAAATAATCGGCCCAAGTTCATAACTCATACAATAGGGAATTTAGTTACCTCATAACTCCGTCATTTCAAAACCAGTTTGGAAAATCTGCTTTTTTTTTTTTTTTTTTTATTTAAAAAGACTTTCAGATTGGTGCCATCATAGATATTTTGTTAAAATCGGTAATATTAGTATTGTACTTTATTTTTTAAACCAAAATAACTGGTTTTGCCACAGTTGAAGTGTTTTTTTGTTTGTGAAACAAAATCTTATTTAATTTCTGTTTTACAGGGCAGTTACAACCAACACAGGGATACGCGCCGCCTGCCATGATGCCGGCACAGTATATGCAGGTATGTTGATTTTTTCAATCACCATCATTATGTCAGCTCTTAACTGTTCACTGCTGGACATAAGCTTTCCCCAAAAGGGGAGTTTTGCCAGTAGTTGCCACGCGGCAGGCGGGTTGGCAACTTCAGTTAGACTTCTAGTGATTTTTTAAGAGAGACGCTGCTGTCCATTCATCGCCCTCCCTTAGTCGCCTCTTACGACACCTACGGGAAAGGAAGGGGTGGTCCGTTCTATACTGGACCGACATGGCGATTTTTTTTCAATATTATGAACAATATGAAACTAATGGTGGAGTGATGGACGCAGTGTCTCGCTTAAAACATCACCAAAGCCTAACTAACCCAGGAATGGCAACGCATAAGGGGTGTCATGGACGAAACAGTACACTCTGTTATGTCTATGGTACTGCTCATGTCTATAGACGATGGTTATCACTTTACATCAGTTGTGCCGTCAGCTTGTTTATCATTCTAATTTGCATTAGAAAAATCCGTCTAGCTACAATTTTTTTGTGTTGGTAAGATAAGATGTACTGATGGTACGTTTATCCCCAGCCGCCGCAGCAGAGTGGCACCGGCGGAGTGTTCGGCGGCGCTATGTACGCGCAGCCACCCGCGCCATATCCACATCAGATGTATCCGCATCACAACTACGTGAGTACACTCCATCCTTGCGGTCATATTTTGTGCTTGAGTATATTTGGAAATATCCATTTGGTTTTATGTTTCTTTTTAATGGGTGAAAATGGTATAGTAAGCCCGCCTGCGTTAACGGGATACGCTGGCGGAGCACCAGTGAAAGGTGATAGATGAGAATGAAAACAGGCCAGTTAGTCCATCATGATGACTTCATCAGGAATTAACCATGATAGTTTCCAGGGGGAATCGCGAGGAGGTCGACCTGGTTGGGTATATTGCTAGCAATGGCATTCTCAGTCTCCATTACTAACAATCCCTTTTCCCCCCAGTGAGAGGTGTTAAATGAGGATGAAAAGGTAGGTCAGTTAGCCCATCGTGACGAATTCAATGATAAATTAGTTACGATAGTTTCCAGGCGGAACCGCGTGGAGGTTGATCTGATATGTTATAGCAATAGCAAGGGCATATTGATAGCAATGGGGACTAACCTCCCTATTACTAACAATCCGTTCCCCTCTCTAGATTTATGTCAGGTGAGTGAATACGCTTATTCCCTGGCCTTTATACATTAATCATCATCATTATATCAGCCTTTAACTGTCTGTTTTACTGTCTTACTACTACGGAACATAAGGCTCCCCCTTGCAGGGTTTTGCCAGTAGTTGCCATACTTGGCAGTTGGATTGGCAACTGCAGTCAAGCTTTAGAGATGTTTTAAGAGAGATGCCGCTGGTCCATTCTTTTTTTTATACAACTTAGAATGGCAAACAAGCTGACGGCCCACCTGATGGAAAGTGGTAACCGTCGCCTATAGACATGAGCAGTACCATAGACATAACAGAGTATACTGTTTCGCCCATGATATCCCCCATGTGTTCCCATTCTTGAGGACTCAGGTGTTACTCTTCTGTACCCTGTAAATTCACGCCCACCCTTCGAACCGAACCGAAACCATTCTTCCTCTTAGTCGATTTTTATGACCGACAGCCGCGATCGATGAATTGAGGTGTCACCGCTTACTATTTTTGTATTATTTTTTTATAATATTATAAAAAAAAAGATTAAGAGATTATCGTTGTAATTATTTATTTATATTGTGCTTATTTGGCGCAGGCGACGCAGGCGGGCGGCGTGACATACTACAGTTGTGCGGAACAGGAACAGTTGCCGCGTGCACAACGTCGCCCCACCGCCGCCATACCAATCGTGCGGCCGGCCGCACCCTGCGCAGACAGGTACGTAGCACACGGAACAATCCTGGCCACTTATAAATATTGGAATTCCGAATGGTATATTTAAAAAAAAATATAGTTCGTACTTTTTAAGAAAGGTACATGCGAACGTGACAATGTTTTGTACTCCTGGCAGCTTATAAAAGATTGAATTTAGAATATTCGTTTTTTGAAAAATTTTACTTTTTTAAGTAAGGTACTACACAAGACTTAATGTTTTGTGCTACTGGCTGGTTATAAAAGTTTGAATTTCGAATGTTTGATTTTTAAAAAATATTTAACTCTTTTTATCATTATAAAAAGGTTTTAGATTGTATAGATAGAGCATCGAGCCTCAAAAACGGGTAAACTTTTTGTCAGCTAATTGTCAAGTTAGCTGACTCGTTTTTTTATCAGTATTCTATATCTTGTTATCTATATTCTATATTTTGACGTATTATTTAATAAATAAAATGAGTGTTTACGCATTAAAAATATATAGAATTTTTAAGACAAAGTAAATATAGAAGTTATAAAGGAATCATTCGTAACTATTTATCACGCAAAATTGTAGAAAAAAGTTGACCCGTTTTTCTCAAAGTATTTCTATAGAGTCACTCTATCTATATAATATAAGAGCAAGGTATATGCGAAGCAATGTTTTGTAATCCTGGCCACTTATAATTAAAGTAAATTTGTAAAATAGACTTTTATTTTGTTTATATATAAACAGATGTTAGACACTTTTGTAGTAACATGTCTAAACATGCATTTATAACACAATAACAATATAAACTTTATAACACAAGTTTAACTTATTTGTGGCAAGACCCTTGTTCATTTGAGTTGTGATTACAGGCCGGCTAACTCATCAGAGAAGGACAACATCGACAGAATCGTCGAGAACATGTTCGTGAGAAAACCGTGGCCGGCTACACATGGCGGCGGTAAGTGTTACCGCTACCAAGTGTTACCCGTTAACTAATGTTCGCCGATATTATATACCATAGACTAACAATGTAATAGTTAATGTTTAAGTTAAAATTTCAACAATATAACTGTGAAAACTACATTAAATTTGGCACAGTAGTTTTTGCAACATACAGACAGACAGATAAAATTCCCAAAAAAAAAAGATATTCTTTTGGCCCTTATGTAGGGATTCTTAAAGTGGGGTCCGCGGACCTCTTGGGTGTTCATAGCATATCTATCAGGGGTCCGTAATAGATCAGTTAACTTTAAAAATATTTATTATTGATTCTCATTGAGGTCGAACAGCAGCATTCTTCTCATTAAATTAGTAGTAAGTGTAATGAAACTACCAATAGAAGTTTTTTTTAATATAAAAGAAACCCGTTTTTTCTTTTCCTAATATTTAGGACCTAACTAAAATCTTTTTGACAGGGGTCCGTGGAATTGTTTAAATCATGAAAGTGGTCTGTGAATGTAAAAAAGCTTGTAAAAAGTTTAAGAAGCTCTTTGTTATATAAAGATTTTTCATATATTTTTTTTTGTTAAATATCTCCCTTGTACAGGCGTAGTCTACGCCTGAAAAATCTGTGAGTTTGATACTCTCTTTAGTCATTAAACCTTCGAAACGATAATAAACCTATTTTAAATATAGAACTGTTATGTTTTTTCTTTTTAATAATTTTCTAATTAAAAAAAAGCAAAAGTAGGTTTGTAATATTTTTTAATTTTTACGAGTATAAAGAAGGTGGATATTTTTTCTCTCTTTCTCCTTTTCTATGAATAATTTATATATTTTTTTTCTTCCTCAGTAACACAGATTTATTAAAATAATAAACAAATTATGTTAAATGTAGTTTTTGTAAATGAATGCAACTTTTTATTGTGAATTTACAGGGTATAGAGGAATAACACCTGAGTCCTCAGGAATGGCAACGCATGGGGGGTATCATGGGCGAAACAGTATACTCTGTTATGTTCATGGTACTGTTCATATCTATAGTCGACGGTTACCGCTTTCGGTCAGGTGGACCGCCAGCTTGTTTGCCATTCTAAGTTGCAAAAAAATATATAAAAATTTATTTTTCCACTAAAGATTTTCTATCGCCCAAGTACGCGGTTCACACTTGGCTCAGTGCTCGAAGGAATTGAAGAAAATATTGTTTGTTGTCTGAAGATAAGACTCGAATTAAGTTGTCAAGGAAAGAAGCTTCCTCTTAAGTTGTAAATTTTTATTATTGTTTTATACAGTAAACTATTTATATCGCTATTAGCATTATTATAACAATATATATGTATATATGTTTGTTACCTCATAACTCAGTCAGTTCTTTATATATATATATATATATATATATATATATATATATATATATATATATATATATATATATATATATATATATATATATATATATATATATATATATATATATATTTTCATTATATATTTCTTATATATTATATTTCATATAGAAATTTTATAAAAACCAGTTCAGTGGTTTGGTTTTCAAATCGAAATTATAAAAAAAAGAGTGGTGTTGCCATATTTGAAATTGATTTTATTTTGTGGAACACGATCTTATATTATACCTATTGCTAATAAATATAAATTCACTCAGTATAAATAGTATCCATGGATAGTGGATAAGATTGTACACAAGGACGGATAGATAGAAATTATTTAACAATTTATACAATAGTCAGAAAGTATGCGTCCTTTTTTAGAATAAAGTCATACTTTCTTTAATATTTTTCTTCAGTTTGTTTTGATTCGTATTAATTACTCAGTTCAAAGTATTTACTTTTTTAATTTTTTACTAGTAACACTAAATAACCGTATGCTTTTATAGATAATTTGTCTTTGGCTTGTTTTTGATATTCTACGTTCTATACATATGTATTTAGGAATCCACTTAAAAGTTTAAAGTGTAGGCACAAGCACAAAGCAATATAACATAATTTATATGAACAAAGATAGATAAGAACTTTAATATAACATATATTCAACAATTTATCAATTTATCAGATCAAATAAAGTAACAGAGATGTGTACGAGCGCACGCCTGACGGCAAAAAAGGGTCTGTACTCGGTCTTTCTTTGTCATATATAGTTCCGGTGGAGGTAACAAAGTAGTGATATATTTATATATATGTACTAGTGATTTTATTTATATATTAACATTATTACTTATTTATGAATCTGTTGCTAAAAATTTGGTACAATAAGGTGATGAGTTGGTTTCACGTTTTGTCATTACTGACGTGCAACAATCATTAGTAAAATTATGACAAAATAATTCTTTAATGTGTAGTAATGTACATGTTTATATCAATTATTGTATGTTAATGTAAATGTAATACAGTAAAGTTAGTTTTTGTTACAGTAGTAACATATTATTATTAACATATATAAATTGAACGGTGATTGAATGGTGGGGATATGGTAGAGAATTATAGGATATATATATATATATATATATATATCCTATAATTCTCTACCATATATAATATATAAAATTCTTGTGTCGCGGTGTTTGTTACCAAACTCCTCCGAAACGGCTTTCACGATTTTCATGAAATTTTGTGTGCATATCGGGTAGTTCTGAGAATCGGCCAACATCTATTTTTCATATCCCCTAATGATAAGAGCGACCCATCCCTAAATATATTTTTCAATTTTTTTGGCAATTTTTTTTATTTTTATTTTATTATGATTTAGCATTGAACAATACATACAAATTCAAATTTTTACGCTTTTACGATCAACCGCTGTTTTTTAATCGCGATTTCTATATATGCTGCAATAGGGTTGCAAGATGACAATCGAATATAATAATTGTAGTACTATATATTTTCACGTATAGTTCTAGAAATAATGTATATGGTAAAACAACGTTTGCCGAGTCAGCTAGTATTTATATATAATTCTCTAATCAGTAATAGATATACACAGCATTGGCTATAATTATCGTATAAATGTATTATTTATTTTATATAAAATATTCTATAAATTCAAGTGTATTAACATACTTAAATTTATCAATTTATCGATTAAAAACAATCAATGGCGACTTAATTATATATGGGATACCATAAAAATAATTATGATTATAAAAAAAAATTACACAATTAAGTACAATAGTTTTATTATGTATGTAGTAAAAAACGTAATCATGTAGATAAAATAATGTTCAATGTGGTGTAGGTACTACTATTAATCTTGAATTGTAATTGTTTATATTGGTTTTAGTCGTGATCGTTTTTGAATGGATGAGAATGGAATAAATAGTAGCTCTTTCCTTATTGATTGATGCAGGCGAGGTACTAGTTGTCGACCAGATTGGGTATATTGCTAGCAATGGTACTGGTAGTCTGTACTAACAATCCCTTCTACCCCCCCCCCCCCCCCCTTCACTGGTGCTCCGCCAGCTAACCCGTTAGCGCAGGCGGGATTACCATACCATTTTCACCCATAAAAAAAAAACAATGCCTTCCCCCTCCGAGGTATTAGTTAGAGATGATAGGTGAGTATGAGTCCGGTTAGTTGGCCCACAATGATAAATTCACTAGGAATTACGACGTTTTCCAGGGTGGACCGTGTGGAGGGCAATCTAACTTCGTTACTGAACAATTTTTCCAGTTTTTCTCTTTATAACAATCTTTAACGAACTACAAATGTTGGTATTTAAAAAAAGTAGTCGATTTGGTTTAGCCATTCTCTGATTTTTCCTTTAGAAAGAAAAAATAGATATTAATTTTCATTTATGTACATCATTCTAATTGTATTTTTAATTTCACAGATACAAAAGACAAACCGCAATCTGAAAACCGCGGGTCCCAGGAGCCACAGAGCAAAGAGTCCTCACAACCTAATAGTTTAACATCTAGTTCCATATCAACCGATTCCAAGCCCTCCGAGAGTAGAGACGAGGCACAGAAAACCGAAGAAGTGAAAGAGACCAAAGAGGTCAAAGAAGAGGAAAGAAAACCAGAGAAAGAGACGCAAGAAGTAGAGGCGGCCCCTAATCAAGAAAGTATAGGGACGGATGCGTGACTGGTAAGAATTAAATTCTATGAATGTTATCAAGAGAAATATTATAGCCGAAGATAGTTTTGCTGGATTGGGACGGTCACATAGGTCGATTGGCAAAAAAATTGGGCCAAAACGCCTCCACCCGAGGCCGTAGCGTGAAAAGTTTTTAAATGTTTAAAAATAGAACGAATCGTTTTTATATGATTCTCGAATTGTAAAAAGTATTTATTGGATTTTATTTGTTTGAGATTAAAAGCAAATGTGGAAATTATTGTTAAATTATTTTTTAATACTCTTCCCAAAGTTAAAGTAATGGATGGCAAAGAGCTTGAACAAAACCATAGACAATGAAAATTGCACTATAGACTTTTTTTATATGTAATCATGCTCAAATTATTTGACTCTTAAATATTTTGATCCCTACATATAAAAATGTTTTAAATTTAACTATATTATATATATATTAATTGAAATATTATGTTTTATGGATAAAATCTAAAATGACTACATTTGTTAGTAATACTCCATTTTACCCTTTAAGGTATATTAGCCTTACTTATTCGCATTTTTTTATATACGGCTATGAGTTTACTGTATTTAACATATAGTTTATTATTTGTATTGTGTTGTGATTGTGTGTTCTGTTAACATTTACGTTAGGACTTTTATGGAAGATTGATTGGATAAAATGTATGTAATTTTACATATTTGATTTAATTCAGAGAATGAAACGGATTATTCGATTTTAGAATTGGGATCAATGAAACGAATGCATTATATACAAATAGACATAAAATATAACTTTTTTTTTTATTGAAAAATTGTGAGTAAATGAAGTTATTATTTCAATGGGGTTGGCCACTGTAAAAAAAAAATGTTCCTAAACTTATATATTATATAGCCGAAATTAAAGAATGTATAAAAAAAACGTAGAATGGACTTAAATGCCAATTTTGTACGGATTATATTAAGGCAGCAGGTATGCAAACATTGTACAATGCTGGAATTCTTTGTAAGCCACAAAGCGGCGTCCACTTAGATTTAAGAATATTACTTTAAAAGCTATTTTCAACCGATTTCAAAAATTAAGGAGGCTATCTATTCAGTTGTTATTTTATGTTATATATGTTTCTAAACTAATTTGCATTTTTTTTATCTGAAAGGATATACTTTTAGATTGGTCCCATGGAAGTTTTATCAAAATCGGTTCAGTGGTTTAGTTTTTGAACCATAATTGAGTTGTGTTTTTTTTTAGAATAAAATTTTATTAATGAAAAAGTTGTATCACAAAAGAGTTCCTTTGTACCTTCAATGTATATAAAATTTAACATACTAACATTTAGTTTAATGCTCCATTTTGAAAGGCATTGAAGTTTCATTTACATTTAAATTTGAATCTTACAATGAAAGGAACTAGATTGTTTTTTTTTCTAGTTAGAAAGAAATCTTTCATTCAGTGTATATCTTTCATTATATATATATATATATATATATATATATATATATATATATATATATATATATATATATATATATATATATATATATATATATATATTTGCTAGTACTGATTTGATTGGCCTTTTTTTAATCTGTAATTTATTTAATTATATTAATGTAATTTGTTTAAATGAATCCAATGTATTCTTACTGTATTAGAATCTCAGAGTAAACATATCTAAGTGTATTGATTTATTTAACAACATATCGTCATTTATATAATAATGATTACGGTAACAATACAGCATACCTCAGCTTGTAAAAAAAAAACAAAAAAAATTGATAATCGTGTAATTATGAAATGGACATTAAACTCATAATATTGTTAGGCGCACAATTACTCAGTCCAATAATATCAAATGTACATTTTGTGTCTAATATAACATCTAAGAGACGAGTATTACAAATGGGAGATGTAATATTACATTTTGGGTATACCTATTTTTATGTAATTCAGCACATGCTTTATAATATACGGGATGGGTATATCAAATGAGTTGCTCATTGAGATATTTTGCTCGTAATGTAACAACCCATTGGCGAGTATTACAAATAAGAGATGTAACATTACATTTCGTATGCATGTTTATAGAATTCATGTCTTATATTACATAAGACGTGTACATCAGATGAGCGGCTCATTGAGAAATTTCGCATGTACTGTTACATGTAACACAAGCGTTACATATAGGATATGTAATATAACAAATTTCTCATATTACACGAGAAATCAGGCCAACTTGTAACTTGTAAGGGTTTACAAGTACATAAGCCTAGACTCGGTATTTGATATGTAATTATTAATAAAAATAAAATATGAATATTGGTAAAATAAAGGGTTTCGTGTGACCGTCCCTAATTAGGAATGGATTTCAAATTACTGTTTGGCTGTGTTTTATTCTGTATGGGTTGTAAAGGTAGGAATAATTTGTTTTTTTTTTGTTTTTTTTTTTTAATTTTTCTAAGTCTAAACTCTATACATTTCAAATGTTATTGTGTACTTTTCACGTTGTGAGTTTATTATTGAAACTTAGGTATTAAATATTTATAGATAAAGAAAGGCCAATGTTACTAATGACTATAATAGTCATTAGTAACCTTAAAGTGGTTTCTTTTTAATCTAATCATTTAAATATATAATGGTTTCCTTTCGTGAACGCTTAGTGAGGAATGAGCTCCCTACTGGGGGTTTCCTTGACTGCAATATAGGGTTCTTCATAAAGGGCTCCTTCAGGGTCAGCAACGCGCACATGACCCCTACTATTGCAGGTGTCCATAGACTAACTGTAATTCGTCTGATAGTAAACGCTGGACCGTTTTACATTTAGACGGGCTGCATATTAGTTTGGCATCTTTGTGGTATTAAAAAAAGTACTGTATTGAGAACAAAATATGCCTTCTTCTTTTTTGTTATTTTTGAATTCATTTCAGTATATGAAATATACTATATATAATACAATTCTACTAGATTTACTAAAAAATTAAAATATTTGATGTCGTCGCAGCTTTTAATTAATTTAGCTTCAATTAATTAAAAATTAAATAAATTTAATTAATACTTTGTTATATCTATGGTACTGCTCATGTCTATAGGCGACGGTCACTGCTTTCCGTCAAATGGGCCGTCAGCTTGTTTGCCATTCTAAGTTGCATAAAAAAATTGTAGTTCCCAATTATTTCGTTACAAAGTTGTAAAATTATCAAATTAAAAAATATATATTTATAAATCAGGCATTAAATTTTGTAGAAAAATAGATTAAAAAACCTATATTTTTACCTTTTACAGCCCATCAGAGAATCTTTCATATTGTATAAAATATTCTAAGTACATAGAAAAATGTGTAAGCCTACTCTATATTTGTATAGTAATTGGAATGCAGACCTCGAAGTAAAAAAGGTATAACGTGTTCTATCTAGAGAGAAATAAGGTTTTGTTTCAATTGTAAGGAACTTTTTATATTGGACTAATTGTATACAGATTTTTTTTTAATAAGTTGTTTTTTTTTTTTTTAATAAAGTGTTTCTGCTCGTTATAAAGATCTCAATGCTTTTAAGTGTTCTAATGATTGAATGTTGCTCTTATACTCAGAATAGGATTTATATATATATTTATATATAACAAGACCGCATTTCCAACTATTATTATTTAGCATTGAAATATACAGGCTTAGTCATAAAGTCACAATACGACCAAACCGTAAATCAATGAAAGTATGATTGAAATAGTACAGTTCGCCCCAAAAAGGACGGTCAAGATCTAAAAAATATTTTTAATCTTTTCTCTTAAATCTCTGTGTGTCTTTCCGTGACGTCATAGCTCCTAAACGAATCGACCGATTATGACGCAGCTTTTTGTTTCAAAGTCGATGTGATTGATTGTTCTTAGCTACAATTTATAAGGCGTTTCAAGGCCTTTATCTCTTTATAGACTTGTGTCGGGGCTGTTTTTTAATTTTTAATTAATTTATTTTTATTTAAAATTTTTATACTGAATCGATCACGTGACCGCGTGGCTTGTACAGATGTTACAGAAATTATTTTTAGATTTCAAATAAGATATTTATAGAACTTGTTTAGTTTTATCACAAATATTATCCACTTGGTTCCTACTTTATGATTAACCCTGTATATAGCAATACTATCGTAAACCGATTTGGTGTAACATACAATTTCAAAAATTTGACAAGTTTTGGTTACGTGGATACAAATTGGCCTATTGTGTTCTGACTTTCAGTGCCACTTTACAGCTCAATTTAATATCTGTAGAATTGACAGGCCCCCTAAAATCTTCAACGTTTATGAACATTAATATGAAAAAAAAAAACTGAAGTACATCAATTGAAAATAAGCGAAATATAGTTTTAATAGTAAAGTGGATCTGTATTTTATACACATACAAGTAACTGGATATAGATGCTATTTACATAGTCATTTTGTTTCTAACAATACTATACCTAATATACGTAAATATAACGATTATTATAAAAACAATATACGGTGATTACATCAAATCATCATCATCACCATCATCATCATACCAGCCGTTAACTGTCCACTGCTGAACATTGGTAGACACTGTACCCTGTCATGGATACTAATACTTGAAAGGGTTTCACGCTTGATTGCCATGTTGGCATGTGTAGTTCGGCTTTTGATGATATTTCAATAGGGACGCTGCTGCCTATCCGTTGACCATTAATTCCCTCTTAGTCGCCTCTTACGACACCCACGGGAACGGAAGAGGTGGCCCATTCTATGCCGGGACCACACGGCCCGTTAAATATTTATGTCTAATTCTCATTATTTATTTAATCCTAAAAACAACAACATGAATTTCTAATTGAAAATGAAATATCGAAAATTACCCCCCCCCCCCCCCCCCCCCCCCCCCCCCCCCACATCACTTTTGACGGTCTTATGCCCCAAATATAAGCCTCACAAAAAAATTGCAAAAATAATATATAAAAAGCAATAAAAAAATATTGTTCTCCTTCTTTCTATGAATATATACTTTTACATGATAACATTATGTTTACATAATAAAATATTAATTTATATTTTTTTTTCATCAATCACTGAATTATGCAGTTGTGACTTAAGATGTGAATAACACGGTCCATTATTGTATACAATTATGCACTAGTTTAAGAAATATATCACAAGAAGTCCTAAATTGAATATAAACGTTAGAGGGAAAATTCCAAATTGGACAATGAATGAATTTGTGTTATATACAAAAATGTCAAACGTCTGAGAGTTCAAATTTGTTTTGTTCGAATGCCAAAATTTTGTATCTGTGTGTGTACTTGACCATTAAATTGTCACATCGAATCACTATAAATTTTATGTAATGATATTCTTTTGCCTCTCATTTTGAACAAAAAAAAAAGGTAATGTGTAAAATATGAATCATTGTAATAGATGTTCTGTTGTAAACTATGTATAATAAAGTATAATGAAAATGGGTTTTTGTTGATATGACTGATTTAGGGTTTTATAAGTTACAGGACCGCCCCAATTTATAATTGATTTTTTAACTATAACATCTTAGATATACGTTCGATGTATATCGTTTTTGAAAATAAAATACTATTTGCAAATAAAAAGTTATTAATGATTATTATTGCAACTATATAAAAAAAAAATGGAAGGAATACTTTTAATTTATTTAATCGTGGTAATGTTGAGTTGTAGTTTTAAGAAGTGTAAATATTGGCGGTTGACGAGAAATTACAGGATTTAAAAAAAGTTATGCGAACTGATGAAAAATGTAAATGTCAATGTCAATTTGACATTGACATGACACTGTATTTTAATTTAAAAAAAAAGTTTAAATAATTTTTGACGCTGTCATAATTTGGCGCCAATATCTTCCTGAAGTTATTGTACGTAGTTATCCAATGTTTTTGTAACTAGTCTTTTTGATAAGTATCACGAAGTCATCCCCCTACGGGATTGTATTTTTAATGATAATCAACATTGTTGAAAATATACAATAATGAAACTTGGCAGTTACACTTTGAGTTTTCGAATATTTTGTATTAAAAAAAAAAAAACAAAAACAATAAAAAATATGACGCTTTTGTAAACAGCTGGTTATTTATTGTACTAAGTAAATCTTCTAAAACTATTACATTTTGTTTTATTTCTTAATCTATATATTTACAAAATTCTGACACACATATAAATAAAAACTAAATGCTACCTATATTTAAGATTGTTTAATTTCTTGCTTTAAACAATTCATAAGGAGTTACCACAGTAGATGGCACAGTTTTTAATGACACTATCTACGTGGTACTAAAAAATATGACACAGTAACTATGAATTATAAATATTAGATTTCCGATAAATATGGTTCAGTACTTGTTAAGTACTATAAATACTTAGATTATATAGATAGAGCCTCAAAAACCCGTTAATTTTGTGTCAGCTAATTGTCAAATTAGCTGACTTTTTTTATTAGTGTTCTATATACTTGCTTACACAATTTATCTTGACGTATCTATATTTAATTACTCAATAAATAAAACGAGTTTTTACGCATTAAAAAGATGCAAAATATAAAACAAAATAAACATAGAAGTTATAAAGAAAAAACTCAACTGTTTATCACGTAAAATGTTGAAAACAATGTAAAATGCGTATGAAAAAGTAGACCCATTTTTCTCGAATCATTTCTGTGGAGACATTCTATCTATATACTCTATGTATGAACATTACTGTGTATAGACAAACGTACAAACTCCCTTTCCCTCCCCTCTGTACATTTAATGTAGCCTCTTTCAATTAGCATAGTCTTTAAATAGGATTTTTTTAAAGAAATTGATTTTAGATTAATTAATTTTATACCTTCTGTCACATATATCTCATTTGTCATAACAAATGCAAAGGAAGGCCTGGGATTTTACTTGTTTTTTTTTTTGACTAGATTTAAATAAATATCCATTTAATATAAAATCTATTTTTAGATTTAACTGTACTTATAAACATCGATATTATAATTTTACTTAGATACAGTTCGTGGCGAAAAACGAACTACCATAAACAAAAAATTTTGTGATGATTAATGATCGAAGTTTGGACAATGAAGTTTTTGTACGTAAAATTTTTATCGAGTATGTACATCATGTGGTCTTATAAAGTATCTAGTATTATAAAAAAGAAATGGTACCAAAATTGTGAAATAATTATTTGTCGGTACATATCTTCAATTTGATAACCTAAAATTTCCTACTTATTATGTATATATTCTTATTTCATTCATTTGGCGTTACAAAATTGTATAGGCATTATTCTGCGCCAGTGAAACAAGTGACAGCTGATATTTCAGCTGTTTTTGCTGTAATAAAACCGTATTGAATGAGATTTTTGTAGTCCATATCGTTTTAATATTTTTTTTATTCAACTTAGAATGGCAAACAAGCTGACAGCCCACCTGATGGAAAGCGGTAACCGTCACCTATAGATATGAACAGTACCATAGACATAACAGAGTATGCTGTTTCGCCCATGATACCCTACATGCGTTGTCATTCCTGAGGACTCACGTGTTATTCCTCTGTACCCCGTAAATTCACTGCCATATCCCACTCTTCGAACTGAAACACAGCCATGCAACACAACTGCTTCACAGTAGAAACACGAATAGGACAGAGGTGCCCGAGCGAACGACAAAGTTTTTTGTACAAAGTCTACCTCTGGTATAAATTGTAATTCATATTAATGGTGGTTAAAATATTTTATTAAATCCGTAAGTTTTATTTCAGGATTAGCATCATGCATAGAGTATTAATATATTTTACTATATTCCTAATATAATTTTATATTCGGAATGGTAAAATGAACTTTTGTACAAATTTATTTCTAAATGTCCCTAATTTAACCAAATTCAAACATGATTGGTTTCTATTACGTTATCTATATTTTTCTTTTTATTTCTTCCTTCCAAATCAGCATAAATATCTTCTAAACTCCTCATCTTTGTCTCTGGCACGTAGAAATATAGGTAAAAGATATTTGCCAGACATATAAAACTGAATATCCAGAAAGTGTAATGGTAGCCGATCCAGCTGTTTAGCGGTGCAAACAATTTGAGCAGTGCGAAGTCAGTTCCTAAGGAGATCGCCATGATGAGTGTTGCCACTGTACCGCGAAGCTGTGAAAGTGATGATTAAATAAATGAATGGTGCATGATCATATCAATCGCTTAGCTCTTAACTAGGATATCTAATATATATACATATTTTAGTAGTAAATGCACCGTCTACTTCATTTTCTGCTTGCCTCATGGTTGACTGGTAAAGAATGTCAAGGTGTTAAGTTCGCCAAATGTACGTTTACTTATATAATTGTGCATTCAAGTTTAAATAGATAAATAAATACCCTGTTTTCAAGAACTAGACAATGAACATCCGGGAACACAGCCCAGAACACCCAGACAGGAGTCAATTTAGAAAAGTTCCATTCTTTCAATGGGGAAACCGGGAATTGGACCAGGTACCTCATTTGCGCAAAGCACTGTGCTCACCACTGCACCACGGAGGTTGTAAAATTTTTCATTCATTCATGTTTTTCCTAAAAGCTATAGTTAATTTTTTTGGTACAGATGTATTGAAAAAGGTAACTTATAGTCGAGAGATGGCCAGCAGAATCTCTCTTAAAACATCACCAAAAGCCTATCTGCGGTTGTAGCATTTCAACTATCCACTGCTGAACATAGACCTCTCCCTATTTTAAGGAGGGGAGGGATTGTCAGTAGTTTTCACGCTTGGCAGGCAGATTGAAAATTGTAGTTAGGCTTCTGGTGACGTTTTAGTTGCTGCCTATTTCTTGACCATTAACTTAGTCACCTCTTACGATACCTACGAGAAAGGAAGGGATAGCTCATTTTATACCTGAATTTATGAATTAGATTTTAAGCCAGATCTTCAGGAACATAACTGTGGCAACCACATCTAAGTCGGTGCAGAAGTTTTCACGTGATGCCAGAACAAATATATTGACAGACATAATTTCAAAAAAATATTGTTTCGGCTTCTCTATTGATCTTATTAAGACCCCTTATATGTAATATATATATTAAATATTTTAAATCTTCCATGTACAATTGTAATATTGCTAAGTAACACCCTTACCAAAATATAGTAATTAATGTTGATATTTCTAAATAAAAAAATATAATAAAATTATTTTAGCTAAAATAATAAAGAAATTACCTGAAAATTGAACATTTCCGTCATAATAACGAACGGTAACGGCTGAAGGCCTGATGCGTCAGCGAATATACACGTGCACATCGCAGCAATGGGTATCCATCCTGGCATGAAGATTTGAACGCTTTGCAGGTAGAACCATATTCCTAGCAAGCACATGCTGAATCCTGCCACGATGCTCGTGACTGATAGAAGAGGCTGTAGAATAAACACTTAGTATTATAAATGTGTGGCCAAGTATTTTAAATTAAATTCGTTAGCCGTGCATAAAACAAAGAATCTACTACACTACACATGCTATAGAATATATTCATCATCACCATCATTTCAGCCATTATCTGTCCACTGCTGGACATAGGTCTTTTTTTTATACAACTTATACTATAATAATACCCTCTCACCGTACTGGCTACGCTTCAAACTCTTTACTCCTACATTCTTCACGACTCTGGAACGTGCTTCCGGATGCCATTAAGAAACTACCGACTAAACCGTCTTTCAAAAAAAAGTTCACGCTCACTTTTTTCTTCCGAGCAGTAAGTGCTTTATACTATTTTCAATTTCGTGTATAATATAGTATATATCATATATGTGTAAGTATATTTGTTATTTATATATATTTATTCGTTTATATGTAATTTTAGTATGTATGTATAGCAATAATTAGTAGTACCGCATTCGAGTATTCTGACACTACCCTGTGGTTGACTGGGAGAGATAGCTTTTAGCATTAAGTCCGCCATGTACACATATTTGTACTAATGAATAAATAAATAAATAAAATGGCAAACAAGCTGACGGACCACTTGATGGAAAGTTGTAATCGTCACCTATAGACATGAGCAGTACCATGGACATAACAGAGTATACTGTTTCCCACTGTTCAAACCGAAACACAGCCGTGTAAACACAACTGCTTTACGGTAGAAACAAGAATAGGACAGAGGTACCCAAACAAACGACTTTTGTACAGTCTCCCTCTGGTCTTCCGTATAGACCGCCGTAAGGAACGATTCTGAGCCATCTGCATCCACTGACTCCCTGCAATGGTCGTCACTCCATCTAGTGGGAGGTCATCCTACTCTGCGTTTGCTTGTCGTCAATCAAGAACCTTTCTTCCCCATCGGTTGTCGGTTCTTCGAGCTATGTGATCAGCTCATTGCCACTTCAGCTTACTTATACTTCGGGCTATGTCGGTTAAAACTAAGTAAAAACTATAAGCGTTCTTCTAAAAAGATAAGCGTCATTATGGATCATTATGGACTATTTAACTAGTTCTTTCAAATATAATTAAATAAGATTTAATTAAAATAAACTATTTTAATTTTTTTAATTTTACCTTACAATATGATTTCTCCTACATACTGAGTAATAAATGTACATACACATGGCAAAACAAGTCGACCTGATTTTGGCGAAGCATTTCTATGGAAATACTCTGTTTACATAATCTGAGGTAAATAGATGCACCGTGGTAATATGGGAAGCACAAAATTTCTCATCCTTATCAATCTATGTTCTTATCCCATAAATATTTATTTTCATCGGTGCAAATAAATTATTGATGTATTAAAAAAAAAAACAGGAAATACTATACCACGATACTAATGATTCCGTTTTCACTTTCAATAAAAATCTATCGGACGGAAATGGTGTTCAATAATTCTAATAAGGGTTTACATCAATATTTACCTTCCTCCCAGCTCTGTCCACGAGTTGACAAGCCAAAAACGACCCCATTATTTGGACCGCAGCGAGCAGAATCGATTGCTTGTTCGGCGATAGGGCGATACTGGTGTTGTGATTTTTGCCCGCTTCCGCAAATATATGGCTCGCGTACACCAGTACGGCGATGCATCCGCAGAATTCTCTTGTCAGGTTCACTATTATAGCCACCCAGAAGGCTTTCCTTGCTGTTTTATCAGAGACTGTAAGAAAAGATAATTTTGAGAGTATTAGATACAAGAGACAAGAGTCTTTAAAGAACTAATTTATTAACTAAATAACAATTCTACATGATTAAAACATTAAATTAGATGATTTAGTCCTTAACTCAAAATGTTGGGACACTTGATACGACACGACGAACTTATGAACATTATAATAGAAGGTAAGATAGAAGGAAGGAGGGGGAGAGGGAGACCGAGACATAGTTACATCAGGCAGATCAAGGAAGGAGTTGGTGTCGTGTCGTATCAAGAGGTGAAGAGACTCGCTGAAAATCGTAGCGAGTGGCAAGAGCTCCACCGACAAGAGCGCAGCTCTTAAATAGGATAGATAGATAGTCCTTGACTCTATTATAACTTTACATTCATAATTACTAAGATAAGCACAAGTGTTCCACCCCAAAGCTCCAAAACAAACGAGCTACTATGAGCACTAGTTTCACATGTACGTACGGGACGTAATTATTATACTCGATGGTGTAGTGGTTACTTTGCGTAAATAAGATCGCGGATTCGATTCCTGGTCGCGTCAATGGTGGTTGTGCCCTCCAGATTTTTGTTGCCCGATTCCTTTTAACAGACGTTATCCTAACTTGAGGATCAGGTAATTAGTGTGATTATGTGAAACTTATTTTCAATGCACTATTGGGACTTAAGGCGATGGAAAATTTTGGTCACGATAGGATCACGATGTAGTGTAATACACGTCGATTCGTTGGCAATAAAGAAGCAGGTATGTAGGTACTATTTACTTGCAATTTTTTTATCGCGTTAAGTTCCGGTAGTGTATTTAAAATATGTCTAAACATCGCAAAATTTTAAAATTAATTATGTGACAACCCTAATTGAATAGAGGAGTTAGCGTTGTATTTTTTGTTTGTATTTTTATATTATCAACTCCTAAAATAAACGTTTCCTAATTCAAAATTAATAGAATGCAAGAATAACCAGAAAAATAATTCGAAGAATGTTTAAATAAACAAAAAAATTGAATATAGAACGCGGAATTATATAGGTACATATACAAAGGAACACGAATAGACCATTCTTAATCTATGGCGTACAACAAGCCAGGTATTTTTTGGTTAAAGTATAAGAGGACCTACCGAGGAATATTTTCCGAAATAGATCTAATGCAATACAAATTTGACTTTAAAATTACATAATACATATCGTTCATAAACTATTAAAAAAGTTAAAATATCGTTCCTTTGGTCTTTTATGGTAGGATTTATGACAAATAAAACGGCAAGCTCCATTTACTGGGTCGATTTCGGTATATACGAAATTGAGTCCGGAAATTCCGAGTTTCGTTTCATGGTAGACTCCCCGGATGTTGTTCCGCAATAGATTAAGGATAACCTGCGGTCCTTCTTCAAAGACAAACGATGCCTTCAAATACAAAATGAAAAAAAAAAATACAGACAACTCAAGGACCTCCTTTCTGAAGTCAACTAAGAAGTTTGAAATAAACGAGCGCCGATGTAATGGTTTCGCCTTTGTCAGTGCCGTTTACTATTAGAAAAAACTTACGTCACCATGGATACTACAGCAGAGCAGCTTATGAAGAGCATTAACGATCTAGCCTCTATGTTCAAGGGTAGGATGGAGGAGTATGAGAAAGGGTGCCAGCAGCATGGATCTGCTTCTTCGGGAACCACAGTGAAAACTTTGGCTGCAGATTACGCATCATTTAAAAGCTTCATATGGAAGTCATTGGGAATGATCAAGTCGCAGGTTGAGCTTTTTGCTGGGTTTGGATCGATTTCACTCACGTAGGAAAGTCTTGCTCTTCCACGGAATCAAGGAGGAAGATGATGAGAATACACGTAGTAAGCTTTTAGCACTCCTATCTGATCGCATGAAATTGAGTGGTGTGAGTCCCGAAGCTATAGAAACCTGTCACAGATTGGGTCTCAAGAAGGAGACAGCCCGACCAATTCTCGTCCGATTTTCTTCAACGCATCTTCGATCTGTATGGAAGGCCAAAACCACATTAAAAGGTTCCAAAGTAAGCGTTTCAGAATTTTTAAAAAACGGCAAGAGGTCTTCGTTGCAGCTCGAAATCACTTTGGGATGAAGAAGTGCTGGTCTTCCGATGGTATTGTAGTAATCCTTCTTCCTAATAAAAATCGTAAGAAAATTGCTTCAATGTCTGAGTTGCAGCATATGATCTCTTTATATCCCAAGAATCTCGCGACTAATGCTGTATAACTCTGTTGGCAAAATGTTTGTACAGTCTAGCTTCACAAACTTAAATTTTTACAGTAACATTACCTTATATAAAATACTGTTTTTTTTTTTTTTGTATACACTGTGTGAGGTACTTTTTAGAGTGTGGGGAATTAAAAACTGTGGGTACTGTTTTTTTTTTGTTTGTATATCTCTTATAGCATAGTAACACTGAACATGTATATGTATTTATCACATTCATATTTTGTTTTTTCTCTCTTAAATAATTTGATTGATATTAGTTTGAAATATTCTACGATCCAGATTTTGTATACAAAGTTATTTGTTTATCACATTCATAATTTTTTTTTCTCTCACTTAAATAATCTGACTGAGGGTAATTTAAATTTTTTTTAAGATACCAATTTTGTAAACCGTCTTTTTGTTTAAAATGTTACTTGTGTGAGCTGTCAATTGTCAGTAGCCACTGACAATTGACAGTTACAAATACAATTACAGTGTTGCGTTTAGTTATTGCAGTTCTGGATTCCGTACCCACTATTCTCAATTTTGTAAATGTTTGATGATTGTTATGTTTCTTTTTTTTTGATATATTTTTTTTGTGTGTGATATTTTTGTAGTAAGTATGAACTTGACTCGTTGCGTCAACCTAAGCAGAAATTAAGCATTTTTTTATTATTGTTTTTTTTTTAATATTTTATATAGGATATATTTAGTGCGATAATATAGATTTACTAATATTTATTTATTAATATATTGTTATTTTTATACATTTAACAAGTATTTATGAATATACAAGATGATTATTTTTCTTGTTCTTCCTCTGATGATTTTAATACTGCTTCTACTCTTCGTTATCTGATGGTGACCCTCTTGAAAATAAATTGCTTATTGCTTTTACTGACCATTCCAAATTCCTTTCCCTAGTGCATATTAACGCTCAGAGTATTATAGCTCATTACCCTGATATTCTCACATCCTTCAGCGCTGGCATAGTTGATTGTATACTTGTATCCGAAACATGGTTGAAGCCCTCTCTACCATCTGTCAGTTGTGCCATTCCGGGATACAAACTCTTTCGCAACGATCGGATTCTTACAGGCGGAGGTGGAGTGGGGATCTATCTTCGCGATCACATTGCTGCGGATGTGGTTTGTGCATCTCAGCCAGGATATATTGGTTCTCTCGAATACTTGTTTCTTTCTTTGAAGATTCACCATAAAAAGATTCTACTTGGTGTTTTGTATTGTCCTTCCAACAAAACTGATTACTTTGGCACCTTAGAACATATACTGGAAAATTTAGTAACTCAGTATGATCATGTCGTTCTTATGGGAGATTTAAATACTTGTATGTTGAGGAATGACAACAGAGCTAGTAAACTTAAGACTTTAACTACTGCGCTAAATCTTCAAATACTCACATTGCCAAATCCGACACATTATTTCCCTAATAGTAAACCTTCCCTTATTGATCTCACAATTGTTTCTCATCCTAATATGGCCATTTCTCAGGGGCAAATGTGATTTCTCACCATGATCTAGTATATCTTTCATAAATAGGGTACGCCCTCCTAAGACTAAACAAGGTTCGTCTGCTTCGTGATTTTCGGTGTATGGATCTGGGTCGTTTGAGAGAGGATGTGGGGCGCATCGATTGGTCGAGTTTGCTCTCTGCTGATAGCGTTGACGTAATGGTGGATATCCTAAATCTGGAATTACTAAAACTGTACGATACTCATGCTCCAATTCGTCCTGTTCGTATTAGGCATCCACCAGCTCCCTGGTTATCCCCAGTAATTAGAAGAGCTATGGCTAAGCGTGATAGGGCAAATCGGTATAAGCGCGACAGGTCTCAGGTTAATTTTGAGGCTTATAAGAAACTACGTAACATCTGCAACAGAATGTGTAGGGATGCCAAACGCCACTATATCCATTTTACCATTCAAAACCTCTCCCAACCGCAAAAATTTCTGCAATCTTTAGGCATAGGCAAATCCTCTAGTCAATCTCTTAATAAGACCTTAATGGTTTAAATAATCACTTTTCTACTCCTCCCTCTTCTTTAAGTAATTCTGCTAGGGCCAACTCTCTTTCATATCTTTCTGATGCCGAAGTGCCTGATTGCCCTTCATTTACTTTCCGTATAGTGTCTACAGATGCTGTCAGAAAAATTATCTGTTCCATATCTACCAAAGCCATTGGCAGTGACAACTTAAGCCTCGATATGATTCTGCCGGTGTTGGATGAGATATTGCCCGTAATCACACACATTATAAACTACTCACTGAAATGCAATGTTTTCCCGACACAGTGGAAAAAGGCCTTTATTATTCCACTTCCCAAAACTCTGAATCCGACCAGCTTCTCCCAATTCCGTCCCATATCCATTCTCCCCATTCTCTCTAAGGTCCTTGAATCAGTAGTTCACCATCAATTACATCAGTATCTCACTGCCAATCACCTGTAATGCCCTTTCCAATCAGGTTTCCGTCCATCCCATAGCAGACTGGAGCACTACTTAATATTTGAGGACATTCGGCGTGCCATGGATGACACTAATCTCACAGCTATTGTTCTTCTTGACTTTACTAACGCTTTTAACTCAGTAGATTTTGACATTTTGCTTGCCATGCTCCGTGTAGTAAACGTATCCTCTCCTGCTATTGAATGGTTTTCTTCCTATCTTTTCGGTCGTCAGCAGTGTGTCAGAGCCAATGATGCTTCATCGGATTGGTCTCCACTCACTGCCGGTGTAACTCAAGGTGGCGTGCTGTCTCCTTTACTCTTTTCAATTTTTATAAACAATATTTCTCGGATCATTAATTCTCCCTACCATCTGTATGCGGATGATCTACAACTTTACAGACACTTTGCACTGTCCGAAGTGTCTGATGCCATTGCTGTCTTAAATACGGATTTATCTGCAATACAATCGTGGGCTAAGACATTTGGTCTTCTCGTAAATCCTGCTAAATCACAAGCTATCATTATTGGCAGCAGCAGGATGCGATGCAGGTTGAATTGGACCGGGATGCCACTTTACTACGATGGAGTTCCAGTGGCATATAGCGAGAAGGTTAAGAACCTTGGTCTCATAATGGACGGCACTCTATCTTGGACATGTCATATAAATGAGCTCAGTAGACGCATGCACTTTACATTTCACTCTCTCAAGCGACTTCAATACTTTCTCCCAGTAAATACTAAAATCATGCTCGCACAATCTCTACTACTCCCAATACTTGACTATGCCGACGTCTGTTTTTTGGATGTGACTGAGGAGCTTCTAAACAAGCTGGAACGATTACAAAATCTGGCCATTAGGTTCATCTTTGGTCTTCGTAAATATGATCACGTTTCTGCCTTTCGCAACCAGTTAAAGTGGCTTCTATCCGACTTCGACGTGATATGCACATCCTTTCTTTCCTTTATAACATACTTAATAACCCCAATTCTTTCGTACCTCCGATCTCGATTTAAATTATTACCACCACCAATCCGTCCTAAACGCTCCTGTCAAGTTCAGTCCAGGATTCTCGACCTACCTTTGTGTAGAACACATTTTATGGGCAACTCTTTCTCGTATCGAGCTGCCCAATTATGGAACAAACTCTCTTCCCACATACAAGAGAGCCCTTCAATTACCTCTTTCAAGAAAAGGTTGAAGTTACATTTTCTTTCCTTTGAGTCATAATTTATTTATTTTTATAATTGAACTGTCAAACTTTGAAATCATTGAACTAAATTTCTATTCTAGGTAGTATATTCATTTATTTTAACATCCACTGTATAAGTAAGTAGATATTATATTTATTTATAGTATATGTATTTATGTAATATTTTATTATGTATCTTAATATTTTATTTAACTGTATATTTGTTTATGTATTCTAAATATTAATAGTTGTAGCACTTCAGCTGCCCGCTAGCAACATGTTTTCTAACTGCATTGGGTTGACTGGAAGAGATCTCTGTCAGAGATAAGTCCACCCTTGCTCACATTATTTATAAATGCATTAACATTGTAATTTACAAGTGCAATAAAGAATATATATATATATATATATATATATATATATATATATATATATATATATAAAATGGAGGGGAATTTGTAACGACGCCATGCCGATACGAATGTCAATGAATAATAGACCCATCGACGAACATTTGAAATGAGTTTCCTCAATGAATATCTTTCTAGAAATTTCCGACGTTATTTGTTTATTTGAATTGGACAATTGCTATTTTTGTATATCAAAGAATTAGGTGTATTAAATTACTTTACAATTCATATAGCGTACCTGATATGATTATATAATATAATATGTATCTTTTCCTATCGAAAGAAAGAAAAATACGATTCAGCATTAACGACATGCATTAAAAATAAAAAGATAAAATTATACAGTTGTCTACGTATAAATACACTCCTCGCAAAAATTAAGGGAACATAAAATTTTTTTAAATTTTTGGGTGATTTTCAACAGGCTGTATGAAAAATAATCGTACAGGAAATTTAAAAAAAGGGTTTTGTTGAAAACTCTAGTTTTCAGATTTTTTTGAAAAAATTTTTTGAGCTCCGGTTTCCATGCAATTCTTAAACAAAGCTGAAAATATTTTTTTTCTAAATTTTCTAGGTTTTGTTTTTCACTCTATGGGCATGGAAAAATTTTTTCGAGCTACCCCATTATATAGGTCTCTTAGTGTGTTTATTCAGCTTCAAAAATCGCTTTGGATGGCTCAATTACGACCATTTGTCTCCGAGATATCGAACTTTGAATGCAAAAGCATCCTTTTCCATTCAAAATATCTCTGGAACTACTGGTCGCACAGCAAGCGGGTGCCGAGTTTCTTTATCTGCATAAAATTTCCAATTAAGCACAGTCAAGAGTTAGTGAAGAAAAAATTTTTTTCCACCTCTAACATTGAATTGAAAACAGTGGAAAAAAGTGACTTTTTCTCCTTTTTTGGTTACTTGGCTGTATCTTCGCTAATATGGGCGGGAAAGCTAAGGTTTGAGGAAAATTTTACAGTCTATTGTTCCTTAAAGAACCCCCCCAAATCCCTGGAGCGATCGGTTCAACGGTTTTTCCCGGACCAATTGATTGAAATTTTGGAAAAAATAAGGGAACAAGGTTTTTGTCCCTTAAACTCACCCTAATCCATTCAAAAATCAATAATTTCATTTGTTTTTCACTTTTTACTCAATTTTTTGTTTTTTAAAAATTCATTATCAAAAAAAAAAATCAAAAAAAACAAGAAAATTTTATGCAGATAAAGAAACTCGGCGCCCGCTTGCTGTGCGACCAGTAGTTCCAGAGATATTAGCAGTTGAATGGAAAAGGATGCTTTTGCATTCAAAGTTCGATATCTCGGAGACAAATGGTCGTAATTGAGCCATCCAAAGCGATTTTTGAAGCTGAATAAACACGCTAAGAGACCTATACAATGGAGTAGCTCGAAAAAATTTTTATGCCCATAGATGAAAAACAAAACCTAGAAAATTTAGAAAAAAAATATTTTCAGCTTTGTTTAAGAATTGCATGGAAACCGGAGCTCAAAAATTTTTTTCACCAAAAAATCTGAAAACTAGAGTTTTCAAGCTTCAAAACCCTTTTTTTTAAATTTCCTGTACGATTATTTTTCACTGAAATACAGCCTGTTGAAAATCACCCAAAAATTTCAATAATTTTTATGTTCCCTTAATTTTTGCGAGGAGTGTACTACGCATTGTAAATACTAGCCTTTGCTGGCAACTTCGTACGCGTCAATTTTAAAACAAAAAATACAGCATTTCTGCTAAGAACAAGGAAGCATTTTTACATATATGGACCTATTCGTATCTCTATGGGGTGCCATGGGAATAATATACATATATCTTAGATTTTTTTTATACAACTTAGAATGGCAAACAAGCTGACGGCCCACCTGATTGAAAGTGGTAACCGTCGCCTATAGACATGAGCAGTACCATGGACATAACAGAGTGTACTCTTTCGCTCATGATACCCCCAGGCGTTGCCATTCCTGAGGACTCAGGTGTTATTCCTCTGTACCCAGTAAATTCACGCCATTCAAACCGAAACACAACCATGCAAACGACTGCTTCAGTCCTCGAGTCGAGTGCTTGAGTCCTCAGGAATGGCAACGCATGGGAGGTATCTTGGGCGAAACAGTATATTCTGTTATATCCTTGGTACTGCTCGTGTTTATAGGCGACGGTTACCACTTTCCATCAGGTGGGCTATTAGCTTGTTTGCCATTCTAAGTAGTATAAAAAAAAGATGTCTATTCCTGTTATTCTTTTAAATAATATTTAACTTATGTTATTCGCTGATAATGTAGCTTTCTATAGGTGGTGGAAGATTTAATATCTCTTGAGTAGTTTTTGTGTTTATCCAATACAAACAAACAGGGGGAAGGGATCGTTAGCAATGGAGTTTGACAGCTCCATTGCTAGCAATATGCCCTATCAGGTCAATCTCCACGTGGTTCCCCCTGGAAACCATCGTGAACAATTCTCGTTGAATTCGTCACGATGGGCTAACTGATCTGTTTCATCCTCATCTATCATCCGTCACTGGTGCCCTGCTGGTGTATACCGGTAGTACGGATGGGGTTACTATTTCATTATCACCTATAAAAAAAATACAAACAAACAGACATAAGACAAATCAAACTTTTCCTCTTTATAATATTAGTCTAGATTGTGCTAGTAGAAGTGTCGAACAGTGACACGAGAAAACAATGGAAGGAATCGCAAACAGATTTATTGCGCCAATTGGTAATGTGACCTGTCGAATCGTTAGACTGTCCACGTCCTTGTTCACCGATCGTTATTCTCAATTCACCATCCATTTAATTTGGTTGCATTTATTGTTTGGTGTCAAATGTCAAGAGTCAAGTGTGTGTACTCGGTCAAGTTGCTTATTAACCTTGTTTGTTTTGTATAAATGTTCCGTATTGTTGTTATTGCCAATATTATGTGTGCGGTCATTCTGAGGTTATTTTCAGAACGTGTCAATGTTTTGTGATAAAATTTACCATACCTTTGTACAGTATGAATCGTGAAGTGTACTTTAGTATTAATTAAAGAGTAAAGAATATTCCAGATATCGTTAGGTGTTTACTAGTAGCAATATACTTTGTTCGCATGTGATTTCGAATAATGGCCTTAATAAACTAGGGAGACTGTTTGCAAACAATCGAGAAATATTCGCATAGATGTGCGTGTTTCCAAAATATTTCTCGATACTGAGAACAGGTCAATGATGATTTTTTTATATTTATTCGAATTTTTACAAATATTGTAAATGTAAAAGTGAGTTTGTAACTTTATAGCGCCTTTACAGCTTAAACAATCGCTCTGAATTTAGTATACACGTCCTACATGGGATGGAGAAAGATATAGTCTTTTTATCCCGATTTTATCATCATATTTTTGTTACGCGGACAAAGTCGCGAGTACAAGCTAGTGGTAATATAAAGTTCAGCGTCTGTACTGTGACGATATTGATTTGCTCCAAATACATATCGAGCTTCAAAGCGTCTAGCGAAGATACTTTGTTATTATTAAATACCCTAAAAAGTATCAAACAATCCTACTTTTTATTCAACTTAGAATGACAAACAAGCTGACTGCCCACCTGATGGAAAGTGGTAACCGTCGCCTATAGACATGTACAGTACCATAGACATAATAGAGTATACTGCGCGCCCATGGTACCTTTCATGCGTTGCCATTACAGAGGGCCGAGGTGTTATTAATATTATAAATGCGAAAGTTTGTATGAATTAATGGAGGGATCTTTGTTACTTTTTCACGCAAAAACTACTTAACAAATTCGAATGAAAATTAGTACACTGGGTAGGTTATATCCTTACATAGTATACAAGATACCTTATGTATCGATTTACGTGGGAGAACCCGTAGAATACAGTAAGTAGTGTATATGTGTCTCTAATGAGACTGAAACATATTACAACGTTAGACCAATTACTGAAAATGTAATTTTTTTTATGAGTGATAATGGAATGGTAACCCCACCCGCACTATCGGTATACACCGGCGGGGCACCAGTGACGGGCCCATCGTGACGAATTCAACAAGAATTGTTCACGATGGTTTCCAGGGGGAACCACGTGGAGGTCGACCTAATATTGCTAGCAATGGAGCTGTCAAACTCCATTGCTAACTCTCATTTCCGCGCTAAGCCTCTCATTTGGATCGTTGTCCGTATGACCAATTATTATAACATAGTTGGGCACCATTTTCGATACCTTTACAGAAGGTAAATGTGGATAAATTGAGAATTTTCTTCTTTCTGGAAGTACTATGATCTGTTTTAATAAATGGGCAAACAGGTTTTGTTGACGTCATCACAGAAACGTTTTGTAAATAGAATTAATAACAAATTAGAACATTTAATCTATTAATCCATTCTTGATTGGCACTGGACGAAGTCTAACACTCGAATCAAGAATCGATTAATGCACCTGTTTTATGCTCGGGTTAATTAATCGTTTATTTAGATTTTCATTAAGAACACCTTTAGCTTTATCGAAGTGTGGCGTCGTATTTAATTACATTTTCGTTTTTATACCACTGAGGTGGCAAACAAGCATACGGCCCACCTGATGGTAAGTGGTTACCGTAGCCTATGAACACCTGCAATACCAGAGGTATTGCGCGTGCGTTGCCGACCCTGAAGAAACCTGTATATGCTGTAGTCTCTTGGGAAAACCTGTATCAGTTTTAATAAATAGTTTTATAATTTTCAATTACTTTGGCCATTATCCGTCCACTGCTGGACATAGGTCTCCTCCATAGACTGCTATAAGGAACGGTCCTGAGCCATCTACATCCATTGACTACCTGCAATGTATTTGAGGTCGCCATTCCATTTAGTAGGAGATCATTCTACAAACTTGAGTCGCAACTCAAGAACCTTTCTTCCCAATCAGTTCTTCGAACTATGCGACCAGTCTATTGGCACTTCAGCTTGCTTATCTATCGGGGTATGTCGGTGACTTTGGTTTCTTTTTTTTTTGACTTTTGATAGCTTTCAAAATATCAACAATGTATCTAACAAATAAAAGTCATTCAATTTTATTTCTCTACTAGTGACTTGAGACGTTAATTAAAGAATATGTTGCATATAAATTTAGCATAAAAAAATTGCACTTGCTTCATATTTTGCTTCAGGAATTTTCTAAAACATATCTCCATTAAAAATCTATATTTTTATTGATAGTTTACTAAGAATATTATTGCATAATGAACATTTCAATTCGCAGGCATAGAATTTTTAAAGTTATAACTAGGAAACTTTAACAATTGTTAAATTGTTTTTTAAAAATTAACAGGCATTTACAATAGGATAAGCTAAAGATATAAATGTTTATGAGTTCTACAGAAACAAACTAGTAGTAAACAGAAGTATACTTACAAAGCAGTCTCGGGGAGAACTTCGGTTCGCAGCTCGTCTTCTCAGAAATAAGCCGGTCCATCTCTTCCAGGATCGATTTGTCGTCTTCTGGCAGAGATCTCAACCAACCCAGGACTTTTGCTGTTTCCTTTTAAAGAGAGTATTGCAATTTTAATTTCTAGCAATACAATTCTTTGTTTAGCAGAGTTATCTTAGATATTATTTTTTATATGTCCATATTACTACAAGTTTTTTTTTGATGGGTGAAAATGGTACGGTAACCCCGCCTGCGCTAACGGGATACGCTGGCGGAGCACCAGTGAAGGGTGATCGATGAGAATGAAAACAGGCCAGTTAGCCCATCATGATGAATTCATCAGGAATTAACCATGATAGTTTCCAGGGGGAACCGCGAGGAGTTCGACCTGGTATATTGCTAGCAATGGGATTCTCAGTCTCCATTACTAACAATCCCTTTCCCCCCTATTACCACAAGTTAAACAAGTGTGGTTACTCTTGAAATAAATTCCAAAAGATTGATCATTACAATTGTGACGGTTCGCCCTCTCCAATCGCAACACTAGCGACATAATAGTTCTATACTGTTCTGATAGATGCGTATTAGTGTAACTTGCCAATGAAAACTATTGCAAACCGATCCCAATTCTGACCTAATTCCTAATTGTTTTCATGAGTATGGTACAAAATTGATATTGGCAATAGATATAATTTACCAGAGGGAGACTTTGTACAAAAGTCGATTGCTTGGGTACCTCTGTCCCATTCGTGTTTCAACCGTGAAGCAGCTGTGTTTGCATGGCTATGTTTCGGTTGAAGGGTGGGATATGACGTGAATTTACTGGGTACAGAGGAATAACACCTGAGTCCTCAGGAATGGCAACGCATGGGGGGTATCATGGGCGAAACAGTATACTCTGTTATGTCCATGGTACTGCTCATGTCTATAGGCGACGACAGTTACCACTTTCCATCAGGTGGGCCGTCAGCTTGTTTGCCATTCTAAGTTGTATAAAAAAAAAACTCACCCAGTTGAAGAAATAAATAAATAAATAAAATTAGAACTTTTATCATTATTGAGAGACGAGTTTATTCAGATAGAAAAACTTGTAAGACCTTTTTATGATCTTTTGTGCTCGCCTTTTTTTAAAGTTCGCTGCTAATTCCTAGCAGTGATAGGAATTTTAAGATGTTCTTTGTAGCGATGTTATTTTCTCTGCTCGGAATATAAAGTACATATTTCAAAGGAGATATATTGTTTATGTATAAGCGGGCTACAGCCACAAATTATGTGCTGCGGTGTTACTTCTTCATTGTGACAAAATCTGCAAACACTTTTTGGGTATAAGCCTAGTTGGGCCATGCACTTGTTTGGCTTGCAGTGTCCAGAGAGAGCCCTTGTTAACAAACATATTATTTTTACCCTAACAAAGTTTATTACTTAGAGTAATTTTCTGAAAATCTCTTAATCAGGGCTTTCGAGTGATGTGAATTTATGAATCTTAACAATAAAATATAAGTTTTTTTTTGTATGAAATGTGAACTCTGGTTACGCTGTTCATTTGCACTGCCGTAATACCATAGAGGGATGATATGTGAAGAGGTAGAGAGGACAATGGCGTATTAAAAACAATAGGCTCCAGGAACGACCCTATGGAGATGAATTTGACAGAGCAAGTATATTGCTAGCAATGGGGCATTGGTCCCCATTGCTAGCAATATACTTGCTCTGTCATTGGTTAATAATTTCTTTCCCCACTGTCTAGGTGTAATATAACCTAGTAATATAATTGTGTTACATAAATTAATTTTATATAAAAAGGGGGGGGGGGGGAACTGTTATTAACGGTAACTTTTTTAATGGAACAAACTTTTTTGAGAACGGAACTTGGAAACACTCGGACTGGAAAGGGAACTTAATGGTCCAGGGATGGGCAGCATTGTTTTGGTTCGATTGCATTTTTTTATGTTTGGTACCTCATAACTCCGTCAGTTCTAAACCGATTTGGAAAATATTTTTTTTTATCCTTTCAGGAATAAATTTAAAAATGTACAAGTATAATAGGACCAATCGGTCCAAAATTATCAAAAACGGTTCAGTAATTTAGTTTTTAATTAAAATAACTGATTTCGTCACAATTGAAGTAGTTTTTTTTTGCAAGACAAAATCTTTAATTATTTAATATTTATATAGATATATATGTTCACTAACCTCATTTTTTCCACATTTGATCAAATATGAGGGGGTTTCGGGAAGCCGAAGCAGTATACAGAAATGTAACAGCGGTATAGCCAGCAGGATCCACAGCACTGCGTTGAACGGTAACAAATCGCCCAGTATAAAGACAAATAGGTTGCCCATTGTCTGAAAATAATAATAAAGTCTTACAAACAATTGATAATCTCAAAACTCAATTTAATCTAAACAATATAGCAGTTTTGATTTGAAAGAAGGTGTCAATGTAATAATTTCAGATTTTGTTCTGCAATACGATTTCAATCAAAACAAATTTGTTTAAAACATTTCTGCCTGTTAAAAGGAAACTTTTATAATGAAATCCGCCATCTTGTGGCTGCGGCCATTTTAAAATAATGTCCTTCATTTTATTGTTGACTATTCTTTATGGAATCATTCTATTATTAGTAAAAAAAAAACTGCGCACCATTAAAATAAAAATAAAAACCAGTTGTAAAACGTATAATTTAACCGTTTTACATTTCCCTATTTGGACTAATACATGTTGAAACTTTGAGTATACTTTTTGAACCCCTTAGCAAAGAAAGTATAATTTTCAACCGAATTAAAAAAAAAGAGAAGATTCTCACTTCGGTTGTATTTTTTTGTACGTTTGTTATCTAAGATTTTTTTTTGTATTTGAAAGGATATACTTTGGTACATAAGAAATTTTATCAAAATCGGTTTTAAAATCAAAATAACTGATTTTGCCTCAATTGAAATAGTTATTTTTTTTTAAATAAAATCTTATTTTAGTTATTTCTGTGGCCACATATAATATATGGGCCAACAATATTTAAAACACATGCTATAACATATATATAAATATTGGTATTAAAATTTAATTGAGACATAAGTAATAAAGCACATGGTTATTTGGTTACAATTATTTTGTTTAATTCCGCTATCATTAGTATGTGTGCGACTGCCAACTTTTGAAGATGTAATCAATCTTCAAAAGTTTATTATTAATACCAGAAGTAAGATACTACAGTTTTCCATAGTTGACACCAATTATGTGGCAATATATGGTATATGGACCAACAATATTTAAAATACATGCTACAACATATTTATAAATATTGGTATTAAAAGATAATTGTGACAAGTAAAAACCACATGGTTATTTGTTTAGAATTATTTTGTTTAATTCCGCTATCATTAGTAGTAGTGTGCGACTGCCAACTTTTGAAAATTGATTATTATTATTATTACCAGAAGTAAGATACTATAATTTTTCATATCAGACATAAATCCCTGACTGCCATTTTGTCCAAGCACGTTTTGCGACATGTGTTTGTATGTCTTCGTGTTTTTATTTTGCTTTATATACATATATATATTTGGAAAAAAATAATTAATAATTTTATTCTATAACTACTTAGTTATAAAACTCATTATAGTCACGATTAAATTAGTAAGAGATTAACATAGATTAAAATCCTAAAGATTGCGAGAGAGAGTGATAAGATTTTTAACACTATTTTTTGTAATATTTAGTTTAGAATTGGAAAATATCGTTACAGATAATATAATAGGTACAGAGGTCTAATCCGCGCAGGCGTAACATATATAAATACCTATTACAACTACCTACTTACATTTTTTCATTCTGTATATACTTACAACATAAAAAATATATATACGAGAACTGTGTATATCGCTCTTTAGAAGTTGTATAGAAAGGACTAGGATTGTGAAATATGATTTGATATTTTAGGAACATGTATTTTATTTATTTATTTTATTGCTAGGAGATTCTAGGGAAATTAAACCGTAATATAAAAAATAATCAGAGATCTTATATCTGTTACGACCTTAGGACTTATTAGAAATGAATTTGCCAAATCAAGTGAATTACATTTTTTTAACATATTAATTTTATTTATTTGTGGAAAAAATTACAAAGTAGGTAGAATAGTAAAATAATTAGAAATTTTTACTAATTAGTAATAATAACCATTAATAAGTGATACCTATTGAAAAGTATTATTTATTTTAATACGGTATTATTTGTACTTTATTATTGTAAATAAATTTAAAAAAAATTAAATAACTGTATCTATTAATTTAAATACAAACGAATAATAAGTTTACTATTGTAATCTTTTGTAGAAAACAATAAAGAGTATCTATCTATTTATTTATTTACAAAGTATCACTTCGTTCCAAGGCATAATCGTGCTTCAAAACATTTTATTCGCCCTCACTACCACGCTCACGAGCTCTCCGCGCGTAAATTCCGACCCACAAAGGTGCAATTTCTGAATAATCCATAAGTAATACGCACCTCCAATACATTTTTAAATATAGTTCAAAGCCATATCTTTAGGGTTCTTTTTTGTTTTTTTTTTTCAATATTCCATTTCGTTTTTCGAATACGAATATGAGTCTGATCTTTTTCTTTTTTAAATTTTTGAGAAATTAAAATTTTAGAAATATCTTCTTGCAGTATACAAAACCTAGTCGAAACGCGTCTTTCGATTTCAATCAGCCATATAGTACCAAAACCAACGACACTTTCGTTGAAAATCTGTTTTTTTTTATGCAACTTAGAATGGCAAACAAGCTGACGGCCCACCTGATGGAAAGTAGTAACCGTCGCCTATAGACATGACAGTATAGCCTGTAGACAGCAGTAACGTAGAGATAACAGAGTATACTGTTACGTTCATGATACCCCCCATGCGTTGCCATTCCTGAGGACTCAGATGTTATTCTACTGTACCCTGTAAATTCACGCCATATCCCACCCTTCCCACTGAAACACAGCCATGCAAACACAACTGCTTTACGGTTGAAAAAACTAGGTACTTACTTGAGAAAATATGATAAAAGTGCCCGTCATGCCACGGATGCTGTCTTCACTTATCTCCTTAACGTACAGAGGGCATACAACGAATGCCCCTCCAGAGCCAAAACCAATTAATGCCCTCGCGCCAATAAGAGCTATAGGATGTGCGCACAATAACTTCACCGCCCATCCGAGCTGTGAACAAAAGTCAGAGAAAATAATCTTTATTCACTATGATATATATATATATATATATATATATATATATATATATATATATATATATATATATATATATATATATATATATATATATATATAGATTTTACCTGCGACTTCGCTCGTGTAATGTTTGGACACTATTAAATTTTCTAATGTGATCTTTTGGAGGAAACAATAAAGAGTATCTATCTATCTATCTATTTATTAGCCTGGTCGAACACATCGGAATTTCGCGTCAGGTTCTTCGATTAGGTCACTAAATCAGAGACCTTAAGGCCTCAATTTCATATAATAGCACTAACTAATATACGTACGATTTTAACCGTTCAGCTTTTTTTTTTAATGGGTGATGATGGATTAGTAACCCCGCCTGTGCTATGAGTATACACTGGCGGGGCACCAGTGAGGGATGATGATGATAGCCCATCGTGTTGAATACACTTGGAATTCAGCACGATGGTTTCCAGGGGCGACCACGTGGAGGTAGACCTGTTTGGGTGTATTGCTAGCAATGGGGCCCTCAGTTTCCATTATTAACAATCCCGCCCCCACCCTTTCGGCTTAGAAACCTAACGACCGGTTAGTAAACTCGGGCTCTTTATATTATTAATATAAATGTGAGAATTTGTGAGGCGGAATGGACGCATGTTTGTTACTACGTGTGTTTCACGTAAAAAACTACGCGATCGTAACCACGACGTGGTACAATCCACGTCGAAATGTTGGCAACAAAGTAGCAGGTAAGTAGGCATTATTTACCTGTAAAGGTTTTTACATCGCGTTAAATCCCGATTGTGTATTTAAATTTAGGTTATATCCTAATTTTGCATATACTAGGATACTTTATGTACTTACTCCTTTATGCGGGTAAAACCACGGAGTACAGCTAGTTAATATATAAAATATAATGACACACACACAGGTGTGGTCTATTTGTATATTAAATTTCATACTAATTAATTTAACTGTTTAAGTGTAAATAACTGATGTCCAAACACATACAATTATCGAAATATTTAATGATCTAAATAAACAAACACATACTATATATATATATATATATATATATGTATATATATATATATATATATATATATATATATATATATATATATATATATATATATGTTTGTTTATGTTACGAGTTCAGTCGAAATTAACCAAATGGTTGTAAAAATGAAAATTTTATTAACCATGTAATATATATATATATATATATATATATTTTATGTATATATACACGCACACGCACACACACATGCACGAACGCACATCACATCATTCACGTGGCTCACGCACGTCGAGACAAACATATCCACACACACAACAAATACTTATATATTCTTATTTTCACAACCATTTGATTAATTTCGATTGAATTCGTCGTAATGACTCAAGTTACCTAATTTCACTATAGTGTTAATGAAATCGGGTCATTTTCAAGTACATCGCTAGTGTGTATGTCGCAAAATGGTAGCATAACATCAAATTACACGAATTTATAATCTTTTTCGTTTGAAAATTCCACAATAATTGTGGTAATACTTACAGCAACAGGTATAGAAGCGCACAGTAGTGCATGTTTCCTTCCAAACTTGTCAGCTGCGACCCCATAAATAAACACAGCTATGGGGGCGAATATGAACATGATCGAGGCCATCCATGACACGTCCTCTTCTGACAGCGGCGAGGTCGATGGACTGGAGTCACCCATGAGGAGAGCTTTGTTAGGGGATATCCACCCCATGGCCGTGCCGTATGCCAGAACTGGCATGCAAACTGCAAAAGAAAAACTATATTAATCAATTTGATCCTATGTAAATTTTATTTTTATTTGTACTATTTATTTGTTGTTGTAAATTAAAAAAAAAAAAATTAAAATACCTCCACATATAGAAAACTACATTATACAGCGACATAAGTTGTATTTTATGATAAAATAATAAAAAAAAAATCTGTGTTGATTTGAAAATTCTAGATTGTGACAAAACCAATTGTTTTTGTCACAATCTAGAAACTAAATTACTAAATCGATTTTGATAAAATTTCTACATTACACTCGGCTGCTGCGTCGCCAGTTCCTTTTTCTTTGAACTAAGCTGGATAACGCTCCCGCGTGTCTACATCAAAGCAGTCTATATAAGTAAATAAATAATAAAATATGGTACAAAAGGCGGGCTTAATGCTAGTAGCATTCTCTACCAGTTAACCTTTGGGATGAACAGTGAATCACGAACGCGGTACTTCATTCATATATTCAGGGATATATATTCTTTATTGCACTTGTAAATTACATTGTTAATGTATTTATAAATATTGTGAGCAGGGGTGGACTTATTTCTGACAGGGGGCTCTTCTAGTCACAGTTGGAAAGCATGTCATTAGAGGGTAGATAAACTGCACGTATGTGTTTATTATACACAAACAAATATACAAATAAACAGTTAAATGAAATATTAATATATATTAAAATATTACATAAATAGTTATACTTTAAATAAATAAAATAATTACCTTACTTTTTTTATATTATAATGGAAGATTTATTTACATTTTGACATTTGGATATAGTTAATTAATTATTAATATAAATTAATTATATACAAAATTATATATATATTATATACAAACATGTAAAAATATAATCTATCTATTATATACACCTTACATTTACGTGCGTTGAATATCAGAAACAAAACCTACCTTACTTATATAATGAATGTTAAAATAAATTAATATTAAACTACCTTAACCTTAATCACACACACACGCACACGCACACGCACACGCACACGCACACGCACACGCACACGCACACATAGTCTGTATTTTGTAATTAACTTTGCCTAAGTTATATATAAGTAATAATTATTAGAAATAAGTTTTAATGTTAATTTTACTCTTGCACTTTTTATCTCATTATTGTTATCTGTGTATTATAACACTAATTGGTTGCCTTGTATTTGTGTAGTCCATGGTGATGGGGCACTGGTGACTTGTGACACAGGTTCTTCAAAACTTACCGCAGGCACCAGTCTCTCAAAAAATTGGTCTTCATATCAAATTGTACCTTAAGTTGTCACCATATACTATCTTTTGTGAAGAGAAAATAAACCATGCATTCATTCAATTATAAATTTAGTTTAATGACTTCAAGATTTGACAGTTCAATTAGAAAAATGAAAAGTTAAGATTTTAAGACTTAAGTGCAAGAAAATGCAATATCAACTGTTTCTTGAAAGAGGTAGTTTTTTTTTTTGATGGGTGAAAATGGTATGGTAACCCCGCCTGCGCTAACGGGATACGCTGGCGGAGCACCAGTGAAGGGTGATAGATGAGAATGAAAACCGGCCAGTTAGCCCATCATGATGAATTCATCAGGAATTAACCATGATAGTTTCCAGGGAGAACTGCGAGGAGGTCGACCTGGTTGGGTACTATTGCTAGCAATGGGATTCTCAGTCTCCATTACTAACAATCCCTTTTCCCCCCTGAAAGAGGTAGTAGAACGTTTCTCTTGTATCTGAGAAAGGAGTTTGTTCCATTGTGACGTCCATTTATTTAGTCATTCCAAGACGTATGAAAAAGGCACGAATTATACAAATATGAGATGCATACTAAGAGATATTGTATTATATACCTATGTTATATTAGCTATAGTTAGCAACAAATTGTTGGCATTGATGCAGCCCACAGAAATGGCAAGCCCAATTTAGACAATAGACAACTGAGAACGTGATATCTGAACGACGAATTAGGAACTTTTCTTGGCACTTTACACGTGTAAAACGTCGATGTACGAAGATCATATATGCAGTAGAGTAATGGATAAGGTATTTTTTTCGGGTGAGCACGCAATAGTCTGGTAGTATTGTCGGTATATTTTTTTTATAACACAGGGGGCAAACGAGCATGGGGCTCACCTGATGGTAAGTTTGTGGTTGATTTATGATTAATAGGGGATATCGTGGGCTTTGCATTCATTAACTACGATCTAATTTCGTGGGGTTTAATTTGTGAACTGTCATTTTGTTTGTCATATCACAGAAAATCTATTATATATAGATTAGGAATAGCATAGGCTATTTAAAAATTTATCGAAAAAGTTCAAGTTTTGTTGTTAATATTACAGAAATTTCTGTCTAAATGTAATTAGTAACGAGGCGAAACGTTTTCTCTTTTTTTTTTTGTTTTTATATAAAATAGGGGGCAAACGAGCATGCGGCTCACCTGATGGTAAGTGACTACCGCTGCCCATGATCACCTGCAAAACCAGAGGCATTGCAGATGTGCTGCTGGTCTTTGAAAAAGGAATATGCTCTTTTCTTGAATGTGATGATGTATCGGTTCGGAAATACTAACGGCTGGATGTTGATTCCAAAGAGTGACTGTGCGTGGAAGAAAGCGCTTTGAAAAACGCACGGCTATGCCAGCCAGGTAGCAGTGTGCCATGATAGGTGAGGATGATGGCAGGTCAGTTAGGCCTTAGAACTAACGGTGGTATAAGGTAACAAATAAAAAATATATTACCGAATTGAGAACTTGCTTCTTTTTGAAGTCACTTGAAAATAATATAGTGTACAAAAAAATACCGTATCTATGCATTTATGATGTAATGTACTAAAGAAACTATGTAACAAGATGAATCTAGCGGCTTTTTCCGCTTGAATTAGTACATAAAATCCTATAACTTTTTTTTCCAATTTCAAATTCAATTAATCATTATTCAAATAGTCTTAATTACAAGCATTTTTAATGGTCATTTTTTTATGTAGAGTTCGGAAAATCTGATCTGTTGACAAGAGCCCACAAGAAACTCAATAGTTATTCTTTTAAATCTCTTTTAACATTATATGTATTTATTTAAATGTACTTACATCTAAAATTATGTGGTTGTTAAAAGCCTGTGCATGATCGACCAACGCTATTTACATTTGTCATTTATGTAATCGTTAACCTAGGATATGAACTATTTGTGGTTTGTAATTTTATTAAAATTAATTTAGCCATTCAAGTATGTTTAAGTAATGAATAAATACATATGTATTGATAATATTAGTTAAATACTATATATATGAATAAAGCAAATATGTATTATATATATATATATATATATATATATATATATATATATATATATATATATATATATATATATATATATATATATAATATATTTATATATTTTATTTATTTAAATAATTTTATTAATCAAATAAAAATTTGGTATAATAGGTGGACTTAATGCTAGCAGCAGTTATCTACCAGTTAACTTCTGGGATGAACAGTGCGGACATATATTGTTTAGTAATAAAAAAAAAAACAATAAAAATTATAATATAGCTCTAATTAATATAAATGAATAAATGTATGTTATAGAAACATTATTAAATAAAATAAATCTTGAAATTTTTATTAAATTAAATTTAATTAATGTGTATTTAATTTAATAATAATAATAATAATAAAATTTATTGCCATTCTTCACAAATTATAATGTACATATATTAATTAATCAATATATTGTCCATCAATCGTATGCGCCTGGCAATAGGTACAAACTCAGCTTTTGCTGGACTGATGTTCGTTCAGCGCTGATTTTCAGTTTGCACCTACACGGGGCACCGTTTCATTATCAAATATATATATTGATGTAGATATTACATAAAAAATAAATAAATTTGTATATCCAGTTGAATTATATCTCTGCTTATATATTATTAATGTATATTATACTAAAAAGAATAAATAAAAAAAAAAGGAATTAAATACTAACAATAATCACTGGTCACTACATTTTATTCACTAAATTAGTCTGTAAATACAAAATTATAATAAAATTAATTGAGAGATTAAAAAATAAATAAACTACACTTGTACTTACCCACTATTGACATCAGCACTTGATTGTGTTTGCTCCCTTTCATCTCTTTGTTCAAACTTACATTATACACTTTATTCACCATTTTCAAAATTAATTAACAATGTTAAAAATAATAAAAAAAAACACTTTTAATTATAAGTATATTTTTAATTAAAATTATTTAACATTAAATTTTAATTTATATTAAATTATTATTTATTTAACAATACATTTTGTTTTGGTAAATATATCCTTAAACACTGTCTGTGAGAGGAGACTATTTGTTTATTTATTATTATTAATAGTCACGCGCCGCACGATGCCAATAGATCTGCGTACGCGCACTGAATCAACACTGAAAATCTTCCTGCTTTTATAAGATCATTTGGAAGTTAGGGGCTCAGGGAAAAACCTAAGAGTTTACGACTGTGTATCAGGTATTACAACAGCAATACGTGATTACATAATTTGAAAAAAAAAACAACTTAGAATACAATTTATACAATATTTTTTTCATATAATGTACATAATATAGCAGCGTCCCTCTTGAAACATCAAAAGCCAAATTGCAGTCGCAAATCACTTGTCAAGCATGGCTACTAGCAAAACCCTAAGGAAGATTCTTACGTTCAGCAGTGGACAGTTAAAGCTAATATTATGATGGTGCTACTTGTGTTTATAGTTGACGGTTACCACGTTCCATCACCACCAGTTGTGCCGTAGATTTATTTAAAATCCAATTTGTTTAAATATCTTAATTAATTAGTTTATTAATTTATCTTTATGCTAAATGTTAATAAACATACATTATTAAGCATTACACAATTAATTGAAACAGCAATCATTTATCGATTGACCAATAAAAAGTCTAATAGTTGATAAGAAAATGACGAATCATTACAATATTCGGATGAGTAAATGATTGTTTTAATTAGTCCATGATATGACTGAATATATGAAATCTTGTCGTCGCCATATGTTCCCGGCATAGAATGTGCCACTCCTTCATTTTCCGTAAGTATCGTAAGAGGCGACTAGAGAACTTATGATCAAGGGATCAGCGTCATTTTTAAAACATCACCAAAAGCTAACTGCAGTTGCCAATCTGCCTGCCAAGCATGAGAGCTACTGACAAAATTCCTCAACACCTCCCGTGTTTAGCAGTTTTTTTTATACATCTTAGAATGTCAAACAAGCTGACGGCCCACCTGATGGAAAGTAACCGTCGGCTATAGAAATGAAATAAGTAAGTGCAGTTAAAGGCTGATATGATGACGAAGATATATATATATATATATATATATATATATATATATATATATATATATATATATATATATATATATATATATATATATATAAGATGAGAATAGTAGATAATATTTATTTCATTGTTGTTTGTATTTCGACATTTCGAGAGTCATATATCATTTCTAGGCATAACTATAAATATAGTTCTTATTCTTATATCACAACCCTAAAATATAATCTGGGTAGAAGTGACACTCGCCTACTTTCCTTTCTGCGTGCGCCGGTACCGACAATTTGTACCCCACTTCACCCCTCACTCAAATAGGGTTGTCACAATTTATATTTATTTAATAAATTACTTTGTCAAACATAAATTACAGAAAGCAATCCATTATCATATAGCAAAGGTCAGAGGAGTTTCGAGAATCGACTGGTTTTTATTATTATGTATGAATGTGAAGTAATAGGTAATACGTGATCTTTTCCTGAACGAATTGTAACTCACACAATCGAAATGTAAGCATGTGTTTTATTACAATGTTAATAAATACAAAGAGAATAAATAGAAAAATAATAAATTATTACTATATCAATAGAAAATGTATAAAAACACTCGCCAATTTGAAAAAGTTTGCTTCCAATTACCTTTAATTACAAAATAATTAACAAAAACTACAAGTCTCGATTCTAGCGCCACCTAGTATGTCGTGTCCAGTTTTGTTTAAAAACTAACAGCCATATTGGCTGAAGACCAAACTAGAGAGACTGTACAAAAGTCGTTTGCTTGGCCACTTCTGTCACATTCGTGTTTCTACCGTGAAACAGTTGTGTTTACATTGCCGTGTTTCGGTTTGAAGGGTGGCATATGGCAGTGAATTTACAGGGTACAGAGGAATAACACCTGAGTCCTCAGGAATGGCGAAACAGGTATACTCTGTTACATCCATGGTACTACTCATGTCTATATGCGACGGTTACCACTTTCCATCAGGTGGGCCGTCAGCTTGTTTGTTATTCTAAGTTGCATAAAAAAACCACGCCGTATTAAAAGAACTGGAGTGTGCTGAGATTCAGTGACCCAGGGGTAGTTACCTCGGAGTTAAAGCCTGGGTAAAGAAAAATTCCCCAAGGTCCCCATCAAGCATCCACCAGAGGGTATGAGGATCCCGAATTGATTGAACCATGTTTCCCTACCTATGGAATTAGCGAGAGTGCCACTTCTACTCGGTCTTTATTCTTGTGGTACAACGGTCTATCCTACAGATCCATTAATGTTATTGACAAGTACAATTTGGACCACAAAAAAAAACAGCGACTTCTTGTGAAGAATCTCACTGGTGGGTTTCGTGAACACGTTGACATTATATTGAAAATGTTTGAATTTAGAACGCGGAATCGATTCCGCGTACAGCGACGAAACCGGAATCCCTTATAAGTCACTTAAAAATAGATAACATCCAAGTAGCTTTAGGCATCGAAGAAAATTGTATTGTATTTTTATTATTCAATATTGAACACAAAAACTTGTATGCATTCAATTATTTTTATTATTAGATACACTTTTCTAAAATTAGCTATCTTCACGCTAACTCCCTTGCGGTGTAGGCAGAGAGAACTGAGTGCCTAAGACCTTTTATATACGAGTACATCTTTTGCTTCCCGCTCTCCCATAACTCGTTTCATGCAAGTACGCCAGTTTCGAATGCTCTTGACTCCTCTTTCAGATGCCATTCGTGTTTTTACCGTGAAGCAGTTGTGTTTGCATAGTTGTGTTTTTGTTTGGAGGGTGGGATATGTTGATTGAATAATTTTAGATCAATTCGTCACAAAAAGTTAATTTAGCACAGGTCGGCAGCGCACCTGCAATGCCTCTAGTGTTGCGGGAGATCATGGGCGGCGGTAGTCATTTACCATCAGGTAAGCCGTATGCTCGTTTGTCCCTTGTGTTCTAAATAAACTGAATTCTCTTCATCTTCACCTATCATCACTCATTAGTACCCTATCTGTATTAATTAGATTTGCGTGAAAGGGAAACAAAATTCCATCTATTAAGAAAATATACACATACTGTCACATTTATGATAGTAGTACACCATATTATATATATATGTATATATATAAATTTAAATAATATATTATTTATAAATAGTTAGGTATATCTTGGCTGTATCGCCAATACATTTAATCCAATACGCCGTAAAGTGGGGACTTCAAATAATTCTTATCAATTTTCCTTAAGGAAAATGATATCAAATATTCAAAATTTAGAGGTATTTGATTCGAGTTCGTTTGCATACAATTTGGGTTGTTGAACTTTGATCAGTATTAAGTAACTTTATTAGTAACCGATCTAATCAATTTGCTGCTTTGGCTAAAAATATTTTTTGCTGTTCCGGGCAATATTTTTATTATTAAAACTAATATTTGCTGTTTAAAATAAGAACAATACATGCTGCTTCGGGTAAAATTAATATTTACTGTTCCGGTGAAAAGTAATACTTGCTGCTTCGGCCAAAAAGTAATACATGCTGATTCGGACAAAATTAATATTTACTGTTTGGGCATAAGTAATTGTTAATTATTTTTGCTCCGGGCAAAATTTATATTTACCGCTCCGGGCAAAATTATTGCTGCTCCAGGTAAAAGCAATTATTGCTGCGCCGAATAAAATTAATCGTTGCTGCTCCGGGCAAAAATTTATATTTACTGTTCCGCTCAAAAGTAATACTTGCTGCTTCGGATAAAAGTAATAATGTTGATTTGGATAAAAGTAATATTGTTGCTTCGGGCAAAATTAATGTTTGCTGTTCCAAATAAAAAAATAAAAAAAAAAAAAACATTATAAAACGTCAATCTTAATCGTATGAATTCCGTAACACAATTAACGTTCATCAAAAATAGGCATTCATACGATATTTGATACTTTATGGATACAATTTTGTTACAGTTTCTACTATTTCATAGTGAAATAAGTATGTTACTAAAAGTCCATACAATTGTAAATCTAAGACTATCTACTATTAAAATATACAGCTTCAGAGATGTTTGCCATCTCAGTGGTATAAAAAAAAAATAAAAAATCTAATTATCAAATTCAAATTAGTCATTGAACTCGATTCTGCTACAATTGACGAATAGATTTGTTTGAAATTTAAAACATAAGTATAAGACTGTACGGTCTGCTACCTTATAATGCCTTAACGGCTTAACTAATCACTATGAAATTTGATATACACATACTGTATGGGATGGAAAAGGACATAGGCTTAAAACACTTAAAAACACCAGAGGGAGACTTTGTACAAAAGTCGTTTGCTTGGGCACCTCTATCCAATTCGTATTTCTACCGTGGAGCAGTTGTGTTTGCACCTCTCCATCCAAAGGTTGCCTGGAAGAGATCGCTCTTAGCGATAAGGTCGCCCATTGTTTTCTCATTGTGATTATTTCTTGTAATTGTTTATATCTATAATATGTTTACTATTGTAATCTTTTGTAGGAAACAATAAAGAGTATCTATCTATCTATTTATCAAATAAAGCTGTCTTATAAAATTCTCACGTGTGTTTGTGTATAAATGACATTTTAATTGATCTCACAATTAGGTACGCGCCAGTCTTATCACTGCAGTGGCGCACGGTCCATTATTCATTGATATGTATATTGGAATGCCCCATTAGCAATTAAATGTATAATATTAATGTTACTGAACTAAAAATAGATTAATTAAATTAAAAGATATCCTGCTCTTGCCAATATTATAAATGAGTATTCCGATAACGTTTTTTTTATACAACTTAGAATGGCAAACAAGCTGACGGCCCACCTGATGGAAAGTGGTAACCCTCGCCTGTAGACATGAGCAGTACCATGGACATAACAGAGTATACCGTTTCGCCCGTAATACTCCCCATGCGTTGCCATTCCTGAGTACTCAGGTGTTATTTCTCTGTACCCTATAAATTTACGCCATATCCCACCCTTCAAATCGAAACACAGCCATGTAAACACAACTGCATTACGGTTCAAACACGAATGGGACAGAGGCACCCAAGCAATCGACTTTTGTACGAAGTCTCCCTCTGATAAAATCTCTCCATCTAGTGGATCATTATCTTCATTTCGGATTCTATCACGCAAAGAAACTCCGAGCAGAATCCTCTGCATCGCTTGCGGAATAACTTGAAGTTTATCCCTATGGATAACCGTGTAGGATCATAAATCATTTCGTATGATATAAATTACTCTCTTATATGGCTGTGTGTCATAAAAATAACAGTATTGAATTTATTTCATAATTTAAAAACTCTTCAAAGCAATTAGGTAAAGAATTTTTAATTGTAATTAACTTTAATATATTTTGGGCATCATTTCTGTATAAAAATCATTCGTCAAAGATTATTCCATTATTTACAAAGACACTTCTTTCTTCACGTACATAAAAAATAGAATCAGTTAAAAACGAAAATCAGTCACAAAGATAATTTTTTAAAACTTTTAATTTTAACATTTTAAAATTAATATATTATCTATTTTACTATATATTTAAATTAATATAGATCATCAATATATTCTGGTATAACATCCAAAACACTATCATATAAAAGTTTCTTAACGTCCCGAGCAAACAAGAAGTCGGCATGAGAAAATTGAAGATATGGTACTTTGATGACTTTACTTACGTTTCCCAGTTTCTTCTTAATTTTTTCGACACTAGTTATTGGTGTCACTCGGTCGAGAAGAGAATGATATATAACCACAGGCGACGTGATTTTCTCTAAGGGATATTCAGGTGGTGCTAATGAACCGTATAACATAAGATTTTTAATGGGACCATGATCGTATTGTGCAAATTTTCCCGAAAACGACAATTGTCCATAATGTAACGCCTGTCTTGTAGAAGAGCCTGCAGGATAGTGACCGAAAATAACCGGCAATGCAATAGCATTTATTTGAGAATAATCAGCACCACTGAGAAGTAATAAGATATTCCCGCACACCAAAGTGGCAGTGGCAGGAGTACCGCAGAACGAGTCTGTTAAACGTTGTAGAAATTTATTTCTTGGCATAAGTTCGTATGCACCAATTGCATCAACAACTAAAGTTTCGAGTGCATTAATTGGAGATAATAAATTTAATACTGGAATACCAAAAATAAAGGCCACAGCAGAAAGAGCTATCATGACGCGTATTTTTTTATTATATTCGGGCAACTCTGAGCAAAGAACGAAAAATGTCGTCGACCCCTGTGAATGGCCAATGTATATTAACTTTTCTTCTTTGGTTTTAAGTAAAATATAATCAATCATTGCTGGCAAATCGTAGCGGCCGATCTCATCCCAACTAAATTCCCAGAATTCCTTGCAGGATGGCGATAAAGTGGTATGACGTCGGGAATGTTTGTTGCCTCGAGCGTTACCCAACCAAACGTCGTAGCCCGCATTAGCTAGCAGGTATCCGAGTCCACTATTGGAGCCGATGGTTAAAAAATCATCAGAACTGCTAAGAGTACCATGCATTAATAATACTGGAGGCCCATCATTAGGTATCCGGAACATAGTCAATAAATATCCATCACTTGTCTTTACCTCGTGTTGTTGTACAGGATAACCATATTTTGTTAGTAATTGCGTTATATTCAGATTTTTGTCATCGGAGTTCGCTGCTTTTTTGTATTCCTCGTATAGAGTCTCAATTACAGTTCCATTATGGCGGATAATGTTTTGTATTAAGTCCCCAAAGACATCATCGAAAATCTTGATTACTTTATCGGGAATTTCAGCTATGTTTCTCTCAAATAATGAGCATTCCTTGCAACTAGCCGTGTTAAGAGATAACAATAAAACAAATACCAGTGTTATCATATTAAAAAATTGAGGACAAAATATTTTCTACCACATCCGTCAGAGATTGTGTGTGGTGAAAAAGTGTCTATTTCAAAATGACCTACCTGCCAGTGTTAACACTGTCTCTTGTAAAAAGAATGGAAATGCGTCATTAAAAATACAATGCGTCTAATATATTAATTTTAAGGAAAAAAAAATCCAAAACACCATCTGTTTTTAACAATAACTGAAGAGTAGGTAAAATGCAGTAAATTACTGATATAATAAAATTACGACTAGACAATGTCTGCACATGAGAGATATTTACGATAAAACTATGCGAGGGTTCTTAATAAGAGCAATAGAAGTTAAAACAATATTTTACAGAAAATTTGTCAATCTATCTGTAAATATGTGTCTAACATAATACAAAAGCTATTGCGCCAAATTGGGTGCATTTTTTGCAGTTGTATTCCTGAAGGTCTTAAGATTTAGTGTATATTTTATCTCGAGAAGTTATTTAGAACGATAATCGAGAAGATATTTATTTCAGTGCCTTTTCTACTTCTGAAAATTACGTGTATGAAGTAGCGGACAAAAAGCTGGTCTTAAATATATTAATAGGTTGAAAAACTTAACTTTCAAAGCTTAATCCGATAGTTTCTTTTTCAACGTGTAATAATGGAATGGTAACCCCGCCTACGGTAACGCCATATGTTGGCGGGACACCAGTCAGGGATGATAGGTGAGAATAAAAATGCAGGTCAGTTAGTTCATCGCGAGAAAGACTGAATGATAGAAAATTAAGTCCGCCCTGAAGATATGTAAATTCTTTGAACTGACCACGATGGTTTCCAGAGAGAACCGCGAAATCGAATCAACAGGGTGTATTGCTAGCAATGTGCTATTAATCCTCATTACTAATAATTTCTCCGTTCCCTTCTGCTCTTCAAATCCAATGGAATCGTGAGGCCATTATTTATTTATTTATAACATAAATTTGATATTATCTACTAATTATTTTCTCTCTAACTGCATTGGGTTGGCTGGAAGAGATCTCTTTTAGAGATAAGCCCACACTTGATAACAAGTTCTTAAACTATTCGCTGTATCTTTTGTTCAAGTACAATAAAGAATAAATAGTAATATATGTATCTATGTACTCTATTTAAGAGCTGCCCTCTTGTCGGTGGATCTATGTATATATATAAGTAATTTTTATTCGCGATTTTTTTCACGTGAATGGGATATAATCACTGACCGGATTAAAATGCCCATATCTTTTCCAAACCACACAGTAGGTGTAAATTAAATTCTATAGAGATTTGTCAAAACGTTAAGGCGCTAAGGAGTAACAAACAAACTCACTTTTACGTAAATAATATTAGTAGAGATTAACACTTTATTTTGCATTTATTATCCTATTAATATAATAAATACAAGTTGGTAATGATGCTGAATGAATGGATGGACATTTGTTCCTAATCTATGCAAAAACTGTTGAACAGATTTAAATGAAATTTGGTACACTGGTCGGTTATGTCCTAGCTTAGTATATAGGACTCTTTATGTATTTATTGATTCACACAAGCGAAGCCGAGGGATATAACTAGCAGAAAATCAAAGCTTAATTCATGTTCTAATGAACATGTATCTGTAATCAGAACTTTTTGTTTTACTTACTTCTAAAATAATACAGTATTTTCAAAGTTTTAATATTCAGGGAAAGTTCACACATTATTTTAGATTATTGTGACTTTGCCTTCCTTTGACGTTACAGTACTTGGATCTTATTTTACTCTGTTCACATGTGTGTAAATACTGCTAAATAAACAGCTGTTTTTATTATACAGATGAAGGGTCGAGAATTAAGTAACGAGTCACAATTTAGTCAGCTAATTTAACGTTTGACTGACTAATAAAGGATGATGTCTAACGGATTGTGTTCTGAAGAACTCTTCAACATGATGCCTATAGCCATATTTCATTATCATACCGCTCGCTATCGGCAGAGAATCCATTCTCGTACCTTTGAATCCGAAACGTTACCTACCGTGCGGTTTTAGAGAAGCTTCCTCCCCATTCCGGTCGTGGAATGATCTTTCTGCCTCGGCAGCCCCTATGCTGTAGTTTCATGGGAATGCCGAAGCTGTCCCTAGAGACTACAGCATGGGGTTCTTCAAAAAGGACGTATTAAGGTTTCTTAAGGGTCGGCAACGCGCGCGTGATATCCTTGGTGTTACAAGAGTTACATAGGCTATGGTAATTCCGTTTACCATCAGTTGAGCCATATGCTTGTTTGTTACCATAGTAGTATAAAAAACTAATGTTATTATTTATTTTTTTAAGAGATCAATAGCTACAAAATTATATTATTAAAAAATATCAAAAAAGACAAAAAACCAATTACAGGTTTTTTACAAATTAAAACGAGATTTAATTAAATGCATATCACAACGTTTTTATGTACAATTAACTCAATTAAATTTAAAGTAATAGGTACAAATATTGTAGATAGGCAGTTATGCAAAATAAAGTGTTGAACTCACACGTTCTAAGATGAACTATCAAAGAATCACTGACTCAGCATACGTCTTGCGGATTACAGCTTAGAATTAAATAAATCAAAATTGAGATCTCTAGATATTTGATACAGTTATCGATTGCACACTAGACATTTTTTTTATTTTATTTTTTTTATATTTTATTTTAAGAGCTATACCTTCTTCGGGTATATCAGTCCTATTGTACCTTGAACTGATTTCTCAAACAAAACTTTATCTACTTTCCCTAGACGCGGAAAGAGAAGAATTAATGGGCATCAATAATTTACAGAGATGTTAAAAAATTTCTGGTTTAAGTTCAGCTAACATAGATTGAATAAGATCAACATTCAATTTATTTAATTTTTTCTATATTTAGTGAAAAGCAATGGAAGAAATAAAGTAAATCTTAATTGCTTGGTTGGGATATTTAGAGAAAGTTTATATAGATGATCAGGACAATCGATGTTGTAGTTTTAAAATTCGTCTAAATTGGACAGGCAAAGAGCATCACCCATACAGCCTCGTCATAAGCTTTTGACTGATTAAATTTTGACAGCAATTTTTTTTTTCATAACAAAACGCGCTTTCTTCAGTGTTAGAAGTAATTAGATAATTTTTTTTACCAAAATCGGCGAAATTTCAAAAATTAAATTGGGTATTTTTTTGTTTAATGTAAACAGACATAGGTACGTTTTGATTACAAATAATATATAAACATTAATTAAATAACAGTAATGTTTAATGATTTAAAAATGGAAAGTCATTTTTTGTCTATATTTGGATATAAATCAAAGTAATTAGTAAAGACAAGCATCATTACAATTCATTTTGCATTGTTTAATTTATTTTTCAAATATAAATATTTGTAAGAATTTTGTATATTTTTTCTTTCTACAATTTAACCTTATAATATCATTTCTCCCATATAGATATATATATATATATAGTATAAGAAAGTAGTTCTTTATATTTTGTATTTATTGAGGTAATAAATGTACGCGTACGTCATGTTTTTTTAATGTTTAACAATGAAATGGGAGGGAATGGGGCACCAGTGAGTGATGATAGGTGAGGATGAAGTAGATCAGTTGGCACATAGTGACGAATTAGATAAGAATTTATCACGATAGTTTCCAGGGGGAACCGCGTGGAGGTTGACCTGATAGGGTGTATTGCTAGTAATGTGGAAATTAAACCCCATTACTAGCAAACCCTTCCCCCAGCGTTCCCCCTATTAACGCACACATGTATAAAAAGTTGTCCTGTTTTCAACCGTAATTAAAAAATAGGGTTCGAAATCGGTCAGTTCAATCCATCAGTTACAATCCGATTTGGAAAATTCTTTTTTCATCTGAAATGTCTTTTTTTAGACATTTATTTCATAGAAATTTTATCAAAACAGATTCAGTAGTTTAGTTTTTAATTTTAAAGTAGGTTTTGCTACAATTAACAAAGCATTTTTATGAAGACACTATGTTATGTAATCTAAAACTGTTGTATATGAAATAATACAGCTTCATGTGAATTTCATCATCATCATCATCATCATTTCCGTCATTATCCGTCCACTGCTGGACATAGGCCTCCCCCATAGACTGCCATAAGGAACGATCCTAAGTCACCTGCATTCACTGACTCCTTGCAAAGCATTTGAGATCATCATTCTATCTAATGGGGGGCGTCCTACACTGCATTTGCCCGTACGGGGTCGCCACTAATGTTAATTTAATAGATATTAAATAATAGGGGCTCTGTGGTTTGCCGTTCTTGTAATGTTGATACTCTTTGGTTTGTTTGAGAACAAGATTATCTATGGTTTTTTTTTAGTTGCTTCTGGTATAAGTTATTTTTTTTTATTTTTTGCAATAAACGCTCGTAATGCAGAAGCTGAGTAGAGTTTTTAGTCTTAATTTTTGTACACAACAAATAATTTACATAAAATATATATAGGTACATATATATTTGTAGTTGTATTGTAGTGAACTTTTTGATAGGTGCTTCATCCTCGTTATTTAATCATCATCATCAGCTGTTAACTGTCCACTGTTGGACATAAGCTTCCTCCTTTGGGAGTTTTGTCGGTAGTTGCTACGCTTGGCAGGCGGATTGGATGATTTAAGAGGGAAAAGAAGATGTTTTAAGAGGGACACTGTTGCCCATCTCTCGCTCTTACTTAGTCATCTTTTACGACTAGACTTTGGAGATATTTTAAGAGGCACGCTGCTGCCCATTTCTTGCCCTCTTGTAGTCGGTTTTTACGACACTCACGGGAAAGGAAGGGAAGGCCTATTCTATGCCGGGACCACACGGCCATTATTTGATCTTTTATATAAATGTATCTTTTTTAATACATATACTGTTGGTATGCCTTGATAAATAAATAAATAGATAGAGATTATGAGAATGGTTAAATTTAAGATAAATGTACTGTTGGTATAAATAAATAGATGGTTATTACGGGAATGGTTAAATTTAAGGGAACTCAAGAGTAATAAATTGTGTAATGGGGGCCATTTATGGAGACAAATGGTCAAACCAGATTGCGCAATCGCCCCGGCCTTCCAGTTGTCTAATCGAGTAATTTTATTAATCCATTTAAGGAGCAATTACCTTGCATTATTGGTTTAAAGAATTATTGACAATTTTAGCAGTGTTACAGATTTTCACACTGCCTCGTTTTCCCAATGGTAGCGAGTTCGAATTCCGTGCAATACAAATATTTGTATTGCACGTACAAAGTGGTAACCGTCGCCTATAGACATGAACAGCACCATGACCGTTACAGAATACACTATTATGCCCAAGGTACCCCTCATGTGGGGGAGAGGGAAAGTTAGTAATGCGGATTACCAGCCCCATTGCTAGAAATATACCCCGTCAGGTCGACCTCCACGTCGCTTACCTAGAAACCATCATGCTGAATTCCAGGTGTATTCATCACGATGGCCTAACTGACCTGACCTTTCATTCTCAAATATCATCCCTCACTGGTGCCGATAGCGTAGACGGGGTTACCATTCCATTATTATCCATTAAAAAAAAAAGGTACGCCACATGCGTTGCTACTCTCGAGGACTATGTTACACCTCTGTACCTTGTAATATCATTGCTATGTCAATATGCTGCTTCAAATTGCAATAGAGCCAAGAAATCGCAGCTGCTTCATGAGAAGCATTCAGGCAGAAACATGAGCGGATTTGAGGTATGCAGAAGATTATTGTAGAATATTTCCTTCTATTATTTTAGGTTTATTTTATTAGGTTTATTGTGCATTTATTTGCTTTTATTTGCATATGGGGTCAGCTAAGCCATTACATGTCGACCTATTGGGATCTTTTGTGCTTCCTCCGCTTTATACTATCATTTTATTGATCCTATGTGTTAATTTTGCGATATTCTACGGTTTAAGATATCTGTAGTCCCTTGGCTCCGGATAAGCCGTTCCCGGTAGACTCATACACATACTTGCCAATGAATCACAGCTGCATATCAGATGTTTCTTGAATTTCGATTCCTCACTGCATAATCTGCATAGTGTGTCCAAAGATAGACCCATATTGTATAGTATATGACTTAATGGCATATGCCCAGTTAAGGCACCAAATTGTATTAATGACTAAATAGAATAGAATAAATAAAATATTACTTACAGACAAACACATTTTATTAATCATAATAACGCCAATAAGTTTATACACATTACAAAAAAAAAAAATTAAAATATAAACAAAATATTTGTCTAAAAAATTATTGAGATCAGGGTTGACTGTATTTATAAATCAAGTCCAAAACATCGTCATACAATAATTCCTTAACATCTCTAGCAAACAAAAAATCAGCGTGAGAGAAATCGTCATAGGGAACTCTGGTCAGTTTAACTACGTTGCCTAATCTGCTACTTATGGCATCGACACTCGCTTGAGGCGTGACTCTATCTTTAGTTGCATAATATATTGCAACGGGAGAAGTGATTTTATCTAATTCATAATCAGGAGGAGTTAATGAACCATACATTATTAAGTTTTCAAAAAATCCATAATCGTAACGTGAAAATTTTCCTGTTAACGCCAACTGTCCGTAATGCAAGGCTACTTTAGTACCCATCCCTGCGGGATAATGACCGAAAATTACTGGCAATGCAGTAGCGTTAACTTGAGAGTAATCAGCGCCAGCAAACAGAAACAGTATGTTACCACAGACTAACGTAGCTGTAGCAGGGGTTCCGCAGAAAGTATCTGTTAAATATTGCAGTAACGCGTTCCTCGGTAAAAGTTCGTATAATCCCACTGCTTTCGCGAGTTCCGTCAAAACAGGATTGGCCGGTGAAAATATTCTAAGTAACGGACTTCCAATATTGAATGCCACTGCGGATAGTGCTACCATTAGTTTTATCTTTGCATTGTATTCAGGCAATGAAGAACAACATACGAAATACATAGTGGAACCCATAGAATGACTTACGAATATCAATTGCTCTTCACCAGTTTTGTTTAAAATGTAATCGATTTTAGCTGGCAGATCATACCGACCGTGCTCGTCCCAGCTGAAGTCCCAGAATTCGGCGCAGGATGGCGACAGGGTGATGTGACGTCGGGAATGTTGGTTGCCTCTGGCGTTACCCAACCAAACGTCGTAACCTGCATCAGCTAGAAGGTATCCAAGTCCACTATTAGAGCCAATCGTTAGAAAGTCATCAGAGCTACTAAGAGCACCATGCATTAATAATACTGGTGGTCCATTATTAGGTATTCGGAACATAGTCAGTATGTATCCATCGCTGGTAGTCACCTCATGTTGTTCCACAGGATAACCATATTTATTTAATAACTGTGTTATGTTCAGATTTTTATCTTCAGTATTCGATGCGTTTATATATTTCTCATATATACTTTCAATTATAGATTTATCTTTATTTAGAACTCTATTTATTATACTTCCAAATGTATTATTAATCACATTAGCTAATTTCTCAGGAATTTTTGTAATAATTTTTTGTTGGAAAGACGTACATTTTTCGCTTCTAATCTCGTTTATAAATAAACACATTAATAATGCAATAAAATAATGCATTTTTATAATATAAGTGCTTTTCAGTATAAGTACTGTTTGATGCTACAATGCAATGAGAATACTTTTCATTTTGTCTCGCATGGTGTTCATGGTATTCCGTGTTTGCATTTTATTATGCGTCATACATTTTATCATTTTATTGAAATGATCCGTTCCACATCGCATTTACATGTATTTAATAAATATTAATTGTAATGTTAACAATATAAAAGTTATACAAAAAATAAGTTAATGTAGACATATAATTTAATTTTTGTTTTATGTTATTAGTCTTTTAATTTATTAATTAATTTAGTAATTATTTCTTCTGTCTACACTTAAACTAATCGTTTATTTTCACACCCTATTCCTTGTGGTTTAGTCAGAGAACCGAGTGTCAATGACCTCTCAATCCTTACATTTTTTCTTCTCATATTTTATTTATCCTTACAATACTTATAATATGATACCTACCCACTTCTATCTGTTCTTCTTAAACCAAAGGTTGTCTGTAAGAGGTTGCTCTAGCAATAAGATCGCCTTATGTAACTTTATATATATATTTTAATCTGTACTTTATGCACTTGAATTATTTATACGCCATTTTTTATGCTACATAGAATGCCAAACAAGCTAACGGCCCACCTGATGGTCAGTGGTGACCGTCGCCTATATACATGAGCAGTATCATGGACATAACAGAGTATACTGTTTCGCTCATGATACCTCCACGCGTTGCCCTTCATGAGGACTCAGGTACTCTCCTCTGTACCCTGTAAATTCACTGCCATATCTCACCATTTAAACCGAAACACAGCCATGCAAACACAACTGCTTCACGGTAGAAACACAAATGGGACAGAGATGTCCGAGCAAACGAATTTTGTACAAAGTCTCTCTCTGATAATCATTTTAATTATTTTTATGTTTCTTGTACCATAAAGAGTTAAATAAATTAATAAATATACTTAAAATTAAGCATATCAAAATGACACAACTAGTATATACATAAATATGAATCGATCGATGCAAATGCACTTCTGGTTTCTGCATTTCAAAGGCAATTAACGTATCGAATAAATGTTAATAATTATGAAATTCTTTATTTCCTTTATTAAAAGAAAATTAAGAATTAATTGCATATTGAATATCATTTACTTGTATATAAATATTAGTTGTAACTGCGACTTTACCTGTGTGATTGGCAAAGAAAGTAGTCCCATTTCCTTGGCAAATACTAAGTACGTATATATGTAAAGGTGATGATGATATTAATAAAAAACGACTACATTATTATTTTATGAATATTTATTTTATACTGACAATAATATTTACAAAAACATTTATTTATTTATTTGTAATAATCACTAATAACAATAATGCTATAAAAAAACTTATTATCTCATTACGACAAGTAAGCCTTAATTAAATACATTAATATTTCAATATGGAATAAGATAAAAAATAAATAAAATCTCTTAAAATACTTAATATTTTATTATTTATTAAATTATTTATTATTATAATAATATTTATTAATATTTACAATAGTTTTTTTTGCATCTTGCAAACATGAAGAAAAATATAATTGCATTTGCTTACGGAATAAAAATATAAAAATGTATAAATTTCTTTTTCTTCTACAGATATTCATAACATCGACTAGCGACTAGGTAAAACAGCTATACTAGGCCGCCTCATTATGTTGATGAATAATGATATATATTTCTCTAATGGGGAGAGAAGGCCAGTAGTCGGTTATATTATATATTGCTATAGTAAAGAAAAAAGTACCTAGTTTTATTATTTAATCCATTTCTAAAATATTAAGTTAATGTTACGTATAAAATGTTCGCCGTGTGGTCCCGGCATAGAATAGGCTACATCTTTCTTTCCGGTGGCTGTCGTAGTAGGCAACAAAGGGAATTTAATGACTGAGATATAGGCAGGAGTGTTTTTCTTTAAACATCACTAAAGTCTAACTGCTGTTGCCAACTCGCCTGCCAAGCGTGGCGACTACTGGAACAACTTCTGATTAGGGGTAGGCCTATGTTCAGCAGTGGATGATGATGATGATGATGATGATGATGATAAAATGTTATCACAATACTGTTTTGTTTGTTTTACAAACAATTATATTTTCTTTAGTTCGAATTTAATCTTTTTTTTTTCATTACAATAAATTAACAATAGTGAAATTATTAAGTTTATGGGGATTTTTTTATACATGTAATGTTATTGTGTTTTCATGGCGAATCCTCGGAATGTAAACGGAATCGAGATATATTGCATTCTTACTCCGTCACCATGTGGACGAGATTTATAGAATAGGCACGTACTTTTTAGGGTTCCGTACTAAAATGGACGGCCGGATAGTCGTATAATGAGGGTTATGGTGTGACTTTTTCTGTCCGTCTGTTTGTCACAGCGGACAGTTAACGGCTGAAATAATGGGTTATGTATATACCGTCTGTTATATACACGTATCAGAAACTATGAATGCAAATGCTAGTCCAAGTAAGGTATTATATCATATGAAAGAGCTTCATTTGTATATTTTAAACTGATTTTTATTTATTTTTATACTATGTACTTTATTTATTTATATACTTTTGTACATTTACTTAAAGTATAGTATATATTTATATATTAGGTTACAGTAAAAATCTACACAGGCGGACTTATCCCTTAAAGGGATTTGTTCCATAAGAACCCGAAAAGAGAAAGTTTCTATACGGTTTGTATATAAATAGTTTTATAGTTATCATAGAAAATCTGAGACTAGAAACCATTCCCTCCCTAAATTTCTAAGTTTCTGTAGCGAAAAATCTAAAATATTTAAAGTGTATAAAGCATTTATTTATTTATACTCTTTTGTACATTCATTTTTAATACATATATATGTATGTGGATATAGAAAAAAAAAAGAATATTTAATTAGCACCATTTTTAAAGAATGTGTAAAAAAAAACCACCAAAAACGAAGTTGTTCATTTACTTTTTAATAACAATTACGATCCAAATAAAAAAAAAATATATTAACGTAATTGTATAATCAATAATAAATCAATAATAACAAATAGGTATCTAAATATAGTCTATTTCGTATGAAAAATATAATAAATATAATTTTTAATCATATTTATACATTTATGTAAGGAACCCTAGGCGTCATTTGACTGTATTTAGGACTTATTTCTTAAAAAAAATCTATTAAAAATATATTGTATGTCTTGAATAGGTACTTATTTTAGCTAGATCGATACCGATTTACAAGTTACAAGTATTTACAACAGTCTAATAATTGTATTATTTTTGTCGTTGTGTACAGTATTGTTCATATCGTAGTAGTGATTTTTTTTATACATGCATATTTTTTTATACTTAGAATGGCAAACAAGCTGACGGTGATGGAAAGTGGTAACCGTCGCCTATAGACATATACCATGGACATAACAGAGTATACTGTTTCGCCCATGATACCCCCATGCGTTGCCATTATGAGGACTCAGGTGTTATTCCTCTGTACCCAGTAAATTCACGCCATATCCCACCCTTCAAACCGAAACACAGCCATGCAAACACAACTGCTTCACGGTTGAAACACGAATGGGACAGAAGTACCCAAGCAATCGACTTTTGTACAAAGTCTCCCTCTGGCATGGGGGGTATCATGGGCGAAACAGTATACTCTGTTATATCCATGATATTGCTCATGTCTATAGGCGACGGTTACCACTTTCCATCGGGTGGGCCGTCAGCTTGTTTGCCATTCTAAGTTACACAAAAAAAAAAAAAACAGTACGTGTGGATCATAGAGTACAATTTTAGCGGATTTATTATGGTGGGATTAAACTATAGCCCGAGGATGCTTCTTTTTGGACTTAAAAGCGTGGGTAGGATGAGGTAAACAAAGGGAAAATTTTACCGCAGAAAAAAATTTCCTTCGTCTAAGTAAGATATTATAGCAAAGAGAATTAAAAGTTTCAGATCTTTTTAATAAAGAATTTTTTTTATAAGAAAAACTACTGAACTCGGCAAATATTGTTTTATCCTCAATCGACACTTGCCGAGTCTATTCTCTTATTATGGCTATGGTATCTCTCATATTGGAGCGATAAATATGTACAAAATTTTATCAAAATCGTTTCGGTTTCGAAGATTAGCGTGAACGATCATCCGACACAAAATTTTGTATACAAGAAAAACAAGAAGGTATTTTTAAGTTGCTACGGGAATGAAAGAAAACGAGTCCTGTACAAGGAAAGCTGCGTGAAATTTATTAGTAAAATATATATATATATATATATATATATATATATATATATATATATATATATATATATATATATATATATATATATATATATTATACAACTGTTCGTGGGAGACAAACAAACTGACGTTGTACGCCACCTGATGGAAAGTGGTAACTTCCTGTCTATTGACGAGCAGTACTATGACATAACAGAGTATACCGTTTTGTCATATTGAATAATTCCTCATGCACAATCCATTGTACAAGCGGTAGAACACGTAGAGTGAGGCATATATATATAAAGAGTTCTTCTGGACATTGATGACCATCCATTCAAACCGAAACACAGCTAAATATACAATATATAATATATTCACGGACTTTGTAAAACGAATGGAACAGAGGTACCTTTGTCCCATTCGACTTTTCTACCGTGAAGCAGTTGTGTTTGCATAGCTGTGTTTCCTTTGGTATATATATATATCTGGTATATATATATATCTGGTATATTTGTATTCATTGATTAAGATTGATAATATCTGATATCTATATATTGAGTTCTTCTGGACATCGATGACCACCCATTAGCCAGTTGAATATTCATTACGAGCGGGTTCTACTTTTCGATATTCTAATATATTGGACAACCGACATCTAACATATTTGTTGTTAAGCCAATATATGTATAGATATTGCCATAATACATAGATATTGCACTTTTAATTAATTGAATTTCAATCGCAATCAATTGCGTCAATGTATGTCAACACAGATGCTGAATCGACTGTATTAGTTGTTTTTCAAAAATGCTCGAGAAAAGCTAAAGAACATTATTAAAAAATACATTTTTTTTTTCTATCAGTCCAAAATTTGATCAAGTGCCAATAAAATAATATTGTCACAGCTGGTAAATTCAATTGATTGTTTCATTTCCCGTTTCAATAAACCTCCCACCATTTAGTTCACCATTGTTGTATGTAAAGGTCTATAGACCTTGGTGAATGTCATGATTTGATTAAAAAAAAATAGCAGTCATTCGCCATTTACCACACTTCACTAGGAGAGTGGCAACATTGGAATCTGCTGTCAATTTTAAATAACAATTGTTTTTTCTTATACTACTTAGAATGGCAAACAAACTGACGGTCCACCTGATGGAAAGTGGTAACCGTCGCCTATAGACATGAGCAGTACCATGGACATAACATATGTATACTGTTTCGCCCATGATACCTCCCAAGCGTTACCATTTCTGAGGACTCAGATGTTATTCCTCTGTACCCTGTAAATTCACTGCCATATCCCAGCTATGCAAACACAACTGCATTACGGTTGAAACACGAATGGGACAGAGGTACCCAAGTTAACGACTTTTGTACAAAGTCTCCCTCTGATATTTAATATTTAGTCATTTATTGTTTATTGCCCAATAAAATTAATATAAATGGCTACTAAATAAATATTACATAAAAACAGAAAGCGTTTGAGGGCAACAATAACAACAAATATATATTATACAAAAAAATAAATTAAAAGATTGATATAACAATAAATATATCACCGAATAATATTATAATTATATAGACACACATATAATATATAATTTATTAGATATTTAATTTATTTACATTACTTACAGCACACAGATAAGAGAAATTATTAAAATTAAATATATAAAAGCCAAGTACAATATATATATATATATATATATATACTCGTATATATAGTACAATATATATATATATATATATATATATATTGTACGTATGATACATAATATATACAATATATTATGATAATGATACATATGTTATATTTATTTAACTATATTTTCGATTCATTAAAAGCGTTCATTCCAAATCTCAATGAAGTGAGGCAATGACGGAATATCTGTCAAATTTAATAAAATCAATATCTCTGATTGATTACTTGATTATTTACAAGAACTCCGATTGCGATCTAGAGCATTAATCATTTAATAATTCTTATTTAAACTGTCACTGAACATATTGGTTTTGGTGGCGACAAAATCTATTCCTCAGGAGTGGTAACGCATAAGGAGTAGATAGATAGATAGATAATTTATTTACATAACTTACAGAACACAAATTACAATAATAGAGACTACAGCATTGGGTTCTTCAAAAGGGGCGTAAAGAGGTTTCTTCAGGGTCGGCAACGCGCGTGTAATAATACCTCTGGTATTACAGGCGTTCATAGGCTACGGTAACCACTTACCATCAGGTGGGCCGTATGCTTGTTTGCCACCTCAGTGGTATTAAAAACAAACACAAATTACAATAAAAAAAACATACATTCATTCATTCTTTTATCTCTTTTACTGTTTATTATATAAACAGTAAAAGAGATAAAAGAATGAAATAAAAAAAGCAACAAAATAAAAAATAAAAAACAAAAAACAAAAAACAAAATATATAAACAGGTATCACAGCGTGCTCTGTGAAGTCCACGGTGCTGTTCATGTCTATAGGTGACGATTACCACTTCCTATGAGGTGGGCTGTCAATTTATTTGCCATTTCACGTATCACAAAAAACATCTTGGTGATTTCGTCGTAACATACCAACTGACTTTACTTCAACAACACTTATTATTCCTCACTGGTACTGGCCTGCGTATATCCATAGCGTAGGCGAAGATACGATTATATTTTAATTAAAAAAAAACTTAAAAATAAAAAAAAAATGTAAACCGAATCATGACGTTCCTTTACAGCTTATCTAAGACAATTGTTCCTATAACCGTTTCCGACTAAGCTGCTACTGCACACGCTTTTGTAGTGAGCTGGTGTTCTGCATTCAAATGTGACAAGGTCACAGGGTCGCTTCGTTTTCGACGTCGTGAGGTGCGTCAGTGTGGTGAAGTTCTCTCTGATAGGGCTCGCTGAGCAGCAGAACGAGCGACGGAATTCCCGTCGGAATTTTCCTGGTAAAAACATAATTGATCTCTGTAAGTATATAGACTCGTATGCTCTTGACAATAATGGTGAAAGTCGAAGTAATTAACCATTATTTGCATAATGGTGGAAATTTCCATCATAACATTGAATGCCCAAAAATTATATAAAAGAACAAGTTTAAGTTGATCGTGTCTGGATACCTTTTTAATGTACTATGCAGAAAAAAAAACATAGCTGTTAAATTTATTTATTTTTAACCATATTTACTTTACTTTTGGACATGAATTATATCACTTTGATTTATTTCACCAATAAAAAAAAAGTCATGCAAAGAAGAGTAAATAACTTGAATTGTACGCGCCGTGTTAATCTGAGAATCTCCTCATGCTATTTTGACTAATATTATAATTGTAAAAGTGAGTTTGTTTATTTGTTACTTAGCGCCTTATCAATTTAACCAATCACATTGAAATTTGGTATACACGTATTATGTATATGAGATCGAGAAGGACACAGGCTTACTTTCTATGTTGATCACATTGACGAAGTCACGGGTAAAAGCTAGTAGAATATATTAGAACAGAAAAGGCAAAAATCAAAAATGTCAAAAAATATTTAATCTCCCAATGTTAATGCCGAAGACATTTCTCGAAATTTTGTTGCTCTTTAGGACAGCAAAATTGCTAATACTTTAATATATGATATTTAATAATTATTATTAAAAAAATATTTATTTATAATAAAAATGTATATAATTAAAATAAATTACCACTCATAAAGTTGTAGATCAAAGGGTTTATTGCAGAATTGGCGTAGCATAGGACGTGGGACACCAGAGCGAGGAATGTGATTGCATCGTTCTGTTCCATGTCAACGGTATACCTGGAAAGAAGAATAGAAGAATTAACAAAAGAAAATTTAAATATAAAATCCTTAATTTTATTATAAATGAAGTAAAAGCGATTTTTCCTGGGGAGCTTTAGAAATGCTCGGCAGATTCGCAGGGTAGGAGGGAAAATTAAAACCTCCCACGAACCAACAGGCCGGCGAAGGTAACTCCGTTACAAAACTTTTCCAGTTTTTTTTTTTTTTTTTTTTTTTTTTTTTTTTTTTTTCTGAATGTGTTTGCTGTTGGCCGTGTGTGGCCTTTACAGCTTCACCGGACGCGAATGCAGGGGCGAGTGCTGATGGCACTCCAAGCCCGCGAGAGGGGAGCGACAGAGGTGTCGACTCTTTCTTATGGACTGCGGTGTGTGTGTGCGCCTAAGGGCGCCAGAGTGGCTCGGCCTCGGCTTAGGCCACCGCACTTCGACCCCCGTCGAGGGACGGCGAAGGGTCGGTACGTCTGGGTGGGTGAGATTGCGACGCGGTTGTTATGCGCTCGGGCGCAAACCTGATCGCGCGCGGACCGTGTGTCGCGAGGGTTCTTCGCCCCCGCCGGCGGGGGCGGTGTGTGCGATGTGTGGGTGTGTTTGTAGGGGCTCTTGTCGAGGGTTCCGCGGTAGGTAGGGAGGGAGACGCGTTTGCCGTCGTAGTTGGATCATCGGGGTCCAAGAGTGCGTGCCTCGGGCGACGACGTTTTGGAGCGACGTTCTCTATGGGGGGTTTGTATTTGACCGCTCTTACTATGAGCGGATTTGAATGGGACTCGGCTGAGGCAAAGTAGCGTCGAGACGCTTGCTTCATAAATTGCCTTATAGTGGGTATTTTGAGGTCGCGGTGTAGATCCACGTTGCGCACGTACCACGGGGCGCCCGTGGCCCGTCGCAGAAATTTATTTTGCACCACCTGAAGGGGGTGAAGTAATGAAGGAAGGGCGTGGGCGAAGACGACACTAGCGTACGTCATCACCGGTCTTATACATGCTTTATAGAGCGTCAGCTTTGCGTTAAGCGACAATTGGCTGCGCTTGTTAATAAAGGGATGGAGGCGTCCCAGTATAAAATTGGCCAGGCCTCGGACGCGCTTAAGATGAGATGCGAAACTCAACTTGGAATCTAGTGTCACGCCTAGGTATTTGGCTTCGTTCGTCCAGGGGACGGGCGTGCCAAACAGCTGAATAGAGGCGGGAAGGGATGGTTTTCTTTTGGCCGTGAAAAGCACGGCGGCGCTTTTATCTGGGTTGACTTCGATGCGCCATTTTCTGAACCAGTAGGCCAGCTCGTCCACCGCCCGTTGAAGCCTGTTGGCTGCACAGGCGGCCGACGTGCTGTCCACATATAGGGCTGTATCATCAGCAAAGAGGGCGATTTGCACTCGGGGCTGACGCGGGATGTCGTTGGTGTACAACGAGAAGAGGGTGGGGGAGAGGACAGCGCCTTGAGGGACGCCGGCTCTAATCGGTCGTGCGCTGGAACGCACTCCATTGACGCGATAGCGATATGACCTATTGGACAAGAAGGCTCGTATGATGTGCACGAGCCTGTCTGGCACTCCCATCTTGTGCAGTTTGAAAATCAAGCCGCTGTGCCAGACTTTGTCAAAGGCCTTCGCTACGTCGAGAAACAGGGCACATGTGACCCCGTTGGATTTCAGGTGTCGGGCGTTGAGGACGTGTTCTACTACACGATGTACTTGATGAACAGCTGAGTGCTTGGCTCTAAAGCCGAACTGCTCATCGATCAGGATGCCTTTGGACTGTAGCCAGTCTTTCAGGCGTGCGAGTATTAGCTTCTCATACAGCTTCCCCAGCGAGCTGAGGAGACTGATGGGGCGAAAACTGGTGGGAAGGGACTTATCTTTCCCAGGTTTGGGAAAGCCTACGACATCGGCTTCTTTCCAAGCATCTGGAAAGATGGCATTGGTAATTGCCGCATTGAAGATCGCTACTAGAAGTAGCAGAATGGTTTCTGGCAGACTCTTAAGGAGTCTGTTAGAGATACCGTCGGCACCGGGTGCCTTTCGGTTGGGGGTTCCTTTGATGAGTGTTCGCACCTCATCCAGTGTAACGGGGGGAGTGACTCTACTGGAGGGATCGACAGGATTCGCTCCACCTCGGATTCTACCTTCTCTAGATGATCATCGGGCACCGGAAGGGTACTCGGCATGCATTGGGCCTCTAGGCTGTCTGCTAGGCATTCGGCCTTTTCTTCATCAAATAAGGCCGGACTGTTGTTTGTTCGGACTAAGGGCGGAAGGTCGGAGTAACACTGGTCTGTTTTGAGGGTTTTGGCAACTCGCCAGTACGCGGTATGGCAGGGGGTGAGTTCTTTGGTGAACTTATCCCATCTGTCTCGCCGAAGTTCCGCTATGCGACTCTTTACTTCGCGCTGTAAATCTCGCAGGCGGGTTCGGTTCTCTTCTGAGGGATAGCGGTCATACGCTCGTGTGGCTGCATTCTTAGTGCGCAGCAGAGCCCTTACATCATCAGGCAGGTTCCATCTACGGTCGCCCGTATCCGGAACCTCCCTGGAGCAGTCCTTGACTGCCGACTGCAGGTGCTCTGTTAGCGCGTCAATGGCTGTAGTCGTCTCCTCGATAGATTCGACTACGTCCGGGATGCGGTCCAGTACCGGAGAGTTAGTCGACTCGAGGACTTTCTCGAGCCGGCTCCAGTCCGTGACCGTTTTAAATTGAGGCGCCCCGTCTGCAGGTGGGCCTAGCGAGAATGTGACGGGGCGGTGGTCGGAGATGAGTTCGGCATGGACCTCCATAGAACTCAGCCTTAAGGCTACGTTCTTTAGTAGGGCCATGTCGAGGATGGAGGGCTGATGAGCAGTGTTTGCCGGATAGTGCGTGAAGTGCACTGGGGGAAGGATGTCGAAACCCATGGAGAGCGAAAGGCGTTCCAGGGTGAGACCGTTTGGGTTCGGATAAGCACAGCTCCAAAGGCTGTGCTTGCAATTTAGATCTCCGGCAATAATTACCGAATCCCCCAGGTCCATGAGAGCTTGGAGGTCGGCCCGGAGTAGCTTTTTGGAGGGAGAGAGATATGCCGATGCTATATAGATCGGTCGGTGGTCTGTCATCGCGAGAAGGCATATCGAGGCTTCCATGTTTACGAGCGGAGGCGTGTCGATCGGAATGCACTGAAGGGACCTTCGGTAATAAATTAACGTACCGCCGCCGCGACTGATGCGGTCATTGCGTACGATATTGTAGTTTGCGATTCTTGGACCGCGTGTTGAAGGCTTGAGGAAGGTCTCCTGTAGTAGGAGAACGTCCACCTGATGGACGGTGAGAAACTCACGGACTTCGTCTCTTTGCCCTTGTAGTCCGTTAGCGTTGAAAAACGCTAACTTAACGGACCGAGGTTTGCATCTTTTCGCCCTTAGATCCATAATTAATTGTTAAAATTGAGGATGGCGACTAGTACGCCGATGTGCTCGCAGACGGCTGCGAGTCTTTCTTGTGGGTCGTTGACTGACCTTAATTTGGAGGCCAGGGCCGTAATCTCGCCAGCGTCGATGGAGCTGGCGAGTTCGCTACCAGTGCGAAGTCGGCTGCGAAGCTTGAGCCTATGTTCGTTCCAGTTTGCGGGGCGGGGCGCGGAGGAGCGGGCGATGCCACAATCTTGGCAAGCGTGGGAGCGGTTGCAGATGGCATGGTGGGTGAGGGGGTCGCCTTGACGACCGGAGGTCGCACCCAAGCATTTTTTGGCGGGGAGGTGGTGCAGCTGAGGGCTGCGGGATAGTAGGGGGCGCGGGGCGTGCTGCGCGGGGTGCCTGAGCCTTTGTGGCTTTTGCGGAGGCCTTGTTTTGGCCGGGACGGGGAGCGCGGGGACATCCGCGGTAGTTAGCTGTGTGGCCCTGTGTGCCACAGAGTACACAGCTAGGTGGGGTCGGGGTGCCACTCACGCGAGTGCAGTGCTTGGTGCCGTGGTCTCCCAGGCACTTGACGCAACGTTCGCGCGCGTAGCAGTTTCGGGCGGAGTGCCCATAATTTTGGCAGCGGTGGCACTGCCCGGGGTAAGTCCGCTTATTTGGCGGTTCTACTGATAGGCCTGAGATCAGGCAGACACTTCGGATGTTGAAGATAGATTTCCCCTCTGGGGAGAGATCTAGTACCACTAGTACCATGTCTAGTGGCGTTTTGGCCCTGCTGCGGTACATCCTGTGTACCTCGTGGACGGGGTAGTTTTGTGAGCGGATATCTGCGAGGATGTCCTGGCAGTCCAGCTCCTTAGGGACGCCGCGTATTACTACGCGCAGTCGTTTCTCCTCCTCGAGGGGCATAAGTGTGGTAACCCACACTGTTTGTCCTGAGGAAGGAAGTTAACTGGCGATGATCCGCCGATGTGGGAACCACTACTCTGATTCCTAGTGAGGTTACCCTTGCATGGGTAAAGGATATGCGCTTTTCCTTCAGCGCAGCTGACACCCTGTTCCAGGCTGTCTTGTCCTGGATGATTATAGAGGAGGAGGCCTCACTTTCCCCGCGTGATCGCGGTCGGTTTTATCGGCGTTAGCCGGAACCGGTGCGCCAAGTTGGCACGTTGGGTTTTAGGCGGGGGAAGATCGCGCGCCCGCATCGCGCGTTTGGTGCGCTTGGCACCCACAATTTGAAATTCCTCTTCCGAGGAGGAGGCAGTGTCGGAGGAGTCGCCTGTTTCGGCGACGACGTTGGGAGCGTCTAGCTCCATTTCCGTTTCAGAGGAGGGGCGGTTGGGAGCAACCTCCTGAGGGGACATCGGCTCCGGGGTACTCACTAGGTGGTCCCCGGGGGAAGGTGGGTTTGAGGACAGCTCGTCGTTGGCCTCCTGAAGGGAGGCCGCCGGCGAGGCAGGGGCGTCGTCATGTATCACATGTGCGCCCCTGCGCTCATCGAAAAATGCCTTTAAGAGGCCAGGACATTTGGCCTTTAAAAAGGCCACGAATTGTGGAATGTCATCCTGGGACAGCGACATGTTGTCCCAGGAAACACTCCTCTTATAAATTAGCAATGCACCCGACTCTTAAGTCGGGTGCCAATACCTAAAAATAATTTAAATTTATAATACGGACAATGCGCTACTATAAAAGTGGACACAAAAAATAAGCCGCTACAAGCCGCGTATATAAGGGCCTGTTGGGACCTGTCCAGGTATGAGTCGCCCTTTATACAAGGATTAGTCACCGGCCGGGCGACGGTTACCCGGCCGCTTTGTGTACAGTTAACCGCCCCGCCGAGTACGGCGGGGGGGTGTGTGCCTATTGTTAATGTAACAATGGAATGTAGTCACCGGAGTGACTTGTGTACCTGTTGCCGATACTTGGCCGGGGTGTCGAAGGCGGCGCGGGTCGCCGGGGAGGAGAGTGCTGGTCTCTGGCACCGGCTCCGGAGCTGGTGCGCTGCGCTTATGGCGCAGTACACCACCCTAACACGTGTTAGTCCGATGCACTAGAGTTCACAACACTACACAATTGTCACTTGTAACTGTTCACATGCACTCACTGCACTCGCGACGCGACGAGGTGGCAGCGCGTGCCGTGTACGCGAACGGACGGCCGTTAAAAAGCGCGCGAAACTAAGGCGACGAACGAGAACCTCGTGCCCAAGTTGTTCTCTACTTTTCTTCGTGTCCGACGTGTTTGCGTATCCGCTGACTCCGTGCAACAAGGAAAACTTTTCCAGAGTGCTGCTATGGCTAAAGTACACAAAAGGGATGGTGGCGAATAGGCTCAGAGGGCCAATGGCGCTGTCCACGTCTTGAGAAGATGAAAGCCTTGTCGTTAGGTGGTAATTGGCTGTAAAATATTATAGTCAAATAATAGTTCGTCCTATACAATGACAGTACAACTTAATAAAAAAAGGGAAAGTGATAAGGTAAATAAAAAACTGAAGGCAGTGACAAAAAGAAACTTTTACAATATAGTATAATTAGAGATTTAGAACATGGAATCTGCTCATATATTATATCAATACTGCTCATCTCACAATCTATAGGTGACGGTCATCAAGTGGGCCGTCAGGTTGTTTGCCATTCTAAGTTGCATAAAAAAAATCTGGGTACACATCCAGATGCAGTGCAGGAATTGGTGATATTCTTAATAAAATAAACATCAGCGTTTATTGGACATGGATATTAGTTCTACTATGGCGTAACGTAACAGTGTACTTCATTCTAGGTAAATAAATTGGATTACTTTTTTATTTGAATTTTTTCTGTCAAAAGGAAGCCAAGCAAAAGCTAGTTATATCCAGATGTTGCCTACCCATGAACAGAGATTCTACCTGGTGGAATGACGACGTAAAAAAAATATTTTGGCCAAAGCGGGATATATTTAAGCTCTGGCAGAAAACTAAGTCGGACAAAGAATACAATCAATATAAGTCTATGGAAACTGTAACAAAAGCCACAGTTGCAAAAGCAAAATCAATTTTCCGTAATAGTTTCTACGAGAAACTAAAAAGTGTAATAATTATGGGGCCATTAAACTTACATCGCGATCGCTGAAACTGTGAGAGAGAGTGATCGGTACGCGATTACTAATGCTGATAAGGATAACCGAAAATCAATTTGGTTTCACGGCTGATAGGGGAACAACTGAAGCTATACAGGTGGTCCAAATCCTAATGGTAAAATGTCACATCAATAAAAAAATATATACATGGAGAAGGTCTTTTACATCCAGCCTTCGACTTACTCTCCAGAGTATCGTTTAGAAAAAGGTATTAGGTCTTTTATGGGAATGTGCATTAAATATTACAATAAGATACCAAAGGATATTTTGGATCTGCCTTTTAATAAGTTTGAAATTCTTATTAAAAAACACTTGTGTTCGCGACATTATTTGTATATATCGTAATTTATAGTTGTTAAGTCCTAGTTAATCGTTTTGTATTCTGTTATTTTATATAGATTTACATAGATTTAAGATAGTGTAAGTTAAATAAAGTATTCCTTTGTGTGTTGTCATTATTACCTACGAATAGAAATAGAAATTGTAACAATAAATAGAATTAAGAAATTGTAAATTGCAATAAATAGACGCTATAGAGTACCGATCTGAAGAGACACGCGTCTCGTTCTTTCTCGCCCCATCCCGCTCGCGCAGATTCGCTAACGCGAGTTGGAAACGTTATCATGCGAGCGGGCGGGTATAAAGATAGGCCGCCTCTCGTCGAGCGGCATTCGCTTCCGGGCAGCGACGCACTACACTCGAGAAGAAATAGGACAAGAAGAAAAATACTCTCTTCAGACGGTACCGGAGGCTTCAGAATAGTAATCGCTGTGTTTCACTCCAGCCTGAACCAACGCCCCTACAGTCCACGCTCACCGTGCGGCAGTCCACACCGTTCATCGTGGTCCTTCGAGA